>NC_059674.1:2502500-3752500 GCF_905147105.1 Pieris brassicae | reverse complement strand
TAAAGTACAATGTAATAAACTAAAAACGCTAACGAGTGACTACCATTACAAATAACAATTGGATTTTTTACTATTTTGAAGCTTCACTTGCAGGTTGTTGTGTGTATACACAGGTCACAGAGAATACATATAGTAGTCACTAGTCGTTATTTATAAGGCTATTATCCAGGAGGTTTTTAAGTATTGCAGTCTGCCTCGTAGTCTGTAGTTTGTTATTTTGCGTCTCAACTTTATTTTTGTAGTTCTTGAAAACGATTACTACTACGCTCTTCCTTTTATTGAAATATGTGTCATAATATCTAGAGATTTAGAGAATTATTGAAAACTCAATAAACGTTAAAAGAGTTATGATACCCCAATTGATTTCGCTCTAAATGGCCCTTCCTCTATGGGTTATGGGTTTGATATTCGACAGTTTCAATTTCTGTAATCGCAATAATTATTATTTTTGATAATATTTATTAATACACCAATCTTATTTTTATTATTGTACGCTAGATTTTTCTAAAAATGGCTGGACGTGGTGGACCAAAGAAGGAATTGGTGATTTCTTTAAATTTTTTTAACAATATGTATTTAATGGATTATTCCCTACGGCAGTGATAATAAATGATGTTTTAGGATCCCGAAGAATTAATGAAAAGAAAGTTCCGCGCAAAATGTTTGTTTCGCGCATTGGGTCGTATGGTTATGTCAAATGCATATTGGCTGATTGAGGCTGTGGATCATTATGAGGGTCTGGATGACGTCAAACGAAGGGTCGAACAAGCTGTGCGCGGGAAAGCTAAGAAGAAACAGTTATTAACCATACATGTAAATTTAAATTTATATCTTAAAAACGATTGTCGAGTTAACTTACACACGCCTGCTGCTCTAGCAATCAAAGGTTTGGGTTCAATCCCGCTAAAACAATATTGTATAATTTTTTTATTTTATTTAAAATATCTTTGGGGTTAAATTCTAAGCATGTACAAATGGTCGCAGTAAATGTTTATGCTCTCTTGGAGGTAAAATATATCAATGAAGCTTACAAGGAACGGGTAAATTACTATTACGTTTTATACAAATTATATAATATCTACGATATTACAGTGGGAATAGTTAATTTCTATCAACGTGTGATATCACCACTTAATTAAAGTTGTTAAATTATTAAGGGAATTGGAAATTCAGGCTTGCATGTGATTGGTTTAAAGTTTAAACTCTTTAGAGTAGTTAACAAATTATAGGCTTGAGACAAAATCACTTTCGTCTGGCGTGACCCACTAACTATTGCCTTGTTTCTCGTATTTTTCATTGGAATAGAAATACGGTTCAACAATGACAAACGAAACAAAAGGTTTTGTCTTTCGTTATTCATTCTTATCTTGCTTTTGATTTAGGACAAAGCTCTTCTAAATAAGCCTGCAGAGGAGAGGACTGACCAAGAGAAGAAGTATATATTTCGCATTATTGGAGGTTTGAAATGCTTTAAACGGTATCCCAATGTGAGTGCTTAGATTATAATCAAAATTTCTTTGTGCTACATCAATAGAGAATAGAATAGAAAATAGTGGGTCGTCAAATGCATACGGGAGACATAGTTTTCACTAGGATCGAGTTTAGTAAGACTTCTGTGTCAAAAACCTAGTAGATTTTGCAAACGGTCTTGGTTTTAGCGCCACTGTAGTAATTATTTTCCGTGATTTTATATATATTAACATAATTTATCCAGGCACCATTTAGAATGTGTTGATACCCATTCCAAGACTTTTTTTACTTTTGAATTGTTTTTGACATTTTCTGTTATCTTTTTGGAATATAACTGATAAAAATAATGGCACTATTTAATAATTCTTTGGTAGCCAATGTATAATAATTAACAAAAAATGTCATGAGCGACCCTAGGAAACTGATTTAGTTTCCGAGATATTTGTGGACAAATATACACAGACATGTGCTAAACGTTTATATATTATATTGGTATCTTAAAAGAGTAAGAGAGCTTCTTACGCCGGTTTTTTTTCTCGGCCTACACCATCCGTCTTCTTTGCCGATGAGTAGGGATGTCTACCGATTCAAATTTAATGACGTGCCATGAGTGTAATTGTAATTTTATCATATTTGGCACATGTCCTGGGAAGCCTTAATAGACTATAAATATTATATACTTACATATTTGGAAAATTGATAACCTGACTAAATAAAAAATCTTTTTTATAAAAAATATAAATTTGACTTGAATTTGTTGACTTTCTCCTATATCAGTGTTTTCCAATTTGTAGCCCACCCTCACAGGGAAGTTGTTAAGTTCGAATTTTTTAATTTTTTAATTTGAATTACCATTTTTAATGAAAAACAACAATTTTGAAAATTTACAAACTTCGTTGACAATTTCGTAGTTATTAATTCCTAATACCTGTCATTTAAGTTTCTTAATTGAACAATTCAATATTAAACATTACGTACGTAATGGGGGGGATAGGAATGGCAAAAAAAGGTTGGGATAAATCCTTAAGCTTGTTCTTGCATTTCAGCATGTGAAAAAAAAGTTAGCTGCCGTTACATATTTCAAGTATTATGGTCCAGGTAGACCTATTGTACGCCAACACCAGGAAGCTCACGCCCTCTACTTTATCATCACTGGCGATGTTGTTGTCAGTCAAATGGTCTATGACGAGCTGCTGCAGCAATATGTGTCCATAGAAGTGGGTGCGATGCAATCAGGGGATATGTTTGGTGAAGTGTCTCTATTGCATAATATACCCAGAACCGCGACAGTTACCACCACTGGTATGTTATACTTTTTTTTATAGAACAGATGACAACAAAGGCAGGAGGCTCACCTGATGTGAGGCGATCCCTTGGGCATTCTCAATGCTAGACGGCTCGCGAGTGCGTTGCCGGGTTTTATTAAATAAATCAATGTCGCTACATCCTTTTAGGTCTGGGCCTCAGATTTCTGTATCTGTTTCATGATCGTTTGTGAATTGAATAGGCAAGTAGGTGATCAGCCTTCTGTGCCTGACACACACCGCGACTTTTTGGGTCTAAGAAAATCCGGGGATCGAACCTACGACCTCAGGGATGAGAGTCGCACGCTGTAGCCACTAGGTAAACTACTACCGGGTTTTATACTGATTTAAATTATGCTATACAAGCCAATTGGAATTTCTGATTATTTATTTCATAGGTAGTGTATAAAATACTAACACCCCCCCCCCCCCGAACGAGACCCTTGAACCTAGAAAAATCGATTACCTAAACCGTCCCCATAAAGCATTCTAGATATAGGTGAAAATCGCAATAAACTCCGTGCAGTCGTGGTTGGGGGACTTGGTACTATGTAAAAGTAAAGACTTAAAAATTTTTTTTTACAAGAACTCAATCATATATTATATCGTTAAAGCAGCGTACTATATTTTTATGTTAATATAAGATACGATATACGAACCTAAAATAGTCTTTAAAATATATATATTTATAAATTATTAAAACAGAGATGTTTTTTAACCATCGAGAATCAACTTTCACTGCACCCTTAGTATACTTATTAGCCTTCCCATTGATTACCTGGCGTATTAGATACGCAATTATCATTTATATATAATATATCTTACTATGGGTATTGTACGAGCCAAGGCTGTACATTTTTCTACTGGCTTTCTTAGTTATATAAGCGTGGCGATTTCCTAAATCCCCGAGAGTACAGCCAAACAAAGGCACTCTCTTCAACTGTTACATTGCATTCATTCGTTACATAGCAATTAACATATTATTATTTCGTAAAATATATATAGAGTAAAATTAAAATCCTCTATTATTTAAAACACCCTAATTACTCACGAACTGTATAGATATAACATTTCGTTTGAAACGTTTTCGTTCGATCGCTTTTTTTTTAATTTGCAAATTCGGCTAGCGCGAAAACGTGTTCATTTCCGGTTATGTAGTCTATGACTCCCACAGATTATTTATTAATGATGATGATGTAAAATGTATTAGCTATACGTTGTTTATTTCGATATTGTATCTTAGTAACCGTATATTGTTATAACAGAACTAGCACGTTAGTAGTGCCTTTGGTTACGTTTAAAAACTACGCTTTATATGAAATTTACTGTCTTTGGCCTTATTTTATTAATCCACTGACAGTGGGACATTCAGAAACGAGACTAACTTCTGTATGTCAAAATCGAATACATTAATAACGTACGTGAGTCAGGCGTAGCCATAAGTTTCCTTTCTTACTCTTGCAATCGAGTTTAATACACTAGGTCATTGCGAATTGCTGGCATTGATGAAGGAAGACTTTAAGAATGTCCTGCAAGCATCTGTTCAGAAACAGTGGGACGAAGTGCGACGCGCAATGTCAGCGTTTACTTATTTTGATGCCCTTGATGAGGTAAGGTGACTAAGGCAGTGTTTTCATTTGTTTGTTAATATTTTAGTACTTATAGTTTAGCTGCCACCTCAGTGGGTAGCTTAAATCGGGAAGGGTGGGAGGGGGGTGGATTAGTGGTTATTTTACGTGAGATTTAAAAGTACCTACACAGTTATAAAAATAAAAATTTCATTTTCATTTCATCATTTCATTTGGAGTTGAGACAATACGGAGACAGATGCACATGTGTATATAAAGATACACATGTGCATACATAGTCAAATCTTTCATTTAGTAGTTTTACTTTTACTATAGGTATAATTATTTTTCTTCTATCTTCCTTATGTGGGGACCAGATTCTGTAAAACAACGATGTTATTAGTTTAATTTATAAGTAATTTAATTGAAAATAAATTCAGGTGTTTTGGAATATAGTGTCAATATAAAGGCTCCGTATTCATACACTCTTCATCATTACGCGAATGCCTACCGCAGAGGAGCAAAGTGAGTCGAAATCTAGTAAAAAAAATTATCTATATGTATAAATAAAGTTTAATCTGGCTTGGCTTGGATATTTATTCTATTAAATATGGCTTCGCGGTCGTTTTTGTAGATAATAATGGTAGGTACATCACTTTGCTCTATTGTCAATGAACCTCAGCGTACACCTCATAGCGTATAGCTTTTATTCATACCTTGGGTTATATGTTTATGTAGGATAATTGTTGAAGGATTGCAAAACAAGAAAAAAAACCTCCATAATAGTACCTAAAAAAACCTAAAAAAGGCTTCTGTGTTTGCCCATTCATTTCGCGAATAGTGCGTTTCGATCTCCTTGAATTGATTATTATATTCGGTAGGTGGCTCGTCGTGAAGGTTGCATAGTTGCGAAGATGAAGTCCTATGAAGAAAACGAGACATTGCTCGGCGATGGCGTGGGTGTGGCCAATTTTGTCTATTTCATCCTATCAGGCCGATGTCAGATGATTGAGTCTCTACAAGTGATTGTTACGACGCGTCTAGGACGCAATTATTATTCACTATACGATCCATATGTATGCACATATTACAATACTTTATAGACCAATAAGATTTTTTAAATTTTTATTGTCTATGGGAGTAAGGCGTATTTATGAGACAGCATAATTAGTATTTGTAATGTGAAAACAGTACATATTAAACATGTGTGGGCTTAAACAAAAAAAAAACTGGTGCAACGATTTTTTTAGTTTATGGGTGGGATTTTTATCATTTCATTTCATGATAGTTTTTTATAATAGGCAAGTAGGTGAACGGTCTTCTGTACATTACACACGCCGTCGACATTTTGGGTTTAAGACATGACGGTTTCCTCACGATGTTTTCCTTCACTGTTCGAGCGAGTGTTAAATGCCGGGGATTGACCATCGTACTCATGTGTCTACTAGGAAAATGCTGCACTGCTAGTCCACTTAGTCTAAAATTGTAATCCAATATACATCGAAATCTGAAGATAGCGATAAAGCATTCGTAACTAATTAGAGTTCAAACGGAAACTTATTCAAAGGTACCTAAAGAAGAGAGCGAACAGGATTTCGACACAAAATACTTCGGGGCGTACAAGAATTTGAAGCAAGACAGCAAGAGTACGGAAGGTCGTGATTCTGTTGAAAGCAAAGACCCAAACGTTAAAAGTGACGCAAAAGCGAGCATTTTAAAACATTCGAGTACTGCAAAAAGAGGATCTCAAGAATCCGAAAGACACGATAGTATACAAATAGTAGAAGATAAACCTAGAACAAGCGGAGAAAGTGTATCTACAGAAACTAAATCACAAGATTTTCTGATTCCGTCGGGACATAGAGTGATGAGGCCTTCAGTGAGGTATTTTCTTGTTATTATGTAAATTATAAAGAGTAATAATGACCCAAGTCAAACAGATTTTGTAGACGTGAACATCACTGAAATAATGTCAGCACAGAACAGTATGTAATATATATTGCTACGAGTTAGGGACCGGATAGAAAATGCCGTAGATTTCTTGATAAATTAATGAGGAATTTATTAACACACATTTTTCTCAGAAATGCACTTATTACACACAAAACAGTCGCTTATTACTTAATTATGCACACTTCACACAATACTTTATCACTTGTCTTCAATTTAGTCGCACTTTATCGCTTCGGTGTTTATCTCTTGATATCACATTCGAACCTAAACTGGTCGCGTTTCGGCTCGATTATATATACCTGGGAATAATCTTAAACAATATTTAGGAACTCTCTAGGCGGGATTGCTACTGAGTAGCGATTCCACAATTTTAGAACGTCCGTACTTTTTGTCTCTTTAGCACATTGCTCCGTCCTTGTCCTACGGCGTTCTAGCAAGCTCAGTCTAGCTTCGAGAAGGGTCCGATCTTCCCTTCCCTTGTCCTACACCTAGAAAATTCCTTCATATATAGGCCTGGAAACGGGTCTCCTGAAAACTGCACCACTCGACTACACATGTTCTGAAACTGCCTAAAAAAAGTTGCAGCCTCCTGAACATTATACAAATTTCAATTTTCTAATATATGATTGATCCTCTCCTGCAACGGTCAGAAATCATATACCAGCCTGCTGAAAAGCTCTCGTAACTAGTGGAAAAAATCTAGAAACATTGTAGTCGACCCGTCTCCGTAACACTACCCCCACCTTAGATATGCTGGTCCCGACCATCATTACTGCCTTTAGAGATGAGTTTGGAGTAATTTTTTTATCCCATCGAGAGTCTGCGGATCCTCAACAGCTGCACAAGCTCTACATTTCTTGATCCAGTCTTCTACGTATTCACGATAGTGTATCCAATAAAACATTTCTTTAACCTTCATAGGAGTCCGTATCATTCCTAAATGTCCTCTAGACAAGTCAGTATGACACATTTCTAATATGTCGCGAAACTTGAATCTTGGCACAACTAACTACAAATGATCGCCTTGAGCATTTTTCATTTCCGCCCTAATACTCCATTATGTAGAACTAAACTATGCCATTGATCCCAGTAACTCTTAGTGGTGGTACTTGTAGATGCAACTTTACTCCATAGCTTGACAGCTGAAGATTTCATCCATTCGTTTTCACAAAACGCTAACACTAAAGAGGTTTTAAGTCTTGAAAACTTATTATAATCTGTTTTTTTTAATATATTAAAGATACACTTACAGAGAACATATATATACCTATAATTCACAGGTTGAGCGTTATTTCTGAGAAAATAGGATTACCACGTCCGCCACAAAATCTTCATACATATTTCATGCAGGTGAGTCTAAAAATAAAACTTATTCAAAATTAAACCATTGAATGTACCTGTATGTATCTAATGTACGTAATTTTTTTAATTGTCTCAAACAGTATTTTGTTATTTTCTCTATATGTATATCTGTTATAATCTCAGGTCTGGGTGACCTGTTTTTGTATTGTTCAATCCCAATCGAACATCGAAATTTTATACAGAAACAACTGTATCGCTATTGGCGTCACAAAAAGCTTAGCTATGTTTGGTGTTATTTTGTTAGGTTTGCCAGTTAAACCCGGGATCGAGTTTTGGTTTTGGTGAGAATATGCGTGATAGGAGAATTGTCGCGCTCACACCGGTTGCCTGTATGCTTCTACCAAAAATATGGTTGCTGCAGCGAAACACAGCTAACATATGGACAAGAATAGAACATTATTTGGAAAAAAAGGTATATTAAATATAAAGTTACCGTGGAACCAGGCCAAGAGGGCGTCAGGGGTTCCAACTACTAACAATTTGTACTCATATTACCTATTTTTAACATAACATGTTAAGTTTTTAAAAGTTATACAATTTACAAAACGTTTAACTATCCGAAAAGTTACATTTTAAATAAATCATCGTACAATATATTCTAACTTATTATCAGCGTGCGTTCCCAGTTTTTTTTTCATAATCGTCTTGTTTGTATGTGTTTCACAAATTTCTGAAGACCACACATTAGACACATATTATTGTAAAAAAAATCACAATATTATCTGGTATCGTTAATTATTTTAATTTTATTTACTACACAGATACCAACAAAGAAGCAGCTCTTTAAGGAGTTTACGTCCCAAAGAAGATGGCAGGAGTTTAGAGAAGAATTAGTAGATGATGTCATCGCACGTTCTAACACCGTGAATTGGACGTCAGTTCACGATGTACCATATTCCATTCGAATGGAGGAAATGTTGGATATATAAAGAAATATAGATTTTTTGAAACATAAATATTTATTTTACACACAAATATACATTATTTACAATAAACTTAACCTACATAGTAATAATTATAATAAACTAGCTGCCCCCGCGAACTTCGTTTCTCCTTAATGTGGTTTTAGTTAGCCTTAATACCGTGACACGAAAGAATAATTTTACTGTATTATCGTCACTATAATTCGAATTTGATTTACACTTCGGTCTAAGTAACACGTGGTTGGCTATGCTAACACCAAAAATTTAAAAAGTTGAAATAATTGAATTTCACGGTATTTCGTTTACTACAAAATAACTTTAATTTATACTTTAGCCTCAACACATTCATGATATTGAATTGTAGCTTATCAGTGCCATCTATTGATTACTTAATCCAGTCGAAAAGTATCGACATCTGTTTGAATCTTTTGAGTTAACAGATAATTGTGACTCAATTAATTATAGACAAATAATTTGCAATATAATAAAATTGCGACTATAATTAAAGATCTAAGCTATCCTATCTCTTAAGTTGGACCAGACTGCTCACGGTGTGCCAATTTAATTTAAAATCGGTTAAGTAGTTTTCCTAATCCATCGCGGACAAACATCGTGACAGGAGCTTTATATATATTAAGATAGAAAATTTAAATGAATGGTCCCTATGGCAGTATACTGTTATTGCTGCCATCATTTCCTCACTGTATTTCGATGCTTATTCGTTTTCGAAAGCTCTAGCTATGGGGTACACCAACTTAATATTTTTTTAAGGTTTCATTCAAAGATTTGCATTGATCAAAACTAAACAGGTCCTAAAACTATATCGCTTGTTTTCCTGCCGACCATGGACACTGTAAAATCCATAGAGCTCACGGAGCTTTACCTTTTAAGGACTCCAAGTAACTTGAAAGCGATGAGTGCGCTTGTTGCCGTCATAAACTTTCTGATTCTATGTGAACTGACTTAAAAGGAGGATCCTCGACTTACCACTGACTGGCCTGAAGGCCTAGTTCGAGAAGTTGTAAGTATATGTTTAGCGGTCGGAATAACTTTGTATTAGCTCTGGTATGACGTCATTTCAGTGACTGTAGCCATACTACAAATGGTGTAGTTGGAACAGTGTCAAGTGGGTGGTGAGAATGTGAAAAGACAAGATGACACGTTACGTTCGTTAATTAAACAAACGGACGTAATTATAAAAACCCTTTTTATTTATTATTCAATCATAACAATTCATGACCAAATCCAATATTTTAGGATATCCTCGTTCTTAGTCATAAACACATTTAGGATGACATTGGTGCTGAATGCGATTGCACAAACACAAGGACCACTTTCCGAATTATGGCAAATAAAATCATCGGGGCTAACATATTTGCCGCACTGCAGAGCTTCGCCCAGCGAAATAAATTATGACGTGTCATGTGTCACGTGGCTAACGCACTATGTCCTGTAAGAATTTGTACCATAAGGGGGACTGAACCTTTTTCTTTAAGTAGCTTCGTAACTTTTTACATTTTTATGAAATTTGTCAAAGTTAGGCTGTAAATCATCCCACTCATTTATGGTTTTCTGTCTATACTTACCACGAAACAGTATTTGCATTTTTCGAGTTAATAACGTCCGGTACGTTTATCGGTATAAGCATTTTCTAAATCGGTTCAGAAGGTCCAGAGATTCCTTCACAATCGTATAAGTATAGATTCATAAGCAAGATATAACGCTAGATAAACAAAACTTTTTTAATTACAATTATGTTCTTAAATCTTAAAAAGAAGCTTGTATAAGTACCTACTATTAAAAATACCATTATTGTGAAATAATATTTACGTATACTAAACAAAAATGATTTATATACCTAATAGTAATATTAAAATTTAAAACGCTAAAATAAAAAGTACTAAAAACGAAAAACATAGAAAATACTAAAATGAAAATGTTCGAGTCATCTAATTTAACTCCATAAGTTTCACGTAGTTAATGCAGCATTCTATTGTCTTTGGCTTATAAATTGTTCAGGATACCAATCCGCAATAAATCATTCCAATTCATATAATAGACACATTTTGTTATACGACATGGATTACCTTAGAATTTGAATATTAATCTGTGTTCACCTCTAAAACTTAGCAAATCTTCCGATTAATAGCGATGACGACATTTATTTGTACGCGTCATGTAACCAAGGCGACCGGTTTGGCGGGAAGAGCACCCACGCGACATCGGCGTACACTATGAAAGTATAATTCGACCGCAGTGCAACGCGACGTTCGGGCGTGTTTTGTGATATTACGACGACAGCCTTGGCTGATCGAAATTAACAATAATTTTGTTTATTTAATAATATTCAATTGTTTCATTCATAAGTACGGTAAGTGTTATTAAAGATGCTTTTTGACTTGCAAACGGGAATATTTAATAAAAGTATTATTACATTTTTTAACGTTATGACATTTTAAGCACTGGTTAATGATAACTTAAAATGCTTGTGCATTATATTAATAAGAATCAACAAAAACGCGAGTTAGTAAACATGGCAAATAGCAAAGTTCTTGTATTATTATTTAATATTAAACTAGCTGACCCGGCAAAAGTCGTTTCGTCATATAGGTACGTATTACCAGGAAAACATTTTTAGTTCAATGAAAATAGCTTATATACTATAATACAAAATAGGGGTTGATCGTAGAGGGGTGACAATTATGGTTTGTATGTTGTATCATAAAAAATAAAAACAAAATAAATATCTAAAAAATGTTTGTTTAGGGTGGACACCCCTTATCACTTAGGGGTTTGAAAGACAGTAGCCGATTCTCATAGTTACTGAATATGCATAAAAAAATTCATAAGAATCGGTCGAGCCGTTTCGGAAGAGTATGGGAACGAACACTGTGACACGAGAATTTTATATATACATATATAAGAGATATAAAAAATAATTTAGTAGTAGTAATAAATAGTTGCGAACAATTATTTTCATTAAATTTTTAATCATTTTTACAGAAAAATCCGTTGTATTATGACTAATTATTTGGTGTCCAAGAAAAGTTTTTACTTTTCTGTGAGAGAAAAAGAAAAATCATTGAATTGATTCTTTCTTTCACATTTTTAATTGGTGACGTACACATGTTAGATACACCTAATAAGTAGTCTATGGTTTATTAACTAAATAAAATTAAATGGGTGAATAAATCTTGTTTCTCAAATAGGCTTTATAAAGAAAAATCTGAACTTAATCGTTTCTGTTCGTAAATTGCCAAACATTCCTTTACGTTTACGACACTTTAAACTTGTTAGCCAAATGTGGATTAATGTTTTGCAAGTACGGCGCAAAAAATCCAAAACATATAGATTGACTTAAAATGTAAGCCTTGTATAATCTGTGGATTAAAGTGTACATTTGGTCAAATATATTTCTGTATAGGCGAATAATTGTATACGTAATTACACTTTAAGTGTGATTAGCTCTCTAGGAATCGATCTAAGACCGATGCGATATTCATCAAACTTGATGTTAAAGCATCCAAAAAAGCGCTAGATGTCAATATTTTTCCATTCCAGCTTAAACAGTTTTGACCTATAACCCAAACAAGCAATCTAGCGCTTAACGCACTTTATTTCATTTGTTTAAACTATAACAACGATACAACAATGTAAATCCAACATAGACGGAATATGTTATGAGCCACTGGAGCTATTTTAGTGATGGTTGGAGTCCAATCAAAATGACCTTTAAAATGCAATATTTATCGCTGAGGTCACGACCAAGCAATGACGCTTTATTTATAACTTTGCAGGTTATCGTGAATTAACTCGTAATTGATACATCTATATCTAGTTAACCAATGTACATAACCAAGTTGGAGCTGATCTTTTACCACTTTCTTAAAAATAAAAGTTTAACTAAGGATTCAAAACTTTATACATTTGATAATCTTAAAGAAAATCTGCTCAACATGTCATGTCATGTCATGTTGAAACGATTTTTTTTTATTCTGCAACAATAGTTTAAGTATAAAACGGAAGTGTTATGTAGAATTATAAATCAAATACCGTTACATATGTCAAATAGAAGAGACTAGCTCCCCAGGGAATCCGTGGTTAGTCTCAGCTATCTGGGGTCTAGTATCCTTTTTTTTAACTAAATCTCCTTTTTATGAGGTATATTATTATAATGCTGGTACAGCCGATTGGTACAGCATTTGTTTCTTTGATAATTTTTTTTTAGACAGTAAAGTGATGTCACACTTCACTCACAAGTGTGAGTGCCTAAAGACACAGCAAACTCCGTGAGTTAAGGTTCTTCAATTACAGAAAATCTCATTAGAAATTATGGACTTGGGTTGATATAAATACTTCAAAGTATTTCAACAGTCAGAAGTTTACTGTTCGAGTAAACGAGCGGGTTTTAAGAGCACTGCTAGTGTGGGCTAAACTGAATTAGCGTGTGAAGGTTATCCCTGAGGTAGTAGGTTCGTAACCCGGCTGTGCATCTATTTACTTTCTATATGCGCATTTATAATGTGGGATGGTTTTACTATGCAGTAGGAGAGTTATAGATTGGAAGAATTCAGTTAAATAAGATGATATTTCGTACAGGAGTAACAATGCATAAAAGTAAATATATACAATAAGATAGACCAGGTATAGTATTGTCTTTTGTAAACATAGCTTTAACACATTAAGAAAAGACTTTTTAAACGCATTGAAGCTATGTATTATTATTATAAACTTATAATTATTTAAGAATTTTAAATTTTAAATTTTTTCCGACGTTTCGCTTGTTTCACAGACCAGGTGTACAGATACCGACTCCTTCTCCGAGGTCTTCGTCCTGGTCCCCTTTTAAATTTATTATCGCTTAATAAAAACTAAAACTACAGACACCGAAAACCCGCTTAGGGTTTTTAACCTTGGTGCCTGAAGGTACCACAGTATAAATTTTAAAATCATTATAAACTAAATACTTAAAAAAACTTAATACAAAAAACGAAACGACTAATACTAAGTAAATAAATAGTAGCAACAAATAGAAAAGTTGATAAACCTTTTTTTACCCACGTACTTACGCATTAGAAATCAAACTAATCACGGAACAGATAATTTAGATGACATTATTCGAGTATATTTGTTCGTGAGTATATAATATGTTGTTTAGTCCTTCAACAAAACATACTATAATAATGAATTTACCTGCAAAAATAACGTCACAATACGAAAAAGAACAATTTCGTCACGAAAAACGGTTCAGTGCCAGGTCGTACGAGTCACTGTCATGAAAAATGAATAAAATCCCATTTGGGCCATTCGTTTCTTCGCTCTAGGTTTACAAAGGCATAAACTTCATATTTCAAACTTTGTAATGCGTCGCAATTAATTACTAATTCTATGTAGCCGGGCAAAAAATCATCAAATTTTTTAAATAGTGAATATAAGTACAAGTGCGGTATCACACACGAAAATAGTGTCAAAACATTACAGAACACTGAGACTGTTAATGAACATTACTTAAGTTTAAGCTACTGTTTTAAGAATATTAAGAATACTTATTAGCCATAATTATTGTGTGAGCTAGATTGTAATTCATGTAAAGTCGCACTCTTTGTGAACTTTGTTGTATGAAATAAAATCTACTTAATAAGAGTAACGCTTATTCCTTTTGAATCCCCGGAGGCACATAGGTTTTTTATTCTACTGCTACAGGACCTGACAGACGTTGTCCTTAACTATGAATATTGATTTGAATTGGTATAATTAACTAAATAAAGATTTCAGAAGCAAAGAGTTTATTATTCTAATGTTTTATGATATGTCTTTGTTTGTATTTTTGGCGCGTATTGTTGATATAGTTTTGTTGGTATTCACACGGGAACTGGCGACAACTGGCCATGTCAAAAACATGGATTTCCAAGATAAATGCCACAAACAATTAGCGAGTGTAATTATTTTATATGTGTTTTATCAATATAATAACTCCAATCGAAGCATTCATTTAAACGATATTCATTTTTCTTACATCCTCTTTGAAGATATTTGCAGCACGCATTCTGTCAATGTTGTGTCAAACGCCATAAGGTTACATAAAAAGGTTGAATTATTCGCGCCATGCACTGAAAAAGAAATTTGCTATCGTAACAAAAGTCAGCATTACTTAATATTAAGTATTTTTGTAATTTTTCCGCGCAATTTTCCTTTTTTTTTCTTTCATAAGAACCTCCTCCTGACAATAACAAACACAATAAAAATTTGCGAAATCGGTCCAGCTGTTCACGTATGATGCCGTGACCAAGGGAAATAGAGATTCATTTATATAATATATATATATAGATACGGCGGATGTCAAACTCGAGTATTACGAGATATGCACATATGACATAAACAATTAAACTGTAAAAGAACTACCAAAAATAAATAAAACCATTCTCGCTACAAACTTTTAAGTCTGAGCCTTAGATTTTTGTATCTGTAGATTTAGATAATAATGAGTCTGTGCCTGAAACGCTATCAGATTTTTAGGTGACATGCCGGTTTCCATCACCGTTCGAGAGATATGTTCAAAAACTGCGTTGCTCGTCGGGGAACGAACCTACGAAGAGGGTCACACGCTAAAGCCACTAAGCGAACACTGCTCTTCACTTTATATACTTTTGTTAAAAATATTAGTAAGGACTCCTTAATCTATATAGAAATAATAAAAATAATTAAAAATTGATTAATAGAAAATTCAAACAAATTTAAAAAGTTTGGTCCTTTGTCAGTGTACCTTTAAAGCTGACATTTCCGCGCTGTATGTACGATAATTATTCGTCGAGCGAGGAAATCACCACCAATCGCTTACTTAATTAATTATGTAAGAAAAATTGTACATCAACCTTCAATAAGTCGTAAGAAATTACGTTAACTATATTAAATCGCATCAGGAATGATTGTTTCTAGTATTATTGAGTCAATTATAACCCTGATCTAAACAAAGAATAATAAATCAGTTCCGTCACATAACTAGATGTTGTGGGCGTATGAAGTCGCTAAAGGAATCAAAATGTGGGTTGTGAATTGTAATTCTAATTGCTTCAAATCATACGTAGTTGCTTGATTTTTTTTATATTAATGTAACAGGTACAGACAGTGTGCAGTCACTTTGACAAAGGCTCACAATTTGGTTTGCCTTTAAAGAATTGGTACGTTCTTCTCTTGGAGGACCCTAAGTCGAATTGGTTCGGAAATACTGCAGTGGGCAGCTGGTTCCATACAGTGGTATAAGCAAGCACGGTTCACAAATAAAATTCGGTAAAATTTAACGTAAAACCTTTACAATTCGTGCGTGTTTTTATAGATTTTAATCATTAGTACGAAACCCTAGTTTGGTCGTACTAGGGTCATTAATCCTATGGTTTCTGGATCCGTCCATGCAAGGTCATACTTCGCTGTTGTAGTAAAAATACTTGCAAGTATGGTGCGATCGATCTAAGTAATAATGTTTATGATATGCGTTTAAATCCAATGTTTCCAATTGGTACTGTTTTAGTAGATGTCGTGTTTATCGTTTGTTGATTGATTAATAAAATTGTCAACGAAATATGTATCCCGAATTCGATAGATTACGAAGTAATAATAAACTATTAAATTATTTTTTGTTAATTAAGAAGTTCAAAGGTTGTTATTATAACGTTAATTGACTCAAAATAAAAAAAGTAAAACTTTCTATTTCGAATCTGAATTACTTTTTATATAAACAAAGGCAATATAGAATATTGCTATATTCAAATATACATTATGTACAATTTTTTTAACATAAAACGTAATAAAAAGAAAATTAAAACAATTTTAAACAGTTCCCTGTGGCAGTGAACCTTAAACGCTATATACGATTTAGATATATGCTATGTATATGCCAGCAGTTATCAGCTACCAACAAAAGGTTATATATATTATCCTTTCATTGTTCTTGTACTGCTACAGAGAATTCAATATATTGTATATAAACATATACTTTTTATAGAGTATCAACATCGTATTGACAAGGAAAATACAGCTTTCTAATTCTAGATGCTTGATGAAACCTGTTTTCTTGTTGAATGATAATCTAAGATGCCTGGATATTTTAATCTAAACAAGTGGTTCGACTGCAAAGCGAACTCAAGTGGTGACTCTTCTAAAGATTTTGGGATTATAGCTAATGTTACTAAGTTCTTATTCTGAATGAGTTTTGAAATCGCTTTGAATAATTTATTCGTTGCAAACATATTAAACAAATCTTGGACTTTAAAACATTAGTATAAACAGAAATATACCTACGAATATTTGACAATACTATCGGAATGTTTGAATGTAATCAGTCTCACTGTGACCAATCCTAAACATTTCATACTTTGATAGATATCTTAGAAACGAGGCTTAGAGTCCTAAATAAAATAAATATTCTTAGTAAAAACTTAGCACTACCACATTCTCGTGTAGGACTAAGTGACTTAACACTTAAAACTTAGATTTATAGTGATAAATAAAAAGAAAACAAGTGTAAATAAGGATAAACTGTTATTTTTGATATAAACTCGTTGAATGCAGTATATAAGATATAAAAAATCGTTACTGACATTGACAAAATCCGTCATTTTATGATCAACTGTAATTAAATAAAATATATATTTTTGATATTTGGGATGTTATATAATCGTGATTGTTAATTATTTACGCGGTAAAGAATCAAAAGCCTTAATCATGAAAAGAACAAAATCTACAATCAGTACAGCAAAATCGGTAATTCATTATCAAAAATATGCACTTTCTATGAATATAAGCTATTTATTATTATTATTAAGTATTTCTACAGCCCTACGTTTTCACATTACTGCTTTATCTTTAGATGAGTTTAGTCGTTATTTTTTTCTCACTCCTCACGATGTTTTCGCCGTATTTGCAAACATGGAGGGTTGGCAAAGTAAGGCAAATAAATAGCGATATAAACTTTTAAAAGGTCCACTAATTTATAATTTAAAGTAGATATATTGTAAGTTAGCAATGACCTAACGATTTAAAACATCTTTCGTTTTCAACTATTCATCTACAATACACACGATTTGCCTTATCTACAGAGATGCTTTTAGGCACAATTGGAAGAAAAAAAAATTGTACTTTTTAGTGGTATAACTTACAATATTGTCAGTAACACTATTAATAAAGAAATCCAAAAAGAATCACTTGAATTCAATATTTTCACAGGCTTATCATCAATCTAGTTACGGCGTTTCGCGTACATCCCTATCGAAGAGAGTTTTTGCTTGTGATAGTCTGATGGGAATACGTCAGAACCCCTGGACACCAACAAAACGACGTGGTCCGATTGCAGCTGAAGCCGCCAGCCCCGGTCCAGCCGTTGTTTCTTTGCCATCACTTATCGGTAAGCCTTATGACGTATATTCCTGATTATTAGTCTAGGTTCCGTTAGAGGCAAAACAAATAATTTTGTAAGGCAACTCAATATAATTAACAATGACGCGGTCTTCTGTATGCCCTATGCATTCTGGAGCGTGGAGCAGGGAGCGTTATGGGTCAATAAATCTCTCATTACAAGCGATCATAAATCATCATATATCATAGATATAAGGTTTTTAAGCCAAATTGCAAAAAAAAAACAATTGCTATGTCGTGGTATATATGACGAATGGATTACACGATATGAAATGCTGCCATACTGTTTAATTTTTTCGAATTAATGTAAAAGCTTGTAGAATTCAACCGATGTTGACGAAGTTGTACGAAAACATTTTACTATTCATATGAGGAAGCCAGAACATGTTTCTATTATAACGTTACCTGTGACATAGGACAAAACGTCTGCATAAATATTCACACCTACATCTGTGTTAAAATTCGTCTAGTTTTAAATAAGTCGGATTGTAAACCTTTGGTTTTAAATATGCACATATTTTCGTATAGTATTATTTATGTTTAAACTAAGCTAGGAGAGATGGTTTTTACTAGCATCCCCTCGCTAGCCTGTAATGGATTTTGTGTGGCAAGATATTTACAACCACTTCAACAATAATTATTATACAGTCAATTTACGTACAGCCCAAATTAATAACACCTAAAGGAAGAACTGGGCTAGGAGAAATTTTATAAAACTATAAAAAATATATCCCTTGAATGATTCAATAATTTCGTCAACTTTCAATACTAAATATAGTATTGAACGCTGACATCACCGTTCTGTGTGAGATTACACTGCTAACATTGGCCTTGCTCATAAACAAGGTGACATCATAATATTATGTTCAGAGAACTGTATTCGTGTTCTTGTTTTTATGTAAAATTCATAATAAATTGAAATGAAGTGATGTTTCGTACTATACAAGGTTAGTCCATATGCATCAGATAATTGTTCGACCTATATATTTTGTATAAACTAAAAAGTAATTTATAATGTTTTAGTAACGTTTAAAAACAGTGTAGGATTTTTTTTACATAGAATATTAAATTGAAATCATTTTTAAGTAGGGTTTTTATGTCTAAATATAATTAAGAAACAATGAAACGATTTGACATATGACGTCGCAGTGAGACAAACGCGCGAAGGATGACAGCTGTTGTCTGTCATTCTTTTGTTGATCTTGAACTTGTCTTGTATGTTTTTAATTTTTGTTACAATTCAAAGAACAATATGACGAAAGAGAATTAATAGTGTTAGTAATGTATTAAAGTTATGATTAAGTGATGTGAGTAAATTATTTAACAATGTGTATAGATTTAAAAATAAAGTACAATATTGGTATTTAAAGTATAGTGAATTTAGTAAGTATTTTGTTTTGTTTAAAGGCGTTTAATTATCAGATTTTAATTACGTTACACATGCTTCAAGGATATTTAGAATATGTCAATATTCGCCCAAGCCTTTTTTTTATATTAACTTTGTCGATTAAAAAGAAATTCTAAGTAAATCTACTAACTAGCAACTGCCTCATGCCGCATTATCGGAATGACAAAGTTTGTCGTGGAACTATATTGAATTTTATTTTATTTCCATCGTGTTTTCACAAGCATTGTAATAAAACAGATGCGAGAAATGAAAGTCAGCTTGTTTAAATTAAAAAACCACTCAGTCACATATGGACATGTTAAAATCTGGTTTGAAGGAGAGCGTTCCGGAAATGGAAGGAACCACAACACCTACGAACACCTAAAAGAGGCTTATCGTTGTTTTATTCTTGATTGATGACTTCGACGATTAAGTTTCTATTTTTTTATTTTCTAATACCGTGGTAGGGAAATTGTACATACGTTAATATTCTACAGAAAAAAACTTTGTATTTGTGGGACGAAGTTTTTGACGTGACCTTTAATCATAACGTAAACATAATGGCAATGCAAAAACAAATGAGAGACATACATTATATGTATCTGACCGTCAGACTTACACTCGATATTTAGCGTTCAGTATGACTTCCGCAAGTCAAGAACATATATTTTACATAGTAATTTAGAGTGAGTCTCGACTCGAAGACAAAAGAGGTAGTAAGCTTGAAATATATATGAACATTTCGTTACATAGGCAAGCCACCACAAGAATCTCGTAAGAGCCGTGCACCAGCGTTCACATTCGGGCAAAAGTTGGATCCCGCTGGGAAGGAAAAGACAGGCCCGGGCCCCGCTTCATACAACACTGAGGGAATGACCGCAAAAGGTACGTCATATTTAGTAATGTTTAAGAACGTGTAAATATTATCGCAGATTTTAGAACTAATGAGACTCTGAAGCGCGACTTGATATGACTCCCGTATGTCAAATTACATACATTTTTGACTTAGGCTAAGTCACGAATTATCTTAGCAATGTATTTATTTATTTATAAAAGCTCGGCACACTGATACATCGGTACAAGTTATAAACAATTTCAATGTGACTAGCACTAAAAGGCAAACATAGCATACAAGAGATTATAAATAGAAATTAAACAAAGCAATAATTTAGTTTACAAAACTAAACGAAAATCGATTTCAAATGGGGACCAATATTCATAATTCTCAATGATTTTCGAACCGAAACATAATTCGTCATCAACACTAAACAATTTTGATGAAGCAATATGTGTAAAAAAACCTAGTATGTAGACATACAAAAACTTATACTATTGTAATTGGAATCGCTAGTGACAATTTTCTGCTCATATTATTGCTAAGTTTTATCGCAGAACTATCAAATCTGCTTCGTTACTCTGACGGAATTCCATATTACAGATATTGAGGAGACTAACATCGCTGTTACAAAGTACCAGAGATATTTTTAAGGACAAACCGTTTTAGTATAGAAACACTAAATGATACAAATGTTTCTATTAACTGTTTGTTGGATACCAATTTACTACGAAATTAACCAATAACGTCAACTATTCTGTTCAATTAAATAATCGAGTTTATCTACACAAATTGTCTGCAGTAATATTTTGATGGTTACAATAGTTATTTCTAACCGATGCCATAACTTTGTTTGCTTAACCGTCAGGTTGTCCGTTCGCATTACGGTTATGCACCAACTAACTTTTTTTAGGCTCATCTGATGTTAAGTGATACCGCCGCCCAAGGACACATAGCGTTGCCGGGCTTCACAAAGCTTCACAAGTGTGTTGCGGAGCTTTTAAGAATTGGTTGGTTCTCCTCTTGAAGGATCCTTCTTCGAATTGGTTCGGAAATACTTCAGTGGGCAGCTGGTTTCACATAGTGGTGGTGTGCGGCAGTTGTGGAATAACGGACGAGGTGTTACTGGTGGAATTTCGTATTCTATATCTCCGATAATAAAACTCAGTTGCTGGTATTAATCTGAACATCTCTTCTTAACGTTTTAATTTTAATAGAAAGAAAGGTCCATTGGTGTACGTCATTCACGCGCGACCTTATTGCTTAAAAGCGCACGCGCATACCACATGGCTACTTCTACTCGTTTAATATATGTGTCACCGTAAAATTGTAAATACCGTTAGGTTGTAATCTATCTCGCGAGATTGTGAACCTGAACGTACTGCTTACAATTTAACGTATTATTATTCGGTAGTTGTCTATCGAAATGAAACTGTCAAATTACAATCTTAAAAGTGTCAAATTGTCAACTGTCCGAAGGCTGTCCCTGATTGGTCGGCTTTATAGTTGACCGTTCTGTGTCCATAGAGTTAGGAGGACCTCAGGACATCGAATTCGATATAACTTTTATACTAAGATCAATATATATATATATATATATGGTACATACAGGTAAATATGTAAGTCGTGTCCGTGGCCTATATGATTTGAATTCGAAGAATTGCGTAAAATGTTATTTTAATAAGTTACGTGTAAGCCCTATTTAGGTCATTGCAGACTTATTTACATAAACATCTGCAGTGCTTTATTTCCGATTTACATACGGAACCGGATATAAATGCAATTGTAAAGCATAAAAATAACGCCCGGTTTCCATATTGAAATACTAAACGTTTAGAAATATTTTGTTGAATATGAAATATACGTTAAAAAAAACATAGTTAATGATTAGTCAATTATGAGATATATTTATGTAAGAATACTATGGTAGAATCTTTATACATAGTGGTGGTAGAAGAAGTGACAAGAATACTTAAGGGAATGCCTAGGTGGATTGAGAAGCGGATAGTGAGGTCGGTAATTCGTACATACCTGGACCAAATCCAGGCGGTACTAGAGAAGGGATAGGTCAAAGATCAGGTGAATGTCATGACAGTGGGTAGGTGAAGCGAGAGTGGTATGTCAGGACTGTAGCTAGTAGGAGATACATGGTCTCTGTCTGTCGTGAACGTATAAATAAATATCACCAATTTATCTTGATAAGACACGAAACCGGAGTGAGCCATACCAATGCAAGGATATGGCGCTTCACATCCTGAAATCGGAGTGTGTTAATGCTTAATACTTGATCACTATTTGTCACCATTTTTCTTTATAGAAAACCGATGAAAAATTCTGATGCCAATTCAATTCAATTCGGTGTAATTGTTACACTTTTATCTTACATTTGGCTGCCAAACGTGGACATACAATACACAAATAAACCAAAGTTGTAGCATGTCAGAAAGCAATAGCGTAATAAAAATAAAAAGAATTCAAAAGCGAAAAAATTTAACGAAAAACAAGCACACACTTTGCCACAAAAACAGAAGTGGCAATGAGCATGTAGATGCACAAACAAAGATGGACTTTACACACAACGGTATGGAAAGGACCAATTGGAATTAATGTAAATAATATATATGGAAGCGATAGCAGGAAGTATTTCCTAACTAAGGGTCCTTAGGGTCCTCCAAGAAACAGGCGTACCAATTCTTAGAACTCCGGCCACGGACTCGCGAGCCCTCCGGAATTGATAGTGGCCATGGGCGGCAGTATCACTTAACATCAGGTGAGAGTCCTGCCCGTTTGCCCGCTGTTGTATAAAAAAAGCTATATTGGCAACATTTGTAAAGATCGGAAACAAACGGGCTTTATTATTATAAGTCCAGTTTGGTGTTATTGCGAATTTTGTGAATGGATGTAACATTGAGCTTTTGTTGACATTGAGTGAGCAGATTTCCTGTGCATACGATGCCAAATAAGTCCTCATACTTGAAGGTGATCGCATGAGTCAACCGCTGTAGGTGTTCGATTCAGTTCGATCCACATTCGTACTGTGTCCGCGAGACTTCAAACTTGTGTTTTTATTCAGTAAAAATAATCAGTGTTTGTGCGTTACTGTGTTAAAAGGTTTATTTTGGTGCTTGATAAAACGCATTGTCATAATATATAGGTATGTTTGAAAACTCTTTCGTATCTTACATTAATATTACGTATTAAAACATAATCTTTGGCCTCCTAATAGACAGAAATACACGCCCAATTCTATGTATTTATTTTTAAGTTACCTTACAGCTACACATATACATATTTTAAAAGAAAACCTTTTGACAATAAATAAAATATTCGAAACAGAAAACAAAGTCAATTAAGTACGAGTATATTAAATAGATAAAACAGAAAACTGAATTTGAAAAGTTTTCCCGCTTCATAATATATTTCCTCACATCCTCATTGGTAAGGTGGAAAATGTCTATATACTGGGGAATTATGTATATAATTTATGAAACAATTGTAAATATCTTGTCGTATATAAAAATTATCCTCATAATAGAAACAGTGACAGTTCTTGATTTAATAACATACGATAGATTGTATTTAACGTTATAATATAATAGATAGAATACATATATTTCGTATATGTTCCATGAAATTTTGATGGGTTATAAGATATTTGTGCTAATAGGAAGGGCACTGGGACCTGCGGCATCTTTACATGGAAGATGGCCTCCACCGAAGTTGGCACCTACGCCCGCCCCATGCGATTACGAGCCCAGTAAGGCATCGAAAGCAGTGCTTGACCACGCACCAGCATTTTCAATAGGCCTTCGCGTCAGTATGCCTCAAGCTGGCAGTAAAACACCAGGTGGCTGGTTACATCATTCGCCAAATTGTAGTTCACTCTCATTCACTTAGCAACGTTCACTTGCTGTCAATTGTTTTTGTATTCGTTCACTCATTAGCACTTGGTTTGTTTGTGGTATGTTCCAACTGTTATTTGCTGTTTTGATGTCAATTTTATTTGTTGTAAACACAATAGATTATTACGTGTTATTCGCGTGGTATTTGTGGCTAGATTTGCTTGACAAGGTCGTGGCTACTTCCGGATATAGCACTGACATTGTAACTAAGAACGATTCTTTTGCAAGTATTTTTTTGGTGTTCACATTTTATGCTATCTGAATCGCAAAATATGTTGCTAAGAAAAAGCTCGAAGATGGCAATTCGAGTTTTTCTTATTCATTGCACTGTGAGGTAGGTTTTTATGGTGAGAAAAATTGCACAGGAAAACCTAAAAAAGACTCACAAAAAAAAAATATTATTATAATTAATATTTATTTTATTTTATAACACATCTCATTTAAATATATAACACAGAAGTTAGTGATTGCTTGCGTCAAAATTGTAGTTTACAAAAACATTATTATCCTTTTGAATTGTGATTCATGAACCTTAAAGCTTTTAGTTTTATTATTTTTTTATATTAAGTTTGGTAATTGTATAATTTTTCAGGGTTACTTGTAATTTTAGTTGGTAATTGTTTTATGGTTGCATTTGTATTTTTGTCTTAGTATTTTTTTCCCCCTACTAAGGTTGCCTGGAAGAGATCGCTTGTTAGCGATAAGGCCGCCCGTTGCCTCCCTTATAATTTACGTCTTGTTTTTATTTGAAATATCAAAATAAACACGCATACAAAATATGGATTTTTTTAATATTTGGTTATTTGCGTTTCCAGCTCCGAATATATATTCGATGCCACCGGTGCTCGGTGAGGCGCGAGAGGGAAGCAAACGAGCAGCGCCCGCCTTTAGCATCACCGGAAGAGGAAAAGCCGTTGAGTCGAAGACGCCCTTGCCTGGCCCTGGGAGTTATACAACGGATAAGGCGTCTTCTGCGGTGACGAAGAGGCAACCTGCATATACAATGGCTCCAAGGAGAGAAGTTAAGCAGCCATCTGCATCTGTGCCTGGCCCGGGAGTTTATTGCCCGGAAAAGGTAATTACTATTTTCTATATTGGTATTAATATAACCATATTTTTGGGTTTGGATTTTTGCTTTAAGTTGGATAGAGGTGTTTCTAATTTTCACTGTCATTTTCATCTAAGGCTTATATTTAAATAAAAATAAGAATAACAATTTGCGTTATAGAATTTATGTTTATTGTTATACTTTGTTATATATTATACTATGTTTATTGTATACACTTTCCAGTCGCTTAACGTACCTTAACCGTAATTGTTAATAAATTTAATTGAATTTTAGTTATTATAACTTAGTTCTACGAGTTTTATGAACGATGCCTTATGAAATCGGTAAAATCAGTGCCGTGTACGTAATAAATTTATGGACTATTTTCTAATAATTTTAAATAGTTTAATAGTTTTAATAAACCACTTTAATTGCTATTTGCAATTAAAGTGGTACATTCAGAATGATAATTAAAAAAAAACTCTCTACATAACATATATTTTTATATATAACAGTTAAGATTCATAATTGTTGTCAAAACTTATAGTCTAAATAATCTCACAGATTAATTACGTTATTATTTACGTTTTTACAAGTGTTATACGCCCTCACACTTACACAAAATCAGTACACATAATGATCTAACTTATCCATGCTTAACTAACAATATCATTATACTAATATGGGTGCGAATAACAGGTCTGCGTGAATTTGCCATGGGCTCCGGCGCATACGTTCGGCATTCGTCATTCACCATTCGCCGGTCAGTCGGCATATTACGCCGCGCCTGAAGAAATCACCACCTAACTTATCATGCTACTAACAAGCTAATCAAGACTTTCGCTAAGCGCTAAAATTATTATTAAATTGAAGTATTATTTACATTGATTTTCATTTGTTCACGTTTAACGGAAAATGGCTGAAGATAAGAGGTATACAGTTTTGTAATTATGCACACTTGATCTCTTTAGAAACCTTTGTACTGGATTGGTTGGAAAAGAAAGAAAGTTTTCTTAAATATATGAATTTAATCAGATCCAACAATATATTTTTTAAGGTTTACTTGTTACGTTGTTATTTTGGTTTTCAGGTTGAGTACCAACGTATGGAAACTAAACATACATTTTCGAGTAGAATGAAGAGTGAGCATCGCGAGCAAATGCCCGCACCAAATGCTTATAACCCAGAGAAAGGTGAACGGTTTTTAAGAGAGACATCTCCGGCTTTTTCGTTCCGAACGAAATCCGTAACAGTAAAAACTGGCGATGCTCCCGCACCAAACATTTATTCACCTGAAAAGTCCCTTCATGCACTTAAAAATGGGCCAAAGTATACCCTGGCTGGAAAGGGATTAGCTGAGAAACATGACACGACGCCAGCACCCAATTCATACGATCCCCAAAAGGCAGACAAGGTGTTGCATGAAAAATCACCTGCTTACACTATGCGTTCTAAAGAAGTTGTAGAAAAAATAGAGCAGACGCCTGCACCAAATTCATACGCACCAGAAAAATCCATTCAAGTACTTCATAGTACGCCCAAATTTAGCTTATCGGGCAAAGGTTATTCTACAAAAGTTGAACAAACGCCAGCTCCAAATAGCTATATGCCTGAGAAAGCGGACAAGGTATTGCACGAAAGTACTCCATCATATTCCTTCAGAACCAAAGATCACTACATTGTTAGGAGTGAATCCCCGGCGCCAAATGTCTATGCACCGGAGAAATCTATTCATGCTTTAGATGGCGCTCCTAAGTTTACGATGAGCGGAAAAGGTCCATCCGAAAAAATCTCTAATAATCCGGCTCCAAACGTATATAACCTGGACAAAGCTGATAGACTATTACACGAGTCATCACCTTCTTATACATTTCGCACCAAGGAAGAGATTGTAAAAATCAATGATACACCAGCACCAAATGTCTATAAGCCCGAAAATTCAATTCATATGTTGGATAGTTCACCCAAGTTTACGATAGCTGGAAAAGCGCCTCCTTTAAAAATTAACAATTTGCCAGCTCCTAACGCGTATTCTCCTGATAAGGCCGATAAATTACTTCTGGAAAGTACTCCAGCATATACATTTCGCCTTAAAAATATAATCGAAAAAGCGAACGATACTCCTGGACCTAATGCATACGATCCACATTTACTGGATGGAAGTACCAAGTTTAGCTTATACGGAAGAGGCCTTGATCCAAAACCGTCTGATACACCAGCTCCAAACGCGTATGACCCGAGGATTTTAGACGTCTCACCAAAGTACACAATGCAAGGAAAGGGACCATCTGAAAAATCATCAGATGTACCTGCACCCAATAAATATGATCCACATTTACCAGAAGATTCTCCTAAATTCACTTTAGCGGGAAAAGGTCGCGACTGCAAGCCTATGTATACACCAGGACCTAACTTCTATGACCCTCAGATACCAAGCAGTACTCCAAAATATACCATGTCTGGAAAAGGCCCTGAAGGGAAATTCCCTGATGTTCCAGGCCCGAATGCGTATGATCCTCATTTGCCGAATGGTACACCTAAATTTACAATGTTAGGAAAAGGATTGACATTCAAACCTTCCGAGACACCTGGGCCAGCCGCTTACGATCCGCATCTGCCCTTAAATTCCCCCAGATATACTATGTCTGGCAAAGGGCCTGATTCAAAGGTATCTGATGTGCCAGCGCCCAACCTGTATGACCCTCATGTATTAGATAACACACCTAAGTTCACAATCGCAGGTAAAGGTAAACCAGATAAAATATCTGACACCCCTGGACCGACTGCTTATGATCCAAATCTGCATAGCGAAGCCCCAAAATACAGCTTCGGAGTGAAAGGTCCAGCCGATAAACCTTCAAATAACCCATCTCCTAATGCTTATAACCCTGAAAAAGCGGACAACGTAATTCATGAGCATTCTCCAGCTTATACTTTCCGTTCAAAACCAGAGAACGGAAAGATTCCGGATACCCCGGCACCTAATTGTTACGATCACGAAAAGGGAGATAAAATCACACATCAGGCGGGGCCATCGTACACGTTTAGGCCAAAAATAGAAGATAACAAACTTGTTAATAATCCTGCACCTAACGCCTACAATCCTGAAACTGCAAACAAAGTGATATTTGAGAAGAAGCCAATGTACTCGTTATACCCGAAAGGGAAAGATGCTAAGATCAGTGATTTTCCTGCCCCTAACGTGTACAGTCCAGAAAAAGCCGATAAAATATTATTGGACAATTCACCTCGATACTCATTTAGGATTAAAACGAAATCTCCGAAGCCCGACAATGTTCCT
This sequence comes from Pieris brassicae, assembly GCF_905147105.1. Classification (NCBI taxonomy): domain Eukaryota; kingdom Metazoa; phylum Arthropoda; class Insecta; order Lepidoptera; family Pieridae; genus Pieris; species Pieris brassicae. The sequence continues at coordinate 3,724,039 of NC_059674.1, read as the reverse complement.
GCGCCTAATTCATACAACCCGGATAAGGCGGACAAAGTGTTGATGCACAGCTCACCCCAGTATACATTTAGGATAAAATCTGACAACTTAAAAGTTCCTGATACCCCGGGTGAGTAAATTTTTACATTTATCTAACCACAAATCGAAAAATAAAAAAATCTAAATTCTACAAATATATTATGTTTAAAATATTTTTTTGGTAACTACCAATATATATAATATAAGTTTGTATAGTTATACATTTAATATTATTCATCATCACTACATGATTCGATTGATTTATAAAAATAATCTTAAATAATGCCAATATCGCAGCAATTTAGCTTAATTAGCCGTTCAATTAACAGCCTGGCCTTTTAAATAAACGGCGCCGTTTAACTAGCGGCCTGAAAGATATTCAGCCGTAGCGTTTGTTACAACATTTACTAAACTGGTTGGTTAATGCTTGGGCCATTCGTGCGATAGAGTCTTTATTTGGCAGAAATAAAAAGGATGAAACATATGACATAAAAATATTTCTTTTAAAATTTAATTGCTTAAGTCAAATTCACATTATTGACACTCTTGCATGTACTCGTTGTTTTTCATTAAACTTTGGAAAACACCATCAAAGTTGTGGTTTGCCGACGTATTGACAGTGAAAGAAACATTTTTGAACCGGATTGAAACTATGTATTATTATAAACTTAGAAGCTAGTTGGCAACACTGCTGCGACCACAAATATCTCGACTGTTTTCTTTCAGACCCCATATATTGTGAATATTTGTTATTTTTCAGCGCCCAACAGTTACACCATCCCTACGCCCGTGAAGACGCCATTGTATACAATATCTGGGAGACATAAGGAGCCGATCGATGAGCGTTTGAAGGTTCCAGCTCCTGGTAGTTATGACCCAGAGAAGAGTTATAATTTCGTTTTGACGTATTCACCGCAATACACTTTTGGAGTTAAAATACAGACGGACAAATATGCAGAGACACCAGGTCAGTTCTTGGCTTGTTAAATTGTATGAAATTTTAAGTCTTACTAGCAGAATTGAAAAAAATAACATAATTGTAAATCTAAACCATTCTCGAACTAGAATACAGCCGTAAATTTTCTTTAAAATTGGTCCAACTGTTTAGGAAGAGTTTAATTATGAACCAACGCACAGAATATAGAACATATATATATATACAGTCAAAACCGTTTACGACAACATCGTTTAGAACAACATACCGGTTATGCTCGTGTTGATCAAAATCAAATTATTAGCTACTTAATAAAATTAAAATTACGACCAAATATAAGTTGTCCCTTCGATGTCGTTAGTACAGATTTTGACTGTATATGTATGTATATATTTAAATGTGATTAGAATATGTTTATAAATATGGTTTAAGGACCAGTTTGTTTTTTAAAGAAAAAATGTTAGTTCCTTAGGCTTAAGTTAGTTAAAGTTTTCGAGAAATATATATAGTAAAAAATTCAAAAGATTAGTTTATTTAGAATTAATAATCACGGTATAAGCAAAAACACCAATAAACTAATTGAATTATATTTTGTAGCGCCCAACACATATCGTGTACCTTCAGTCCTGGATTCTCCTGTGTACACATTTGCCGGACGTCACAAGATACCCGTTGATGATCGTGCCAGAGTACCAGCTCCTGGAACATATTCACCAGAAAAGGTATCTATAATGCTATGCTTTACAATGAAAATAAATGATGGGAAAATCGTTTGATCAATCAAGGCGATCGTCGAACAACTTTCTGATGTATACCATAATAAATCAAACGCTTCTAAATTTACATTTACTGTCAATTCATCATCCGTAAAAGCAGTCGGTTTGTTGTATCAAAGGATTTATTTAATTTTTTAAATTTATATTATACAAAGAGTGTAATATACAGAATAAGTTAGCCGCTATATTAAAAAATATTGGAGGAGGTAAGATATCTTTGAATAAAAGAATAAACCAAAAGTCTTTGTATGAACCAAGTTTATACTCTAGTTTCATGCTTACTTAGGTTACGTACGTAACGTAACGTTTACATTTCATTAATTTAGCATTCGTTTCATAGTGAAATAACATTTAATTATATCTCATATATCTATTGTTGTACGCCAACGGTTAATTAGTTAAAATAAAACCGTACATTTTGGTCCTTCGAGCCGGATCTGAACCAGCAACCTATGGGTATAGTCACTATATTAAAACAAGCAATGAGCTGTAATTTAAAATTTTGTTTATTGTATTCGACAAATTAGATCTAATTTAAAATCATTTTTACACATTCTTCATCATATTTATAATTTAAAATTTCAGGTTCAGTTAGACAAGTCAACAAAAATAACATTTGGCATAAAGCATTCACCGTTACTCGGACAGTTGAAACCAATTGAGCCACGTCCTAATGAAGTCAGAGATACCACTGACGTCAATTATAACAAATTGGAAAGAAATGTAACAGAAACAGTTGACGGTGTCCGGAGTCACATCACTCAAGTGAGATCTCACGAGATCAGAAGTAACACGGCAACACCTGAACCCGTTCAAGAGACATTGACCCAAGACATCGTATGGGTACCTGAACAAACACAAAGACGTGGTTCCTATACCATTGAGAAAGTCGATGAAAACAATTTCTATGAACGATACGGGAATAGTGAAGTGGTACCAGTACAAAATGGCGTTATCCGTGTATCAGACAGCGGAGAACGGGGTTCCTCATCCAACGAAGAACAGAGCAGTGAAGTAATTAAGAAGGAAGGATTCGTACAAAGTGTCGATAAAAGAGTTCACAACGCTAACGCTCACGAAAAGAACCAAAAGGCGTCGGAAGAAGTTTACGTGGACTCTGATGTTAAGCAACTTCCAAATGGAATATCTAAAACTACTACAACTACGACGGTAAAGAAAGTGGGCACAACTGCTAGAACAGCGAACTCTTCAACTGCTGTAACACGTACTAAAACAGCTGTAACATCTGTGGGGACAAAGTAATATGATTAACAATCCTAATATTGAAAATGAGTAATGTAATTTTGGTATAGATATATCGGATTTTATAAATACAGAAAAAATAAATCTAGTAATTGCAATGTGCATAATCGCGTTTAAAATACGTAACGTATACGTTAAGCTTGCCATTGAGTACGTGCGTCCGCCAGTTCCTATCAATACGTACATTCCCACTAAAGCTTATATTAATTTATTAAAATGCTGCTTTTTACCTTGTTAACTGAATTTTTTATTTATCGTTATTTACAATTTTACTAATTAATAAATAAATGGTTTTATAACGTGTTTTATTTTAACCTATTTTATTACCTATCTCAAAATAAAAATATTTTTAACGAAAATGTTTTTTTTTATATAATAGGGGGGTAAACGAGCCTGCGGTACGCCCAAAAAGGGCAGTCATCGCCCATAGACGCCCATTTTTAGTGGGTGCGTTGTCGGCCTTTGAGGGTGGAGTACGCTCGAATTTTGAACAGTTAAAGGTCGTATCTCTTAGGGAAGACTCCACCGGGAGTCGATTCCACAGTTCGCTAGTTCGCAAAAGAAAATGCTTTGTGAAAGGGACTGTGGAAGATTTCCAGCCATCAAGGTGGAATCATGTTTATCCAGTGGCGCTCTACAGACAGCTTGGCGCCAGATTGCGTCAATTTCTTTAATGATTTCGCTACCGATAAATTTGTGCCTGACAAATAACTTTAGCGTTTTTGCACTTATGCATATACAGTTTGATTGGTGTGCACCCGGATTTGAGCCGCACATTGAAATCACAAAAGCAACATTTCTCGATATATATTTATCAATTAATAATATTATTTTTCAAGGGAACGGATGTTTTTGTGATAATTAAGTGGGGTTTTGTTCAACCGGAAGTTCAGTACGGATAAAAATGGTCACTGAACTATTGTGCGCCCACGCTGTTGTTTTATCATTCTTTGAATAGGAACAAAAGCTACTATCTTTGACACATGACAGTGTGAATATTATCAATATTTGTGTCAATCATTGAAAGTTTTTCCCAACCAATTCCACTTAGGGTCCTTCAAGAAAAGAGCGTACCAATTCTTAATAGGTCGGCAACGCACTCGCGAACCCTCTGGCATTGAGAGTATCACTTAACATCAGGTTAGCCTAATGCCCGTTTGCCACCTGTTCTATAAAAAAAATTACAAAATAAATTAAAAAAGGTTTTTAGTTTTGTATCTGTGGTATCTATAAAAAAGATAGTGTTAATCATATTATAGTGAAACAGTTACTTATTAGTTATATCCTTGTTTTTGTTAAACAAAAATGAAATACATTATTTCCGGCCACGAATTATTAAAAGTTCTTATAAAAATCGAGCGATCTCCAGAATGCCTCTACTGTATTGATTCCTCTTATAAGCCCCAATTAAGATAATTAAATATATCAATAATTAAGATTATATTTTTCTTGAACATACACAGTATACACACGAATGATGTGAAACTTCTTTATGACCTTATTTTTCGAAAAATTGATCTCCTATATCCAACTTTACAGAAATTTGATAAATAAAGTTAAATTAGATAAAGTAAAGTAATCGAGAAATGTGACGTTATTCCATGTTTATTTTTTCCAACGCTCATAAAGAAGTTTTACTTCAAAAATACTTGCAAAATCAATGAATAACCATTGTTTTTTCGGCCATTGGCCAAATTTTTACTATCTATACGCAAGTAGGTGATCAGTTATTGTCTAAATGATCTAACGCTTACGTCAACGCCGAACTTTGATTAATTGAACTACCGTTACAAAACATTGCTCCTCTATACTCCTTGGTCTCATCATTAACTTTCATGTTCCAACAAGATCATTTCGCTTTTGTTTCGCGCCCCCATATATAGAATGTGTAATTAATACGACTTTTTCAATATTGATGTGGTTTCGTTGCCATAGTGCTTTTAAGCGCCTTTTAAAATCATTGTTTTGTCTTTAATATTGTTTGTCATTGTTGTTTCTTTTTGTTTTAGTTGTGTTATTTTTTTATCTGTCGAACAGGTCAATTATTATACCTTGTATATTTTTGAAGTTATACTTCTTTTGGCGCGTTAGGGAACAATTATGAGAGTAAATTTTTACGATGATCACCGTGACAAAAAAACGACGCCCTGAAGTTAGCGTAATCAGCATTTTGGAATAAAAAATGTCAATTTCTTTAATTATATAGAAATATTTCTTGTAATGCATAAATAAGCTTTATTTAACTAGATAATGCGTTGTAATTAAACTTTCAATGTATGAAATACCTTTTTTCTATTATTAGTGACGTTCTTTCTGCAAACGTAGAATAAGGCGAAAGATTAAAAATTAAAAATATTTTTATTTTGTTACGTCAAAACAGTATATCTTCTAACGCGTGTACAAGTATACACATGTTTTTCTTATATATCTTTTATCTGTGATGTGTCTGCCAAGTTTTCATGTTGAATAACTAAATAATCTTATTTAAGGTTTGGAGATGGGATTGGAAAATCGGAGATGTCATTGATATGTTTATTTTAAATCCTATAGAGCTGTGTTTCCGTTTCCAACCGTGGGGTCCACGCCCCACGGGGGGCAATTTCATTGTTAAGGGATTCGAAATTTATCTGGAATTTGAATTTCAGATGATAAGATTTTAGAAAGTACAAAGAAGGTTGGGAAACACTGCTAGAGGCATTACTGCATTTTAATAATTAATTTTATAAGCTTTGCCTTTTCATTAATTATTAACACTTTGTTGCATACAGAAATATAATAAACTTGTCATAATTAAATGAAAAGGAGGGCGACTGGCGGCCTTATCGAGCGATCTCTTCTGGCAAACACTGCAAAAACAATTCATAACATAAGCAAGAAGCGCAAAAATACATAATTATTTTTATATTTTGATTATTGTTATTGTATGTGTGTGTGTGTTGTAATTAATAAATGTTATGTCTATGTCTAATACATATAGTTATTACTTACTAAAACAGGACACATTTATTAATTTAAGATCAGTTTCACATCAGTTAGTATGAAAGTTAGGGATACGATGTGGACAGGTATTGTGGTACAGAAGAGATATAAAGAGAAGGAGCTAAGCGAATAGGGACGAAAAGTGAATTCCATAGCCTCACTGCAGAGACCTTAAAGAATTGGCCAGGAAATGAAGAGTTGTGGGATGGTATTTCAAGGATATAGCTATCGGAAGAGTAACTGGATTTTTAAAAATGGATTTCGTTTTAACAAATTCTAACATAAATTGCCTTCAGATAAAATTATGACCTATTCATAGCAAGATCGTTAACACCTTTGTTATTTTGGCTTTATTTTCGTAAAAGCCCGCAAATTGGACGACGGTCTACGTAAAAATGGAACAATCAAAATAATAGGCACATCAACGCTTATCGGTTGGCATGTACAATTTTGGTCGTTTAATATTATTTACGGACTTCAAAAAAGGATCTATTAGTTTGATGTGTATGTTGCTATTGACAAAATTGAAGCCTAAACATGTAATAAGCTTACAGCTTTGGATCTCACATTTTCTGTGTTTTATAAGTTATTTATGTTCTATATGCAGATATGTTACTATACAATTCGGTAATAATCCACACATACTAATTGCGCTCATAGAAGTCTCCTTATTGTTGCACAGGTTGGAGTGTAATCCGAGGTTCTAGAAACTAATACTAAGAGGAGAGATTTGTATTTTTGTAACGAATAAACTCAATTCTACAGGACCGATTTGTAATTCCTTTCACTATTGGAATGCTCTTGAGTAACACAGGAAATTATTCCGAATGCCGTGCCGGACAGGTCATTACTAGTACACATGCGACGTATATAAACCACTGTATATAAGAAGTAATTTGTTACGTCTCCTACGTAGTTCCTATTCCGTCATCTTAATACGCAATTCCCGTCGTTCATCATAATTTGATACTTCCTGTCAACGTTGACTTAAATTAATGCGGGCAGTTTCGGCTTTAGCCAGATTAAATAATTGACAAATTACAGTTAACAATAATATTTTATAGTAACCAATGCAAAAGGTATAACTACAACTTAAAATGCGAAATTTTACTAGCGACCCACCTTTGGCCCGTAATCATTAAAATTATATTCCTAAATTATTACCCGCAGAAACCATTGTAGTGACTGAGTGTTCGAGTGTGAAAATACGGAAAAGTGTTTCAATACAAGAATTTTCAATACGTCCAGAGAGTATCCTACATCGTTACTGTACATATTCTATATTTATTTTAAAATGTGACATTTAACGTTAGCTTATTACGTAATTAAACACGACACGAGTGCAGAGTTGGGTATAATATATTGCTCGTAAGCGTTTGTAGGATACTGGATGCACACACTTATTAATAGAAGTTCGTTGTACAATCATTATTAGGTATAATGTAGGGGCTTAAGTAACTTCACTCTTAATTGACAAATCATACGCGTGTTAACATACCTCTTGTGCATTACACGCTTATTTATAAAAACTTTAATCTATTTATCTTATATTTAAGCCATTTTCCCGAAGGCAGTGATCTCAGGCAGTGACGGATCTCCACTTGTTACAGTTCTCTCGCGCTTCACTTTCCTTGCATTCACCATGCATGCACGTATGTTATGGGAACATTTATCCCTTTTCTAGTACCTCCTGGAATTGGCCTAGGTCCGACAAGTCCTACTCTACCCGACTTTATTATCCACGCTTGCTTGTAAATCCTACATTCCCATCTACATGACCTAACCTAGTAAGCATACCATTTCGTATCTTTGTCTTAAGTCCTCTCTTTCCTTTTAAAAACAATTTTACAGAGAAGAAAGAACACGTAAGTATTATTAAGTTAAAAAGGGATATTTATATAAAGAAAATAAAAACATTTTACAATATAAGTTTACGATATTATTTTGTGATATATAAAGATGCAGGTCAAAGCTTAACTGTAGCTGTAAAGAATAGACTCTATTTTTTTATCTCCAAAGAGTTTTTATTTCTTAGCTAAATGCGCCATTTCTTAATACACATTCCGGTCAAGCTAGCCTCGCCAAAACAGCCAGAGCTGAGCAATTTCTTAACTCTATGACATATTCCTTTTATATCTGAAGGCTAGAAAATTGTTAGCGCCATTTTATGTATAATCATATTGCCAATTAATTACTATATTAAGTACAACTGTATATAACTAACGCCCAGTGTAAATGTTCTGGTCAAAACACTGTTAACTAAGATGTCAAATCGAACACATTCAAACGGTAGACGTAAACGTAAGCGTTTAAATTCCAACAACCAAATTTCAACCATGCAAAAGATCATTATTTTTTGTAATAGAAACTTCTAGAACTTTATTTATTTTTTATAGCATACGCAATTAAGATTTATGTATAGAAAAAGGCTTTCTGGTACTTGTTTAAACGTCACCGTTAATCGTATAATTTAATTAGAATTTAGCCTATGTATGCTATAAATAAATAAATGAAGTTTAAAAGATTTGTAAAGGCGTAAATTTTGACATTTCTGTCTTCTTACATCTTAATAAATTTAGGGCATATATATAATTAGATTAGACAATTGATTAGTAAATTGTTTCGTTATTCATTTATTGATAACACTGATTATGCAACAGCAAATCTTTACTACGTACAGTGTGTACGTACGATATGGTATCGATTACAGTAACAAAGTAATTACCTTTTATGTCAACTGTCACTACATGTCCAATAACTCACGGGTGGTTCTAGCAAATTTAATCTACTTAGCAAAACATTACGGCAATTAAATCAGATAATATGTAGCATTGAACATTAATTCCACAAATTAATGACAATTATTACGCAAAGGCGCTGTAAACACGGTTATAACCTTGACCTGTCGCGTGTTCTGTTAAATGTCGCAAACGTACTTACTTTATTAGAAATGTCCTTATCAGACGTATTAAAACCTTCAAATATTTATATATGTATTTTTATATAGCACGCGATCAGGCAGATCTGTTGCTGAGAAGCTAGGCAGCAGGGGAGTGTCTAATCTCCCGTCTCCCGCGGCCGAAAGACAACTACTTCCGAAATAACCTCATGATATTTATGGGTGAGTTGGAGCCCGCTAACAGACTCGCTTTAGCTCTCGCCATTCATGTTACTGAGATATTTGACAATTATAAGGCAGATTTTTTCAGTCAGCCGAAACCAAGTGTTTAGAACCTGTACAGTTAATTTTTAAAGTAATGGGTTATCAATTACAAAACGTTTACTAAGGTAAACCTGACCTGACCTACAAATGCATCCCCAACTCCATTAGACTCGCCTGTTTGCGTGACAACGATAACTCATATTTCGACCATACGGCGACTAGAACTTGGAGATGCTGACTTTGGACTTGACTGAGAAACGGTTAAGACAAAAGATCCCCCACCAGTTGTCCACTCCAGATGCTACCCTCCTGAACACGATACCAGACCTGGAGAGAGAGTGGAAATCCGAAACAAAGGGGAATGTCAGAAAAAATAACATACATTAAGAAAAACACTTTTTGAACGGATTAAAGCTATGTATTCAAGAAGTGTTTTTCTTAATATGTAAAAGCTACTTTAACAAAAGACAATACTAATAACATACATTTGCAAAAGCTAGGACTACCGTCTATTAGTAATATTACTTTCCGATATTTATTCTTAACCTGTAACACTATCAACTCGTTTTATCTAGATTTTTAACTGGTTCGATTCGAAGGGAAACGGAATTCAGACATAGAGGGCTGATCACCGAGGCACTGAAGTCTTTTAACATTTACGTCACCGGGGATTTTTTAATTTTATTTCATATTACTTTCTATTCATTCTTTTAGATATGTTATTTTTAATAAAAATAAATAGCTTTATTTTTAAACAAATAACAAATAATTGGTAAGGAAAACAATTGATAACTTTTTTTAGTAACCAGTTTTATGGTCAGGTCGTCTCTGACATAGACCTCACCTATTTTAGTTCATTCAGCTCTGTCTTTGGCCAGCCTGCCTCATCTCTTTTCTCTTATATATTTATATAATTGCAGCGACGCGATTATAATTAAAAATTATCTAGAAAAACAATAATAATTCAGGGACTGTTATTGTGTCAGAATATCTCTTATCAGCCCCTTCAAGATAAGTAAATCGAAAATATTATTGTTACTAGTTTACGATAATTCACTGTAACTATAAAGGACGTTTACGATGTTTGGGCTTTAACCAAGTAATGACAGAGCTGTAAATTGAACCATACGATTTATTACCACAACTATCAAAACATTGACTGTTAACAGAATATTTCGATATATCGATGTATACAATACTGTTATTTTTGGGTAAAATATCTAAGAAAACACTTTTTAAACGGATTGAAGCTATGTATTATCATTAAAAACTTATAATTAATTACATAATTTCTGTTTACGCTGCAAAGCACGCGAAACGTCGGAAATAATTTGAAATTTAAGATTATGTAAATAATTATAAGTTTTTAATAATAATACATAGCTACAATCCGTTTAAAAAGTGCTTTCTTAATGTGTAAAAGCTATTTTAACATAAGACAATACTAAAATGTCATGTATGTCAATGTAAGATAATATTTTTGAGTTAAGTCATTAGATAACACAGAAACTTGCGTATTACAACTAATGTTAATATTGCGCGAACGTCTTTTCAGAATTAGTGGTTCTTTAAATATTTTAAATCATTTTATAATTCAAGAGATTAAATCTTTAATTATTTTGCATAATCGCGACTTACGGCGAAATTCAAATTAATGTTGTGAGGGGTCCTGGTCACCCAGAACAACTTCTAGTGAAATTGGCTAGCGCAAATATTTACTTTGATTATAGGAGAAAGGTGAGGTGAGGTGGTTACGTCAATCAGTGGGGTGTCATGTCCCCACTTCATTACAACTGACTTGATTACGAAATAGTGAACTTGCGTCATTGGAGCAATAAACATCAATGGTACTAAGGGCTTGTTTGTTCATGGGTTCAATTTTTACATTGTCTACAAGATATTTTAAAGTTTAGATAAAGTTTGCGTTTACAAAGTATTTCTTAGCTTCTAGCTACCATATACGAATAACTAAGGTAGAAAATGTTACAGTAAAAATAAATAAACTTAAGTGGTAATGAGGCACATGGCAAGAGGAACATGAATAAGAAGGTACAAAACTGGTGCCCAAGGTACAATGAAGAGGAAGGTGAATTTAGAAAGTGGATAGATCAGATTCAGGAAACATCAGGTACATGCCACAGAGTGGGACCAGAGTAAACAGAAATGGCGGGATTTGGAGAAGGCCAAATTAGGGCACATAGATATTTAAAAATAAATGGATGACATATATGTAAATGTGTTTAAGTGTAAATGTATCTGAAATAAAAGACTTATTATAAATTATTATTATTAACCATCTTAGTTATTCGGTTATCAGGTCTAGACTGGAACGAAATAATGAATTTTGTTCCGATTCCAAGGTTGCGACATCACGCTACGGATGTTGAGGGAACTACATCGAACTTGCATACAGGAACGTTGGAATCGGATCGCTTTTGAAAGTTACTGAGTAAACGCTGGTAATCTTATTATTTATATTAATATATCTATAAGACATAAACATTTATAGAAACCAACAAGCTACAAGCTTTCTCCCAGTGCATTTCTTACTAATGTTCACTTACGCTCCACGCGATGCCCGCGTTAAGGGGTATTTTACATAACTACAACAGTTTGACTAACTCAAACTCAAATTAACTTTATTCATATAGGTAAACAAGTACACTTATGAACGTCAGAAAAGAAGTTTAATTAATTGTAAATATACATTTACTACCACTTCGCAAGTCAAGGGCGTAGAGCGGGCAAGAAGAACTGGCAAGAAACTTTCCGCCACTCTTTTTAATCGCTAAGTTTTGAGTCATACAAATTGTTTGAACTGTAGCAAATCAATCCCAAGGTTTAGGATCATTTTAGTGTTCGTCATATTTATAAAAAGCTTTATTTATTAATTTTACGTTTAACGAGGGCTTTGAATTTATTTAGTGCTCTTATTTTGCTTGGGAGTTTGTTGTAAAACGAATACAATTTCCATATAAGGAGTGGTTTATCTTTTGAAGCCTGGTTGGTCGTACACTCAAATTGGTTCTGTTTCGAGTATAATACTGGTGAAAGTCACCATTTTTTTTTAAATCCTTTATATTTAATGGCATTTAATTAATAAACTATTTCTACTTTTGGTACAAGTACTACTCTCGTAAAGGAAATATCATAAGGAAATTGGACCTTCGGGGACCTTCAAATTGTATCGGAATGACTAATTTTCGTGGGAATCGTCGAGCTTGAGTGACAAGTGTTTTAATTATATATAAAGACATTATTGTCTATTGGGGTGGAGATTCTGAATCTTAAACTTGAACCACTTGACTTAATGATCCATTTGGAGTTTTACAGATCTACACCAACCCGATGGGTTCTCAGTAGCTGTTTAAAGTTTACCAGGTCTAGAATCTTTCATCTCGCAATGATTCGTTGGCATATCTTGGACACCAGGGATTCCACTCGGGAGCCTGCTAGGCGATGTGGCTTGGAGAGGGAGACTTGCCAAGTCCAAGAGCAAAGATTTTTTTATAGAACGGGGGTAAACAAGCAGGAAGTTCTACTTATGTTAAATGATACCACCGCCCGTAGGCTCTCTCAATGCAATGAACCTTAGTGACCTGAATTACTAAAGGTCTAGAAATACTTCAGTGGGCAGCTACATAGTGACGGTGCGCGGCAAAAACTGCCTTAAGAAACGCTCAGTTGTGGAACGACGGATTAAGATAGCAATATTTGTCTAACATGTATATGTAGCCGAACAATGTATATAATATTCTGACAGCACTTAACTTCGATTTAAGGCTAATCCTTGCGAATAGTGTTACCGTAAATGTTATCACTGATAACGATTGTGTTACATTGATACTGCGAAATCGATAATAACTGAGAAAAGATCTGTCTCACGATTTTAAAAAGTATCAGGAAATAGTTTTTATTAGCCAGTAGATCAAGCGACGCCAGTATGAATAGGCCATATACTCCAACGAGATTACATTTATATCCCTAATTCCCAAATATAAAAAAGACGGGTAGTCACTTGTAGTTGTCTGAGAATTGAAAAATGTGTTTTTTGGAGGTTGACTCCACATATCAAGTGCATATATCCTCCTTCTCCATGGTTCACCGCCATACAATGAAATAGGGAGCACTAGTGACTCGATATAATTCATATATTTATTCTGTATTTATTGTTTACGTTGCAGTAATGATACCGGAAAAGCGCAAAACTAAAAATAACACTTGTATATTTGTGTATATCTCTCAATTGTATGCTACAAAGATTAGCAAAAGATACGCTATATATAATGTATCTAGAATTATACTCAGCTCTTCTTTTGTCAGACGACGCGTTAATGAACAATTGAATTGAAGTCTAATGTCAAATGCTTTATGAATCTAATATCGACCTCACTATAATAATTAAGCGCAGGAGTACACATAAATAAAATTCTCCAAAACTTTGTATTGCTTTGAATGGAGTTGAGTAAACATAAAAATAAACTCGTTGTTAAACAATTACACGATGTTTAATAATTAGAAATCCTATCATAATGTTATCAGACATTATCGTTGTGCAAACATAAAATATTAACCGTAGCAGTTGTGATTGCGTATCATTTTTGTTGCAGTATGTTTGATTTAATATCACAACTATATTCTCTTAGTTTCGCTTCAAAATATAGTAATTACTTTGTACTATTATATTATTAGCGTAACAATCCTGTATATGTTCTAAGCTTTAGATTACATCGGTTTTTTGATAAATTTTCTTTCAAAAAGTAGCATGTCTTGTTGTCATCTATGCGTCGACTTTTGCATCTAAGATTCGCATTTCGTACGTTTTTATTATGAATTGTATTATAAGGTACATATTGACAACATGTTTAACATTTTATTTCCCCTTTGACCTTACTAGACCCATGAGACTTCATCGGAATGGCCCAAGGAAACAGTAAATTAGTTAGTGCTATAATTCAATTACGTCTATAATTCGTTTTAATATCTATAATTGATATGGTTATGATATCAAACATGATTTTGCGTATTAAACAAATATAAAATATAACTATAAAAAGTGAACTACCTATTCAGTCAATGAATTTTATATTGATGTAAAATGGTTATCTTGATTGAAGACATTACGGTATTAAATGACAGCTGGTATAGCCTTATTGTTATCTCGCTTTGACCGCGCGAGGTCACGCTTGGCGCTCCCAACTCCAGTGAACGCGAACACAGCGCGCTCGAAGTCGAACTTCGTGAATCGTGCGACATTCCGACACAAAGTTTGTAGCGAACCGGTCGTGTACGCTCACTAACTATTAAAAAGTAACACACACAACGTATACTAAACTTTTACTGTGACCTAATTACTTCGCGATAAGTGCAATTCAATTAACGACATGTGAAATTGTTACCGTATAAACAGTGAATCAGTGTTCATAGTGTCAAAGTTTATCAATTGTGATTGAGACTGCGCTTGATTGTTTAAAATAGAAATGGTGTTACAATGAATGGCAAATTATATATCTAATTTAAATTGCCAAAATGTTTAACTCGAGGATTTGGCTGCTATTACCGTATGGATTACAATTAATATGCTTGACAACAGCAGGTTTGAATACACATTGTTAAAACTGAGTAAACTAACTTTTCTTCGCACGATAACTTCTGTAGCTATAGAAATAAGCACACTAATCTGCATCTTGCTCGAGTGAAGGTCACTAAGAAGTCAGTATAGATGTCAAAGCCATTTGTGTGAAGGAATACAGTATTTAAAAATAATTTACACATTTAGTTAGCAGCGAGATAAATGGAACCTTCGTTTCAAACAAAACATTTACATTATGAGTACCTTTACATTTAAATAAGCAAGGTAATCTGAGGAAAACACGACACGAAACACCTTGTTATAGAATTTGTTTACATCATATATTATTTAAACGTGTTACAGCTAGAAATAACGTTCGTTATTTTACGAAAGTGGAAACTTCCCGTTTAAAGTTTGGACTCATTAGACTCAGGAAATCAAATGTTTATTGCGATTTATAGTAATTTGCATACACGTGGTGACTCAGAAATATTCAAGAAAACGTGCCTTTTATTCGTTTTGTAACGGACCAAATGTTTATCTCAAATCTCTTATGAGTAGCATGCCCAATGCCAGTTCGTGTCGTGTTATGTTAAAACATTGCAAAAGTATATTTTTGGCTCATTGTTATGTTTTCAAATACCGTTTCGGAATGCGAAGAATTCCTACTATAAAGCCCATTTAATCGTTAAAATGATTTATGTCTATTTTAAATATAGATTCATTTGCTCTAGGCTCACCTGTTATTATACGTATATATTCTCAGGAGTAGGGTATATGACCTTTCTCATACAAATAAATAAACTCCATATAAATCTTTAGTGCTATTCGAAAACGTATGATTAATGATTTTAATTTCTATAATTTAAAGCGCTTTTTACGAGATATGTTAATTCTATCTAATCTGCCCTATTTTAGTATATTTTAACCTTAAGTTTAAACCCGCGGAGTAGGTATGTAGAAATTTGAGTTTTCTGAAAATCTTTTTACCATTATGGGTTACTTAAAATGTGTCAAAAAACTATAATACATATACGAAACGAAGCACATTGCATATTAAAATTACAAAATTACACGTCGAATTGTTAAACTTTTTCGATTTTGCAAGTCGGCTTAAACGGATACAATGGAGATTACAATAATATAATTTTCATCTAAACAATGAAAAACATAATTTTGTTACAATGGTGCATTATTGTCTGAGGCAAATAACAATGTCTACCACATAGTTCGCTGGGATCCAGGAATATTTTACATGCCACTAAGCCACGGAGTGGGTAAATACAACGTCGATCTAGTAATTGCAATTCATAGTCATAAAGAATACTTCCTTGTTCCATTATTAGGCTAGAATCTATACTGATGTCATCGCATAACACTGTCAGTACTTACATGCATAGTATATGTTAAATTAATAATATTGTTTACTCTATGTTGAGTTTAAGGGAATTCAGAGCGTCGAGACTTAGCGCTTAGGATTGATATTTAAAGGGTCTTGAAAGACAATATTACAAACTAAAGTATTAAAAAAAAGACTAATTTCCCCTTCCAAAATGTTAATATGGAGAAGAATAGCCAAGAAACTCAATACTTACTCTTTTAAAATAGTTTTTACAATATGTTGTATCCATTGATTTGATAATTATATGTAAAGACCATGTTCCTAGAATAAAAATCTTTGATGCTAAAATAAAATGACATGGTGTTAAAAAAACAATGCAGCAGATCACTAAATTATGTAGAAACATGTTGCTCACATATTCGCATATATTACTATAGATTTTATATTATTTCTTTATAAAAAAAACAATGTATTTGACATACGGAAGTGCTAAGACTCGACTCTTAATCTCGGGATACGGATTTAATGGTAAGAATTTGCCTGATCCATTAAAACACAATCAGTAAGATAAATTCGAATCTTAGACTACACTGAGCAAGGTCGATAAGGG
The DNA here is from genome assembly GCF_905147105.1 of Pieris brassicae. Lineage (NCBI taxonomy): Eukaryota > Metazoa > Arthropoda > Insecta > Lepidoptera > Pieridae > Pieris > Pieris brassicae. Next base: position 3,707,382 of record NC_059674.1, on the reverse strand, counting down.
CCCTAATTCGCTTATACATTTCCACCTAATAATTAATCGCTTAGGTCTTCATACAATATTGTATGAAACACCTCTTTTTTGTAACTAAATACTTTGTCCTTACTATAGGGTTGAAAGTGAAACTAAATCAGTTTAATGCTGTTTTAACTAAAGTATTAATGTTATTTATCGTCGCGTTTTAGTTAAGGCGATAAATGATTACAGCAGTTTAGTAAAACTGATTTAGCTTTTTAAACGTCTGGAGGTAACAAAGGCTGGGATAGTTGTCGCTTTGCTTGAAGTGTTTTATAATATTGTAAATAATTCTATTATCTGTAACATAGATAATATACTTTATGGTTAACTAACCAATGTCAAACTAACGAATTCGAATGCTTGCACGCGAAACGTTTATAGTTTTAAACGCTAAACAAATATAAAATAATTAAATCGTTTTGACAGACTCATGGCCTGATTATATTTTTGATTACGTCATCCTGCGACAGACTATACACACGTCAAGCCAGACTGTAACAATAAAACCTATTTCAATGGTGTTAGTATCAAAATTATAAAACGGTCTTATATAGTTAGAATCTGATAAAAGGAACGGGGTTAGTAATCGCGGCAATTTTTTTATATTAATGTTTTTTCATTCTCATCATTACTTACGTATAACTGGAAAAATGTAACACTAAAACAGAGTGTCTTCCCCTGAATACAGACCTGTAAGTAGTGTTATAGGACATTTTTTTCTTCTGTGAATCGTTTCCATTATCCTATGTCGTTGTCATGCGGGCGGAAACGAATTAAGTTTACGGTTTTTTTAATGTACACAAATAATTATCCTTTATATATACATCAGCACATGTTATAACGGAAAAAAAAATATTTGAAGAAGTATCAAACACACTTATTCTGAACACCTTATCATTAAGATATATTATTGAAGATAAGATTGTAGATTACGTGTCTTATCGTTCTTTGTCTTTTCTATTTTCAAATATGTAGATATAGAGAGGTACCACAGACGATGTAAAAAAAAAATATAGACATTTTTTTACAACAATTTTGCGAGTTGAATTTATTACACATTTCTTTTTTAAACCTGTTCTATTTATTCTATCTCAGCATTACAAATATAAGTATGTATAGTGTATAGTATATAAAGAGACTGCATAGATATCGTCTTTTATAGCAAGTTTTTGCGCTCAACAATAATTATTATATTTCAGGCAATTGACATAATACACGAATCGGACTGTAAATACCAAAAGGAAAAAAAGTCATTTTGACCACGAACAACAAACTGTTTGACCCATTTTTCACTATTTAAAAACCACTATTTTCATTCATTATTAAATGATTGGATAGTTTTTAATTTATCGGTTAATATAGAAGTCGAGTATTTATGTAACAACAATAAAGGAATTTACGTGGATTTTTTATCCTTACTTTATTTGGAAGAGGAGCAGTGTTGGCCTAGTGGCGTCAGAGCGTCGGCGACTCTCATCTCTAAGGTCTTAGGTTCGATCCCTGGCAATGTGCTGCAATGGACTTTCTTTCTGTGTGCGCATTTAACATTAGCTCGAACGGTGAAGAAAAACGTGAGGAAACCGGCTTGTCTTAGAACTGTTGACGGCTTATGTCAGGCACAGGAGTCTGATCACCTACTATTACATTGTCAAATGATTATGAAACAGACCTATAATAGCATCACTGATTAATTTTATTATTTAGCACTTTAATAATAAACAGTACAACACTTTATAACCATTCGGTACTTAAAGTTGGTTTAGAATTGAAACAATACAATAACTTTGATTCATGTAAACGCATTATTCACATAACTTGACGTTGTGGCTTATAGTGACAATTGACTGATATTTGACAGTAATTGTATAACTATATCTTTCTTCATCTTATAGTGCTATCTTTCGAAGGCGAGTATCATGGCTACTTCTATTTTGGCTTTCTAAATGACTTGGTGCTTTCGATAATGGTGTAAGATTCTTCGACTAAGTCGTGCGGGGCCAGGTCTCCTTTTACCTGCCACTCTTCTTCGTTGAACAAGCTTGTATTAGTGTTGCGTACAACGTGTCCTAAATATTGAAGTTTCCTTTATAACTCTAAGAAATAGAGAAATACAAAATTTTATCCAGTTGAAGAGAACAAATAACAGTAGTTTTTATATTATGTAATATATATTTACAATTCTGTGGCAAATACAATGCACGTGAGAAGATACTGATAATGCACTAAGATAAAATAAATTTGCTTTTATCTGTATCAATTTAAATATTGTTTATAGTTTAATCTAATATTTACTCATTCAATCACACACTGCAACTTCAAAAGTGTCATGGTCTTCGTAATGAGAAACTTCTAGCACTCGCGGTGCAGCAGGTCCTACTCCACAAGATTCAGCGGTATCTAGGCCTCCTGGTCACCGACTGTATTTAAATATTTCATAACATCTGCGAACTAATTGTAGAGATATTGTTACCATGGTTGGGGTAAGGTTCAGAAACACTTATAAAGTTAAAAGAATTCAACGGTATGTTTGAAGACTGACCGTCAGAAATATATTGAATGTTGACATAAGGTGTTATATTTTGCGCTATGTTTGATTTAATATAACAAAAACGGGCGGGAGATTTTAAGTGATACCGCTGCCCATGGATACTCAGATTGCCAGAAGGCTCGCAAGTGCGTCGGCAGCCTTTTAAGAAGAAGAATCTTGAAGTGGACTTGGTTCGGAAATACTTCATTATGGAGCTGGTTCCACATAGTGGTGGTGCGTGGCAAAAACTGCCTCAAGAAACGCTCAGTTGTGGAACGACGGACATCGAGGTGATACGAATGGTTTTTTGTATTCTGTCTCGACATCCGATGATGAAATTCAGCTGCAGAATAGTTAGTTCGACCGGCGCCGTTTGAATTGTTATTATTTTATTATTGAGGTATTTGTTGTTTGTGATTTTAATCAAATCCTAGTCAAATCTTTATAGTAAACGACAGCTCAATGTTATATAAGGTTTTTATTTTTTATGTTTAATTGTGATAGTAAAATATGTTATTATTACAATACATATGTTTTTAAAATGTTGCATAACTTTTCTTATCTTGCAAGATAAGATATTAAACTTTATCGAGGTAAGAAGGAAAGGGTTTAACCTGAAAGCGTCTCCTAAATGTGGCTGTAGTATTTCGACTGATGTATTCTTGGGGTCCTTCAATATCAATTCATTAAGAGCGTACCAATTCTTAAACAGACGGCAACGCATTGGGGTCCTTCTGGCAATGTTCATGTGCCGCGGTATCACTTTGCTCCCTAGGATCCCTCTCGCATATGTTACATAGATAAAAAACAATCAATTTTTGACCCATGTTTTTTGTCGCATAATTTTTATAACTCCCTATAAATTTGAGATGAGAAAGAAATAAGAGATAAAAAACATTTATTTAAAAAATAGGAACTTAGTAATTAAGTACCACAACAAAACCGAGGTCCAAAAGAGATAATTGACTAATTGAAGCCTATTTTTGGTCAATAGGTCGAAGTATTAGTAATATCGTTCCATGCTACTAAAAATTGTGATAATGAACTCGTATATATATTCGTAGGTAATTGTCTTATACCAATTCAAATAAAAAACATTTGTTTCTAACTCTGCGCAACTAAGTTGGAAATAAAACAGATTTTTTCAGACCCAGGAATTAAAATTGTTGTTAAAAAGTACTGTAATATATATTAGTGTATCATATTACGATAATATTTATTTGTAGATTTAATCTTATGCAGTTATGCAGCTTTGTGGTCAATGTGTGCCAAAAAAACCGTGTAACAATTTTCTTACGCCTATAAACTAATTTTGCTACACACCACCACTATATGGAAGTATTTCCGAACAAATTCGACTTAGGGTCCTTCAAGAAAAGTGTGAGCGTAGTGAGGTAACGTGAGTGCCCATGGGCGGCGGCGCTATCACAACAGAGAGCGTCCAAAAAAAAATTATTACAACAATGTTCTTTATGGACTCGCGTACAATTTTTATTGTAATTTATAATTAGCATTGCATTAAATTCGTACTATAAGCCTATCAGTGACTCAGTAGTTTGTACTTTATGGTTTTTCGATACATTAGTACAGACTCCCGTCTTGAGAGGCGATGACTCACCATGAGTCACAGATTTTCACTATAACTGTCTGGTCTGATTCATTATTGAGAAATATTTATTTATTTATACTTTTACGCATAAAACAAAAATCAGTATATAGGTAAACACGTATATACCCTTTGACTTTTTTCTTGTTTTTTTTTCATTACAGCGTAAACGTAATGACAGTGACGAAAAAGTACTAAAATAGTTTAATTACACTGGTATGTTTGAACGTGTGGATAAATGAAGAGATATACATATATAAAAAGATGTTGCTTTTGTGGTAGGACCGATCTCTTTCATTATATTTTTTGTCCCGAAAAAATAACTGTAAAAAATAAAACTATTTCAACTGAAAATAAATAAAAAAATAGGGATATGAAATGGTTATAAATTAGAATGTTTTTATATTATACATGCCACCGTAAAATTGTAAATACCTTAAAGTTACCGCGATATAGTTAAATATCAAAAGATTCATAACATACTGCCCAATTTACGCATTATTTTTCCATCGATTTTTTTATGGGACAAACGAGCAGAACATTTACCGTTAAGTGCTTACCGCTACCCATGGACGGCGAGCTTTGCAAGAGCTTTGTACTGCCTCAGAGGAGGTATTCTCTTAAAGGTACCTAAGTCGTAACGGAATACCTCGAACGGCAGCTGGTTCCGTAATGTTGTGGTGCGTGGCAAGAAAACCGTTTTATAACTAATACATATTTAAAATCAAACAGAAAGGCAGGATACATACATGTTTAACTGATTTTTTTAATAAAGCCTCGCTATGGTTCATAAAAGTAATATTACTATTCATACTTACAAATGATAGAAGTGACACATCCTATTGCTTTAACATTCTTTTATCTGTTTCATTATTCATTCATAGGCTTCGAGACAAGACTCACCTAGTACCAAGTAGGTCAGCCTTCTTGATTAACCGGTTGGCGATTTATAGGGGTTTCCTTACGTACACTCAGTATATTTTTTATGTATTTATTAACACTACAAATTAAATAATTTGGCGGTCTTCCAGGTTGTGAGAGAAAAAATTGATTTGATGAGCGCAAGTAATGAAAATCTACATAAGGGAGCGTTCAAGTATTACGTCACGCAATTTTTGGTGATTCTTGGGGGGGGGGGGGCATGAAACGCACCGTAACGTTTTCTGTATCCAATAGTAAAACGTTTCGTGACCACCCCCAGTGAGTCTTTATACCTAAAACTTACCATTATGTGGTGTAGAGTACTGGAAAGTCAAAAATAATATTATTAATAACGTGTAATTCAATCTCCGCCCCACATCGTAACGTTTTACAAGAGGACCTCCAAAATTCGTTACGTTATACTTGAACGCTTCCTAAGGTATAAAATTACTTAGACAAAAATGAAACAAAGCAAATCTAAACAGCGAAAGGGTCAATAATAGGACACAAGTATTTACTTCCTTAATAATAATAATAAATTTGAGTTTGGTACAATATTGCAGCGAGTGTTAAATCTTCCCTTTAAACTTATAATTCCCATAACAACAGTTATACGAATGTGTAAAATCAAAAACAATAGAAAAAAAAGACAAAAGATTTTCATATAAAAAACGTATTCTATTGCAATAGTTGATTTTTGTTGACATGTTTATATATTAAAATCTTTTAATCTCAACTCAGATAATAATTATAATAATAATTGCGCAACATATACTAATAATGTTTTTTGTTAGTGCGCAAAACATGAATGTGTTTTGTGTTCTCGAATGCCGTGAAATGACCGACAAGGTCAGACAATAAGTATTAAATTATAATCAATACGTAATTACTGTGTATTTTATTAGGATCTACGTGACTTAAAAACATTAGGCTCGATCCCCGGTTGTGCACCAATGGAGTTTCTATTCATTTAACACTCGCTCGTATGGAAAAATTTAAGAAAAACCGGCATGCCTTAGACCCAAAAACTCAACAGCGTGTTTCGGGTACAGAAAGCTCATGTACTATTGGAAACTGAAATGGAACATACAGTAGCCCTCAGGTTCTCAGGGCCTCAGCCCAGACCTAACTGGTTTTTTCTGTATGATGTTTACAACTTGTTATCAATATTTTTTGAGTTCATTAGCGCGAATTATAAGCGGATATAAGAAAAAATATTATCACCGCACACGTCTGTTACATTAATACTTCCTTATCATTTCCCTATTTCCTTAATAATTGGGACCCATGTTATCATATTTGCAAGTTGATCAATGTCTTCGTTTTGTTCATATCAGATGTAAACCACAAAGAGTATAATATATACTGTATAGCCTTGGCCAGTAGATGGATCCTCTTTAAATGGATAAACCCTATATAAATTGGTCTACTATTTATTAGCATTGTCGTTTACATACCACCGTTTTAGACACGTTTCCTGACGATGACGGGATTGTACTGACTGTACACTGGCTGTGACTGCTGGTTTGGTCAGTTGTGTGTAAAGTCTAGCTCCTTCCAGAAGCTCAGAAGTTCCCTGGGAACTTCGCAGGCTTTACAGAGCGAAGTTCCGCTCTATCTGTTCGTTGGGAAGACACAGACACACACTTGCGCCTCTGCGAACTTCCTCTGCATAAGGGACTCTGTCGCGCCAAAGACAAAGAGATGTTTATTAAGAAGACAGTGTCCCGTAATTGTCATATAGCCATAATATTATTTGAGGTTATTTTGACGCCCATCATCTTTTTGCATTATTGTTAGTTTTCAAGTAGTTTGTTCCAGATCAGTTTGCTGTCTGGCATAAAACCAAAATATTTGATTTCCTCCTTGAGTTTTAGTTCTCTGTTGTCTTCAAACACTTTTGTGGAGTAAGTATCTGTAAGATACGTTACAGACTTCCTTGACTGTTTTTGATGGGTTGACAGACAGTTCCTGCTCTGCACTATCTATTAAACACTCTGAAGGACCTCATCATGAGATGCTGACCCCATAAGGTGCTTTTAAAGTTCCCCATACTAAAATAGATGTGTCATCAGCATACCCCATCCTGTAGACTGCTGTGTTAGCCGGGATTTTAATGCACAATCCTTGGGTTAAAGAGCCCTTTCTAACCACTAGACAAACAAAATCTGAACCAGTAGCAAACCCTTAGCTTTAGGATAATTGATTTCTTTGTTTGACGGCTGTTTTTAGACTTCATTAAAGTTTAATTACATATTCTCGTGAATTAGAAAGTATTAATTAATAATAATAATATTTCTTTATGAATAAATCATCAAATCATATAAACACTTTAGAGTTATTGCAAAGAAACTTGGTTATACTATAACTGAAGTATTTAAAACTATATTATCCTTATTATTTCGCGGTTAGATATTCTATACTCGGCGTTGCTCTCGTTTTTGTTCGTGGAAATGTTTTTATATGGGAGGTAGGTAACAAGCAGGCTCGGATAACCGTCGCATGTGGACACTTGCAACGCCAGGGACTAATTGCATTGCAAACATTTTGGAGTATTTAGTGTAAAATACACATTGTACACAGATCGTATTAATTTAGCTATTCATGCGTGAAAGCGTAACACACTATAATACATACTTGTAATAGGGAGTGTCGTTAGAAAAATATTTTTTTATATTCAAATGTAAATACAGTTCATTTACTTAAAAAAATAATAAATGTACAGGTGTTTAAATGGGTGGTCTTACATCTAAAAGCAGTTTCGTCCAGACGCGTCAGTATATTTCCTTCTTTTGTTAACAAATTTGGTAAAGGAAAATCACTTTTTGAACGGATTAAAGCTATGTATTATAATTAAAAACTTATATTAGGTCCTTACATATGAAATTGGCGTTTTATATGGGAGGAACAAAAAGTCGAATATTTTTAAATATAATATATTTAATTAATCAAAGTATGAACCATTGTTTTCTATGCACTTTTGCCATCTTATAGGTAGCTCATTGATCCCTTTACTAAAAAAAGCCAGTCGGACGGGAATCAATAAAATCTGTGAAGGCGATTTGTACTGCCCCATCAGAGTTAAATTTTTTCCCTTGCAAGAAGTTGTTCAAATTTCGAAAAAAATGGTAATCTGTTGGAGCAAGGTCCGGGGAGTACGGAGGATGTCTTAGACATTCCAATTGAAGCTCTTCTAATTTGGTAGCCTTCTGTTGTGCAGTGTGTGGTCTAGCGTTGTCGTGCAGTAGCAGTGGCGTGGAGCGATTGACCAGCCTAGGTTGTTTAGCCGCTAGCTTTTCCATCATGGTTTGCAATTGCTGACAATAAACATCAGCCGTAATAGTCTGGCCAGATTTGAGAAAAATGCAATGAACAATACCGGCACTAGTCCACCAAACGCTTACAAGTAACTTTTTTTGGGTTAATTTTCGTAAAGAATCCATTTTTCATCACAGGTAATGATTCGGTTTTAAATACCTCCATTATTGTGCCGGTTTAGTAATGTAACGCAGCAGTCGACGCGCGTTTGCCGGTTTGGTCAATTCGTGAGGTACCCACCTTTCAAGTTTTTTAATCTTCCCAATTTGCTTCAAGTGAATTAAAACAGTTTTATCACTAACACCGCAGCCTGCAGCTAGCTCGGACGTGGTTTGCGATGGATCCGCTTCCACAATAGCCTTCAATACTTCATTATCAACTTGGGTCTCAGGCCGTCCACGGGGCTTGTTCTGCAGGTCGAAATTTCCAGAACGAAAACGTTGGAACCAAAAACGAACTGTGTTTTCTTTTGCAACATGACCGCCATACACATCATTCACCCTTCGAGTCGTTTCCGCAGCACAAGTGCCACGGCGGAACTCGTACTCCTAAATAATGCGATATTTTAAGTTTTCCATTTTGTAAAATGAGTGACGCAAACCGAAAAAAACAGAAGAAAAAAACAAATGAATGACGGTCATCGGAGCACAAATACATGAGTAAATAGATGTACAAATTTGAATTTGAAATTCCTAAACAAAGAGGAGGTATTTGAGGTCAAAGTGGCCGGTACGACAAAACGCCAATTTCATATGTAAGGACCTAATAAAAATGACTCACGGTGTCCTCTGTTTTTGCAAAAACCCGTCATCTTTTAGTCGATATCAACTTAGGGGCAAAAATACAGATAACACAAGTTTCTCTGCAGCTGTGATACTTTTCTCATTTAACAACTTTTGTCTTCAGTCACCGTGACCACGCACGCTGAAAAGCACGCGAAACGTCGGTTTTTTTTAAAATTTAGAATTATGTAAATAATTATAAGTTTTTAATAATAATACATAGCTTTAATCCGTTCAAAAAGTGTTTTTCTTAATGTGTAAAAGATATTTTAACTAAAGACAATACAAATTTGGTATATCTACCAATAATTAGACAGGACTGGACAGAAACCGATGGAAGCAGATAGTCCGCTCTAGACGCTTCATTGTTGATCACGACGCTCAGACACGAGCCGCCGATTAAAGAGAGAGACCTATAAATACACTTCTCTCAGCACGTAACTGGCCCGTATTTTTTGGGGAAATTTCGCTCATAGTGCTCACACAAAACGACTTCTGTGCATAAAATGACAGTGCCAATTTACTATAAGACTAGATATTTGATATCTATTACAAGTTTTCCCTCATCTCATTCGTGTTTCAATTATATAAAATACGTTTAAAATTTGGTTTATTATTTTATAAATTGAAAGGAAGAAAAAATGTGTGCGTATACACACGTTTTCCCGACGCGCCATCTTTTGCTTGTTGATTCAAGAAATTCGAGGCCATTAATAACAATAATATTAAATAACGAAAACAATGATAGTAATAATTCTATTACAATTAATGAAATTCTGTAATAATTTTAGTAATAACAGTGTAAAATTAAATAGTTGTATTATTTGTATTCATGTCTATGATAACAAAAGCCTTTTGTTATACTTTATCTTATTTAACTTTATTTAACCAATTGCTGTAAAGTGCGTACACTAGTACACGCACACATTTTTTTTATTCAATCAGACAACAATCACTCCATATATTATTACAATATAATCCTCAATGTTATATTAGTATATTAGCTTAGACTATATTACATCATAAAATTAAAAATGGCAGCAACATGCAGTCCATTGCAATGACCCATGTGGAAACGCTTCCAGCCTTCCTGCTATTATCGCCAGCATGCTGATAACGGCGTTAAAACAGTCAACATCTGCACAATCGTGCATTGTAGCCGCACTGCAATAGAGTTGTTGTTGGGGCACATTATTGAACTAAACATGATTAAAATTAAAATTTCCAATGTTAAAGATAAAAGGGCCTCTAAAAGAGAAAAATTCTAAGATTCTATGCATATTTGATAATGACAGCCATAGATGAAAGAGATGCAGAAAGTTGTCTTAAATGTAACATTAAGTTGAAAAAAAAATTACGCGATAATTTCCAAAACTTCAATTGAATAGTACAGTTAGCACAGTTTAAAAAAACGAATTAACTTGGGGTGGTAACTATATTTATTATTCAGCTCAGAGCCTGTAACTTTGTTCATTTATCAACAGGATACTGTGTATTCAGATACTAGACTTCCTTTTGCGTTTTGTGATAATGTTTTATGAACAGTTCGATTCAAAACAAAAGAATACCATTTTTAGAATCATTATATACGTATAATGTAACGTATAATAGTGGCTTTAGTGTGCGACTATGATGCCTGGGGTTGCAGGTTGTATAAACAATGAACGGTGCCCAGTTCTGTATAACAATGCTAAACACTCTAGGTAAAATGAGTTAATAAATCAAAAACCTAGATGGCGTTTTAGTCAACTTCAAAGATAACCAAATTATCTATTTGTGTGGCAGTCTAACTGTATTTTTATAAATAAGCAATGCGCCTTATATAACATAATACGGGATGTATTGTATTATTGTATGTATTATATTATTTCAAATAAATGTCATTCACATTGTTACCATAATGATGATACATTATTATTTATAGTCTTAACATATTTACTACCATAACCAGAAAACGACGGGGTACTAATAACTTAATTGATTGTGTTTCCACAATTTGATCACATCAATTGTTCTTTTGATAGGATTAATTTCCCAAAACCACACCCTCGCAGGCAAATTAAAAGTGTTTTTGTTAATTAATCTATTACAATTGTGATAGAACAAGGCTAAATACGATGGACTATTATGTTTTAGTTTAGGTTAAGCGTGTGTTGGAATCCCAGCTGTGTGTGAGTAGTTTTCTAATCACACTATTACCTGTTTGTTTGTATGGTGGAACAATAATGTCTTGAGAACAGGCGTAAACGTAAAAGTTTATAACACCATTATCAATTGCTAATCTAATCATAGACTAGAGAAAAGTGAACGAAATAGACACGTATTATGTTCCATTGCGGGCCAAAGTTAAATTAGAGCTTATTTGGTTACAGTTTAAAATAAGAGTTAACGCGCGTTAATAATTCTATTATTAACAAACAAAAACCGGAAAGAGTTTTACAATTCGACAACAAAAATTGAATAATAAAAATCCCTAAATATAATTCTTATAAATCACCAGTTACAAAAATCTGATTTGATCTCGAATATTTCATATCCTACATTTATTACGTGGCCATTAGCTCTGCGACAAACAATGTGTCCAGGCCCTCAAACCATGTTACCTATAAGACATTTCTGAGGAAAAGTTTCAAGTGTCGTTTGAAGTATATAATTTTTAAATGATAATAGATTAATTGTTTTATTCCCTTTAACTAATGAAACTGTTCACATGTTTGTCCTAACATGATGAACAACTCGGTAAGCGATATTACGCGTTTGACAAATTAGCCCAGGGAAGTTTCCATGAAAAGTTAATTCCCTTTCATTATGTTAAACTTAGGCGTGGTTGTACACAACACCGATAAAATGTTAGTAACACAATTCTGGTTTCAGATACAAACGGGCCGATAATAATTCCTTCCACGGATGAAATAACATTAGAAAAGGGGCAAAATTTCACAATAATATGCAGATCTAATAAAAAAGTACAAATAAAACAACAGGAATTGCCCGAGTATAGCAATCAATTGTTCAATGAGCAAACAACTGTGGCGCTAACTGACTCGAAATATAAGTTTGAAACGACGTTAGATTTACTCAATGTCAGCAGGATTACTGTTGGTTACTATGCCTGTTTTGATGAGAGCGTCAATGAAACTGCTATATTAACAAATATACGTGAGGAACCTTCTAATACAGATCATGTAGCTTACATATACATTTACGTCAACGGTAAGGAAAGTTTTTTAAAAGGGGTTAAGATTCAATGGTAACGTAATTACGATTCCGGGTTCTTTCAAACGTTTACGTATACTCGGGGTGTTTTTAAAGGCTAGTTTATAATTATATTTCTGGTATAGATCTCTTTGTTAATGTATAAATTATTTTAGGTACGGATAGTCTTTTTGCACCTTTCAGAGAAATGTTGATATCAATAGGTAACTCGAAGGTTGTAATAGAATGTAAACCTACAACGCCTGATGTTTCGGTACAATTAATAGGGGTATGTATGTGTAATGCGTAATAGGCGAAGTTAAAAACGAAATAGAATGTTGCTTAAATTGCATGCCGAATAACATTTTGCTTGATGTCAAGTGATTAAAATTTTCAAGTAGTTGAACTACTAACGCTTAACTCTCACTTAGGTCTGGGCATGTTTTTACGATCTAAGTATCTGATTGCTTGAATTGATAACAACGTTCTTAATATCCAGGACTTTCCAGAAAGCGAGTATAGTTATAGCCCGAAAATTGGTTTCACCATAGATAGCGAACTTTTGGATAATCAGATAACATTTTTCAATTGTGAATTTATAGGACAAAACATTGCCACAACGAAAGATGTGTTTGTACATAAACGTAGGTGTTGTATACTATAACTTGTCCGTGAACCACAAAATTATTTTATGATTAAATAAATTTGTGGTACCAAATTGTGTTCTTCAATTGATTGCATTTTTAAAACAATTGAAGGATATGATTAGTTTTTACTTTGACTAACAACATTTATGGTATAATAGCTGCAGAGTCAAAAGCCACCAGATACTTTTAAGTACTCTCCAAAGATTGGATTTTTATTGAAAGCAAAAGAGCCGAGTTATAATTGTACTTCACAGCGCGGTGACCTAGAGTTATGGCGGTTAGTGAGTACTCGTAAGTAGAAATAGCTGGTCTAGTTGTTGGCGTGGTGTGGTCACTGAGTATTTCGTTCTGTATTTTTATTTTGGTTGTATTATACTCACATCGTGAAGCTTACCGCTTTTTTCTTTTTGGTGTTTTGCTCTGCGTTATTTCTTTGTGTTTCACTTCTAACAACTAATTTACTAACATAAGTTTGATATATTACAATTCATTGTTTCTGTTCGCTTTGGTTGATATTTGTTGACGTATTTAGAATTTTATACGTAAAATTATATTTATAACAATTTTGTGTATCAGTTTTAATTTTAATAAATGATTGTTTTGTTAATTTGTGGTTACAAGTATAAATGTTTAGTTTGCAAATTTTACCTATAACATCACTATTTAATATTTATCTAATTTGTGTTTTGTGATGGTGGTAATTATCATTTTATTTAAATTTTTTAGAGATTGAAAAACCTCCTACGCCGAGCATAAAAGGTGATTCGCCATATTTCATTAAAGGAGAGACTTTTTCACTTAACTGTACGGTAACATATCAAGAGAATACCGCTGTATATCTTGTATGGAAACTGCCTTTCTCGAAGGTAAGATATAAATATCGTATACGTTTAAATTGCCAGTTGGTTCTGGTAGCTTCAGAGTAGAACTCTCAAGGGCCGTTCAAGTATTACGTAAGCACTATATGGGGGTTTTTTAGAATTTCTTATTTGGTGATTACGCGACAGTAATTATTTACTTTTTGACACATATTACCAGGATAGGGATGGGAGGGATAAATTGCAGTAAATTTGCTGACGTAATACTTGAAGGCCCCTCATTCCTGAAGGTCGTAGGTTCGATCCCCAACTGGATACCAATGACCTTTGCGTGCGCGATCTAACACACGGTTGTACGGTAGACATCGTGGGACAACCCGAATGTCTCAAATAAAAGACATCATCATCATGTCTGAATAGATGGCTGATCTTTTTGTCTACAAATCGGGTAAAATCGAGTATAAAGTCTCGGAAGGCATTTTGTTTGTGACCTGACAAAATAGTTCGTTCTCAGGACTCGACGACAAATGACATCTTGACCGCCCTTGTATCTGTCTATTTCTATGATATGCAAAGTGTGAAAAATGAAATGAAACGCAGAATTAGGTAGATATTCATTTTTTATCTGTTCTCTCTTCCACCTTCCATCTTCCATAGACAGGCGGCTAGGCATTTCCTCGACAGGCGTGCCCTCCAATAGGCCGCATCTCACTTTAACATCAGGTGGGCAACAATAGAGGCCGGCAACGCACCCACATAAAATGGGTGTCTATGGGCTGCGATGACTCTTCTTTTTGGTCACGCAGGCTCGTTTGATTTCGTGGGATTGTGGCCAAACGTCTATCCAGTTTTGTATAAAATTTTGCCTACTGTCTATAGCAAGCCGAAGGGATTGGGTTTTAGTGGGGAGCAGCTTCTCACGTCACTTCAACGAGCTTCTTTGGTTTCTGTTGGAGACAGGAAGCGATTTGTTTAGACTACGAAGACACTATTTGTCGAGAAAAAGACAGCTGTATGTAATTTCCGTGCGAACACAGGAAAGAAAAAGACAAAAAGTTTAGTTAAAAATAAAATGCTGTGGGAGGGTAGTCTCAAATAATAATTTTCGCACAATAAGAATATCTTCATACCAATTATTTACAATATGACTTATTAATTTTCAGAGTGTTTTGAACGAAACAAACGAGAAGGAAGCTACTGGTGGTAATTTATATAAAAAGATAACTATAGTTAACGCAACAGAGGAAGATGCTGGCATCTACACATGTTTATCTAGGAATAGGAATGGAGAAGAAAAGAAAGACTTTACAAAAATATACAAAGGTTTGTATATAATGATTGATAGTCCTAGGTTCGATTCCTGGGGAAATATGGTTTCGGATTGTAACTCTGTAACTCTTTTGTACTAAGATTTTAAATTTAATTTTGCGCTGAGGTAACCATTTCGAATACATACACGTCGGAATCGTTTTTCAAAGTTATATAGTTGTCATCAACAAGACTGACTTTCAGTGGACCCATACTTTGACAGCTATATACAAATAACTATTTGCAAAATACGTTTAACAGTTGAATAAGGCATCTTCTATAAGCTTTACTGTGTATATTTCGTAATGAGGAATCAATAGGATCCCTTAGTATTAATTGCTAATCATAATACCTGGATAGGGACACAAACGTCAATAAATAAATATTGGAATATTATTTGAGAAGTAAATATGGTATAAAAAATGTGTGCGTGTATAAGTGTACACACGTAAGAAGTGAAACTTCTTTATGAACTTATTTTTCGAAAAATGATGCAACTTTACAGAAATTGGTTAAATAAAGTTAAATAAGATAAAGTTTAACAAAAGGCTTTTATTATCATAGACATGAATACAAATAATACAATTATTTCATTTTACTTTATTACTACTAAGACTATTAGAGAATTTCATCAATTTGTAATATAATTATTACTATCATTGTTATCGTTTTTATATATTTTTGTTATTAACGGCTTTGAATCTCTTCAAAAAGTTGACGCGTAACGGAAAAATGTGACGCGTAACCGAAAAGTGTGACGGTTTTTTTTTTACAAAACCGATAAAGTTTCACTTCAATAAGGCCCTGCACCAAAATCGTCGGGCAGCAAAGTGAAAAAAGGCGCATCGATAAACAATTTTATGTAATGTGACGAGCATTAAAAGCCTCTTATCTATTTGAATGTTTATGGACAATAATAACCTTATTGTCGGCAAATAAAGACGCGCCATATGCTAGAAAACGTTCATTATCAATAGTTCCACAGTCTAGAATATTTGTGACTATTTTTTACAATAAGATTTAAATGTCTATTTCCAGATGCTGGGTTTATTAACCTAACGAAACCACATAATCAGATGAACACACTGGAAACAAAGCAAAGGATGATAAAGCTTCATGCGAAGATTTCGGACTATCCGCGCGCTAATTTCACTGTGTAAGTCATATGTATCTTTATAACAAAAATTATCCCAAAACAATTACACGAATGTATCAAATCGTAAGTCGTCCCATTTATATCATATTACAAAAAGTTATAATAAATACGTCAAGAATAACTTGCATATGTCTACAAGATTACCCATAAAAAAATTGTGTTCACTTGTCTTGACACATTGATCCATTCAATAGATAGATTCGTTTTAGTTAGTTTAGCTTAAAGACTAATTTAGTAGTTAGTAGTTAAATAAATCAATCAATGGCGCTACAACATTTTAGGTCTGGGCCTCAGATTTCTGTATCTGTTTCATGATCGTTTGTAAATTGAATATGCAAGTAAGTGATCAGCCTTTCTGTGCCTGACACACACCGTCGACTTTTTGGGTGTAAGGCAAGCCGGTTTCCCCACGATGTTTTCCTTCACCGTTTGAGCTACGTATACGTACGTACATAGAAAGAAAATCCATTGGTGCACAGCCGGGGATCGAACCTACGACCTCAGGGATGAAAGTCGCACGCTGAAGCCACTAGGCTAACACTGCTCTCTAGTTATTAGTTAACAACAAATAAAAATAAATTAAAAAATGAAATAAATAAAAATCCTACGCACTTGTCTCCCAGAGCCACACACAAGTACACAGTACAAGCGTACACACAAACTGTCTAACAATACTGTTTCTACCGTCTTGAGTTCTACGTTAAAGTTCTTTTCCGACGGTTCGCCCAGTAGTCATCTCAGTATGAGCCTGGGTAAACATGTTTGAGACACTGCAAAACCGTGGTAGTCCCAAGCATTCTGAAGGGGTTATTGAACGCGCAATACACTTAGCAAACCCGGCAGTACAGTCAACCCCATACGCTTGTGTAGAAGTTGTAATAAAATATGTTTTATTAATATTAAATTCCTGACATATCTTGTTTATTAGACCCACGAGAGAGAAGATAATACTTTAATCAAATTAATTTATAATTTCCAGTTTTCGCGATGGAGTGCAACTGCCAACAGTCGTTGCTGGAAAATATTATTTGGTAGCTGATCGTGGAAGCGTGGATTATTCCATTTCAAACTTAAATATAAACGACACAGGAAATTATACAATCGTTGCAACAAATGCTTATGTAACAAAGAACGTAACCTACGATCTCAGGCCGCTTGGTAAGTCACTCTATATAAATACAAATTAGTCGCAAAATATGTTGCTAAGCGCAAAATTCGAAGACGGCTCGACCAATTCGAATTTTGAAAAATTATGTCTTGAACTTTATGATATGATTATTAAATTTAATTTTAATTAGTACATAGCTTAGTTGAGAGGTAAATAAAGGTTTTATATGTTGGTATGTACTGAATAGGTAGGTTAAGTAAAAAAATCTATTAAGGAGAAACGAAGTTTGCGTAGTTAGTAATAATAATAGTAAAGTTGTTTTTTTTTTATAGAACAGGGGCAAACGGCCATAAGGCTCACCTGATGTTAAGTGTTTTGCAGCTGTTCTATCCTTAGACATGTAGATAATCACATCCACAAAAAACCAATAAGATACATGCCTATTTTTGGGTCTAAGCATGTTTTCGCTTTGCCGTCTGTTTTCAATTATTGTTAGAATCCCAGACAAGGTCGTATTGAATAATGAAAATTAATTGCTTTATTGGTTTCATTACTATGAGTTACATAGCTGATACATGTTTACTTTCGGATCAATTTATAATATGAGAAAAAATTATTGAAGAATTTATATTCCAGCTGTACCGGTGATTGATTTTGGCCGGAGAGATGCAAGAAAGTATTTGAAGGATCAAATTGCTTCAATAAAATGCGAGGCAGTTGGCTATCCACAACCCATTATAGATATGGTGTTCACCGATGAGAAGGGTCAGGAGAAGCGGCTTGATGTATGTATTAGTTCATATTTTCCTTATACGTATTACACATTTAAATACATTTTCTTTAACGTATATAAAGCGCGAGCTCTGTTTATGAGACAGTATGAAGTGCGTAACCATGGTTACCTGGAACCTACCTCCTTGGAATATTGTGCTCTTTTCTTCGTCGTTTCAATTCGGATAAACTGGCAGCTGCTTCCACATAGAACTCTTCGTTGTGATTAGAATGTTATGAATGTTACCTCGGCTTCATTGGAGATTGAGTCAAAATTACCTTTTGACAGGCGTCACCTATTAACACTTACTGAAATGTGACTGGTGTGACTGACGGATCCTTTAATTCCCTCAAGTTTGGTTGAGTAAAACGATGGCTGACCCACAAGTCATGCTTTTGACCAGGTGCCGCTTTTGGACTGCGAGGTTTCCGTTTAGTTTTGTAATTAATACAAATAAAGAGCGGACGGTATCTCCCTCCTTCTGCTTTCTTCTATCTATGTTTGCCATAGTCATTTTGTATGATGATTTGATATTTTCAAAGAGTACCGAGAGTTTTTTCCGTCGGCTTTTTCTATCGGCCACACTCTGTCTTCTTTGCCGATGAGTAGTGATGTCTACCGATACAAATCTAATGACGTGAAATAAGTGATACCTGTATCTTATATACTATAATAAATATATTTAATTTTTATTTTACTAAACGCATTGGTATGGGAATGTAATAAGCTCATACTTTGTCACGTGACCAATTTCGCGAGTAAGCATATATGTGGTAGCAGATGCCGGGCGTACCAACATTTCTACGCGAAGCCGAAGGAGCAGACTGAATTGGCAGGATTGTAAAATAGTATTAAAAACCAACTTCCTATACTATAACAATATATTTAATTACCTTTCAGGTGACTAAACGTACTAAATTCGAATCTATAATAAAGACATCGGCAGAAATACAAATAAACGCGCGTGCGTCTGGCTATATAACTTGCCACGCCACAAATAGCATGGGTCACGTGTCTGAAGAGAGAAGATTTATCATTCAAGAGGTGCCAGACGGTTTTGGAGTAAAGGAAAGTCTGGGCTGGTACTCGGAAAATCAGAAAGTTGAATTAGAGTGTTATGCTTCGAAATATGAGTTCTCCAACGTCTCGTGGATTGATTGGGAAGGTCTATTGATGGATAATTATAGTAAGTAGTTTGTATTAAAGATGCTGTAGTGACTTTATTTTCTTGTATTACAGTAACTTAACAATAACTCGATAAAAATCAAACAGAGATACAAAAATTTACGGTAATTCATTATCGGACGTCAAGGCAAAATACAAAATGCCATCCGTATCACCTCAACGTCCGTCGTTCCACAACTGAGCGTTTTCTAAGGCAGTTTTTGCGCACCACCACTATGTGGAGCCAGCTGCCCACTGAAGTATTTCCGAACCAATTCGACTTAGGGTCCTTCAAGAAAAGAGCATACCATTTCTTGAAAGGCCGGCAACGCACTTCTGCCTTCTGGCAGTGTGAGTGTCCATGGGTGGCGGTATCACATCAGGTGAGCCTGTTGCCCGTTTGCCTGCTATTACATAAAAAAAAATTGAACAAGATTTTTTTATTTATTCACAAAAATACATACACTATATAGATAGTATAATGAAATATAATCAAAATTAAGTTATCTATGAATCGTTTATTTTAATAAATATACACTATTTACAATTTTCTTTACCTACATAGTAATAATAAAAATTAGTAAAAAGAAAATAAAACAAAACTTAAAAGTTAGGTCCATGTGGTAGTGAATCTTTAACGCTAGCAGCATTTCGTCGCTGTATAGCAATACTTATTCGTTGAGTGAGGAAAGTATCAGCTCTGGGGTCACCAGTATTATCTCCCTGGCGCCAACTTAAATCTTTAATTAGCGCCTGTGAACTAGAATCCCACGGTCCAAGAGTCTACTCCTATGGACTCGGACTTCCAACTACACGACCAAAGAAAACTTCATATCAAAGGCACAATGCAACTTGTTAATTCTGTTCATAGAGTGCGCAATGTAATTGGTGCTCTGAGGAAATTCCTATATCCCATGCGCAGTGTGTTAATAGCTCGAAGGGCCTCTGTTATACTTCTGCATTATGGGTACATATTGTCTTCAGGCTTTAAAGTACCATATAATAGAACTTTGCCCCTGAGTTTAACCAATTGAAAATTAACGATGTCGGATACATAAGCGAGTTGAACGGATAAAGTCCAATATCATAATCAATTGGGCTTTCTATTCAAATTTCAACATTCCAGTTATCTTATTGACCAAACGCTTTATAATACAGCAAGTGTCAAGGATATTAACTATTTTGTTTACATATCAAAACACTCGCGTTAAGTTCTAAAATGCTTCGTCATCGCAAGATGAATTTTTATTAAATGCTGGTGATCAAGAGACTCAGAGACTCGGAGATCAACGACTTTTGAGGCATTTGAAATGCCAAAATTGTAACAAAGTAATCTTCGTTAAATTTCGTTTTAAATAGAGATCCCATACCTTATTTTACAGCCAAGTTTTACGAGACACAATTCTCGTTTGTCGCCATGTTGGTGTTTGATGGAATAACATTAAACGACGCTGGGAACTACACGTGTCTGGGTTACAAAAATGATGATTCAGAGGAATCGTATATGACGCATGTGTCAGTGATAGGTATGTATTGTTTCTGGTAAAATTACAAAAGAAATAGATGCGTAGAAGTAATTTGTTACTTGTATTTTCTTTTGAACTTTCGGCCTGTATATATGTAAAGACTTGTAACTCAGTTACAATCAGCTCGTGTTTATATAAATTTAAAAATCGATATTCAGTAAAGTCGCTAAAGTTCCGTCAGACAAGTGAGTGAACGAAACGTTTAACGAGTTTCCTAAACATTCCTAGGCCACAAGAATAACCTAACCTAACCATTTACAATAAAGCAAAACATGGAATATCTAAGCTCTCAGTTCTTCACCATACCGAAATAACAATAACAAATGAAATAATCATGGCGGAGTCTTGTTTTAGATTGTTAATCAAAACGCTGGCTTTCGGTCAGATTAAAGGTTTTAGACGCTGCTTTATTTAAATCAAAATGCTAGCGACTTGATTGAATATCGACATTTAATTAACTGTCTAGAGATTAAACTAACTCTCCGAATTAACTACTTTACTGCGACATACGCTTATCTACTAAGCATATAAATTTAAAAAAAAATTTGCTGGTAATCAAATTCAGGGATATACACCATTAATGAGCTATATAATGAACTATATTATATATATATGAATACTTATATTGAAGTCACAAGTCATTAATATTGAGAAAAGAGAATTATGCAAATTAAAAAAAAAAACGCTTTTGGACTCACGTTTTTTTTCGAGAAGGATAATTTCGCATAAATTCGAATCTTTATTATATGTTGACTCTTAACTGTAAATGGGAGATGGACCTTTTTTGATGTGTCTCTGCGTATTTGTAGAACAACGGTTACCTGTTATTCTAATTCCGGAGACGACGGAGATGGACGTCCAAGTGAATCCATACCAACCAATGCAACTTACCTGCCAAGTTGATGCTGTCCCTCCTCCCACAGTCACCTGGTATAAGGTAAGAGAATTAAAATTTTAATGTTAACATTTTATATTAGACAAACGAATTTTCAAATTTCGAATATTTGCCGGCCATAGTTTTTAACACCAAGGAGTTTATATTTATAGTTCTCTACTCTTTGTTCTTACCATACAAAATGCCAGTTTCAAATGAAAGGAAAATATATATATATATATATATATATAACATATATATAACATATTTTTAAAGCTAACTGCAAAATGAATATTCAAAACTATTGTCATATGAGTCTCTCGAGATAAAAATAATTTGACATCAAATGCAACACAATTTATAATCTGCGATTTAGAATACTTTATCACAGTATATACATAGTGTTATTGTTATTTTTATGTATTTGAACATATTTCAGGATGGATTTCCCATTGAAGATACCGAGAACCTTGCAATCATTACATTTATGATGAATCGTACTACAATAAATTCAACAGTGGGAATAAAGAGTATGACAGAGGATGATAAGGGAAAATACGAGTGTGTAGCATATAGTGGAGAAGAAAGACAGAGCAAGGTTTATACTCTTTGTATGAAAGGTACATTTTCTATTGCCAATTTATAAAAATAAAAAAAATTTATGGTCATTGTCATTGGAAATTAACGCTGTAAAGAGCAAGTCTAACTGTCTTGTTAATTTTATAATAACATCAATATTATCAATTAAAAATGTAATCCCAAATATTACTTAAATAAAACTTATTAGCGTTTTTAATAGCTTTACAGTAATGAAACTTTTCGAGTAAATCACAGACAATAGTACACATTTTTATCCCTTATATAATAGTTGCATAATCTACAATTGTCGTTAAATTTGAAACTTTAATAGAAACTAGCGGACCCGACAGACGTTGTCCTGTCTAACCATAAATATTGATTTCAAATTGCATGAACTAAAAATACCAGTTGTTGTGCAATTAAAAATTCCAGAGAAAAACAAACAAATAATGTTGTATATCTTAAAATACAACATTCTTTGTTTGTTTTTCAGGCGCGTATATAAATTAGTTTTGTTGGTATACCGTATATAACTGGCTATGTGAAAAACATGGATTTTCAAGATTTATGCCACAAACAATTATCGACTGTAATTATTTTATCTGCATGTTATCAATATAATAACTCCGCTCAATGTGTTTGTTTTAAACGATGTACATTTTTCTTACATCCTCTTTGATCATATTTGCAATGTCAAACGCCATAAGGTTATATGAAAAAAGTTTGAATTATAAATGCGCTAAGCTCTGAAAAACAAAAAATTAAGTTAAGTATTCTTAAATTTTCTAATTTTCCGCGCAACTTTCCTACGTTTTCTTCTGACCCTTCTCCTGACAATAACAGACAAGAAAAAATAATTAACGTAATTGGTCCCGCCGTAAACGCGTGATGCCGTGACCAAGGGAAATCGGGATTCATTTTTATATATATAGATATTCATCTTTTATAGCTGTGTTTGAGTGACTGTAAAATTATGTGCCATTAAAAAAGGGTTAACAAAACCCGTTTAAACTCTTGACCAAAAATGAGTTCATTCGTATATAGATTGAAAGATAAATCAATATTTTTCATATAAGAATAATTGATTGTATTTCCGAACTAGCTCGAACGGGTGGTAACTGATCACGCTAGTCGCAACGGTCAACGTTATATAATAAGTAATATATTGTCATTATTAAAAAAAAACAAGCAAAAAGCGCGAACGTAAGCGTTGCTATGGTTACTGTGTTAGCTGTCATTTTAATATGATTGCGCAATTTCTAGTTGATTCCCGCCAATTCTGCACTTTACACTATTGTTCGGAATTATATTATTATAATATATTATGTATAATATTATAATATATATTTTTTAGTAAGTGTTGTGTAATTAATCTATTCAATGAAAAAATATTAGTTATTATATTATCAATCTAACCTCTCTCATTGTTCCCATACTACTTTAGTCTTTATTCTCACAACTGACAATAGTATGCCTTTTATAATATTATCATATAGGATATCCAGATATGTACTCAGGGCTTATGATTTGAGGATAAAAATATGTACAATGCCACCGAATCGTTCGTTGTCGTAGACATTTTTATTATTTATTTTATTATAGCTTTATTTATGAATCCATACAAAAATCTTGTACGCCCAACAAAAATGTAAGTTTTTGTTGTGGTATATATAGTATGTCACCTTTTAGGGTATACGCCTCCTCTATATTTTTCCATTTTTCTTTCTACTTTTTTCTCGATGTTTTCTAGATGTTTCTCAATGCATTGTTCAGAACTTATTGTCTTGTTTTGATGATCTTACGTTGAAAGTTTAATTATTGTGACGTGACTTCGTTTTTATTATATTATGGAACGTAACATAGAATGTGTTTTTTTTTAATATTATATAATAATAATTGCAGAAACACCAACTTACAAAGGATTATTAAGTTGTGTAGGCGTTATTGTATTCTTACTGATAATACTTATTGCCTATTTGGCATGGAGAATACGTAAGATGAAGCAATTTAAGAGGGAGTTAGCGGCAGCTGGTTTGCTCTACTTCAAGGAAGGAGTGCCGAAGTCGCTTAACCCAGATCTTGGAATCGATGAACAAGCGGAACTCTTACCTTATGACGATAAATTTGAGTTTCCAGCGGAAAAACTGAAAATAGGTGAGTTTTTTGCCCTATTTTCGCGTTGTCAAATATGTTGAACAATTGTGTTAACTCACTTACATAAAGTATTAAGTTCGCAATGTAACTGGCGCAGTGTAACTGTCGCAGCCTAGCTTAATAATACGTTAGATTAACAGCCAAGCCTTTTAACTAAACAGCGCCGTTTAACTAGCGGCCTGAAAGATATTCAGCCGTTTGTAACAACATTTAATAAGCTGGCTAAGGCTTAGGCCATTCGTACGATAGAGTTACCATGTGGCAGAAATAAAAAGATGAAGCTTCTGACATGACATTTCATTAAAAATTAAATTGCTTGAGTCAGTCACAGCTAAATTCACATTATTATTGTCACACCACACTAACATTTTACTTGTTATTTCTAAATTAACAGTTAATCGTCATCGCTTCAAGTTATCTGCTTAGCTGTCTAACGACTGGCTAAATATCTTTCAGGCCGTTAGTTATACAGCGCTGTTTAGTTAAGAGGCTGTTGATTGGACGGCTAGTTCAGCTAGTCGGCCGCGACATAACCATCTAGATTTAGCGGAAATGTAATTAAGACAATTGTCGTTAACAATATAACCATTTTATTTATGTAGACATCTCCAAGGCGTACCCTCCACTAGGCCGCATCAAGTGTGATTGGCCAATCGTCTCTACAATTCTGTATTAAAAAAATAGTGACCTAATCTAGTAATTTATATAAGTAAATACTTCCACTGGAAAATCATCTTTCGATTTGAGTTTTGTGTGCGACGCATCATTAATGTAATTACAGCACAATAAAAACTTTAAAGACAGGCCATTTACATATACGTATATTATTTTTAATGTGTATATTTTAGAACGACATTCCCAACCACTTGTTGAGGAATTATGATGTCTATATAATGTTATTTGACTGTATGAATGCATTGTTATTAAGAGTAATATGTATCATCATAAGTTTAAAGCGTAAAAATTTAGTAATGTAATGAGTAAAGTAACTTGTGAATAATGGAATTTAAAAAAATGATTTTTATACTTCAGTCACGTGATACAAAAATGTCACAGATTAGTCAAAGGGATTAGTAAAGTATTACATTATTTACAAGCCCTGTCAGGTACAAGCTAGTTACATTATTTACAAGCCTTGTCAGGTACAAGCTAGTTACATTATTTACAAGCCTTGTCAGGTACAAGCTAGTTACATTATTTATAAGCCTTGTCAGGTTCGCCTATTCAATCCTAATACTATCATTAAGTTTAATTTTATCAGAGACTGTTTTTTTTTAATTAATAAGTAATTTAAAAATGTTACGTATATTTACGTGAGTATAAGAATTGTACGTCACAGGGACTGGTGCGACGCCATCTTGTCTAGAGAAGCGTTATGGCGTTCTTGATTATGAATGTTTAATTTGATTACTTAGAGCCATTAAATTATTCAAAATAATAATTTGAATACGTTCTGCAGTTACTAATAAACAATATTAATTAATGAACTTTAGTTTTATAGAAGTGTTACATGTTTTCTTTAACTTTTTAGGAAAACAACTCGGCGCGGGAGCCTTCGGTGTGGTATACAAGGCTGAGGCCAGGGGCATCGTGAATGCTGAAGAATCTACCACAGTGGCTGTCAAAACTGTCAAAAAAACCGCAGATAACATGTACATCAAAGCTCTAGCTTCCGAATTGAAGATTATGGTGCATTTAGGAAAGCATATTAATATTGTCAACCTATTGGGAGCTTGTACGAAGAATGCAGGGAAAAGTACGTTTACATTCTGTTTGCCTCCATGTTTATTTATTACGTCTCAATATTAATAAAATGAAAATAAATAAAAAAAACTGTCAAGGCTTCAATATGACATATCATCACAGTAGACAGCGACACATATTTCACACGAGAGACACACCGCAAAATCTATAACTATCAATTATATTTGTCGTATATACAATCTTCAGAGAGCACAGCAGTGTTGGCCTAGTGGCTTCAGCGTGCGACTCTCATCCCTGAGGTCGTAAGTTCGATTCCCGGCTGTGCACCAATGGATTTTCTTTCTATGTGCGCATTTAACATTAGCTCGAACGGTGAAGGAAAACATCGTGAGGTGAGGCTTGCCTTAGACCCAAAAAGTCGACGGCGTGCGTCAGGCCCAGAAGGCTCATCACCTGCTTGTCTATTAGATTAACAAACGATCATGAAACAGATACAGAAATCTGAGGCCCAGACCTAAAAAGGTTGTAGCGCCATTGATTTATTTTTATTTACAATCTTCAAGAATAACATACTTTATGGTGTTTTTACACGCTGTGAAATTTTTTTTTCAATGTTGCTTGCTCTTTTTAGAATGACACAAACGTCATGGTAGTATGTGACAGAGGCATCACTACCATGCACATTGTCTCTTTCCAAAGGAACTATACAAGGTGTTCACAAATGACTTTTAATTTCAGGAGAACTAATAGTTATTGTGGAATACTGTAAATTTGGTAACATACACAACTATTTGATCCGTCATCGGGAAGTGTTTATCGACCAGCTCACTGATGATAAAGAGAAGACCTTGGGTAAAGTCAACAAGGCGTTCTCTTCCAGCACTGCCAGTAGTGGGTAAGGATAATATGTATCTAAAATATATTTCTTTTTAGAGACAACATCAAATATCTCTACTACCTTACAAAAACTCAATAATAATAATTGAATGGTGCAAAATGCAGTGTTACTGTGCATGCCTTGTACTTGTATGAATAGTGTAATCTATAAAAAAAATAAAAGTTTCGAAAATCTTGCTATTCGGTCATAATGGTTGTTGTTACAGGCTCGTCATTGCTATACAAAAAAGCACGTGAAAACCTAGAGATTTTATTATATTTTAGCGCGTAATAGATAGTTTTTATTTGGCTTACAAAATTAGAACTAACCAATGATACAACGAACAAATTGACGTACATACAAAAATATTAAAAGCGAACACGACCAGAATATCCATCCATCTCTGTAACCGCCATTTTCTTATGTAATTTTCATATACAAAAAAAAAAATCATTTATTAATATAAGTTATTTTACATTTACTGCCAGTTCTCAAATCAAGGGCGTAGAACGGAAGAGAAGAACTGGTAATAAACTCTCCGCCACTCTTTTTAATCGCCAAGTTTTTTTGTTTTACAAAAAGAGTAACGTTTGTAAGGGGCTGCAACCATGACACCATGTTCCACATGACGTCTTAAGTAATAAATAAAATCAAAGATTTGTCTCAGATTGTCAGTCACTTACATTCTCGTGTGAACAACACGCAAATACATAGTCGTTCATTAATTCATTTATCAGCATATTTTTTTTGTAATTATAATTTTACTTTATTATTAAATAAGGTTACTTTTTTAAATACTTCTTTTCAATAGAACTGCTAAATATTTTAAAGTGTAAATATATTTTTTTGCAGAATGCATTCTGATTATTACGGCTCAAACCACACTCAAGCAACGGACCATACAAGCCTAAACTCGGGAATCACTAACAGATCTGGAAGAAAAGGTATTTATTTTTCATAAAAACTAAAATGATGATGATAAAGTGATGATGGACACTCAATGCTAGAGGCGAGTGCGTTGCTTAACTTCTATTAATGCGCTTGTCTTTGTTCGGAAATACTTCAGTGGGTAGCTGGTACATAGTGGTGGTGGGCGGCAAAAAGTGCCTTAAAACGCTTAGTTGTAGAACGGACGTCAAGGTGATACAGGTAGAAGATGCAGAGAGATAGATATCAATATATTTTAAAAAGTAGATTAAAAAAAAACTAACCTTCATATTTAAAAAAAAACTGTCTAAATGCAATATTTTTTACTAAGTGTACTATCGTCTCATTCTGTCTAATTGTGATTACGCTGAGATGAAAAGAGATAGTAAACTTTAAGTCATCGAGTCGTGAAACTGAAATTTCATAAACAAACGACGTCTGTAATCTTTAATATATTTATTATATTAATGTATTTTTATTTTTATATGCTCTCAAAACATCACACATCACACAAGGACGATCATACACTATGAAATATCATAAGTAAAAAAGTATAATATAGTAACAGTTCCGTAAATGTATTAGTTTCAGAAACCGGTTACGTCCAACCAGAATGGCGGTCGAACTACGAATGTGACTCCATTTACGAAGGCCGAAAGCCAAGACCACTAACATCAAGAGATCTCCTCGCTTGGGCCTTCCAAATTGCTAGGGGAATGGAATATCTTGCCAGTAGAAAGGTGAGCTCATCAATATTAATAATTAACAGAAGATAAAGTATGCGTTCGATAAAGCAAGTATAAAAACTGTAGAATAAAACTATGGAACCAGCTGCCATTCTAGGCATTTCCGAATCGGAACGATTAGAGGTCTTCAAAAGAAGAGCCAGACCGGCTTAAAGGCAGACAACGCACTTGAAAACCATGGGCGTTAAACTCTCCTGCCTCCTGCCCCATAAATGAATCAAAATCAATTTTGACAAAATTAATAGTGAAAAGTGGTTTTTGAATCTCTGACGACGCTGGTGTATATCCTGTTTAACTCATAATTATTATTGTTAGGTAAGTAAATAATGAAGAAGATATGTAAAGGATTTTTTCTTTCAGGTCCTACACGGTGACTTGGCAGCAAGAAATGTGTTATTGGCCGAAGATAATGTCGTGAAAATTTGCGATTTTGGTCTAGCAAGGAGCATCTACAAAAACGATGAATATCAAAAGAAAGAGAACGTCAGTATTTTATGGACACGATTTATATTATTTCTTGTTTATTTCAGTTTAATTCTTCAATTGTATTTAAGTTTCTTACTAAATAACGAGTAAATAAATTTAACATGAAATTAGTACACACGTCACTCAATAGATGGCGTTTATATGTTAATTTTCTCTGCTATGTAGCGATTATGATAAATGCATAAGTTTGGTACTAAATGGCTCGATATTATATTAATTGTATGTGTTATGGCTGTACATTTTGATCACTGATAATCGCGATGATTTCCTTAATCGTCGAAGTAACACCTCCAGAGCATAACCAGACGTAGACACTCTCTTTGACTGTCAAAATTGCATTCATTCTGTTGTAATACGCGAGTGGTTAATATAGAGTAAAACAAGAAAGCTCTATTATTTAAATATAGAATATATCCCCGCTGACACAGTAACCGTACACGTCCGTACGTACACTTAGATGACTAAACTTTTAAAGACTCGAGCATGTTTCAGTGGTTTACTAGATTAGTTATATTGATACAAATTTCTTAGTCATAAATAAATAAAGCTTCTATTATCTAACCGTTACGTAAAACAAAACAATTAGCATTTCGCAATCAGTTATATGGTCGGGTAGTATTAATTTATAATAGTGCTCTAATAACTCCCTAGGTGGCGCTAACTCAAATGTTACGTTCGCCTACAAATATAATTTATATTCATCGTTTATTGTAGTGTACGTAGTGAGTGTAAAATTACGTACAATTTAAAAAGGCTTAACGAAATCCCCTTAAAATTCTTGACCGAAACTGAGTTCTTTCGTATATATAGATTGAAAGATAAATCAATAAATTTCGTATAAGAATAATTGAACGTATTTCCGAACTAATTCGACTTTGGGTGCTTCAACAAAGAGCTTACCTATTTTTTGAAGGTGAAGCACTCGCGAGTCCTCTAGCATTGAGTGTCCATTTACTTAAAGTCTTTTATTTTTGTTGTAATTGATCAAAATAAATATATATTAAATATGAAATAAATAACAAAATTTGTACTAACAATGCACGTGCAAACGCACGGTAAATGTTGCCAAATAAAGAAAATAATTGAAATTTATTATTTGCTTACAGAGCCCTCTACCAGTGAAATGGCTAGCCATAGAATGTATGGTGGACCGCATTTTTTCCACGCAATCAGACATCTGGTCCTTCGGTATTGTTCTCTGGGAGCTATTTTCACTCGCACAAACGCCGTATCCAAATATCAGCCCGGCAAACTTGCTTAACTGGCTTTCTGAGGGGTAATTATGATGATTCAAGTAATTTATACATTCACGTTGTTTCACACTATAGTTATAGTTATAGGTACTTTTGGCCTTGACAGTACGTCCTGGATTTGTTCCGGGTATGTACTGCATATCCGACTCGACCTCGCCATCCATGTTTGCCTTGCAGATCCTACTCGTAGGCCGTCTCTCATCAATGGGCCTTTATACTTGACTTGGCATTTCTACAGCTGATAGAGCATCGTTTAAGATTTATTGGCTACATAAAGGATTTTTCAAACATACAATAAATCAGTGGAAACCGCGTGTACTAAACAATTATTGTTACTCAAGAGCCGAAAAAGAAACTCGTTAAAAAATAATATTTTGAAGTTATACTTCTTTTGGCGCTTTTAAATGTGAACGATGTGCGCGCACACCGTCACAAAAAACCGACACGCTGAAGTTAGAATCGTCAACATTTAAAAAAATGTGAATTTCTTAAATTATATAGATTTTTTAGTGATATTTAAATAAACTTTATTTAACTAGATAATGCGTTATAATAAAACTTTCAATGAATTAAATACCTTTTTTTTATTGTAAATGTCGTTTTTTCTGCAAACGTAGAATGAGGCGAAAGATAAAATTATTAAAAATATTTTTATCTTGTTACGCCAAAGAAGTATAACTTCTAACGCGTGTACACACACATGTTTTATTGTTTATAACTTTAAGGAGCCTTATCATTTATAACTTTAAGGAGCCTTATCATTTATTCCTAGAATAGTTTTTTAATCGTCATGTATTCTTACCAGATATAAGGAACTGCATCTAGAGTCATGATTCAATTGTTTATATATATTCATTTATTTCACAATATTAACATCTTTAGATTATTTATTATTTTCACCTATTTTGTATTATATTTTGGTAAAGAATTTCAATGATAAAACCAACAAATATGATTTTAGACATCGTCTGGAGAAGCCAACGTACTCTGATGATAGGCTGTATGATGTTATGCTGAAGTGTTGGGAGAAGAAACCTACCATGAGGCCCTCATTTTCAGAACTGCAAGTTATTTTGGGTTCTTTCCTCGAGGATAATGTTCGGAATGTAAGATTTTTTACTAGAACTTTTCAATGATTACGTGAGTTCATAACCAGCAAGGTTTTATTGTGTGCAACTTAAGACGTAGGTCAGCGAAGGTCGAAAAAGAAATGTCTTTGGATAATATTAGTCGAGACTTAGCGCTAAGTGTGGCTTTCGTATGTCTAAAAGGTATTTGTTATTTTTGACATACGAGAGTACTTGACTCCAAAACTTACTCAAACATCGAATGTCAGGCATTGGCTCACCTACTTGAATAAAATAGATTTTTTTTTAATCGTTATTTTTTAACTAAATTCTCTAATATTAGGTCATTGTAACGTGGTAAACCTGAAATAACTTCTACAATAAGAAGATTAAACTTAAATATTTCAAGTGCTGTCATTATTTCTGTATGATTACGTTTGACATTTGACAGCGCGACAGACGAGAATTAAGATACGCCTTAGAATTTATCGTAGCTAATGTATTAAGCGCGACTTCTGAAGTTCTCATGAGATCGATCCCTGGCTGCATTATTTTTTCTTTATAAATTCTATAAACTAGTTTTGGCTTTCCATTTATCGTATATACAAAAAAAAATATTTTCCAGCATTACGTAGACTTGAATGCTATGTACATGGATATAAATGCGAGATCAGATCAAGAGGACTATTTAGCGATGGTATCAGCCCCTGATTATAACAACATCGTAACTCCCAGCCCTCATCATTATACCAATGATGCTAACCAGTTCTTCCCATCTGCAACACCCAAGATATTGGCTCATGGTAAGAAATACTCTCATTTATAATTTAGTGTTAATATTTGAAAATAGTAATTCATTTTTATACGTCAGTTACGTCACAGATTAGTCAAACCGAGAATAACGTAGTTGAAGAATGACAATTAACACTTTTAAGAACTTGACGTTTATTTAGTTGTAGACAGGCGTATGTCATCTAAACTGGTGCGACGCCATCTTGTCTAGGAAAATATTTTGGCGGGAAAATTATAAACGTTTATTTTGAATTTTGAAAGACAATACTTAACGGATTTAAAAATACCAGACAGAATTATCTGAAATGGTTTTTAAAATTTTGTCAAAAAACATAATGCGCTTCAGCAGTTTTAATCTCTTGTAAATTGTTTTTATGTTCAACAAACACATGAATGTACACAGAATAATTTCTGCATAGATTTATTACCATATTTTTCGCTGGCTGAGACTCTATATAGCTGTTAATTTTAATTATATTAACGAAAACATTGAACTACATATTTCTCTTAATGCTACAGAAAACCTAGAGAGTTTTCCTTGTTACACACATCGTACTTTAATAAATCTTATTAAACGACATTCTACCAATTTCATATAAACATTTTTTCCTTTTGTCAGACGAAACGGAAAATACGCCAGTCTGATCACGCGAAAGAGATTCTTATACGGTAATAAAATGTATAAGGCATGGTTGATGTAACTAACAATAAGTGTAAAACCTTTTGCCAATGTTTTTATCTTCGAAATTCTAACTTAATTTATTGGGAATAAATAAACCGCGTTTTAATCTTTATACTTTTTTATTCAGTACTTTTAGCTTAGATTTCGATTTTCGTGTAAATTAAAAAAAAGTGTGCGTACTACACGTACACACGTAAGAAGTGAAACTTTATGACCTTATTTTTCGAAAAATGATCTACTATATGCAACTTTACAGAAATTGGCTAAATAGAGTTAAATTAGATAAAGTTTAACAAAAGGCTTTTATTATCATAGACATGAATACAAATAATACAATTATTTCATTTTACCTTATTACTACTAAGATTATTATAGAATGTCATTAATTGTAATAGAATTACTATCATTGTTATCGTTATTATATATTTTTGTTATTCTATTATATTTGGCTTGGCGAATCTCTTCGAATCAACCGTCGTAAGGACAAGAAAAAGATGGCGTAACGGAAAAATGTGATGCGTAACCGAAAAATGTGACGGTAATTTCAAAACGCCGATAAAGAAGTTTCGCTTCTAAAATTCTATTAGGTATAAAAAAGCCTTTAATTCTGCTTAGCTTACATGCTAAATATGTTTAATGTTTAAAAGTTATATAATATTAAGTCCTTGGCTATACTAAGTAACTATCGGCAAATGGTTGTTTATTAACAGCTTGTCATTCGACAAAGGCCTCACAATTTTGCCCCGTCTAGAGACCTTCAAGAGAAAAGGTCCATTTATTTATAATGTCTGGTACTCGTGTCCTGTGTGATATTATAACTGATGGCAGTCGGTTTTTGGACAATCGTCATATATAATAATTATAAAAGCATATAATTAAAATTTACTGTAATAATTATATATAATTATTATGTACTTATGTTTCGTAGAGCAGTATTAGATTTGTAGATTCAACGTGCTACTCTCATTCCTTTGGTCGTAGTTTCGATCCTCGGCTATGCAAAAATAGAGTTTCTGTCTATGTGCGTATATAACACTCATATATCATACGCTGAAAGAAAATATCCGGTATCCGGCATGCCTTAGACCCAAAAAATTCTACGGTGTGTGTGAGGCACACTTTCTTCCCTATTAAAAATTATAACAGAACAGAAATCTGAAGCCCGGACCTAAAAGGTTGTAGCGCTATTATATATGTTTGTCCTCAGTAAGCAGGATAGATTGGAACACTATTCAATAGCGAATATTCTTTATTTTTAAACACGTTGCTAAGAGCCATAACTGGTTTTTTTGCCTTAACTATTTTATCGTACGCTGCTAAGAGTACTGAATAAATTTCACGGTACTGGTATATATACACCCAATTCTTTATATAATATAACTTCTATACGTGTGTGTGACATGAACTAAACTGGAACTTTTCTGGGGCTAGAACAATTCAATATTTATTTATTATATACACTTCAAAAAAAAATTTGCACTATAATATAAACAGAGCCTGGTAAGAAAAATATTAAAACAAAGTGACGACTGCTAGACTATAATCTATAAATCCAACCATATTTATCTATGACAAGTATAGATAACTATGTGAAGGCACAGACTATATAGCTTTATCTTCTTCTTTATCTTTATCTAGAAATATGTCTCTATATCAAGTGTGTGAGTTTTTCTTTATGGTACAGGGGGCAAACGGGCAGGATGCTCACCTGATGTTAAGTGTTACCGCCGTCTATGGACGCTCCCAATGCCAGAGGGCTCGCCGTAATGCACTTACTTATTTTCAAATATATGTCCTTCAATGGGTTTGTTAATACGGGTACACCACTGACTATTTCACTGCACCTTGAAGTGACTAACCTATCTCGTATTAATTCCTTTATAGATGACGAAGGCTACTTACAAATGAGCCCCCCGAATCAACACATATTCAGTCCACGTGTACCGAGTACCAAATTCGATTTTGACGCTCGTAAATTGAACGCAAAAATAGAGGTCAACGAATGGCCTGAGGAGAGAACACCGATGCTAACACTGAACAATCTCCCAGCTCGAACATGTTCTGAATCGGACGATGCCTACCTAAACATGGCCCCTCAAAATGATGATGAGGTTTTCGAAGCCAAAGATTGCAATAAGAACACGAAGAATATCGCCGCGTCTAATCCGACATATATTATGTACGATATGGATAAAAAGCCCCACAAAAATAATTACATCAACGTGTCCAATGGTCTAGTCAAGTAATCTCTAGTAAAATCTCATTACTGTTAGTGCTAGAATATCTCTAGTCGATCTAAAACGATTTTTTTTTGCATTTGTCAGATGAGCTTGAAAATAATTCGTCGTTCCGTTTTTGTCTTGCGTTTACATACGTAGATTTTTAATGGCTTAGAGGAGATCCGGAAATGGCAATTTAAATACAGCTTTTAGCTATTATAATTACAATATTTTTAATGTTCCAATTTCAAAAATTAGTTGGGTTAAAAATTGTTTAAAAAGTTTGGCATCTTTACTTGAAAGTGGCGAAAAGTCAACTATTGCCATAATATTAAAAAAGAGTATTTTTCACTTATGTTTGTGGAAAGAGGTTTTAGTTTTTTTTTTAATTTGCTATCCAGCTTCCTATCCTTTTGTCTATTTTGTGTACAAATTTAATAAGAGATATTCGATTAGCTATAAATAGTTTTATACGGAAAACCGTAAATATACAAAAATATTTAGTATTTACCACCAGTATTTTGGTTTACCCCACCATTATGTAATAATTTTCTTATTGTAAATATTCTCATTTACCAAAGAGATTTAAATATATAGAAAACAATCAAATCGTCTAACGCAAATCGAAGATCTTGTATTACTCGCCCTATATAATTATATCTCTTGGATAAACTTGCTTTTTAATAATATATTTCATTCCTCATTGATTATGGCACCGTGTAGTTTGTTTATAGCGTGATATCATTACGTAAATGATTTAAAAAAAATTAAGTATTTTTTTTCGAGAACCGGTATTGTTAAGCGCTGATAAAAATGTCAGCTGTGTATGAAAAATCCTTTAATCTGTATATGTATAGATTTTTCATAGAAATATTGTACGCATTTGCTGAAAATAAGTTTATATTTATAGTGTTATATGTCTTATTAGCCCGCTAGCGTTTTATTTGTAACCTAGAAATAGGCTGTTAAATAAATTGAAGTTCTAAATACCAAATTTAATACATTTTTTGCAAAACCATCTTGTACTGAAATGATAAATGGTCGATACGTACTGTCATCTTCATACCAATTAAGTTCTCGACTTTCTACATACACTACTGTTAAGGCATCTTAACTAAACTCCAGGAGCACCAAGCTCTAAGATCTATAAATATAAAATTTGTTTGTTTGGTAATTGATATATTATTAGAAAAGTCTTTTTTATTAAAAATACACTGCTCAAACATAAGGTAAATTTATAGCAAAACACTTTCAGCACGGAAGTCGAGAAAATTATACTAACTAAAGATAGTATAATTAAATACCACAAATTCCAGGACTGTTATCGCATTGGTTTGACAAAACTGTCTAATACATGTCAATCAGAAGTCTGTCTGACATCTCGACAGCATAAATTCTCCATACAATTGGTATACTGTATACCCATACAAGTCAAAGATTGCTGATTGCTTCTGTTTAGTTTTAAATAAACACGTAGCGCTAAACATTTCATACTATTGCTGTGTAAAATAGGGGTTATACTCATTGTTTGCTAAAGGTTAATCAACTCCAGGTTTGTATCCAAAATATTATCGCAAATTGTAAATCTTCTACACTAGAGATGTTCTTTAGGTTTTCTGTACAAAAATCTACGACTCGTAGCAGTTACGGTATTTTTGATTTGTAACGTAGTGTTATCCGTAACCTTTTACAAAAACAGTTGAAGGATTAAACAATATCATTACTATGTCTAACAACTAATTACACGGTGTACATAATATAGAAATAAATTTGCATTTATCAGCTATTTTCGTAAACTTGACATTCAAGTTTTTGTTATGTATATAATTATTTTAATTGATATAATATATTTGTTAATTATAGATTTAATTACATTATAAGTTCTTATTTACAAATTATGTATTGAATTAAATGTATGTAATGGCTGTTTAAAAAAGGAATACAATTAAAATTGTTGTTTTATTTTTATAATCTCATTAAATTTTCGTAACTTAATTATTAGAACAGAGCATAGCCTCATTGTATGAAAAATATTTAACTACTATACTAATATAATAAAGAGTAACGACTTTTCTATGTTTGTATAGAAAACATTAGTACTGGACCGATTTCAAAAACTCTATTTATATATAGATATTTCTTCACTATCCCCGAGTAACATAGGCTAAATCCAGGAGAAACCTGATAGTACCGACAAACTGGTAATGATAGAGAGGAGTGATGGCAGTAGTCGAGGTCGATCATCTACTAAAATTAAGACAATTTTGTGTCAATATCTAATGCCCTGAGGCAAGCGGAGGATTTGGTTAGGGCTTTTCAAGACTTGCACGACCTTCAGTAATGAAGACTACGTAAAATGGGTAAACAATCTTTAAACACTCAACTAAAAACACCCTTGACCAGAGCAACTGCAACACTTTCTATCGCTTCGGCTGCCTGAAAAAAAAAGTTAGCTAAATATGTTTTATTTTAGAAAAGTTTCCGTTTAAAACCCTTCGTATAATTTTTATATTAACGTATTCTTACTGACTTATAAAAAGAATTTTTTTTTGTCTACGTTCTCTCTGTTCATAGACCGATCTAGATTAAGGTGTCAAATGATGCAGATTGCAGCAAATAGGTCCCATAGAGAAAGAGGATTCCGAAATGTCTTATGAAAAATACAAATTTCGCTTATAAGTCAATGTTTTTTTAACCTGTATCAATACTTTTTAATGTATTGATAATAAGTTGGGTATTTTTTTTAAATTTTATTAGCATTGTACTTCAAAACACTTACGTCTTTCAGTGCTTCTACGAATCCTAGTGGAATATCAATAAACATCCTTCCAACACTGGCCAGGGTCTGAAAGGAAAAAATATAATTAACTGTATTTATGTTGTTACTGCGTCGGTTATAGTTAGTGGGTTATATTGAGCAGTGTTGGCTACAGCGTTGACTCTCATTCCTTAAGTCGTATGGTCGATAATTTTGTCTATGTGCTCATCTAACATTTGCTCCAATGGTGAAGGAAAATAGACCGGCTTGCCTAAGACCCAAAAGGCGTGTGTCGGGTGGCTGATTAGATTTACAAATGATCATAAAACACATTCAGAAATCTCAGGCCCAGGCCCAAAAAAAGAGTTGTAGCGCTACGGTTTTTTTTTAATAACGTCACGTTACATGCTATATGATAGAAAAATTACAATCAAATGTTTTTGTTTTTTATTTTTTAATAGACTGGACTGTACATTTTCATTAGGTTGTTGTTAATCCTAGTTTACGTCGCTGGCAAGAGGTGTGTAACGAAAATTTAAGACAAAAGCATGAACAAGTTCATTCTTTTCTCACGAGTTCTTTAAAAGCAATGAACGGTTGTCCAAATCTTGGTGTTTCAGAACAATTTTAAAACAGTAGCTAATCTGGCGAACCTATGATATATTATTTTATTGTATATATTGAAATATATTTATTATTTAACAAACCAAAGACAATATTATTAAATGTCAGAGTTATGTTATTTTTTATTGATGAATACATATGTAAGTTATCCCATTCAATTTAATTTCAAGTCATAAAAATTCGTCGTTCTTGAGTTGAATAATAAGTGATGCAATACTCACGCCACTAGGCCGATAATAATCCTTAGAGGCCGTGGCCTCCGATGCAGTGTCATTTCCAGAAGACGCAACCAGCACGAAAAGAGCAACAACTATTACCAGTCTCGAATCCATGGCCACACTGAAAAAATCCTTTAAGAAAATTCTTTTAAATTCAATATTTAGCCATGAGCATTGTTAAGCATCTAGTGTTATGCATGTTGAGTTAATTTGTTTTGACATTAAAACAAAAAGGTGAGGTCGTGAATTTTGTTGTAAAAAATAAGATTTTGTCACCTTTATTTATATGCGAAGTAGCACGAGAGTGATAAGGACAATATATTCAAAAACTGCCTACAGGCTGTACACTTCAAAAACCCGTGTATAATATAGGATTAAGGTGGTAAAGCTATATTAATACTGTTGTCTATAAGCTTCAGCCTTATGTTCAGTTTGTTTGGTTACGCGTTAATCTCAGAATTGGTTTGGAATTGAAAAATTATTTTTGTGCGGAAAGCTTTAGTCTACTTACGAGTATCATGGTACGATCAGTTCCTTTGTTATTGTAATTAGTCAAACAAAAAGACGGATTGTATTGCGCCATTGCTTTGTATTCAATTTTTAAAGAAATAATAAACACCTTTATTAATACACTAAACTTACACTATACAAATAAATATATAAAAAATACTATATTACGTAAATATACATGTGCACTTCGCGCAATATTATGCGTACAATAGTAGCAATACCAAAAATATAGTCGAAATATAAATATACAATATGTAGTAAACAGGTAAGTTAATAAAATATATATACATGAATGTATAGTATTGGTATTGCAGCCTAAATAAATAAACTTTATAATTAAATTGAACTAGGATTGAATATACCGCAATGGCTGAAAAAAGTGGTTCCTTGGCCCTAGACGGGTTTGTTGCCTTCATCTCTAAGACTCACGATAGCTTATCTAAGCTAAGATATGATGCTATTTTGTTTTAGCAATCTTAAAAGGCAATTTCAATATTTCCACAAAAACATTTATATACCAATAATTAATATCTTTGCACCAACTATTAACAGTGCCATCCGTAATTGTTATGTTAATATAAGTTATATTAACAAATAACACAGTAATCTATAATTTTTTTAAATTCTGTACCATGGATTTTGCTCCCTTTGGAGTAGAGACTCTTGGGCCGTGGGGATCAAGTGTGTAGGCGCTAATTAAAGTTGGCGCCTGGTAGATAATACCGGGGACTCCAGAGCTGGTGCTTTCCTCCCTCAACGAATAAGTATCTCATTACAGCGACGAAATGCTGCCAGCGCTAAATCACTGCCACAGAGATCATTTTTGGATCATTTTTGGAATTTGTTTTAATTTTTAACAATTATTTTTAATAATAGAATGTATGTATTTAATTCATAAATAAAATAAAGTATATCTTAAGTCATAAACTAAGCCAAACGTCTTTAAAAGGCGCCAACTGTATTGCCACTTGTATTCTATTATAAGAACATTTTGTAAACACAGTGAGTCAACTGTGACTTCATATAACAGTTTGCTGAATGGTTATAATTTTAAAGAGAATTAATACAAATATTATTACCTTAATTTTGTTTTTTTTAATTTGTTTAATGGTGCACTTGACAATGGTTACTTTTAGGTTAATAGGAAAATAATGTTGTATTTTTAGAGCATCTAAGTTGTAACGTATCTTGATATATTTGTTTTGATGCGACAGGCATACTTCGAGGCAAACATGGTGTTCACAGAAGCAACTGTATTGCATATGTATATCAGATTTATTCTGGACACTTAGGCATTATACATTTGCCCGATGGCAGATGATATGCTTTCCGCAAGTTCGTTTAATTGGGCAAAATTAAAAAAAAGCTATCAATATTACTCAATAAGTTTTACCTTCACGAAAAAACGTGTTTTT
The DNA here is from genome assembly GCF_905147105.1 of Pieris brassicae. Lineage (NCBI taxonomy): Eukaryota > Metazoa > Arthropoda > Insecta > Lepidoptera > Pieridae > Pieris > Pieris brassicae. The sequence goes on along the minus strand of NC_059674.1, from coordinate 3,666,634 downwards.
GTCTTCGTCTGACTCAAATTATTGAATAAATTAAGGGTTCAGTAATGAAACTTTTATTACATATATTAAAAAAAAAACAATTCCTATTCCTAGGACCACTGATGTCTAGCGATAGATACATATCACCAGGTTTTTAATCTGGATATATGAGAAAACTATCTAAAAGGTTCAGAAAGAAGGCATGATCGCTATTCGAGCTCTACTACCTCGGGACTCCGATTTGCGCAATCGAATCAAATTATTTATCGTAATCTTATTAGTTACTTTCGCCTGATTGCAAATATATAGAACAGGACCATTACCTAAAGCTTATAATGCGTTCAGCTAAATATGTATGTATATTAATTAGATACAAATATATAAAACTGTTCTTAATGATCAATCTTCTAGAAGGATATATAATTTACCAATCAAATTTAGTATTGTCTTTGGTTAACATAGCTTTTACACATTAAAGCTATTAGTATTATTTATAACTTATAATTATATCACCGTTGTCACCGTGACCACGCACGCTGTAAAGCACGCGAAACGTCGGAAAAATTTAAATTTAAAACTATGTAAAATAATTATAAGTTTATAATAATACAAATAGCTTTAATCCGGTTAATAAATTGTTTTCTTTCAATAAATCAAATTTATCGAAGATGACCTGTCAGTCCGCTTCCGAAACTTCCGAACTCGAGTGCAAAAGGAAGCAGTTAAAGAAGTCAGCACGCAACCCAACCGGTCAACTTTCAAATACTCCAAGTGACACAAGGTGAGGTAGCAAGCCAGCAGGTTTCCTCTAAGACTTTATTGTTAGCATTTTAATCAAAAACTATTAAAATAATACTATAAACCCATATATCTCGTGGTGTTGTAGGTTTCCATGGTAGGCGGTAAGCACTTCTTTCTAATTAGCCTGCTCGTTTTGCCCCATGTTCCATAAAAAATATTTTCTCTTTATAATATTACTAGCTACATTTTAAAATTGTAGGTAGTTGTAATATAGAACCTTTTTAACTCAAAATTCAAAATTCTTTATTTGTTCAGATATATGTACAATACAATTCAGATAGAGGCCTCCCTAGTAAGTCAGAGACCTGTGACAGGGAAGCTTAAAAATAAAAATAAACAAATATATGAATATATTATGATGACTTTGTAATGTGTTTGTGAAAGACGAAACAAATGTGTGCGCGTGTTGCATGAAAAGATGGATTAATGAAAAAATTATATTAGATGATTTAACAATGCTTCTGTTTTGTTGTAGTTAAGTGTACCGAGCCAATGGTTTAAAGTTGTTTTACATTTATGGTATGTAAGATTATGAAAGCTAAGGGTTTTATTTAAACTATTATAGAGATAAGCTGAGCGATTGTTGTATTGCTTACGTGCAAAGATTGTCTTGCAAATTGTGTAGCTTATTATATTATGTTGGGTCCTTTTTTGAGGTGTGTCTGTTTTATGTGGAGAGGTTGCGTGTCTCCTAAGGACACAACGGAGAATATAGAGCTGGCGTATGGTCAGTAGTTTGCAAGACTTGTACAACTCTTCAGTTAGAAAACTTTTATTTTTTAGTAACATTATTTTTATAATTGCTCTCTGAGCTCTTTCAAGTGCTAGAACTTTGGTTTTCGCACAACCACCCCACACTGTGATACAGTAGGTGATAACAGATTGAACTAATGCTTTATACACGGTATATATGATGTTTGGTTCCGCTACATGACGTAGATTGCAAAAAATCCAGCTTAACCTACGTATCCTTTTTATTACTGCATCAACATGGGCGTGCCAGTTTAGATTTTGGTCAATAATCACACCTAAGTATTTAATCTGTTTCACCCTAAGCAGCGTGTCACAGCCGCAGTCTTCACTACAATTGCAATTTAGTTTGTGTAATTTTATGTTAAGATTGGAGGGGGGTTGGCTCTTATCACGTATAGCAAAAGTTATGAAGTTAGTTTTAGATGGATTAATAGTTAGCTGACTGCAGGTTAAGTGCGCGTTAAGTTTGTGAAGATCCGCTTCAGCGTTTTTATAAGTTTCCTCCCATGTATCCCCATAAAAAGTTAGTGCCATGTCATCAGCATAACAAGTGATGATACCTTTATTGATTTTGGTATTGCACATTTCATTGACATATATCAAGAACAGCGTTGGCCCTAAAACCGAACCCTGAGGGACGCCGAAAGAAATCGGGTTTTCATTTACGTTACTAATTAAGTTACCTAGCTTAACTGTTTGAGTCCTATCTGTCAGATAGCTGGTCAAGAGGTTGAGAAAGACTCCTCTAATGCCAATATTATCCAGGCGCTTAATCAGAGTTGAAACACAAACAGTATCAAATGCCTTTTTGAGGTCGATAAATAGTGTAAGACACTTTTGCTTCCGGTCAAGGCGTTCAACTAGGTAATTTATAACGGCTAGGATAGCATCTTCAGTACTACAATTTGACCGAAAACCAAATTCTGTTGGTGAGAGGAGATTGTATTTATTAAGGTAGGATATTATTCTTGAGTTAATAGTTTTTTCTAGGATTTTGGATATAGCTGTTAAGATAGAGATTGGGCGGTAGTTACTGATGTCCTTTTTATCACCACTTATGAAGATTGGATGGATAATTGAACTCTTAAGAATGGTAGGGAAGACACCGGTTTTATAACATACATTGCATAATTGAGAGATAATAGGAGAAAGTAATGGTGATGCTAGTTTTAAGAAGCTGTTGGAAATATTATCTATTCCAGTTGCACTTTCTGATTTAAGATTTTTTATTATAGCAGAGATTTCATTGGGTTCAGTGTCAACAATTCCTATTGATGTTAATTGCGTCTTATTGTTAGACTGGAAGTCGAAGTTTCTTGGGGTGGATGGTAATTCTTTTGCTAATAGTTGACCTATATTTGCAAAATAGTTATTTATATGAGCAAGTGATGCTTCTATGGTAGGCTTTATTTGCATAAGTTCTAAATTATTGTTTTTTGATTTGTGTAGATTACTTATTTCTTTAATTGCATTCCAGAGAGTTTTAGTATTATTGCTTGGTTTAGATAATAGGTCACGATAATACTTGCGCTTCAGATTTTTGATTAAATTGTTGCAGTAGTTACGATAACGTCTGTATGTTATCTGGAGTATGTCGTTACTAGAGTCTGCTTTGAGTTGGAATTGGAGTTTATTCCTGTGTCTTATGCATTTCAGAACACCGGGTGTAATCCAGGGCTTTAAACAACACTTGGTTTTTGGGATAGTTTTTATTTTAGTGTTTGCCTCAAGAATCTGTGTAATGATATCAGTCAGTTTTTGCGTTAAATCATTGGGATTATCGATTGTTAATAGATGAGAGAGGTCGGTTTGCGTCAGGGTGGATAGTGCACTTTCATAGTCGGTTATGGTATTATATTTACTAACTTCGGTCGAAGTCGTGTGTTTGGATATGTATAAGAACACAGCTGAGTGGTCAGTTATTGTAGTTTTTAAAACGGCTACTTTTGCTGAAAAACATTTAGGGTCAAGGTTAAGCATAGCATGATCTAGACAGTTTTTGTCTCTGGTTGGTAAACGGTGTCCTGGAATCAGCCCTAATCCCGAGAGGTATGTTAGATAGTCAGTACCGTCCAAGTCAGTAGATTCATCTAAAATGTTTATATTAATATCGCCTAGTATTATAATATTTTTAGTCAGGGAGTTATCTTCTAGGTATTTAGTCACTGATTCAGTAAATTTCTTTTTGATGCTGTTTGTATGTGATCGGTAGATTCCGAGTATGGTTAGGTTTTGTATTTTGATAAGCATGCCAGAAGCTCCGTATAAGTCTAGTTCTTGCTCGGAGTGTTCAATGTTATCTTTGAGATAAATAACTACACCATCGTTTTGAGTTTGTTTTTTTGTTGTATGATGGGCCTGATAGCCTTTTTTGATAGGGAGGGGTTTATCGTGGTGAAGTCTACATTCTGTTAGAATAATTATATCCGGGTCTGTAGATAAATCAAGCAGCTCTAAGTTTAAATCTAAGTCATCCGAGTTCTTATAAACACTTCGTATATTTTGGGTTAGAATATAATATCCCTGTTTTCGGGTTGGAATGAAATTTTTGAGCTCTTCAGGTAAACAGAGAGTTGAGGAGAAATTAGATGTTTTGTCTAAATCTTGAAAGTACCTATCCATTTCTGAGTTTGGTAAGGCCCAGGGGGTTGTGAGTTGTATTTGAATATGGCTTTTTCCATAAGTGAGGAACCAGCAGGAAGCAAGGTAAGATGAAACAGGATAGGGTATGTATTAGGAATTGGAAATCATGTAATTTTACTTTGATGTGTTTATGCAATGGTAGGTATTGAGGCATTATTGTGAAAAAGTTAGCAGTTATGTGTAGATGTTCAAGACTATTTACATAGAGAGTATGAGAGGAGTGTACGTCAGCACATGAGTTGAGAGAGTTAACTAGAGACTACTAAAATACTAGAGTAATAATCTTGAATCGTAGTTAATATTATGTTACAGTTAAAAATGTAATTCAAGTTTATTTATTTTCAGAAATATCATATTCGTAAACAGTCTTTATTACATCTTAAATATGAAAATTAACAATTGTGAAGTTGATTTGATTGATTGAGCGTCGTGTTTCTTTGTTTCAATTTGTACTTGTATTAGAAGAATCCACCAAACACTGCCTTCTTGAACTGTAAAGAAAAATTTGAAAATGAATAAACACATTATTATTCTACAACTTAGTAAATGTTTATTTTAACTTAGGTAAATATTCTACGCATTTATAAAACTTCTTATAAACACATTTTGGTACATTGGGACTAAGCGTATTGATATTTTAAAAACTTTGTTTCATTATATTGTCTATATATATCTAAATATATGTCTAAGGACCGATACTTAAATACAAAGCAAAAAGCCCAAGATGAAAGATAAAAAGGGACAACAATTTTCCATACTTACATCTGAGCACGCGTCAAAAAAGCCTTTAGGTATATCATAAGCAGCTTTCACCAGACCTGTTATTATATTCTGTAAATAGAAGAATTTTATAAATTTTTTATCCAAGCCTCAAATATATTTTCGCCACGACATTCATGTATAACTAGGGGCTCGCCTATTGCTTATGGTTACTCGCAGTACAATGCAGACTAAAGAACTCTATTTCCCTAATTATTTATGTCACAGATATATAACTAGCACACAACTAAAGGTAATATGCACGGGATGGTAGTGGGCATACAAATACATGCATTTCCGAACTAATTCGACTTAGGGTCCTTCAAGAAAAGATCGTATTAAAACTTAAAAGGCCGGCAACGCACTTGTGAGCCACTTAAGTAATAGTATATATATATTACATTAGGTGAGCCTCCTGCCCGTTTGCCTCCTATAACATGAAAAAATGATTTTACAATTTTGTTTAGGCATCTTAGATGGTCTCTCCATTTTGATAGATAATAACTTTGAACTTTGGTTTTGAACAAATTATTGACAGGTACCTTCAATGATAATTTCAATTGCAATAATTACGTCAACCGGAAACCTCATACTAAATCAACTAATGACATACTTCCGCTTTATCTGGTTTTGGAGTGGTTTTTGGTGTGGCTGGAGTCATTGGCGTCGTTGCTGGTGAAGCTGGCGACGCTGATGATGGAGCAGCCGAAGATGCGTCCTCTGCGAAAGCCATCACAACAAGCGCGAAAACAAGGAACAAACTTAAACGAGACATTTCACGATTTACTGATATTTTTCGCATATTTTTCGCTATATATACAGAATATGATAGCCGTAACCATGCATTGTATGTTCTGAACCAAATAATCACTATTATAATGAGATGCTAATTTATTTCAGATATTGTAATTTCATTATGAATATTCATTGTTTGGTCAACGTGTTCTTGGATAAACAATACAAGTTTGTAAGAATCTCGAAGGTACTGTGTCAAACGCTTTAATATTTTTGATGGGTTTTCATAGCAATTTTAGTTCGATACGTCATGTTTCTTTTCTGCGTTACGTGCTGATGATAAATTCGAAAATAGCCTATTCATATCTAGCCCTGGCAGAGTAGCGCAGATTGTTTGTAAATTGTCTCATAAGATTATTTTTGTTTAAAAGACATACACGTTTAATATTAAATTGAGTTTGATACAGCATTGATCGTTTTTTATAGTCAAGAGGTCGGTGTCTATCCTAAGCCTGACATACGTCCACAATTTTGGATATGTCATGCATTATCTTTTTGTTTTAATACAGCAGGGGGCTAACGGACTGGTGGCTCATATGATTTTATATATTATATATATTTTATATGATTTTAAGTGACATGGACTCTCAATACCAGAGGGTCATGGGTCAAGTGCGATGCCGGCCTTTTCAGATATTTTGGGATCTGTCCTTGAAGGAACCTAAGTTGAATTGGTTTGTAAATGGAGTGGTCGTGAAACGACAGACGTTGAGGTGATAGAACGCACGCACGCTACAAACACATGTTGCGCTTATAGAAAGAAAAATACTTGTTGCAGGTTGCTGATGTTATATACACATAATGAAACTATTAACATTATACATTATAAAAATCAATATTAGGCTCAGATTACCGAATTAATTACTGAATTAATTGGAAAAATAATATATCTTTGCCAACAATCAATTTGGTTTCGGACACAATTTAGATGTAGGTCTTCTTCTGTATAAAAGATGCCTGCTGGATTAGTTGAGACTATAAGTTCCAAATTATATGATGGACTAAGGTGTATTGGTGATTTCCTTGATCTAGCCAAAGATTTCGAGACTGTGTCCAGGTCACTACTACTCGAACAATTATAAAGACTAGGAATTCGTGGAAATATCCTCCCCTGGTTTCAGTGCTATTAATCCAATAAAAAGCAAGGTTCGAGGTGATAAGTATAATAGTCAACTAGAGGAGGTTATATGTGGTTTTCGGTAGGGGAGTGTCCTTAGTCCAAAGCTATAATATACTGCTAAACTCTCTTCCTTCGCTGATGACCCAACAATAATCTTTTACTCACCTCTAGGGAACAAGCTGACAGTCAGCTCATTTAGGTCTTCGCCAAATCTCTGCTTAGCTAGCTCAAGGCTTTTAAATAATCTCTTGTCTCTCAATTCGTCTAAAACCAAATATCGAAGTGCAGCAAACCAAACCCCAGCCCGTCTGTCAAATTACGCTCCTGTTTGAACATCAACTGCTGTCTTTTCCTGGAACCCACTAATACAACCAAAGACCTGGGATTAAGAATTGATTTAAGGCTTTGTTGGGTCCTTAAATAAACTCTGTTCTTGAGTTCGCCAACTTCTAAATGTATTCAAACTCCTTCTGATCCACATACAATCACTGCATTATGCCCGTCGATATTACTTTACTGCAGATCGGTATGGGCATCGTCTACAATTATGAAAATTGAGCGTGCGCAACGTGCCACTCTTAAGATATATTATATCCTATATGAAATCTTTTCGCTACTCAATTAAAAATTGCACAATGAAACAAAATACTTTACGGTAAGGGCAATAAGCAGACTGTTTTGGAAACAAACACCGACTACGCCACATAATACACAACGCAAGTAAAACGTACATATAAGCAATCAAAAAATGCACTTTAATATAATGCATAAATACATATAGTCACTAAAAATCCTAAATATCTTGTCTACCTGTCCTATGCTGATAAAGAAAATATTCTTATCGTGCAACAGTTGTTTAATTGTATGTATAAAAATACAATAAAAATATGCAACTATTTATAAATTGTGTTATTCAGAAAGTATTGTGAAGTAACATATCAAAAGGAAGAATCACGACACAGGGAATCCTTGTGTTTCCCACGCTAAGATTAGTAATAGTGCACTTGTACCTAAATATTCTTTTATTGTGTTAAATAAAGTTTTTATTTCTTTTATTATAATACATATTTCGCTGTTGTACCTTCGACCTATTAAATTTTTTTCAAACAACTTCCGCGCGATAATGTGCGGCCCATTCCATTATATCTGTACCTAAAATACTTGTAATTGATTCGCTTAAGGTGTAAATTAAAAAAAAAACAGTTCTATTATAATTTTGTTTTGCCCTTGTGTCAGATGGACAGACCGAATTGAGATGACGCCGGGGTAAAGATGGGTAGCTAAAAATAGATAATTGTTGTATGCCTTGGAGGAGGCTTTTAACCGCGTTATTTACATAGAAATACAACATTTCATTTTATTACAATTAATGTTAATGTCATGTGTCGTACGAATTTGTATTTTAATATAATTAAAAATTAAAATAAATCTATATTTATTTCCAACACACATGTTGACAGTATTTACAATATTCTTAATCTACATACTAATTGAAAATTGATAAATATGGAACTAAAATAGATTTAAAATTTTTTCTAAATAATTAAAATTAAAATTTAGCACCAGCCGTAACATTTAGAGAAATGAAAAATAGATGCTGCCCGATTCGCAGATGTAACCGATATGAACACAAAATGTCACGAAAGTATGTCGAGCCATTTCGGAGGAGTCTAATTACAAACACCGCGACACGAGAATTTTATATTACAGATATCTCTTAGAAAGGCTGTAATAAATACATATTTCTTATTTTAAATTAATTAATAAATTGGAGTAAGGGAAATCACCCTCGGGTATTTACTTATATCACAAGGAAAATAAATCATATTATCGAGTAAACTTATTTATTCTTGAAATACGAAACTCGACAACATTTATTTCAAAGTATCTTTGTATTATGAAGACATTTGTACGAACTTTTATCACTATTATTTAGGAAAATAATGATAATCATTTGTTTAATTTTAGATTTTCTACTTTTACTTAATATATTTATCTTGCATATAAAAATTACATGCCATAACGATGGCCGTATCGCTATTAAACGATTCCCTGATTACCATACCAGTTTTTTAAGTCAAGGTTTTCGCTTACAGTATTTTCTATAAACTTAAGGTCCTTCAAGTAAAGAGCGTACCAATTCTTAACAGGCCGGTAACGTATTCGCTAGCCCTCCGGCATTGACAATGTCCATGGGCTATCTTGACCCCCCTGTCTCCTGCCCCTTTGTTCCTGTTCTATAAAAAAAGTTTAAGAATATTGGTATGTTTATATGTTTTGCCCACATCTTTTCCAACGATGTGAAGAAAATCTTTTTTGGTAAACCTGTGCTTCATACAAAGCTGTCGTGATTTTATCCATGTTGTTTTTATTAGTCCTGGAGTGAAATATAGCATATGCCTTCATGTGGCATATGGTTCTTGCGCTGGTCGTATGATTGAGAGCTTTGATAGTTCTCATTTCATTCCACTTTTAATAAACGCGAAGGAGTAGGTTAACAATGTTACTAACTATAATATATAACTACTTACAAACTATGTTTAGGTTCCATCACGCAACGAATCCAGGCCTTTGGTAACTGATGCCTGAGACAGATCCTGGGCATCTTCTGGCCTGAGAAGATTTTAATTGAACAGCTACAGGCTGCTGGTAGGAAACGCCAATCAGCCGCCAGATCTTACGCCACTGATGGAGATGGATCCGACGCACTCTTTGAAGGGAACAACATCCCCAAATAGGAACTAGATTGGACTAGAAAAATGGAAACATGGCCGAACTTACCAATTCTGGAAACACTCAAATCTGGCTGAGGCACGATCCATTGGGTAGACTTGGTCCGAAGTTTAGTGCGCGGCTATCTGTCCCACCTAGGGCGTATATGAAATAAAGTCAAGTATGTCATTACAATACATTTACAATTTTTTCTATATTTTAAGAACTAATGACGAAAAGACGAATTATAGATCTATCAAGCCGTTCTTGGGTTGTGAATTGTGTAGATGTCTACACCTGATACACTGTTAAATTTGTTAATCAGTAAAACAGTTGTGTTGAAATAAAATATAATCAAAGTTGACTTTAAAGAGATTATTAATTTTCCTTCTTGGAAAATCCATCGGCAAAACTTACACGGCTAAAACATTTCTTAAGCAGCCTTTGACCTTTATAAATCCTAATGCCTTTGTGAATCACACAAGTTAATGGACTCGTAATCACAAAGATATGTATGTCAAAAAGCACTTTGCATGATATATTTACATTTTGTAACGATTTCCGTTTATTCGTAACGATTTAAATATCAAATTTAATTAATTTTATTTTTATTTAAGTAATTTTATCTTTGATCATTATAGCCACCATCATCTTTTTTTTATTGTAAATTACTGGACGTAATCCTCCATTTTTCTCCAGTATACCCAGTACTGTCTTCTCTGCCTCCACTCGGAGCAATCCGGTGGGTGGCCGCGCGGTCTTTTGTACTGCCGAGGTTTTCATTCAAGGAACCTGCTTCTTCTTCTGCGCGCTTTGTGGCCTGCTTACCGCCACTTAGATGTTGAGACAGCTTTATTACGTCACATCCGTCTTTTCACGAATGGGCTCATTGCTAACATTGTACAGATCATCGCCTACTGCTCGACTCTCAGTGTTTCTGCCGCACGTTGTGTGAGCGTTATGGTTTCGGCTCCTTTTATATTTAGCTCCGCTGAAGCTCGCCTTGGCTCTGACCATAGGTTAAATCCGTAGTGATTTTTGAAGCTTGTTGCTTTTATATGTAAATATTAATTAAGACATGGAAAATAAATGTTACATACACGGTATTACGTTAAGACATTGGTCTATACAAACTTATTTGATATTATTTGCCGTAAGCGTTTCCATAATATGTTAGGTACATTTTACACTTTAATGCAGTTATATAATACATAGAGTACATAGCCTTTAAATGCATCAGCTTATGTGGGATGTAGAAATTATTCCGGAACCTTGTTGGAAAGCTCCGTGCGAGTCAGCCGTCTTGCGTTGGATCATCGTAGAAGTACTTATTTTGCTAAACTATATACAGACACTTTAAAACTTATAGCAAGTTTATAATTATAATCTAATAATAATAATAAAGTTATCGTTTCATTATTTTACAGACGCTGGACATTAGGACATTGGAAATTTGGCATCGTTGGAAAAATAGCAAAGTGGTTCCAGTGCCTGAAGGTCGACGAAGTGAGCGGCAATTTTGACAATGCCAGCGAAGGTAATGGAGTGAGCGCTTCAAAAGTACATTGGCGAGTAGGTAAACTCTTAACTCTCTAATTCCCAACATGGACTTTAAACTCAAAATATCTTTATTCATATAGGTAAACAACTACACTTATGAATGTCAAAAGAAATGTTAAATTTATTCTAAATTTACATTTACTACCAGTTCGCAAGTCAAGGGCGTAAAGCGAGCAAAAGGAACTGGCAAGAAACTCTCCGCCACTCTTTTTAATCTCCAAGTTTTGAGTCATACAAATTTTTAGAATCATTTAAATATTGTTGTGGATGGTAGGGACAGGGCGATTTGGCTTATTTTTTCGTGGTTCAGAAAGATGTGCGCTTGCAGATATTAGCCGAAGTTGGCTTCACTGCGTCATTGAATCGATTTATAGTCGCTGTGGGATTGCATTATTCATAATTTCGTATAAAAAGGTTTAGGTTTTGTGTATATATTCTCAGTTAAAATTTTGTATTAATTATTGTATTACGTTACTGTAAGAATTGAAATAAATAGGGAAATAAGGTAATAAATAAATAAAACTCCAGTGACTAGACTCTTCCGTGGTACAATAACAACTCAAGAACTTCGTACTTAAAACTATGCAGTCAAAGTAATAAACAGTAGATCGAAAAGTGTAATTTGTATGGGTGTATGAACGTGAACGATCATATGAATCCCGTCTCAGTAGACTTGTCAACTAAAACCATAAGTAATAATTTTCCTGAAGCTCCGTGACTGGGTCCGGATTAAGCATTTTGTCATTTTTAGTAGTTTGTACTTGTTTGTTTGTTTGTTAACCACCTCGGCGCCATATGTTTAATATTGCAAAGGACTAGAACCTCTGAACTGGAGGAAATGTTATGGGGCTTAGCTTAGCGACTAGCGATCTATGTCACACCTATTAGGTGGGCTGAAACATACGTAGGCTGGCTCATAGATGGCGCTAATAGTATTCAATTAATATGATTTTAAGTTAGAATAGAATAAGATTTTGAAGGTTTAGAACCTTCAATAGATATAAATTCAACAGTCGTACTGTTACTTTCTGAGTGTTGAAGCATATTTCTGAATCTGCACCAGGAAAACCAACCGCTGAAAAATGCTTTGCTAAGTTGAAACGTGGCGAAATGCACAGAGGACGAGGAACGCTGAATGTGTCATACGTTGATAATTATTTAAATTAAGTACCAATTATATCATGTTAGAAAATATAGAGACATACAAAGCTTAAAGTTAATTCCATTGTGTACGAAATGATTACAAAAAAAAAACGCACATAACCTTGCAGTTGAAGCCAATTGAAACCTATTTTATAAAGAACGTCAGTTTCTTCGCATCTTACCATAGAGCTTTTGAAGCCACATAAATATAAGTTGAATTATCTTCTAGTCTCTGGCTTTTATATTCTGTAACTATTAGAGGTTTTAATTTAATCTGTGGTTAATTATCTCTTACGTCATCAGTAATTTTTTTACAGATAATACCCACACATTGTATTTGTATGAAAACGAAATGCCTTTTCGAAGATCCCTACAATAAATGAATACGTCTATGTACTATTATTTTTGAGTGCTTTGCTTACTTTTGCTGACAAGAGGAACTGGGAATTAATTGCAGTAAATCTGCTTACGTAATACTTGATCAACCTATAGCAGCTGACAGTAACATTGCTTCCAATTTCGCTTAGCTTCTTCTCTATCGTCCTTTAAACTTCTTCTGTACAAACATTACCTGTCCACATCGTATCCTAACTTTCTTACTAACTACTAACTGACGTAAGACTCATCTTAAATTATCTTGATTTATGTGTCTTTTTACTTTTTATTTTTAATGTATCATCTTTTTAGTTTAGTTTAGTTTTGTCTTAATAACTGTGTATAACATGTATTTTGCAATCCCTCCTTTTAATTTAATTATGTTCATTTTTTTTATATTGTAGTGTAACGAAGTGTTAATAAATAAATGAATAATTTTATAAATAATGTTCGTTTTTAAATGATGTGTTCATCCCTCCTATCCACTGATCTGGAAGCCATTTATAACTATTGTTCATCCGGAAATCAGAAGTGGTTGTTTTTATTAAAATGTTTATATATATATTAAACTATAACTAAAACATTGTTGCGTTATTTTTAGGCTGTCAGGTTGATTGGTAACTCAGTAGTTGCTTGTAAGAAATATAACACAATGAATGAATACAAACAATATATCACCTATTTTTAAACATTGACTGTTAAGTTTGACATTACCTAACCTAGAAAGACTCTTTTTATTATTTTTTAATTATTTTTATTCTTACTATGTAGGTTAAGAATATTGTAAATACGAAGTAGAATTGTATCCATAAGTAATGATTAAAAATATTTAACTAAAAGTTAAGTTCCCCATAATGTTACGTTTTCCTTTCATTCCTGTTCCTGGATATTTTTATAGTGAAGTGATCAATCTGCCTTCTGTGCCTGACACACGTTGACTTGGGTCAGTTTGGTTAACTTCAAAGTCAAAGGGGCTTCGAGGGACATAGATACAATGGAATTTGTATCTATGTTTGGCTGCCTTCACAGCATTTAATGCATGTTAACAGGGTTAAAGGCCGAGTGCCTATCCACTACGTATATACATCAGTAATATACTAATTTAAAATCGACTTTTCGTAGAGCGTACCATACTTTAAAGCTTACCTACTAATATAATATTTAGGAAAATATTGTTACTAACACAATAATAACCATATGGACTTTTGATTGTCTGCTTGAATAAATAAATAATAATTATTTCATAAATGCATTATATAAAAAGAAAATATGTTTTTATGGAACATAAGATAAAAGTATCACTTATTCCACGTCATTAAATTTGAATAGGTAGACATCTCTACTCATCGGCAAAGAAGACAGAGGATGTAGGCCGGGAGAAAAAGGCAGCGTAAAAAGCTCTCGGTACTCTTTAAAAATATCAAATCATCAAACAACACTTATTTTAAAACAAATATCGCAAATTAATTAGAATTAGCCTGTCTAGCACTAGTCCCAGGCCCTTTTATCAACTAGATAATCGTTAACTTTGTAGTAAGCCACACCTTACAGCTTTTCTTGAATACATTTCTTAAATTTATTAAAAGGCAGAGATAAAAATGCCTCTGGATTTTTTTTTAAAAAGAATTACTCACTTTCGATGGTCTAGTACGCGAATGGCAGCGTATGTTCTATTCTAATAAACTTATCACTATTTTTGTACACAAACACAATATTTTCATAAATATATTGCGAGGGAAAGGTAAGTATATTAATTTCCTTGAATTTATCTCTCAGAGATTCCCTACATTTTAATTGCGAGCCTTCTGGCAGTGTGAATATACATGAGCGACAGTATCACTTAACATCATCAGACGAGCCGCCTAACTGCCTCTGCCCCCCACGTGTTCTTTACAAAAAAAAAATTGTCGAAAGTTTTGAAGTTATACGTCTTTTGGCGCGTTAGGAAAAAATAATGAAAGTTAGATTATACGATGCGCGCACACACCGTCACAAAAAACCGTGTCCATTTCTTTAATAATGTAGAAATATTTTTATGTGATATTTAAATAAAATTTATTTAACTAGATAATGCTTTATAATAAAACTTTAAATGCATTAAATACTTTTTTATTGTTAGGGCCGTTTTTCTACAAACGTAGAATAAGGCGAAAGATAAAAAAAAGATTTTTATCTTGTTACGCCAAAGAAGTATAACTTCTAACGCGTGCACATACGCAAACATGTTTTTTTTTAAAGAACAGGGGCAAACGGGCAGGAGGCTAACCTGATATTATGTTATGTGATACCGCCGCCCAGGACACTCAATGCCAGAGGGCTCCCGAGTGCGTTGCCGACCTTTTAAGAATTGGTACGATCGTTTATTAATTTGCGTATGACACAAGAAAATACATCAAATTTAGTTTTATTTATTATTTTGCAAGAGGTTGTATTGTCTTTGGTTAACAGAGCTTTTACACATTAAGAAAACACTTTTTAAACGGTTTGAAGCTATGTATTATTATTATAAACTTATAATTATTTACATAATTATAAATTTAAAATTATGTGAATAATTATAAGTTTATAATAATAATACATAGCTTCAATCCGTTTAAAAAGCGGTTTCTTAATTGCAAGAGCTTTTTAATAAAACATTTAGGAAATCACGAGATTAACTCACCGCATCAGTAAATTACCATGTCACCCTACGGCTAACACAATTTGACTCCAGGATGCTCGGGAAAATCTACTTGCCTTATCCTTTCACGTAGAAAATTAAATGTCTCACGGTTATATCCGCGGCGTTGCTTTTGGCATTTGATCTATTGTCTGCCAGACTCGAAATAATTATAATCCACAAACATAAACTAAACTGCTAATATGAAAATAACTCAGTGGTAACCATGCATAATTGAGAAATAAATTGATAATATAATAGATGTTATATCAACTGTAACAGTTACCTAATTTAAAAAATGTACAAACAGGCATGTAAGCCAGAGTGTTCTATATCAATTTTGTAGTATACTTGTTCCGTAATTTTAGAGCAAACATACATTATACCAGTACTGTTTTACATACAATATTATTATCATGTACAATAGTTAAAACTGCCGCATAGACTATAACTAATATTGTTAGAAGACTTACGATTACGTTGCCAGCCCTTTAAGAAAATGTACGCTCGTTCTTGTAGGGTTCCAAGTGGTTCGGAAACAACTGGATTGAGATAAGTGTGTTTGTTACAATTCTAGAAGAAAAATGTATGTTAAATTGAACAGGTAATGTATCTATTACGGCAACAGAGTGCCGTAATAGTGTTTTAATTTTCCCCATATTTGTATCTGTTTTCTCTTTGTTTCTTGCATATGTCGACAGACAACATGACCGAAATTAATGAATAAATTTATATTATTTATTTTGATACGTCCATGAGATTTAAGAATACGATTATTTTATAAGAATAGCATGTAAGTTATAAAGGCCAGAGAACAAAGGGCTTTTATTTTTATTATTTATCATTATATATTTCTTTTAGCATTTTTAAAAGGTTTCTTTTATGTATGACTGTTGTGTTTGAATGAATTCTGTTATTCAGTATACTATTCTATAATAAAATAGCGCTTAAACAGCGCTCCGAACGTATTGGAAGCTAAACAAAAGAACGAACACATCGTTCGTATAGTATTCGTTTTACACATTGTATGGAACTAGCCATCAAAATATTTAACGTATGCGAATAATAAATAAAATAAATTAAAGCAGCATGTACTCCAGTACTTCATTATTAGTGCATGTCTTTAAGTTTAACATTAGTACACGACCTCCGACGGAGTGATGAACTTCCCCTATCCCTTTTATTCCAATACTTTACGTATGCGAATACATTACATTAAATTATCGTAAACTGTTACTACCAGTGTTCAGGTAGTGTCAAGTACATTTTCTATACTAATATTCAATGTATCAATTACAGTTGGTATTTAGGGCGCAGCCCAGATCGGATCGCATTAGTTCAGGAGTATTGAAGTGTGTATATAATCGTTTAAATGCTTTTGAATTCGTAGTTCGTTTAGTTAGTTTCGTCGTTGAAACCGTAGAAGTAGGCTCGCAATTTGACGTATTTTTTCGGACCAGTAATGTTTTTATGCCTCGTAGTAGATTATAAATTTTAACAGGCTTACGACTGCAACCTATTCTAAAATCTTATAAATTAGAGAGACTCTTTATACATGACTCAGAGTGTATCAATTGGATTTTAATACATTCACGAATACTATAAACAATTATTACCTACAACTATTATTCAATTATATATGGACTATAACCTTTTTAGCGCACAACAAATTTTAACTTCTATAAATATATTTTTAGTACTTGACTGTGATATTCATGGAGGTCCTTATACTCGCTTACAGCGTCTCCATACTCTTATTATGATGAATACAAGACTTTTTCAGGCATATAAAACTCAATTAATAATTAAAATATATAATGACTTTATAACAGTCGGTGTGAATTGACACTCGATGTCGAAGCACTGCCACATGTTCGCAATCCCAGAACTATAATTGAAACGATTAAGCCAGTTTATGTATGAGATACAAAAAGCTTATAGTTGCTATGTAATTGCATCAAAACTGTGAATTGCTATAGGGAATATATATATCGGAGAGAGTACATTATAAAGAGGAAACATTTCTGTTTTTGTTATGTATGTTTAATGTTTTCACACAAAAACTACTGGACCGATTTGAAAAATACGCTATACGCTATACGACATATGCTATATTACATTAAATAAATATAGCAGTATCTAGTAAAAATGCAATAATATAACCATAGCTGTGACAAAAATTTTCCATAAAAGATCTGTCATCGCGTGCGCTGTGGAAACTATTGATTAAACAAAAATCATTATTACTGTACATTTACAGTGTTATAGAACGTATCAATATCTACAAAATGTTTTACCCATGGGCAATTGTAAGTTAGCCTACACCGAGTCGGAACTCCAAAACATGAAATTATTTTTCTGCCACAAAATTAAACAACGTCAAATGTTGTGTATAGGGAAGTTCTAAAACTCTAAAAATCTCTTCTCTACTATTATAGAATATTGTTTTCCATATTGAACTTTTGTTTTTATTTTTATTTTTTTAATAATAAAGCGAAAAATTCCTGAACTGATAAAAAAATTCTTTCAGTACCTACATGAAATCAAGCATTTTTCTATACCTGTACGTAGAGTATTTTTAAATTTACTACTTTCGGAGATTGTATTACAAATTTGAAATATATTAGATATGTATTCGTTGTAAAGTAAAATATGTATATTGATTAGATTACGAATGTATATGTGGCTATAATAATTTGAAAGGAAGTAGTTAAAGATCAAGGTAAGTAAGTTCAATAAATCTTTTATTATAACAAAAATATCTAAGTAAAAATAAATATATATAAGCACTTAGTAGACTTTCCACTACGAGAGTGAAACCATTGCTAGTATATATAAACAAGAAAGTTCTATTTAAGAACAAATACTCATTTCTTTCTCCTTCAGATAGAAGGACTTTTTCGAGCTTTTTAATTCGTTTTAATTTGCAAACGACTCGCACCTTCTAAATTAAGCGACGGGTGATGAATTAATTATCCGTTTTTAATTTGTATTTTACGTAATCTGTAACTGAGAAAGGAATAAAAAATCTCTTTCAATAGTTATGCCTGTAAAAACTATTTATAATGAAACCTTTTTGCTTACTATGTTTTTACTTTGCTGCTTTGCGGTGTTTTGGTTAAATTATTCCCAGCTGTCCAGTCTAGTCGGCCAGATAAAATTTAATATATTATATTCAAAATTGGCCCAGAAGTTTTCGAGTTTATTCGTCACAAATTCAAAAAATACACATTTCTCTACAATATAGAACATAGATTTCGGACATGGTAAACCCAGTCAAGTGGCGTTATCGCTTATAAGCGGTGACTTCCTGGCAATTATTACATATAAAAACTAAACCTTTATTCTTGTTCGATTAAAATACTTGTGCGTTATACAATTATGTCAAGAATGTGAAATAAAAGTAGCTGATATATTGATAATAACAGTCCAGTGGCGCTACAAATTTATGGATTTTGCACGGTTTTGAAGATGGCATCAGTTCCTTCTTTCAAGAAAACTGTAAACAAATAAAATAACATAATATTTTTTTATCAAATCATCATCATCTTTTCTGTTTGATTTTCGGGTCTAAGACATACCAGCTTCCTCAGCCAGCAAGTTTTAATTGCGCGTCTCACTAATATACATATTTATTCATTTTTATCAGACCACCTACCCGAAGAGGTAGGCAGAGACCACGCATCCCCTTTGCCTCATCCAATTTAAAAATATTCACAATGTATACTCGTCGGATATATCCGATACAATTGCATGCAATTACCGACTATATCCATGTCATATATGTATGACAAGGCCTGCCCAATCCGATTTCAGCATCCACGGTCGCCTTGAATATAGCCCTTTATTTGATTAAATCGCATATAAACAAGAATAACAAACGTGTTACCAACCTGTGGGCGAATGCATTTTGCGCCGCATTTCTTTAGTGAAAGCAATTTTCCAATAAGATTTTTTTTAGATTATTTGTCTAGGAGATTAGGTTGTTTCCTTATATTTTATTTGGTTTAACATGCTGCCTCATGTTAAACCAAATAAAATATGATTGAGAAACAATTTTTTTCTGTATAATAATTATAAAAAATAATAAAAGGAAAATTAAAACAAATTGAAAAAGTTTGGTCCCTGTGACATTTTAACGCTGGCAGCATTTGCTCTCTGTATTGCGATTCGTAGAGTGAGGAAAACACCAGCTCTGAGATCACAGGTACTGTCAGGCGCCAACTTAAATCTCTAATTAGCACCTGTGCACTTGAACCAAAACGTGTTAACAATATTGTAAATACAAAGTAAAATTGTATCTAATAATCTTCGGCAAGTCTTCGATGCGATCTTTATTTATAACAATATCGGAAAATATTGATCTGACGCACTAGCAGGGACAACCCTATTTTGTGGGTAACTAGACTTATGTTCTTCGATCCCTAATAGTCTCACAACCACGCGATTAGGAAGATCTGTGGCTGAGAAGCAAAACAACAGGGGAGTGTCTAATCTAGGGGAAATCTCCCCTTTCTATAAAATAAAATGTGTGCGTATACTAGTGTACACACGTAAGAAGTGAAACTTCTTTATGGCGTTATTTTTAGAAAAATGATCTACTTTACACAAATTGGTTAAATAAAGTTAAATTAGATAAAGTTTACAAGTTAAACAAAAGGCTTTTATTATCATAGACATGAATACAAATAATACAATTATTTAATTTTACCTTATCATTACAGAATTTCCTTAATTGTAATAGAATTATAGTAATCATTGTTAAACGACATGCTATCCCTACTCCGCTGGAGAAAGTACTTTGCGAATTAACCGTGGTAGGGACAAGAAAAAATGACGCGTAATGGAAAACGTGATGCGTAACCGAAAAATGTGACGGTAAATTTATTTACCGATAAAGATGTTTCACTTCAAAAAGGGTCTTTATTTACTTCAACTAGATCTGGTGGGATTGGAAATATGGAGGCGAGTCAGAGCCCGTCATCGGATCCGCATCATCTCTTGTGTTATTCATATTTCTCAATTCTATGGCAGAATTTTGTTCCATACAACATGCCCTGGCCATTTCGGGATGGTGCATGGTTCAAACAAAATGAATATTATTTATATATTGCGTATACAGAAGTTCTATATTATTGTATATAGTTCGGTGTAGTTAAAGTAAACAATACCGCATATCGTTCGATTGGGCAATACAAATGATTGTTAGATTTGTATTCGACCCCATATATAGTAGTAGCGACGTTATGTTTCATTCACGTTAATTAGGCCGTTATAAAAGCAGTGGCTTCAGTGTGCGACTCTCATACCTGAGGTCGTGGATTCTATCCCGGGCTGTGCACCAACGGACTTTCGCTCCAACAGAGCATAAAAATATGTTTATGTCCTTAGACCCAAAAAGTCGACGGCGTGTGTCAGGCACAGGAGGCCGATCACCTACTTGCCTATTAGAATGAATATTTTTATTTTTAATTATCTCGTTATATGCATAATCCAACACAAATTCCTGAGATCTCGTTCAAATAAACTCATCAGAATGAATTATAAAATATATCAAACACTGAAACCAGAAAGCCATACAAAATGTTACCCACTGATCTCTACAGGCAAAACAATTCCGTACCCGTTAATATCGTTCATTTTATTCTATTTCTTTGCGGCATATGATGCACTGCGGATGCATTTGCATAAAAGCCCCCATTATCTACAGCTTCCAAATAAAAAATCGATAGCCCAGACGCGTGTATAGGTACTCAACGCCGTAATCAGCATTATAGAGATGAATAGTGCATACATTAATGAAAGCCTATACAACCGTAGGCATTTGCAGCTTTCTGTTTATTGAATTATTTCATGACTTGCAATTAGTTCTCAAGTTCTGTGTACGTGTATCTGCACTACCTTTCACTCTTGTGTATTGATTACATGTTCGCTTTGGCATATCTAGCGTTTCTGTAATAGTTAATAAAACCACCAGTGTGTTCTGGTATATTTTTCGTTATCATATGGTAATAAGCAAGTGATTAGCTGTGTCAAATCAGACTCACTCAGAATCACAGAAAAGTCCAAGCCGGGGTCCAAGGCACTCTCACTCCTGAGTGTCGAGTCGTGATATTCTAAAATATTGTTGATTCACATTCATAAATAAAGAAAATTATTAAATGAAGAGTAACTGACAAAAGATAAATTTACATACACTTTGACAGAAGATTTCGAACTTGAAAAGACTTGATGATCTAATTCAATTGTTATCTTCGTTCGTCGTTATTATCGTTTCTATAGAATTTCCGAAACTTGAAATAAGCTAGTTTATATGACAACTATCTGGAGCAGCGTTGGCCACTAGGCTACAGCGTACGACTCTCATCTCTGAGGTTATAGGTTCGATCTCCGGCTGTGCACCAATGGATTTTCTTTTTATGTGCGCATTTAACATTAGCTCAAACAGTGAAGGAAAACATCGTGAGGAAACCGGCTTGCCTTAGACCAAAAAAAATCGACGGCGTGTGTCAGGCACAGAAGGCTGATCACCTACTTGCCTATTAGATTAACAAATGATCATGAAACAGATACAGAAATCTGAGGCCCAGTCCTAAAAAGGTTGTAGCGTCATTGATTTTTTATTTTTTAAACCAGTTGGGCCTAATTATTTGTTACTGTGGTATGGTATCTATGTCTTCTTGTATGTAAACAACATCGTTATCTTGACAACTAACAATACTAACTTATTTTAGTCTTGTATGAAAAGAGAGTGACTCTTGGTTTTAAAAAGACAACGAAAAAGCTAAAAGATTGACGTCTTGTATATATGAATATGTTTTTATGTAGTAGAAATATGCAGCAGTGCTGGTGAAAAAGCCCTAAATACGTATTGACTCCACTGTAATCGAGTCCTGGTAAGGGTCCTTAATGAGATATATGACCTCCTATTGATTACAAAAAGAGCATACTCCTCTTACAAAGTACGGCAACGAACTCGGAGATAGGTGTGACTGCGTGCGATTACTGCCCTTTATGGGTCCCTCGCTCGTTTGCCCCCCTATAAAAAACCTTCACGGATTTGGCCTTGTTCCTATTATATTACAGTGGTTAGTCAAGGTCCTAGCGATGCGTGCTGAAAAGCTGGACACAAATCGGCAAGTTGTAAGGAAACACCGCAAGAAATTGCAATCCTACTGTAACCTCTTGCAGTGTTGCAGCTCTTGGTAGAATGCTAACCAGACCTTAAGTTTTCCCAGCGGTGGGTTGATGGGAGTGAGGGATTTAGTAGGTCGAGACCCACACTCGACACATTAACCTGAGTAAAAAGCAATGTAACGACGGTTACAATACTCACTTTTAGTACCTAATCGGTTCGGAATATACTTACTAAATAGTACCTTACAGTCAATTAACAAAACAAAACCACGTTTCTAATATAACACAAGGAACGCGGAGTAAGTGAAATTAGTGAATTGTAGGATAGGGCGGGCGGCCGCCCACGAAACAGGTGTTGGGACAGCTCAGCGATCTGCGAACCCAACGACTATATTTATTCTTTATTGCGCCCACGAAATATGCGAATTCTTTCTTCATTTTTAAACTTAATTAAATCAAAATAGTGTGTTTCTTTCTGGCGGTACTTTTGTTCATAAAACTTAGTGCTCCTTTACTGTGCAAAGCATTATGCTTTGGAACTCTTTACCTCTTGATATCAGATGAGCTCTTAATTTATTTAAGAATCGTCTTTGAACATTTCTCTTCTGCCTCATAATTACCTACTTATATAAATTAATTATGACTAGCTTGTTAGCGATAAGGCCGCTTGTTACCTGATAACTTGTGTAACGTCTTTTTGTATGTATGTTTAAGTTAAAGAAGTATAATCAAATAAAATACATTTCTGGGATGTCAATATTCGTCACTAGAATATTAAGGATAATATTTATGGAAAGGTGTTCTATTGAATATCGCACCCATAATCCTAAATTGTCAGCAACACATGAAATGTAATTCAAAATTCGAACGCGATTCGACAATACTTGTTTAATCTAACTTACCAAGGAGTTTACACACACATCAACATATCCAGATCATTATAATATTAATACGTTCGGGGAGTATCTCACCTCAGAAAGTCTAATCATTGGTTTAAAGTTGAGGACCTGAATGACTTCTTAGATGCCTCTGCACGTAATCTTTTGCATATCTAGTGAATTTCAAAATTGCGTCGCCGCGGGAAGCTTGCCAAAATTCACAATGCAAATGTTAATATCGAGGTTATATTCCTCTTAGACGCAAATAACGGGGTGAATTATTAAAATTCATTACCCATTGGCTATAAGGGTTTAGTTTTAAAATTCGAACGTGATTCTCATTTTAAAAGTTATTCGATATTTGTATTAGAATAATTCAATTATTTTTGTAGCTGAATGGGGACTTAAAGTTATTATTAACTTTCTATATCTTACATCTTCATTTCATCTTTGTACTTAGGACCTCTAGTCAAAAGCATATATGATTAAGATTTCGATAAACAATAATACAGTTTTAAATTACCAGGATGCATGTAATTATAGGCGTGGCTTTAGAGCCCTCACAATAACTGACGTTTAGAGCGTAACATTACTTGTAGATAAAAAGGTAATATGCAAGTTGTTGAAGGATAAGTTTGAAGAACATATAAGACTTGTATGTACGGTGAGGATACATCGAAAAGAGAAGAAAAGTCCAAGGCGTCCGTAAGAACAGAAAGATGACCTTCTTTCCTATTAGAAAAACAAATGACGACGAAAGAGTTACAGAAATCTGAGACCAGGCGTTCTCGCACCACTGTTTTTTTTAGTATTGGCTTAATATTTTAGCTTTCCTTCAAGAACCTGTTTTTCTCCTTCGTGTATATTTTCAAGTACTAAAATAATTAGTTTAGTAAAATACTAAAACGCTTGTTGTAAAGCCTTCTACAGTTCGCGGTTCGACCTCCGTCTGCGACTATTAACTTAATTTCAATGAATTTTTTCTGAATACAATTCATTATCGTTGATTGGATTATTCATTCACTATTGAAAAAGATTTTTCAATATAATAAAATAGCTTTTGTGAAACAGGTCTACCAGTAAACGATCATGTATTTTAATTTCAGGTAAATCCTTAAACAAAATAATATTAACGATGTTAGACATTTCTTGACGCGCACCACCACCACTTTATGGAACCAGCTGCCACGTACTTACAAACCTCCTGCTGTTGCAGGCATCCATGGGCACTTACCCGTGTGCTCATGTGCCTACGAAAAATACAATTTCACCAGTGACAATAGTTAACCAACAAACTTGATTAGTTGGTTAACTATTGTCACTGTCAAATAGGCGAGCCACTAGTGATGATCACATTTATATAACAAATAATGATGTTTTTATATATACAAACAAAATTAACGCCATAACCTTGGATCTTGCCTGACCGTAAATTGACGTAGACGAGAAGGTCCAGGAAACAACAGGAAAAGATCCTGTATCCTAAATAAATTTCATAAAATTTATATTTTATATTACATATAATTAACCTAATTTGTCCTACGCTAATATTATTTTCCAGAAGAACTCTATATGGGTTCCTCTCAAATGCATACGAGTCTTTTATCATTTTATTGACAAGGTCAGCTTTCTTTATGACACATGTCATTGATTTTGAATTTGAGACATGCAGGTTTCCTCGTTTAACGTACGTGCAAGTGATAGATCTCAGGGATGAGATTCAATAATATATTAACTCATTAGATTTTAAGATATAAAAATGCGCATACACACATTTAGACATATTACACATTCCCACACACAGATAAACCAATAAATTATTAGTAAATATCTTTATTAGTACACAATGTTCTTCGTATATCGTGTAGTACGTTTTGGCTATATATAGTATAAACTCCATGTAACGCTTCTCGATTTAACGGCTTTTGTTGGTTTATTTTGTCTTCTATACAATAATATACTTTACATAGCATTACACCGACTCTCAACAACAATTGTATAAGGTACTTTTTAAGTTGCTAAAATTAGTAAAAACTGCGCAGCTGTGTACGTTCTTTTGTCGCTTTATTATCCTAGCCCAGAATAAACTCGACTGTCGGCATCATGTATACGAACTTTCTAAGAAATTCGTTGTTTTGTTTACAAATTGGGGTTGCTTGCACGTGTAGACTGTTGTTGACCATGACTAATAAGTAGGAGATATGGATTATCTATACGTTTTTCGTCTCTCATTTAACAATACCGCCATAAAATGAACAGTCTGTTCAGTGTCGTTATATAGCGTTTACACGGTATATTCAAGTTGTGGATTATCAATAGACAATAAACAAGTAAATATAACGACTTTTAAGTAAAAACATATTATGTATGTTCGACAAAACTATAGCTGTGTGTTGTTGCGGGCGTGTTGCAGAATTTACGTCCTCATTTTTTACTGAAAATCCTCTGACAACGTTTAATAGCGGGCTTTACGAACTAAAAACTATGTTTTACAAAATATAATTTGTTTTACCCTGCACTGTCGAGATCAAGGCTAGGCTAGGCTAGGTTGTTTGTGTCCAAAAAGGATTAATAGTTTACAAACGGAAAGTATTGTTTTTTAACGTTGTATACAATACACATATATTTACTACTACTACTAAGATCGCTTTAATATCCAAGAAAAGGCTTTTCTTATTATAGACATGAATACAAATAATACAATTATTTAATTTTACCTCATTACTACTGTGATTATTACAGAATTTCATAAATTGTAATAAAATTATTACTACCATTGTTATCGTTATTATATATTTTTGTAATAAATGGCTTCAAATCTCTTCGAATCAACCGTGGTAGGGACAAGAAAATATGGCGCGTAACGGAAAAATGTGACGCGTAACCGAAAATGTGAAGGTATTTTTTTTCCAACGCCGATAAAGAAGTTTCACTTCAATAATAATAATAATTGAACTTACTTCACGTAAGACGTGTGTACACTAGTAAACGCACACATTTTTTTCATTTCTTCGATACGAGCAAGTTTCAAAGAAAGAAAGATTCATAGGAATTGCACACACGACTTCAGGTTCGAGGATTTCATCTGGAACATTGCACTTCATAATCATCATCATCCATTGCTGTACAGCCTTATGGGCCTAAGCCTGCGTAAGTGTCGCCATCAATCTTGTGTCCAACGTCGTACTATGTCGAGGTCAAGACCTCCAGCCCACAAACGCAGCTTCAGTCTACCGGGAATTCTATTGCCACCAGGTTGTGAGTTCCGTAAGGACGTAGAGGTTCTTCGGGAATGTCTCAACTTCTTGCAAAGTACTTATGAATCGGATGTCTTGGAACTCTTGAACTCTGGAACTCTTGTCCTCAGGAAAGTGTTCTTAATAAAGTGTATTATTGTTAGAGCTCTTGGCTAGACATAAGATTCTCGTCTTATTCGTCTATAATTAATTAATCACCGAGTCGTTTTATTAAAACTTGCAGTGTTAATATTATTGTTATTTTCTTTTCCCTAGTTATATTCCTATGTAATTCCTATTTATGTATTAACATATTTAAGTCGTTTTAGAAGCTGTGGTCATTATTTGATATTATTATTACTTTCTTTATATCTACATAATTATGTATGTACATTGCATATTCGAGGATGCTTGACCCATGCGACTTCTTCCATACAAAAAGTACCCTCAGGAGTCGTGCGCGATATTACAAACTACTCGATGCCTTGATCTGATTAGCGCTGCGCCTCTTTAAGGACCTTTACGGAGGGTAAACTCCAAATAACTTTTCTTAATAGAAAAAATCCAAACATAACCAATTTTTGACACTTTGAATTCATTTTATGACGAAAATGTATATAGAACATGTATTTTGAAATTTACACGATATATTTTATCGCAAGCCAAGTAGTCCATTTCAGAAACAAAAAAAAATTACATCAATTTCCTGTTTTACATAAATAATTGTTATTCCGGGCTCAGTGCTCCAGCTTTCCACTGCGCGCCGCAGTCCACCCCGAGATACTGACACAGCAATTCGTGCTGGGATAGGGCCTTTAGTTCTCATATCATTTTCATAAGTTAGTTGTCTTGATTTTAACATGTAAGATGTTTGAAAGCAAAACCAAAATAAATTAATTTCATCATGCCATAGAATATTACTCCTGTACTGAAACTTGAAAATGCATAAACGGTGTTCTAAGGCCTAAACTAATGTTATGAATTCATTTAAAGTTTTATTCGTCCTAATAAAAACTATACCGGTTCACCAAGTCGGTATTGATCGCTGTCTCACGGACATTTCACCTCGTTCAAAGTAAATAAATAAGCAATTTAAGTTTAAAGGCGTGTCTATTAAATAGGTAACGTCATAACTTTATAAGTGATGGATTGAGTGCGGACTAAGCTAAGAACTGTTTTAGTTCCAGATTTCCATCCAACTTCGGTATTTGTTACGAATATTTATGTATAAAAATATGTAAAGTAATGTTAAGAAGTTCCAGAAATGTCCGTTCCTATCAAGATCTAGTTTATACATTTAATATAAATTACAATACTTCTAGTATTCCCATTATCATCGTTTATAACTAGAAATAAAAATCGAACATTTACTAATAAAGATACCTTACTAGATAAACCAAGGCCGGCAACGCAGTCGCGGACCCTCTGGCCTCTGGAATGAGAGTGTCCATGGGAGGTGGTATCACTTGACATCAGATGAGCCCGTTTGTCCCTTCTGTAAAATAAAACAAAGAACAGTGTTGGTCTAGTGGCTTTAGTAGTAAGTGGCTTCGAATCTTGACTGAACCAATGGCCTATTTGTTTACTTTTCCACTCGCAAAACGTCCTGAGGAAACCGGTATGCCTTAAATCTGAAACCGACGACGTGTGGCATAGAAAGCTGATCACTTACTTGCCTATTCAGGAAACTAAATATCACAAAACAGACACATATCTACTGAGATATGCAAAATCGAAAATGCTTTCACCACATTCAATTTTTTTTCTTACTTAAAATCGTATTATATTGAAAAATGATTCATAAATTAATATAACAATTGTCCTATATTTTAAACCACGTTCATTTATACGTAATAATGGTGAGCAGTGTTGGCCTAGTGACTTTAGCGTGCGACTCTCATCCTTGAGGTCGTAGGTTCGATCCCCGGCTGTGCACCAATGGACTTTCTTTCTAGGTGCGCTTTTAACATTCACTCGAACGGTGAAGGAAAACATCGTGAGGAAGCCGGATTGCCTTAGACCCAAAAAGTCGACAGCGTGCGTCAGGCACAGGAGGCTGATCACCTACTTGCCTATTAGATTAACAAATTATCATGAAACAGATACAGAAATCTGAGGCCTAGACCTAAAGAGCTTGTAGCGCCATTTATTTATTTAATTTTAATCATGGCAACCTTGTTTTAACAAATGATACTTTATTGTTCATTATCATTCGCAATTTCGTCTAACAATATGTTTAAATTTTGTGAATAAAATAATGGTATAGTATTTAACGTTAAGAGGCGTTCATTGTGTGTGTTTTATATTAAAAGATATAACTACGTGTAAGATGAAGTCATTTTTAAAGAAGAATATAATCCATATAATAATAGTAAACAACTTTGTTTTGAGAAGGCAAATGAAGTAAGGTAAGTGGGCAGTTTTACTGCTCCAAACAGACCCAGACGTAAATAATCTAGACAGTAAAATATACCACGCAGAACATAAACCTACACCTACGTTACATATACACATATACAGAACATAAACTTACACCAACAATACATATACACATAAACAGCAAAAGTTGACGTAGAAATCATGTGAACTTGAATGTAGAAATATCTCTAGCTACGTTTCAAATGGTACTAACAAGTAGAATTTTATCTCGCACAGAAACAATAGAAAATCTACTGTAGTCTATAACATAATTTCAAAAATAGAATATTTAAAAGGCAAATGAATGCCCTGGGTAAAATTTTGTGTCTAAATAAATTCATAAGTTTCAACGCCAAGTGCCCGCTCGTGTGTAGTTAGGAAAATAAACGCTTAACTTTTTTTAATTAGCTGAGTGTTTCAATGAAGTAATATACTTAATGTTCTCCGAGTTTCCAAGTTTAGTTTCTCAGTGAAAAGTTTTTGGGTCAAGTACGACACTATCTGACTACACCTGTGTTAAGTTTATTATTTGGAACATATATATTTCAACCTCACAATGATCTAAAGACCAATCTACTAACTGAAACCATTTTTGAAGTTATACAAGTTTGTATACTACTATAGTCTTTTGGCGCGTTAGGGTAAGATGGTGAGAGAGATTTTTACGATGAGTCCGCAAACCGTCACTAAAAACCGACACCCGTAAATAATAAATACTAATTTCTTTAATTATGTAGAAATATTTTTTTGTAATATTTAAATAAACTTTATTTAACTAGATAATGCGTTATAATAAAACTTTCAATGTATTAAATAACTTTTTTCTATTGTTAGTGTCCTTTTTCTAGAAACGTTAAATAAATAATAATATAAAAACATTTAAAAGATTTTTATATTATTACGCCAAAGAAGTATAACTTCTAACGGGTGTACATAAGTACATACATACATGTTTTTTTTAAATAAATAAAAAGAGGGAAATAGTCCGAACGTTTATGTTACGTTCAGTCACTCTCGTTATTTCCTTGATGAAACTTAAAGTTCGGTCACCTCACGTTTTATCATCGGATCCTGAGGCGAAATCCACCCGTATCACCTCATCGTTCCACATCTAAGCGTGAAACCAGCTGCCCAATACAAGTATGTAAAAGGGAGAAAACAGTGTACCAATTCATATTCACATTCATTCAATGTGAGTGACAATGGGCGGCGGTTCCACTTAACATGAGGTGAGACTCCTCCCCGTTTGTCCTGTTTGGTCTATAATAAAACAAAGTTTAGCTCACAGTCGAGACATAGATCTAAGTATATCTACCGCAATGAAAATTAAATTATTTTTTTTTTCAATCCAAAAAACATATTAGATTTTTACATATGGAAGCCATCTTCTCGATTCGGAATCTTACCTGAGTCTCGGAAAAACTTCGTCACATTTTAATATACACATTCTAATGCTTACGAAATAAGAAACGCAACAATCTCACACATATATTTGATGTGTATATAATATTTGAGCAGTGTTGGCCTCGTGGCTTCAGCGTGTCACTCTCAGCCCTGAGGTCATAGGTTCGATCCCCGGCTGTGCTCCAATGGACTTTCTATGTGCGCATTTAACATTAGCTCGAACAGTGAAGGAAAATATCATGAGGAAACCGGCTTGCTGTAGACCCCAAAAGTCGACGGTGTGCGTCAGGCACCTATTTGCCTCTACGATTAACAAATGATCATGAAACAGATACAGAAATCTGAGGCCCAGACCTAAGAAGGTTGTAGTGACATTGAAAAAAAATATATTGAAATATATAAGCCCACGCGAAGCCTGATAAAAATAAAAATTGAAGGGACTGTAAAAATTGTACGAGAATATTTTATGTTGCTGGGTCAAAAGTTTTTAAACGTTTTACGATGTGTTGTGTATGGTACAGCCATTTCAAGCCGGCATCTCCTATATCGGTGAGGGTACATATTTTGCGCGCGTTGTTAACGGACTAACACTAACAGACAATTGTTCAGTGGCGTATAGACTAAATACTTATAGACTAAATACTTTTATCGAATTTGAGTACATCTATTGTTGTTGTAGATATATATTTTAAAACTACGTAGGGTTCGATTGCTACATTAAATTAGAGAAAATTTATTCACAAAGTACCAAAATGATTCCTTTCTATATATCTTAAGCATTAAGAACTGCAATGACACACAGTTCTCTTTCCGGACATCCTAATTCTTTCCAGTGCAACTATTTACTTTTAAAATTTTTATTTTAATTATTTAAAATGTATGTTTTTATTGTATAACATTACATACTGACAGCTGACGTACTTGCATAGTTAACTGTCATTTTTTGCTCATAAAACTGTCAAGTCACAGCCGGCGAATATAATTTTACTACTTTTAGTACGTTTATTAGTCCGTACTTTCGTCGTTTATCTACTCTTATTTAATTATGTTAAATGACAAGTCGATGGAAGCTAGTGTATATAATATGAGAGGCACAGACATTATTTGACAGCCATTTGAGATCACTGCAAACATGTTGCTCGCTGTCAACACTACAACGCATCCGAGCTTATGTTAGGATCACCATATCATCAATCCAATAGGTTACACAACTATATAAAAATATATAACTCAAGTATATACAGATGTCATATGTCGTAATGGCTTGAATTTAATATAATTCAGTCGAAATTTAGAGCAAACTGTGTGCCGTGTGTCAAAATTAAATTTTTGATATACGGTTATTATATTCGTAAAAGACTTAAAGATGCTTCCCTTCACTATATGAGCAAAGCTTACAAATAATTTATAATCAACTGGTGCATAGCCAGGCTTCAACACGCGGCCTTAGCGTTGGAAGTCGCATCGCGTATTTGAAGGATAAAGGGAAAGGGGGAAAAAATTGTCGTAAAGAATAGGGACAAGTGGAAGAATTTGGAGGAGGCCTTCACTCCGTCGAGTACTAGAAAAACATTTACTAGTACTGTATGTTTTGTATCCCTACTACAATCCTGTGCATATGACCTTTAGTTATGAGCTAGTAGTTAATAATTGAATACTGAATTTATTTTTGAGGTTTATTAGACAAATTGTCACCTTAATCGAACGAATCTTGGTCATATACATTTCCCATTAACAAACAGACTGACTTGTAAATAGTAGTCTCGATAGTAGAACCTTCTTTGGAAGAATATTTATTGGTAAACACACGTATGCTATGCAGATATTATGAGTCCATGCAAAAGTGTCCTGGGCCCACAGAACAATGTCTAGACATTATTAGATTTATTTTTGTAACAGACACATACTGTAATGAACACCGTTATGATACGGTCACGTGACCATTTCCATACAAATTTATCTGGCAATAAAGGAACGCGCGATAGCAACAGTTCTTGTCTGTCCATTCAGTTGTAAAAACAGTCGATTATTTTGAGTTTTATATTTTGATTTTGCAGAATATTATAATAAAATCATAATTTTACATTAGTTAATAAATGTAACAGTCTTGATTGGGAGCGCGACAAATGGTTATTAATGTTTTTTTATCTTACTGCAACTGATGTACGAGTCTAGAATATTGCACAAAAATATTGTGGTAGTACAATCTAAACTACACATATTCTGCCAAACATAATGGCGTAGGTACTAATTTGTCTTACATAATCAAAATGTACAGTTTAACATAGTAGTTACATATTATATTATCAATAACATCATAGTCAATTTTGATATTATTTTTTCATTACATCATCACCTTATTAAAATATATTAATTA
This sequence comes from Pieris brassicae, assembly GCF_905147105.1. NCBI lineage: Eukaryota > Metazoa > Arthropoda > Insecta > Lepidoptera > Pieridae > Pieris > Pieris brassicae. The sequence continues at coordinate 3,633,885 of NC_059674.1, read as the reverse complement.
TCAAATAAATATTTTGTTTCACTCGTTCACAAATAATTTTACCCAAAGTATATTAAGTCGATTTTGAATAACTCTAGTAAGATCTTTGACTGTTTTTGCTTTATAAACTTGGAATTCCAAACAATTCCAGATAAACTTTTGGCTTAATTTCTCCCCATGTCTACTTTGACATTTGTCCATTACCGTTGACTGTACTTAATTTTGTCAACGAATAAATACGTTTCTAAAATATACATACAGTAAAAAATACTTAAGTTATTATCCTAATTCATTTTCTTTATTTTTAACAGTTATATGTATAGTTTGAGTGGGAGCAGTTGGCCAAATGGCTTCAGCGTGCGACTCTCATTCCTGAGATCGTAGGTTCGATCTCTGACTTTGCACCAATGGACTTATTTCTATGAGCGCATTTAACATGCTCGGACAACGTAACGGAAAGCGTATACTTGCTGGGTGAGATTATGAGACTGTATGTTCCGGACAATAATCACCGCTGCCGGAAACATAGCCTTTTTGCTGTGCATTCGACTCGAACTGTCCAGCGTCAACAAGCTCACATTCTCCGGTTACTCTTGCAGCTTAATAGTTCTCTCGACTCCTTGTCAAGCGATTGGGGGGTGGGGGGGATTATTATAATATGATTTAAGGGCATACTTAGAGAGGATTAATGGATAGCAAAGGTTTTCTGTGGATTTTTGTAAAGTCTTAGTTATATAAGATTTTTTGTTGAAATTTGGCCATGTATGGGCTGTAAATAAGACCCAAAAGTCGACGGCGTGTGTCAGGCATAGGAGGCCGATCCCCTACTTGTCTATTAGATTGATCATGAAATAAATATAGAAATGTAATCTGCCCAGATTTAATAAGGTTGTAGCGAACTGATGTATTTATATAGAAAATAGTTTATCGTATTTACTATAGACAGAAAAGTCAGAAAAACATTGCAGCGTGAAACGTGAAAAATGGGGAGAGAGCAAACGGTTTCCGAACATTTAACAGGAAAGTGATAGTTCGAAAGAACTATAAACCAATGGAGTACAAAAATGCTTGTCGGTTCATAACTTGTATTATATTTTTTATAAATTGTGTTACGCTTTGTTTTACGTTTATATTTAATTTTATAAGATAAAAAGCTAACTTTTTTAATACAGCTTCCAGCTGTCCTTTGACGAAGGATATATAATTAACTCATGTTCATGGGGATGATGTCGGCTGGTACCGGACATGGCAATGGAAGGAGGCTCACCTGACCGCATTGCCAGCGGGCTCGCAAGTGCGTTGCCACCTTTTAAATAATTGGTACGCTCTATTATTGAAAGACCCTAAGTATAATTAGTTCAGAAACTGGAGGGTTTTTTTAAAAGTATCTCTAATCCTATGATCTGATAATTCTTTCTTCTCCACACTCATATAGATAAAAAAGCTGTCATAGGAAATTCTTTAAGTTTCGTACTACGCGTGTGATTCCCAACTGTACCTCATGAGATGTTTGAACTAATGATATATTAACAACATCATAAGGAAACTGGTATATTAAGGTTACCGGTTAACTGGTAAGGTTTATTTATAGAACATATAAAAAGGGCAGGAAGTTAGCCACTTGATGTTTAGTAATCTCGCCGCCCATGGACCATCCCAATGCCAGAAATTCACGAGTGCGTTGCCGGCCTTTTAATAATTGGTACGGTCTTAGGTATCTTAGCTAATAAACGCTGTTGGCTGACATACTCCTGTGGGACCATAATATACATTTCATGTTACAGTAAGTATATATTACCTAAGTCGAGCAGTGTAGGCCTAGTGGCTTCAGCGTGCGGCGCTCATCCCTGAGGTTTTAGGTTCGATCCACGGCTCCGCACCAATGGATTTTCTTTCTATGTGCGCACTTAACATTAGCGCGAACGGTGAAGGAAAACATCGTGAGGAAAGTGACTTGCCTTAGACCCAAAAAGTCGACGGCGTGCGTCAGGCACAGAAGGCTGATCACCTACTTGCCTATTCAATTTACAAATGATCATGAAACAGATACCAAAATCTGAGGCCCAGACCTAAAAAGATTGTAGCGCCATTGATTTTTTTAATTACCTAAGTAGCGTTTTTGAATAGATAAAAACGATATAAACGTACTAAATTATAAGCTCTCCTAATAAATTACGAAGGGATCTAAATATTTTATATATAAAATTTCTAACTAAATCAGGAATAAGGCAAATAAAAGTGTATAATTGTTGTGTGTTATCAGTGCGACAACACAACACTGAATTTCAGTGAGCCCATATATTTAATAGCAAAGAAAATATACAAAGATAAACCATTAAAATACAACAATTTCACATCGTCAAAATAAATGCTAGAATATTCCTCGACTCTATCCTCAAAAAATGTTCATAATTCATACTCGTAAACTAGACTCGCACGTACAAACTAATGGTGGCAAGCACGGCGAAAATTCTTTCAACAAAGTAATTAAGTGGATATTCCTCAGTGGGTATTTAGTTCAGGAAATTGAGCTTTTCTAAAAGCGGAAAACGTTAAAACATCACTTACAATCCTTGAAGTATTAAACGGCTCATGTGAAATTTCATTTTGTTGGTTGTGCTTTCGATCTTTTTCTTTCATAAAGTTTGAAGCGGATTCCAATTTTAAAAATGTCAAGTGTTTGATTGACTTCCGGACAGGCTTTTAGTTAGACTTTTTATAGAAATGAAAGGCTTGGACAGTACTGAATCAATTATAGGTTAATGCCTAGTTTAATTTCACATTTAGTGAAGGCCTACATGCATTCATGGCATCGATTTAATTTATATAGAACAGGGGCAAACGGGCAGGAAGCTCATCTGATGTTAAGTGATACCGCCGCCCAATGACACTCAGTGCCAGAGCCCTCGCAAGTGCGTTGCCGGCTTTTGAAAAAATTGGTACACTGTTTTCTTGAAGGACCCTAAGTGGAATTGGTTCGGAAATACTTCAGTGGGTTCCCCATAAACATAATTTAATATTAGCACAGATGTTATAGATACTTAAATGTTATATCCGCACAGCCGTATACTAATCGTAAAGGTATCTGTTGCTTCCGTTTTGCTTAAAAATATTCATGCGAATGATTTCACGAGAAAATTCAGACATAAAACTGAAAATATGGAAAGCTTTGCAACATATGTTCAAACGAATACTTTGATATAAAATTATTTTTGTTACGTGCTGATACGCCAACTCGTGTATAACAAAAGAATAAATTCTAATTGATAAGCTATTAATGCTATGCTAAGCTTATAATGCTATGCTAAAGTGAGTGCCGGCGTCTGGCTTATTTTATGGGATAGGTCAGAAGAGCCTTAGGGATGCCCTTAAGGGCAGTCATCGCAGCCCATGGACACCCGTTTTACTGGGTGCGTTGCCAGCATTTGAGACGTATACTCTTTTTTTAAACAATTGGAGCTCGTATCTCTCGTTCTCGTAAAAACCAACTGTTCCATCTACATCCAGACTAAAATTACATCAATCAGGACCATTGAACTCCTCAATAAAAATATATAACAAATTACCAGAAAATTTGAAGAATGAAACAAATATAAGAAATGTTATAAGTTCAGTTACAGCGTATCTGACTGATAGACTTTAATTTCTTTATAATCTTTATTAAGCACCTTTAGCAACGTGAAGCCAAAGCAAATATACCAAAAAAAAACAATGTATCTTATAAGAATATTTTTTTTACCTTAGCTAACTTTAATTTTTTGCAGGCTGGGTGCCTGGAAGAGATCACTCGAAAGCGATAAGGCCGCCAGTTGCTCTTCTATCATTTAATTATTTCAATTGTATTATATTTCCGCAATAAAGTTTTAATAAATAATTAAAAGCCTTAAAACACCCAGTTAAACTCACCGTTTGGAATATAATAATAAAACTTTATTCATGACAGTCGTATGGTTGTGACAAAATTGATCTAACGCTAGTCCCCACCCTAGGGAGCCCCCGTGTTGTGGGTAAAATTACAATTATTTCGTGGTACATGGTGCATGTATAAAACATATTTTTTTAAAGAACAAGTAGTCTTAGTCTACCATCTAATCAACATAAACATCTTATAGCATAGAATATAAAAAGCATTCCCTGCATTAATCGCAAGACATAGTGTGCAAATCATCTTTGAACTATAGAGGAAAAGGTTTTTACAGTTCATAAGGTTAACTATAAATAAAACACGTGCTGCGGTGGCTATTTAATGAAATAATTATAAATGTACGATGGCTCGATCTGAATCACGATCGCGAAATGAATTTCGAAGTGGAGTTATCATGTTACGTTTCGTCGAACGTTAGTTCGTTAGGTAGTCAGTTAATTTATTTTTTACTTGTACGTTATAAGCATGATACATGGTGTGAACTGAAATAATTAAAAATTAAAATACAAGGAGAAGTAACCTTATAAGCTATGACTAACGTCCTGTAACGGAAACGTAAATCTAAAGTATACAATTAACAACTTTAACTAAGGTCTAAAACTAAGCTGCACACTGGTCAGGATCCGACCCTTCCGCTATCTACTCACCCTGACCGACCAGGAACAATATCATAAATAATGTATACAAAATATTGTAAAAAGAGTAAGTTTCAAGTTTCTTGTCCATAAGTTTGAAATATAAAGCATTGTTTTTGTTTATAATCCGTCGACTTATATATATTTTTATAGAACAGGGCATATGGGCAGGAGGTTCACCTGATGTTAAGTGACACTCGCAATGGACACTCAATGGCAGAGGCCTCGTGAATGCGTTGCCGGCCTTTAAAAAAATACTACAGTGGGTAGTTGGTTCAACATAGCGGTAACGCTTAAAACTGCCTTAAATAACGTTTACTTGTGTAACTACGGACGCCGAGGTGATACGGGTGGAATTTTGTATTCTGCCTCGACGTTGATGCCGAAACTCAACTGCTGGTTAATCCCAACAAATATATTATCTGTCAAAAGTGTTAGATTTATTTCATACTACTAATAATATATTTTGCGAGAGTTCGGTATTTCAGGCAAATAAAACGTAGCAATAGTTATTTTTGAAATATTCACTAAGTTTTTAAACAAGTTTTTTTTGCGTACAATACCGTACACTTAGATCCTGATACCGCAACTTCTACATAATATTCCTCAGCGCACGTACTACTAACAATAACAGCGAAATAAAATTACAGTGTATTGGCAAAAGGAAAAAGTAATCAGCGTATAGAAACAAAACAATATTATAGGAGCGGAAAATGGATTTTCCTTTTTCATAACAGAGACGTGTGGTGCGCGGGCGCTAACAAGGTTTCCTCTCCGCAAACGCCATGTGCTAATGGACAGGCTGGCTTATTACCGGTCTAAAATGGAAACACAATCGTACAATTATTGTAATAATTAATTAATATTTAAATGAATTTAACACATGTTAAAATGAAATCAGATACATATGACGATATGTTATGGAAAAGATATATTTACAAGCGGTGGTTGAACGGGCATATCCTGGACAGCCGTGTTCTCCAATAAGCAACAACTTGCTTAACGTCAGGTGAGGTTGTGGTTAAGGGTCTGACCAGTACTGCAGAAGGTGCAGCGCTAGCCCATCAAACTTCCTCACAATCAAGTAGACCGCAATATCTCCCACAACTCAAAGCTGACGGACATTTCCTGATATAAGAATTATTTATTACGTTATTTCCCAAATAAACCATTGAGCTGGTTTGGATCACTTTGACAGACGCTAATACATAAGGTTCTATTGCAAAATTTAACAAAATATATATTTCTATAAGTAGTGCTTATGAAGAATAAGACAGATGGTAAAAAATGTTTGGCTTTTGATAGCAATAATGTGTAATTTATATATGTCTGGCTAAAGTTGTCTGGGCTTCAGACTTCTCGATCTGTTTCATGAAAATTTATTAATCTAATAGGCATGTAGGTAATCACATTGGTGAGGATCGAACCTACGACTTCAGGTATGAGAGTCACAGTCTAAAGCCACTAGATCAATGCCGCTCTTGTTCAATACTTTACAACGGATAATTTCCATACAAAGTAACTATGGGTATATTAACACTTGTGATGAAATAAACAGTGCGATTAGCAAAATAATTCTGTCAGAATAGCCCCGTCAGTCCACACGACTTCCGCGCCTTTGCACAGTCGAGGGTCAATCGGTTTGCTCGTTAATATTTATCAAAGCTATGAATCACTTCACACAAAATGCCACCCTGAATCTTTGAATATGATATGAACATTTTAAATTATTATTCTAAAACAATGGTCAAAATAAACTTGTTTAACTTTAACCTTTTTGATAAACCTTGAGTAAATGGTTTAAGGTTAAATAAATAATAACAAATGTTGTACACCTTTATACATATATTGTACACGTTAATTAAGAAACTATATAACTAGTGTTTTTTTTTTTAAATCTCTCTTAATTAAAGTTTAATTTTTTTATACAGCGAGGGGCAATGCTGAAGGCTCAGCTATTGTTAAGTATTACCACGGACACATTGCCAGAAGGCCCACAAGTGCATTGCCGACCTTTGCATGGCCTTTTAATTAAAATGAATGATGCGGTTATTTGGTGATAATGTTAATTTATTTTCATAATCCAAAAGCGCATACCCATTTTAAGCGCTATCCCAGACCGTTAATATGTTTGGTTTATTTATAGCTGTAGAGGTTTTTATTGAACTCTAGCTGCCCCCGCGAACATAATATAAGCCTTAATATAATTCTTACTTCGACTACTTTTTAGTAGCTTCATGTATCGAACATTTTGGAGTACTCTGTTCGCATTTCCGGAGAAAATCTAAATACTAAAAAAAAACAACATTTTCTCTCCAATAAAACCTTCGTCAGAGTTCAAAGAACACATTAAAAATTACTCTATTTAGTCCAGCCTACGAATTTAGCGCCTAACAACATACGTTGCTTGATTTTTATTATAAACATTGGCATTTCTTGTTAAAACGAATAAAGGGAACGTATTTATTTGACCATCCGCGAAACAATTTCACGTCGACACTTTATGAATAGTAATCAAACCGGCATTTGCTCGGGAGCGACCAGTGAAATGTAGATGAGGCTTTTGGGTAAAGCCTTTGTAATTTTCATACTTTTCCCTCATTATAAAGTCCTAGTCAATTTCATAGTCTATGCCTTCATTACTTCGACCAAGTATTGTGGTATACAATATGTTATTAAGTTTTTATACCTTATAATTAATATTTTTAAGTCAATGGGAATAGATATCTGTCGAAGTAGACATGGAAAGAAATTGGCTGTGCTAAAAATTCATCTGGAAATGTTCAGGAAAACCTTTTGTAGGGCAATCAAAGTATATAATAATTTATCAAAAACATTAAAAGACCTTTCTACTAGAGTCTAAAGATCGACTTAATGTACTACTTTTAGAAAAAACATATTGTTCTATTAATGGTTATTTGCATGAAACATTATAGTTAATATTAATTTGATTACCTTATAATATATAAGAATGGTCTTTAATGATATCATATGACTCATAGTGTATGTAACTGTACATGTAATTTTAGAATCAATTTTAAATTTTTTCTGTTGTCGTTCATAAGTGTACTTGTAATTTATTTGAATAACATTATTTTGAGTCTGAGTTTAACTTCTATGTAAAATTCGTTTTAATATAAATTTGCAAGTTATTATGTGTGGCTGAATATGCGAACTTTATATGGTACCATCATAACACTTTTGTACCATATTCTTGCAAATAAATTATTATAATTCTTATGAAATCTTACATATCAAACGTAGTACTGTATTTATATGTGTAAAAAGAAAGAAATACCTTTACAATAAAAAAGGACGTTAAATTAAAAAAAGGATTAGGATTAGCATTCTCCACACTAGGATTCCCTCTGGCATGGTCAGCTAGTCTCATCCATTTGACATTTACTGGACATAATAATTCCTACATAACACTTAAAAGTTTATAATTTAACTACTGTTGTACAATAAGAATACTTTCCGTTTCAGTATAGGACATTGAGGTGTTGTTTAAGATTGTTAGTGAATGTATAAAGTTTTGAATCGTTAGTGAAAGTTTTGTTTTTAAGAAGTGCTTAAAGGTGAAAGGGCCTCTGAAGTAGAAAAAGCATTGGGCGATGAAAGTGCGTTTTTTGGGTTGGTTTGCGTTGCGTATGATGTGGTCGGTGTTTGTTTCCGAAATGTCAGCATATTGCCATTAAGTATAGTTGTTGTGTTATATGTGCTGCAACAAAAGATTTATATTAAACTTGGTTCCTGACCTTATATATTAGAGAAGTTTGTTTGAGGACGAGACTTACGATGAAAAAAACTGTAATAATCGGCAATAATTTTGACCTTGTAAACTGTCGAGAATTTGTGATTCGTGACTTTGCTTACAATTCAACCATTTTTTCTATTTAAAATTTAACGATGATGTTTAAAAAAATGGATTTTATCGTATTTTGCGAGCTATTAATTCATTTACAATAAAAAGACCAAGGGAACCTACCTCTTAGCTACTCAGATTTCTGTATTGTCATGATCTTTTGTTTTTTCCAATAGGCAGCTGGTTTTCTGGGCCCGACACACGGTGTCGGCTACTTTATTGGTTCTTTGATGTTTTCCTTCACCGTACAAGCGAGGTTTAGATGCCCAAAGACTGAACCACAGCCAGCCTCAAACTATTTGATAACATACCAAACAATCTCCTGAATTATTTTCATAGATCCAAAAACTACTTAACGTTGTTAAGTGCAACCCACAGATAAGCAAAAAGCTTTGTAACTTTTATATAAATAATATCACACAGGGAATCGAACATGCGACATCACACGCTCGGCCCCAATTGCCGCAACAGATAGCATATACCTAATACAGAACAGCTAATAAACATTCTTATTGATTCTGATTCGTAAAATCTAACTACTGTCTATTGAAATTAAACAAAATGCTTGCATACTAGGCGGAAGATTTTCGTTGCAGGAATAGCGTTTCAATTGGGCGTTATTTTGGTCTGGACATAAATGCTCTTTGTGAGGTTTTCAGCTCACTTCAGCAGCAGTACTGACCGATTGGCTTAAATGTTGTTGCCAAGCAGTTGTCCGAATCAGGGTCATGCACCAATGGATTTATCATTTTCGTGTGCAATTTAAAGTTGATTTTATATTATTTACGCGTTTCATCATCACACATGAGAACAATTAAATTATGAAAATATGTTAGACAAAGGATAAACACGTTTGGAGTTTGCAGGCGGAAAATTATGATTATAAGCTAATACTAAAAAAATTATATCAAGTTTTTTGCTTTAAAACTAAGGATAACTAACTATACAATAAGAAACTAGCAAATGTATTTACGTCTTTACTATAAATAGAGGTTGATTAATCCAAGAACGTATTATCAATGTATGAACGACTTGTGTAATGCCATTACACCTTTGAAGAAAATCGTTATCAGCGTCAAACGAGGATCATCAGGTGTGACATGTCCACACACCTCCAGAAGGCTCGCAAGTGCGTTGCTGACGTTTTAAGAGTTAGTAAGCTCGTTTACAAATAACTTTAATATCATATGGCCCTTTGGAGTGAACCTAAGTCGTTTAGGTTGACAAATATGTTATGTATGTTCAACGTCAATTCATTGCTTTGTAATAATACTGTTAAAACTTTAATGTGCTGTTGGCTTTTTTTAAATCACCTTAATAGAATAGCTTAGGTAGAAATTGATATTCTGATTTTTCTTGACAGAATGCTCGCCACAAGGCAGTAACCGCGCTCATGTCCTGTTTACTTAAGTTTTGGCAATTCGCCAACTCCCACTGAATAAAGGCGAGCGTTCTAATTTACACTAGAGATATAGCATTTATGTATGTTTAGTACCATAGTTGCTTAATTTGTTAAGGCGTTCAAGTAATTTTGAACAATTATATCGACTTCAAATACTCGTAAACAATATATACCTAGATGCCCATATACCTTAGTGTCTCCTCCATAAATACGTGATAACCTCAAAAGCTATTACCGATTTTTATAAACTAATACTATTCATTAAATCGGAATATATCTGAATGGAAAAGGATCATCGCGTCATGACTATTAGATTCTAAGAAATTAGGTGATAAGCAAGTGATTTGAAGTCACATACACTTCGAACAATTTTTATTTGAAGTCGGTTAATAAAGATAAAGGTGGTTAACTCGCTCTCAGGAATTGCATCTGGCATGCTTTGTAAGATTGATCCAATCTCCAGTAATGGAGATGCAACAAAAGAAAAAGTAGCATTAAAAAAAATTGAAGAGTAAAATCTCGAACATTTCCTTTTGCGAACTAGCGAGCTGTGAAATCGGCATGCAGTGGAGGTCTACCCTGGGAGATACGACCTCCAAATTAAACAAAAGTGCATACTTCTTCCTAAAAGATTAGCTATGCTTCCATGGGCACCCATGGAAGCAGTGCATTGCACCCATGGGCTACGTAAAATAAGTATTAGAAAAATATGTACCGTTGACGGTTATAGTCCTCAAACGTGAATACTAATTTACCAAATGTGTTTCTATATAACTCGTATTTAATTTATAAATTGTACTAGAATTTAATTTTTCTTATGAAAATCGTTTTTTAGTGGAAAATTTATATGAATTATATTAGGTCCTTACATATGAAATTGGCGTTTTGTCGTACTGGCCACTTTGACCTCAAATACCTCCTCTTTATTTAGGAATTTCAAGTTCAAATTTGTACAGCTATTTACTCATGTATTTGTGCTTCGATGACCGTCATTCATTTGTTTTTTTCTTCTGTTTTTTTCTGTTTGCGTCACTCATTTTACAAAATGGAAAACTTAAAGTATCGCATTATTTACGAGTACGAGTTCCGCCGTGGCACTAGTGCTGCGGAAACGACTCGAAGGGTGAATGATGTGTATGGCGGTCATGTTGCAAAAGAAAACAGAGTTCGTTTTTGGTTTTAACGTTTTCGTTCTGGAAATTTCGACCTGCAGAATAAGCCCCGTTGACGGCCTGAGACCCAAGTTGATAATGAAGTATTGAAGGCTATTGTGGAAGCGGATCCATCGCAAACCACGTCCGAGTTAGCTGCAAACTGCGGTGTTAGTAATAAAACTGTTTTAATTCACATGAAGCAAATTGGGAAGATTAAAAAGCTTTAAGGGTGGGTACCTCACGAATTGACTGAAGCAAACCGGCAAACGCGCGTCGACTGCTGCGTTACATTACTGAACCGGGACAATAATGAAGGTATTTTAAACCGAATCATTACCTGTGATGAAAAATGGATTCTTTACGATAATCGGAAGCGCTCAGCGCAATGGTTGGATCCTGGCCAGCCAGCCAAATCCTGCCCCAAGCGAAAATTAACCCCAAAAAAGTTACTTGTAAGCGTTTGGTGGACAAGTGCCGGTATTGTTCATTGCAGTTTTCTCAAATCTGGCCAGACTATTACGGCTGATGTCTATTGTCAGCAATTGCAAACCATGATGGAAAAGCTAGCAGCTAAACAACCTAGGCTGGTCAATCGGTCCACGCCACTGCTACTTCACGACAACGCTAAACTGCACAACAGACGGCTACCAAATTAGAAGAGCTTCAATTGGAATGTCTAAGACATCATCCGTATTCCCCGGACCTTGCTCCAACAGATTACCATATTTTTCGAAATTTGGACAACTTCTTGCAAGGGAAAAAAATCAACTCTGATGGGGCAGTCCAAATCGCCTTCACAGATTTTATTGATTCCCATCCGACTAGTTTTTTTTTAGTAAAGGGATCAATGAGCTACCTATAAGATGGCAAAAGTGCATAGAAAACAATTGTTCATACTCTGATTAATTAAATATATTATATTTAAAAATATTCGACTTTTTGTTCCTCCCATACAAAACTCCAATTTCATATGTGAGGACTTATTGACTTATCGTGCCAAGCCTTAGGAACATGCCTGTAAGGGTATTAAGGCCCTATCGGAGCACGAATTGCTGTGTCAGTGTCTGGGGGTGAACTGCGGTGCGTAGTGGAGAGCTGAGCACGGAGGCTCGCCGTAACGTAATAACAATTCGTTATCTATATCATTAAATTAAGGTGAAATGGATTTACTTGACTTGCGATAAAATATATCGTGTAAATTTCAAAAAATTGGCTATGTTTGTATATTTTAATCTTGAATCGATCTTTCAAAATGGATACATAAACTACTCAACTCCACCATATATTTTTTCCATTCGTCCTACTTCAAGAAACGATGACAACAAATAGAAAAAACAAAGTACTTTTTTAGAGTTATATAGGCCGGTCGGCTGGCCCACCGGATAGGTACTTAACTCGGGGTATCATGCCTTCCACTATATCAACACAAGGTACCGGGACCTCTACGTGCTATATGTCAAAAGAAGCTCAAGGTCCTTTGGTAACGCACTGAAGAAAGGAAGCATGGTAGGTACCATTCCAAGCTGGATTCGAATGTCGACTCATCGGACGTCAAGACAGAATGCAAAATTTGACCAGTTTTATTTTGACTGGCGTTCCATGACAAAACGCTTTTTAAGACAATTCTTGCCGCGCACCAGTTCTTTATGGAACTGACTGTCATTCCAGATATTTCAGATCCGTATCGACTTAGGGGCCTCCAAGAAAAGGGGATGTACCTTATAGGTCGGTAACGCACTTACAAGCATCCTGGTGTTGTAGGTGTCCATGCTTGGCGGCACTATACTATACTATAGACCCGTCGATTCCCAATTCGATTGTCGTCTGTCTCATAAAAAAAAGGTGTTCCGGTTAGGTACCTGGCGCTATATTGAGTCGCTTATAGGTTTTTGATATTTAATTAATTAAAACATTCAGAAATATGTGTTGGCACTTTAACATAACATTTTATAATATAGATTCATTATATATTTTAATATTGTTGAAAAATAACTACCATTAAGAATGTTTAGGCAAGTTAATTTAACTAGAGACTCGACGTAGCCCCAGGGAAATCTCGGCTTTGTGCGTAAACATCCATTTACTTTTAAACTTTGGAATCATGTTTAATAATTACAAAAATTTGGAACACGCTAAGCCAATATGTCAAAATTATTCTCAAAAAGGAGTTAAAGATGTAATTTATTAATAGGTGGTAGTCGAAAATAATTATTTTATAACAACCGTGTCGAATTATTCATTGTACCGTTGCCTTTCGGTATTCGAAAAAGCAAAGTTTGCAGAAAAAGTTTTTACATATTATTGGTTTTTGAGTAACCTTTAAAAAAATTGAGTGTATACTAAATTGTTGATACCTTTTGACATAACATACAAGGTATAAAATGTTTCTACGTTTCACTAATACAACATGGTAAATTAATTAATAAATAGATTAACTTTCTATCACCTACATATATTTCTGCAAAATGTCAGACCAACCAAATTTTTTATCTAGGTACATTATTAAATGCAATACAGTTATACAGTCAATGCATTCAAAGCTTTCTCATATATAATATTTATTGTCTTTTTTGCGGTGTGTAAATATAATATATACGTTTTCCGACTCGACGCATTGTATTAGAAAATAATTTTTTATTTTTTAGTATATAGTATTCCCTGAACTTATGAAAGTTCGGTCGTCATGTTCGAGTTTAACACACCGGCCGAGGCAGAAGCGCCATTTTGTTTTTAGATTGACGTACTAGCGGACCAGTTGTGTAGGCTAGTATTCCTATCAAAACATTATCTAAGGAATTATTCATCTATATTTTAATCTATGTCAAATAAGTAATGGAAATATCATATAAATCCCAATACAATTAACAAATTTACGTCCTCGAAGGAGGCTTTCACCTGCAGAAGGGTTCTTGCAAATTAATTAAGAAATAGATATAACTTAGTACAGATAAGAAATAGTCATTTATTTTCTTTAAAAAAGATATAATAGGATTATACTTTGGTTTATAAAAAAGGCTTTTTTTTATATTATTTTTAAGAGAATTGTTTAAACTCTATTGAAAGACCTATCACGCTAACTTGATTGGAATAAATCAAAATATAATACAGATCGTAGTAAATTCTACATCTAATGTTGTTTGAAGACAGTTGACGCAACGACGTAAAATGAGGCATTGAGCAGGCACATTTATTCCTTCAGGACCAAACCGAAAACACTTTTGAATACGTTTTTTCCCACAAAGACGTAGTTGATGACGCATAGCGGTTATAATTCGTGTTTCTGTTATTGATTTATTCACAAAACATTATTTTTTCCTAATGTGCCAATGTTTTGGGTTTTACCTAACCATGAGGATGTTGAAAATTTTCACGTCACCAAAAAGGATGTGAGAATATATTTGAAGGGGCAGGAAGACTATGACTTAGTTAGCTGTAACAATCTAGTTTTTTCTTTGAAATATGAAGTATTAACTGTCGTTTGTTTAATGTTAAATTAATGTATTTTTTTATATATTTTTTTGTCTATTAATGTAATTACTTATGTTTTCTATTTCATAAATATTGTTTATTTCGGTAATCTATTTTGGATTTGTATAATGTCTAAGCGTTTTATTTTATAATATGTATTTGTGTAGTAAGATTACTAATAAATAAATAAAATATCCTTACAGTTCTAAGCTAATTCGTATATGTCGAAAAAATTAAATATTAAATACATAAGATACACAATATACATGAGATAATAATATATCACTACTGTGAACTCACTGTGAGAATATATAAATATGTCGATAGTGTTGGGACCAGCATACAGCAGGCACAACGTCTTTGTTAAAGAGAAACCGTGCAACAGACTCTGGCCCATGGTATCGCAAAGTAGCTTGTCTTCGCTTGGTACAAAAATCCGAGCTCTTCAAGAACTTGCGTTTAATGAATTAATGTAGTATGGCAATTGCCGTCTTGCTTCTAATTTATCGTTTTTTATTTTTTGTACGAGGTGACAATGCGATTGCGCAGGCCCGCGCCAAGGATATCGAGCTTGACGCGGGGACTGTGGGGCTGGGTCTACACTCAAATCCCTCTGCTATTCAGAGGGGTAGTGTGACCCTACTCACTAACAACACTTCAGCCCTTCACATGCCCTTAAGATGGGCCCTCGGGGTTCGCCAGGCATTCTACCTAAGGGACCCGGGATTAAATCCGACACACAGAGCTCATTCAGGACCTGCGATTCCGGGCCACTCGAGGTCGAGACCCCAGCCTTGAACCACCGATTAGTCTAGGCTCATCTCCAGACCTCTCCCTCAGTAGCTCAGCAGCCTCCTTCTGCAGCATTACGTGCTCACAGAAGGAGACCATTGCACTCCAGGCCTCCTCACTAAAAGGTATGTTGAATTACTGACCACTGTATAATTACAGTGGTAATCCATCCCAGTGGTTATGGTAATCCATCCTCGGCCTAGAACGTATTGCTACATTCTAAACCTACACAGGAATCTCTATAGTTCGATGCCCACTGCATACTATAGAAACTCAACCGTGCCCGCCATGTACGGGTTTAAGCATTCGCCCGGTACCGTACAACCCTACCAGAGGCCGAGGATAAATTTAGATTAAATTAAAACTTGCCCTCGAACCGGGATTCGAACCCGGTACCCCACACCCACCACGGCCACAGACAAACACCGCTAGGCTATGAGGTCGTTGTTTTTAATTTACCGTACCCAACCTAAGACAAATAACGTTAGGTACTTTAAGGGATGGATGCCATACCGTCTGTAATAACGACACGTTTTCTTTATTACAGAATTATTCCGTAGGTCGACAATAAGACATAGTTCTAAAAAAATTACATTAAAAGTTTATTGATGGAGTAAGTAAAAAAATAATTATCGGTTAAAGTAGGTATGAAGGTAAATCGCTTAGATATTTGAACGAATGAGACCGGTATTTCCCGGTAATTGGAGCTGTCGTGTGGACAAATGTGCCGTCCAACCTGTGCCAGATACTCACTCTAACAGCCGCTATTAACTGTACCGATAATCTTAAATTACTGCAAGCCACCTTGTTTGTTGGTACTTTATACAAAATCGTCTTACGTCAAGATTGTAAAAGATGTATGGATATTACCTATAATATAACAATATTAATACTAATTATAATATTGTCATATTATACTTCGCAAGTGCGTTGCCGGCCTTTTAATAATAGGTATGCTTTTTGATCGTTATCAGTTTCTAGGTAAGCAGGTATTAGCCTTCTGTGACGGAGTGTGCGACTCTCATCCCAGAGGTCGTAGGTTTGATCCTCGGCTGTGCACCAATAGACTTTGTTTCTATGTGCGAATTTAATATTCGCTCGAACGGTGAAGGAAAACATCGTAAGGGAACTGGCTTGCCTTGGCCGAAAAAGTTGACGGCGTGTCAGGCACAGGAGGCTGATCACCTACTTGCCTATTACATTCATCATCATGAAACAGATACAGCAATCTGAGGCCCAGACCTAAAAAAATTGTAGCGCTACTGACTTATTATTAATTTCAATCATTACTAAATGACTACATCTAAAAAAATTGCCCTTAATCAAAAATCAGTGTGGCCGAATGTCCTTCGCAATTAAAATATTTTCAAAGAAACTATTGTCTAGCATTTCCCAATTAATTGTATTCGAAGAGTGAAGTCAAAGTTTATTGGAATTCAGTTTCAGCTTCAGTAGGTACCAAATAGCTTTGGGCAATCAAGTCTATTAGCACCTCTATCGCTTAAAATTCGATTTCCACTAAAACTAATGTTCTATGGAGATACTTTTTATTCGCTTCCCCCGAGCGTACCTATTATGTCTAACGACTGGACTGCATCTGTATATAAGCATTAAAGTTCTTTAGATTATAATTAGCTGACAAAAAATATAAAATGCAACATCGAAAAGATTTGGTTTATTACAGAATATTTTTATTACTATTAGTTTAAGAATATTGTGAATACTATTTGAATAAATTAAATTAAATCTATTACGTTTGGTTCACAGAAAAAATGTAAACTAATTTAAAGAGGTTGGGTAATAATAAAACTAATTACAATCTTTGAGAGCGGTGTTGGCCTAGGGCCTATCCTAACCTTTGTCTATTAGATTGACAAATGATCATGAAACATATTCAGATATCTGAGGTCAAGACCTAAAAGGTTGTTGCACGTATACGTGGTGTATAGACGTATTTATTACCTATGAAGGATGTATTATATAAAATATTATTTATTTTGAATTGCATTATAGCTTTCGAGCGAAACACTGTTATACAAAAAAATTAAAAGTAATTTATATACACAGTTAAAGTTTAGTTATTAATTAAATTATTTATGTCCAACACAAAAATATACAGTCATTACAATATTCTCACCTACACAGTATTAATAATAATAATTAAAAATGTATAAATAGAAAATTAAAACAAATTTGGTCCCTGTAGCAGTGTACCTTTATGTAGGTATATTATTATATTTTATTCAATGAGCGAGAAATCAGGCCCAGCACAATCTACCAGCCTACTTAATCTTTAGCGTCTGTGCTCTTGAACCCCACCGCCCAATATCTACTTCAAAGGGGCAAAATCAAAGTTTAGTAACATCAACGTGTTAACGTAACAATTTCGTCAAGTCAAGTTGCAAGGTCTCTGAACAAATTACCCCTGATTTGCATAGGTCTAAGGTCTTGAAACTCACCCTGACTTCGCGGACATCTCGACACGCTTTATTAAGTCACGCTCTAACGAGCGCTTAAGCGGGAAAACCATTTAATAAATATAACGTTTCTTGAAATTCGTTGTGATGTTCACGTGGTTACAAATGAGGAGGATAAATTCCTCGAAATGTACGCGGAGCGCTGCGTCGTGACTGGCTGTTTTCAAACTCGTTTGAATTTCGAACAGTTCTGGATTTTTTCTGACCCGCCAGTAGATGAAGTATGCACTAGTTTGGCTGAGATGAGATATATATACTTATCAATGCTGGATTCAATCGTGCTTCGATGTGAATTATTAATAAATTTAGCAGATCTTTGTTGTTGTACCTAAAGTTTGTGTCGTTAATTTATTGCGTCTTTTCAGCCATTCCACAATTTCTTATCTTTATTTCCGAATTTGATACTTTTATAAGCCATAATTTTTGAAGTGAAACTTCTTTAACGGCGTTGAAAAAAAATCCGTCACAATTTTCGGTTACGCGTCACATTTTTACGTTACGCGCCATATTTTTCTTGTCCCTACCAGGGTTGACTCGAAGAGAGTCAAAGCCGTTAATAATAAACATATATAATAACGATAACAATGATAGTAATAATTCCATTACAATTAATGAAATTCTGTAATTAACTTAGTAGTAATAAGGTAAAATGAAATAATTGTATTATTTATATTCATGTCTATGATAATAAAAGCCTTTTGTTAAACTTTACTTTATTTTTCTGTAAGAACGCAGTAAGAAAAGACATATTTGTAAGGAAATAACTATGGTAACAAATATGTTACTAGCTTTATCCACGTTTTGTGGACCATTTATGTTTGTAATGTCCTTTAAAAAGCTTCTGTGGAGTGAAGGTACTGCTGTCACCCTTACGGACCTTCAAACTCAAACTCAAAATAACTTTATTCATATATGTACTTATCTAATGAACGTCAACAGAAAAGATGTTAAATTGATTCTAAATTTACATTCACTACCAGTTTGCAAGTCAAGGGCAGAGCAGGCAACAAGAACAGTCTTTCGCCAGTGTTTGCCTACTTTTTTGTGCTATGTCCCAACTTAGCCTACCTAAACTTCATATGTTCGTATTCGGATTTAAAATGAAATTAACTGTTCCCTTCAGAAATTGAAATGCTATGTTTTACGAAGAAATGTAATTAGTGGACGAAAAACAGTAAGTACATTTTCAAATGTAAAGAAAAAGTGAAATTCTAATTCTAAATAATTTTAATCAAGATTTGTTATTAATTTAGAGAGATTGCCCTTGATGCTTGATGGGTAAAGATTTTATATTCGGTTCCGATTTGGTTAGCTTCAGTCTTAATTCTCCACGTTGCGTTATATCAAACAGATTTCTCCCCTCTTAACAATCAAATTACCCCCCAGTAGGGTCTACGCCAATAAAGATTTTTCTACAAAATATATCTAGGAAAATCTATATTAAGATTATTTAGAATTGGAATTTAAGTATTTCATTATGTTTTGACACTGGTCTAATAACTAACTGAAGAGAACTAAGAAGTTTTGTATATCCTTAGCGGACAAACTTCGCTACCGCGATTCATGGTGTGACGTCATCGCAGTGATTTGTGACTGAGAATACTTCCTCAAAGAATCAAATTAAATTAATATAAGTAATCTCAATTATTAACCAAAGTAACAATAATAATCAACGGTCAATTCGATCAGAACATTTCCTGATAATCTGATCATTCCCCGCCTACATTAGCAGTTATATGATTTCAGCCGTACATAATATGAAAGCTATTCAATACACAGATACCAGTCACACGATAATAAAGTTCTAAAGAACCGGGTATGTCATATTACTTTAGTTAAGACGGAAATTGCCAGGAGTAAATGTGAAAAGTTTTAAGCACACAGTCTCGGCGTCAAAATAACATAGCTGTTATTACGCCCCAACTCGGTATATGAATTTAAAGATATAATAATAGTAGCTGGTGTCTTAAGCATGGAACGGGGTCCACTAAATCTTCTTTATTTATGCCTAAGAATAGACAAGTTTGTGCGTTTGCCGCAAAAAGAAACACCTTTGTGGCTACTCCTCTCTATTGAGACACTCTCCTTAAAGCCTCCTACGCCTCCCCAGACCTAAGATATTTAAATTACGTTAAGTTTTGCCGTCATTTAGAATGCTAAATTACCCTCTAAGAAGCTTGGTGTGCACAGCAAGGCCAGACGGTACTGCACACCACCGCTTGCCGACTAGTCACTTTCCGAGCTTGATCAATTGGCGTTGCATAGAGATGTAGGGTCTCTCTGCATTCTCTTTTTCCGCTTTTACCATAGAGAGTGTTTAGAGGAGTTGCTGGGATCATACATGAATTTCATCATCGGACATCGAGGTGATACGGGTTTCGTATTCTTCCTGCGTCGTTCCAGAACTGGGAGATTTTTAAGGCAATTTTGGCCGCGCAATTTCGACTTAGCGTCCTTCAAGAATAGTGCATATCAATTCCTAAAAGACGCGCTTGCGAGCACTTTGGTGAGTGTCTATGCGCGGTGGTATCGCTAAACACCAGATGAGCTCTTTGACCGTTTGTAAGCTTTTGTCATCTCAATCATTAGACTTATTACAAATAGAAGAAAATCTTATATCCCTCTTATAAAAACGAAATAATAATTGCACCGTTTTGACGTAAGTAGTCTATTCATAACAGTGAAAATGGAAAAGAGATTCAATTTATTAATAACTAGCTGTCCCGGCGAACTCCGTTCCGCCTAACAGTCTAATAATATCACTAAACTTAATTGAAGATTGCATTAAGGTCATAATATTAATACATTTTTTTTGCAAATACAGAAATGTTTTATTGCTTGCCATTGCGAAAAAAGAATTTTTACACATTAGGAATTTTTTCTCTATCGCCAATATTGCGATACTGCATTTTAAAGCACTTTCTGATATACAACATTTTTGTTTGGTTATCCGGCGCAAGAAAAAATAAAGCTAAACATAGTTTGCCGACACGTGAATATGCCACATACAATTGACCATGAGAAAAACATACATTTTCTAGACATAGACCAAAAACACTCAAAGATTGTCCTTATGACTTATGAATCGTCATGGCGAATGCAAGACGGATCGGAAATTGAATTCGCTTGGACTCAAAGGGTAAATCGGTTGGTAGTTTCGGAATCCTCGGAATGAGAACTTCCTCACCTTTGAATTTTGCTTTGAGTATTGGAGTATCACATGCGGTTGATAGTGGTAGATTTCTTTTATATGCGTAGTTTTGTCAACAGATGGCACCACATACTGTTTGCATTTGTATAATAAATTAATTGTTATGTATCCGATATTTTATAACTTATTCTGCTATTCGGAGCGTAGAAGAATCAACCAAAAAAAAGACACCTAATACCGGTTTAGCCGATCTTGAGTTATGAGTGGTGTAACTAACACGACTTTGTTCTATATATTCAGATGAGTACAAGTTCAATTGGAATCTCATTGAATTTTGTAAAACTATTCCCAACAGTATAACCCCTTCCATGGTATTAATCTAAACTTAACTTTCAACCGTCCAGCCGACCTCAGTTTGTACATGTAATATAAGGTGCGGAGCAACGAAGTTTGAATTTAGCTGTTTATCCTAACCCGAAGTTTGGGTGAAATTCCAACTTATGTTTTTGATAAGAGGAAAATAAGACTAGAATTATATAATACGATAATAAGCAATTTATTTACAACACACATATATACGGTTTTTTACATACATAGTAATAATAATTAAAAAAATATAAATAGAAAATTAAAACAATATATAGTGTACCTTTAATGCTGGCAGCATTTCCTCGCTGGTAGCATTCCCTCGCTCAATGAATGAATATATTGCGATATTTATTCGTTGAGCGAGGATAGCACCAGCTCTGGGGTCACCAGTATCAACCGCCAACTTAAATCTTCAATAAGCACCTGTACACGGCCAGAGTCTTTATTCCTATATTTGAGGCGTTTTTTATTTTCCGCCTGCTCTGAGCATGCTTTTGTGCTTGTCCAAGGCAAGTGAGACGGGGCTACGGTGTTAACACAAGTAGCATTGTATACCAAAGCCTGTTCCTTCCTCCAAGGGCTCAAAGACGGGCCACTTGATATCGTCGCTAACGATGCCAAGTGTGTGACTCAAAAATATCTGGGACATAGATGGAGGCAAGAGAGACGTATGCTCTAGTAATGCTATTATTAACCCATACTTAGAATACTAGAAATAATTTAATTTATTTATCCATATTCCTAAATTTACAAATGGAAAAGCGAAGAACTGATAAGATATCTCTCCACCAATTAAAATAAATATAAAGCCTTTTCTTTCAGTTCGCTTTACATACATTTATATTTCTATCATTCTTTTTAGATATCTGTGTGCCCTTTGTAGGCAAAGGCCTCCTCCAAATCCCGCCTTTTCTGCATCACTGCCACTCTTAGCCATGCCACTTGTAATAGCAACCCCGATTAAAATACGTCCTCGCTACAAAACAGAAGTTCAACTTATAAATAATAATGTCTGATATTAACTGAGAGGGGTTTGGATACTAGAACAATCAGGGGCATAATAATATGAAAAAGCTGCCAAAATATTGTCAACAGCAATTGAAACTCGATTGATTTTTTAAAATTTATTTTGTTAATACCAAAACCTCTTGACAATTTTATTACAATAAAGAATTGTGAATACATGTGTCTACATCGACACAAGTCTATGTTTAGTTTTAGAAAAATGTCTAATATAATTTATGTAAAATCAAAAATTATGAATGATTGTTTATATTTTTTTTATAATCTTGTCCACTGTTCAGATGTTGTAATTGCTTTGTTTGGCTCCATTCGTTTTAACTATGTCTTATGTATTTTTGCACTTCTATTTTTTTTTCTCACATGGTTGCCTGAAAGAGATCACTCAAAAGCAATAAGGCCGCCCTCGCTTCCGCCAGTTGCCCTCGTTTTCATTTAATTCTGTCAATTGTATTATATTAAGTTTATAAGTCTGTCATACACGGAAACACAATACACACGTAGACAGAGACTCACGTATTTTTACTAGGGTAGACTGTTTTTGGCATTTTATTCTGTTTATTAAGATTTATAATCTTTTGCTACGTCTTCGATTATTAGCAGGAATATTATCTATTACTTTCTTTATATATATAACTCTCTTGTCAGTTCTCGTTTGTAAAAATAGTATGTCGGGCAGGTAGGTGTGGTTACCTGTGGTTAAAATCCCTACGAAACGGCTTGAACTATTTTGCAAAAATCATAATTTATTCTACACCTTATTTTTATACGACTTAGATCTTACTTTTTATATCACAAAAAATTCAAAGATTGAAAAAGAAACTCGTAGCCAAAAAGAAAAAAACACAATCAATATGACAGATTCCAAATTCAAATAAAGTATTATTTCTTAAATATGTTCCATATTTATAGCCAGACTATAAACATTATTGCACAGAACATCAAAAACGTTAATAGATATGAAATGTAATTTGAATCTAATTGGTGCTACAGTTTAGTGATATAGTATGACGGGCAGGTAGGTGTAATTACCTGTGGTTCATCGATCGAGGTTTACGTCGCTTAGTTAGTAGGTGCAACATAGGTATTACACACATACCTAGAATTACTAACAATCGGTCGAGGAATTTGGAAGTAGTTAAATTTAAGAAAATGTATATATTTCTCTTACTATTCACATACACAAATATTAAGAGATTTTTTTTACCCTTGCTTGTAGTGGATGAAATAGCTGATATTAAACATTATATTTTCTATTGGCAAAGCTATTTTATTATTATAAAGCTATAATTGCTATTATTACTATTATATTATTCGTCGTTTACCGCTTGGGCCCTCTAGCTAGTAGTGAGTGACAAAAAATGATGTTGCCAAAGAACGCAAAGTATCAAATTTCTGTATGTCTATAGTTTGCACACTATGAAGTGTGGACACTTCAGATCAACTGTCAAAATATGATCGTAATGAAATCACTTACATTATATATTTATTCTATTATTATTTACGTAAAGCTCTGACGCCTTTGTAACTGCTGCATAATGCATAGACATTTGGGACCAATTCCCGCCAATTATATTAATTTGATAGATTAATTCTCTACATACAACTAGTGTATCACAGACTAAGCCATAGAGTTGGCACTTTTTTTATAGGAGCAGATAAGTGATACCGTAATCTGCGGGCACTGCCAAAAGGCGTTGCCGGCCACAAAAGTTGTAAAAGGAATTCAAGAAGTAATAAGAAAAGCCCACATTGATGTTAATCGCAACGGTAATGGTTCGCTTGACGTTGTTCAGTAATAAATTACTTAACTCGGTGAACAGTATTTCTACTAATAACCTTCTAAGTTTAATTTTAACGAGAAAAACGTTCACATTATGTTTTAAGGGGTTAATTAAACTGATAAATATCTTGATTGGCTTAATTGTTTTTGTAATGTAAAACCATTGATCTTTGTTTAAATTTACTAAGTGTTATAACACAAAAAAGCCATTCGAGGCTTTTGAGATGTAGTGTTGCCGTCGCATGTTTCGCATCAGCTGGATCCAAAGAGACCTTCAATCGAATTGAGACGTCAGGAAAAGTCGTGCGTCATCATTGACTAGTTGCAGCTTATAATGATGGACCAAATTCAAGGCCTGGCGGGCTGGAGAAGGTAGAAGTCGTAGTTGTGAAACGAACGGGAGTTGACCGGCCTCACATTCGCCGAGGAGCGCAATGTAGTGGCACCTGAAGAAGAAAAAGTGTTATAAGAATTTCTTGTGTATTTCATGGCTGAATGTTGATTTTAAAACGTTAAAAGATTATAGGTTATCACAATGAAAACTTAATTACTAAAAAACAGTCCCGAAGTTTATCTTAAATTATCACAATTAGAATATTAATTTAAAAACAGAATATGAAGGGATCCCGAACTCTCTCATGGAAGCTTGGTCTCGGATTAAATGTTAAATGTATAACCTATTCATGTGTGGGCAGGGTGATTCATGCCCACCCCAAATTGTTTTAGTACCCATCTCGAGATGTCGGGTTACTGAATCGATTCTAGGATAGTATTGTACCTAAGAAAATTCACGCGTAGATTCAAAACCCCTGAGAAATAGTTATGGCAGCTCCCACTAAATAATCCCCTATGCTTGCTTGCTCTTACTTGTTTCGTAAATTCTTATTTATAAAATTATAACAATTTCAATAAATAAAATATACATTTTATCCCAAAAAATATTTAGTTTTTAGTCTGATACATATACACATATATACAAGCGGCTTGTACAAAATAACTTTTTTTATAGATCAGGGGGCACACCTGATGTTAGTACCGCCGCCCATGGACACTCTCAATGCCAGAGGGCTCGCGAGTGCGTTACCGGCCTTCCAACATTTTTAATATAATGCCTATGTTATCGGAAGAATTCAATTGGAAATGTTTTTTGATATCGGTCCAGTTTATTCGTCACATATACAAACAAACCTCTTAATAATATTTGTCTAGAAAAGTTCTAGTATTGGTTCTAGCTCAAGCTTTTTAGGTCTCGGTAGGTCTGTATCTCGCAAGTAGGTGATACACCGTACGAGCGAATGTTAAATGCGCACATAAAGAAATTCGATTGGTCCATTGGGGATCGAAACTACGTCCTCAAGAATGTGTCGCACGCTAACGCAACTAGGCCAACACTGGTCAATATTTTGTAAGAATGGATATTTATGAAAAAAAATTCACTAACCAGATATGAATCAATTAAATAAATTACCATACCAAAAGGCTCCTAGATTTTCTATTGAAACGTTACCAGCAATTCAATAAATTATAACTTTGTTTCAAATAATGGGTCTGATATTCACGTAATCCAAATATTTGTGCTCCCTTACAACGATCGTAAATAATGTGATTTTCAGAAAAATCGTTCATCGCACCTGTGCTGTGTGAAGCCGAAAATGTACGCTATTATCCCCAAACATAATCTTAAATCACTTCGGCTTAGTATTTCGATTACATTGGAAAGCCCACATTATGAAGGTACATGAATAATTGTATAGATAAGTGGAATTGATAGGTAGTTCACGGTTTTCCTTTCATGCCTGAGATTATACTCGACAATGATTAGTCGAGAGAACATCACGATGAAAAGTAATTGATTAAGATTATTAATATATATTTATATCTATCTATACTTATATCCATGAATAGTGCTAGGTTACCAATTACAATGCAGGTGGCCTATACTAATAATCACGTGGCCAGACATCGACGACAGGAGACAAAGGCTGGTGTAATGGTTGGGGCCTCGGACAAGATCAAGAGGCCGGCCTTATGCCAAATGGACCGACGAAATTGTAGTGACGGCGAAGGAAAGATCGCTGAAGAATTTAAAACTGTAGAATGCCTCGGTTGGCTTTTACCTGTCCATTTAGATTTTATTTTATAACTTCCTGTTAATGTGGTACGTGTGCTTGTTTTATGGACTAAAATAAAGCTATTATTATACTAATATTAATAATCCAGTGGCACTACACAACCCTAACTGGGTGTTGGCCTCAGCTTGCATCCGTTTCTGCGAACATTTTTATTTTATAAATAAGTAGATGATCTCACACATGTCATCGATTTTTGGATTTGAGTCATTGGTTTTCTCACGATGCTTCATTTCACATTGGGAGCAAGTGCTTATTGCGCACATAGAAAGATTCCATTGCTTCACAGCGGGGATCGAAACTAACACATCAATTTTCATTCCTAAACAACTTTCAATATCCGTAAAGGCGATAAAATTCTCTGTATTTGAAGATCTTTGAAACCGTTTACCGTGGTGCTTATTTCATCAAAAATTGTTTGCTGAAATTAAACCCACTATATACTGTAACTGTGAAGGCTGTATATACGTTATTATTAATTGATAATACCAATATATGCAATGTACAGCGAGCAGACACATTTGCTATCAACTATTTACCCTCCACTCCATTCGCTTTATGAGGATAAAATGAAGTTTGAATCATGAATTTCAATTTAATTGGCTATTCAATAACAGCCATTCACTGCGATATTTTACGAATCTTCGATTCAATTAACGTGAGCGATGTTTATTTATTCACGGGTTATGATTTGCTTGCATTAAAAGTTGTGTGAGCTGTAATATTCTCCGACTGGGGTGGCTAATTTCTATTGGCAGAATTCACTTCACGCGTATTAATTTACACGCTTATTAGTATAGAGACACCGTCAGACAAAGCAATTTCATTTAACTGAAATCGACCTCAAAACGTAAATTTCTTTTAGTATGTTTTGCAAAAGAGTTTATATAGATTAGATGATATTTATCATATTGCGTTGCAATTATCATATTTGTCTAAATGGGCTTTTGGCTTTAGCTTAAAGACAAATATACCGGGTTTTTTTATCGCTAAACGAAACCGATTTTATTTGTATTCTTCAATTTGCAATCTCAATTTCAGCTTATTTATTAACCTTGAATCTGTTTTAATAACGAATGAATAAAGCAGCTGTTTATTTTTTTAAATACTTTAATATTCCTACAAAATTAAAGTATTAAAAATCATTATTAATATAGCCTGTTTATTTCATCATTACCTTACGTTGTCTATGATATTAAGAACCTTACCTTTAACATGTTTGTACACAATTTCGATGCTATTCCAAGAGCTGATAATTCTGGTAGTTGCTGGATCAAGGATGCTGGAATCATTCAGATAGGAAATCCTAAGAATTCTGAGTTGAGCTAAGCTTAGCTGATCTGATCTGATATGTTATGCTACTCTATATCTATATTATTACGTGTATAAAAAAAATATCAGCGTTTTGGCAACATCTCAATTGTTATGATAAAGTTTAAGTGTTTTTTAGTTTCTATCGAAAGTGTTGAGTTCCTGTGTGGGTAGTAAATAAAGTTAAAATAAATAAATCATTATATTACATATTATTTTTAATATTTATATCGTGATGCCTATGTGATACATGTTTTCTCAATCAATAATTTAATCTAACAAAACAATTTAATAGTTAAATAACAATACAATTTGTTATTCTATTGAACAGCAAGAAGGTTGGGACTGATGTTTGTCATTGGAAACTCGACGTTATAGATCCGCGGTGTCTATGCTAATGCATATTATGCATTGTATGATTTATAAAGGTTGAAAAAACAAACAGAACGTGCTACAATTATCATTATGTTACGTAAAAACAAATAACAAAGTTATACCTTATTATGTATGCAAATTAGAGACAACTAACATTACTATGTACTACTTAGTTACTACTAATACATATTAACGTAAACTTTACAGTAAGTAACGTTTGAACATTGAAGAAGCAGTATTAGGAATTAGGAAAGGACTAGTGGAGATGGATGGAGAAGTGGAAAAAAGACAAAGACGAAGGCAAGAGAAGAGAAGATCAAATAAAACTGGTTGCAGGCAAGGTTTTGTCAAGAGTGGGGTGAGTAAGAGGCCTTTGCCGGGATCAGAAAAGAAATTTAAATTTGCTTATTATTTTGGTTTATTTGGTAAGAAAAAGGAACTTGATGTTGTTCCAACCCTAACCGTGCAGGCGCTGAATGAAAATAACGTGAAGAAGCTGGCATGCCAATTACGGCGAGTGTCGAGCACAGAAGACTGAGGCACCAGGAAGGGACAGGCATTGGTTATATGAAACAAACGCACACAAAACAGACACAGAAATTTTAGGCACAACCTAGGTTGCGTCCCTGTTTTATTTGTCTGAGGAATGGATTCTTTGTAATGATAGCAATTCTAGTTAGTTTTGGATTTCTATTACTTATCCAATTTGTTGATAGAAAAACGGTATCGTTAGTCCGTTTATTTAAAAATACGCGCAACAAGCGTTCTCTAAGTTTTCATACAAATCTTTACAATTACGATAGCAATTTTACGTATTAATCGTGCAAAGACCAGAGACAAACGTTTATTGGTACGAAAACGAAATACACAGGATTAAGGGCTTTATAATGTGTGATATTAACTGTTATAACGATAGCTATTACTGACAGTAATTAAACACGTTTATCGACCAAAGATAATTAAAAAATCAACTTCCAAGTGCACTAAAAATATATAATTGTAATATTTCTTATTTAATTATGATGCAGCGACAAAATATTTCTTAAGCACAGATTTCGTTAGGTTTAATTAGATGCTGAAAATTCACTGACCTAAAATATATTGACATGTGGAAAAAATACTAAATTCTTTGAAATCATTAATATTAATTTTAAATATTTAATTTATATTAACGAATCTTTTAAATTGCACAGGTTCTTAAAACAGTTTTCACTACATCAGGAGCCTAGGACACGCTTTTTAAGTAATCACAAATGGCAACAAGTGGCAATAAATTATTATTAATAAAACCTGTGAGTGGCGAAACTCACATTGTTGCGTAAAATTCTGGAGCCAACTTCCCGAGTCGACAGGTCCGAGGCCAGGTCTGTGGCCCATCAACTCTGATTGCTACGACACCTTGAAAGCGTCGGCCAAGGTCGGGCAGTAAAGGGGTAGGAGAGGGCCGGCCGGACTGCCAAAGTGGTGGAGGATCTGCAGCAGCTGAAAGCCAGAGGCCAAAGCTGAATTTTCGGGAAATGGCCCAGGACATGAAGCGCTAGAATATTCTTGTTTCAGCGGCGAAGACACAGTTTGGGTCGTTAGTGAGGGAATAGTACATGATTCAGTTTTAAAAACGAGACACGTTTTGGTTTTAGTTTTTCTTTATATATTCCTGTACATCAGAATGGTAATAAATGTTAATCTAATTTGTATTGCATAACGAGCTACAAGGGCCATTGCGTAATAAAGTTACCTATGATCTAATTTATTATGATACTGGGGATGAACATCTCATTACATTAACTGAATCCTATTAGGAATTTTTTATTCTTAATAACGTATCACGTGTCTTTATATTATGACGAAAAAAAAAATGAATTTATGGAAGATAGTTTTTGACTTCCATCAAAATGTACATGAAACCAACATATTTTGTCTATATTAAGTTGTAACACACCCTTTAAAGATTAATTATCTGCAATTAGCAATGGAGGTTGATACAGAGAAGTATTACTTCCTCACACAATAAAGCATTGGAGTCACTAACATGCTGTGTTATGATATCGCATCATGGCGACAGATAATTAAATAGATCAGGGACACAAATACAGGCAAGAATTTAATGCCGTAGACAAATTAATAGTGTTCTTCCTCAGTCATGTGCATCGACCTTGAGATCTAGTGCCAGTCACGATAAGCTTTACAAAATTTTCTGGACTTCTTCGTGTTAAATGTCCAAAAAATCGCTGGATCCGTTGGTAACAAACTCTCGAAAGATGATTTTGTATCTGTGACCGTCGTAGTATGGTTTCTTTACTGTAGTTTAGTACTAAACATCTGCCTCCGACATAACATTTCCAGAGTATATTTTCCTCCTGTCACATGTCTTATCCAGGATTCTGCGCCATAAACTATAATTGGAACTCAAACCCAAATAACTTTGTTCATATAGGTAACTAAGTACACTTACGAACGTCAACAGAAAAGAAATTGATACTAAATTTACATTTACTACCAGTTTGCAAGTCAACGGCGTAGAGCGGCCGAGAAGAACTGGCAAAAAACTCACCGCAAACAATTTTTAATCACTAAGTTTTGAGTACATACATATTACACATTGTTTGTAAGGCAGAGCAGCCGCAGTATATTGCTCTATACACCTCATATTAAGTCTTATTCATAAAAAAAAACTATAGCCGTTCAATAGCAGTTATTTTTACTCTTTCATATTTCATCGTACATCGTACATCAGCTAAAACGGCGCAATCAGACTGATTAAATTCTATAAATTATCCTAAGGAATATTAAAAAAGAACAAATATTAAAATCCATTCCCTTTTCCACGCCGGAAACCGAGATATGTGACATTTGACAGACAGTGACAATTGACACTTTGCCACAAAAAATACACATATGTGTAATATTTAAAGTTTTATACACAGATATACTACTTATAACATTAATATTACAAGCATTTGTACGCCACAATCTTTAGCATTTAGAATTTTGGCACGGATTATAACTTTTAATGGCAATAGTTATCCGAAGTTTCTTAACAAGTTATATGCTTGAGATATGTTGAGATTCACAACGCCTAAGTGCATCGTGGACACAATGCCTTCATCGCATTGTGAGGCATCTATTTACAGTAAGAAGAGGCACGTAACCTTTCCAATTCAATATTCTTATATAATAAATACGAATCATTTGAATTCGAAATTAAACAAAGTGTATATTGTATTTGTTTATTAGTAGTAGAAAATAAATCGCAATTTAATCGCTGGAGTTATGCCCCTTCATAACATCAACAAACCATTGTTTGGTGTGTGTCCACGATTTGGATTGTATTTTCTTTTAAAATCAGCGATATGGTGTATAATTCTGCATTCTCGTTCTATAATATTTGACAGGTTTTGGGAGACGAATATTATGTTTTTTTTTTATTTACGTACGCACCCTTTCCAATTCAATATGTTTATATAATCAATAATAAATTCATATCGAAGAGAATAGAGAAAATAATTCGTTATTTTTCATGTTAATAATTTATAAACTCCTGAAAGGAGGCCATCAATTCGGCGCGTCAAATTTTACGATATATTTATCTATTTTTTCAATGATAACAACTTTCTTTCAGACTTGGAAATATAAAGACACATTTAAATGAAAAAGCTTGTCAAAGAGGTCTAGAACGGAGCATGCTCAAAATGAGACGAAATTAGACAACAAAGATAGGAATTTATTTATATGTCATACATAACTGTAGAACTAGATGGATGCAGTTTGCCCATGACGTATATAAATATAAAATGAAGTATATAATATGATTAATTTAGTTTACAAGAGATAAAGGGCTTTTTTCGTTGTATTTTTATTATTCTATGCTTTGGTATAAGAATAGTTGAAAAAACATCTTACATTTATAATTAAATTCCTAATAGGCAGGAATAGCCAAACTATCTATATTTACTCCTAAGAAATGAGGTTTTCTTTTAACTAAAAGAAACTCCTAACTAGGATAAATTTCCGTAATTATATCTTAGTTTACCACAATTACTACACTTTTAAATAAAATTCCTATCATGAATATGAAAAAAATTATTACATGACGTTTCGAGTGCCTTACAGCATTTGTGGTCTATAACCACTTCATCGAGTTGAATAAAGAATAACTATTTAACATAATATACATTAATAAGAGATTATATAAATCATGGAATTGGGTTGTTAATAAATTAAAACCCCAGAAAGAAGAAATGTATATCTATATAAAAATAATTATAAGAAACTAAGATGACTATCCCATTTCATAAATTATTTTACAGGTACAATGTTTTTATCGCTGAGTAACATAGGCTTTATGTCCAATATTTAAAAGTAAATAAGGCTAATAAAATCGCGTTTGTATCAAAAAGTAAATTTGAGTCAATTTTGAAAAACTTTTAGATTTACGTTGGCGCCTGGTAAATAGAGCTCAGAGCTGGTGGTTTCCCTCAACGAATACTTATTCGTAACAATCACAATACTG
The DNA here is from genome assembly GCF_905147105.1 of Pieris brassicae. Classification (NCBI taxonomy): domain Eukaryota; kingdom Metazoa; phylum Arthropoda; class Insecta; order Lepidoptera; family Pieridae; genus Pieris; species Pieris brassicae. The sequence continues at coordinate 3,601,540 of NC_059674.1, read as the reverse complement.
CAAGGGAATTCTGCAAAGGTACGCTGCCACGGGGACCAAAACTTTATAAATTTGTATTATATATTTAAATTATTATTAATCTATATAAGTTAGTATTGTAAATACAACACAATATTTTTAAAATAATTTAACAAAATACGAAGACCACGCATTCAATATTAAGTTGTACAGTATTTCACTGTTTCATTAAAACAAAAAAACCGGTTTATAACATTCGCACAGCTGGATGTTTTATATATTGTGGAAAGAAAGTCTATAATTTATTTGTTACAAAAAAAAAACAATATTTCCTGTTCATAAAATTAGTATAGATAAGCACGTGTTTTATTCTCTTTCACATATATCGTTAGACAAGGAAAATACTTATTTTGTACAGCGCGATATGATAGATTACGACGTGGATCACTGTCCACGAATGCAATACTCTTTAGGAAAAACAAACTCTTGTGTACTGTCAGAGGAAATGAATATGGCAGATAATATTTATTTAAAAATGTTAATTTATTTAAATGAAACTTTGACATTTATTTATTATATTATAAAATAAAACACTAGAAATAGTGTAAATTAAAATATGAATTACGGAAAACTTAAATTTACAGGAGATATGTTATGACTGTAGCAAGTGGAGACGTCTCTGGACAAGGGGTGAGGCAAACGAACAGGTGGGTCACATAAGAGTTTATTGTATACTGCCGCCCATGGACATCTGGAACTCCAAGTTTGCAAGTGCAGTGACAGCCCTTAAAAGACCTGCTATAAAAACTTCGTATTCTACCACGAAGTCCGAATAAATAAAAACAAATGAATTTATAAATATCATACCTTATTTTGTTTTTGGAAGTCACCTATATGTAATTTTTTAACGCGTTCCGTAAGTTTCGTTACGACTATTATATGTTGACACTTTTCTTTCGCGACACCCGATTGCAAAGTAACGAAGCCTAAACAAACAGTAGAACGTAAAACATTTCTACTTTTCATCGCCCGGAAATGTTTTGTTTAAGTTAAACAATTAATTTATAGAGAGATAATAACTGTATATATGTCTCATAATATTGAATAAGTCGAATGTACAGTCTTTTACTGTAATCACCTAATACCTGTTCTATGACTATGTATGATAAATATAACCTTAGGAGCAACCGTTACAAAGGCTTTCGCTTTAATCTATCTACAGAAGACCAGCATCTCACCTCATGGCTCCCCCAATCCCTTGAAATACCACGGTAAAGCACGTGTATTCCATGATTCCTGAAAACCCTGGCATGTCTCATGAGTCCTTATGGTTTGGATTTGTGGTTTGGATGTTGCTAACCGTTTTACTTGTTTCTTGGTGTAATTTTGGCGTCAATTTAAAATCTGGACATGTCATTCATTCTAAGCCCGGGTGATGAATTATTTTGGTAATAGTGCGAAAATTATTCACACCGAAACAGCTTCTTAATTTCTAACAAGCTACAGTGCATTTGTGTAGTACAGTTACCTGTGGGCAGGTGTTGACAAATGTCGAGAGTAAACCGATTACAGACGACGATTTACTCGCTGTATCTAAAGTTCTAAGTCTTCGCCTCATGTATGCATGTACCCCGAAGAATGTTGGTACTGTACAACTTAGTACTGTCATTCAACTCTGCTGGGTTGGAAGCACGCTGGAGTTTTGAACCTTCATAACATCAACAAACGTATACGATTTGGATTGTCGTTTCTTGTAAAACAACGATATAGTATATAATTATTCTGCACTCTCGTTCTGGTTTGGGACGAATGGTTTGTTTTTTTATTTATTTAGTAGGTTAGGTAGTATGTTAGTACCTGTTTGTATGTAGACATTGTCGTCGGTTATGGGTAGATACTTTACTTTAAAATAAGACTAAAAAAGTATTAAATAATATTATTTTCTATCTATACCCAATTGGCCTTCTATAATAATTATGTTAATCAATGTTTTGTAACAACAACAATGGTTAACTTTTAGCATTATATAATCAGATAATTATAAAGGGGCCAATTAGGGTGTTGCTAAAAACAAAATTCCAATAGAAGAAAATTATGTAATATATGATGTTTTTTATAAAATAGGGGGCAAACGGGCAGGAGGCTCACCTGATATTAAGTGATACACACACATGTACAATCCGCACATGGACACTCTCAATGCCAGAGGGCTCGCGAGTGCGTTGCCAGCCATTTAAGAATTTGTACGCTCTTTTCTTAAAGGATGTACATTCCATGTAAATATATTTTCAACAAAAACGTTTTTTTTTTCCAAACTATAACACATCCATGCGTAATATCATCCGGATCCATTTGGCCGTTATTATGTAGATATTATTGAAGCAGTTTCAAATGCATCAAAGAGTTAGAATGCATGTTCTTAGTCAAAAGTTCTGTTACAAATGACAATGCATTTTTTTATATTGAAGTAATGTGATGTTATCGAAATTTATATCAACATATTTATTAAAGTAGCAGAAAAAAATTAAAAAGTATTCTATTCGAAATGACGACCTTTAGCTTTCATACAGGCTTTAATCTGTTTGGTCTTCAGCTCTTATAAAATCCGGAACGTTAGTTTCAAGCCAGGCTTAGGTAGTCGTGCCCTGTGACCAGTTGCAGAACTAACGTGGACTTGGAGGATTGCAGAATCCTGCTGGAAAGTCCACGATATATTTTTAAAAAGTGTATTGCTGAAAGGTTTCACAACATGATCTTAGGCTGTATCTTCTTACAGTTTGGCTGAAGTTTTCACTCCTTTTTCACAAAAACTTAGTTTTGTGATTCCTTGATAATCCACGCCCCACCAAACCATCACTGACGCTGGATGATGACCACATTGTACCTTTCTGACCACTTGAGCAGTTTTTTTAGAACTGTGAGCATATTGTAATTTGCATATTTAATTCTATATTGTAATTTGATAATGAACACGAAAATATATGTGAAATGGCGCAAAATAGAAAGAAATTTTTAAAATAATAAACGTGTTCTAAATTCTAATATTTAAAAAGTTGAATAAAGGAAAAGTTTTTATTTAACAGTATTTACGGCCAGACTAGTTATACATAAAAAGAAGAGTGCTTTTGACTAGGAAAAAACTAAATGAGTACTTACTAAAATCGTAAAAAGTACTTTCAGGTGCTTTATATTCAGTGTATAAAAACTCCTCATTTCATCGCTCATTTCTCTCACTATAATAACACATCACAGATAAAAATGGGTGGCGAAGATTGAACGTAGAAATATTTCAGTAATATGACAGAACCGCAAGATAGACTATTGGGTGTGCTGATGGATTGCGAAGACCAAATACCACAGACTGTTTAACGGACCTTCAAACATCGCCGATAACAACTTCAAAGTCACGGAACAATTTATTTCTTTACAGAAAAACTTATTTTTCTGTGACGGTAGAACACAAGTTGGTCACAATTTCTCCGTCCACCAGAGTCGAATATGCATTACAATACTATAATAATCATTGGTTTACAATATACAAAGTGCCATGATGGGAACCTGTTATTAACACCCGTGCCAAGTGTCGTAGTACAGTTATGTTTGTACAAGTAGGTAAATATAAAAAAGAAGTAACATAAAGAAAAGAAGACTACTAAAACTTTTTATAGTTTGAATAATGTGGTAGTTTTTAGAATTGTATTCGATTGTTAGTCAGTTTTTCATGTAGTAGATTCTGGTAAGGAAGGAACCAGCTGACTTCTGCGCTATTTCCGAACCAATTCGACTCAGGGAAGAGGAGGAATTGCTGCCAATGCCAGAGGGACTAAACTTAAATTTATTTTTATTAAACTACGTAATGTTATGTAAATTGTAAATGTTTTTTAATTGTTGTTTTTTATCATTACTAATAAACAATTTCAAATTTATCTACAAATTACAAGAGTTCATACATTTTAAACAGCCGTTTATTGTAACGTTAAATTCATACCTCGAACAGTTAACATTGGCCATTGATTTACAAAGTGAGATTCTCTATAATAAGGCGAGTGACGTCTTTTTATAAGGTTCCAGGTATTATGTTACAGTATCATTTGTTATATACGGTAGAATTGTTATGCTTGACATTTTAATAAATATACCTTTATTAAGTTAAGTTTTTTTATAGAACAGGGGGCAAACGGCTCACCTGAACTTAAGTAATATCGTCGACCTTGGAGGCGCTTCTGCCGCCCAGGGATGTTTACCGGACATTTAAGAATTGTTATCCTTATGGAAGGACCCTAAGTCTAATTGGTTCGGAAATTGCATAGACGGCTGGATAATATATCCGATAACTATAGTTAAATTGAAATTGTAAATTCGTTGGCGCTTGATCTGAAGAATTATATTTTATATATCAGAAGATTTAAACTTCATTTTGAGTCTCCAGTACATTTAGCTGTTTTTTTATTCAATAGTTACTTTGTTTAAACTGCATACACTATTTTATTTAATGTATTAAATTAATAAACTAGTTAAAAATACCATACCAAGTATTTTTTTTATTAATGAAATAATGCATAAGGCAAGTCTTAAGCAACTTTATTTTTATTAGGTTGAGTGGGGCCACTTATGCCATAGTTTTGTTTTTCTTTTTGATACTTCTTCCTATTTTGTTGTGTACCATCCTCCCTACCGTGGCCTAATGGTTTCAACTTGCAACTCTCATCCCCGGGTTTGTAGGTTTGATCCTCGGCTTCACCAATGTACTGTCTGCATTGAACACTGTGTCGTACGCCGAAGGAAAATGCCATGAGGGAACCGGCATGGATTAGATCTAAAAAGATGCCTTGAAAGATTCCTTAGAAAGGACCACATAGAAATCAAAGGCCCTGAAAAGGTTGTAGCGTCATTGGCATGTATATATGAACCCTATTTACATTAGCACGAGTATAAATTACTATTATAAAGTCAGTTTCAGACATCATTCAATGTATTTTACTAAGCAGTATATCATTAAACAAGTCACGTATATTTCATCTCGTAAACTGTAGGACATCGTATTAACGCGACGAGACAGTTTTCAAGATAGTAAAGCTGCACAAGAGTAGGTTTCGAAATGTAATTCATAAAAACAGTCTTATTGCACTCTTTAACGTACTCTTTCATTCCGTTCCGTCAATTAATGATCTTTACGCTGTTATGAAAAGAGACGAGGGATAGGGTCAGTGTTTATGGATTTTAATGTACTTATCTGAACGCATGGGAAGCACAAGCGATATAAGATCTAGCGAGCACAAACATTACGGGTTTTGAGAGAACTAACATCGCAGTTGCAATCAACGCGTTGGCGAACGTGTCAGCGATTGTAAAAGATTATTGGCGGTTAGGACGGGGCACATAAATGGACAAATACAAACAAGTTTCTTAAACCAATCAGAATCAGAGACAGTTAAGATAATTCAAACTCAAAAAAGATCTTTAGGTAGGAAAAAATACGGATTGGAAACAAATTCAATGTATAATTTGTTTGTGTTAGATAGAAGCAGAAATATCCCTATTTATGAGAATACATATTGGTAATGCCCACTATACATTGTATATGTATATTCTTACTTTAACATATCTTTTTTACAGCAAACTCCCAGAGATTATTTGAAGAAATTCAATAGTCTCGTTAATCTTTAATTAACCAATAAAGCTTTTTATAAATTTGACGATTATTAAAATGATCCTAATCCTTGGGATTGATTTGCTCCAATTCAAATATGAAAGGCTGCTCTGACTTAAAAAAAAATATATGACAGAAAAATTGGTGATGATGAAAACAGAATGGCGGAGGGATTCTTGCCCGCTCTACGCCCTTGACTTGCGAACTGGTAGTAAATGTAAATTTAGAATCAATTTAACATCTTTTCTGATGGCGTTCATTAGTGTCCTTGATTACCTACATGAATAAAGTTATTTTGAGTTTGTAATTGAGTTACTTAATATAAATTTCCAGAGCCAATTGGTTGTTACCTTGGCTTACGTTATTATGATATTATGTTACATATTACTTATAGTATATATGTAATAATTTGTTAAGTAACAAACAATCTCCCTCTTTATAATATTAGTGTATTGAATAAACACTTTATTTATAAAAATCAAATATAATTACAATTTTTTAACCTAAATAGTATTAATAAAAATATTTAAAAAGTAATAAAAAGCAAATTAAAACAAATTTAAAAAGTTTGGCACTTTTAACGCTGTCAGCATTTCCTCGCTGTATTGCGATACTTATTCGTCGAGTGAGGAAAGCACCCGCTCTGGAATTACCCGTACTATCAACTAGGCGCCAACTTAAATCTTTCTTAACCACCTGTGCACTGGAACCACATGACCCAAGAGTCTCTTCTCCAAAGTTAACAAAATCAAAGTTGGACGAAGGACTCTTTTATTTCAGCCGTTATTCTTTTATTTTCGCCTGCTGGGGCCGCGCCAGCATTTGTGCTTGTCCTAGAGGTAGGACGGGATTAGCGTGTACGACTGGAATCCCATACCAAAGCTCATCCTCTTCATCAAGACATCTTTCAGGGACCAAAGACATCATCCATCCATCCATCATTGCCATCATCTCTAGTGATGCCAACATCTAAAATGGCTAGAACTCTGTCGAAGGCAAGTGGCGTATGATGTGGTGAATACTTATCTATCGTCAAACACAATTTGGGATAAGCATTAAGCTAATAATCAGCTTCCCTAGACCCCACTCCACCCACCTTGCGCTGTAGGCATTGTCCTTGTTGGTAATTATATTTATTTATTCATAATTACATAAAATTATACAAGAAACTATGATTACAAATTTTAGACGTAATAGTATTGGAAGATAAGCAAGCTAAGAAGGGAAAAAAATAAACAAGGAACCTTAAACTATACCATACCATAACCATAAATGAAAACTTAAACTTCATTAAGAGCATGATAAACAATGTTATTATAGATAAACTAGGTATTTGTAAAAGCGTATGGCCCGAACTGTGGATAGAATAGGATACTTGCTGTGTCAAGTATTTTTACAAACCAACAATCGGTGTGGATATGCGGACGCAACCGCCGCATCGCATGTCGGGAAGCGGATAAGGCTCTGCTGTTACCGCATCCCGCCTAAGGCTATTGTTGATGGTGCCTTGTGGGTTTGAACAATCGCGAGCCATTAAAAAAAATTAGTTGGAAGACTCATCAAGTTGTAAGAGCGAGATAGCCTATTCACTGGACCATTAAAAGCAGCAGATAAGCGAGCCGTAGGGTATGTATAGAAGACTAATATCTAACATGTTATCAATATTTGGCTCGTATGCCAATACTATCTTACCTTTAAACTGAATACTCGCGTAAACAAGACGTAGATAATGTAAATGAAAAAAAAAGACAAAGATTAAGTCGTCAAAACCCCTTCAAGCATATTTATGTCAATTGTCAATCCGGCAGAAGAATTAAGACTAGCCACACCACACTGAACCTTTCTCAAGTCGTTTTTGTTTTGGACAGATGTGACTTATATCGGGATTAGAGCGACCTACTTAAATTCACCGAAAAAATTGACAACCGGGATTTGAGCGTCACTTGTTTCATAGCCCTTTATTTAAGGATTTTATGATGCTTTAGGTTTTTTCCCCACATTTTATTGTTATAGTAAGGGTCTGTGATAAAATTATTCTTTCCCGCAATACATACCAACGAGCTCATGTATTTATAGCAACCCAAATTTGTGAAAAATTTGGTGACATTTCGTATTGATTATCTTTGGGTTTGAATGGCTTAAATTGGTAAATTACTTAAAATAAGAATAATGGTACTATTACTATCGGCAATTAAATATTCATATTGTATAGATCCTTAACATTAGCAACACAAATAAATCACTACGATTATGAACTTCACACTATTGACTTTGATGTTGTTAAATTATAAGCTCTGAGTCATAATAACAATGGCAACTGACAGTAACAGCATTGTTTCAACATAATACATTACTTGTAATAATAATAATGAGTATGGACGCTTCAACCTTTTTAGATCTGGGCGTCAGATTTTTGTATCTGTCTTATGATCATTTGTTAATATATTAGGCAAGTAGGCGATCAGCCTTCTGTGCCTGACACACACCGTCGACTTTTTGGATCTAAGGCAAGCCTGTTTCCTCACGATGTTTTCCTCCACCGTTCGAGCCAATCTCAAATGTGCACATAGAAAGAAAGTACATTGGTGCACAGCCGGGGATCGAACCTACGACCTCAGAGATGAGGGTCGCACGCTGTTAAACGCTTTTTTTTAGAATCCATGTAACTGAATCTTCAATGTTCACAATTAAGTTTTGGAAACAAAGGTATTGTTACTGCTATTATGACCAACAGAGTCAAGCCATTACGTAGGAATTACAAATACTGTGTCATCAGATTTTAAGATATCACTTTAATAAAATATTTTATTAAAATCATATAATTAGAGAGTTTAACAATGCTTTGAGTAACATACTGAGGGAAATTTGTCTTAGGCTCCAAAACAAGAATCTTCCGTAAGGCCGCAGAATTTCCTTAAGAATTAGACAATGTGTTTCTTCTCTGAAGTATGTAACATATTTTATGTCCTATTTATATATATAAATTACATATTAAAATGAAAAAAACGATTTAAAAAGAATATTATTCAGTATCACAGTAATTGTGTAATATTAAAATATTTGTTTAAAATCATATAATTAGAGCGTTTAACAATGCTTTGAGTAACACACTGAGTGAAATGTGTCTGAGAGGCTCCAAAACAATAATTTTTCGTAAGGACGCAAAATTCCCTTAAGAATTAGACAATGTTCTTTCTTCTCTCAAGTATGTAACATATTTTATGTCCTATTTATGTATATAAATTACATATTAAAATTATGTTATTTAATGATGATGATAATGATGAATGATATTATTTAGTCTCACAGTAATTGTGTAATTTTAGGTTAGACTTTAAGCGTCTAAAACCCGTTTTTATAACTAAAAAGTTACTATAATTCTGCCTGAGCCCGTTAACTTCGAATTTCAGCAATATAAGCATAAAACATAAGCTTTCAGTGGCATTGTAAAAATGTTATGAAACGAGGAGTTCAGGTAAGCATTAATGAGACGCCCGCTCGGGTTACAAAGTCTGCCCACTGCCGAGAAAATTACTCTAAAATTTACATAATAGAGAATCCGTGGCCGCCCTAGTCCTTTGAAACTCTGAACGGTCCGCGTCGAGTGACACCGCCGTACATTAAATTAACATCTCTCTCACTTTGTTTGTGAAGTCCACACTGCACTAATTTGTGACAAAATTAGTCTAAGTTTCAAGTGAAATTCCGCGGGCCACTTTGTATAACTGTTCATAAATAGTATCATTTATTTATTTATTATTGCGATTGTCAATATTAAATACAAATTAATGCTCACCTAGAAGCACGCTGGACTTTCACCCCCACGTTGTGGACAACCCTAGGTAGTGCGCTGCACTATTTGGTTGTGGAATGGAATTCGGCCAATTAGGCGGAATTAGGAAGGACCAATTCCTAAAAGGCCGGCAAGGCGCTGGCGAGCCTTCTGGCAATGTGAGTCCATGGGCAGCGTATTAATATCCGGTGAGCCTCCTGCCCGTTTGCCTCCTATTACATTTAAAAAAGTGTTGCCATCCATCTTCTCTAGAAAGTATAATATGGGTTCATTAAGGCGACGAATTAATAGGCATCTTCTGGACGGGCATTTCTGTCCAATTCTGAATTTAAAAAAAAGTATATCTAAATTTACACTAACCAAACTGCTACTCTAAACTCTATCAAAATGTGGAAATGACCCCGCATTCCTGGAAGATACAACGCGGATGTTGGGTCTTTAATCATTGCACACTTAAACATTTTTTAAAGCCACTGTTACTCTGTTCCATTTTTAAATATAAAAAAAACACAAATTCAAACTGAATGATATGTTCTATTTTTAAATAAAAAAAACACAAATTCAAAGTGGTTGATATGTTCCATTTTAAATTAAAAAAAAACACAAATTCAAAGTGTATGATATGTTCCATCTTTAAATTGTATCGACAAATATTTACAATTATTTTATAGTACCAATTAATTGAAGATTAAGTGAGCAAACTAATTAAGATGGAGCAAACAAAGGTTAGTTAACTCGAGGTTCGATTCAGCGAAACTAAAAACGTGAATCGAGCATTTCAGGTAATTGTGTAACTGGCGCGCATCATTAGGTAATTGTAGTTGCGGCCACGACTACCGTCGATCCGAACAAATACTCCTCAGCGCTCAATAACTTGATTCTTGTTTCATACTGTTTTCTTTGTAATGCAGATCTTTTATACAAATTTGTATGATTTACAAGTTGGAATATAATTCGAAATTCAAACTGGCCTTTAGATTCAGAGTGGAGACAAATCCAATGCTTTTAAAAATAATAGAAAGGCCACTGTTAGTAAAATTGTCTTTGATTGGAGTTTTTATTTGAATTTAGAATTATAAAACTGTTCAATTGTTTTGCAAGTATATTTTTATATGTGATAGCATAAACAACAGACATTTTAAGAGTGATAACATCACGCCTAGTAAAACACTCAGGTATAAAGCCTTACTTATAGCTTTAAACAAAGTTCATTTACGATTATTTGTATGTAAATGTGGAGGAAAGATCGTGTACTAGTCTTCCAACCTAAAAGCTATTGTTTAATGCATACAAAGTGTTTGTTCTTTTGATTCAAACATAATATTTTCTTTCAGATAGGGGTCTGCTCGTGATCAATGACTTTATCGATTTTTGTATGCAAGTGAAGATCGCCGCTCTCGCTTACATACAAGAACTGAATTGAAGCTAGCTGCGTAAACACAAAGTTTACGCTAATTAATAGGGGCTTAGAAGAGATCGCTTATTGTCGATGGATTCAATAAATATTATAAAATAAAGTGTTCCATAATATATAATTGCGTTTAAATCCGGGTAGTATTTTTTAGATTTATCTTTTATCGAAGTTATACTTCTTTTGGCGTTTGGGAAAAATCGTAAGAGTAAATTTTATTCGATGCATGCACACCGTCACAAAAAACCAACACCCACGCACCGTCACAAAACACCGACACCCTGAAGTTAGGATAGTGTTTTCGTTTTTTTGAAGTTCTACGTGTTTTAGCGCGTTCGGGATAAAAAATGAGAGTATTTTTTTCTATTGATAGTGTCGTTTTTTCGCGTAGAATAAGATGAAAAAAATAAAATTGTAAAAGATTTTTACCTTGTTACACCAAAGCAGTATAACTTCTAACGCGTGTACATAATTACATGCACGATGTTTTTTATTTTTACTTTTGACACATATTAAAATAAAGACAATCAGATACTTATGTGAATATGTTAAAGAAAGGAATCATATGTGGAAATGACATGAGACCTTAAGAAGGCGCAGCCCTAACCAGATCCAGCCATCCTTTCAATGGAGTAGCCCGCAATATCACAGGAGCTCACGAGGGGACTCTTTGTATGGCAGAAGTCGAATAGGTCCGCCAAGCATCGCGCTTTCCTCGCTCAACGAATAAGTATCGCAATACAGCGTGGAATGCTGCCAGCGTTAAAGATACACTGCCACAGGAAGCAAACTTTTTAAATTTGTTTTATTTTCTTTTTAATAATTTTAATAATTAATTTGTAGCTTAAGAAAATTGTAAATATTGTTTAATTATATTATATATTATATAAAAATTGTTATGCACCATGAAAATCTAATACATAGGTTATGTAGGTATAATGAAAATAATAATAATAGCAAATGATAAATAATAGAAAATGTCCACCGAGTTATTTTTCAACAGTTTTATTGTAAATCCGACACATTATCTTATCAGGACCATTTTTCTAATTAAAAAGCAATATTAATATATATATAGTGCACATATAGTCATACTAATTAATTCAATCTCAATTGGTAATTACTATCGATGAAAATGTACACTTCATCGCAGAAATTAATTTATTAACGTTTTTTTTATCGAAGTTCGAGCGTGTTTGTGATAAAAATTAACGAATCCAATCAACTGTTATCTCGCGAATATCTGTAAACAATTTTATATTATTTAAAAAATACATACGGTGGCAGTATTTGTACTACCTAGTCTGTGAAGGTTTAAACGTATAAAATTAAATTACTAACGTAAAACTATTATATAATGCGTAGTTTATACACAATAATTTCATAATTTTTATTACTCAAAGGTTGTATTACCATTTTTTTTCTATTACTTTTGTTTGCTACACCCTAATATAATCTATGCATTAATTTAACTTCTCTGTGACTGTTCTTTAATTAACTAAAAAGTTTAAGTTATTTAAATAATTATTATTTTGTGTAATTCACAAATTTTATGCTATTATAATTACGTCTAGTTTGCATATCAAAAATGCAAATCTCAGCTAAAGATTGCATATAGTTCCCATTGTTAAATTTAGTTTGTTACTGTTAAACCTTTCGAAACAGTATAACTTTAGTTTTATTTATTTTATAAGTTTTCAAAATAAGCAAAACGGCTTAAAAACGGTCTATTATAAGTTTCTTTCCAGTGGCATAACTATACCATCTGGGGCCCGAGGCGATTTCTTTACTGATAGGGTCTACTATCAGTAAAAATTGTCACGTTGTACTCAGTTTAATTTTAATAATCTTCGAGATTTTCAGCGTACTGAATTGCACGTCGTATATGTCCCACTAATGCCAGAATAATAACTCCTCTATTAGGCGAAACGGAATGAAGTCCCCACGCTAGTCCAATGCGTATTGCATTTATTTATAGAACATAATATCTCAATGCATTCATCATTTAGTCGCTAGCTTTTCGGTGAAGGAAACGTGAAATGTATGCACATTTAGAATGAAAAAAAAGGATTGTGCGGCTTCTTGGGCAGGGGCCCTCTTGGGTCGGGGGCCCGCGGCATTTTGCCAGCTGCCACCCTATTGCTACACCACTGTTTGTTACATTTCAGGAAATACTGTACACTGGATATGTAGCACTATAAATTTTTGTGTAACAAAAATCATCTTTAAAAATAATCTTTGAAATTGAATTGAATTGTGTCTAGTATAAGATTCAGATAAAAAGCCATAAACAAACATAATTAACCACATGCATATAGAATTTTTCCGTATCACTTAGACGTCGATCGTTCCTCAACAGACCGTTTCTTGAGAAATTTTTCCCCGGACCACTACTATGTGGAACCAGCTGCCCACTGAATAATTTCCGAACCAATACAAGTTAGAGTCATTAAAGAGAAGAGCGTACCATTCTTAAAATGCCGGCAGCGCGCTTGCCAGCCTTTTGGCAATGAGTGTCCATGGGCAGTATCACTTACTATCAGATAAGCCTCCAGCCCGTTTGCCTCCTGTAACATAAAAAAAAATAATCATAGCGGTCATCATATTTCCCAGCGGTCTTCGTAAGCGCGTTTCAGGGTGTGCCGTCATCGTACTGATTTATAGCAAAAGTTTGTTAGCGACGGTTATGTGACGAGCATGGGTTTCTGTACAATTTTGAATCTGTGGAGATATTGCTTAGTTCTATCAAAGATTAAAACGATGTATTCAAAAATATCAGATGCTGGAAATATCGATATATTTAAATATATACAAATCGAAATGCAACCCGCAGTTTAATATCGTTACTGGTAAGTCCTCTTTGAAGTTGCATCAAGTTTACTCAGTTCACGTTAGTCCGTAGTATATATTAAGCTTAAGTTTAGATTTGTTATTGCATAGTTCATTTCAAAGTCGGGTTAACGATTACTTTCCATAGGAGACCAAAGCTTTTTTATTGCATGAATTAATATGAAAGATCCCACCAACACAAGGTGTTATTATACGCTTATTTTTTGAAGGGGAATGAGCAAGCACTCCAAGTTAAGATAGAGAATTATCACTAAATAAATTCAGAGCCCTCGTTAAGCGTAAATTAAACGTTTTATAAATTTAACGAATATTTAAATAATCCTAATCCTTGGGATTGATTTGATCCAGTTCAAACAATTTGTATGACTTTAACTTAGCGATTAAAAAGAGTTTCGGAAAGTATCTTGCCCGCTCTACCCCCTTGACTTGCGAACTGGTAGTAAATGTAAATATACAATTAATTTAACTTCTTTTCTGACTTTATATAAGTGTAATTGTTTACCTATATGAATAAAGTTATTTTGCGTCTGAGTTTGAGTAAGTGTTTACCGCCCTCCATGGACACCCACACAACAGGAGATTTACAAGTGCGTTATCAGCCTTTAAGATGTGTATAGATTATAAAGCTATATTTTTTAACATTTTGGCACTAAGCTCAACTAAAGTGCCGCCACCCATTGACACTCACATAGCCAGAAGGTTTGCAATGGCATTGCCAGCCTTTTAAGAATCGGTACGCTCTTTTTTTGAAAGACCCTAAGTCTAAATAATGTGGAAATCTTCAATGGCCTGGTTTCACATAGTGCTGGTGCGAGGCAAAAACTGCCTGAAAATGCTCAATTGTGGAACGACGGACGTCAAGGTGATGATTAAGAAGCTTCTTAGATACATTGGGGTATCTTCCCTTTTCTTGAAAAAAAAATTATAGTCTTTTTTCACCGTTTATCACATGGTTAAAACAATTTGACAGAAAGAGACAAAAGGGTAAGTAATAGTGGAATACGGTTCATTTAGTTTTTATGATTATTAGTTGTGGGGCATTGTACTCTCATACCCTATGGTGCTACAACCTTTTAGTTCTATGCCTCAGATGCTTCGTAATTATTTCACATAATAGACAAGTGGTAGGGTAAGGTGATCAGCCTTCTGTGCCACGTACACGCTAATTTTTGGTCTTAGGTATGGTGGTTTCCTCCAATGTTTTCCTTCTTCATACGAGCGAGTGTAAATGTTATATAAAAGGTGCACGGTTCAGGATCGAACCTACGACCTAAGGGAAGTCGTACGCCTAGGACAACACTCCTTTATAAATGGAGGACAACACTCCTAATTATAGTTATTATGAATTAAAAAATATGTCATCTAAATAGATGATAATAGTCAGTTACTACACCTAGATGTACCCATGTAAGTGGGTGTGTTGCATGGAGTCATACCTCTTTGATAACTCACTTGGAGATTTCTTATCTATTAGATTAATATATATATGTAATTCAAAGCAATTTAGGTATAGGTTTCTCATTCTGCAATAAGTTGATGTGCATAGGTCCACGTATCTTTAATGTCGTAACGAATTCGCCTTTTTCTCTATAATGTCATTCAATTACTTAATGAATGAGCTACTCATGAAACGCACATATAATTATAAACTCATTAGCTTGACACAATTAATGGTAAAATCTTACCAATTTTCATATTATTATAACACCCCTGTTCCGGTCTATTGCGTATTCCTGCTAAGATCTAGAATATTTTCAATGCAATCGGATATACTTACGAAATACAAATCGTAATCATAATAAGACATAGACTGTTTAGAAAAGACCGCCGTGAAATTTTAGGTCAAAACGCGATTGTAAGTGCGTCCTCCTATTTCACCATGCCTACCTACTGCTGATAGAGGACAAAACATGTTTTTTTTTTAAATTAATAATGTACTATTAATTGCTTAAGATGTCATGTGGCATTTGGTGTAATGTTTGCAACTCCTGATTAACATTGTGTAAAATGAAAAACTTGGCGATTAAAAAGAGTGACGGAGAGTTTATTGCCAGTTCTTCTCTTCCTTTCTACGTCCTTGATTTAAGAACTGGTAGTAAATGTTATATTTGAAGCATTTAATATGTACTTCTTTCTGATGTTCGTAAGTGTACGTTGTGTTACCTAAATGAATAAACGATTTTTATTTGATTATCATGTGCGCTTGACTTGACTAATGCAATGTCACCCACAGCAGAGGGCATCCAGCGTCAAATGCCAGCCTGATCGGCCATGGGCAGCTCGTTAGCTATACTCCACATCATTCCAGCTGCGTGATGAAAATCAATCAGTAGAATGATTGTCAGAATAAAAGCTCATAACCACTGGTCTATCACTGCTTTTAAACAGTTTTAAAATAATATATTACCTTCTTTTTCACGAAAATACCATTATTACAATAAAATAATAAGAAATAGAGGTTGAATACTAATAAATCCTCGATTCTACAAGTTAATCAAGCCATTATGTAGGATACAGGTCGGATATTGCCTGAAACTTTAATTAAAAGGGAATCCTATCCAAGTACAGCTTATGGCCGTGTTTGCTCTTCACGTTGGCCGTCTCAAGTAACTTAACCCTTATTCGTGCAATTTTTTATAGAATATTTTTGATTATAATATCTTAGTTGGTTTGATATATTATTATTCAATGAGCAGTGTGTATAGTGGTTTCCTAGTGCGACTTTCATCACTAAGAGTTGAATGTATTTGCTGTCTATAGCGCTTTTAATACTCGCTAGTACGGTGAACGAAAACATGGTGAAGAAACCGTCCTTAGACACAAAAATCTGCGGCGTATACACGGCACAGAAGGCTGATCACCGTGTCCATTAGAAAAAACAAATGATCTCGAAATTGATGCAGAAATGTGAGGCCCAGACTTAAAAGGTTATATGACATATATTTGCGTAATACGTATTTACCATCCAACGGAGGCGGCGCGTAAGGCTTTAACGTGTTTAATATACATATTAAGGACCTCTCTACGTACCCCAAAACATTCTTCACTGACATAATATGTGGAACCTGTGATACAGTAATGCTACAAGTTTGTGTGGTCAATTTGACACTAGGGAAATTACGCATTTATTGTAGTTTGCCAGTTACAACAGTGTTAGGTTAATTTAATTGTTATCATATTGTATTTATTAATTATTCTAGTTTTCAATAACATTAAAACTAATTAACAATTAACCTACATAGTAACAAAAAAAAATCATAAATAGAAAATTAAAACCAATTTAAAAAGTTTGGTACCTGTAGCAGTGTACCTTGAATGCTGGCAGCATTTCCATGCAGTATTGGGATACTTATCTGTTCAGTGAGGAAAGCACCAGCTCTGAGCAAGTAGGCGCCAACTTAAATCTTTATATAGCGCCTGTGCACTTTAACCCCACGACCCTAGAGTTGCTACTCCAAAGGGAACAAAATCAAACTTGGACGAAAGACTCTTATATTTGGACCGATTATTATTTTAACAAGGAAACGCTCACGATTTTTCATAATAACTATCACTACCAAACAGAATTCTTACAAACTATTCATATATGATCTAAAAAGCAACAGATATATATAAAAGCTTATTGCAAAATTTTGGAAAAGATAGCAAATGTTAGATATACTAAAATGTTTGTCATTCACCGGACCATACTACTAATACTAATAATTATTACCACTATACTATAAAAACTATAAAAACATTTATTGTGATTGCAATTTCTCAGGTATTAAAGATTCCTGTATAAAATATAGATATTTCAAATTAAATATTCCCAGAGATGAGTTCAAAAGATGAAGTTATTTATGACGGCGTTAAAAAAGAAAAGTTTGTTTTAATTTAGATAAGATTCTTTTGTGACAAATTAAAGCCAATTCGTTGAATGAAATCTCGTGATGATTAAAATTATATGCCATAAAGATTTAGATAAGAATTTTCTATTAAATATATTTATATAAGTTTTTGTTTTATTGTATTGATAGTTTTGATCAAAAATCCTTAATAATTTTTAACTCTCCTCCTTAATCTCTCTGTTCAATCGGCACTAAGCAGTTCATGTCTCTCGTCAGCAAGGAAACATCAGGAGCGGACAATCTGTTTCCACCGGTTTCTTTCCAGCTGCAGCGCCTCCATAACAGTGTACCTAGGTAACACTGTAAATGTTTAGAAAATGAAAAACGGCTTAATGTAGAAAGTTGCCAATACTTTATTATTTTTCAAAGTAATCTCCGTTCCTCTCTACACATCGTCGCATTCGATGGAACCACTGAGAAAAGCAGTGAGCCCATTCTTAGGGATATCCACTTTGGCATTTTCGTATGCTTTCACCGCATATTTAGGGCTCATAAGGCGAATACCTCGAATTTTATCTTTAGTTCTTGGGTATAAATGTGCGCTGTATGGCGGATGACTCATTATCTCGACACCTGCCATAGTCAAATATTCACCAGTCCTCGCGAAGGTGTTTCTGGTCGTCTGTTAAAGTATGGGGAATCCATCTGGTACAAAGGTTTCTAACGTCTAAATGTTCGTGTAATATTTTTTTACTTGACTCATACCAATGCCTAGGCTTACCCTTATATGCTGATAGGTCACTCTCCTATCTTCCTCTATCATGCGTCGCACAGCACTAATGTTATCTTCAGTAGTCGCTGTTAAATGACGTCCGTCACACGGGTCAACATTGAGATTGCTACGTCCAGGATTAAACTCGTTTAACCAATTGTAAATAGTGGCCCGAGATGGGGCTTCATTAAGTAATGCTAATCGCAGCCTATTTGTTTGTTGTGTTGAGTGAGCCCATAACGAAAGTCTTAATAAATCACTGACCGAAATTTTTCTCGCGTTAGGTTAATTTTCACGTGTAACAAGAGTTTTAGATTTGCCGCCAATTCACCAAAACAAATGACAAATGAATGCAATATACAATAGTTCAAATTTTTTTTTTCATTAGCAATGTTTCTAACTGGCCCGTTTTAAACATTTTCAGTGTTACCCACTTATATCCATCTTATAACAGTGTATAGTTTTAAGTGTTACACTTGATAGGTCCATTTAGTTGTTAAACGGCCACGTGCCTTCTCTGTTATCAATAACGATTAGTTTCTTCAAGTTCTAATCGCCTCTGCACTTTGTATGGCCCAAACAAGATACAGATTTGCTGTCGGCATATGGTAGACAGGCGAGTCCGAGTATTTTAGTCTCTTAATACTGTTTTCTTCATATTTTTGTCTTTAATTATTTTTCTAAATACTTTTAAACTCTATATGAAGATACGCACAGATACAGTCTTTAAAAAATCGCATCGTCAAGGAAAAAGTAAAAGGAAGGTTGTAAAGAATTCGTACTGTGTAACCCTTCAGATTTAGTGGTTTTATGACGTTTTGGCGTTTTGTGGTTAAACAAAATGTAACTGCGCCGTTTTATTTTAAAGTAAAGACATATAAGCGACACTGAAGCAGTACTGGCCACGTAGCTCCAGCGCGAAATAAAAATAATCGAAGAAACGGATGCCGATGATATCCGAGGCCGATACCCATATAAGGTCTGTACTGGATTATTATTACTATTTTATCTAGCAGTATTGTTTTCAATTCAAACTCGTTCCGTATCGATCTATAGTTGGTGCGATTAACCAAAGAGTTGCAACTTTTCTCATTGATGCTCCACTCCTATACGTTACTATGTCACATAGCAGATAATCTAGCTTAATGAAGATATATTAAAATCCGTTCAGTTTGAGAGTTCCAATTCCTTTTATATTCAAATTGCTTAGATTTTTCTTGTATTGTCTTTTGTTAACACAGCTTTTACACATTGAAAGAAAACAATTGCGTGGTCACGGTGACTGAAGACAAAAGGTGTTGAATGTCAAAAGTATCACGGTTGTAGAGAAATTTGTGTTACCTGTATTTATTTCCCGGGAGTTGATATCGATAATAATACATAGCTTCAATACGGTTAAAAAGTGTTTTCTTAGATTTTTCTGACTATTCCCTTTTGCTCTAACATTATTAATAGATACAAAACAAGTTCTATTACAGGTGAGTCATGAATGAAATCAATATACTTTTTAAGATCAGAAGTGTATTAAATATATAAAAAACAAATCAATCCAAATGCCATATCACACGCCCGTCGCATCCAAGCACTAGAGTATAAAGGAATGAGTCGAGGCCGGAGGCAGTGAGCTCGTAATGTCCCGACCCGTCATCTGTCAAATCCTCCAAGAGACATGCGTCAACGAAGCAAGTAGACAATATATCCTTCAAGAATATAAACGTCGGAACAATGGCGTTACTGTCAGCTGCCATGTCATAGGACTCGTAAATTAAAATCAAACTTATATCACTGTAAAACGGTTACTAGTTATGTATTCAAAAAGCCTAAATTACTAAATCTACACAAGGTACTAAGGTCAACAGAAATAGTGATTTCATAGTCATTATTATTATTAAAAGAAATTTATTATGTCGGAACAATGACGTTACTGTCAGTTAACATTGTCAGTATGTCACAGAGCTTATAAATTAACGTCAAAGTCAAGTCAGTTCAAAACCTTTAATATAGTGATTCCATAGTCATTATTATTATTAAAAGTAATTAATTATGTCGGAACTAAGGCGATACTGTCAGCTGTCATCGTTATTATATCACAGAGCTTATAAATTAACGTCAGACTCAAAACAATTTAAAACCATTACTAGTAGTTATTTTCGATTTGTCAATATAACTTAACAACTATATTATAGTCCTTTGTAATAGTGTCTCCATAGAATAGTCGTTATTACTTTTAAAAATATTTTATTATGTTTAAGCAATGCCGTGACTGTCATAATGTCACAAAGTTTATAAATTAACAACATCAAAGTCAAATTAGTTTAAAACCTTTATTGACATTGGCCCATTCAATAAACCTTTATTTTTAACAGACTGCTTATGTTACTCCGCATCATTAACCTACGTTTAAAAATTAAACAATTGTAACATGTGGAATTAAAAAAAAACTGGTATTCTTAATATATAATTCTACATAAACGATTATATACTTGAATAAAAATATTTGATTTTTCATATATGGATATGTATTATTCGAACTAAAAAATATATATAATAATATAATATAGATAAAAGCACGAGTTTATTATATAAGTAGAAATTTTTCATACAAATTTCCGTTGATGTTAATGTGCATTCCGAATTTTCCCAAGTTAAGGAAAAACAGTAAAGCAAATATTACAATCTAAATAACATAATTGATAATGTAACTAGAATATAACAATAAACCTATTAATAAGGGGATTAACTCTTTCGCTATCAACTGCATATATTACATAATACATACTTTTCCCCCATTCCGATTAATAATGCGTAACCGGTTATTTTTAAACATTAAAACCGATAAAATCGTATATACTGATTTTTTTAAACTAGCCACATGCAAAGAAAATATCTATATCTATTTAAAATTATCTAAGCAACTTAAATCGCTGCAAACTTATAAAATATGTATAGTATTATATCTAAAAAAATTGTTTATTTAAAAACAGTGCAATGTTATATATGTGTAAAATGACATATGCAGCGCGCTGTCAATCGCTGACAGTAACGTCAATTGACATGTATGTCGTAAATTTTCTAATATCCCGTTTGACTCCCTTATTTTTCTTATGAACCTCCTGACAATAATAAACACAACGAAAAAGAATTGTTCAATCAGTTAACGCGTGTTGCGATGACCAAGGGAAATGGATATTTAATATTTAGTGGCAAATAAATAATAAACAGCTGATTATGAACCGCCATCTTGTCTAATGAAGAACTATTGAGATGCAGTTTACAAGTAGAGTCTAGTCAAGCACCTTTATTCTAGACGACATATAAAATGAGTTGAGCATTATGACCCGAGTTCGATAACGCAAGTTCGGCTCTGTACATCAAGAGCAAACAACGTCTGTTTATAGATCGTTGAGATATTTGCTACCGCGGCTAATAAACCCACCCAGTCAGTTATTAGATAGCCTAACGTTAACCAACATAAAAATCACATTGAATATGCATTTCAAGACTGCTATGGTTACATTTAAACAAACCACAGTGGTTCTAATGTAACATATTATGATTTTATGTTGATTTCTGTATGTTGTTCGGCAAAATAAATGAATTAAAATAAAGCGAAAAATTATTGATGTACTGTTTAAATTGTCGTCAAGTAAGCCTAGGATTATCGATACTTGAAATATGTGAATACACCCACGAGGAGGTGGCATTAACTGACAATTATTTTAATATAGGCCGGCAACGCAATCGCAAGCTCCTCCGGCATTCAGAGTATCCATGGGCGGTATTACTTAACTCAGATGAGCCTTCTTGTCCGTTAGCGCTCCGTTTTATAAAAAAAAACTTTCAATATCATTGGCTATAATCCTGTATATATGTTAGCTTTTATAAACCACGGTGAAATTCGTTTACGTATCCCTCGCATTAAAAGCAAAAGGGGTATGCGGAAGCCGACTTACTCCAGGCTCTCTGGGTGAGCTATACATACTTAAAATATATATATATATATCTTTCATATATTTGTGTGTTGGAAATATATATCAATATTAATTTAACTAGCAAACTGTGTAATCGACACCCGATGGGGGTCTTCCCTGTGAGATATGACCTCCAACTATTCAAAGTTAGAGTGTACTCTTCCCTCAAAGGCCGGCAACGCATCTACTATAAATATCCATAGGCTGCGATGACTGCCTGTTATAGACGTCACGTAGGCTAGTTTGCTACTTGCTAATCTTATCAATATCAAAGGCTCGTTAAAGCTATTGCTTGATATGTTTTTTAGCATAAATTAATTAATTCATAAATTTAATTTCCCTTTTTTTATATTGTTAAAATATTTTTGTGGGTTTGTTGGGTAAACCGACAGCTCTTCCCCCCGTAACACAGTTTTAGACCAGTTCGGAGGGAGGACCATAACTAGTTATCTTTACTATTGAATTTTTCGATAATTTTATCTAGACATTTTTAATTATTATTATTATTACTATGTAGGTTAAGAATATTGTAAAGACTGTATATTTCTATCCCCTTCCTTTAATATCTAGGTTAATTTTATATTTATAAAGGCCATCCCCTAGGGCTGTCGCGGCTCTGGTTTATTATTAAGTATAGTTACCTAGGTAACACTGAAAATGAAAAACGGTTTACTGTAGAAAGTTTACTACACATTCGTTGGAACCACTCAGAAAAGCAGTGGGCCCATTCTTCCTTAGGGGTCTTCTATGGCATTTTCGTTACGGGGTGTCGCTATTCACCTGTGACGGTGTTAAATACAGCATTTGAGTAATTTGTAAGATAAGATCAAAACTTATGTAACTTTTGGCGACACCAGTCCATGCGATACCTTCGGATTCTTCTACCTTTCTGGTCGTCGGTAATGTATGGGGAATCCATCTAGTACAAAGCTTCCTGACGCCTAAATGTTCGTGTAATATTTTTTGAACTTGACTCATACCAATACCTAGGCTTTCCCGTATCTGCTGATAGGTCACTATCTTATCTTCCTCTATCATGCATCGCACAGCACTGATGTTATCTTCAGTAGTCGCTGTTAAAGAACTTCCCTCACGCGGATCATCATTGAAATTCCTACGTCCAGGCTTTAACTCGTTAAACCAATTGTAAATAGTGGCAGAAGATGGGGCTTTATTACGAAATCTAATGGCGGCCTATGATAGCTTTGTTGTTGAGTAAGCCCACAAGGAAAGTCATAATAAATATATAAATTGACCGAAGATTTTCTCGGGTTAGGTTCATTTTCACGTGTAACAAGAGTTTAAGATTTGCCGCCAATTCACCAAATCAAAAGACAAATGAATGCAATATACTACATTAGGCTATCAAAGAGTTCTAAAATTGAAAATCAAAAAGTTTTCATTAGGAATGTTTCTAACTGGCTAATTCTAAATATTTTCAGTGTTACCTACGTATAATTTATTGTATCTGTTCAAATGTAATATAAAGCTCGGAGTTACGAAGAATTTCATAACAGATACGACTAACCCCACTTGTTCATTATTAATCATAATAATAGCATCTCTCAAGGGGCGGCTTAATTTAATGAATTAAGCAGTTCTAAATATTGTAGGCTCCGCTAACCGGGAGCAATGAAATGTTAACAATGTTATTGTTGGGATTTAGTCCAACGGATGGCTCTTATTAATTTTAATGTGTGGGTGAAATCCGCACACAAGGTCATCAGGGTTATAATATATTACGGTAACAAAGATATATGCGTCGTAGCTAGACTTAGGTGTACATAGTTGCATTAGGAAAATTGGCATATGCATTGTTGTTCTATCCGGAGTGAGTTTTTTTTGAACAAGATCAAAACACCCAACTTTTTTTTGACATTACATTTATACGTGTAATTTGTTTAATGCAACATAAATTTATATAGTCTGTTATGCATTACAATTAGTTCTTTTCCTTATTCCTATTTCACCATGCCTCCTGCTGATAGAGGATGTTTGACAATCTGAGACAAATCTTTGTTTTTAATTTATTGAAGTGAAACTTCTTTATCGGCGTTGTAAAAAAAAACCGTCACATTTTTCGGTTACGGGTCACATTTTTCCGTTACGCACCATCTTTTTCTTGACCCTACCTTGATTCGAAGCCATTTAACAAAAATATATAATAACGATAACAATAATAGTAATAATTCTAGTACAATTAATGGAAATAATAATAAGGTAAAATGAAATAATTTTATTATTTGTATTCATGTCTCTGATAATAATGGCAACCATTACACCATGTTCCAGTTCCGTTCAAAGTTGTGTAAAACAAAAAAACTTGTCGATTAAAAAGAGTGGCGGAGAGCTTATAGCCAGTTCTTCTCTTCCGTTCTACGCCCTTGATTTATGAACTAGCAGTAAATGTAAAATTGATGTTTTCATTTAATGTATATTCCTTTTTTATGACGTCCATAAGTGTACATTGTGTTACTTATATGAATAAATGATTTTTGACTTTTACTTTTTAAATGTTTGTTTATTTTTACTCATTTCGTTATTTTTTTATTTCTACAGTAATTTAATACTTATACAATATAAGACTTATAAGTACAAAACTTAAACTAAGAACATAATTCTACATTTACACAAAACAATCTTTTTATGACAAATCGTGAATAAATCAATCATTGTGCAAGACAGCGTCTCACATGAAGACGTTTTTGGGTCTAATACATGATAATTACTTCACCTTCTACAAGTTATCGTAAAAAGAAATATCCATATGGGGTTTGAACACACCACTTCGGATTTAAGTCAAAACTGCTTAAAAAAAATTCATAATTATTTCAATACAGAAATTATAAACATTATTTCGTCATTCGTTGTACTAATATTTTATCATTGTTATCAAGTGATAAGGGAATATACTAACGTTTTGTTTCTTAAAGGTACACAACTTTAACAAATTAATCGCTTTAGACTGAACAATAATTTTATATTGTGAAATTTATGTTTTAATGGGATAAGGGAGTTACAGACAGGCACTTAAAATTTAAGGCTAACACACCCAGTGTTGCGGACTTTTGAAGGATTGGAGTATTTTTTTCATGAAAGCTCCTATTTCGTATGGGTTCGAAAACACCTCCTCCGGCAGCTGGTTCCGCTAAAAGTTGGTATGCGGCAAATGTACCTTTAAAAGCGCTATGTCGGAATTACAAGTCCTTTTTATAATACTGTCTTAAACATATCTAATATTAAATTAATAATTTGTTTTTGCACCTCTCAGCGGTAACGCTAAAACATTCTTAACCATACAATCGTGTCGCGGACTAACAGAATTTTCTTACATTTTTAACAAAAATATAATTCGCATATCCGTTCAGACGAAGTCACGAGAATTTTAACAAATCTCATTTTGCAAATAGATTCTAAGGTTGTTTCAATTAATTTATTAAACCCAATGTAATACTGCATTTGGTTTATCGGTGAATGAGTATTTAAAGAGTTGAGAGGCGTTTATCAGTAACATTTAGTAAGATGAGTAATTAAGCTTAGATTCAGTCACCAATTAATTAACGCAATCACACGGATTACGTACCCAGAACTAATAACGGTATGCAATGATTGCTCACATTGCGTACACTACATTTTTTTACGTAAAGAATAGAATTCCAAATGAACTAAAATGTATTAAATAATAAGTCATATTATTATTATATTGGTAAGTGTACAAAATATAAGTTTTAATAAGTTTATTATAAAGGGGTATAGGGATGTATTTTGGTGATGGTCC
The DNA here is from genome assembly GCF_905147105.1 of Pieris brassicae. Taxonomy (NCBI): domain Eukaryota; kingdom Metazoa; phylum Arthropoda; class Insecta; order Lepidoptera; family Pieridae; genus Pieris; species Pieris brassicae. The sequence goes on along the minus strand of NC_059674.1, from coordinate 3,575,527 downwards.
CCAATTCGCTGCAAATCAAAACCATTTGACACCTCAATCCACTTACGGGAGAGCAATACTTGAAAGCTGGATTTAGTTGAAGACGCGTCCTTTACTGTCCTATATTTAAATCATTTTTAATTTGTCATCAAATTTGGTAGCTAAATTTCACATTAAACAATTCTTCGATAACATTAATTAGAACGACTATATTGTACTGACGAATTTTACTTTGTAAGCCACAGCTTTTTAGAATTATTCCGCGTAAAAGCTGTGTCTTTTCACTGTGAACTACATTGTGCATGTGCTCATCAACAAATGCCTTTTCCAAGAGCCTACGAATTGTACGTTACCTAAATCTTTCACTAGGTGTAAAATAACCTTCTACCTACATTTTGACATGATTAAAGCCAATTCAACAAATGTTTCAATGTGCAAATAACACGCTTATTATCTTGACCTAACAGTGTCCACCCTACTGGCGTGTATCCTAGTTAGCCATAAAATTTGGCTATTAGATTGCCTCCTTACTTGATTAAAACGGGCTTTTATCATGTTAATAGGAATGTACGTCAAGGTCAGTATTGGCCTAGTGGGTTCAGGGTGCAACTCTCATCCCTGATGTCGTCGATACATCCATCTCCAGCTGATCACAAATGGACTTTCTTTATGTGCGCATTTCATATTCGATCGAACTGTGAAGGAAAACATCGTCGACGGCGTTTATCAGGTACAGGAGGCCGATCACCCACTTGCTTATTAGTGTTAACACAAAGTTACATCAGGTACAGAAATCAGAGGCTCAGACCTAAAACGGTTGTAGTGCCACTCATTTTAATCACGTATCTTTAATATTTCAGCTTGGTAACTATGACAACAGCAACGCTTAGCGTCGGGCAGTCAGTATAGTATAAAGGACAAAAGCAGTCTTTGCTTTGTGACTTTCATTCCTGAGGTTGAAGCCGAGACCGAAAAACTTGTAGCGCTACTGGTTTTATTTTAGAAAAAAGGACAAAAATTAATCCGGCAGAATTATTTCCTTGAAACAAATAGCAACAAAGCTATTCCAGTTTCTAATTTATTATTTATTCTTAGCCTTAAAGTAATTCTAATTAATGAACGGCACTCTCCGGCATTTTCTTTTTTGTAAATAGTTTTTGAAAAATATATATTGCATGTTCATTAAAGTCTATCTATTTTTGAAGGCTGAAGAGAGCTGAGAAGTGTCTAGTGGGTGCAACTTTTGGCTGCGTCCATGCGTCGGGACGAAGGGCAGATGGCTGGCCATGCGTCATACTCGGGTGCTACTTGTTGACTGGTCGGACTTGAATTCGGTGATGTTAGTTATTTGGACTATGTATTTGCGTGTTGTTCCCACGAGAATGTAAGTGCCTGCTCCTATTTCACCATGCCTCCTGCTGATAGAGAACAAATCTTTATTTTTAATTTATGTTATTATTATTAACTAAAACTTACTTAAGAAGATGCGTGGAATATGGCGTAATGGTTACAAATATTGTGTAAAAAAAACTTGGCGATTAAAAAGAGTGGCGGAGAGTTTATTGACAGGTCTTCTATTTCGTTCTACGTTCCCTTTATTACTGTAGTATTTATTTTGTATTTATTTTTTGACGTTCATAAGTGTACATTGTGTTACCTATATGAATAAATGATTTTGACTTTGAACTCAAAGTCACGTTTGTGGAGAAAGTATGGTATACTGTTCCACCAACCTAAGGGAGGATTGAGCAGTCTAACCACTGACAAGCCTGAAGGCCCCAGTCGAGAACTTGTGTATGCTTAGTGGCCGAAATTACTTAATTACTCCAAATTGTGGATATGCGGCTTAGTCAAGACCTTTTGTATAACCTTGTTTTTAAAATTATGGATATTCGGCGTAAGATCGAGAAGACTGTTCGATACTTAAGTAGCTTAGAATCTTAGATGTAATCTAGAATTGTTAGAAAACATTTGCAGCATCAAACTGCCACACTTTGTAATTATAAGTTTTATTTTAATTAAATTAGCTTACTCGTATAGAACTTTTTTTGTGACCTCAGGCAACCAATAAAATAAACCCATACATTATTGGTAAAATAAAAAATATTTTCAGTTGAACACAATGGAATACCCAAGAGTGATTTGGGCAACATTGTTCGATTCGTGCACATCGTTTAAAAATCAAAGACTTGCTATATTGAAGTCTATATTTTGGTATTTAAAATATGAAATGTCTACTCTCTATAGTGCGATTCTTGAAATAGGAATGTGTTTTTTTATTTTTATCACTCTATTACAAGAAGACGTCTGGATAATTTAAAGTTCTTTGCTCAAAGATTATCACCCTTATTCCTAAAAACAAATTTAGTCTGGACGTTTCAATAAAAGAAATCATCCTTCTCTTTCTATCACAGCGAAATTTCATAGAAAGAGATATTTGTGAGATTCTATTTTATTTCTACAAAGAAATGTCAATAATAAATTACGTTTATCGAATAAATGTTATATGAATAGTATATCTAAATAGCCATTTTCATGAATGAATAATCCCAGAGGAAACGATTTGTTAAGGGAAAATCGTAATACAAATAAAATAATCGTTTGTCATTGAGGAAAATTCAGTTGGTTTAGATGACGTTATAAGAAAAATACTTGGAACATCCGGCGCAAATACGCTCTGGTTTCGTGACTTTGCAAATCAAAATTATTTTCTTTCCTTGTAGACTTTAATATTCCTTGACGATGCGGGAGTCTCTATTAAAACTGGCCATTTCCGCGAGAAATGCACTTTCTAAAAAGTAAAATTACCAATGAAAAAATTAGATGTTGTTAGCTTAATCAAACTTAGAAATATAAATATATACAAAAAAATTAAAAGCTATACAACTTATGTGTATGCAACTGAATATTTAGTGTGGGTATTTAAACGAATATTGTAAAGTTCAAATATTATTTTGTGTTCGTTGAAAAATCTCCAAATGGTTTTAAAAACACATACAAGTAAGGAGCTGTATAAAAACTTAATAGTATACGATGAAACGATTCTACATCTCTGCAGAAACTGACAACAGAGCAAAGTGATGTACAATTGAAGATACCTAAGTTAAAAATGAATTTACGAATGAATGCGGTTGGAATCGCAGAGCACAGTTCAATTATGTTACATTTTTAATGCCACATTACAGGTAATCGTTTTTCCACGTGGAGATCGCGTGCTTGTTCTCGCGTGAGTCATTGTAGCCAGGTTGTCTGCAACACAGCCTCCGTGAATCAAACGATGTCCTCTCAGTCGTCAGCAATTTTTTTAACAGTAAATATATATTTTATTTTATAATTTCTGATCATAAATTAAGATTATCTTGTTTGATTAGTTTTTTTTTGTTAATTTAGTTATGCATTTTACCTTTAGTATTTATATTGTCCTTACTAGGGTTGCTTGGTAATCGCTTGTATATGTACTATACTAAAAAGACGATAAAACCAACCTTATACATTTGGACATCGTCATTATAATCCATGTTCTCTTGTGAATTGTTTTTGTACTATATTTCTTTGTTATATCCTTATAGCTTTTTAAATCTGTTATAACGAACCAATGTTCCATATTCTATATACTATCATATATTTACATTAAAGTTTAGTCCCCTTAAACATTAGTAGGTCGGTAGTAAATTATCAATAACTGGATATCCTCAACTGTCGCCAGTGATTTTTTTTTCTTAACATATACAAAAACATAGGTTAGGCGGGCAATCGCTAACAAGCGATTTCCTTTGGATACAAGAAGTGATTAAATATCATTATAACAAAATAACGTAAAGTGTAACACTAGAATTATCCAATAAAATAAATAAATCTCTCAGAATTCTGTATCTGTTTGGCACGCCAAGTCTGAGGCAAGCCGGTTTGCTCGCGATGTTTTCCTTCACTGTTAAAGCGATTTAACGCGCTTAAAAAGAAAGTTGTTGCACAGCTTGGGATCGAACCTACGAATTGAGGAGTGAGAGTCGCTCGCTGAAGCCACTAGGCCAACACTGCTCAGAATTATACAATACTAAAATAAAATCAAACTCTATTGTACATTCAATATATTTAATCACTATGTAAAAAAACTTAGAAATGCGTATAACATTTTAATATATTTTCTTTTTTTGAAGCTGAATTTTGTTGGATTTTCGTGACTGAAACACATTATTAACTTTTTTGAAAGCATTCGTCTATGATGAGAGAACGTTGAGGAATTTGCGGCTGATGAATATTCGGTATACCATCTTTACATTCAGCAACATAAAAACGAGTTAATGAATTTTCATATGCATTTCCCCTGACAAGACTTCTTACATTAATTATTATTAATGATTTAGATTGTAAGTTTCTGTAAAATAAAAAAATAAACCAGTTTCCTTAACAAATTTTCACAAACAAGGGGTACAGATGAAAATTTTGAAGCTTTTCTTTTCAACATCTTTTAGCTACACAGTGTATTCGGCACAAAGGATTTCCTTTAGTTCAATTTCTTTTGTAATTACTGTGTGCGGTTCATATACGAAAGAAACCATCGGGAGGTGAGGGTGTATCCGGAATTTAAGTGAGCCTATTTAACTATCGAGGCCCGACTCGGTCCGATCGTGTTGGGAATGGAAAATGTTTACCTGTGCTGTGTTTTGTCTCATTTGCTCGGTATTAGGTAATTTTGGAAGGCAATTGCTGTTTCAGGTTAATTAAAGGGACACATGATGTTCAATACAGTGAAATTTGTGTGGCACGATCGTTTTCCCTGCCAATTTTATGGGAAAAATACTCATTTCGGGAGTTAAGTTCGGTAGCAATTATTGTATGGAGATGTTCAAACAAAATTCTCTGTTTGAAGGTTGTAATGGTTTGACACATGAGCTTATAACTGACACAAAAATTAGGTATAGAGGGGTTGTGACGCTAATAAAAACTTGGATTATGGATTCATAAATCTAATTATGTTATTGGACATTATCCGAAACGAAAATGTTAAAATTTATGAGTGTGGTAAAAACTAAAGGGCCTCATTGGCTTCAACTGTGTTTGATTGTTTACATTTGGTTTGAGCTTCTAGATTTTAATAAAATATTAATATGTAACTTTACTAAAGTTAGATTACATTAGGGTGATATAGGTAATAATAATAAAAATAAAAATTCAATTAAATCAATGGCGCTACAACCTTTTTAGGTCTGGGCCTCAGGTTTCTATTAATCGAATAGGTAAGTAGGTGATCAGCCTTCTGTACCTGACGCACGCCGTCTACTTTTTGGGTCTAAGGCCAGCCGGTTTACTCACCTTGCGATGTTTTCCTTCACCGTTAAAGCCATTTAACGCGCATAGAATGAAAATCCATTGGTGCACAGCCGGGGATCGAACCTACGACCTCAGGGATGAGATTCGCAGGCTGTAGCCACTAGGCCAACACTGCTAATAATAAAAAAAACAGTATTAATCAAACACAAATCTTATGTATATAGATATTGAGTATTAGGCAGAAACCGTATTTTTTATCGGTAATTTTTACCGGTAAAAATAGTATAAAAAAACTGTATTAAGATAAATAATTACGTTGACCACGGTTCCTGTTATATTATAAATGTTACGTAAAGAAATATATACAAATTACTCAAAAATGTTAATGATATTTGACTTGAAATGCCCATTTAAAGTTTATTGGACGAAGGCAACGATTACCACAAGCACTTGGGAACTACGAACTAAACTTCGATCTCGTTAGCGGGTACTACTGTTTATTTCCCTTATATGTGTTTTCCGTTCTATATAAATTTTCACCATACTATATAGTCTTAAAGGTTTTATCTTTTTTCTGTTAATAAAATAAATATCTAAATCTGCTCATCGGCATAATGCTGAGCCAAGGCCAATTACAACCACAGCACACACAAATTACACACTTAAAACATTCCTTTTTAAAAAAAATCTTTTAAATATTTTTTTATATCTCATTTCATATATATTTTATTAATTATTGTTATTTTATGTGTTTCTGTGTGTGTGTGTATGTTTTGTTAGTAATAAATGTTCTGTCTATGTCTAAGTACATACATTATTATAAATACACAGAAAAAATAATAATGTTTTTTATTTATTCACCAGCTGATATAATTATTTAAATACTAAAGTATATGTATGAAGTATTTCTGAATCAATTCGACTTAGGGTCCTTCAAGAAAAAAGCGTACCAATTCTTAAAAGGCTGGCAAAGCACATGCGATCCTTCTGGCAATATGAGTGTCCATGGGCGGTATCACTTAACATCAGGTCTTAGAATCTAATCAAACCCTCGTCGTACTACCAAAAGTATACGTGAATGCATGAGTATTCGAATGGGTGTGTGTGCGTATAATATCTATAGAGAGCGTGGCTGAGAGTTGTAAGCATGTTGTTTATAAAGATAACATTGATATAAAGTCTGGCTATTATTATGTAAACGCATCCGAATGTACTTCCAAATGTTGTCTTTATTTGTCGTGAAATGTAAAATAGATTATAAAATGATATAAAAATATAATAAAAAGCCCTTTTTTATCTGACCATTTTAACTTACATGCTATTCTCAGAAAATAGTCGTATTCTAAAAACTAATGGACGTAGCAAAATAATAAATATATTATGAACCACTTTGGTCAGGTTGTCTGTCGACACAGGCCACCCCCAATTGTTTCCACGTCTCTCTATCCTTGGCAGACCTTCTGCATTGGTAGATCTTTTAATTTGACCTCCTCGTTTTCTTTTGCCATTCCTCGGGTACCACTCTATTAAATCCTTAGTCAATTTTTCTTTGTTGGTCATCATCATATGTCTAGTCCAGTTCCATTTATGTTTTTTTTAATTTTTGTAAAACGTCATTATTTTATAGTACCAGAATGTCATAGCAGATGTAAAAATCTACAGCGTAGGTATCGAACCTACATACGAAATGAACTAATAATTAATAAATTCTTCCTATACCAACACCTGTACAGAATTATAAGAATAATTTCAGATTTAAATACTAATTATTAAAAAATTAATTTTCGTTCGCATGAATTCACTGTTAAACTACAAAGCTACATTATCAGTCAACATAGGTTATATATTATATATACAAGCTTAAATTTAAAAAAAATATCGATATCCATACAAGATTACTGCAAAATTTTAAATGTTTATTAATTAACTATATTTAATCCCGATAATGTTTAAGCATGTTTTTCAAGTAATTAGGACGAAGTTATTTCTCAATAATTGGCGGTAGAGAAGAGGCGGCAAAGTTGGAGTCAGAGCCGAGATTTGAGAGAAATTAATGAGTGTTAGCAAGTCGAGACGTGCTGCCTCGACTTGATCAGTTTGGACTCAGTACCAACTTAGTTGGAAATTTCTATGTGCAGACAGTAAGATGATAACAAATAAAGTTTTATTTTCCGTACGTATAAATCCCGTTATGCAGTTCCATGACACATTACTTTTTCACATTCTTAGGTTTTTGAAACCATGGCCTCACAAACAAATAATATTCTCGGATGCACACAACGCAAATATATTAACTTTTTTTTTCAAACAATCTTCTTAACCTGTCCTATGCTGATACAGAAAATATTCTTATTGAGCAAAAATGGTTTAATTATAAATGTGTTATGTGGAAGTCATTGAGTAATATACTGTTTACATGTTAAAAGGAAGAGACTAGCTGCCCAACACGGGCAATTCTAGTGTGTATCCTGATGTGTAGAATCCTGTATATTGTGTTGGAGGAGGCTTGTCTGATGTTAAATGATACCATGGACACATGCAATGCCAGGCCTTTTAATTATTATGCAATAAGAATGAAGGTACTCAGAAATTACTTTATGCAAATAATTCGTATTACAGGATAAAGCGTTATCCTTATTGCAATGTATATAACCCGATATACCGATGACCGAATTGTGAATATTGACGTAACATGACGTCATTATCGTTTTCCTCTGCCCCTATAATTACTTTAATTCGATTATACAAGGTGTGTCAGTGAATAATTGCATCGCTTACGTTGTATGATAAATAATGTAGACTGATATTTTAATAGTAAAGGCAACACGCATGCAAGCGTTTATATCATCAGTTTTGTAGAATTATATGATTTTAATATAATTGATTATTTTCGACCTAGTGTGCTAGTGAGCAGCGTTGGCCTAGTGGCTTCAGCGTGCTTCCGCTTCTACTCTTATCACTGAGGTCATAGGTTCGATCCATAGCTGTGTACCAATGGACTTTCCTGCTATATGCGCATTTAAAATTCATGTTCGCGTGAAGGAAAACATCGTGAGGAAACCACCGGCATGTCTCAAATCCAAAAAACATTTGACTCAAAAAGCCGACAGTGTGTGTCAGGCACAGGAGGCTGATCAACTACTTGCCTATTAGATTGACAAATTATCATAGAACAGATACAGAAATCTGAGGCCCAGACCTAAATTATTTGTAGCGCCATTGATTTGTTTTGATTATTTTTACGATATGATACGCAAAGTAAGACCTAAAGTAAAAGTAGTGTTGGACTGTCATCCCTGAAGTCGTAGGTTAGACTTTTTGTCTATTTGCAATAACACTCACTCGTGCCGTGAAGGAAAACATAGTAAGGAAACTCGCATGATCTAAGGAACGAAATTGTATTGTCAAAACCCCCGAACATTAGCGCGTAAAAGTCGGACAAAAATGGGACCGATCTATTCAAAGTTAGTAAACAATTGTAAAAAGTATTTGAATATTACTTAGAGTCCTTAAAGAAAAGAGCGTACCTATTATTAAAGGCCGGCCGGAGGGTATCCATGGGCGGCGGTATCACTTAACATCAGGTGAGCCTCCTGCCCGTTTGCCCCCTGTTTTATATAAAAAAAAATCCTTTGTCTATTATTATCAAGGAATGTAGTATAGGCCGCGTGCGACCCTCCCTAAATCGCTTCTATCTGAGTACGCAGCACTCGTACGAGGAAGTACAGCATCCATTAGAATCCGGAATGCAATCTTAGGCTACCCGCATAGGATTGTACCGCCAATGGATGAATGGTCTGTAATATGTAATTCATAATGTGATTGTAAACGTGACCAGTTGAACAAAAAAATATAAGGCATCTAAGAGGATGCTAGCGTTAATAACTAGTTAAGGTTACATATAAATAAATATATAATAAATTGTGCGTGCCCAAATTATTAGTAGTAAACATAACATTAAACAGCGCCAGTTAAAATAACGGCCATAAATTCTAGAATCTGCCAAAGTTGAAACTATCCCGTAGGTACTTGTGCATAATTAAGCTAATGTAATAGTCGGATTGACGCACACCACAGACAATCAATTACCTATTTCCAACGTGTGTTGCCTGTTAAATTTCAATGAATATCAACTAACGTTATAGACAGTTCATTTTTTATTATTCCACACTCCCGGATATGGGTTAATTACCACAATCCGATCCAATAATTTATATAGGGTTTAAGTTATTAATTTAAGAGTGTATTTTTTAGTGTAAAAGGCATCGAGCTGTGTTGGTAATTCACTATACAGCGAATTGACGTCGTGTGACCAGACAGTATACAATAAATAAATCAATACAAAAAAAATTTTAGGTCTGGGCCTAAGATTTCTGTATCTGTTTCATGATCAATTGTAAATTGAATAGGCAAGTAGGTGATCAGCCTTCTGTGCGTGACACACGCCGTCGACTTTTTGGGTCTAATGCAAGTCGGTTTCCTCACGATGTTTTCATTCACCGTTTCAGCTAATGTTTAATGCGCACATAGAAAGAAAATCCATTGGTGCACGCTGAAGCCATTAGGCAAACTACTGAAGAAACCAGCATGTCTTAGACCCAAAAAGCCGTCGGTCAGGTAGAGAAGGCTAATCAGCTACAAGCCTGTTATAAAAATAACTAATGATCAAAAAACACCTTACATAGTCCTTATGTTACCTCACCGCGTCACCAAGTCACTAAAATTTAAGTTAATATAATTTTGCAATCAATAATAATCGGTAACTTAATGGCATCTATATAAGGATATCAATACAAATGAGTGACAAAGTGAGATGAGAGATCCTATCCTTTGATTTAATTATTACATGGACTTTACACTGTATCTACTACATATACTAGCATGCACTATAACAAAGAGGATAGGACACTCAGTTCTGTAGAAATAAAAATCTATTTAATCGTATTGGTCAAGAACAAGAACAAGGATCTTTGTAGAAGACAACGATGAATTATTGATGAAACTTTTTATTTATTTAAGTCATTTATAAAGCAGATACGAATATTCTGATTCTACAGAACTAGTTGTTACGATGTTAGTACTTTCATACTTGATCTAATTTATAATTAATAAGGCCAATTGAAAATCGGTATTAGTATCCTGCTTTGTGCTAAAAATTATTTATTGAAGTGAAACTTCTTTAGGCGCATGAGGGTAAAATTCTTACGGATGAAACGCAATAATAATAATATTCGCGTCACGAAGATGTGCGGCGTTTTTACCGAAGAAAAGTGAGAGAGTGATTGAGACCGATTGAGAGAAAGAAAGGGCGAACGTAGCATGAAAAAAGTGAGAATATGGAGCAAGCAAGTGAGAAAGATCGAGAGAGAGAGTGAGATAGAGCGAACGTCGCATCACACACAGTGCCATGGAGCGAGAGGTGAGAGAGATAGTGTGAAAGATTCAGAGAGAGAGAGTGAGTAAGAGAGATCGAGAAAAAATACACACTATTGGTTGATGTATTTGTTTAGTTGTTACATATTAAAACTTAAAATGGCAATTCTGTCGCATAACGTCTTGTGCTGTAAACGCAGATGTTTTATTTATTAATATTATCATTAGCACGTAAACAGTGTGAATATAGATATACAAATACATGGAGTGATCATATCCGATAGATGATCATCTATTGGGGCTTTTACCTTAGCTATAATTAATTTACAAAGAAAATTCACTACTAACATGTGAACTTTATACAAACGAACTTTTTTTATAAAAAATTACTGGTTACAATTAGTTATTATGGATTATAAACAATTTTACTTATTATAGATAAATGTGAAATACTCAATTAAGAAAAATATTTATTACACATAATAAAAAAAGGATGTTTATAAAAGAAAGTGCACAAGCTCTACACTAGTATTCCCTGTAGAAAGCTAGTCTCATCAATTTGACATATTTAAGATACTTGAGTTAATAAATTACGCATAACACTTACTATTTTATAGTTAAACTACTGTTGGACAAGAAGAATACTCTCCGTTTCAGTTTAGGACATGTTGAGATGTTGTTTAAGATTGTAAATGTGCAATATTCGTCGTCAATCGACATCGTTGTCGTCGTCGAAAGATCGTCAGTGAAAATGTTGATTTTAAGAAGTGGTTAAAAGAAAGGGCCTTTGAAAGCGTTGGACGAAGAAAGTGGGTTTTTGGGTGGCTTGAATATAGGTTTGCGTAGTATATGTTTTTTTATAGAACTAGGGGCAAACGGGCAGGAGGCTCACCTTATGTTAAGTGATTGACACTCTTAATGCCAGAGTGCTCGCGAGTGCGTTGCCTGCCTTATAAGGATTGGTAAGCTCTTTTCTTGAAGGAGTCTAAGTCGAATTGATTCGGAAATACTTCAGTGGGCTGTTGGTTCCACATAGCGGTGTTGCGCGGCAAAAATTGCCTCAAAAAATGCTCAGTTGTGGAACAGAAATAATATAATTCGTCATGGAAAAATATATATACTAGAAATAGCTAATGTTTTATCTTACTACACAGTTTATATTAATGAACTTACTAACATTCACGTATTTATCGCGTCACGCGACAATTCGATGTAATTCGCGAAAACATGATGAAATAGCCTAAAACTATCACTCCATCTTTGAATATTGCATCATTTCAAACAACGAAAAATAATAAAGTTGTTTGTACAAATACAACACAAGATATTTGACACAAAAACTGCCTTGCCCTCAGCATAGTGATCCTCGTTAATAAATTCACGCTAAATTAATTAATTTAACCTACATTTAATTAAAATTAGTTTCGGATTTAAAATATTGTATCAGAGTAGAGTTATATTACTAATAATAAAAGTATTTCAAACTACTTGCATAAGTCACCAATGTTTCTGATTTTAGCTTGCTGACACTAATTATGTTGATATGTTCCATCTCATCAGGATGTGAGAAAATATTTTGAAGAGGCGGGAAGACTTTTTGTTGGTTTAGCTGCAGCAATTTAGATTTTTTCTTTAAAAATATTCAGGATTGATTGTCTTTCGTTTAATGTTAAATTTCTTTTACTTTTTCTTTTTGTCTATCAATGTTCTAATAATAATGTCTGTTTCATATATATTGTATATCTATGTAATATGTTTTGGCTTTGCATATTGTCTAAGAGCGTACTTATTATTAAATTAATGCAATCAGGTTTTTGCCACAAATTGATGACAGAGAAATGTAAGAAATGTTAACCTTTGCTCTACTTCGGCACTCTACTTTTTTTTAGGTAAACAACACAGCCGGTAGAAATGATAATATATAGCAAACCCCACATACACATATATCTGCACTTTAACACCCATCACACAATACAGCCGAATTAGATATTACTTAGTCAAATGTATTGAATATTGTTTTATTGATTTTTTCCTTCGTAAATGTTTGAACATTTTTGTTTAATGTATTCCATTTTTAGTATATTATTTATACACAATTGCTGTTGTAGATGTAGCATAAATAAATAACACCTTCATTCCATTCTTCGGAATAGGGATTGTTAGAGCCATAGCATGCTCGCTCCAGTCAGTCGGCCGCAAAGTCTCGTGCCTCACAATCATTTTTCTCATTCAATAAAGGCGTCATTAGCGAAACCTGCCTTTCAACACGTAATATTGTCAATTCTTAATAGCTATCATTACGATACAATTATGATTTTAGCTCATATAAGTCACGTTACAAACTTGCAGGTTTTCCTCATTTTTAAGGAAATATATTATTGATTAATCCAAGACAGCGTGTTGAGGATAACAACGTGAAAGAACACGTGAGTTTCTAATACTTCCTTTGAAGGTATTCTGTATGATTGTAACATCCATAGCGATGCGAAATTTGTATAAAAGCAGTACTATTCTGTATTAGCATCGCTGTTAGAAGGGACAGAGTACCAGCCCTGAAGCTAAAACAACAAAAATGTGTTGAACATATTCATAAACAATAAACCATGGATTTTTATAGCACACAACTATCCTAGTTCTAATGCTATGAATCCCAATCAATTGTATGAATCGATTACTATTCCTTTGGCATACAGACTCTTGGGCCGTGGGGTTCAAGTGCGCAGGCGCTAATTAAAGATTCAACTTGGTAATACCGGAGACCCAAGAGCTGGTGCTTTCCTCGCTCAACGAATCAGTATACAACCAGGAAATGCTTCCAGCGTTAAAGATACCAAAAAAAGACGGACGGACGGAAGGACCAAACTTTTTAAATTTTCTTTTTATTAATTTTGAATTCTTTTTAATATTATGAAGTAGGTTACGACAATTGTAAATACTGTTTTTATTACTAATAAAAATTATTACATGATTTATTTATTCCTAGGACTAGTTTTTCCCAATATTTAAAAATATTCCAAGTTCAAGCTTTATAATTAATATTTATTAAAATATAAAATTATTGTATTTAATAACACACAGATATAGAGTAGTTAACACATTTAACATACATATAATAATAATACCAACAGTACTTTCACTATAAAAAAATATATTAAAACATTAAAAAATACATACTAATTAACAAATTATTTGCTAGGGTTTAGTAGAAAATACATACTAATTAACAAATTATTTGCTAGGGTTTAGCTAATTAAAGACGGGATAAATATTAATTAAAGGATTTGCGCCATTTGATTACTAATTAAGTGTTTTAGAAAATTATATTAAGTGAATTTAATACATTAAAATAAAAGTTAAAATATCGTAAAAATATGTCTTAAAAATTTTCATAACTAAAATCTGGCGATAAAATATTATATTTTTATTTACGACACAAATCAACTGTACCGTTGTAATGCATTTAACTAAAATTTCAAGCCTTAACCTTTTTAAAATACCTTCAAGTATTTAAGTAACAATAAAAAACCAATTTTTAATGAATTAAGTTTATTATTAATTTAGTATTTTTATCGTTTGTTTGTGTTTGTGTTTTTGGTACAGATGTTTGGTAACTAAAAGCTATGGGCTGGGTTAAGAAAGGTGCAAAAATGATCTCCGTGACTGAGTCATAAGCGGGATAATACCGCGCGGTATAAATGAATCTGTTTCATGTAAGACAATTTATTTACACTTAACACTTCTGAGGGTTAAGAGCTAACAGTGAACATGTTTTTCATACTTGTGGTGACCGCAGTGGTTTTATTGTGCACATATGAGTTTATGCGTCGGCGCAGTCGGAATTGGAAGATGCTTAGTCAGTATCCTGGGGACTATCCACTACCGATCGTCGGGAATGGGTTCCAATTGGGATTCGATGCTGACGGTGAGTTTATCATTTTTAGTAAAAAAAAATGCCTCATAATAATAATTGAAATGTCCGAACTTATTATTGAAATTGTTTTTTTTTCCTTTCTTGGTCTGCACGGTTTGTGCGTCAGGCATTTGATTTTTATTAAGACGGTTTAGTATTATTTATTTTGAATAATACGTATTTATTCTTTAAAGCATAGATAGTAAATTAGAAAGCCTTTTTGATAATAAACAATGCCTTATGTCGTCCTGGGAATTTCTGTCTCCAAAAATCATTTTAAGAGTGACATCTACCGGTGTTAACTGAAACTATTATTATCGCCGGAAATTGCACTCCGAAATACGCAATATGCGTTAACGACGGTACTTATATTACTTGTTTAAAAATTTGAGAAAAACTAAGTATTTCTCTGGTTCCCTTTAGATTCTTCCCACAAGTTAATGGAATTATGGAAGAAACACGGAAGGACCAACTTCCGAATGACAGTGGGATCTGAAGAATGGGTGCTTCTGTCAAATCCAGATGATATTGCGGTAAGGAAATCACTATTAAATAAGTATTTACAAATTACTAACAGTCGAGTGTTTTATTATATACAATGTGTTTCGTTGTTTGCCATGATAACGCACATGAGCTCAATAATATTAACGATTTTCAAAATTTGAAATAAAGCTGTTTTCCATAGCATATTGTATGTAGTAAAAATACAATGATAGTACCCCTTGGCAATATGCTGTTTTGTGTTACGCTATTGTGCGAAAAGTAAGGATATATCTATCTATCCCCTACCGTACTTACCTTTTAACCTCTCAAGTGACAACTGACAATCTCAACTGTCAGTCGATTTGTCCGTGTTGTGACCGAAATTGGTTGTGTAATTTGTCCACGCGCAGGTGCCTTATGCGCGCATATTAATCTTAAGCATTACGAATAAGGAAGTTGTGATTGGTAAAAACCCAATATGAATTAATAACTGCTGTGATAATAGTGATAGTAGCTTATGAACTTTGTGTTAGAAACACCAGTTAACTAAAGGTACAAATAAATGTAAATTTTTGCCAAGACATCACTTAAAGTTTCTTTAACCGGTTAAAAAAGGTAAAAACCTTTTTGAAAACTGCAGTAAGTTTCATACCGTAATATTGTATTTGATTTTATTCTAAAGACGATAACGTATTATTTAACAAGTCCTACTCGTACGTCAAAAAATAATAAATTCCATACACAAAATAACCGTCGTAAAGTAGACCTATCATAACAAATGAGTCGATCTACTTTATAATATATTCTTTAATTATAAATTTTGATCAATGCACAAATTCTTTTATGTTGCCGACAGCTATAGTTCATAGCTTGTCGCGCGCCGCTTCGTTACAAAATCATATGATTTACATTAAGTTTAATAACGTGAGTTAACTAAAATTAAATCAAATGTGAACCTATTGAATTTATACAAAGATACATTTATCATAGGCTACACACATTAGGTATAATTGAGATTTATTTAAGTATTCATACGTCACTTCTGAACATCGAAAAAGTCGTATCCTTTTCATTGTAGTTTGTTATGATTTCGCCACAAGGAAACTTAGCGATAATATGTACGTCGCAATAGTACGTATTCTTTTAATTCTACCGAACTGGGACTGCCAAGGCGTTCACCGTCGCGTAGTCTCATACTAATGAATTTCCAATGGTGTTAAATTTATTGACTCATTTTACCTCACTTTTTGGTATGGACAGATGGGTTTCTTAATTATTAACATTTTCTTTGTACTTTAACATTAATATGCATATTGGCACTGATATCCTTTAAATAGAAAAAAAAGGTCATTACGGTTAAAACACGTTGTATATTATTTAAAACTTGTATTTATAGATCTTCAATAACGCCCCAGGCATTATTTAGACAAACAGTATAAGTTTAAATTACATTTTTTTATAAGTCATGATAAGCTAATTGATAGAGCTTGATTAGGTATATATATTGTATATAATATACTGGCTGACCGGCAAACGTCGTTTTGCCATATATATTATTTCCAGGAAACATTTTTTAGTTCAATAAAAATAACCTATCTACTATAATAAAAATAGGGGTTGATCGTAGAGGGGTTACAATTAAGGGATGTATTTTTTATGCTGTATCATAAAAAAATTAAATCAAAAAAATGATCTAATTTTTTTTCTGTATGGACTCACTTAGGGGTTTGAAAGATAGTAGCCGATTCGCAGACTTACTGAATGAATATACATACAAAATTCTTAAGTATCGGTCAAGCCGTTTCGGAGGAGTATGGGAACAAATATTGTGACACGAGAATTTTATAAATACAGAGAAAAACAAAATTCTAAATTTCAAATCATCTTATTTCTAGGATGCTTGTTTCATCAAATTATAGTTACTATTATCACTGGTACATTAAGAATTGTCAATAGAACATTCACAATATTTTGACATAACCTGGCCCAGATGGCCCGCGAGTAACCCCACTTCAATGTCAATAAAGCCTATTTTCTTAAGCCATATTACATTTACAGAGCTTATGACCCTTTTTATATTTGGTTTACTTGTATTTGTTGCCTAAAATCGTATACATTTGGTTAATTTCTCATGCGCAAAATGGCGCGCCCTAAATACATAATTTAAAAAATTCACGCTGAAATGTGTGAACTGCTGCCCAGGCCCAGCCCCAGGTGGAAACTATCAACAACTCGATCATCTTATTTTGTTATATTACAATTACTTAATAAACTTAATATTTCGTCTACCCTCAAAATGCGCAAAGTAATACTTTCAAATAGTTAAATCTTCTAGGTGTGTTATTTTGAGTTGCTATTTGGATATACTTACTTGACGGACTCACTACCGTAACCCTAGATGAATTACAATGTGAATTATAGTTCGAATTTATGATTCTATAATAATCATGATTGCAGACTATTCTTAATCACCCAACGGAACTCGGAAAGCAAGTTGAAAGAAACACAGCAATGCAACCGTTCTTTGGAAATTCTGTCTCAACTTCAGAAGGTAAGATATATCACAAATATCTTTATATAACAGAAACGAAAATATAAATAGACTTGATGTACTAGTATTTTGCGTTCGAACGGACATACATAGGCTTCTATTATATAATTTATGCGGATCAATGTCCTATTATTTAATCCAATTAATCCATTTTGTCGTTTATTAAAATTGTTAATCATTATAACGACATGACCATTAACTTATTTGATTAATAAAGGATAGAATATTATAAATGGCAATTAGATATTATCAACAAATCATTGCAATACAAAACTATCAAGAACTTTAAACAACTTGGAGGGAACGTATTAATGACAATAGATTCAAGACTTCCGTTAAAGAATATTCAATTAAAAAATAAACAAATCAATCAAATCAATCAATGGAAGCTTATCCTCTACTGGACTAAACGCAACGAATTCTTGAGGTGGCTTGCCGATGTTGGCCAAAAAATTACACATCGAGAAACCCAGTTGGGTTTTTTGGCTTAATAGAAAGCTTTTAAAAACCTGTTTACGCAATACATATTAATTCTTTAGGTGTTACTCTAAAGTTGTAAAATGTTAAAAAAAGTATATTTAATTGGAGTGTTTTTTTCTCGAATTCGTTTGAAGAACATCTCTTATAAATTGACGTTTTGAGTCGTGTTTTTGCTTTTATATTTGATGTTGCCTAATATTAAAATATTTTTAATTTCAAAATTCTTTCAATTAACCTCCTATTATTAAAAAATGCAGCCGTGCGAAAAGCTGAACAAGCCGCTAGTATACCTAGTCTAGCCATAAATACTGAAACAAAGTAAAAAACATCTATTGCAAATAACATTTATTACTTTTACAGTGTATTAGTTTAATACATAAATTTGAAATATCATGAAGTGGTCTCCATTGGCTGCAATACAGTCCTTTAAACGTTGAGGCCAGATATCAATAGAAGCAAGCACACTTTTGATGGGGAAATTCTTCACGGATTGTGTTAGGGATTCCAAATATAATTTGGAATGGCGTTTAGAGAAAGCCGTACTGTCAAAAACTGACAATACATCTTCAGATGTTCTTCATCTTCAAGGGGATTAAGATCGGGACTAGATGAAGGACAGCCTTCAGCTCCTGCTGCGTAAACCGAGCATTATTACCCGGCGTCAAGTCTTGCTGGAAGGACTATTGTTGGTTATTGAACATGGTGTTGTTAAGGGGCTTCCCTACCTTCTCAAGAATTGTATCTTGATACACTTGTGCCGAAGTTTTGATACCTGTTTCATAAAAGTATGGCTCTGCCACTCCTTCATAGCCAATACTCCACCAAATCAACACTGAAGTCAGATAGTGCCCACGTTGCACTCTGTTGACTAATTGGAATGCTCCCTTATAGCTTTGAGCATTAATACGGTCATACTATTTGTTAAAATGATGCTCTATTGTAAAAAAATTCTCAACGGTAACCAAAATGTTTGTTTGTCCTCCCTTTGCGTACCGCTTCAGTAGTTGTTTCGGTTTTACCACCCTATTATTTTTTATGAAATGACTAGTATGTAGTAGTAGGCTACAAGACCTAAGTCATCTTTTAACATACGCGACATGGTTTTAGGTGTTATTCATCTCCCGTTATAAAATCTTTTGCTTTCGGACAGGATTTCTTCGAATTCTTTCCCCTACAGCTTTGACTACCTTTTTCGTAAGAACACACGTAGTACTCATACGAAAACGGGCCGATCTTTTTCTGTCTCAAACTGAGGAGGTCTCGTTGTACCTATTAATAGCCCGGTACACGAAACGTTTTACTAATACCAAGCGTATGGAGAGTTTTAAAAATTGCAAAAAAAATCTTTATCACCACTCTCCATTTTAAGATCGCAAAATATTGTACCATTTATTGGTGCCATGAGAACACCCAATGAATGGTGTATAAAAATAACAGATTCTAATTCAAATGTAATACTTTGTTAATTTTCCATTGTAACAGTATTTATGGTTAGACTAAGTATATGTTGTTAACTAAGTTTAAAGCAATATAGCAATTTGTCACACCATATGAATGCTAAAACAGTTTACAATATGCGGTCACTGTGTCTGACTGCGGTTACTGAAACTGTTACCAATCCTTGTTTATCTCAATCAGATATTCCCACGCACTTTCACATTTAAAGGAAGGCCTTTTGTATAAGGCTTCCAAATTGAAAGAGTTTTTTTAAGATGATTAACTAAGATTAATTAAGTTGATATTAATAAAATTAATATTTTTTTATTTGTCTTAGGATAACATTCAGAGACAAAAATGCGAAATATGGCTCCCGTGTATCAAAATCCTGCTTAACTCTAAGTATTTGCTCAGAGTGTTAGCCTTTAACTTTAACTAACATTTGTATTACTATGTTTAATAGCAAATTAAAATTTAAAAAATCTGGTACAGTTAAAGGATATTACAATTATGCCCATATATATATATATATATGCCTGTTGTCTTTGCAATTCCATTAATCTTTACATTTTCTTCGAAACACATAATTTTACATTATGAATAAACACTGCATAATTTACTGAATATACCATTTTATAATTGTTTAAAATAACTTTCAATATGAGTTAATCCTATTCTAGGCCACCATAATAACAGTGTTCAATTCAAATTTTCATAGGTGAACGTTGGAAAACAATACGCAAGTTGATGGCGACAAGTTTCCACTTCAAAACCCTAGAGAAGAGGGTAGAGCACGTAAATAAACACTGCGACAGCTTGTTCGAGGTTTTTGACGATCACGACGGTACTGTGGTCGATATGTACCGCTATTTGAGACCGTATATGTTCGATATTCTGTGCAGTAAGTATTATGATAAAACATGTATAATCTAAAACATTTAAGTGGTCGTAGGAAACTGTGACTTGTGTTAACGGGTCCGGATGATCCAATAGCTAATGAAAATTTAAAAGACCTCGTGGCAAAGCAACATAAAAGTTAGAAGACGTCAAAGACTAGAGTCAAAAACGGCTTTCAGTCAGTCACGTACTTCACTCACTTCAATCGAAGTCCTTTCTAAATTACATAGAAAGTAGTTTATTTATAATTAAAATTATAGGACAACACCAGACAAATGTACTATAGTAATATTGATCCAGTGGCGCTTCAATCTATATGGGCCTCAGTTTGCGTGTTTTTGATTATTTTTATAAACAAGTGTTGTTCTTCATCGTACGAGTGAATGTTAGATGGTAATTCTGGTAAAATGGTAATTCGACTTCCACACTTGGGGCCATTCAGTTTTCATTGATTTTTAGTCTTCATAATCCTTCTCTGTTTTCAGATTCACTTATGGGTGTCAATTCGGATCTTCTTGCAACCCCGGACCATCCTTACTTACAAGCCAGTGCCAAGTAAGTTTCCTGAAATTCCTAATTCCTCCTACTAGACTACCCTAACTCAAATAAAACTTATGACGTTGATTTAATTGGAATCTAATATTTCCTGTTTTATGCTGCAAAACAATTCATTTTAATAATAAAGAAAAATATTCAATATCCATATCAGAATTAATTTTTTAACTATAAATGTGCATATTTTTATATGATAAATTCTCTTGTGTTTCAGAGTAGTTAATATCATAACACAGAACTTTTTCTCGTATTGGAGGAACATCAAGTTTATTTTCCAACTAACACCATTTTACAAGGAAATGACAGAGACCATAAAAACCATTCGAGACACAAGCACTGTCGTAAGTTCTTTATCGAGTTTGTATTAATTTGTTACATTCATAAGGATCATAATGGTTATTGAACGCTTTACCCTTGTCACTCTTGACATACCTTAAATAAAAACATAAACATGTTATTAATTGAGCCTTATAATACGTTTATAATATTGGGCCGATTTATTAATAGACATGAAACAAGGATAAGCAAACTACATTAAAAATACTGAAACAAATACAGAAATATCTGCTCTTTCCCGTATTAAAGGCTTACGGGTAGAGATATCATTATACACTATGTTCACTTAATTGGTTATAGCGATATATTTGCATTCAACTTTCAACACAACCATACCAATAATTAATTGTAAGAAATAAACTAATAATATATTCCCAAAAACTGTTGTGTCATGCATATAGATTTCGGTATAAGATAGACAAGGAATATACATTCTACAGCTATTTGAGATTGATAAGAGGAAAAAAATAATTATAATTTTCACGTGCTACATTTTTAGATAATTTCGGAGAGAAAGAAGGCGCTTAAAAAAATAATTAACGACACTGAAAATAACAATAGAAACGTTGATGTTGACTTGGAGGAGATATTGGGGAACAAAGTGTCTGATGATATGTGTCTTTTGGATAAATTCCTTTTGAGCAAAATGTATAATGGAGAGCCACTTCCTGAAGACATGATTAATGACGAAATAACGCTCGTTACTTGGACTGTAAGGACATTTTATTAATTCATTCTTTAAAAAAATTACAATGACTTAACATAATTATGAACTGCTAATGAAACAAAGTATTGTAAGTTGTTCATTATGCGCTGACAAGAATACAAATTTACTACTGTAAGCTTGTAAATTGCGCATTGAAATACATTTTTGTGATTAATACAAACCTTTTATTATTTTCAGCACAACTAAATTAATTAGTTTTTAATATATTTGTTTGCAGGGACACTACACGACAACAATGACGATGGCACACACCTTATACTGTATAGCCAAGTACCCAGAGGTACAGAAGAGAATTTTAGAAGAACAACGATCTATTTATAATAAGGACTTTTCCAAAAAACCGACCAATACTGAATTGACAGACATGAAATATCTCGAGGCAGCCATTAAAGAAAGTATTAGAATGATACCCACGGTTACGAAAATTGGAAGACAGCTAAAAAATGATTTAGAATTTAAAGGTAATTAAATTTAAAATTTTAAGCTTCTACTTATCTCGTTTATGCACTTGCAAAGTGGCATAAGAGTGATAAGGACCAAGCTATTAGATTTGACCGAAAATTGCATTTGTTTCACACGATCTTACATAAAGTAATGGTTTCATAGCTGGTACTAGCATCCACACATGGTTGGTAGTCACACGTTTAACTAGGCCAACACTGTTC
This sequence comes from Pieris brassicae, assembly GCF_905147105.1. NCBI lineage: Eukaryota > Metazoa > Arthropoda > Insecta > Lepidoptera > Pieridae > Pieris > Pieris brassicae. The sequence goes on along the minus strand of NC_059674.1, from coordinate 3,552,863 downwards.
CAATAAAGGTGTATGAGTTTTGAATAGGTCTTTTATAAGAATTGATAAATGTTTTTGCGGATAACTTTTCATAAGGCGTTATAAATCGCCATGACTTGGCATTGAGCGCAAGTTTGTAGTTCAGCAAATGATACCTTAGACCGTGAAGCGCCTGTGCAAATAATTTTTCTATAATAAAAATATTTGCTTGGTAAATTAGTACCGAAAATAAATTATGACCAAACTAATAAGCGTAGTGCGTAGTAGGTCGTTTAGTTGCAAATACAAATATATTTACAAAAATGTGTGTAGACAATACAATTATTTCATTTCAATTTTCATTGTAATAATCTTAATAACTACTATTATTACTATCATTGTTATAGTTATTATATATTTTTGTTATTAATAGCTTCGAATCTCTTCGAATCAACCGTGGTAGGGGCGTAACGAAAAAAATGTGACGCGTAACGGAATAATGTGACGCGTGACGGAATAATGTGACGCGTAACCGAAAAATGTGACGGTAATTTATTTACAACGCCGATAAAGAAGTTTCACTTTAAAAAATATTGACATTTGGTATTGAATTTTTTCACTAATAATTGTAAAACTCCTTTATTTCAGATGGTAGAAAGGTACCAGCCGATACAACCGTTGTAGTATTTTATGAAGCCATATATCAAGACCCGAAGACGTTCCATGAACCGGAGAAATTTAATCCAGAAAGATTCTTTGAGCCAATGCACAATCATGCTTTTGTTCCGTTCAGTGCTGGACCAAGGAATTGTTTAGGTGAGTGACTTTTAGTGTTGGAACTTTTCATATACCATACGAGGAAATGAAACATGCTTACACTGGTACAGACTAAAGAAATATATGTGTATGATGTATTTATATAGTCGAGCTAAAGTGGGCTGATCAATTTTAAAAAAAAGCAAAGTACCTATCCGAAACCGATAATTTTTTGCCTATTTTTGTACCTTCACCATAAATGTAATGTGTTGTAGAATAGTAAGACATACCGTCAAAAATGCATTATATATGACGTGATGAACTTCAATAAAAAAATGATTATAGTCTAAAGTACCGATAAAATAATAAATATAGGAGATACATATATATGAATAATAAACTATAAAACATGATAACAAACAGACAAAATAAAGTAAAAACTACATAGGCTTTTGACGTGTGTCTGTGTATAAAATCGTTATGGGCTTTTCGACGTAATTATAAAAAATACAATTTATTTCCTGTTTTCACGACGTTCTGTTGTTTTAGGTTTCCGGTTCGCGTGGGTGGCAATGAAGGCTACCATATCCAATATTATCAGGAGGTACGAGCTTTCCCTCGGCGGTCCCGGTACAGAACCACAATTCGCTTACAGAATAGTAACAGAATCCAAAAATGGTTTACAACTTAGACTAAAGAAACGAACCTAGATCCATAGACTGCCCTAAAAAACCTTGTGACCAAGTCAATATTTGATAGTTAATTAATTAATAAGTTAAAATCCCAAATAAATATTTTTGAGCCATCCTTATTCGGGTGTGGTAGAGATGAAACTGTAGAGAATCTTACGTTACTTAGTTCCATTTGTATAAAAATCCGAGAATATATATGTCTTCCAACTACCAATAACCGGCAAGTAATAGTATATATACTTAGTAATCAGGCGATTGCCGTTCTTAAAAATTAACAAAACAAATTTCACTGGCTATTAGTACTATTAGATACCCGTTAATTTTATTAGTTATTTCAATTTCAAAGGCTTTATTAAAAAAAATACAAGAGAAAAGTTTACAATTTTTTTTTTTGTTTCGTTGCACGGCTGTTCTCTTGTACAGCTTGCCCTTGTGCACAAATGCCAGCTCCAGCTGCTTCCAATGCTTCCTATCCCTGGCAAGTATTTGCCACAGAGGACCAGACCTATTTTAAAGTCTATTTTATCTGCCCATCGCGCGCATGGACTACTTCTCCTCCTGTCCATTGAGTAACTTCTTTCAAACATTTTTCTCTCTGAGCAGGTGCCCTTACCGTCTCCATTTAAGCCTTTTGGCTCTGTTAGTTATTATATATAATAAATTCTTTGTTTATATAAATTAAATGCGAACATATTATGATTTAATCTCAGCGGTTTATGGACAAGGACAAGTATTATACATATAATGTTTTTCTTTGTGATAATTTTTCATTACGAAATTTCTAATAACAATGAATTAATTACCTAATCGTTGCATTGTGTGAAAATTAGATTAAGAAAATTTATTTTAATCGTTTCTATAGTAAACGGATGTATATTCAAAGGCTTGTAATACATAAAAGATAACTTTATTATAATTAAGATGTATGATAGCAATTTATTTATAAAAATAAAGTAAAAGGTTATGTTACTTAAATAAATGTAGTTTCAATTTATATAACTTTTATATAAAACGAAACATGCATAACTTTATCGTTTGTAATAATTATTACAAAATCATTGTATATAAATAATTATCTGTTATGAAGTAAATCATTATTTAACTATTCTATTTTATTTTATATTAAAATCACAATCGATTTATAAAAGACCTTTGAGAAGAAAATGGACACTGAAAGTTTTTTAATTCCAGCACAAAATATAAGCAACAAACTTACAGTCCTCTCAGATGGGTAAGAGATATTTTGTGCAAAAATGCTTTGCTTTTAAGTTTATGTTGGGAATTTGTGAGGGATAATCGGAGTATAAAAAGAAAAACTTATCATTAAAAACGCTTATATACAAACATAGTAGATTTTATTAATTGATTTACACGAAGAATTTAATAAAAATATATTAATAATAGGCACAAGGCTACTATTGATAACAAGGTTATCCATAGTATATATACTTAGAGGGTAGCATAACATAGGTTATATACTTAGAGGGTAGGTGAATAGACCAAATTGAAGAAACAGGGCAGAGAGGAATGGCGGGGCTTGGAAAGAGCACACAGATACAAAAAAAGGTATGAAATAGAAACGTGTTTAAATGTAAAACTATCTGAATTAAAAGATTATTATCAAGATAACAATAATATTAATATAATTGTTATTGTTATCTTGATAATTATCTTTATCTCATATACATAAAAAATAATATGTATTTTATTTGTTCATTTATATGTTCACATAGTATAGGTAAGCAGAGACCACGGATGTCAACTTGCTTCGGTCCTGATATACGCTTCATCACTCACCTTTCACTCACTCACTTTCATGACTCACCAAGCATGCTTGTCAGTTATTGGAACTTTTGAGTCGTTCCTTCTCTAGTGCGTCCTAAATTTAGTCCGATTTGGACAAGGCCTACCCATCCCGACTCCATGGTTGGCTTTGTATATCCTATTTATAAAGCTCTTCTCATCCGTTCTACATGACCAACCCTAAGCATACCCTTTAAAACCCTTGTCTACTACACTATTACTTATAAAACAATGTTACACCACACTTCTACTTCTTCCTCTTCTTAGATTTTTAGTTACATAATATAAATAGATTATAGTAATAAATCTAATTAGACTGAAGAGCAAAAGCGTTTACTATTGTTTAACTCTTTACATAACATAATAATAACGGACGTCACAGGAACCACACATTACGACGACACATTTTTACTAATGTTTAGAACGTAATAATTGACAACCACTCTTCGCAGAAATAAAATATTTTTTGTTGAAACAGGGATATATTATTTTTTCTTTATTTTGTCGCATTAACCTTTATGATCATTGAGTAGAATTACAATCTAAACTATATTTATGGTTGTTGCGAACTGTTACAAGGGATACAATATTAGGTAAACGAGTATTACTAACATTGTACACAAAGTAATGTCTTCATGGTAATGTTTTGCAAAATTTTTTAAAAAATAATTGCATTAGTACATCACTCAAGGACGTCAATAATAACAGTTGTCATTGTGTTTTAAAACTTTGTTCCCCGGGGCAAGCGATATGTAACCATAGCAGTCTTGTTTAGAAAGGCGACAAATGCATATAAAAGTAGTTTATCAACTTACTTTATATGTTGGATAACGTTAGGCTATCCAATAATTGACTGGGCATTCCATTTATTAGCCGCGGTAGCAAATACCTTAACGTTCTCTCGTCGTTACGTTACGTACGTTTCCTACGTTGTTTGCTCTCGATGTACAGAGCCGAACGTTACCGCTCGTGTCTGTACGTCAACTCGTTTTTCAAGTGTTTTTTGATTGCACCAAATGTAAGGTTTCGGTTCAAACCCACTGCATTCTTTGCAATTAAAACTGGTAAATTAGGGAATGCAATCACGAGTCGACATCGTTAATTTGAAATCTCGTGGGGCTAGGAATTACAATCTTGCGATGACTCGGTATTTTCGAGATTTCGGGTATTGAGGATGCGTGTTGGCATAGCCGCCGCACGTAAATCCTCTACGTCATGGTGATCGTGGTGTAATGGTAGCCTTACAAATGTTGTGTAAAACAAAAACTTGGTGATTAAAAGTATTGGCGGAGAGTTTATTGCCAGTTCTTCTCTTCCGTTCTACTCCCTTGATTAGAATGCTGCAGTAAAGGAGGAAATTCATCATCGATTTCTGTTCTATCTAATTACTGAGTACAAGCATATTTTTCAAATAAAACAACGCTGCGGGTCCATTTATTCGACGCTCAGAGATACGCTTATCATCGAAGAAACCAACATTCTTCGGGATTGATCTCGAAAAATTCCGATTTATAACTCGGGATTACATTCCCTAAATGAAATATCGATACCGGATTCGAATCGATCAGGAAACGTAGCGCTAAGTGTTACTTCCGTATGTCAAAAACGTATTCTGAATGCCATAGTGCTAAGACATCTCTGAACACTCCACCTCAAATCGAATCGGCCGGGCCAATCACATACGAGCCTATAAAAAAATTCACGAGACCTATAAAAAACGAGACTGACTACTACAATACCTCTGAATTATTATTCTTGACACAAAAAGCTAAGCAAGAATTATTTAATAAATTTTTTGTCAATATTTTTTTTATTTTAAACTTATAGGTAGTATAATAGCTTAGTAGTTCGACAGAAAATAAAACAAAACCCAAACCGTCCCATAACAAACAATAGACAGTGCCACTCCTTTGAATCCTATTATAAATGGTGAATCTCTGAGCAAGTTCACAGCGTCACAGCCAGCAATAGTCGCTGTTTGACAGCATAATCGTAGGTAACTACATAGGTTTAACAGAGAACAATTATTGGATCCAAGCATTAAATCGTTATAATATCAGGCTCTAAGCCAAAATTTCTTCGACGCAACAATAAGCTCTGATCTAGAAGGACTTAGGGTCCTTCAAGAAAAGAAGTTTTGGCCTTGTATATTGTCTGAGTGTTAAAAATAAAATCAATGGCGCTACAACCTCTTTAGTTCTGGGCCTCAGATTTATGTATCTCTTTCATGATCATCTAATAGGCAAGTAGGTGATCAGCCTCCTGAGCCTGACGCACGCTGTCGATTTTTTGGGTCTAAGGCAAGGTGGTTTCCTCACGATCTTTTCCTTCACCGTTCGAGCGATTATTAAATACGCGTAAAGAAAAAAAAGTCCATTGGTGCAACCAACCGAACCTACGACCTCAGGAATGAGAGTCGCACGCTGAAGCCACTAGGCCAACACTGCTCTAAGCGTTAATGGTACTCTTATACCTTATACTTAATGTTGGCCTTGTTTTTCATATCTTATCAGTTGAATTTGTTAAACGTATTACTGTCACTGGTCTGATTTAGAGTTGAACTTTTCGTAGTCAATGGGAAAAGTTACAATCAGATACGTCAAGAACTAGGAAATAAGCTCGAACTATCTAGAAATAGAAATAAATCTAATTTTTATTATAGATTAAATAATTATTATGTAAGTATAGTAAATTATGCAGTGTATAATAGTCAAGGAAAATAAAAGGTTTTTCAACTAGACACGTGTTAGCCTTATGGCCTTAACCCCGGCGGTGCACTAGTAGACTTTCGACGCACATTTAACATTCACTTATACGGCAAGCAAAATATCAGGAATCTAATGCCTTAGACTTAAAAAGTCGACGGCGTTTGTCAGGCACAAAAGCTTCATCACCTACTTGTCTATTAGAAATGATCACGGAACACATACATAAATCTGAGGTCCATACCTAGGTTTTAGCGCTACCAAGTTGATAGTATAATTTTTCACGTAATATGTATGGTATGTATATCAATAGTATAAGGTACTTAAGAATAGTAAATATTAAAAATTTTACCTTTATTACCTTATTTTTAACTTTATTTCTTTAAAAAAATAATGTGACACAAAATGGTCACAATTTCTCCGGCCCCTGAAGCGTCCACAGTGGGTTACAGTTTTTGTGATAGAAAGTGCAACCTAGGAATCTGTTATTGGCGCCCCTGACGTCGAGATACAGAGTGTCTTTATAATTGACTTAGTTATACAAGTAGGTAAGTATAAAATAAAAGAAGAAACAAACACTTACACTGTTCTACTAAAATAACTACAACAACTTGTAACTTAAAATGTCGGTTTATACATTACTTAACGTATGCCGTGGAATATCCTACTTAAAGAAAACCTGATGATTAAGACTGGCCAGAAAAAAAATTACACTTAGATAATATAAAATATAATTATCAATTTTAATTTAAAAGTTTTCATCTCGTGAACAAATAGCGGGAAAATGTTCTGTGTATTATTTCAAATCAAGAAATTTTATTGTAAGGTTATCTGTAAATAAATCTATAAATGATAAGCAAAATATGTTGTTAAGCGCGAAACTTGAATATTTGTTAAATTTATTTCTTGAACTCTAGAAGAATGCCTATGGGAGCTATGCAATGAGGTGTCAATTGACAGGTTTATAAAAAGCCCAAAGGCGAAATGGGTGGGCCATAGCCAAACAAGCCCACGACTGGAATTCGCAAGACAAAAGGAAACGTCGGCAGTCCATAAAAGACCTGGAAATGAAGCATAATAATAATGTCCCTTTTTATGAAAGGGGAGACTTCGACACTCCCGTGCTGCTTAGCTACTCGGTCATATCTGCCTGATTTCGTTCCTAGGCTAGGATGTAGGGATATTTATAAAAAAAAGACCTTAGTGTCTAAAGTGATACATGACAAATTTACAAGGCACAATAGCAATTTTAAATTCCTTATAAATAGTTTATAAAAAATATAATTAATCCAAAAAAACGTAACGAAAACATAACAACAAACCGAGAGAGAAATAAACGTTTTTATACCGTTTACATAATATTACATCTATCTTAAATTTATGGAGCCAAGCAATCAAATCCCAGGTTGGCTAAGAAATACTTATTATGCAATTTTCAACATTGTTAACAATATTTTTGAACTTGAATTTATTTCCTTATTGCAGTTGCTGATAATATTCAAATGTTTATTGAAAATATATATTATTTATTATAGAAATATATTTTTAAATTTAAAATATTTCACCGTTACAGTAGCTAATCTAAATTTGCAATTCGTTCTACTATAAAGAGCGTAATAATTCTTAAAAAGTCGACAAGGAATTCGCAAGCATCTCAATTGACGTCTCTCGCATTGAAAGTGTAATCGTTATCTATTAAAATCAGGTAAAAAAAATTCGTTCTAATAACAAAAATGCTTTACTCTGAATATACCCTTAGATACTAAAATCAACGATATATATATATATGGCGTAGAAAGGCGATTTCATACAGTTTTGAAAAATAATTAAATAAATGTAAGTACCTTTATCGTTTTCTAACGTTTGAAGGTAGATTACCGTCTATTTGCATACATCTGATAAATTTTGGACAATTCGTACGCGGCGTAGGACAACAAGCAAGCTTGCTTAAGGGAATGAATTAGACATTATTTATTACGAGCCCAGATTCAAAATAGTTCGTCTAGTGAGAAATTTTCTCTGTGAGATTTTTTCTAACTTCATTATTTTTGTATATCTATATACACTATATGCATTTTTTTAATTATGAACTGATACACTATTTTAGCTTTTTAAATTTATACATATTCTGTTTTATATTCGAAGAAGTTATAAGCAAAATTGTTCGTCTAGTTGTTAATCGATGCAAAAGACTTCGTATATAGGTGAGTAAATATGGTTAATAATGATTTCCTATTATAAAAGAGTACCAAGAGGATTTTTACACCGGCTTTTTCTCTCGGCCTACAAACACTGTCTTCTTTGCTGAGTAAGGATTTTTATTTAATGACGTGAAATAAGTGATACTTGTATCATATGTTCCATAATAAATATATTTTATTTTAATAAGATTATTTCCTCTTTGTAGAATTATGTATAATAGGATGAGGGTAGGGAGAAAACGAGAGGCACGGGCAGTGTTTGCCGTGTTTTCGACACTTTAAAGACATAAATTGTCTTTGGTGTGATGTATAATTTTGAATCATTTCGGAAGTAACTGTTTTTTCTAATTATTATTTTAACATTTGATTTTATTTTGTTGTGAAGCTAATTGAAATGTTTTCTTTCTTTTAAGCTTTGGGAGACGCCCTCACCTTAGTTGATCAATTATTGAATGATAAATTAACAAATTTGTTTATGTGGTAAACGTTACCACATAAACGGTTTGGTAGGATAAACCAAAATCCTCCTGGTGTCCACATTTATTTAGTTAAGTTAATTATAAGATTTAGTTTAATAAATTTAGGTTTTGTAATTTTCTAGTTTAATTGTTTGAGGTTCCTCTTATAAATATCCTAATATGTGCTAATTTGTTTTATTTAATGTTAAAAGTAAATATTTTACGCTTTGTACTACTTTCTATACTAGACGAACTTATTTCCATCGGGGTTCGTAATATCATGTAATATAGTGAAGTTAAAGATTTTTGACCTTGGTGCTAAACAGTGGTCGGTGTGAATCTTACCCTAAGGCATATAAAAACCAATTGAAAACTATAATAAATGTTAAAAGTGAAGGCTTTGTCGTAGATATCAGTAGTATTTACTCAGTTGCACGCGAAGAAGACGATCTGAAATGTTCTACTTGCTCGTGGTGATTGGGGCGATTTTATTATGTGTTTATTGCGTCCTGCAACGATGCACACGTAATTGGAAAATGTTAAGGGAATATCCCGGAACTTATCCGTTACCCATCATCGGAAATGGCTTACAATTGGGATTTGATTCAGAAAGTAATATAACTTTATTTTTATATTATAAATGTTCAGCTATTAAATTAATATTTTGATATAATGGAGTATTTGTAGCGCTTTAAATATTATGTGTTTTTATTTATTTATGTTAAGTATTTTTTTGTTTATTTGTAGAAATTACTTGGATATAATTAAAAATTTAATTTGTTTTTGTTATATTTCATATGGTATGTTAGTTTAAAGTTAAATATTTTACGACTAACTTGCTGTACTTGTGTAGGTTAAATTTGTAATTTTGTAATTCTTAATTTAAATTAACGTCTGAAAGCCGTGACTGCGAAGCCTTGCATATAAAGAAACCAAAAAATAATTGACTAAAATTATCTCAATAAAGACTTTTTTACAATTTAGAGGAATTATTAGTGAGCATGAAAAGATCTTAAGATGTGTGGTCGTGGTCACGAAAATTTGTCGCTTTTATTTTCTATTAAATTATTCTGTTTCGCTTTGGTTATAGGTATTTGAAATATAATATATATTGCAATGTTTACTGATCTGGTTACAGAATGTACTGATAAGATTTTCAATCTATGGAAAAAATATGGAATGAAAAATTTTCGCATGACGGTCGGCAGTGAGGAGTGGTTGCTGGTGACCAATCCCGATGACGTCGCGGTAAGTTTATATAATAATCAAAAAATATAAGGATATGTATGTTTTGTATGGTGTATCAAGGTTTATAATAATTTACCAAAAATATAAAGATTTTATTAAAGTTTTTAAAAATCGACCTAATATCTACAGAAAACATCTTATATTAATGCTTATTTGAGTGAAATATTATAATTAATATTAATTTGTTATGATATAATGATGTAGTGATAAAAGAATACAAGAATTGATTTTGATGTAACTACTAAAGTTGTACTTTTCAATTATGTAAAACGAATATGCACGTTATTGGTGGCAGTGTGGCAGAATATTTATGTCGCAGTAAAGTAGTTAAATTAGAGAGTTTATTGAATCTCTAGGCAGTTAATTAAATGCCGATATTCAATCAACTCGCGAGATAGTCGAAAATTTTTAACTATCTGTCTGACCGAAAGCCAAAACTAGACTCCGCCATGATTATTTCATGTGTTATTGTTAATTCTTTGTGATCGTGAAGAACTGAGATCTTGGAAATTCCGTGTTTTGCTTTATTGTAAATGGTTAGGTTAGCCTAACAAGACAACAGCCTAGGAACGTTTAGGAACCTCGTTAAACGTTTTGTGCACTCACTTGTCTGACGGAACTTTAGCGACTTGATTGAACATCGATTTTTACTCTCTGATTTAACTACTACACTGCGACATTTATACCACCATAATATTAATGTATCATATTATAAAATAAATTATTATTATATGTCTTGTTTCATGAATTCGGTCCATTTGGTTAAAAGCCGCAAGCGTAGAAAAATAAATGAACTAAATAACATTAACGATCACTTCATGTTTGACCTGATCTAAGGAACCGAGCACTTCATTTTGGTTTATTAAATTGCAATTGAATTAATATAAGCTATGAATACTAAATTTGCTGTAGTATCTAAGTCTGGCACAGTTTTCACAGGAGTTTCCAGCAGTAAATTCAACATATAACCATTGTTATAGTACTGATTGATGGGTCTAGATTCTAGACGTGTTATTCTAACCCTAGAAGTCAGCGTAGCAATGTTTTCTTAGCGATATTTCCGACTAGAATCGTTAATGTTTTTTGGGCAATTAAGACTTAGCGGAAACGAAATGAAACATTGATTCCAATAATGATGAAACTGTTAACTAAATACAATTATTTTTCTAGACAATCCTGAATCATCCAACTGAGCTATGTAAACAAGTTGAGAGGAACACAGGAATGAAACCCCTTTTTGGAAACTCCCTCTCAACTGCTGAAGGTTATTGAAAATGATCAAATCAAATCAAAATCATTTATTCATTAACGTTACACAATGCACACTTATAAACGCAAAAGGAAATACATATTGAATGCTAAATGCTTCTAATTGTACATTTACTGCCAGTTCCAAATCAAGGGGAAGAAAGACGAACTGGCAATAAACTCATTTTTATACGAATTTAACTTAAATTGGATTCAGATTCGCTAAATAAAAGAACAATGCTGTTTATTTATAAACATAACTTAGTTTTAAACATAAAAATAATTTATAAAGTTAAGCCTACTTGAACCGGTCTACAGAAAAGGAAAAAAATTAAGGAAATAATTTACTTTCCCCCTCGAGGAATACTCATATCTTAAAAACTTCTGAACTGATTTTGATAAAATGGTCCTTGGAATGTATCTAATGCAAATCAAAGGACTGTCTCTATACTTTTAATTTCCGGAAAATTTGTAAACTACGTACTCTTAAGATCTTGGAATTATACAGCCTCCAATACTATCAAATTCAATCCAATAATGTCATTAGTAAACACTAAAACATGCATTTCTTGAGGTAATCTTAATGATGTTGGCAAGTAATTGAAATCGTAAATTAGTTTGTTTTGCTTATAAACTAAGAAACCATTTCCGATTATTTGTATCTTCGGAACCTGAACAATTACGTTTCTTTTACTTGTGGATTAGCTTTAAAAATTATAATTTCAAGCAGTCGCCAAAACGCTTCTCTTTGCATGATGGCGTCGCACCAGTTCCTAAAACGCACCATGCCAGTAAACACGCACAAAAAATCAAGTATTGCGTCAATTAAAGTCAACAAAATGTACACTTATATAAAAAAGAAATATACATTAAATGCTTCTAATTTTAGATTTACTGCTAGATCTCTAATTAAGGGCGTAGAACGGAAGAGAAGAACTGGCAATAAACTCTCCGCCACTCTTTTTAATCGCAAACCTTTCTTTTGTATTACACAACGTTTGTAAGCACCTGCAACCATCACACCATGTTTCACATGACATCAAACTATTGTTTGATGAGATATCAATCAAAAGTCTCCGAAAACATTATTTACTAGCACGGTTTTGTGTCATGTGCCTGTAGTATAAAAATATTATACCAACTAATTAAAATAATATTAAATATTATACGTTTTATACATACCTACCTAATAACATTTTTATACCGTCATAGCCTCCTGTATTTTATATAAACACTAGAAAACATTCTTTTTTTAAATTTCAAGGTGAACGATGGAGGTTGGTACGCAAATTGATGACACCAAGTTTCCACTTCAAGACATTAGAGAAGAGAATCGAGGCCGTCAATAAGCACTGCGACCGATTATTTGAACTTTGGGATAACCAAAACAGGGTTGACGCATACAAATACCTTAAACCATTTATGTTGGATATAGTGTGTTGTAAGTGCATAGGGTTGTGTCAAAGTTCTTTCTAATGAGGAATAAAAAAAAACATATTATTAACAATTTCCACTCGCAGTTGTTCTGACGATTTCGTGTATTTTGTCAAGATATTTTATGCTTGTGAGTTCTTTAATATATACTCCTAAACTTTCCTCAAACATTATACTATCTATTGGTTAAACCGTACAATATCCGTTAAGTATTTTTTGATTGGAAAGTTCAGACCTCTTAATTCCGCGTTAAAATAACTACAAAATTGTAACAATGGTGAAAATATATATTCCATCATACTGTATATTTATTAACATTAGAATTAAAAGATTATATTTCATTTGCCAGTTCTTAAAGCAATGCTGTAGAACGGACAATGGGAAACCCTGAAATGGGATTACATCATTTCCGGAAGGCAGTCATTTCCGCATGGGTCATTTATTTTTTCTCTCTTTCTGGTCTTACCTATCCGCAACACTTATCTAAAAAATCCAGGACCTTCCATTGCTTAGAATTCTTCAGACATGTTAAATTACATCAGTAAAAGTTATAAATTTTTTGCTCTTTACAGCTTCCCTGATGGGCGTTGATATGAATTTCCTAGACAGTATAGACCATCCATTCTTCGAAGCAGGCGACGCGTATGTAATTAAATTTTAAATTTGCATTTTGCTTAGCGATCTAAATATATAACGATGCAATATTGCTCTCAATATAATTAGAATATAACCTATGTCATGTAGGAATAATGTAGGTCTCTCGTGAAGAATTTTTAAAATCGGTTCATAGATCGAAGTTGGGAAAAATGAATATATGACGAAATTTTCACCAATAATTATCCGGGCTTTGGGTTACTTTGCTTCTGTTGTGCCTCAGATATTTGTGGAAGCTATAATAAGTAGCTTTTCAGCTATATTGAGTCAGGGAGTCGCAGTTGCACAGGTACGCAGCACCAAATTAGTAAGGATCACACAAGGTAACCACAGGCATATACTTCAGGGAACTTCTTTATTTTAATTGAAAAAAACATAATAAAACTTTACTAGAGTTTACATAATACATCACAGTCATTGTCATTCACAGACTAATTTTTGTTGTAACTTATCGTTAGTCATAGATGCTTATTACTGTATTGGCAAGAAGAAATTAAAGCATATTACTTTGTATGATTAATTGTGTTTTGACATGCAAAATAAAACCAGCTATAAAATTATGAAATTTTAGTACTTATAAAAATGATAAATTTTTTCAGAGCAATGAAAATAGTAACGGAAAATTACTTTTCTTATTGGAGAAGTATTCCACGTTTTGTGTCGTTAACAAAATTGTATAAGGAAACGCAGCGTGTCTCTAAACTTCTCGATGATACGACTAATGAGGTATGTGTCCAAATAAATTAAAATCCTCCATGTCTCAGCTGTACTAAGCTCCGACATAAACCTTTTTAATGTGTTAACAAGAATTTGAAATTTGTAAACCTTTTTGGTCCACAAACGGATCAATTGAATTAATTTTCTTAGCACGACGTGTATAATTATTAAAATTATAAATAATAAAAACTTTATTTACGACAAATAGGTTGTTACAAAATTGATCTATGGCTAGTCCCCACACTAGAGAGTCCCTATGTTGTTTTATTCCATCACTTATTCCATGTTTTAAACAGTTTTTTGAGAAAAAGTAGTTTAAGTGTTACAACTAATCAAACAAGTTTTATAAGACATAAAGTATGCGTGAATGCGTGAGCGTGTGAATGGGTGTGTATGCGCATGTATTTGAAGTGTAGCTGAGAGTTGTTACGATCGCGTACTGTGTGTTAGTTATTGGAACCTCAAAGCCAAGATACGTAAGGATATTAGGACTCGTAATTTTTATGTGGTTTGCAAGTTTGTATTGGGATAGATTATCAAAGAAGCGTTGGTACTTCGTTTTGGCGTCGGGAATACAAAACGTCTGTGCTGAGATGTGTCCGGATTTGTTAGTATATAGATTTGGTGATATCTTAAATAGATCGCTAAGATGTAAAACTTTCGTACAGAATAGGTTTTTGTTTCTAGTTGTTGTCCCCCACAGTCAAGTGGGGTATCTACGATAGGTAACTTGAGCTTGAGGTAGAATTGCTCTTTATTCACGTTCTACCTCAACCAGCATCAACCGTTCCTCTCCATGCAGGTAGACATTATGTTAGAATGGACTGATGAAGTGCTAAATAAATTATTATAATAACTTTGCCTGCTACTCGTTACAGTCTATTAAAGATATACATTAGTTTTCTGATCCTATAAGACTGCATCAATGTGCTTTTCTCAAGTGAGGCGTCGATCTATTATTGCTCCTACATATTTAGTACTTTTCGGGTATTCGAGAACTGGACATTAGCATGCATGGGATTTAATGACTTGTTGTCATAGGGCAGGAGCAATCTGTTATGCTAAAACACGTGAATTTGGTTTCGCTGATATTTAGACTAAGCAGATTGTTTTGAAACGCAATTATTACCTTTCTCTGCTAAGACCCTGAGCTAAGAAACCTGTTCCCAAGAGCTAGCATGAAATATATGTATCGGCGGTGACTAAGTAAAGGTTTCCGTTGTCCAGTAGTCCAGACTGCACAGGTCGTTTATTTTATCAGTTTGTTTTATTAAAAGAAGGTCGGTGCGAGTGCGCTCCCCAAATGTAACGTATTTCTGGTGATTTGTTTGCTGTATGTATGTTTGTGGACTCAGTTTCCGCACTTAGACTTGTATATCCCCTAAGGCGCTGCTGCCTATCCTTAAGGTATGATTGGACAGCTACCCCTCTCACTTCTAACAGTTACATTCTTCGAGGCAAGATATAGTGGGAGAACGTGTGTGAGGCTTTTGCCGATCTATACCCGCCTCATATCAAATTTCTCACTTATAACTCAATAAGATTAGTGACAGCGTCTTCTGTTCATCTTTGTTTTCTGAACCAGAATTGGTTGTAGGAAAAGAGCGATCGCTTTTCTAAAAATGACAGCAGCCTTGTTCACTATTCCTTCTAGAATCTTGGCTATGACTTGAAGAAGGAATATTTCTATGTAATTTGAAATTTCCATTTTCTTTCCTGACTTGCAGTTTGGGGTTACATTGGCTAGTTTCCAAGCTGCAGGAACGGTGCTGCTCGAGATCCGCAAGGATGATATTTAGTCTGATTATCAAATGGCTTCCTATATGGTCCCAACCTCCAGCTGGGATGCCCTTAACCTTGTTGATAGTAGCACGTATTTCCTGCTCATCTTTTGTGTATTATATGAAGGTGTTGCATGTTGAGAATAGTTCGGATCTCTTTTCTAACAGCTTCAGGCTGTTGTGCTACTTTGGGGATGGTGTTATTCCTAGAATGGCGCAGAGGTGATCTGACACTTAACTGGTTGAAGGGCGAACTGTAGTTGGGTGGCTTAAATTTCCTAGGGCGTGTAAGCAGTTTCCTTTACGTGTAGGAAAAGTTCACGTGCAAGTTCATGGTGCATGTCATAGAAGACTCTGGTTCATTTTTAATTTATGTATATCTGATCATATTTGGTTTTTTTATGATGTGATTAAAGTAGTTTATCTATTAGATGATCAACGAAGCAAACAATTGTTATAACAAGTATTTTTAAGTTAATCGACGATTAACTAGATATTTTAGAATCATATGTCTTTGGTTAACATAGCTTTTACACTTTGAAAGAAAACAATTTTTAACTGGATTAAAACTATTTTACAGCGTGCGTGGTCACGGTGTAAAGCACGCGAAACGTCGGAAAAATTTAAAATTGTGTAAAATAATTATAAGTTAACATTTTACTCACAAACAATTCAAGAGTCTAATAAAACAGTGTCAAACAATCTTTTAGGTTATTGCACAAAGAAGAAGAAAAATACACAAACTAATTGAATATGCAGAAAACAATAAAAACCCTGACATGGAACTCGATGTCTTAATAGAAAATGATTGTTTATTGGATAGATTAATTTTGAGCAAACTGCATTGCGGTGTTGCACTCACTGAAAATATGATTTATGAAGAAGTCAAACTTTTTTG
This sequence comes from Pieris brassicae, assembly GCF_905147105.1. Lineage (NCBI taxonomy): Eukaryota > Metazoa > Arthropoda > Insecta > Lepidoptera > Pieridae > Pieris > Pieris brassicae. Next base: position 3,536,310 of record NC_059674.1, on the reverse strand, counting down.
TTGGACAGTAAGTATTAATTTGAATTAGATGAGCTATTAAAGATAAAATTAGACCCGGTGGCATCCGCGTGCGAGTCTCATCCCTGAGGTCGTAGGTTCGAGCTTGGCACCAATGAATTTTCTTTCAATGTGTACATTTAACATTCAATCGAATACTGAAGGAAAACATCGTAAGAAAATTGGCTTAGACACAAAATGTGGACAGCGTGTGTGCCCAGGAGGTTGATCACCTATTTGCCTATTAGATTGTCATAAGATCATGAAACAGATACACAAAACCTAAAAAATTTGCACCGCTACTGATTTATTTAATTTTATTAAAGATAAATATTACGCTTTCTAATATAATTATTCTAATATATTACCTATGTCACCCTACAACTATAAGGATACATCAAAGTCAGATAATATGTTAACATAGTCTATGGTTTTCTTCTTTATGTATTGTCCTGACTGATTAATCTAATCAAATCCAAAACCACAGAGACGTTAAACATTGGTATGTACTATCCACTGGGGAATTATTTTTGAAAATTCCTCTTTCACTCTAACAAACATATATAATTTGGAACTGTAACTAATAAGACACAGATAAATATTATCTGTCAAGATTTTTCAAATGTCATAAATGACAGCTAGTTTACCATAGATTCAAGAGTTTCTATGATTTTATTTTCTTTAGGGTCATCATACGACAGGAATAGTGTTGTCCCACGCTCTGTACTGCATTGCAAAGTTTCCTGAAGTACAAAACAGGGTGTTAGATGAACAAAAATTAATTTTTAATAAGGACATGTTAAAGAAACCAAACCATAAGGAGCTGATCGAGATGAAATATCTAGAAGCTGTTATTAAGGAGAGTATACGTGTTGTGCCAACAATAACCAAAATATCAAGACATCTTAAGAATGATATACAGTTAAAAGGTAATTTATACTGTGAACGCCATTTTACAATAAACGATTTCACTTCCACGGTTTACAATTGAAGTCGATTAATGAATACTTAAATCTCATTTAAGAATTTGCTGGCTATCTATCTTTATATTAATGTTCTCGGTTTTAAATACGAGTTTAAAATATATGTATGATTTATAGAGCAAGAGCCCAAGACGGCCAGACTTTCGTTGTTTTATAGAAGCTAAAGAATTTCAGGTACCACATTCAAAACTCTGGTCGCTGGTCGCTGGTTGTTCTTACCTTTGTTACCACACCAGATAAACTTTCAGCTTTTATAAAATAACTAAGCTTTGGCCGTCTAGTATTAGGGTTGAAACGACGAGAATAATGATTCCAGTATTGTAATAAGTCACCGATTTTGGCGTACGGGATAGTTCGCGCCAATTCTCGAAACGTGATTATCCTAAACCTGTGTACCATTATATTAGTAATCAAAGCTATTGAATGTTATATGAGATTTAAGATGTAAAGTGAATCTAGCTCCATTCCTGTATATTGTATGAGTTACTGTGTATACAAATTTGGCAAAGTTTGTAGTAATTGGCATTCGAAACAGTATCAAATTTCTCGCCTACTATTCTCATACAAAATACACGGTTGTTGTATTAAAATGAGAATAGTATATTCTAATTTTAACCACGTATAAACTAAATATCAGCTTAGCCACGGCTGTTAGAGAGATGTTCGATATGCCATCTACCTTTTTCCACAATATTAAATAAAAAAAACATAACCATTATTGGAACTGCAACGCACACTTAATAAGAAGAATGAAAGAATGTATGATATCCCCTGATATTTGGAATCTGTTTTTTTTTCTTTTTCTTCTCTTTTTAAATTTGCGACAACGCACTTGCGAGCCATCTGGCATTGTGAGTATCCATGGGCGGCGGTATCGCTTCACATCAGGTGAGCCTCTTGCCCGTTTGCCTGCTATTACATAAAAAAAAATCTGAAATATGTTCGCACTCGAAAAACTAGACAAGTTGCAATTATTGCTTTCAGATGGACGAGTGGTACCAGCTAATACGACGGTAGTTGTTTTTTACAAAGGGATGTACCAAGATCCGAAGTTGTTTACAGAACCTGAAGAATATAATCCCGACAGGTTCTTCTTACCGATGCATAATTACGCATTTGTTCCGTTTAGCTCAGGTCCTCGTAATTGTATAGGTATGTAAAATGATTTATATTTATATATATATATATATATATATATATACTAGCTGCCCCCACGAACCTCGTTTCTCCTTAATGTGGTTTAGTTAGCCTTAATACCGTGACACGAAAGAATAATTTCACTGTATTATCGTCACTATAATTTGAATTTGATTTACACTTCGGTCTAAGTAACACGTGGTATGCTAACACCAAAAATTTAAAAAGTAGAAATAATTGAATTTCACGGTATTTCGTTTACTACAAAATAAATTTAATTTATACTTTAGCCTCAATAACACGTGGTAATCATGATATTGAATTGTAGCTTATATGACACGTTTGTCGGTTTACCGTAGCAGTGCCATCTATTGATTACTTACTCAATCCAGTCGAAAAGTATCGACATCTGTTAGAATCTTTTGGAGTGAACAGATAATTGTGTACTGTCAATTAATTATAGACAAATAATTTGAAATAAAATAAAATTGCGACTATAATTAAAGATCTAAGCTATCCTATCTCTTAAGTTGGACCAGACTGCTCACGGTGTGCCAATTTAATTTAAAATCGGTTCTACTTAACCGTTTAGGAGTCCATCGCGGACAAACATCGTGACAGGAAATTTATATATATTACATCTGAGGAAAAGTATTATTTATAAGGGGGTGTCATTTGACAACGCAGCGCAACCATGGTGGCAGACATGGTCCTTAATATTCCTTAACATATAATTATTGTTATTATATTATATTTTGCAGCAAATATATTTTGCAGCAAATATATTTTGCGACCCAGCTCTATATTCAGTAGGAATTTTTCGGATAGAATAAATATATTTTATTGGACTGTTAATTATAAATGATTTTCTAAAAAGAGATTTATACTAGTTAACAAAATAATTTTGCTACTCCGGTAAAACTAAATATTTAACTTCTGTTAAATAAATATTTAAGGGCACCATTTTTAGTTACAAGACATATGGAGGCCTGCTATCCGTTTTAAATCCCATTACATACTTTAAATTAAGCTTTGTATTTTTCAGGTTTTCGATACGCATGGGTTGCAATGAAAGCTTCAATATCCAATATTATAAGACGGTATGAGCTTGGTCTGGCTGGTCCCGGTACAGAGCCACAATTTGTACATAGATTAATGACGGAATCAAGAAATGGTATACAACTTAATATAAAAAGACGTGTTTATTAGTTAATTTATTTATTGTTGTATACATAATAAACATAATTTAAAATAGTGTGGTGGAATATGAGACATAGTTTTTCTTTCCACCAGGACCTCCAAAATTAACTAAGACTAATATTTATTAGATTAGATTAATATTTATTTTATACTAAAAATAGCTGAGATTGGCTATCATTTGAATACAAACATGAATTGGTTACAAAGAATTTTCAATACATCTCGATGAATTGAATTCTTCATGTTTAATTTGAAAGGCATAAGATCAAATTGTATGAAGTAGGGTTATCAAGATAGCACAATAAGGTACAACAATGCACCTGGTACTACAGCACAAAAGCATTGAAATGCTACGAGCGTCGCTTAGTGCTACGCCGTAGTGTGTTCGTAAAATAAACCTCTACGATGAGAGCTTCGGAAACCCCTAGCGCGGCTTCACGTTGTATGTACTAGATATAAAATTGTTCTATTACTCCATTAACAAAAGTCATTTATTTGTGACACCAAGAAGATTATAGTAAAAAAAGAGAAGAAATAAGTCATGCAAAAACCATCGTGTGGCTTCCTTAAGTCGCGGACGGCGTGCACAAATGTAGCAACTATAATATATGTTATTAATGAGTTTACATAGCAAGAATTACAAAATATACCAAAAGAATATAGCGATAATCAGATGATTTTAGGAGGGGCATAATTTTTTCATTTTATTTTATAGATGGTAAATACATATAAATACGAGTTTAGGTACAAATTTAAAAATGTATTTTTTCGTTGCTTTAAGCTCTTTTTTTATCAAAATCTGAGAATTGATTAACTTCGAGGTAGCTAAATACTTTTTCAACATAAAATAATAATAAAAAATTGAGTAAGTTAAAATTATTTAGGCCTAGAAACGTTTTGGGTCAAAGACAGCTGTAAGTGTATGAAAAATATACAGATATTGTTTTTTTCGACTCGATATTAAAAGCGTGCGGTAACTAGTGTTTACATCATTTTATTTTGCGATGGTCTAAGTTCGCGAATAAACGTCGTTACCCAAGCCAACTTTAGCCATCGAACTCTTTCTATTATTAAAGTTTCAACCAACTGGGCCACTCTCGGACCGATTTCAATAAAAGATATAAACTCTTTCATTGCAATATTTTTGTAATGAGGAGAAAAGTTATAAAGCTAAGCGGATTTCTCGTTGAAAATATTTTATGTATTTGTGTGAGTTAAATTGTGACTCATTTATGACATATGTTTGACCTTATTTCAGCATAGATATATTATGAAATAACTTCACATATTTTAAAATCTCAAAAATTTGGTCCAACTTTGATTTGATTCCTTTTGGAGTAGAGACTCTTTTGAGACTCTTTTAGCTTTCCTCGCTCAACGAATAAGTCTCGCAATACAAGGAACACTGCTACAGGAACCTAACTTTTTAAATTTGTTTTATTTTTCTATTTATAATTTTTTAATTATTATTATTATTACTATGTAGGTTAAGAATATTGGTAACACTGTATATGTGTGTACTGTATGTAAATAAATATTAATATAATAACTGAATCATTTTCTATTTATACATTTTTAATTATTATTATTATATATGTAGGTTAAGAGGGTTAAGGGTTTGAAATAAATATCAATACAATTTAACTAAATCATTGTATCGTACACTCGCACGCAAGGTCAAAAACTCGCCTCGTTCGTTCCGTAGGTAGGCAGCGTGCGCGCATTTTTATTGGAAGTAGTGCGTGCGGCAGTGCGCTTTGCCACATTGGGCTTCGTGATATATTGTTAGATGCCCGTATGCTTATTTATATATTATGTAACCGTAAAAAAAATATATTATAAGTGGTGGCTATTTTTTCTACCCTTTACTATAATAATCACATTGTAAAGAGCAGTGTTGGTGTAGTGGTGGTTGCCACTCTAGGTTCGATCCCATAGACTTTTGGAGTGAAAGATAACGTCGTGAGGAAACCAGCATGTGTCAGGCACACAATAATAAAAAACGTATGAAACAAAAATAATCAGAGAAACGGATGCGATCCTAGGCGAGGCCTAGGTCTACATTAGTCTACATATATGGTTGTAGCGCAACTGGATTGTTTTCACCTAATTTTATTTTATTATAATAATAATTTAAATTTCTTCTGTACAAACATTACCTGTCCACATTGTATCCCTAACTTTCTTACTAACTACTAATTGACGTGAGACTGATATTAAAGTATCGTGATTCATGTGCACTTTTTATTTTTAATGTATCCCTTTTTTAGTTGTTTGTTTAGTTATTCCTGTTTAGTTTTGTCTTAATAACTGTGTATAACATGTATTTTTGCACTTCTTGCCTATCTTATGTAATGTAATACCTTTTTGTTTTCTGTACTCACAGTGGTTGCCTGGAAGAGATCGCTCGAAAGCGATAAGTCCGCCAGTTGCCCTCCTTTTGATTTAATTATGTTCAATTTTTCTTTCTTTTTATATTGTAATGTAACGTAGTGTTAATAAATAAATAAATATAAGTATATAAAATAAATAATATATAAAAAGATTCACAAAATATGAATTGACTACATCACGGCCAAAACTAAAATCACCGACGCGCTAACACGCGACTTACAGCTGAAAGGAAATGGGGAGGCAAAGTGTACAGTAATAGCTCTACCGCCAAAGCTACCCGCCACCTCCAGGAAAATGAAACGTGGGAAGTGATGGGCTGACGAAAGGGTTTCTGGGGCATAATGTATGGATGAAACTAAGAACAGATCCAAATGGAAAGTTCAGGACCTCAGGCCTTTACTCAAAAGATCTCCATACTCCAGAGCACAAAGAGAAGGAAATAACAATAACTAACGTAGACTAAGGGTATAATAACCAAACCCATTTTGTATGTAATTTTAAACAATATGGAATTTAAGTGTATTCATTTATTATATATAGAAAAAAAGATTATAAATAAACAAAACATTATTCAAAGAATAAAATAATGGAATATTGGTAAATAAATATATAATACACTAATTCCTCGAATTTACTTATCTGCTTAAGAGTTCATTATTGCATAATGAAGTTCCACAAAGTCCCTCGGTCGTTACATAAGCAAATGCATCTAACTGTTTAATGACTATGCCTTTGTTGTTATAAACAAGTGTCCCACATCTGAAACATACTTTGGTCAAACAATTACTAATTACTTCTCATTCTAGCTGCCGAAACTCGTGTGTATTTAAATTCTACAATTGCGGAATCTGTACATACTTATTACCATGTTGAACCAATAAAATTAAACAAAATAAGCTAATATATCAGATTACTCCAATGCGCAAACTATTTATAAACTACAACCAAAAAAAACACAACATTAAATAATTACAAAAAGACCGTTTATCAGTTCACCCAACGGATAATTTAAAATGTTAATGCAGTTTATCATTATTCATTGTGTCACGTGTGCCCTTTTCAAAAGGTTAGTTTTCGCTGATGGTACGTAAAGTAACGGCGGTCCATGTTGCCTGCAATTATAACCATCAGGTACCCTGATATCTAGGCACTGGAGGACTATCGGATTGTTTTCCTTTCCACGTAAAAACTTTATCAGATACATGGTAAGCGCACATAGAGTATTCAAATAATGATATTAAATCTAGGATACAGTTTTAACTTAGAACAAAATCTAAGTTTTTTTTTAAATATTGCTGAAATTTAAACACATCAGCCCCTCAGAGGGTACGAAGTTATTTCGGTTTAAATCTTTTGACAGATTTAGCGATAGTATTGTCTTTGGTTAACATAGCTTTTACACATTGAAAGAAAACAATTTTTTAACCGATACCAACTCCGGGGAAATAAATACAGATAACACAACTTTCTCTACAGCTGCTTTTGACATTCAACACCTTTTGTCTTCAGTCACCGTGACCACGCACGCTGTAAAGCACGCGATACGTCGGAAAATTTAAATTTAAAAATATGTAAATAATTATAAGTTTATAATAATACAAATAGCTTTAATCCGGTTAAAAAATTGTTTTCTTTCAAGATTTAGCGATGCTTATACGTTGAGCGAGAAAAACACCAGCTCTGGAATAACCGCTAGCAGTGTCACTGTCTCTACCCTCAATATTAATTTATCCCCTTGTATGTACCCTCTTATTGTGTATTAGCAAGCAAGGCTAAACACACCACCTTAGGATTATCATATCGCAATATACATCATATCCAAAACTACGGGACATCAATGGAAAGTACCTTAAATGTAGCATATTTTGCTGAAAGAATACTTTATTTTATTTTGAACAGTAAGTATTACCATGTATTGATTTTATAAACATTACTTGTCTCGTCTGGGAATCGAACCTACTCAAATGTGAAAAAAAACCCTTTTTTTGACGCCAATCAAGAGAATAGACAAAAAATTATAATAGTTCTTCAGTAACATAGTACTTTTAAAGACAGGAACAACGTGTAATTAATCCTTTTAATAAAATTAAAAACATACATGAAACTGCCTGAGGCAATTAATTTTTTTTTTCTAAGAAAAACAATCAACGCGAAACGGATGTTTCCTGTTACGTATACCTCCTGTGTTCCTTTCAAAGGTAATATATGCGTAACTAGAGACAACCTATCTTAAGAATACATATTAATTTTCTATGTAATACAATCTAACTTATTTTGCGTGTCTATGCATTCCAGGAGCTTTATTAACGTTGCGACAAGAATTCGTCAAAACATTAATGTAATTTTTGCCGAACACTTTTAAACAGAGCAGTGGTAACTTAGAATTTAATCCGCACCTGATTGGCTGGAAGTCTTTCACAGCCCGCTTCACAAGACATTTACTTTTGCGAACTAGCGAACTGAGGAATCGACTCCCGGTGGGGGCTCTCCCTGGGAGATACAACCTCCTATACTGTTTAAAAAAAAGAGTATACTCCCCTCCCATACGGTCTGCAACGCACCCACTAAAATGTGTGTCCATGGGCGGTGATGACTCTTTGAGGATCCCGGAGGTTCGTTTGCTCCCCTATCCTATAAAAAAACTATTTTGTACATAAATTATATAAAAATGTTCATCATCCATTTATTTTCAAATACGCGCTCAAATTTTCCATGTAACAATCTTTTGTATTCTCCAGGACACGTTCTCCAAATTTAATGGAGTACACATAACTAGATAAGTCAGTCCTTACGAAGTTACGTTTATAAATTGTCAAAATTCTATTTTAAGCAGATCAATAGTACTAGACTTCTTTACAAAAGTACGCCTACACGTATATATAACGGTAAATAATAATTGAGATAAAAGGGTGAACATGTAGGCTTTGATTCTTTATTTGAATATATTTATGTAGAGAAACGAGCCTGTGACTGTGAATTTATTTATTTCATATTATATAAAACTAGCTGACCCGGCAAACGTTGTTTTGCCATGACACATTTTTTAGTTCAATAAAAATTATCCTCAATTATAATAAATAATAGAGGGGTGAAAATTAAGGGTTTTATGTATTTTTTAATGCAACATAATAAAATTTAAAAAAAAACATGTTATCCAAATATATTTTTTTTGGGGTGAGCACTCCTTAAGGGGTTTCAAAGATAGATAGAGTAGCCGATTCTCAGACTTACTGAAAATGCATAAAAAATTTCATAAGAATCGATGTAACTGTTTCGGAGGGGTATGGGAACGAACATTGTGACATGAGAATTTTATATATATAAAATAACATATATAATAACAAAAAACAATTGTAAATGTAACAATGGTGTACATGGTGTAATGCAGCTCCTAACAAACGTTGTGTAAAACAAAAACTTGGCGATTAAAAAGAGTGGCGGAGACTTTATTGCCAGTTCTCTTCCGTTCTATACCCTCGATTTGAGAACTGGGAGTAAATGAAAAATTAGAAGCATTTCGTATACATTTTTGTTTTTTCGTCCATAAGTGTACATTGTGTTACCTATATGTATAAATGATTTTGAATTTGATTTATACGAAACATTTACGAAATAAAAAAACTATAACAATTATTAAATACATTTTGGTGTGTATGTGGAGTATGCTCATTATACAGGCGCTACAAATAAACCGTTCGAATCAAGGCTTTAAAATAGGTCGGTCTAAGTCCGGGCTGAGCGATATAAAACTGATTTCTTTCCATAGAGATGTGAACAAAGCACGCTTACGTATTACGTGTAACTATTTAAATTGTATCCAATAAAAGTGAGCTAATTTTATAAAGCGATGTAAAGTGACTCAAAAATCAAATTAAACTATCAAAACCAGATTCTGAACAAAAGCACAAAACAAGTAATGAAGTAGATCACAAAGAGAAAATGTATTAAAAGAAGAAACCATTTCGGAGCGAAGTATATTCCAAAAAGTTTGGTATTGGTTAACAGCGATTGCTCACTTCGATGGGCCGATTCATTGCCCCGTTGTTTCGGCTCTCGTATCGAAAAAGGCTTTGATTGGCTGCAATCGCCACTAGAAATGAACATGCCCATTCTCTAGCGAATTCAAAGGCGTCCTGACACACGTTTGAAATTGAATATTTGACAAAGTCATTCTCAACATGTACAATACCAGACTCAACTGGCCATTCTATTTATGGCATACAAAACTTATCTTTGTTTTACAGTATTAATAAACTTACATTTTTTTTAAATAGAATATGGGGCAAACAGGCAGGAGGCTCTTGACGTTAAGTAATACCGCCGCCCATGTGCACTCTCAATGCTGTAGGATTCGCGAGTGCGTTGCCGGTATTTTTAGAATTGGTACGCTATTTCCTTAAAGGAATCCAAGTCAAATTCGGTATTGATGATGAAACTCAACTGCAGGTTATCCGTACAACCCTTCTGAACACTCTCCCACTGAAGTAGAGTAGGGTAGTTCCGAACCAATTCGACTTAGGGTCCTTCAAGAAAAGAGCGTAACAATTCTTAAAATACCGGCAACGCACTTGCGAGCCTTCTGGCAATGTGAATGTCCATGGGCGCCGGTTTCACGTAACATCACATGAGGTCCCTGCCTGTTTGCCTCGTATTACATTTTTTTTAAATCCATGGTAAATACAGAAGATGAGTGAGCACAAATCTCTACGCAACTATCTGCTTACGCTTGAAATATTTTTGGTCTGCGGTGTTGAATATCTAAAAGCAAAGTTGAAAGCTTTAAAAAGAGTTGGATATTGACAATAAAATTGAATTAGTTGGCGGGCGCACGCTCCTAGGTCTGTCGGTAATCCTATTGCGGTGCCGACTCGCACCAGTTGGTTCTAAAAGTTAGAACGCGGTACCAACAAAACGGCGGTAACGCCTCGGGACTTATCGCACTAGCGCGGGCTTTGTACCGAACCAAGTATGACTACTTTACTCATCTGTATACAGCTCGGAACGTGTGTTGCAATATTGAAAGCACTCACCGTGCGCTTCCATCTGTGGACATTTTATTTCACCTGGAGAGGAAAGTTTGCGAGAAAAGTTTATGTTGCGTACAGGGTTTTTCTAGCTCTGAGTATTCCAATTTCAAAAATTATGGTGTCCGCTTGAAGAGTTTGTTTCGTATGACTATAACAGACATTTGAAAAACGAATTCTGAAAACAGTATTGGAATTTCAAAAGCATATGTTCTTTTATTTGAAACTGGCATAAAGATAAAACTATTGCCATTACATAAAAAAAGTTTATGTTCATAATTTAAAAGTAAAACGAGACAATTGATACGTTTTCATAATGTGATACAGTTAAATGATGACTAATGACATTCATTAATAAATAAGTGAGCAACAAAGTCTTTTATCGAAATTAATGAGAGCATAAATCTTAAAAATGGAGATTAATATTCGTAATTGTAAGAAAATGCGTAAAATAATTGCTACAATATCACAAGCTGGTGCCCGCAAGTTTGTCTACCTAATTAAAAGGATGCAATTATTTCCGGGTGTTGGGAGCACGAATAACTAATAATAGTATGGTTCGCTTTTAGTGTTAATAACCTAACCTAATTTATTTAATATATAAAAGGGTGCAACGGGCATAGACACTCTCAAATACATAAGGCCCGCATGTGCGTTGCCGGTCTTTTAATGATTGGTACGCTCTTTACCCTAAGTTAAATTGATTCGGAAATACTTCAGCTTCAGCTGTGCTGCGCAGCGCTCAGTGGAACGACGCATCTACCCCTAAACTTTTCAGTCTTTATTTTTATAATCTGTACTAATATTATAAGGAGGAAAAATTCAATTGTCCGATAGACTCCAGAACAACTGGACCGGTTTGAAAAATTCTATCACCGTATAGACACAAATATCAAACCGTGCAGAGACAGGAACAGCGCGATGAGTAACGTTTGGAGGCAGATTATTGAAATATTAGTATAATTGACGATAAAGATACAAAGAGCTGTCTACAAAGGAAACATCGCAATACAGAGAAAAATGACACAAAAATATTCATACTTTCAAGTTCTGTGATTTGCGAAGTAAAAAAGAATCCCCCGAAGCGATAAAGTACACAGAGGCTGCAAACAGGAACGTGATTTTGCACACAAAGATTCGTACTATAAAGATGCCGATAGTAACCATTCTTCTTTATATAGGCAAAGGTATTTATCCAGATAGTTATTTATAATAGATTAGATATTTATAATAGATTTTAGCTAAGTGGACGTCCACAGCTTTGGCCTAGTGTCTTCGGCGTGCCACTCTCATCCTTGAGGTCGTAGGTTCAATCCCTAGCTGTGCATCAATGGATTCTCATCTATGTGCGAATTTAACATTAGCTCGAACGGCAAAGGAAAACAATAGGAAAGTGCCTTAGACCGTACTACGTAAAATTTGACAGCGTGCGTCGGGCACAGAATACTGATCACCTACACGCCTATGCGACTACTTCGATTATGAAACAGAAATCTGTGGCCAGACCTAAAAAGGTTGTAGCGCCTTTGATTTTTTTTAGTGGACGTGCGAACTAATTGGTACTGGTGGTAATTACACAAATGAGAGATCGATATCCTTAAGGAATGAAGCATTCCAGTACCACGGGCAACCGTTAAGAGCTATAAAATTAGTTCAAAGAAACAAATGAAATCTGAATCCAAGATCTACGACCGTTAGAGTGCCTTTAGAATTATTTTATATAATCATTTAACCTAAATGATTTGATGATTACATTGAATAAAAAACACGAGGAAAATGTTAACTAGATTAAGGAGCTGTCTTCGAGCACATTAGTGTTTGTGTTACCTGCCAGATCAAACAATTCTCTCAAAGTAAAATTCCGAAAAAAAGCGTAAAATATTATACTTTTCTATTATGGACAGTGTTCGCTGATGTTACCTTAGTTAGAAACTGGTTTAGCCGTCTTGGTTTTGTTTGCAAAAAAGTCATAGAAAACGATGGTTTATGAAAGGGACGCCTATAGCCTCCATGGGGTTATAAATTTGTGTTGGAAAACTTACGTGCTATAGACGTGACGTAAGTCAATGATGTGTTAAAATTGAAAAGGATTATTTTCCGCAGAGTTCTCTCCATGCACACGCCTGGTGAGGAATGCCTTAGATGCTATTTGCACCTATAAGTTAATTAAGGCATCGCAACGTTCACTTTATAAAATATGCAGATAAGTTACGGGAATTGATTCTGTGCACAAAGGAGGAAGGCAGCTGTCTATACACAGGCGGTGAGATTTCGGCAGTAATTTCCCAAGAGAACACACCTTTATCTTACTGAAAATATTTCGAATTACTCGTTTGTCGACATGATTGAACTCTACACGATCCGTGTATTCATTTCTTTATATCAACGATGTTACTAGACATAGAAAAAATCTAATATTTTAAAATTGCAAACCACAAACACATCGTCTTACCGCATATCACAAATCAACAAAATCGATGTTAAACTGTATACATAAACCGTACATTTAATTGTCTTTTAGAGAAATAGTGTAGTATAACACTATTGAAAGGCACCGGTACAAAGAAGCAGAAGAAATATAGAATACGGTGCCGTCCCTATAACATGTGGACACGACCAGCGACCAGATATATACCTCGTAATATAGCCCCTCGTATATATAAGTTTAAGTAAACAGAGTTTACATAGGGTCCGTTAATTTTAATTTTATAAGTGGCAATATAAATTAATTGTAATTAAATTTTTTCCTCAATGAATACATATTATTTATATAAATAAATAAACAATTTTACTTACAGCATAAAAAATAAGACGGGGAAGTAGTTCTCTTTTTAATTTTTTTAAGAAGATTGAGATAGGCAATAGTTAAAATATATTTAATTGTTACTATCATAATAATTGTTATTATAAGTTGAATAAATAAATAAGTTCAATATAGAAAATGATACCTTCATAACCTTAAGATAAGTGTCTGTCCAATGTCCTCGCTGAATTTAAATCGTATAACATACAAAGAAACTTATTTCTTTGTATTATATATCTGTTTATACATATAGCTTAAAATTCCAGGACAATGATTCTTTTGTTAAAGCTTTATTGTGCTTTGTAGCCTAGCCACGAGAGCTTTCTGAGAAAAATCGCCTTTGACTGATAAGACATTCCTCTTTTGATCTGTCCAAGCGCTTTGCACGGCTCTCTATAAGGTGTTCCAAAGTTTGGATATGTATCTCTCGTAATACTAAAATTATCCAGCGGCCTTACAACCCTAAAGGGTCTAGCCTCAGATTGCATCAATTTCTTGATAAAAAAAATTATACACAAGTGACCTTCTGTGCCTGTGTGTGATTTTTGGTTTTCTCACGATGTTTGTCTTCACCGTAGAATCAAGTACAAGATAATTCCATTGGTACATAGCCGTGATTAAACCGATCTCAGGGTTGAGGGTCTCACGCAAAGACATTAGGATGACACTGCTCTGAATGTGCAAATAGGATTAAAAAATACACGCCCTGTTTGGAAATAATATGGGGGACATACATCTAGATAAATCTTTCCGGAATCACCTATAATATACTGCATATTTGTGTGTTGGAAATAAAAAGAAAGAATGGTATTACAAAGTGAAAAACTACATATTTTCATTACTGATATATATTCACACATATTTATAATATAACATTAATTACGTAGAATATTTTTTTAAAAGCTTAATATCTTAATTTGTTTTTGGTAATTTTTTAAGCTAATTTACTTTATTAAAACATAATCTTTTCCCCACTTGTTTTCCTATCCTTCCTTAGAACCTTTCTAGGTTCTAACGCCTATACCTATATAAGTTACGTAATAAATTTTCCACCGAAATTCACGCCTCCCACCCTAATTCAGTTAAGCAGAGCCTTTGCAAAATTTTGCAAAAATTTATCATTTATATCTCTTGCTTTTTAGATCATATAATTATTTGTAAGAATTCTATTAGCAATCGTTATTAAGTTTGAAGGTTGCTGTGTTTGCATTTCTTACATATCCATTGTACTACTTTTGCCAAGCATAAGCAAGCAATACCTGCAATACAGAGAGTATTATAAAAGGAAGCGGACAGTAAGTCTATAACATAGATTATTGTGCGCTCATCTGATATTGGGCCGATTAAATTATCATTATTAATTAAGTTCGATACTTGTAATAGTTAAAGTAATTTAAATATATTTTTTGGGGGATTTACCGCTGGCCCTCGCTTAATTCATTTAAAGGTGTTTGTTATTAAACAATCAGTTTTATAATTATGTTTGTGTTCTAGATGTAATATTTTATTGTTGTTGGCAGACCATTTTTAAATATATACATGCTTTGAAAGTCGTACTTATTATGTTATATTTGGCCTTTGTACTCAACAAGAAATCTTACAAAGGTTTGAATACATTATCCCATCTTTTTCCTAACATTCTTCGGTTTAAGAGGTAATTTAACTTGAAGATTTGTTCTGTTTTCACTTTTCGCTGACGGCTCCAGAGAGCTCTTTTTTCATAATTCTTTCGTAACGAGGTATTGTTACGAAATTTAATTCAAACGACCTAAGGGTAAAGGATTTTAGTGATATTTAACATAAGTCCTCTTATTGACTTTTCTTTTGCTTTGCAGATGTAATTACAATGACGTTTTTTTAGAGGTTTCAATTCTCAGTAAAAAAATAATTCAGAGACGCATTAACTAATTGAAAAAATGGATCTCTCCAATTTCTCTTATATAATATAATCAACTAATATATAATATTAATTAAATAATAAACGATAATTAATATGAAATTTTAAAAAATCATATTGTATGTCACTCTGATATCTTTAGATCAATAATGTTCCTTTGTCTTGTAGTTATCTATATATAGATAACTATTTCTCCAGCATACCACGACTAACTAGACTTAACCGACCGTAACAGTTTGACTGTCGAAAAATGGACGAAATCGACGAAGTGACTTAACTTCAAATATTGTCATTGGTTTACGCTGGTACTGTATATTTAAATAAATCTTTAATGGTTATTGACGCGATTTTTTTTTAATTCGCTAAGTCATTCCGAGTTGTTCGTTTTAAATACTACGTAGTATTATTTATATAGTACTAGCGGGAACAGTGAGGTCGCTCCGCGAAGCCTGTGAAGTGCGGGAGACTTCTGTGCTTCTGGAAGGAGTTAGGCTGGCTAAATTAGGCAGGGCTTCTACGCACAACGGACCGAATACGCGTCTAAGTGCGGAAATTGAGTCCACCCTACCTACCTATAGTACTAGCGAACCCCACAGACTTCAGAGGCAGTTTTTTGTTCCTACCAATTTTATAGTCGGCGCAACAAATTCTCATGGCAGAACCATCACCCTGATGATAGGCCGATGTGTGAGGTTCAGCTCGGGTGACCAAAATATCTTCGCTTTCATGATCTTTGGCCACTCTTCTGTGACCCACTAAAAACCCCGACTGGGATATCTGCTAGAGGGCTTCAACTAAACCTGATTGGAAAATAATCTAAAAGCATAGTGGAAACCTAAAAGTGACAAATATTTAAAAAATCTGTGCCTCATTGATATATTTTCCTATTAGTATGTATTCAAATAATTTTGCTCAGATAGGGATATTAAATTAATAATTCAAAAATTAAATCCTTTTTTTAACGCGATTTGTTTGAGTGAGTGCTTGTAATTTAATATGAACTTTATTGAATAGCAATGAAGTTCAAATTGACTCGACATTTTATTTACAAAGCGTTTGTATTGGAAAAATAAAAAGGCTGTATTAGGGTTTTCCCGGAGATTATTCGAATTTTTCTCGCCGTAAAAACCAACCTTAGACTTCAACGAACATTTAAAAAAAAGAATTGGTACAATTGTTCCAGGCGTTGAAGAGTTATGCGCTTACTAACACATTTTGCGATTCATATTTATATTATAGATTAATACGTTTAAAATTTATACGTTACATACAATGCGCAGAGCGGAAGACAATTTGGAGAAACTGATCGTGTTTGGTAACACAGAAGGCAAAAGATCATGTGGGTGTTCACCAACAAGATAGACCGATCAAGTGAAAAAGTCATCGTTCTAAAACTCTACAGTGTCACAAGAGCGGCGCTGGACAGAAACCGGTGGAAACTGAAACTCCGATCCAGATGTTTCTTTGCTGACCACGTCGTTTAGACATGAGCTGCACTTTAAAGAGTGAGATATGTATAATGCTACTAAATTTGCAGTACTGGAATCAAGAGCGTAGAATGGACATAAAGAACCAGCTCTTCATTACCCTTTCATATTTTGTTTTAAAATAAAAAAACAAAAAAAAAACAATGTCGCTACAACCTTTTTAGGTCTGGGCCTCAGATTTCTGTATCTGTTTCATGATCATCTGTTAATCTAATAGGCAAGTTGGTGATCAGCCTTCTGTGCTTGACACATGCCTTGACTTTTTGGATCTAAGGCAAGCCGGTTTCCTCACGATGTTTACCTTCACCGTTCGAGCGAATGTTTGATGCGCACATAGAAAGAAAGTCCATTGGTGCACAGCCGGGGATCGAACCTACGACCTCAGATATGAGAGTCGCACGCTGAAGCCACAAGGCCAACACTGCTCGACATGACTGTCGTTTTACAATTAAGCTAATATTATTATAACACCTGTTTTACTCCCTTATTCATAAATTATACATGATTACACTATTTAAAATAAGTACACCTAATTTTTATTTTTTTACGGGCTGAAGGCTCAACTGATATTAACTGATACCACCCGCCACCCTTAGACACTTTCAATTGCAGGGGTCTCCCGAGTGCGTTGCCGCGAACTTTATGAATTGGTTCGACCTTTTCCGAAAGATCCTAAGCCGAATGAGTTAAGAAATACTTCAGTGAGTTCTATATAGTGGTGGTGCGTGGCAGTAACTGCCTCAAAACACGCTCAGTTGTGGAACGGCGAACGTCGTTAATTACACTATTTTAACTAAGTATTTTACTACACGTATTGACCGAGAGATTTAAGAAAGGCCAGTGGATGCTTCAACCTTTGGATATTGACCCTTAAGATTTCTGTTTGCGACCTTATGTTTTTATAAGCTATATATATTTTTTTAATATACAGTCATACTTATCGCTAATTGTCAACTGTGTGTCTTCCGCATGTGCTTTATTTTATTTAATAAAAAATACACATAAGGCTCACCTCAGTGATACGCCCATGGACACTGAATGACAGAAACGGTGCTACTATTAATTGCCTACATATTAACAACAAAAACAGGTAATAAATATTGTTTATTACCAACAGGAATATACATTTTAATCAGACAATTAACGCAAATGTCTCAAACAGGCAAGACAAAGGCTGTATTGATGTCAATCGACGGAACTTTACACTTGTTTAAATGTTGTGAACTCAAACACGACGATATAATTAATGAAGTTACTGAGTTGCACCATCTTAACCCCGCGTAAAGCCGTGAATCAGTTTAGTATGGAGCAATTAAAACTTTGCTATGAACGTCTTTTGGGGTCTTAAGTGCTATAAGTCAAACCACTATGCAGTTTTAGTTGACATTACGTTTTACATACGCTTGTATATAATGTCTTTATTTCCCTAGAGCAGCGTTAGCTTAAGTCCTCTTGTAATACGTTACGATGCGGGGCGAGGATTGAGTTACGCGTTATAGATAATATTATTTTCGACTTTCCAATAATTTACACAATAAATGGTAAGTTTTATGTATAAAGAGTCACTGGGGGTGGTCACGCAACGTTTTACTATTGGATACAGAAAACGTTACGGTGCGTTTGATGGAGGGGGGGCAAGAATCTCCAAATATTGCGTGACGTAATACTTGAACGCTCCCTTATGAAGGGTTTCGGAGATCTAGTGGAGCCACATTATTTTCTAAAATGAAAAATGAATTCAGTTGATTAATTGAATTCAGTATTTCAATCAATACAATTAAAATATATCAAAGGAAAACTTGTTTACTAGTATGTACTAGTCGGAATTTAAAATATTTTTCCGAAGTCTCTATCCTGGGGGCTCCTACTCCCCTAAATGCGGCCCTGTGGTTAAGTAAACTTTTACGTTCGAACAGACAGTTCAACAGTGTATTTTTAGACGCACAAATAACCCTTTTCAAAAGGTCAATCAGTATTATCATCGACAAATAAATAATATATAATGTTGTATTATAAATATAATTAAAGGATGCTATTAAAAGCAATTCAGGTTATTATAAATGTTAGACCAACGCACGTACCCTGTAACTTCCAATTGCGGCAGTAATAACGATTCCAATGTTTTTATGAACACTCAATAACTATAGCATTGTTGTCGCATTACGAGCAAAATCTTTTTTTTATGATTGGTATCGCAATCGGATTTGCTATTGGCCCTTTAAAAAATATGTGTGTCATACGCGAAAATTAAATCCAATTTTATAAATTATACATTGTTAAAGCTTTTATATGTTATATTTATACTTGATTATAATGATGGAAACATAAATTCGAAAAAAAAATTCTATTCATCACGACATCGAACACAAAAACGTTGTAATAAAACGTTGAAATGATAACAGGCCAATGCCGGAATGTTTGAAAAGATATTCTAAATAATATATCCTTCCAGAACTTACTACAATCAACGTAATAAACATATACAACATAACTAAATGAAACTTCAATTGATATAGAAAATAAAACGTGACCACAGACTTCGTAATCAAGTTGCAATGCAAAGTTGGCTAAAAGCGGCATCGCAATATTTTCAGCACCCATTTCGACACAAACAACGTATAGCATTTTAATGGAACTTTTTACCAGCTATTTCTGCCTTCGGACAATATTGCTTCATGATTTTACCTTAAATGTATTTATCAGAGCAGTGTTGGCCTAGTGGCTTCAGTGTGCGACTCTCATTCCTGAGCTCGTAAGTTCGATCCCCGGCTGTTCACCAATGGATTTTCTTTCTATGTGCGTATTTAACATTCGCTCGAACGGTGAAGGAAAATATCGTTAGGAAACCGGCATGCCTTGCGTGTGTCAGGCTGATCACCTACTTGCCTATTCACACATACAAATGACCATGAAATAGACACATAAATCTGAGGCCCAGACCTAAAAAGGTTGAAGCGACATTAGCGATTTATTTATTTTTATGTATTTTTCAAAATTATAAGTCGACAATATTTCTAATAGATGTTACAAAGTGGGAGAATTGTTAGTTGTATGTAAGTAAGTCTATCAGTGTCGGATTTACGATTTTTTTTTAAAGTAGAAAGTTTTTACTGAAGAAGAAAAATGGTTTGAAATTTTTGCCTCTACAATTGTCATATCCGAGATTATTTTCAGAACTAGATTATCTTAATTCCAACAATTTCGTTTCACGTAATATAATTTTTTCGTGTGATTTTTAAGCACAACACTATACACAAACCATCCAGTTCGTAGCCTCCCACGAGTAGGACGACACGTATATAGGGGAAGAGGGAAGATGAAAATACACTTTCTGCAATTTCGCTCTTTTAGCTGAGGTCGATTACTGGTCGAGGGGTCGGGCTAAAATTTGTTGCAGTTGCTTCTATCTGTAAAACGTCAGAAAACCGTCATGCAGAAATCTTTTTGATTCCTATGATGTAGCAAAAAAAATCGGTTTCCAGATTTGACTCCCTAAAAATCTGCCGCCCTGGGCTCCAGCCTACTCAACCTGCTGGTAAATCCGCCACTATAGTCTATAATTTTTGTTTGGCATGTATACATTATGCATATTATGGAATACATCACTTACGATAAGGTTCTCAGCCTTATTGACGCGTCTTAACGCCAAGTTTGACGTGTATGACAAACACAACACGTTTTTGAAGTCACACTAAAGGTGAAACCGCACTAGGTGGACCTGGCCTGCAGGATCAAGAGAACATGCAATTAGTTTTGTAAAATGAACTAGGTAAATTTTTATAAAAAATTACAAAGCTATATTTTTAATATGAAAACCTCCTTTAGCGATTTCGATTTGAATTAATATAATATGTTACTAATAAATACATAAATAGCTGATATATTTTTATTTCTCGCAAAATACTTTTAATTCTGAAATATTTTTAAGACAAAATGTCGTATCGCTGCAGTGCGGTACGTCAAACTTTACCAGATCCCCGACCGAAGACCCGAAGCGCTATTTTACGACTGAATCTCATCGATAGAGTCAAAACTTAGTCCGAATCACTCTCTTTGAATCTTATCACCCTCATATGTCAAAAAAACATTACATTTTGACGCTACGTTTTAAGGATGCGAGGCAGCCATCTCGAATAGGTACTCCACGCTAAAATATTTACTCTAAGTCTCCTTCTTCTGTGATTGATTATTTTTGATCTATAGTCTAATATTTCATTCACATACACACACACTTCACCATTCTAATTCTACGACCAAGTTGCGAGAATGCGTATTATATAGGGAAAGCTAGTCGTCGCAATGGGAATATATCTTAATGCATCATATATCTTGAACTATAACCAAATATAACTGACGGCTATGAATTCGAATTGACTTATGTGTTTTGTGTACATGAACAACTTTGACAGAACTAATATGAAACTACTGGCTTTGCGTAATTCATATTTCACCCACGAAACATGAGCGTTGCAACTGTAATAATGATTTATATTGATGAACTTCATAAAAAATGCATGAGCCGAGGGGTTCAAATGCATAGGTGCTAATTAAAGATTTAACTCGTGCCAGTAGATAGTACCGGTGACGTCAGAGCTGGTGCTTTCTTCGCACACCGAGGAAATACTGCCAGCAAAGTCAAAATCATTTATTCATTTATATTACACAATGTACACTTATGAACGTCAATAAATAAATACATATTAAATGGTAAATGCTTCTTATTTAACATTTACTGCCAGTTTAAAGGCGTAGAGCGGACAAAAAAAACTGACAATAAACTCTCCGCCACTCTTTATAATCGCCAAGTTTTTTACACAATGTTTGTAAGGAGCTGTAACCATTACACCATGTTACACATGACTTCTTAAGTAATTAATAGTTAATTAAGAATAATAAAAATAAAGTTTTTCCTCTATCAGCAGGAGGCATGGTGAAATAGGAGCACGCACTTACATTCTCGTGGAAACAACACGGAAAAGTGCACTGTCACAGGGAACAAACTTATTAATGAAACTAAAAAAATCATATTAAGGGAAAACAAAGGTCGGAGTAGCTAGTATAATAAAAAAAACATATAGGTATTTAGTACTTTTTTATTATATAATGATTTATTTAAGCTATTAGCGCCCAAGCAATTTCGTTTCATTATTTCCCTTAACAATAGGTGCCGAGTCACGAAATGTGTTGTAAGTACGAGTAAGTGGGCCAGGAGATAATTTCGTGTTATTTCAGAATTACAAGAGGAATATAACAAATATTACTTATAAACACGATGTACCATTATAAATATATACATGTTCACAATGAGTATGAGTATATATAACGCTTACGAGTATATATAATTGTTTTTTTTATTTATTTGAGTATGATTTAGATTCATGAGTTACCATTTAGTATGTAGTTACGAAATGTCTCATGTCAATTATCAGAAATTTCAAAAGTAATACGTAAAAAAATATTCCCCATCTAAGAGTCAAATTTTATATTAAAAAGATTACATATGATTTAAGCAGATATATTACGTTTTGTATAAAAAATTTTTTTCGTAATATTAATAAACTATTTATAATAGTATAAAATTAACTACAGAATATAAAGAACTGAAAAAAAAGAAATCAAACAATAATGTCAACAAGTATAGTTCATCGAAAACTTCAATCTACACGTCAGTTAACATTTCCTATCAAATTACAAGTATGAATAGCCGTCAGTGGCTGATGAGACAGTTTCAATGGAAATTCAAAATACAGTGGAAAATAGCTTTCCCAAACTGCAGCCATTGACAATCAGCCGAATGAGATGGGGACCAGCTGCATACGCGTGCTCATACATTTAAAAACATTGCAATGACATTTTAATTTCGATTTCAATTTATTGTTAAATTTATTTTAAAGGATTGTTGTCCTAGTGGCTCCAGTGTGTGACTCTCATCCTTGACTTTTGTCGCATTTAACATTCGCTTGGAAGGAAAAAATCTAATGTCATGATTATCAGTCACAAGGCAAAAAAATATTAAGAACGAGGATTCTTAATATTTTTAATTTCATAAGAGGTTATGGATCTTATTAGCAGCGGCATTAGATTATTAATATTATTATTATTTCAAATTATTGTATTATAGTCACGTTTATTATGTATTTTAATGAATTTTACTCGTTTTAAAATAGCGAACTGGAATTAAAATAAATTTAATTTACAATTCCGTGTCTGAACCATATTTAAAAAAATGGCTAGAATCACTAGAATTAAAGACTTAAATGGCGTTTAATTTAATGGTTAAAGTTTATACTTTATTTCACAATGCAAAAAATGTAATAATACGAACGAGATACACATCGCCAACAGCCGTCCCAATTTTAGTCTACTAGACTCATTCTGATATGTTTCTTTAATGCTCTTTTGAATTGGTTTATATTACGAATTTTAGATTGTAATTAATTAAATAATTGCACACCCTCATACTTAATAGACTTCTTCAAATATTTTGTACGTGGCTTCGGCAAGATAAGCAAACTCGCTCGACGAGTATAGCGTGTAGTGATGTGTTTGATTGTTTTTTAATGATAAGCTAAATTAAATCAAGATACATGTGCTATATAGTTCCTTAATCGTCATGATTTTGGTTTCCTGGTAGATTTTGTTGGTCTGTGTTAAAAAATTGTATCTAAATAGTGCTTTTATTAATTTTGTAGTGCTTGTAAGTTAGAAATTTCGTTTTTCCATACTGTAAAATAAACTAGACTAATAATTTAATTGTTTTAAATTCGTTTTATATAATCCAAAATGGATTTTATGTTAATCTTTCCATTTCAATAATATAATATACAAATTATTTTGCTTTTGTATTCAAAACAAATAAGATAATAAGATTGACATGTCAGGGATTTTTTTTAAATACGAAACATTTCTATTGTAATCGAATCGAGACTCTAGAATGCACCGACACGTTAAACACGGAGTTTTTAAACTACATATTATGAATACAAATATAATTCACGTATAAAGGTAACGAAGTCCCAAGTTGAATTTGTTGCCAGCTCAGGGGCTAGGGCTTTTTGTGTGAATAACTCAAAATATAACGGATTTGCGTAAAATATGTGAAACCTTTTGTATGCTAATAAGATCCTATTGTATGGAGATTGAATTTTCAGTATACACCATACATCTGATTTATTCTTTACATAAAAAAAGTCAAAAATTAGTTTGTTGCACGCGAAACGTTCCAGATTATGTACGTCTCTTAAATAAATGTTTATAGTAATTAAATTTACGGAATCAAAAAAAGAAACTAAAAATGAACTAATCCAATCACCGGCCGGCCTTAAAGCTTCGAGGCATGTCTTCTAAACTTCGAAAGTGTTTGTCCACAAATTTCTTATATGATAATGATCGTTTAAATTTAATATTCACAGTATATAGTAAGTCGATATAATTATGTAAATAATTTTATTACTGGATTAAAAATTGTTAACTAAAAAGTGCAATTGTAATAAGCCAATCTTATTGTAAAGGCACCGCGAAATTGTTACAAACAATCAATAAATTGTTAATAAATAATTCTCGGCTCATACGTGTCAAAACAAAATTGAATACGTAATAATGAGACGATCAGAAGTACAAGGGAATGAGAAAGGGTCGGATCAAAGGGGGAATTCATTTCCAAAGGCACCGCACGTCCATAGAATGGCGGGAAATTGAAACTTTATATTTGAACTTATCTGAACCTTTCGGGAAAATAATCCACATAACAACAGTTATGTATACGTAGCTAATACTTAAAATAAATAATATTTTTCATAATATTAATACGTAGGTAACACTGAAAATGTTTACAAAATGAAAAACGGCTTAATGGAGAAAGTTGCCAATACTTTTATTGTTTTTCGACATCGTTCTACACATCGTCGCATTCGATGGAACCACTGAGAAAAACAGTGGGCACATGCTTGCTTGGGGTTCTCTTCTATGGCATTTTCGTACGCTTTCACCGCATCTTCAGGGCTCGTAAAGTGAAGGACTGGTACCTTTAGTTCTTGGGTATAAATGAAATTCAAAGGGCGACAGGTTAGGACTGTATGGCGGATGACTCATTATCTCGATACCTGCCATAGTCACATATTCAAGAGTCCATTTTGCGGAGAGCGCTGAAGCTTTGTCGTGGTGAAGGAGGATCCTGATTCGAGGGCGCTACTGACGTTTTCCAAGACAACAGGCAAACAGCGATTGACCTTTCATCTTCTAGCACAAATGTCGCGAAACAACCTTTCTGACCAAAGAATGAGGCAATCATCTTTTATCCTTGACTTCTTCCTTTCATTACCTTAGTTGGCCGATACTCAAATGGAAACACCCACTGAGCTGATATCCAGCTTTCATCACCTGTGACGATGTCAAATACAGCATTTGAATCACCGCTGTTGAACTTATCCTAAATTTTTTGGCGACAGCAGTCCATGCGTAGGTGTTTCTGGTCATCGGTTAAAGTATGGGGAATCCATTTGGTACAAAGCCTGGCACCTAAATGTTCATGTAATATTTTTTGAACTTGACTCATACCAATGCCTAGGCTTGCCCGTATCAGCTGATCTACCTCTTATCTTCCTCTATCATGCGTCGCACAGCACTGATGTTATCTTCAGTAGTCGCTGTTAAAGGACATCCCTCACGCGGAACATCATTGAGATTGCTACGTCCAGGCTTAAACTCGTTAAACCAATTGTAAGTAGTGGCACAAGATGGGGCTTCGTTATGAAATGCTAATCGCAACCTATCATAGCTTTGTTGTTGAGTAAGCCCTCGACGAAAGTCATAATTAATCAGTGACCGAAAATTTTCTCGCGCAAGGTTCATTTTACGTGTATCAAGAGTTGAATGTATGATATTAAATGAATGCAATATAATACATTAGGTTACCAAAGAGTTCTAAAATTAAAATTCAAAAAAGTTTTCGTTACTAATGTTTCTAACAGACCATTTCTAAACATTTTCAGTGTTACCCACTTAAGTACTAATTAGTAATTTATTGTAGTAAATCCACATTTGGAAGGCATAAGTTAGTTACTTTTTGGGACATTTGGTTTTCTCAGATGTTTACAATCACCGTTCCAAGTGTTAATTGTATCCATAGAAAATAATCATTAATGTCACCGGTATTAGACCGTGGAAATACGTTTGTTACATAAAATTCTACTATTTATTCTAATACTTAGATACTTCATAATTTATAAATCAGAATTAAGTATAATGAGTACTTAATACTTATAATTGTGACATTGCCAGAAGACTGGATGCGTTGCCAGCCTTTTAAGAACTGGTACGCTCTTTTTTTGAAGGATCCTAAGTCGAATTGGTAATAAATAATAATTCTATTAGGGAAGTAGATATGCCGGTTTCCTCTGGATGATTTCCTTTACCGTTCGAGCGAGTTTTACATACACACATCCAAATTCCATCAATGAAAAGAAAGTAAAACATTATTGTTTACATTTACGTAATTTCGTTTAAAGGATTTAGATGTTATATCCTCATAAAAGCTTACAATTTTCGACGTGGAACGTGTTTATTATCTGTGGTATATTGGCTCTTACTGTTTCTTTCCAAAGAATAAAAAAACGCAGCATTGAATACTTTCAACGTATGAATATTTCATTGCTATTTGATTTAGGACCGAAATCGACTTTACAGTTTGGTATGAATAAAATAAAATAGCCTTTTTTCGAGTACTACACTAAGTCCATGTTACTATGATTTACACTAGCTGTCCACCTTCGACTGAGTGAAGGCTACCTCCAACTGCTTCTACATGTCTCTGTTCCTCACGACAATTTTCCAATTCCGTTATTCCATCTTCCCAAGTTTTTTGTGGGCGTCCTGTCTTTCTTCATCCTACTGGGCCAGTAAGGGTCTTCTTGATCCATCAGTCATGACCGCAACGAATGCGGTCAATGGGCCCATTTCTACTTTAACTGTTTTGTATGTGATACGACTTCTTTTATTTTTGTACGTGATATGCACACCGTTTTTACCTTTGTCTTTAAGTTTCATTCGAAGAATCTAACGCTCCATGTTGGAAATTCACGTTAAGCATCCTCATACTTTTTTCTGTTCTCTTTATACTTAAGGGTTCAGATTTTTGAACTTTTTATTGCCCTTAATTTGTTCCATGCTAGGTTTACTCGTCTGTTTGTTTCATCCACATGTCGGTTATGACTAAACGATATTTCCTTTCCTAGCTACGAGGCAAATTCAAGAGTCGTGGCATTGACAACAACTGGTGGTTCTTTGCTGTTAGTCATAATTTAAGGAAGGCAGCGAGTCTTCGAATGCTATGTTTTTCGTCTGCGAACTAAAAATGCTACCGTAGTCTGCAAAAAAAGAGAGAGCGTCATAATTGTGCTTCGCGTCTTTTGATAAGAAAAGGAACGAGAAGGTTCGCCGTTCACCTGCCACTTATGTAGTGGCACTTTATGGACGCAGTATGGACCAGTAGAAAGAAAAATCGACCCAGAATGCCTCTTTAACTTTGTACTACCCAAGGTGGTTTAAATTAGCTCATCCACTTGTGAGTAGAAGAGTCCTGGAGTGAGTCGAGTCCCACATACCCATGCAGGTTGAGTGCAGGGGATATCTAATCGCATTTCCATCTTGGAACTTAAAAATCTATCTAACTACCTTAAGAATCTTCAATTCAAGAATTAATTAAATACTGTTTAACTAAATGAGTTTACTCTAACATCTATACATTAAAACTAAGCGGACAATAAGTGTAAATTACGATTTACATTTTTTAATGAAATATAGTTTTTAAAGACAAATATACAACATAATAAACAGGTCAAGGCTAGCACGATTTGTATCGTTAAGTGTTGTTGATCAGAACTTTAATATTTTCCACTACGACCGTGACATTCTTACTTGGCTTGCGGTTTTGGCTTACGTAAGTTGACCTAAAATATTGCTGTGCAACTTGACATTGTAAAGAGGGATAAATGGAGTTTTTGTTAGAGAACAATAATTTTTTTTTGAATAGTAAATTTTTCCGTTTATATTTCAATGACTAAGGGTTATAGTTATGTTTAATACTCAATCTATACATATTATAAAATTTCGCCCGGTTTATTGGGAAAGGTTTACGTGTATTTTATTAAGGGTTTACATGAACTTTAATGAAGACATCAATAAAAATATTGATAATCCACGTGGAAGAAGTATTTATATAAAGCTTATTAACGGAATAAAGACGCCACCTGAAATATCGAGTTATGAAAAAGTTTGTTAAATATATTAGTCGACGAATTTACAAACTTTGCTATCACGCAAAACGGTAATATAGCATAATATAAGTTTGAGATTGTTTTAAATTCCCTTTGTCCATTTCCAGATTGTAATATCGTCTCGGGAAGCGCGTTTTCCAAAAGGGAAAACGTATAATTGCATAACTGCATTTCATAAAAGACAATCTTCAAACGGGAAACCCTCTTTGCTATTTCACGTTTACGTACCGCACTAGTAGAAAGCTTTAAGGATAAAGAGAGAAATAAGAAAGTTATACCTTTACCTGTTATTTAATAAATATTATACATTATACATGTTTTTTTTATAGACAAGAAGAGAGCCATATGCCATTGAATCACTGCCAGGATTATAACGCATAACTTCATTGAGAATCCTAAGCCAAGACTTCTCTTTGGCTAGATGATATGTAATCTTAGAAAACAATGTTTTTAACCGGATTAAAGCTATTTCTATTATTATAAACTTATGGTCACGGTGACCATGCACGCTGTAAGGCACGCGAAACGTCGGAAAATTTTAAATTTAAAATGATGTAAAATAATTATAAGTTTACATGAATACAAATAGCGTTTATCCGGTTAAAAAAATTGTGTTCTTTCAATGTGTAAAAGCTATGTTAACCAAAGACAATACTATGTAGTCTTAGTCCTGACATGTCGAATGCCAGACGTCATTACATTTGACGTCTCAAATGTCAAGTGCCAAATATCACCTTTTATCGCATGTAATCGCACTGGCCGTGATCATTGCAAAAAGGTTGGATTGGAAATAAAATAAACTATCGTGTGATAAATGGTTCGATTAAATAACTCATGAGGGTAAATAACGCGTACTGACCCATTTATACCTGGCCATACTATCGTTACACAGGGGGAATGCTTTCTTCCCCTTTTTGGGATATATGGATTTCTTTCACTAATGATGTTATTATTAAACTGATAAAATTCAAACAACTTTTAACAATCAATGCAAATAGAGATTTATAAAAGAAGATCGTGGAACGAGGATAAATTTAAAAAAAATGTAAAATATTATTTATTATTTTTTGGCCCTGTTTTAGACGACGGTTTGGCGTATTCGCTTCAACGAACGAACTTTATAACATCGCCCGATTCATAAAACGCAACAAGCTCAAGTGGTTATGATATGTACACCAAAGTGCGGACAGAACCCCAAAGTCCTTACTGCACATGCAACATGCTGGCAAGATAAATCCCGGATAACCAAGGCTGCGTTGGAGGAAGGCAGTTGTCAATCTTTTTAAATATAATAAAATGCATGTATTTCTGATGAAGGCAAACATTTGTCCAATTTACATAGATTTCAGTAACCGAATATTAATTGCAAGTCTAATTATAAAACATTCCTCGATATTAAACCTTATATTATATGACACTACTGTGTAATGCCGCTGATACATGCCGTGCAACTATTATAATTTCACTTCAAAAGCTATGTTCGCTTTATAAATAAGTTTATATTTCCGTTATCCATCAAACGCATATTTCGTATTGTAAAAAGCAGCTTCACTATTCAACAATTAATGTACTCAATCAAATATATGAACGCCCAAATTAAGTAAAGATTTGTATGTTTTTTTTATTTATGTCTGGACTTATTTCTATAATTCTAATACGAATAGAATAAATAAGATTAAAAAAAACACAAATCGAATGCTATATCGTTGAGTGACGGAGACTGCCCGAGAACAAGCCGAGACCCGATACATATATATGAATGACTATAATTCTACATATAAATGCTAAAGAAAGAAGAATGATTTTATTTAAAAAAAACTAATAGAATAACTCGTCCATCGCGTCTAAGCACCCGAATGCAAAATAACCAGGTGAGATAGTCCCGACCTGTCAAATACTCCAAGGCAGCAAGCACGCAATTGCCTTTTTAGAATACAAGAATAATTAATTACGAACCCGTCATTTTTGAAAATTCTATAATAAGCTTTTATTTCAAAATCGACATACCTTTCGAAATTATTGTCGCTATAAGAAATAATTAATTAATTAACATCAACAGTTTTCAGTTCTTTTCGTATAAAAATATTATATTAAGCAATACATTTTTCTCCGTAATAATTAACGCTTAACAAAAAGCGCTTTTGTACAAAACAACTATGGCTTTAATAATTATGAAGCAGTAGTTGATATAAAAATATTAAAGTAATTTACGCTTAATTGACAAAAAGCGCTGTTTTACAAAATACAACCGCTTTACGAAATGTACCCGAAAATTCTAATAGACCAACTTCGTAGTATTAGTTCTGATAATGAGCATTTAAGTCAGTGCTCGTACTGAAATGAAGCTCGCAAACATGTTGGTGAAGCTAAAACTCGTTAGGCATATACGCTGGCACGTACTGTTCCTAACATCCCAGTACACCTTGCTAGACTACGTGAGACGGGAAAATTAAACAGTATAACCTATAGGATATTGTTGTTCTTGATTTAATTAAGAAGATTATCAGCTATAACAGATGCAAGCGTGTTAACAATATTTCTAAATGGTTATTAAGTGGCTGGTGGCTTCAGCGTGCGACTGTCACACCTAAACTCGTAGGTTGTGCCCCAGTCAACTTTCTTTTTATGTATGCATTTGACATTCGCTCGAACGCTGTAGGCTGGAAACTGGCATGCCTTAGTTCCAAAAAGTCGACGGTGTGTGTCAGGAACAAGAGGCTGATCACCTACTTGCCTAGATTCACAAATGGTCATGAAACAGATATAGAAATGGAGCCTAGGCCAACAAGAATTGTAACGCCACTTTTGTTATTAACTGTATGTGTAATAATTTTATTTTTCACAATTCAAAATATATCGTTTCTTTAGTTCGTTCACACGTTCCCCTTGAAGGTATTGAAACGTGGGCAAGTGCGAATACATTCGAATGCTGAGATAACGTCATCAAATTCCTTATTCAATTTTAACAAGATTCCGCATTCGAGATACAAACCGAATCCAGATTCCAGGTGGCCGCGAACAATGCAATTCTTCGAACAAATCGCGCCAGCACACTATAGTTCTCGTTCTCTACGTAGCACGTCGTTCGCAAGTGACGGGTAACTAATGCCCTTCCTACTACAGACCTATGAATCGAATAATACGCGAGAACGTAATCATTCACGCGATTCTACATAAATTCTGAAATATATACTCGCTTTATCCAGCAATATAATTTTTCTTGTATCGATATATTATCTGTCTCGCATAGAATATATTTTCCGGGAATCTATCAAGTTTATTAAGGCGGAGTTAATCCGAAAATGAATGAGTTGTGAGCGAGCTTTACTGAGAAGCAAAATAACTTCGACGCCAATAACATTAGCGTATTGCTTAAAAGCATTTTATTCACTTCTTTGTAGCAGCGGTTATTCCTTTCATCTTGTGCAATGTTTATTAAGAGTTAAATTTTCTATTAATAAATAAATAATTAAGCTTCTTAATAGATATTATTGGAAAGCTTTTGGGGAGGATATTGCATGCTGGCTGCATGGTTTATAATCTAAATGATTCTATATATAATTACAGTATAAACTCTGTGTAAGTAAGTGGGCGTAACAAAGATTTGTCGTTAAATGCAAGTAAGAAAAATCTGTATTAGTCAAAGGGAAAGTTTATTTCATACTAGTGCTTTACAGAAAAAAAAACTATTCTTATATGAACGTTATTGCGTGTAGGCTGGTATTTTCGCCTGACTTATTTTGCTCTTCTGACTACTGGTGGAGTCAGTAATTATGTTGTATTTTTTTTTACTTATTTTATCTTGCGATATTGAGGCATATTCGTGTTAAAGCTTGTGCAACCATTACACCTTGTCCCACGTGACTTCTTAACTGAGGAAGTTTGTATGTATGATGCCGATAGTCGAGTTTATTAGGAAAATAAAGCGACAAAAGAACGTAAACAGTTCTGCAGTTTCAACTAATTTCGGCAAGTTAAAAATTACGTAAGTTTAATTGTCGTTATTGATAATGAAAGGGAAGACAAACTAAACCAGCCAAAGCCGAGTGATTTTAGGGGGGTGGTCGTTAAATCGAGGGAAGTTACATCGAGTTTACACTGTATAAAGTCAGTTAAGACGTAAATATTCCAGTTAGGAAGCATTATTATACGACAGTATCGGGTTTGGGTTTAGGAGCTATGTGTTATTATTTTATAACAATAATAACTTACTTTTTTCTATATCCTTATATAGTTTTAGTTAGAGTTAGTAACAATTCGATCTTAGTCAATATATTGGTATTGGTAAACTCAAACTCAAACACAATTTTTTATTTTTATTTATTTCGTTTTCACGCGACACGACTGTCTTGTGCTAGAGGGTTATGTGGAACTAGCTTCTACTACTAAAACCTTTTTGGTTGGTCCTGCTCCCCCGCAGAAGTAACTTCGTGCCCAGGTTAAGACAACTTTCCTGCTAAGAACGAAAAACAATCAACAGCTACCTCAGGCGACCAAAGTATGCCCACGAATTCCCACGAGGTACATAAAATAAGTTATTTACTTATCCTTGATAACGTTTATGTTGTGTAAATTTTGTTACTCCTGCATTCCAAGCATTATAAAAGAAAAATAATGCCTTTAAATCAGTAAATTGTGTATCGCTTTATAAACATTGAGTTTGATTTAAATCAATGATTAATCTTGAAGCGAGCGACCATAAATGAAATTGTTTCGCGCTGTTAATGCATCAATTTAATTGTGGTCATAAAAGGGATGGGCTGATTTACTGCTTGACTTTATAACTGCCCTGTGTCGGCTTTATACCCAGGTGCCGACGTCATAAATACATTATAATTTCAATGCAAATTTTGCCTCAATTTCGCTTTTTTATGTTTGATGTTGGGAAGTTAATCACATTTTTTTATTAAAACATGGCATAACAATCCTTTGTGCCACAGTCGACTCCACCGGTACTTTATAACATCCAATAGCGAAATAGATCCTGATTTTCGAAGTAAATCTTCTTTAGGTAAATTTATTACGGATGAAACATCACGAATGTGCAGCATTTTTGTCAAAGAAAAGGGAGAGAGCGATTGAGACCAATTGAGAGAGAGTGAGAAAGGGAGATCGACAAAAGATACACGCTATTGGTTAATGTATTCGATTAGTAGTTACTTATTAAAATTTTAGATGGCAACTCTGTCGCATAACGTCTCATGCAGTAAACGCAGATCTTTTATTTATTAATAATATTATTAGCACGTATACAGTATGAATATAGATATATAAACACACGGAGTGATCATATACTGTTACATGATCATCTATTGGGGCTTTTACCTTAGTAATAATTAATTTACAAAGAAGTTTCACTTGTGACATGTGTAGTCATGTGTCTGAGGAACTAAATTTTGATATCGAAATCGCTTTCGGAAGTTACAAGGTAACAGCGCTGTACTTGTTTCATTGTTAATTTCAGGTAAATTTTAGACACTTATAAACTTGCACATTGATCTGATGTCTAAGTTTAGACGGTTTCACTCACGTACTCCTCCTGTCCCGTATCACGATGATTTCGTTTCCGAACGTAGAAAACGAATCTAGCCGTGCTTACACGTGGTCGATTTTGGGCCTGAAACTCGCGGTTTTCTCAGGCTTACCTTTACCGTGAAGTGTAAATTACGGATATAGAAAGAAAAATCCTTTATTCCAAATTAGAATCACGACCAACCAGGCTCCAGAATATAAACCACTCCTTATATGGAAATTGTACAAACAAAAAACTCCCAAGCGAAATTATCACTAAATAAATTCAAAGCTATCGTTAAACGTAAAATTAATAAATAAAGCTTTTTATAAATTTGACGAATACTTAAATGATCCTAATCCTTGGGATTGATTTGCTCCAGTTCAAACAATTTTTATGACTCAGAACTCAGCGATTAAAAAAGTGGCGAAAACTTTCTTGCCAGTTCTTCTTGCCCGCTCTACGCCCTTGACTTGCGAATAGGTAGTAAATGTAAATTTAGAATTAATTTAACTTCTTTTCTGACATTGACATTCATAAGTGTACTTTTTTACCTATATGAATAATAGTTACTTTGACTTTGGGTTGAGAGTATCGACAAAATGGCCACCTTTATAGCCTAATAAGCTTATAATAATGACTATGTTATGAACAGTGTGTACAGTGATTTCTTCTAATTCAATTTCAGAAAGCTCTAAATGGTTCATCCGAGCTCGTACTTACTAGACGATTTATAGTCACCGTAAAGGTAAAAATATAGCCCCTTTAATTCGACAATTAGGTAGAGCTTCAACAGATTATTGCCTTAATTGACTTACATTGCCGGAAGGGAAATTGAAATTCAACTTTAACAATTGTGTTTACAATGAACATTAATTTATGTTAAATTAATTTTAATTAATTCTAATCGATCTTATTAATTTCTTTCCTTACTTTTGTTATAATTTATACTATCAATATGAACGAAAGACGTAATTTTGGACGTAATATTATGACATATCATATCATTCACAGACCGATCACCTACTTGACTATTAAAAAAATAACAATAGCAGATATCTATTGGTTTTTTTTTTAAATATTTTTGCCGTGAAATGCTCGGGTTATCAGCAATTGTTATGATCGAGTCAAAAGACAGTTGATTTTTATTGTTGCTTTTGAGATACCTTCTGTGAGTTTTAAGAATCTTATTGAAGTGAAACTTCTTTAGGCGCATGAGGGTAAAATTCTTACGGGTGAAACGCAATAATAATAATATTAGTGTCACGAAGATATGCGGCGTTTTGTCGAAGAAAAGGGAGAGAGCAATTAACTTTCGACACTTTTTATATTTTAATGACAATTAAATTCATTAAAATCCTAACATATTTCCCTTTTCCCCTCCCTCTAATGCCCACCTTCCACTGCGAGCGGAACGGACCCATTACGGATTTCGCTGGTTAGAAATTGGTTAAATAAAATAAAATTAGATAAAGTTTAACAAAAGGCTTTTATTATCATAGACATGAATACAAATATTACAATTAACTCATTTTACCTTATTACTACGAAGATTACAGACTTCATGAATTGTAATAGAATTATTACTATATGGTAGGGACAAGAAAAAGAAGGCACATAACGGAAAAATGTGACGCGTAACCTAAAAATGTGATGGCATTTTTTTCCAACGCCGTTTATCGGCGAACATTCTCCTCAATAATATAAATAAAAAATTAACATTATTAATTATTATTATATATTTCTTTACTTTCTTTGTATATCTAACGAAACAATGATGCATATTGTGTTTTGGATAAGTTTCCACAAAGACCAATTAAATCTACCGAAATCAAGAAGAATTTACATATAAAAAGAGCGATGTGTTTTACATAAATCGATTTACCGATCCTTTTTCAAATAAAGGCTTTCGTGTTTCTAAATAAAGTTTATTTGTAAACAAAGTATGAATTGCTCTTGGGTATTACCAAATAAAACTTTGCGTAAGCCGTGAAATTATTTGCAATTTTTTCGTCTTATTGAAAGACGAATTTATGAATTACAAGGCATTTGATACATTTAATATAACGTACCAAAGCAATGTTTGATTTTTTTTTCAAGATATTTTAAGTATATTTATATTTGATTTTTTCGTTTCAACAATTTCATTGCATTAGGTGGCCGGACAGACACGGTCGCTAGCGTTGCCTGCAAAGCTTTTCTTGGTCTTGAAAGGCCGGCAAACACTCGGGAGCCCTCTAGCATTGAGAGTGTCCATGGGAGGCGGTATCACTTAACATCAGGTGAGCCTCCTGCCCGTTTGCCCCTGCATGTTTCATAACTTTATGGATGTGAACCTTTATGCCTTATAACAATGATCTGTGACATGGTAGTATCAAGATGCATCTGAGTCCATATATGCTATAGAGTATAAAATATAATTCAATACTTATTTTTAATAAAAAATAAATTCAAACACATCACATAGTACAAAAATCCTAAGCTACGTACGTAACACTTTCCTTATGTAAGGTTCCTTTGTAAATGATAAATCTTTGATACAGCCTTTGTATAGCGACGAATGCAGCATCAAATCCTGTGTGATTGTGTAGAACAATAAAAGACGTAAAACATACAGTAGGGTTGCGATTTAGTACATTTCTTTTTTCACTAACGAGTGAACGAGTCTTCGTTGTCTCTGTAGTAGATTTTTAAATATAGTATTTTTATAAATTACAAAGAATTGCATTACCGTTTAAGCGAAAGCAGTTTTTTTTTTATGGCCAGTATTTTGAATATTAAACCTTTTTGGGTTTTGGATTATTTTTAAAGAAGTTCTACGCGAAACCTAATTAAAATGTTTTTTTATAGTATTGTCTTTTGTTAACACAGCTTATACACTTTTTAAACGGATTGAAGCTATGTATTATTATTATAAACTTATAATTATTTACATAATTTTAAATTTAAATTTTTCAACGTTGTGTTATCTGTATTTATTTCCCTAGAGTTGATATCGACTAAAAGATCACGGGTTTCACCACCACCGTGAGTCATTTCTGCAAATACACGTTTAAAAGTGTTTTCTTAATCATTTTTTATGGTATAATTGATACTGGCCATAAAAACAATTTACTATTTTAAACTAAGACACAACCAATTTAAACACAACAGACTAAACCGCAGGGAGTATGTGCTGGTCTTTGACTCGTATTCTATTCCAGAACTAAAATCTCTCTGCTTGATCAAGTTCTATGAAGCGCAAGTTCAGCCAAACATGGTTTTTCAACTGGGGGCAGAGGAGCGGAGGCAGAGCACCAGCTCCTTCCACTTAACCATATCCAATTACAAGAAACTACTGCCCGTACGTCACGTACGTAGTTCCATAACTGAGCGTTTTATAAGATAGTTTTTACCGCGTTCCACTATGTGAAACAAGTATGCCTTAGGGTCAAGAAAAGAACATACTAATTCTTAAAAGCCCAGCAACCCAGGTTATACACCATTAGCCAGCAATTGCAGGAGAATTATCACCACTAGTTTCAAAACTAAATTTATTTTAGGTTACCACTGCACTCCGTTATAACATCATAAATATTCGAATCTCTTTTTAATTGCACTTAACTGCTCTGTTATAAAACAGAATGTGAAATTTTGAAGCAAATAATTTATGGCGTCATATTCAGGCTGCAATATTTTATAAATTTAGCTTTTTGTTTATTAAAAATGCAGATAATTCCCATAGAACATACAAATCAAATTGTTTCATAATACTAACAATGGATATAATACATAGTCGATAATAATAATCGATTACCATAAATGATCAGACTGCTGTACTTGACGTTGTGAATTTCTCGGTTTAAGATCTCACGATGTCTGCGCTCAGAAAGAATACTCCAGCTGGAATTAGGCGAAGACTTTAGCAGTTAGTCTACCAAGCTAAGAATAATATTTATGTATGTTATAAATGTACCGTCATCTCTATCTTCGGCTACAGATTAGACAATGACGTCATACCTTGAATCGCGCTAGCGAGTATATACAAAACGTTACGACAGCTACTACACCTCTCACCCTAAGAAGACAGTGGCTAATTCAAGGATCCAAACTTTTCTAGGAATAGGAATCCTTTCTTCCTTTATAAATGAAAACCAGGGTGGCTACAACTTCTAGGTACGATTTCTTTATCTGTTTCGTGACCATTCTTATTAGGCAAGTAAGTGTACTTGCCTAATAAGATGTAGACACTTTAAGAAATAAATGTCTATTGGTGCACAGCCGTAGTTCGAATGCCTCAAGGTTGAGTGGTGCACAAGCCAACATTATTCCTTCCTTCACAGGTGGTGGTTTAAGATGATGGTGATTTAAGGTGGCCAAGGCCGTACTTTATTAAAATCGGATCAATAGTTTAGCTGTGACAACAGCAACTCAGTTACTTGCGCATTAATAATAATTGTAGGGATTTGTTCGTGGATAATATAACGATGGACAATATTTTCACCGCATAATACATTCGATTTATAATAATGAACAGCTATAAAATATTCACATAAAACCAATGCAAGGCAATTTGAATAAGTATCATTACGGTTAAGTGAACATCAAAATGATGAAATTTATCAATCATTTGATAATTTTATCAGATATTTGTAGTACGTGTTTTGACGTTGTGTATTTGGTTAAAAATACGATTCTTCTATTGGATAAATATACTTTAGGTATGCACGTGTGTATTCACCTTGTTAAGGAAATTAAAAATAATCAGTAGGTAATATATAGGGTTGTATCCGATACCGATATATGGGCGATACTTTGGGTTTGCTAATCGGTATCAGTGTTATTTTAATTGCCGATACTACGATACTATTACAAAAGTATAATTTTCAATTTTTAAATTTCTTTTATAATTCCAAATCAATATGTTTTGTTGTCCATATTATATGGCTTTTAAATGAATTCTTTCCCATCTGTGAGTTTATTTTCAACTGCATGTCTTATATAGACAGACTTGCGTAATCGATTTTCTCCCCAAAACATGAGAATGCTATGCTTTTTTAACAAAAATCTTATCAATGATAATTTTAATTATCAACAGTTAGTTATTTTATTTGAATTTAATTATTACACATGATTCTTAAATTTAATTAACCAAACCTTTAATCTTATGCAAAGTTTGTGACTGTTTATATTTTTTAATAAAAATTAAACGCCTTAACCAAACTTGATATATGTTATATGTATAATCCGCGAAATTAGAGGACACCGTGAGTATTTTTTGCAAAAACCCGTCATCTTTTAGTCGATATCAACTTCGGGGCAATAAATACTGATAAGACAACTTTCTCTGCAGCTGTGATACTTTTGACATTTAACACCTTTTGTCTTCAGTCACCGTGACCACATACGCTCGCAAAAATTTAAAATTTAGAATTATGTAAACAATTATAAGTTTTTAATAATGATACATAGCTTCAATTCGTTCAAAAAGTATTTTTTCTTAATATGTTACCTTAACTTAATTTAAATTCACTTAGTTTTGGTTGGTTTCCACGTTATCAGTACAAAATAAATTATTGATCTAAAAACAAGTCCTGACACCTGTATGGACTTATGGTTACCAGCTGTGGGGCTGTACCAGTAATAGTAATATCCAAGTAATCCAACGATTCCAAAACAAAGTGCTCAGGGGAATAGTCAATGCTCCCTGGTACATTCGCAATTACGACCTCCATCGGGACCTTAATATAGAGGACGTCACCACATTAATAAAAAAGGCTGCTGGAGCACACGAACATAGGCTCCACCATCACGTGAATGTCGAGGCTATTCAACTCCTTGACACCACTGACCTAGTGAGAAGGTTGAAAAGGATAAAACCATTTGAACTAGTGAATTAGTGTTAGTGTACTTTAATATTAAGTGCTAAACAGTGAATGAAAAAATGAAAACACAAGAACAGAGTGTCTTCCCTTTAATAGAGACTATAAGTAGCGTTATTGGACACTTACTTATGATAACAATCCTTTTTAGTAAATTAGGTTAGACTTAAATTACTTATTAGTCTTAAATTAGGCTAGATTGTAATGTTCCATGATGTCGTAGTAAAGACACATGTATATAAAAAAAAAACTTAGTTTTGGTAAAGGTATCGTATCGGCAAAAATGCGTATCGATGCACCCCTACTAATATATTATTGCGCGCGGGAAGAGGGACCTGCGCTACCAATTGTACGCTACACACTATTGCCATACAAAGTGTGTGGTATACATATACCCCTACAATACCATTGGTTATAGTTACCGATTTGTACGACTGTTATTACTATTACAGCTTGATTAATGAATCCATCCAAATAGTAGTTAGTTAACATTCTTAATATAAGTTTTGGTTGTGTAAAAATTAAGTTTGCTGTGGTCTAGTATTGTATGGCCCCTTTGAGGGTAAAAGCCTCCTTCATATTTAACAGCTGTTATTATAATAATAAAAACTTTTTTCATGACAGAAATAGGGTTGCAGCAAAATTAATCTACCGCTAGTCCCCACATTAGGGGGTGTTGTGGGTAACAAGATTGTAGTGTGTAGCTGAGAGTTGTTATATGCTCTATGTTAGGCCTCTGTATTTCATGTCACCTACCGATAATTATTTATTAATTTTAACATGTGTAAATAACTACATACATATACATATTTATACAGATTAATGATTACACATATGTTTTTATTTATTTATTAAATTATAATGCATTTGCTACAGTATAATTTACAATATTCTAAAATACATGACAATTAAGGCAAACACAAATTTTACGCATAATATAATTACACTTCCGACTACAAATTTTAGTTTTTACTAGTAATTTAAAAATACTTAACATTGCGGCTTACTTACTAATACTTATTAGGTGTTTAAAAATAAAATAAACCAATACAACATTATTAGGTCTGGGCCTCAGATTTCTGTATCTGTTTCATGATCATTACATAATCTTATAGGCAAATAGGTGATCAGCCTTCAGTGCGTCACGCACGTCGTCGACTTTTACGACATTGACGATCTAAGCAAGCCGGTTTCCTCAAGATGTTGTCCTTCACCATTCGAATGTTAAATGCACACAAAGAAAGTCCTATGGAGTACAGCCGGGGTCCGAACCTGCGACCTCAGTGATGAGAGTCACGCACTGAAGCCACTAGGCCAACATTGCACCTTCATTTACATATATAATAATATTGTAGCATGAATTCTCCTTAGCTTAGCGATGCGCATTTTGATTGCATTGAAAATCTTTTGTGTTCGGTATAATGCGCCAGCGCCGTGCGATTCGACTCCCGTTCGAATCGCGTTGCCTCGTGGTGATGTTAGGTGGAGGGTTATGTGGTAATCGCTACTGTGCATATGAATTCGAGCTGTCTAAAATATCGTGAATATGACATTTGATAACTAACAAACATTTTGTACTAACGGTGCAGTTTAGTCATAATATACGAACCTTACATAGAATGGCCCAGTGAAAAGAAGAAAAAGAGGACGCCCACCAGAAACCTGGGAAGATGGAGGGAAAGATCGGAAAATAGTAGTGATGATGCGAGACAAATGGAAGAATTTGTAGGACATCGAAACACTCGAATACAAACTTTTTAACTTTTTTTTATATTTTATAAACGAAAACGAACTCAAAATATAAGTTTCGAAGATAAAATCGCAGTGAATAGCTAATTAGTGACATAATAATTAAACTTTTCGAACGTTTTGTATAAAAGTTTCAGCGTATTTAAAATCAAGATTCATTCAGAATATTGGGGTCACGCGTTATACCAATGAGCAATGAATTATGTCATTCGGTGCATCAAGAGCGCGTGACGTCACGTGAAGCTTACGGGGGATGGATGAGTGCGCCATTCACAATAATAAATTCGTTTACGCCATGATAAATACAGATAAGTACTGATTGGAAAGCATAGATTAAAAAGACAATTTATTTGCTCTGTTGTGTCACACGTCATCGACTATAGCACAACAAAATCTGTGCTAATTAACACTGGGTTAATTGTCAAGTTTTTTTTATTTAAATATGAAAGAAACCTTATCCAGGTTAGATATACTTAGTAGTTAAATATAATTGTATACTACCTCTAAGTAATACGCTAAAAAGTAAGACATTAATTATAGATAACGGCAAACATCTTGAACAAATGTCAAACAAAGCGATTTTTAGATATCACCTAGGTACGTGCGCTGTGGCGGGAGAGTGACGTATCGATCGCGTGATTGGTAAATCAGTTGACGTTTATGTCCCGCGCTGTGTACGATGCGCAAACTTTCACCCACTCCCTTGTTTAATGCTCAAGAAGTTTGCCGGTATCTGTATCTAAAACGGAAATTTGGTTAGCTACAAAATAGATAAAGACAATAAATAAACATCTCACGCGATGCATTTATTGTGTAGTGATAAATAATTCTCACATAATTTTTATTTTACAGAATAATGTAGTCCAATTAATTTTATTTTATTCACATAATTTATTTATCATCATATTAAACATAGTCCATCATTCTAGTCCAATTTATTCGAAGATATATATTTATAAGAAAACACAAGCCTCCCACTAAAAAACACTCTTTGTCGTGTGCCCACATGATTAATATAATTGTATCAATGTTTTATTGGATTTAAGAGCAGTGTTGGCCTAGTGGCTTCAGCGTGAGACTCTCATTCCTGATGTCGTAGGTTCGAACCCCGGCTGTGCACCAATGGATTTTCTTTCTATGTGAGCCATTTAACATTCGCTGGAACGGTGATGGAAAACAACATGAGGAAACCGGCTTGCCTTTGTCTCAAAAAGTCGACGGCGTGTCAGGCACAGAAGGCTGATCACCTACTTGCCTATTAGATTTACAAATAATCATGAAACAGACACAGAAATCTGAGGCCCAGACCTAAAAAGGTTGTAGCACTATCGATATATATGTTTTATAGTAGTTCAGTATTGCACCAATACTCGTTTTAAATAGTCGTGTCTTGAAGAGCCTTGTTTCATTACAATACTCAGTACCAACACCAAATAAGTTACAGTCGCAATTCCCCAATTCAAAGACATTCTACTTAAAGCCTTAGCAAGTATGGCGATGATATAACGTACAGTTTCGCGGTCATTTGGAAGGAAAGACTATGTTAGCCTCTAAGAAGCTTGGTGTCGTCAGCAAGATGAGACGGTAATTCACGCTGGCCACTGCTTGCAACTCGCTAAAGTGCAAATTCGTCCCTACATGGAGAGTACTCACCTCTTGGCGAGAGCCATCTCTTTCCGCTTGACCGTATTCAGCGTAGAGCGATTCGAATCGTCAACGACCAGTCATTTTCCGAGCGGCTTGATCCCTTGGCGTTGAGATGTGGGATCCCTCCGTATCTTATACCGAATTTACCATGAAGAGTGTTCAGAGGAGTTGTTCAGAAAAAAAATAAAGAAAATGATAGTATATTACATTTGAAAACCACTGTGGTTTGTATTAATGTAAATAGAAAAATCCTGTCACCTAATAAATTACCTAGATAATTAATTTTTTTTTTTACGAAAAATCGAACTTTTAATCTTAAGCTACCATTAATATATCTAAAGGACTGCATTTTTACGATTCAATTTTACGCTCTCCGCCTTTAAATCGTATTATTTTATTTGTCGTGGTTTTTTTACTTTTTGTTGTACAGCTATATCGATTTCTCTCGTTCTTATGTTACATAAAAGTCTCCAGCTACGGTGTTCTTTATGAACGCGAAAACTGAAATAGTTAAGGACGGATTTTTGTACAGTCTTTACGAGTAAAAGTGTGATCCTTGAAAGCTTTAGTCTATAAATAATTATGTTTTATAATGGAAATCGGACTTCAGAATACAAAAAAAATCATAACTGAGCGTTTCTAAACGCAGTTTTTGCCGCGCACCACCACTGTGGGGTACTAAACCAACCAATTCCAATTTGACTTACAGTCCTTCAAGAAAGGAGCGTTCCAGTTCTTATAAGACCGGCAGCGTACTTGCGATGCCTAATATTAGGTGAGTCTGAATCTCCTGACCGTTTATCTTCTGTTACATTTAAATAAATTAACTGAAATATAACGATTATCATTGATGAGGTGATAGTCTTCTAGTTCAACGTTAATTGAATGGAGAAAATCGAACCGAACAATAAGAGAGAGATAATTTTTGTCAACTTCAAAAAAGGAGGTTATTAATCATTGACCTATATTTGTTACTGTTGGAATATTTGAGTATGATGATCTATTTATGCTTGGAGCCTTTAATGACGTGTTCCCAATTTCGTGAGTTATTTGTCCACAAATTTCTCAACAATTTATATGGATCTTTGATTTGAACAGTTATTTGTAAATTCCACCGCCTTATACTGAAAGACTGCGTTAACTATGTAGTGGCGTGAACATTTATTAAATTTTCCTTTTAAATAAGTATTTTAAAGTTTGTTATAGTTTCTAACTAGCCCGCGATAATACTCGACTAAATACTACTAAAATTTCCTCTTT
Source organism: Pieris brassicae (assembly GCF_905147105.1). Taxonomy (NCBI): domain Eukaryota; kingdom Metazoa; phylum Arthropoda; class Insecta; order Lepidoptera; family Pieridae; genus Pieris; species Pieris brassicae. The sequence continues at coordinate 3,492,086 of NC_059674.1, read as the reverse complement.
GTTTGGTTATATCTCAGAGTTTTATAGTTCGCATTCGTCCGTATTTATTGACTGAAAGTACGAAACGTGAATTCCTACACAAACATAAATCCATGAGCACATGCATTGATGTTTCAATTTGTGAAACAATGGCGTTTCAGTTTGGCACTGCTTGACTGTATTGCTCGAAGCTATAAAAGCTACGTGATATCTGTACAATGGACCTATTTAATTCGGGAATATCATTTGACGTTCGTGTATGTAGTAGGAGAAACCGCAAAAGTTACTAAGTCCAATATTTTCTGTTAAGAATACAGCCAAAACCGTATAAGACGACATCGTTTAGAACAACATACAGGTTATGATGACCATAATCAATGGTCCCTGCGGGTAAAAGTACTTAATAACAACATCGACGGCTGTTATGAGTATCGGTTTTTACGACCATATATGAGTAGTCTTTCGATGTCAATATAACAGATTTTGACTGTATATATATGTATATTTGTCCCACAAATCTTGTGCCACGGCAGTATGCCTACAAGTCCAACAAAAACCTTCGTTGTGGATACAATTAGAAGCCTAAATTAGGATCTAAACAGCGCTAAACAAATCGTATTTAGTACAATGTATCCATTGAATGGCCAAGTCAATGTTTTGATTTGTAGCATTGACACTTAATCTAAAATAAAAAAAACATAAACTAAAGCTAGTCATACGGTTTATCAATTTAAAATGCAATACAAAAGAATAAGAATTACATGAGCAGGACAGGATATGGAAGAAGTGTTTGTGAAGACGTTTAAAAGAGGTTAGGGCGGAAACCAATCGTATGGAATTGGGGAGCGTATGTCACAACTTTATGGCGGAAATCCTAAACGAATTGCCTAAAAAGGATGAGCTGTGAAGGAACGTAACACCTATTTAGTTATAAGCCAAATAATGATTTTTCCCACGTCTTCTCCTCCCATATTCCTTACCAAAGAAGATGTGAGGAATTATGAAACACTCGTAATAGCGTTTAAGATACAGGCTGGGTCTAGTTTAAACGCTAGAACTACATACATTATGTATAAAATTTAACCAAAATGAACCAACAACCTTTAAAATGTAAATACCAAATGTGTTTTTGCGTGGAATAAAGTGATTAAAACTGTTGATTTTATTTTATTTATTATAAGAAGCGAAGACCTTGACTTTGTTTAGCAGTAGTAGTTTGTAGCAGATACACGTAATGTAATTTTATCGACACTGTACATCGACATATTTTTATCGTTATTTGCACATAACTTCAATAAAACGGGTTTTGCATGTTTCGTGCGTGCGTGCACGCAGGTAACCGACTACAGATACCGGCAAACTTCTTGAGCATTAAACAAGGGAGTGGGGGAAAGTTTTTGTGTGGTATTTGCTGCACACTCCCTCGAAAGGGGTGAGCTTTGGCCCGTTCGGGTCATATTCCCTCTTCGGATGGTGTATATGTTCGCGCCCTGCTGATACATGGCGGTACGGGGGCTGGCTTATAGCCCTTGATGGGTGCTTCAGCGCGCGGGGACACGCGGTCTCTACTAGCTGCGCGCAAGCGATGGGGGGGGGGGAGTTTGTTCGCAAATCGACACGTCACTCAGTCACAAGGACATTTGTTCAAGATGTTTGCCGGTATCTGTATCTCAAGTCACAATCTCATTTATGCACTGTCAATTATGTCACCTACACAAAAAAAAGACTTAAACAGCTCTTGAACCCAGTTTCAAGATTAATTAAGTTCGAGAATACTGAACTTAAAACTAAATATAAAATTACTTGCAAAGGTAAAAATAACAAATGAATAAGATAGTTAAATGTTTTTTTAAACCTATATTTGCTCTACGATATTGATATTTCAATAACACACAATGCTGTCTTATTAATTACTATTTTCAGAAATTCCTGCTTTAGATCGCGGCGTTAAAAGCAATATTGCAGTTTCATTAAGATTCTGTCTCATATACTTACTTAAAAGCTGGCAAGAACAACTAAAACATAATAACTTAGATAAACTTATTTAACGAATATCGAAGTTAGTTTATATACAAAACTTTATGTTTTGAGTGCTTTTATTTAGTTACTTTTGAGCTCTTTTATAGCTTAGCGCAAAATACTTTCACACCTAAAATCGAATATGTAACCTCCGGGTATATATTACTATAGTCTTAAATTTTTAAGCATTTTACGGACACAACTTAAATGAACCAGTTGCATGCCGTATTCCGAACCAATTCGACTAAGGTCCTCTAGGAAAAGAGTGTACAAATTTTAAAAGGTAAGCCGTCTACAGCGGTGGTATCGCTCAGGAGCTCCTGCCTTTTTGGCGCCACTAATACAAAGAAAAAAGCTGTAGAAACATAAATGATTTCCTAATAATTACTGGTAACACTGACATGTGATACTACACGGGCAAATCAACCTTACATCAATATTATCACAAGCAAAAGTTGAAATGTTTAATCAGAGTTTGAGTTGTACAAACAATACGTAGGTGTGCAAAAATATTTTCATTAAAACCCTTAAACCTTCAAGATTACGCCTTTTCAGCGCATGAAAGCGAATCGTTTAAAGATGTTTTATTTCAATAACGTTACGTGCTTTTCATACAATGAAAGCGAGAAACTCTTGACAGTACTATTTCTTTTTATTTACTCACGAATCAAAGACTTCAGGTGCAAGTGACGGGATCATTAGTACGATTCGTTCTGCTAACATCTTTCAAAAGAGGATTTTTTTTCAAAAGCTGTCGCAGTAACCGAAGCTTTTAAGGGTTCAACGTGATGTAGCAAGTGTCTATTACTGAATAACAGCTTCGTGTTTATGATTGCCTCTTAGCAGTATCTTTACACTCGTACACTCTAGATTTGTAGTAATTAATAGAGATAAATGTATCTGCCGAGCAGTTACCCGAAATATTAAGAAGCTTCAAATCGCAACTGAAATATTTCTGCAATATAATTGTAAAAAACGTTAATCCAACAAAAGCGTAGGGGCAGGACTCGCGAGACGGGCCTACGTATACCTTTGTTTCATATTCGTATATACGTACGTACGTACGTAATACTCTTAATATATATTTATATTCTTAAATAGGAATTTTTGAATCAATTTTAATATTTAGGAATCGAAATAAGCATAAGAGTGGCTACTCCAGTCCTCTCGGAAATTTTATTAACAATATATGTTAAATAAGGTACCACAAGCGTCGGGAAGATAAGAATTTTTTATTTAAAAATAAATACTTTTTAGTATTTATTTTTAAATTAAGTTAAATATATCAAATGCGCTACCACCACCACCACCAGATCTTCGACTCAAATTTCAGTATCTATTTCGTTTATTTTTCTTTATAGTGTACCTGACACGCTGTCGATTTTTTAGATCTAAGGCGTGTCGGTTTCCTCACGAAGTTTTTGCTTAACCAGCGAGCGTTAATAAGCAATCCACAGGCGTTTCGAACATAGGACAGGAGTTGAGAGGCGTACGGTAATTTTAATACTAGAAACATATAAATAAATTATAAGAGGAATGGATTTGTAACTATTAATTAATAAAAATTGAGAAATAGCAAATTAAAGATAATTTAAAAAGGTTGGGCCCTTTACCTTTACTGCTGGTTGAATTTCCTCCAAAGTACCAGCTCTAGGATCACCGGTACTACCTATCTACCAGGTGCCAACTCAAATTTTTTATTCGTAACTTTGTTATTTTCGATTATTTTTTCCTCGATTTATTTTATCATTTCCTGTTTATAGTGTACTTTAATATTAAGTGCTAAACAGTGAATGAAAAAAAAATTAACACAAGAACAGTGTCTTCCCTTTAATAGAGACTATAAGTAGCGTTATTGGACACTTACTTATGATAACAATCCTTTTTAGTAAATTAGGTTAGGCTTAAATTACTTATTAGTCTTAAGTTAGGCCAGATCGTAATGTTCCATGATGTCGTAGTAAAGACACATGTATATAAAAAAATCCTGTTTATATTGCATTTTCAATGTTATAATGATAATAAATACAATATTGGATGGAAAAGCGTCATACAGATTCCCAGGCGTGGGCGGAAATTTCAGTAATTTTTTACAATTTTATCTGCGCATGGGCTACACGAGAGCGTACTTATTGCGTTCACATATAGAATCAAATTCACACTTCAGGGTTTATTTGTCGATTAGTTTTCTTTTTTTTTATACTTTCGTCACTTACTATTAAACTCCGAGTCAGAGTTCGTCTTCATTACATATGGCCAATTGTCATGTAGAGCTGTGACGCATGGACATTAACGAAGATACCAACCGGCGCTTAGAAGTGGTGCTCTCATCATGCTTCGTATAAGCTCGATCCAGGTATCTAACGAGAAGGATAAACGAGTTGGAATATCTAAAATTCAAAAGTTTGACGGCTAACCTCCAGTAATAGTGAGGCACTAATAGAAGAAGAAAGTTCACCACAACATACTGTATATGTTACAAGATATTAATCTAAATTATACGATAATTAAAATATTACACTTACAACTATAGATCTTATTACTTATTTTTAGTCGCTATATCACTAGATTTATACTTTGTAAATTTCAGTTAACATAGCATCGTATACATATTAGGGGAGAGAAGTGTAATTATGGAGCTTCTGGTATTGGCATGATGAGTAGGATTTGGCCGGTAATGAGTGCCGCGTGACGCGCGGTTAACGTGGAATATCTTAATGAAATCATTGTTTAATATTAATGTAGTTAATAGGTTGTTGAAATTCGCATTTAAATCATAAACATATTTGATTCTATCAAGGGAGTTGGTCAAAGGATTCCGATAATCCTTTAGGGCTAAGAACTGTGCTAAAAGTCAAAGAATGTTTTATGGTTTTAATCACTGAACTCGTAATATAAGTATGGCTAGATATTTCTTTTAAGTTTCAGCCTTTGTGGCATTGGGTTTACAGCACATAACTTTTTTTGGTAGACTCATTCCTTGTTTTCCCAATGGAGACATGATGCGTGGTGAGTGGAACACGTGTAGCGTGAAGTACATTTCCCTCGGTATAAAACATATAATGGATCTGGATTCGATCCTCGACACAAAAGCAACTGTAACTTGTAAGCGACCTATTGATGAGATTTGCGCGACGATCCATTAAACGCAGTTGAGTTTTATTTGAAGACGCCGTAAAACTGACAACTGCGCAATTATATAAAATGAATTTGAAATATATACATTTAATGATATATATGTAAAGAAATAATTATATTTTTAGATTAGAATTTTTATTATCTATTGTGTTAACTGATGTTTCATTTAATTTTGTTTGTTAGTCTGTGGAAAAGGCGCTAGTTTTGGCGTGTCATTTAAATTTAGATTTTTTAGAACATTCTGGATTATACAAAAAATAGGATAAAACAGATTACTTACAAGTAAAATAACAAACTGTAAATGTTGTTTGTTTAAATACATATTTCAGCAACACATTTGAGTTTTATTCATCATATATATTGTAAAAGGCTTTGAAGCAGCCAATAAAAAAACTTAAAAAATAAATATGGTCGAATTTGGTTTGCTTATTACTAATTACGACAAATCGTACCTGTCAAATCATGTCTGATTGCAAAATATCATTGATTATTATCGTTTATATTATATTTAATATCCGTTAGATTTAATTTATATTAGTCATTTAATCAAAAATATAATGCTTATTTAAAACCATATCAAAGCCAATGAGTTTATAAATTATAAAAAAAAAACTTTAAAACGCTTATAGCAAGGACGGTTAATGAATATATTTTTATAAAATATTAAAATTAATAACCATTAACAAAATGAAAACTCGGAGATACAAGAGCACTTGTATAAAGCTATCTCGTTCTGAATGTAGCCCAATTGCATTAAATCGTTCAAAATCCGGAACAAAATTGCTTGAATATAAAACAGTTTATTTGTTAACTAGCATAAATTCCAAAATTTTATAGTTATGACAGTAGTATACGATTGTATCGATTATAGATAGATTGGTAATCTAATAGGTGATCAGCCTCTTGTGTCTGACACACGCCGTCGACTTTTTGCTTCTAAGGCAAGTCGGTTTCCTCACGATATTTTTCTTCACCGTACGAGCAAATGTTAAATGCGTACATAGAAAGAAAGTCCATTGGTGCATGGCCGGGGATTGAACCTACCTTACAATAGACGAATCTTATATTAGAATCAAAATATTCAGAGCTTCAAGTTGAATGCGTTTTCATAAGAAAACTATATATTATTTTAATTAGCGCAAAGCTTAAATAAAACATAAGCTCACTTGTACTTTCTATGTTTCAAAACCTGTTCGTGAGCGCTGTCAAAACTGCAGAACTTTAGACATGAAGTCTCTCCTTAGTTTAAGTTCATTCACTGTAGCATAATTAAGTACAGATTTGCATACTAATAACTGCAATTTATTTTAATCAGAGATAGCTTCTTTACTAATCGTTCGAGTGTGTGATATGAGAATAAACGATGTAAGACTAAGTTCGTTCCTTCCGACAGCGCATTAGTCAGTCCCTATCTGATGTATCCCCTAATTGTCTAGAAACAGATACTATTCTTATGCTTCTATAAATTTTCAATCTGTCTAGAATATTCTATTAGTTAAGATACCTCTAAAAGCTCTTTCCACCTAATACTAGGAGGCCTGCGATTCTTGTGCGGGTACTTCTTGAGAATCTGTTAAAACCTGAATGTGAAATGTTTTGATTGATTTTATTGTTTTGGGTTTTATTATCTACAGTTTCATTATCTAATAAAATATCTAATTATAAACAATGGTGCTACAGAGTTTAAGGTCTGAGCCTCAGATTTCTGTATCTGTTTCATAATCATTTGTCAATCTAATTAAGTAGGTGATCGGTCACACGCCGTCGACTTTTTGGGTCTAAGGCAAGCTGGTCCCTCACCATGTTTTCATTCACGGTTCGAGCGAATCTTAAATGAGTACATAGAAAGTCAATTGGTGCACAGCTGAGATACGTCTGAACGTCTGAAGCCATGAGGCCAACACAGTTAACTCTTCTTCAATCTTAATGTCTATATTTTCGTTACAACATTTTTGTTCATATCTATGAGTAGCTTTTGGTAGATATGTTGTTTGAAAACACAAAGGACAAATGAAACATAACTTAGTTTATACCTTTATTACATTTGGATTGTAGAAGATGCGTAACAATATAACATCTTAAAAGCATATTTAAATTAAACAACTCTTATAAATTGGAGTAAAACAAGATAGTATCGAAAGGCAAATTTCATTTATGGTCCAACGTATACTAAATGAACGGACCTAATGTAAAATTTCGCGTTACATTCTTACATATTATACAATATTTACAAAGACATACAATATTGAACACCATGGGCGGCTAACTGTTGGCAAGGAAAGCTATCACGGCGATAATGATGGCCAGAGAGTGTTCGAATGTGTCGCCCAGTGGACTTGCTCCTGCTGCAGCCCTGGCGCGCGCGCTCCCCGTTCCCTCGCCACGGCATACAGCTCCCGCAGCGCTAGACAAACTACGTCCACGCACCTTCAACGGAGATATACACAAATTCTCCTCAGCAAAGTCTGGTGTAAGAGCCAACGCATTCGCCAGAGGGTCACGCCCGCACTCGCATGGAAGGTGATTTCCGCGTATTATTAAATTTTCTACTTCGAGAACCACCGATTCTGGCGCTTCGAGCATATGGTTTCCTGTCATTTTAAAAGTTTGGACGCTATTATTATGGACCAAAGACAGCTCTTCCACACCGTCAATTTTGTTGTTACATATCTCCAAAACCTCTACGTGTCTTAAACCTTCGAAAGCCCCGATGCGCATAACCCCAAGATCAGATTCACGTAAAGCCAGCCGACCGACACGAGTTAATCCAAAAAACGTATCGGCCAGCAGTGCTGGTAAATCCATGTAAGCCAGCTCTAAAACTCCCACGCCCTCTAGGCCGAAGAAAGCCTTCGGCTCGATTGACTTAACTCCAGACGGTAATTCTATTTGAGTTACATCGTTGAGACCGGAAAATGCATGCGCTAGTATTCGTTTTATAGGGTTATTCTTAAGTGAAATCAGTTTAATAAAATTGGTTCCAGCGAATGCATAGCCCTCAATTTGCGCTATTCGATTATGCGATAAAACAATTGACGATATATTCTGGAGCGCGGCGAATGCGAACGCATCGACTGTAGCGAGCGGCGTGTGTTGTATGTAGAGTTCATCCAGGCGTGGCAGGCCTCGGAAGGCAAAAGGACGTATGCGCGTGAGGTTACAGGCGTCGAGAGACAGCCGCCGCAGTTGTCGGAGATGAGAGAATGCATCAGAGCGTAGGACACGAAGATCCGCCCGCGACAGCGATAACTGCATTACATTCGGACTCAATGCCGACGGAACGCCGCGTAAACTTGCACTGTTACACACAACCTGCAAACAAGGGAATTCATTTGAATACATTGGAAACTTTATATAAAACGTATGAAAATAAACTGGCACATTACGTCCGCAAGAATTTACATGTGAATATATAATAAATTAAATGGGTCAAAGTAAAGTTTATGAGTTTGTTATCGTTTCGTTTAAAACATTATTTTTCCAGTAAGGTTTATTTTAAAACTGTACGAACATGATGTTAAGTGATAAGTGGCCTATCGGAAGGAACACCTCCGGGACCTGTTTAGACGCTGCTGAAATGAACACATATTCATTATCCAACTCAGTACCCAACTCTAGGAAAGACAGACACCCTCAATGAGTTGACGTCAATCGATTTTTATAATTGATAAAACGGTTATTTGTACAGCAAAAAGATTACACCAGACTTGCTTTTGTATACAATCTTTTGCTGTCATCTTTTTGCGCCGGGAAACAAATTCGCTAGAAACACTACATATAGCTATTCAGGGAATAACAAATCCATTCGTGAACGGTTATGGATGATAATGATTTTGCGTCACTGTTTATTTTGTCAATAAAATTAATCCCCTCCACGCACACAGGCTCATGCCCATATTGTGATTGAATTGTTTCAAACTTAATCTTTACAAATAACCGATACCAAAATCGAAATCGATTTATTCATGTTCCATCCATTGAATTGTTCATACTTCTATACTAATATTAGCTGACCCGGCAAACGTTTTGTAATAAAAAGAAATTTACAGTACTAACATTGCTATTGAAAATGACGTTCGTGGTAAGGCTGATCGATTTTTCAAGCCACCTGATACTAAGTAATATATATGATAATATTTATTTATTTATTCCAGCAGACAATGATAATCATTATTATTGTTTAGATTCATTAGAACGTTGGCCAAGTCAACAAGACTTGCTTTTTTTACACGCAATTCTTAATGGGCGTATAGAAAGCCCCTATTTATTTTTTAAATATATTTTATCCATTAATGTACTTACGTGTTTTCTGTTACATATATATTGGTTATCTATGTAATATGTTTTGGCTTTCTGTATTGTCTAAGTGTCTTGTTTTATAATATGTATGTTAGCTATAAGATTACTAATAATAAAATGAATTAAAGAATAAATTGTGGGCAACACCGCCCCGACCGAAGAGATACAGCTCGCTTGGACATTGAGGCGGAATAATATTACAAATCTGCACAACCAAACATTCTAGACGCACTGTAATAGCAAGCGAGCCCCATCACTATCCATATAGTGTTAACAACGAGAAGTACATATTATATCATAAAAACGTAATTTTAATATGTAACGAATAAACGCAAAAACTACGAATAAAGTCAGGCTCGACTAAGACACGAGTTTTGCAATTTTTTGGAGATTTTCCGGAATTTTAACACAATACTATATCGTTTATAAACGAGACTGATAAGTATGTAAGTTCATTATGTTTAATACGCACAGTAATATGAACATTTTAGTTTTCATTGTTTCTATTTACTAAACTGCCCGGAAATTATTCGGGTTACAGCGCCTTTTGCGCATCAGTAGGTGTTTCTATTAAAATTATACGTTAATGGGGTGCTGGATACTCTATTATTTTAGGTAGAGCACTCATAAAGAAAATGTGTCAGAAAATTAACGTCATTTAGTAAGGGTCTATAAAATGGGCTTGTTCTCGTAGGGACGCTTTTATTTCAATTGCCGGACAGCAGGTGCTCCGATCCATTATACAAATTTAAGATAATATTTAGAGGAAAAATTACACTTGTACGCGAACATTCACTTTTGTGCTCCTATTGATGTTTGGATAGGAAACGTTTATCCTTAGTTCATGTTTTATCAAACGGCATTTGCATATACTACCAACATTTAACTAATATCGCTGAATTCAATATGGTCGACAAAAAAACGAATTGAAGGAATTCAATTTTTTTGACAATATCGTAGCCTTAAAGTCTTGACGTGATATGGAATATATGCAAAGCTTATGCGACAACTTAACACTTTGAGCCTGGATAATGCCAATTCATTGTTAATAGGGACATCTGTTTCACTCATTAAATTTTAACATGCCAACGTATAAGGACTATATTATATATTGGATGATTGTTTTTAAACAAAGTCAGAAATATTTTACGGTTCCTGGGTCTTCAGGGTGCTCTAAATAATAAAGGATTTTAGTTTTACTCTATATTAACCGCTCGCGTACATTGTCACGAATTAATTCAAATTCAAAAACATGCAATTTGACAGTTGAAGATTGTGACTGCGTTTGGCTATACTTTTGGGACGTAACTTCGAAGATTTAGGAAATCGCCACGCTTATAAAACTAAGAAAGCCTGAGTGACCAAAATGTACAGCCTTGGCTCGTAGAAATATGATTTCCATTTTAATACTTTACTATTAAGTCAAAATTTAATTGCCTTATGTCAATTTCAAGTGATAAAAAGGGACAGATCTACTCAACACAACTTTATTTTAGTTTCGTTAAGTACGCGTATAAAGTAGAATATTCAAAACCAAATGCCTTAAACTTTAAATAATATACGTCGTTGGCAACACTAATAAAGCTATTTCCATTTTTATAGTTACAAAATTATTCGTTTTACGCGACACGATTTTACTACAGTAATTACATAGCTCGACAATGCTTTTTAACAATCTTAATGCGCCGAACTGACTCATAGCCTCGTTTCAATGTCCAAAAAGGTGTTTTTTTATATGTGGATTGATAGTTTGATTGTAATCCATTCAGTTTCTATTAATACCAGTAGATACATACGATTCGTTGTAACAGACGTTAATGTGTCAATATAATTAGCACACATGCTCGCAACCAACTAAGCTATATTCTGCTCAATCAGGCCGTCTTAGTTTTATAAGTGCGGCAATTCCCTAAATTGTTGGAGTTGCCCCCGAGACACAAGGTCTTCTGGATAGCATAGCATTTTTAGCATTTAATTAATTAGCATAAATATATTATTTTCAAAAATATAGAGTGAAAATCATAACATTTTGGTCCTTCGAGCCAGAAACCTTTAGGATTTAGGGCGAACTATGACCCCCAAATGACAAAATCCTATATAATTTTGATGTACGGAAGTTGGACTTACCTCTAAGTTTCCTCTTCGATAGTATAGTTAATACTTTAGTCAGTTAATGACAGCCAACGCACGTTTTCCCTAATATTTTTATAGGTTTACTCCATGAATGATACATATAGTATGTAAAGATTTTCCATTCCAATTACCATTCGATTAAGTTAAACGGTTTACGAATCGTGCTTCAGGTATCAATCCGAAATTGAAATTTTCTTTAAAGGTTAAATGTACTAAAAACTCATTTCTAAATATAAAACTATTTACCTGCGATTGTGATAGGCAGATGCATTGCGTGGGACAAGTCGGAACTAGTGTGGGCGTTAGTTGATTGTTGACCGGAACAAAGAGGAACCACGCCAACACTGATGTGAATTGCACCACCCACCTGCTAAATATAATAGGATATTATAATAGCTGTAACATTATAGTTGTAGACATTTATAGTCAAATATAATATAATTGAAGATTAATTTAAAACATCAATGATATTAATGACGCCAAAATACAAATATACCACAGAATAGAGTATTGTTTGAGCAATGCCATATTTTTTTTATAATGTCATTCTTTTATTAGAGGATAGTAATTCAAATATTATTATTAGATAAATATTATTAGTTTTTATACACTTTGTTGCAAGAAATATGGTACATTTAAAATAATTAATAAAAGAGGCAAACTGGCCGCATTATTGCTTTCGAGCGATCTTTTCTAGGCAATTATTGTAAGGAAAAAATTATATAAGGTGACCTCAAGAAGTTTAAAACTACATAAGATACACAATTGTATATCTTGCTATACTTAGACATAAATAATGAAACAAATCAAAGCAATTAAAACATACATATATGACGATAGTAAGAGTTTATGTAATTTAAAAACAGACTTCATGCCTCAATGGGTGACATATACTACATACAGCATAGAGGATGCTGGCTTCGATTCTTAGCGAAACAATCCTTCTTTCAAGTTGACGCACAGAAACTTACTTGAAATATATTTTATGGGACTTTTTATATGAGTTATTTTTCATTGAAATAACGAAAACAATAACAATGCATACCTATATAAATTTAAATATTGCTTCATGGAATTAAGGTTTAAAGAAAAGGATTATAAAGGAACGATAGCTCTCGCTTATTTGAAAAAACTTGTACTAACACACTGTAGAACAGATCCTATTAAATATTTATTACCGAAAGCAATTTAATTCGTTTGGAAAACGTTTAAAAATGCATAAGATCGACACTAGTATCAAGGGAATATCAATAAAATAGGGAATTGTCTTTACAATTTACTTCCATATTTATAAGTTCAATAACTACATACTTGTAACAAGAAAATGACGTAACAGTTCAGAAAAAAAACACAATTTTACTAATTCAAAAAAAAAATGGAATATTTAATAGCCAGTAAAAAATGTCAAACGGTTAAAAATAAAACTAAACATCGGTCGCATCGGACCAGTTTCATCATCAGCATCTTTTTTTGGTCCATTTCTGGAGGTAGGCTTCTTTCATCTTCCTCCAGTACGACCTGAACTGTATTATCTGCAAACACTGGAAGCCAACCTCCTTGACGATGTCGTAAGTCCACCTGGTAGTGGGCGGCTTCGCGGTCTTTTTTCTTGCCGAGGTCTCCATTCAAGGAGCCTGCGGGTCCATCGTTTCTTGTTTATACAATCTTTTCACGGATAGCCTATACATAAATATATCTGGCATACACACGACACTAATTTAAAAGCCTCGAGATACTACACGGCGATACATTGCGTTCGACTGTGATTGGTTAAACGGAATAACGCATCACGTCACGTCACACGTGTGATTTTATCTGCCATAGTATATCTGTCAACTGTCGTAGTTTCATAGTTATTAATCCAAAGCCTTTTGTTAACTTACCTGATGCATAACGTGGGTGCCATGGGCGGGCGCAGGCCGAGCGCGGCGCCCGCCTTGCGGCCTCACCTACGCACTGCCATTACCCATCCCACGAAGGCCTGCCGGGAAAGTATTTATCACTTACTTATTTTATTTAAATCACCCAATTTAGGAGATCCTTCTAGATAATCCAATAAATGTATATATACAATAATTCTAAATATACATACATACATTAAGATTAGTAAACAAAATATTTTACTAGTGGTATAGTCTGGAATTAAGTATTTTAATGTTCTTATGTATGCTAGTTTCTGACCAGAGCCTGTAACTTGGTAATAGTGATATCGACTGTATCACGATCTTAATAATGAGCCTTGCTTAGCACTACGGATATTGGAAGAACTACATTGAACTTGGTTAAAAAAAACTTCGGAATCAATGTCGCAGGTATTCGTTACTGTCTGTACGCGACACCACTTTGTTGTACGTATGTATTGTCTTTAAAAAAATACCACAATCTTGTGAGACTTTAGTATTTTTTTAAATTTAGAATGTTCTGTCAAAAAGTTTCCTAGCTATGGAGGTTTATTTTTATTCAAAGTCGCCAGTACACAAAACAGTTTTTGACATGTAAAAGTAACTATAGTCTACAGAGACTATAGAGTTACTTTTACACTATCGTCATTACGCTTTATGTTTATTAGAAAATATCACAGTGCTAACACCCTATTAAGGTCTATGGCAGACACATTTGTCTGTATCGTTGATATATTTTGTTTTTTTTTTAAGTAGATAAGCCATGTGTTTCGGACTAAACCTTTCTACGCGATATTCGTACAAAGAAAGCAATATTCCTTGCATCCACACAACGTCCAACCGTACTAAAGTCAAATATTTAAACAAGCTAATAGAAAAAGTCAGAAGCAATCTATAAAGAATTAGTAAGACATGAAAACACAGTTCCCATTATAATTTTCCAAATACCTAAATCCTTTATGAATTTTTCATAATAATTACAAAACAAAGTTGATTAAGCCTACAGGAAAACCTTTTGAAAAACGGGAAAAAAGTGTAATATAAACTGGACTGGTTTCGATTTAGGTCTTTGAGAAAAAAGACGGAATGTAGTCAGTTCCAATTAAGCATAGTAATTTAAAACGGAATTGAATGTGACGAGGTACCCAATTTTACACGTGCCCATCTAGAAACTGCCTGTTTAGTTGTTAGCAAGTTCGCCTGCAGATGAAGAGATCCTACTTTCGCTGAAACAAAAGAAGCATTGTTCTACATTTCATTTGAAAATTGAATAACCGCTGACAAGGCTCAGGTTATGCCAAATTTTAGCAGCTGAAGAATAATATTATGTAAATAAGATTTGAATATTGATCTGTGTTATTAATTTCTCGCTTCCTCTGTAAGTGGCGAAGAATCCTTCAAGCCCTTAATTATCGTGGTAAGCCAGCCCGATAGCTTTGAGATCCCACCACCACATAGTTTCAGATATTAATATGGCACGTTCATTGTTAATATCTTTGGTCACGTACAATTTAAGTATATTATTTATTATCATTATGTATTGTGTTGTTTTATGTAAGTGTTGTTTATTGTTTCGATATACACCAGTCTCATTTTGACAAATGACATTGACATGACATTTAGTCACAATGGCAGATAATACTAAAAAGTATAACAATTTTTTAACCTTGGTTGTCGTAATAACAATTGTCAAATTTCCACTCAAATATTAAACTGTACCATTAAAAACAACGTAGACAAAATGGCGACATTATTAAAAGGGGTATAATAGAAGCCATATAAATAATGGGACAGTCGTCGCGGCTTGAAATACAAAACAACGCTTTGAATAATGCCGGAGTCGGATGCCAAAAACTTAAAATTGCAGGAGTACGTTTATGTTAAGGATTCCCTCGTGTCCCGGGGGTGGCATTACAGACGGCCTACCACATGCTTTTAACATAAGTTATTATGAACTAGATGTTGGGAGTTGGTATAACCTCAAGGTGAAGATGTTTTTTAAAACAGGCCTAATTCTGTTTTTTGGATAATACAACAACTCTAAAAATTAATTATAAACATTGTTCGAAATACATATTTTTTATTTTATATATTTTAACGCGGCCGATCGTCACATTTGATTTACTGCCTTTTGTTTCGCTTGGGTTACGACGCACATGAATTTGGTTACGTTTTCGCGAATTTTATTTATGAGTTACGCCGTCAATTTTATAATTTCTTAGTTTGTACGCATTGTAAACTATTTAAAGGCACAGTATTATCATTTTTTATCCTTACGATTGACATTTGTGTTTTTCTTCCTGTTAAGGATATATTGAGGTGAGGTATGTACTCAGGACTCTCATTTTAAGGTTCAGGAACGGTTCTTTGTCGTAGATTTTTTTATATTTTCATAAATCTTTGAGAAAATTAAGATAAAGCGGGGACTAGTGATCGCAATATTGACGTCACTTGTCTGAGAGGTTATGCGAACACGATCACGTTTTACCTCGTGCTTTAACCTATATTCTGTCATATTTTATAATCTTGTACTACAAAAAATAAGTGTACAGCCAAAAATTCTTTAATGTTTTAAATTCTATTTTATTCCGGGAAATCTATTTTTCACACCAAACTCAGTACCTACGTTTATTAATTTACTCATAATAAAATGGAAACTAAAATCTTGTTTCAATAAATAACATCCTCTAATTTTATTATATATTTAGGTAAATATTTATAGTCTTATTAATAGTTTTTGTTTATATATTGTTTCAAATGGCGTCACAAATAACGTTTATTTATAATTTCCTATACGCTTAGTGTTTTATTTACTAATAACTAATGCTGAACACATTGCAGCTTCCTATTTGCCGAGTTTCCAATTAATCTTGGTGAATTTTACAACATTCAGTGTACTGGACAACTTTAATTGGTTCCACAGAATAATCAATCATCGAACTGACAATGTTTCTTTGGGACATAGTTAGCTGTGAAATATGAGCTTCGATTTTTAAATTTTGACGTTTTATTCCACAGACTATTGTCTTTTTTCCTGCACAGAATACATAGGAATAAATGTATTTTTTTTATCCATTCAAAAATTCTAATTACGATGATATGAGCAAAATACCACTCAATAGGCCCTGCCCTAGGACTTTACTCTTCTTTGTTGTTTATTTTGAAGATCCCAACTTAAATTTTGATTTTGTAGCACGCAAGGTTGTAACATCAGCACTACGGAAATTAAGAGAACTTCGAACTTGCATACAAAAACCTTGGTATCGCTATTGGAAATTCCAGAGCCCCTGTACTCTGTGGCTGAATAAATAATAATAATTGTTGATTGTGTACATTACGTGAGCAGCGATTTACATGTAATTAATATTGAGTTGTAATGTAAGGCACCATATAGGACCTAAAGGACAGTTTGTTTTATTTTAAAGCAAGCGAATTCGATACATTTATTGCTTCGTTTCAGCACTCGAACTTTAAAAAGTAGGTAGTGTTTTTAGTATACATTTAAAAATAAATAAGTGGCACAACCAACCAACACAACCTTTTGAGGCCTGGGCCTCAGATTTCTGTATCTGTTTCATGATAATTTGTTAATCTAATAGGCAAGTAGGTGATCAGCCTGATACAAGCCCTCGACTTTTTGAGTCTAAGGCAAGTCAGTTTCCTCACGACGTTGTCCTTCACCGTTCGAGCGAAAGCTAAATGCGCACATAGAAACAAAGTCCATAGGTCCATGGGGAAAGTCTGGGAACAGACGTAAGAGTTCAGTCATGAAAGCCGCACGCTGAAGCCACTAGGCCAATGATAAAATAAACATTATTTCTGAATGAAAGCTCAGAAGTCTAAATATCTCTACGTCCATATTTTATCTAAAACATCTCAAAATAACATTGTAGATATATGTGCACATTAGTTCTGTCTCCTTTCAAGTCTGCAGTAATGGCCTGCGTTAATCAATTTCATACACGCCATTGTGTGTCATTTATTTGTGTCTATGAACAGTTGGAGCAGTTCTATTGCTTAATCTCTCAGTCCTGATTGCGTTCATAACAGCCACCAACGACTGTGAATATATACGTTGGAAAACATCTGGTTGTTATGAGAACCTTAAAAATCGACAGTTTTAGTCACATATGGCTGATCACCTGTAAGCTTATTAAAAACAAATGACCACGAAACATATAGAACAAGACCAAAGATTGTATTGATATTTTTATAAACTTAAATTATATTTCAGTTAAGTTTAAATTACCTAAATTTACCGGTAATAGTTAAATGAATCTTTGCTAACCCCTGTGATTATCTGTATTGTTTGTGTGCCCTATAACATATAGAAAATATGTAGCAGCTTCATAATGAGTATACTTTTAATGTAATTTACGTATTATGGCACAGAATAAATACTTTTTCGAAAAACATTTGTTTATTCCCGGACTTCCCGGGAATTGGGGAAGACGAACCGTGCTGAAGCCAAAACTATCCAGGGCAGTGCCGACGTACACATTCTAACTATTGAAAACCCTTCCCAGAAGTTATAGAACTGCTTTATCATCGTTTCAAGAGGAAGGTTCAATTGACTTACATATAGGCTTACTCTCCTGATATCTTAATGTAATATTGTGTGTTAATTAATATTTTTTGTTACGTTTTACATTCTAATTTGACATGGCTGATGTATGTGATGGATGGACAAATGGATTTATTGTATAGGGAAATGATTTCAATAAACAAATTTTAAATCGTAATTACGAAATAGCGAACTGATCCTACATCTCGATTTGACTAGAAATATTATTATTCTGGAGTCTGCCCAAGTTTATCTGAGTCTATTTTTAATCAATATTACACCGAAGTATTTTAGTGCAACGCAGGCGCTGGTCCATTCTCTTTTCTTTAACTTCGATATACTTGGCATACCAGGAAGTAAAGTTATGCCATAGTACCACAAACACATATTATTTCTATACTGTACAACTAAATTGATATATTTGTATGCGATTACTTCCGATACAATGACAGCGCCATATATTTTACACAGCATTAGAACAGGCTGGCACAACAAGATTAGTTTACTTTGGAAAGTTAGGCCGAAGTGGTTCGCCCAGTTAATTTATGATCATACTCGCAGTTGGCTATGTACTTGTGTTAGAGCATTTAAAATATATTTATTATAGACAAGTCATGAAGGCATTTTAGAACGTTGATATGATGTCCATTCCCTATAGAAGATTGTTGGTTGTGTTTGTTTAACTCTAACTGAAACTTCATTTTTTACCTACAATAAAATTCGGTAATCATTATAGCTAATAAATAATATTATGTTGACTTAATTTTCTACAATTCTAGTGAATAGCTTAAACTAAGGTAATTTTCATAAACAGTCTAAGTGTTCTGTAATGTTATGACACTATGTTTGTGTGTCCGAGATACCGCACTTGCACTTATATTCTACACTAGGTTTATTAACTCAAAAGGTTTAGTTCTCCTTAGGCGTTAATTCCTGTTGTGTCAAGAAGTTGGATTGCCTCAGCATTCAAATGGCTATGTAGCCTGTTTGTGAGTTAACGGTTTATTTATTTATTCATTTGGGAAACAGACAGATACATGTCTAAAAGTAGAAGTCAGAAAAGAAATATAAACATAAGAATTAAAGCATTGGATATATCCACAAAAAGTTTCACTGATAAAAAAAAGGATATAAAGCAAAACAAAACGTGACATGACAGAGAACAAAATATTTAAGTAGACAATACAAAGTTTATAGATCGGTAGAACGACAGATATACTAGTAGCCAAAATAAGAAGAAAGATACAAGGTTTACTACGCGAATAGTTGTTTTAACAATAGAAATAAATAAAAGTAGAACACATCCTGTGAAGAGGCTCACGGAACCCAATGTTGGTTCTGGGAGTCGGAAGGTTAAAGGTTCTGTGCGAGCGTAGAGATCTGGCAGGAATATTGAATCTTATGAGTTCGAGTCGCCATATTTAGGCGACAACACTAAGATCCTTGTGGGTATTTGCATTTTTAATATACCATGGTGCATTGACAAAACTTTATATAAATATTAAATAAATCAATGGCGCTACAACCTTTTTAAGTCTGGGCCTCTGATCTATGTATTATGATCATTTGACCATCTAATAGGTGATCCCCTGTGCCTGTATATATAATATATGGATATAATCTCATATAAATACGTTGTCATTATTTTATTAGTGCAGTGTTAGCCTAGTGATTTAAGCGTGCAATTCTCATCCCTGAGGGCGTAGGTTCGATACCCGGCTGTGCACCAATAGATTTTCTTTCTGTGCGCATTAAACATTAGCTCGAACTGTGAAGGAAAACCTCGTGAGAAAACCGGCTTGCCTTAGACTTAAAAAGGTTGTAGCGCCATTGATTTATTTTTATTTTATTAGTATTATGTGAGACACTATATTTTTAAATATCAAATTATTAAATATCAGACTACAAGTCAGTGTTGCCAAATTATGTATAAGAACCGTCAACAAAAGACAATTTTGTTTTAATTGTCGTATCTCAATGAAGAATGGAGCAAACATATTTTTATGCGTAGGTTACTCGCCAATTATAAAGTAGTATACTAACAGGTAACATATACGTTAAAAACCGTGTGAACTGAACTGAACTGAACGCGTCGTCGAAATACGTTAAAATTTTAGATATCTTCTTGGGCGTCACAAAATCTATAAGAAATAGACATTTAAGAGCGGAAAAACGGAAATTTCCCGTGAGGAAGTGCTGTACTAAGGAATGAGGGACTAGTTGCTTCGAATTTATATTTTAAAAGCCAATATGCAAATTCCACTTGTTAAAACTTCCGTTTTCTTATATTTTATGTGGATAAAATCTTCTCAGTCTTTAAAAATGTAGAGTATAATTTTTGCGTTATAGCTTATTTTGAACAACTGTTGGTTTATATAAAAAATCAACAGCAATTCTTGGGGTAGGATTCAGAGCTTTGACTTAGGGAAGTCACGTCTCGTTTCTGAAACATACTATAATCTGTGCTGTCGTGTGTCAAAAAACTAAATCTGGGCCTGTTACGGAAATTCCTGTATGTTAAATTTTATACATTTTGACATATTAAAGTTACATGTCTCGTTTCTCTATCTTACTCTAAGCATAGACTCGCTCTGTACCTAATATGTGTTAAAATTAAACCTAGGCATAAAATGTAAAAAAATATCAAAGTGAGCTACAAAAATATTGAAGTCAACAATAATGTTATTAAAGATAGTATATTTCTTAACCTGGGAAAAGGTCTTGACTAGGGAATATATACAAGCCTGGTGCAATAATAATACCGCTATTTTAACGACATTGCATTTTTTTAAATAACAAATATATATATATATATATATATATACATTTATTGTATTTCGTATGAGATATTAGGTATTCAATAACGGTTATGTTTACCAATAGGTTTTCACCAGATTTAATAACTAAATAGTAACTGTCAATATACATTTATTATTTTTCCAAAAATCTAACCTTTACTGAATGCCCTTCAAACGTATATAACGCAACGCAAACGTATATAAAAAACATATATCCAAAGCTTAATAATATGATGGATATTTAGGGGCTGTTTCACAATGTATGGATAAAGTATCAAATAGCTATGCAACACAAATTATTTGGAAGATAAAAGTTCCGAATAAGAAACTTCGCGTTCGGACTCGTAACTTATGATGGACTTTATGTGACGAATAGCGCTATGTGACAGTCGTGAAACGCAATAGTGTTTATCCTACCAATAAGTAATAAATAGCTTATTTGGAACTTATGTAGAACTTATCCGTAGATTGTGAAACAGACCCATATCTTCTAAATAATTTTATGTCGTAGTTACGTTAATATTACGCAGTTTTGCACTTCTTATGTAATTTTATTTATTTTTCTAACAGTGATTGCTGGAAGAGATCGCTCAAACGAAAAGAACAGTTTCTCTCCTTTTTATTTAATTATATTAATTGTAATGCATTTCTTTGTTACTGCAACGAAGTTTAATAAATAAAAAACATCATAATTAAACAACAATAAATAATGATTTCGAATTTATATTTTAAAAGCCAATATGCAAATTCCACTTGTTAAAACTTCCGTTTTCTTATATTTTATATGGATAAAATATTCTCAACTTTTAAAAATGTAGAGTATAATTTTTGCGTTATGCATTATATTGAGCAACTGTTGGTTTATATAAAAAATCAACAGCAATTCTTGGGGTAGGTTTCAAACAACAATAAATAATGATTAACTATAAGCTATGAAAAATGTAAAATAAACTTTTAAATCATTTCGTTTGTTCATTGTCGACATTCGCACAAATCCTCTCGCTCCGAAATGTCTGGCAAGACGTCGCACGACAACCTATTATCGTCCGTGAAAACCTTTTAAAACATCTCCTAATTTTATTAAAGCTGGTAATTCTTTTCTCAATTTTTAACTTTGCAATGTCAAGTGTAAAATTGAAATCGCATTCTCATCCAATAATAGCTTTATACGAATTCAAATAAAACACAAGACTTTAACAATTAGTAATAAAATCAAATATTGTATTTATATTGACACGGATAAAAGTCTCCAACAAAGCATTCCACAATTTTCAGGAGGAGGTCATTTAAATTTCGTCTGTCCATCTAACACAAGCTGGGCCTCTAGGTCTCGTGGCCTCGGCCATTTTACCACACTTTGTTTGTATGCTAAGAGTATATTGGTTTTTATTAGTAAAGCACCGTTTTAAACAGACTAAAAACAAATCAACGATGTGGATAACATCTATTTGTATGAATAAACTCAGTTGAGCTGGTTTAGTTCATGTTTTAACTGAGTAAACATTTTTGTTCTATTTGTGAAGGAAGGAATCTTTTCCTCCGACCTAATGGGCCCTCGTCCAGTCCTCCGATTGGCCCTCCCGAAGGCCCAAGTTGCTATCTCTTGCTTGGGCTGTTTTGGCAGACCTTGGTTTAGGCCGTCGTGGGATGGTCAATCGCCTGAAGGGAGGTCGCTCTACTCACTGGAGTGAGCGAATTACATACATCCACGCCTTACTCGGGTTTTACTTTAATGTGACTTTTATTATGCTTTGCCATGCTTTTAATTTCTTATTCGCTACGGTGATTCGATCATCCTTATCCGTAAGATTGTGTCGGGGCCTCCTACGGACCTATTTTGTCGGGAACCAGGTCCTGGTTACTAAAGTAAGAAGTTGTATGTATACTTATCGATATAACCTCGCTAGAGTGTTGACAGCGTAGAGGTAAAACTTTTTTAAATAAGTGGGTGACACTGTATACCAACACAATAACCACAGACTAAAATATCATTTAGTATGAAACAGATAATAAAATGGCTGTAAGAACTGTATACTTAGCACAGAATATGCATTATAATTTATTTACCGCGATGCCTATTCTTTTACGTCTTCGGGGTTATTTTACCTGTCAACCCGTGGCGCGAAAAACGTCCTGTGTGAATGCTAAATCTTATTTATGGTCCTTTAAACTCCATACATTGTTAGCGTATTTACAGGAAGCTTATAATAAAAAATATTATGACACTGTACTCGGTTCTGGGTTCGATTATTATATATTTGATTGTTTTGATGTGGCGTGCATTCGTAACGTAAAACTGAACGACGCGACGACGCTTACCCTTTGATTTTCGTCTCGTGGACGTGGACGTAGGATATACTGAGACAAGATTTAAATTTCAATGACGTTTGACGAGAGCGGCAACTGCGAAACAATTTTTTTTTATAATCTTAAGTTTCTATGAATCTCTTGTGCGTTCATAAATGGAATAAGCGCCTGACAGTCAAGCTTCGGTTGATAAGACAGTTTTAACAGGAAATATCAATCGTCGTTTCTAGTGTTTTTCTTTACTTAACATTTATGTTTTACGTTAACCTTCCCTGAACTCCCACAAATATTTCAAGATCATAATTAACCAAATCAGTCCAGCCATTCCAGCGAGTTTGAGAACAAAAGAACAGCAATTAATTTATATACATGAGTAATTATTAAGAAACAAGTTTAAAGAAAACACTTCTTTACCGGATTGAAGCTATGTATTATTATAAACTTATAATTATTTTACATAATTTTAAATTTCTCCCGACATTTCTAGTGTATTCTTTAAATGTGTAAAAGCTATGTAAAGAAAAGACAATATTAAGAAACAAGTAGTTTAAATCTTTCTTAAGGCAAAATCTATATCTTCTGATGATCGCACCAAATAAATCACTAAAGATCACTAAATTCGCGGAAATGAATGTCCCACTTTGCTCTTTACTCTTTAGACACAGATACTGAAAGCACCAGTTTTATTAAGCACACAGCTACTGTCTATTTCAAATCGCAATAAAGGTTTTAATTTGTACGTATGAGAATTGCTGATCACCAAAAATGGACTAAAGGAAACAACGCTATCTACCAATCATGGTTTAAATATAAATAAATCAGTGCCACTACAACCTTTTTAGGTCTGGGTCTCAGGTTTCTGTATTTGTTTCATGATAATTTGGCAATCTAATAGGTGATCAGCCTCCTGTAACTGACAAACGCCGTCGACATTTTGCGTTTAAGGCAAGCCGGTTTCCTCGCAATGTTTTCCTTCACCGTTAGAGAAAATGTTATATGCGCAGAAAGTCCATTGATCCACAGCAAGGGATCGAAGCTACGACTTCAGGGATTAGAGTCACACGCTGAAGACTAGTGTCGTCAACTACTCCCAAACGAATCATCCTAATTAATAATAATATACTTAATTAATAACAAAATGGTTGTGACAAAATTATAAATAGCATAATTCTAAATTTAAAATGCAATCATCCTTCAACAATCACCATTTTACATTTAATGAACAGTGTAAACTCTATATAACTCTGAAGAGACTGTGAATTTTATGGCGTTATAGGGAGTTGTTAAATGGACAATGGAGAAGAAAAACGTATAGATAATCCATGACTTCTACTTATTAGTCATGTTCAATAGCAGTCTACACGACTAAACAAAAGAACGAATTTCTTAGAAACTTCGTAGGCATGATGCCGACAGTCGTTTATTGCGGGCAGGGATAGTAAAGCAACAAAAGATCGTACACAGCTGCGCAGTTTTTACTAATGTCAGGAACTTAAAAAGTATTTTATTACTCTATTGTAGTGTAGTTATTGAGAGTGGGTGTAATGATATGTAGAGTGTATAATTGTATGAAAGACAGGCTAAACCAACCAAAGCCAATTGATTTCGTTAAATCGAGTGACGTTAGTTGGAGTTTACTCTGTAACTGTTACGGATGTCAATCAAGCCAATTTTAACACACAGGCACCCACAAATACACATTAAACACATTCTCTCTCATATTATTGTCATATATTGTAAGCTGTAAAGTTTTTCTAAAGTAATTGTCATGGCAGAGGTAATTGGTTGGTTTTGTACTTGCCTAACGATTGTCTTGCCCCTCTAACAACTTAACAAACAACTCAGTTTAAACTAAAATACTCATGTCACTTTTCATCACAGCGTAAATAAAATATAACAGAAAGAGACAAGTGTATATGATGTTCGCGAAATCACAATTTCGATACATCTATAAATATATAATGCCGTTAATCCGATTTATTCACCCGTAGTGAGTAATAAAGCAATAACATAATATGTCATTTTATCGTTTCGCATTTTCATAAAACGCCCGTAGCAATCATTTATCAGGTGTACCGCTGGGAGAAAACATTTTACAAAACATTTATTTGTTTTGCCTGCAGAGATTTACATGTGGGCGACAAACATTAATCGTGTTCTTAGCTGACTCCAGTGCAGAATTCAAGTAATGTATACTCCGCATTTTGTGGCACACTCATTAAGCGAGATAGAAAAATTCTTCCGTTCATAATTTTAGAACTGAATGGAGGTCGGATTTGCACGCGTAAAAGCTGTGGATTTAGAAAATTCATTCAATTCTTAAAGCTCTTTTTGCTTATTTTTTGGTGTATTTTCACTTAAGCTAAATTCCATATTATATTTACTTAATCCTTGAGTTATTAAGTTGAGGCATTTCTACGAAAACAATTTTATTACAACTAGCGACGCGCCCTAGAAGACTGTTGATTTGTCGAGTCGAAATCCGTCTTCTACAAAAAGGTCTTATTTAGTTTTATAACACATATATTTGTTAAAGAATTTAAAAAAATCGCATCAGTAGATCCAGAGATTAGACCCTACAATCTCACAAACCCTTATTTATAGTAAGATTACGAAAAAATATTCCAAGATTTTACCTTAGATATCTTGACCGACTACAAAAACCGAAAGTATTACACGCTTCATTTCAACGCGTAATTTATTTATTTTTCCCATTTTAATTATGAATAACACCTCACCCCGTCATACTCACATTTTACTATTAAAGGGATAAGAAAATCAGAAAACATCAAAAACTATATTATTTATAATAATATTAATTTATTTGCAAGAATATGGGACTAAATGTTATGGTGGTACAATCTAAAGTTCGCATATTCTGCCACACGTAATGTCGTGGAAATTTTTCTTAATATATAGAATATAAGTAACAATTATATTACGAGTCCTAACATTATAGTCAATACGTATATTGCATCACGTACACATATTACGCGCGTGCGAACTTACTTAGAGAAGCACCATTTACGCGTGTCTTGCGCACCCAAAATATTATTGCTTGTGAGACAGATGTTTTTATTTGCACACTGGCTGAATTCACAAGAATTGCATTATTTATAATTAGTTGTAAAATGGTTTAGATTTTAAGTTTTTACTTGTCATGTTTATATTATGTTTTTAGTTTAGTTTTCAATTGCATTAGTATTTAGTTACTGTAAAAATAGGAAATAAGTAATTAATTTTTAAGTTCAATGTAAGTAACATTACACTTAATATCAATTAGAATGTTTCACGCAAATAATTATTAATAGACATTTCTTCCAAAAGTAGTGCATTAAGTCGATTTTTAAAAAATATCTTTGAATGTTCTTGTTTTTATATTGATTTGTTTTTGCAATAATGTTAAATTGTTGTATTATGTGACAGCACATGTCCTTACAAAGGCAACTCCAAGTTTCTATTACAAAAAAAGTTAAGCTTTTAAACGATTAAGGCTGAGAAAACTGTCTAATACCTTATCTGTGACTATAAAAAATGCCTTAAAACGTCCAGATAATAATTTCTAATCTAGACAAAGATTTGAATTCCGCTGTTATTTATTTATTAGTCTACGCTGGAATTATTCTGTTTAAAATGGATTTTGGAGTGCCTAGAGGATTCAACGTGCGACTGTCATCCCTGAGTTCTTAGGTCTGATTCCCGGGTGTCCACCGATGGACTTTCTCTCTATGTGCGCATTTAACATCCGCTCGAACGGTGAAGGAAAACATCGTGAGGAAACCGGCATGCCGTATACCAAAAAGTCGATGACATTTGTCTGGAACAGGAGGCTGATCACCTACTTGCCTATTAGATTCAACACATTTAGAAACCTGAGGCTCAGACCTAAAAGAGGTTGTAGCACCACTGATTTTTAAACTGGATTTTAAGTAGTATTATTACATATAATATTGGTGTTTATTTTCAATGCTCAAACATACAAATTACAAATGGTTGAATAGAAAATTAAAACGAATTTAAAAAGTTTGGTCCCTGTGGCAGTGTACCTTTGCTAGCAGCATTTCTCGCTGTATTGCGATACTTATTCGTTCGAGGAAAGCACCAGCTCTGGCGTCACCGGTATTGTCTACCAGGTGCCAACTTACATCTTTAATTAGCGCCTGTGCACTTGAACCCTGACCCAAGAGATAATACATATTAGTTCCAGTTAACAAAATTTAAAAATATATATTTAAATTGCAACACATGTGTATGACTAATGTAACAGTAGTACAGTTAATATTTTAACATATTTAGTTTGGTTATGATTTTTACTATACATCATATTTTAGTATATATAATATTTATGAAAGATACATGATTCCCTTACCGGTAGTTAAATTTCCATTAGTTTTACTTTGGCGAGACGATTTCTTTGTCATAATTTATCAATACACATTTGTTGAGAGGGCTTTTTTAAAACTTATACTAAAGATACCGTACCGCATTTGTTCGCATTCGTAATTCATGCTATATGAACTGTTAGTAGAACCTGATTAACACAATAAAAATTAAAAGCAGTTATATAAATATTTATTAAACACACTGTCATTGTTAGGTGTTTAGTTATGGAAACATAAATCTAAATTAAAATTCCATTTAAGTGATTCAGTATGTATATTCAATATTCTCAATGCAAAGTGATTTTACAAGTTCTAGTGAATAAAGTGTCTAAATGTGTCATGTTTTTAGTCGAAAATCACTAATTATCGCTTCTTAAAGGTAAATTTTAGTAGATTAACAGATTAACATCTGATCGTGTATAAGAAACTGTCACCATTCCATAAAAAATACCTTTAAATTACGTTATTTTATGTAAAATTTCTGCCAACAGCAGTATTATGTTCTTATTAACTCTGTGATGCAATAAAATCTTAATAGGCTACATTAGTAGATAATTCAAAGTCCCAGAGAACCTGTATAGAATAAAACACGATTACCTACATTCTCCCGGTAACATCCTGGATATAAATCGTGCTTTCAATTTCATTGCAATATGAAATAAGAATTGAAATAAGTAACTTGAGGAAGTCCGCCTTTCAACGTGGCTACGTGCAGGGCTTTTATTTTGTATTGTTACAAGAGCAGCTTGGACTCACCATCTGCTCTGAATGTTAATCTTGCGAATCTATCAACGATTCCTAGCATGAAAGGACCTTAATATTGTGTAACACTTTAAGACCTCTCTGAACCCCATAGTCATACAATGAACGTTCTTTTTTTATAAGAAAACGAGCCCATAGCAATCGCAGCCCATTGACAGCCATTTTACTGCTTCCGTTCTAGTATCAGATTACTTATTTGAAACACTAGTATATCTAAGAAACAAAGAGGTTAGGGCCTTGAAAAATAAACCAAAAACGCAAATGAAGTCTTCATTCCAGCTTTAGGATAGCCAAAAATCATTCACACTTCAGCTGGGCCTCATTATTATGGCGTTATGTAATTAATACTATATGTAAAGGGAATGCTTAGCTGTTGAAACGATAAATAAATTGGCTTATGTATTCATAATCCTCATGTACTCATGATCCTACTGGATCTACAAGGTTATCGCGGATGGTGAGGTCGAGTCGGATAGGTACGTATATGGACCAAATCCAGGACATACTAGAGAAGAGAGGAATTTGCATGGTGAATGAAATTGGATCAAACGAGAGAGGTATGTCAAGACTATAGCAGCCTACCCCTTCGGGTAAGAAGCGTGAATGTATATTAAAAACAACGAAATTCCACCCGTATCACCCCAACGTTCGTCGATCCACACTTTCGTATTTAAGATATCTTTTGCCGCGCACCACCACGATGTGAAACTAGCTGCCTACACATTACCGAACTAATCCAACTAAGGGTCAGAAGAAAAGAGAGTACTAATTCTTAAAACTCCGGCATCACACTCGCGACCCCTCTGGCATGCATAAAGCGCAAGAAAATTTAATAATGAGTTGAAGTAGATCATTTTCTTTATCGCCGAAGACTTTGAAGATCTAACTTAATTATTTGAGAGGGGTAGTATTAATTTGAGTAACATTTAAGAGGGCGACAATCGCAGGCAATGAAAGGGCGGTTCCCATAAGTCACTGTCAGTTTCCGCGCGACGAAACCTTTTTTATTATCTTCGCGTCTGTAAATACGCAAATGATTGCTGAATAATACAAATGTATTTAATTCTCTTATAAAAAGTCTCTTCACTAAACTTTCCATCTCCTTCTGCAAATTAAATTTACGCTATGATGAAAAGAGTTTTATATTATGAGAGAATACAAAACTGTTCGCACAAATTAGACAGACCATAAAATTTTAAACGATCTTTTAACAAATTGCTACGTCATTCAAGTACTGCTATTTTTTAATTCTTTTTTTTAATAAGATTAAAGATATCCGCAGATAAATATATAAGCGGACACAGAACGCTGATATTAGAATACCTTAGTTCGGACTTGTTGTTTGATGACGTCATATTGGCACAACACTGCTTGACAGTGCCAATTATTGAGCCAATTCTAATCTATAGTCTATAGATTAAAAATACAGTTTGTATTTGAAAAAACGAATGTCTCAAATCGTTCTATAGATTCTGATTTGTTAACAGATTAACTAATCACAATCGAACGATTCGAAACGTTCCTGTTTTAAAACTACATTCTATCTTTTTCTTTTTATGATCAAAGTCGTGAAAATTTATCGGCAAGTTTAATAATCTAATGATTCAATATGAATCTCTGGCTACGTCGATTTTACAAAGAATATTAAGTTACCGACATCCTAACGAATCCTACGTAACTTTTTAATTACTTTTTATAATTAGACTAAACATAAAGAGTTTATTCTATATTGTACCAAAAATAATAGATGACTACCTACAATGACTATTTAAAAGATCTCGTGTGTCCTTGGCAATTTGAAAGTCGTCTTAACTTAGGAGTGTCATACGAATTTTTGTCGACTCTATTTTTTATGTTTTAATATGATTAAGTTATTATGAACAAAATTATTGTCTTTGTATTGTATTATTTTTGTTCTCTGGAAGATGCTTTAAGTAAAATTATTAATACTTCAAACATGAGTTTTATACGTGTATAAACTATTTAATGTGTCTTGTGTAATGAAAACATAAAAGATTAAATTAATTATCCAATGTTTTACAATGAAAGTTAACTTTCAACTTGTCTTAACGCTGAGATATAATTTAGAAAGGTTAGAAGACTTTATTAATTATATACTTACAAGTTTATTTATGATGTAGATATTCTTAAAATAAGAATATCTACAGAAAAAAATATAATATTATTAATCTCTGATTATATTTACAATAATTTATTTGAGAACATTCGAGCATTCGACAAGATATTCAGAATTGTTCTATGTGCCGCGTACGAACGCGAATTATCTTCGTAATTCACCAATGTTTCGTTTATTACAATAGAATTTATGAAAATGTAGACATTTTCCACCTTACCAAAGGGAAGGGAAGTGAATGGTGAGGAAATATATGTGAGTAGTAACAACTTCTTTTTTCTTTAAAATATTAAGTTGTAATTTGTGTATTAAACATTACAGTTTTATATCTATTCTACATTCATTGACTTATGTTTTTTGATTCGTATAATTTGTTTAACAATGTAATCTGTACCAAGTGTTATTTTTATAATATTAGCTGTAAGATAACTTATAAAGAAATAAAAAGGACTAACCATTTAACTGTTTCGCTAAAATAGTCAATGAAAAAATAAATTATGTACTCAAATTAATATGTTCGTTTGTTCGTTACATTCGTTTAAGCTTCTCAAAATTTCGTTGTAACTCTACGCAGTTGTGGCCGAAGTCTGCCAAAAACGTTTGCTGGCTAATTCTGATAGTTTGCGGTCATTAACATGCAAAATATGGTCAATTAACTACCAAATTAATGTCAGTTGAATTGTTGATTTTATTTAAGCCTTTGACTAGAGTCAATGGAACTTCTTTATTGAATAATTCAAAATTTAATTTTAGAAAGTTTTAATACTTAAAGTATTAAGAATATTTTGCAGGAAAAATTAAATAAAAAAGAGAAAATTAACCATTTCGTCTAACAACGAGAAAATCTTGTATCTAACGGCAATACCTTTAATTGGTCCAAAGCTTTAGAGATAATTAAACAAAATCATAGTAATCTTATATTAATCTGCTTTAACAAACCCGATAAATCCTTAAACATTTATTTATTAAGATATTTTTCCCAAAGAAGACTAATTATCCCCTACGAATCCAACTTACAGCCCCTCAGCACGTGCATTATTACAATAAAAAAAGCCCGAAGTCCAAAAGCAAGTGCCTGCACCCAAAATAAAAAAAAATAAGTCCCTAACTTTAACGCTTCGAAAAGTAAAAATCTCTCAAATAAAACTGAAGTGAAGTTTCCAGAAACTTTGATTATCACATACCGAAACTTCGAATTCCAACTTTGAATTTCCCCGCATATAAACATTACGAGAACATAATTCATATACTCCTAAGCTGCACTTATCACTTAGTTTTTCACTGCAGCGATCTCACAACACAGAATTTGGAAGGACGTGCTTCGTTCTACAGCAGGCGGTTGACTGATACAGGACGGCCCAGACACAAGTCGTGTTTTGTTCCACCGCGCAGTCGCAACATTAGACTCATCTGTCTCAGAGCTCTATTAAGTCGGCTGCTCCAATAACTTCCTCACATTACCAACATACAGTAGATGGTTAATCACTGCCTAAACATGTGATAGTAGTTTTATTGATTGAATTTTCTAATTTGAAAATTGCGGTTTAGAAATTATTGATAGAAAAATGTTACAGGTCCATGTTATCGTTTATAATTTGCAAAAATTCATATCTTAATTGATAGCATGCTAGGGTTTCAACTATTTAATTATAGAGTTAACATAATCTGTGGCACCCTAATCACATAATATGTTACACATTTATAAACTTCTTAAAATTATTTAATAAGAAATACATATTAAAAGAATTTTCTTACAGATTATTATATGCTTCTGTGTATTTAGAAACTTCTTTATTGGCGTGGGAAAAAATACCGTCACATTTTTCCGTTACGTGCCATCTTTTTCTTGTTCCCAAGAGTTTTTCACGAATTCGAAGCCATTAACAAAAATATATAATAACGATAGCAATAATTATATAACAATTAAGGAAATTTTGTAGTAATCTTAGTAGTAATAAGGTATATCGAAATAATTTTATTATTTGTATTCATGTCTATGATAATAAACGTCATTTGTTAAACTTTATCTAATTTAACTTTATTTAACCAATTTCTGTAAAGTTGTATATAGTAGATCATTTTTCGAAAAATAAGGTCATAAAGAATTTTTACTTCTTACGTGTGTCTAGTAAACGCACACATTTTTTTATATACATGTGTCTTTATTAAGACATCATGGAACATTACGATCAAGTCTATCTTAAGATTAATAAGTAATTTGAATCTTACTTTACTTAGTAATCCTAGCTAAAATCCTTTTTAGTAACACGGATTTTTAGCATAAGAAAGTGTCCAATAACACTACTTACTGTAACTTTCAAGGGATTTAATACTGACGTGCACTAACACTAATTCATGGTTTGTCTTTTCAGTCTTCTCACTAGGCCTGTGGGGTCAAGGAGTTGAATAGCCTCGACATTCATGTGACGGTGGAGCCTATGTTCATGGGCTCCAACTGTCTGTTTCAATATCGTGGCTAAGGTCCCTATGGAGGTCGTTATTGCGATTGTACCAGGGAGCCATTGACTATTCACTTTGTTAGTTGTTATCATTTAAAATTTATTTAAAATAAATTACCAACTATAAATACTAAATGTTGAACAAATGTTACTTCTTCTAGTTTTAAAATATTTTTTTTAGGTGAAGCTAAGTGGATTGCTTAATATAAAACTATTTAATCGTGTAAGTAGATGACCACAGTCTTTCCGGGTCGAAAAACTTATAAGAAACTTTTCTTCTAAGTGTTTTAAATCTGAAACTCAACTTTAGACTTTTAGAGAAAGCTCTCGAGGCCGCGAGTAGACTTTGCAAGATGGAATCAGTATTATATTGGATTTTCGAAGTAGGTACACGTAACAACGTCAGACGTTTCAATTTAATATCGTAATATTGGGTATTTCATCTAAATACTTGGAATACATAAATTTGTTTATCATACCTATCGGCAATGATATAACGGTAAACGATTGTATATTTTCCTTCTTATATGGATACAAGTTTTTTCCTTTCATTTGTATAAATCAATACAATATTTTTTTGATACACCTAGTACGATTTGACTACTAAAAAACTCACACTTCTATACCTAATAAACTATATTTTATAAATAGATTTGCTTTGATGGGTATAAACGCGGATTTTTCATATTATTTACATAACTCGAAGTTATGGGTACTTAACCATAATTGCCATAGATAGTACTAATGTCGAATTGTTTTTAATAAGATATTGAAAAAATTAAATATTAAACTATGTTTGACGTTTAATAAAATTATTGACCTATGCACGCCTAACCTAAGCCTTAAAATTTATTGTCGCATTTAAAGAGTGCTTTTACCCTAAATACTTTTATAGCTATTGTAACAGCAGTACTTATTACTATCATTACAACTTATAACATTACTTTGCAATATAAAAGACAGATGTCACAGGAAACGTAAACGGGAAGGCTCATTCGTGCACATTTGCACTGGTACATCATTTGACAGTTAGGGCTGTTTAATGACAATTGACGTACCCGCACAACGTTTGACAGCTCGATATTTTATGGTAACAGGCAATTGGCAACTTGGCAATTCTCATTTCGTTAGTTAAACCGCATACGGCAAATTTAAAAAAGTTCCCATTAAAGTTAATTTATAGTTATGTTATTTGTTTTTTAAAAATAAGTCGAATTTTATGTGCACAACACGTCTTTTATATTTTTAAGCATTTCAACCGGTAAAATTTCTTTATACTAATACTTATTTCTATTAATATAAATTATAAAACATTCTTCGTATTGTTTTTAAAATTTTAAGTAAACCTTGTGAAAATCCTTGGACGCGGACGGAATAATGAAGGCAAGAAACGGACTTACCAGGTTTTTCAATTGTTTCATTCTACGAGAGAGTCAGATTATTAAGGAAGAATTATGGATTCGAGATGGTAAAATTGTAAATCCCGAAGAAGTATTTTATGTTGAACAAGTTGAGGCCGATATTTCTGTAGATTGTGGTGGCATACTTATCGCTCCTGGGTTCATTGATATACAAATAAACGGTATGTGAAATTTATTGTTCTAAAATTTATTCAAACAGTGTAATGCTTTTTTTTTCACGAAAATATGTTCCATTTATTTTTACGAATACTTGTTGTATAGTTTATAATTAACTTTATTTAAATTGTTTATCATTACTTGAAATACAAAGGAATTAGGGTTTACCTCTAAAAATATAATAATATAAAGTAAGTATAAGTGTTTTATAAATAGAAAGTGGTAATTTTACAATTTGTTAACAGGAGGATGGGGTGTTGACTTTTCATATGATTCAGAGAATGTTGAAGAGGGGATTCAAAAAGTTGCAAAAGAACTTTTAAGTCATGGTGTAACATCTTTCTGTCCTACTATGGTAACTTCAGATAAAGATAAATACTCAAAAATTTTGCCTAAAATACAGAAAAAGCAAGGAAACAAAAGTGGTGCCACTGTTCTTGGTGTCCATCTTGAAGGTCCATTTATTAGTTTGGCTAGAAAAGGTGCACATACACCAGAGCTCATAAAAAATCCAGAAAAGGTATGTTATAATTATTAACTATTTATTTAAACTGTAACTACTTTGTATAAATCATATTAAAGTGAGGTAATTTGTGAATTTATCTAATTAAAGTGGTATACACTTTTGTCACCAGATGAATACATACTAGTAATATTACCTATTAACATCATATACAAAATCCTATAATTCTTAGTAATTATTATCAAGGTGATAATTTTATTAGTATAATAACTAAAGACCATTGATTTAGCTTTGGTTTTCTTTTTTCATCTTATGTTATTATATACTATATACTGAAAAGTAAATTGTTTGTTGTATAATGCTAGAAATTACAGAAGATAGTCTAAAACAATATTGATAAGAAAAAAACAAGTGTTGTTAGCACTTATCAATGGCCTACTTTTGTAATTAGGTTGTTGTACTCTTATCAAATGTAGTTTATTATGTTATTATTATGCTTTATTAAGTTGACTCCTTCAAAGCACTTCTAACTGCCTGTGTGGTTCAATTGGTGATGTGCTTGCATCATTTAAAATGGGATTTGGTTTATTTTAGAGAATCAATGTCTTTTATAACAAAAATTGCAATGTAATCTGTTCAATCATAATTTTCCAGGGCTTTGATTCCCTTATAGAGATGTATGGGTCCCTAGATAATGTGATTATAGTAACACTAGCGCCAGAACTACCAGGTGCATTGAATGCCATAAAACTGTTATCAGAAAAAGGAATAACAGTTGCTCTTGGTCATTCTGAAGCTGATCTGTCACAGGCTGAGGAAGGTGTCAGACAGGGAGCAAATATGATTACCCATTTATTTAATGCAATGCTTCCGGTAAGTGTGTGAATACTTTATGTTTATTGTTTA
This sequence comes from Pieris brassicae, assembly GCF_905147105.1. Classification (NCBI taxonomy): domain Eukaryota; kingdom Metazoa; phylum Arthropoda; class Insecta; order Lepidoptera; family Pieridae; genus Pieris; species Pieris brassicae. Next base: position 3,456,265 of record NC_059674.1, on the reverse strand, counting down.
AAGTCAACAACGCCAAGACTAATTAAAATGTATATGATTTTTTTTTTTACTGAAACAATAGTATCATGTACATGACATTAATTATTAATATTAGAATGCCAGAGTCCTTTGTCATTTCATATACTTACAGTTTCATCACCGTGACCCAGGCCTTGTGGGTCTATTAGCATCTACAACAAAAAAGCAAGTATATTTTGGAATTATATCTGATGGTATCCACACTCACCCAGCTGCTTTAAGAATAGCATGTCGAACAAATCGTGAAGGTTTGTAAGACATTATATATAGTGAATAAAAGGGGATTACAAATAAGATCTTAGAATTTTTTTAGAAGGGGCGGTTCAAGTATTACCTAAGCGCTATAGGGGCAGGGGGGGTCTTATTTTATTTGGTGATCGATGGTCTTATTTTCTTATACGTCAACAGTAACCCACATATTGTCTAAGCTTGAAAACGAAATGCATTGTCGAGGATTCGTAAGAATTGCTTACGAAATACTTGAACGGCCCGATATAATAAAAGCTACATTAGCATTAATGTTGAAATTGTGTTAACTAATTATTAAACTGAATATAATAATAATTACCAATTATGTCACTAAACAAAATTACCACTATATATATATATAATTAATTTAATTAGTGCATACTGCACTTACTATAAATATAAGTTTTAAAAAAGCAGTGGCAGTACAACCGGCCCGATCTGGAACTCAGATTTCTGTATCAGTTTCGTGATTTAGGTTTCCTTAATAGGTGATCAGCCTTTTCTTCCCGACACGCGTTTTCCATTATAACGTCAAAGGCGTATTTTATCGATTTCCTGACGAATATATAAATCTGTATAATTTAGTTATGACATTCAATTGTTCTCTAAACTCCACTTTTGTTTTTTTCTAAGTGGAAGCGATAAGTTTAAGGAATTAAATATTATGACACTATCTGTTTAATATATTATTGGAGCCTTGTTGTATGTACAAAAAAATATAAACAATATTAAAACAAATACAATCACCAGTATAATACTTGGAACAGAACCAATTTAAGTGTATGACCAACCAGGCTCCAGAAGATAAACCACTTCTTATATGGAAATTGTATTCGTTTTTACAACAAACTCCCAAGGGAAATTAGAGAATTATCACTAAATAAATTCAAAGCCCTCGTTAAACGTAAATTAATAAATAAAGCTTTCCATAAATTTGAACTTAAATGATCCTAATCCTTGCGATTCATTTGCTCCAGTTCAAACAATTAGTGTGACTCAAAACTTAGGGATTAAAATCAGTGGCTAAAAGTTTCTTGCCAGTTCTTCTAAATAAAAATTTAAAAAGTAAATGTAAATTTACAATTAATTTAACTTCTTTTCTGGCGTTCATAAGTACTTGTTTACCTATATGAATAGTTATTTTGAGTTTGATAGGTGGCGCTGTAGTCTAGTAGTAATCTTTATAAAAAATTTCAGGTCTAATCCTAATAAGTGACGCATTTGCGGCTCAGGGCTTACCAGATGGCGCATACCGTATTGGCCCACAGGCAGTCTCTGTTGAGAATGGTTGGGCATACATCGCTGGTACCAAAACATTGTGTGGAAGCACCATGGCATTGGACCGATGTGTCAAAATATTCAAGGAAGCAACAGGTGACAAAAGTTATTTAGAAGATTAGACATTGACAAATCAATACACATTACAGAAATATTTTAGGAAGCAAATTCAACAAACTTTATTTTCAACATTAGATATATTATAAGCGATAAACAGAATTTTCTGGAAGAATTTTTTTAGACATGATTCTTTTCATTGAACTGAAATTGTTTTTGTTATATAAAGCCGGATACTATATCATTTGCTCGTGTCTGCCCCTGGGGTTAGTGGTCAACACCTTTGAGATAACAAAGAAAATTTACAAGACATACATCCAGGGCTCTGCATTCTAAATGCGATCATTCGTAGTATGCCTTATTTTTATGTTTTAAAATGTTTATTTACCTGAGGACATACTATGAAAGTCGATCGTAAAAAACAAAATATGAAAAAGTTACAAAAATGAAATAACTAACATTTCAATAAATTCAAATGGTCTGCTTTCGGTATATCAGTGGCCTGGGTGTATGCCTCATTTATGGTATTTTTATATACAATATAAACAAGACAGACACGAGATATGATATAGAACACTTTTAAAGCGGTCTTACTAGAAAACTCAGCGCTACGATCGCGATGGTGATAGACTATGTTTCTGTGGTCGTTTGCTCGTTTTTAAACGAAAACTGCAGGTGTACCAGGCGTGCATTTGATATATATTTTTTTAGATAAAAAAAGAGGTTGTATACTTATGTACGTTAGAAGTTATTCTTTGGAGTTACAAGATCAAAATCTTTTCAAAAATATTATTCTACGTTTGTAGAAAAAACAACAAACTAGTCAACGTTTGTTAGCTAACTGTAGGATGTCGATTTTTTGTGACGGTGTGCGCGCGTATCGTAAAAATTTACTCTCATCATTTTTCCCTTACGCGCCAAAAGAAATATAACTTCAATAAAAAATCTTTAAAAATTCATATCTTGAAAAGTCAGTCTAATATGTCCGACTTTTTTCACTTTGACAAGGTTCCTAAACAGCCTTAAAGGCTGTCTGTCTGGCTGATTAAATAAGATAGTATAGGTACCTGATTTATTAAAGCTATCTTTGATTAATAGACAACGCAGCGCTTCGCTATTAAAAAGCTCTGCCACGTGAGCAATCATATACGTATAAGATTATCTTATTTTATTTGGAATTGGTGAAATTCTAATAAACAATTGTGTCTATTATTAAAATTATCAATCCCTTTTAAAGCGTTTTACAATAACCTCAACAGTATTGAATTCAATGCCAATGACTTTACTTCTGTCAAACTTCAAACCAACTGCTTTTTCAACCGCGATGATAGCGCCATCTAGTATATAATAAAGAAAGATACAAGTTTCTTTACATATGTATAAATTTTGCTCAGCGTGTCGTGCCTTGTGCGATACATATTCCATTTGTCACAATTCGACTTATGCGGCTTCTAAACGGGCCAACGAGCAATCTATGGCTGGGCCATGTGTTGCAATATGTCTGCTATAGTATGGTGGTATTCTAGAGGTGTGTGTAGCTATTAAAGAAGGCTCGTAAGACCACGTAGTAGTCATTTTAGTAGTAGCCTAACCTCAAAATGCAGCTGTTGCTAACCACAGAATATAGCAACAGGCACACTTACTCATAGCAAACTTCATGTCGCGTAAAAAAGGATACACTGTGCCATAACAAAGAGAGTGACTAAAACAATAGAACTGGCTGTGCAATATTGCAGTTGAATTCGATAGCCTAGCGATCGCTAGCCCCTTATTCCACAAATGGGGCTCCAAAACATGGCCCGTTTAGGAGCCCCATTTGTGGAATAAGTGTAATTTAGTTTTAATGCAAGAATGTTTGTTTGTGTGCTTTGTTAAATTAATAAACAAATGTTTTCAGAATGCACCCTAGAGTATGCTCTGGAAACTGCGTCGTTGCATCCTGCCCGAGCTCTGGGTATAGACAATAGGAAAGGAAAACTAAATTATGGCTTCGATGCAGACTTGGTATTTTTAGACCTCAAAACACTGAAAGTTATGTCGACTTGGATTGCAGGCGAATGTGTCTTCAGACACGCTTAACTACAAGAAATTGTATACATGTGATATTATTTAGTCAAATCTGAAAATTTTATATACATTTTATTAAATATTTTTACAATATTTTTGTTTTAATTAAATAGAACATGTTGTCAGGGGCAGTTCAATTATAATAACATTTCATCTTCTATATAGGGTTTTATTTAGTATAAAATATGTATTGGAGCTTACAAGTGTTTGACAAAAAATGAAATCGCTCAATAGTGGCATGGAAAATCTTTATTGAAGTAAATATATTTATAAAGTCAGTACAATTTAAGTTCAATAGTTTCCAAAAATATTAAAGTGCAGGTTGCTGATCACCTGGCAATGTTAAATATGATTATTTCTTAATTAAAATACAAGCTATTATTGAGAAAACTGTAATATGTGAATAACATGTATATACCTAAATAAAATCATGACAAAAATATATTTTAGGCAGGCTCTGAATTACACTGCTCTGTGCTGTTGTCCTGGCCACAGTTCACGAATAATAAACTTAATAATAAAAGCCGCAGTCACGTGAAAATTTGTACTCGCCAAAAAGGCGCGAGCTCAACAACACCAAATTCTCAAGTAACCTAAGCGGCGGAAAGTGTCAAAGTAAGACGATCAACTAGTTGAAAAAAAACACGAAATACTCGATTGCTTTATATTAAAATCGATCAATTCCTGCGATCCCAATCGGAGATGTAAAACCAGTTGCGCATCTTATTTTTACATTTAAATCAATTTACAAACTACGCAATGTATATTCATGTATACAATATTACTAAGTGTATGAATGTATAATGTAAATACAATTTCATGAAAAACAAAATAATATCATGGAATCTTCAAAGAGCCAAAATATTTGAGATTATCTCTACCTCAATACTATTAACTTCTAAGATCTAGGCACGACGCTGCAGAAAATTCTGTATGTAATATTATAACAATACTTTCGTTGACTGTGGGGCTAAAATTTGTTCAGCCAACACCGCCGCGGCACTGTAGACATTGTTAACTGCTAACCAGGTCGTAATATAAAAAGATATGTGCACTCGGGAAGTGGATAATATTGCTTTAATTAGAAGCAGTCACAATGGCTCCAGAGCCTGGCAAGTGTCGCTGGCGCCCCGCAACTTGCGCCGATGCAAGGCGTCAAGGCAAAACAACTACCTAATAATAAAATTTAACGTTTCATGTTTTAAATGTTTACGGAGGATATTGTCGGTAGATATTATGTACGCGCAAGTCCACGGCAAATACACTCCGTGGACCAACACCTATGTTAAAATACTTTAAACGTAATAAAACCATTGAGCAATATTCTTACGAGAATACAGTAGACATTTGCTCGGTTGCACCAACGCTACGGAATTATGTGATTCTAATATCAAAGGCCAATGCACACTCCACAAATGTCGTTTTATAAATTAAATTAAACTATAAGCATTAAAAAGAAATCTTTGGATCAAAAATAAAATATGCATTTGGAACATGCACCATTCATACAAACAAATTTAATCGACATAATAAAAATGACGAGAAACATTACATTGTAACTTAGGATACACTTATAACTAACTGAAATTAAACGAAAGCCATTAAACCGTAAAATTAATGAAAACATACAGATGTGACTACTAAGATAAATACAATCTCACATTACGGAAAATGTATGCAACATATCTTATACCGAGCTGTTGTAGTCAGCAATGTATTGCTGTATGTTTTAGGGCTAATGAATTTGCGTATACACCTTACGTAACGCGAGAATCAGATTCCAAGTGATATGTTTTTTTTACCGAATAATTTTCAAGTTGTAACTGGCCGCTTTTGTGAGAATTATGCTTATAGTTAAACAAACAAATTAAAAAAAAAATTAGACACTACATAGATAAATACCAAGAATTGTATATTAAAATATTTGTACTTTTACTGACTAAAGGAAAAAACATTGGCAACTGCTAATAATCCTACGTTGTAAAAAAAATAACTTGTATAATGTAGATTGAAAATGGTCATTTCAAATTCGTTCACTCTATGTGGAATGCAATTAGAATTCATTAACAATATTAAAAGGTATAATAATATATTAAATTTTTATAATCAGCTCAACAATGTATATAATCTATAATAATTTAAAAGCCTAGATCCAAACTGTGATATTTATTGCACAAGCACTCATGTGGCTTATAATTCCAACGGGAATTCAGCTCACAACCTTATTATTTTTATTGGTTTTTGAACAGTGGAGAGACCAAACTAATATGGCGGTGGTAAGGTGAAAATTTTCAATTCTAAATGCGTTAAAACTATCCTAATGACACAATAAAATCGATTCTACAAGTTACCAACATGGCCCCGGGGGGGGGGGGGGGGGGGGGGGTATAAGGATCACTGAATCGTGGTAAAGCAGGTGATCAGCTGTCGGTGTCACAAACTGAACGCACGTCTCGTCCGAACCCTACTCACGGTCAATTAGCACGGCCCTAAGGATCACGATCTCCACCGGATTATCGAGCTGTGCTTGGTGCCACAAAATAGGCAAAACGCCCACCTCCAATAGGGAGGGTAACATGAGCTCACCTTGTGCGCTGCGAACCTTAATACAACACCGTTTGCCAATAAACGCGCATTCCAACCGAGCGATCGACCTCGGGGCGTACAGCGTCAATGCCAAACGGCGTCAACTACATCTACCGAATTTATTGCTGGATACATAAGGGAATATAGAAGAGAAATACATGTACCAAAAATCGCTTTACGTGTATATAGGTAGATATAGGTAACTTTAAGATTTCCAAGAAAGGCTACTGTAATGTACTCTAATGATACAATTATTATCGTGTAACGTCAATGGACAATAGATACCATTTGACCTGCCAGTAACCTCATGACAGTGCTTATTCGTAACAGCATAAATATACAGCCAAATAGACGCAGCGAATAACCGCCACACTTCTAACTAACGACTCTAAATAACACCATCGCTCCCACAACTCTGTATACATCAATAATTGAAAAATTCTATCTCCTACAAAACCTCTACTTCGACACCTACATAAGATACATGGCAAGAACAAAAGGAAACTCTCGTCAACTGTTTACATCAAATAATATTTAATGTATTTTAAAATAATACTCCCAAACATACGGCCGAATAAATGTCGATGCCGTCGTGTTATTGCTAATGCGTACTTTAAATTTATCAATATTGAAATTCACACATAAAATAGTATAATTTGTAAAATTATCCAAAACTTATCACACCACTTTTTTAATAATTTTATGCAACTCTAAGCAATATTATTAATAGCGTCAAACGCTCCCTTTGGGGCTCCTATTTGTATTTCTGTAAAATTTTACGAGACTAACACACACAAATTTCGACCAATGGACAACAAATAAAATATTGAACATTATAATAATATTAAAACCCTGAATATTTAAACAAAAAGAAAATTGGCAACAACTACTAACTAATTTATACAAATACCTATACAATAAAATAATAATTATGTGCATGCACAAATATAGTAAGAAAACAATTTGGCAGTTAAAATTCGTAACGCTAAGGCCTTACGCACTGGCCATAAATACTAGTTAAATATAGGCCCAGGGACAATTAAAACAATACAGTAAAATTAATAAACGAGTATTAATCACACATTAAAAACCGCAACGCTCGCAGACTTATTTGCTTAGTTCAAATAATAAAATAAAATAAAATTCCCTAATATTAACGGGACAAAAAATCCTGAAACAAATAACTTAAAAACAATAAGAAAAAAAAACCCGAAAGCTACTAATAAATAAATCAAAGCGTCAAAGCCGATGCGGTCACGGGATGTGACGTCGGATGTTGACTCGTGTTGGTTCTCGACGGTTTTCCATTATTGCTCATATCACATTAAATGTCTCTAATTGAAGCCATATACTGTTCCAATACAAACGAATATTACCGACTAATTAAGTACAATATACTTACGATATAATAAATGTGACCGGCTAAGGTATAAGTGTATGGCTCATCATATGAACAGTAAACTTTTGCACTAGGCTGAAGGAACTCAAAAAAATGAAGCCATATATAAATGAGGTTCATAATTGCAAATCTTGTTTTATATAGGGGCTAGAGAGCATCGTAAAAAATAATATATCAACAAAATATCACACTCAAATATAGGTGGTTTGTGTAAGTACTTATCAATTTAGAAAGAACTTCTTGCTGAAATAATGATCCCCGTCTAATCCATCAACCATGTTAAATTTGGTTCAAATAAATTCAAATAAAATATTTTAATGCCGATATTGGAAGACCACGAAAGGGCTATCATTATTCCAAAACAATATATAGCAGGATATTAAACTACCATCTAACTTTTAAGAGTTAACTTTCCAAAAATGTCTAACTTGGATCGCTATAAAAAATATATACTTTGTCAAACAGTAATTTCGATGATAACTAGTAGAAATTAAATAGGTTAAGATGGCACATTCATGGATATTACGAACGTATAGTTTAATAGTCTATTTGTTCATTATTAACCCATATATAAGCGTTCAAACCCGCTAATCAACTTTGTGACTTACCTAATGCTATGAAAAAGGGAAATAATCGAAATATCGATAAGTTACATGAAAATGCCACATAAACTATTAAATACCACTATATATATAATTTGTATTTACAGTGGCAATTACCAAAGAATGTGTTCCTTAACCGCCTAACCACGAAAAAATGTTCAAATATAGGCTCTCAAAACAAGAGTACATGGAAAAACATTTTGTATAGACACAAGAATTTCTGTAAAAGGTAAATATATTTTAACGGACAATATATAATATTGTATAAGCGATTAAACCTAAACTAGATGGCACGTTTTCGTGTCGCCTCCTTTGGTCAAAGACTAAAAAGATTAAATCAATTGTGCGTAAACGCATGGCCTTTATCGCCCGCGGGCAATAAAATGAGACTACAAGCAATAATGTTCGATTCGTCTGCGAGGCGACACCCCATCAGAACCTAATTGACATTACTTCACTCGAACTAGGAACCATAGCTGCTAATTTAGATATAAAATAATCCAGTCACTGGTCCATAGTCATACTCGGTAGGACTGAGCCACTTCGACGACGGAACAATCTTACATATTGTCCAAACCAAGTATGAAGCAACCGGATGCAAAAACAAAAAAATCAAATTAGCCTAAACTTTGGATTTTCTGTTACTATAACTAAATGCGAAACCAAAAAAATCAGTTCTTATGCAGTGAGGCCGAAACGAATAGATTTCACTGCGAATGGACAACGTTAAGTGAATTTAACAATTAAAAAAAAAATAACAATTAGTCAAATACTGTTAAGCAATGTAAAATCAGCAATCAAATTATAAAATAGGGAATCAATGTGAGATCTTGTGTACGACTTACAGCCATTGAGTTGTTCCTCAAACAATATATAGGGTGTTGAGGACTAGAACGTGGTGATTATTCTTCGCCAGGGTAACGATGTAGCCTTCGGATGTTATCTTCAGACCGCAGCAGCGAGACACCTGAAACGGAGTACTTATTAGCTTCCTTACGTACTGTATACAATTTCTATTTACAGTGAAATTCGTTATCATATATAAGCATTTAACTGTCAACTGCCAAACCCATTCAACGTTGTTATCTTCTGCATATAAAACGTGTTTTTTTTTTAATTTCACATAATCCCACCTTGACATAGGGGCACTCAAACTCGGTGACCAAAACCCCGTCCCGCGAAAACACGGCCACGTGAAACTTATTCCCGTGCGAGTCGCCAATCAGCACGTCTCCGGCGTCCGAGACATCGATCCCGTTGGGGAAATTGGTCACGTTCTCGCATCCGATGCGACGAAGGAACCTGCCCTCATCGTCGAAGACGACAACGCAGTGACCCTTGAAGTCGCATACGTAGAATTCTTTGCCTGTGAATTACATCATACATAGATATAGAATATAGCAAGAATTAAATAATGAGTATAATTTTTTTCTGATGTTCGACAATTTAATACAGGTGAACCATAGGTCAATGGACTGGTTAAATATGCAATATTATATTAAAATCCGAAAATAATATTCATTTAAGCGTCAACAACGGTAATTTAAAGTGAGTCGATTTTTAAACATAACAAGGATATTAATAGTATTGTCTTTTGTTAAAATAGCTTTTACACATTAAGAAAAACACTTTTTGAACGGATATTAATGCTCAATATTCGTAATACAGAGGAATCTCGATAACTCGAACCTAGTAAAGTCGAAATCCTCAATAAGTCGAAAAAAATTGCTATGACCTTCTGCTGAATGAATACAATATTCATAGTTTTTAGTGTTCAGTTTACTAATTAATATGTAAATAATATATACTAAAAAACTTAAGTTGTATTGTTATTAAAATTCCACTCTACAAATCTAAAAATACACTTAGATCGTGCCTCTATAAGCCAAAATTACAGCAGTTAAATCATATGTATCTCTCGAAGATCTTGTTAGGTCGAAACGCATCATTTTTATTTTTTTGTTTTTCTCTTACTAGGGCCCGTTGCATCCCTAGTAATTTTTGTGTATAGTTTATTTTTATTGCAACGAATATTAATAAATAAGTAAATCCTCGTTATTGAGATTCACATGTATATATCGCAGTAAAGTAGCTAAATCAGAGAGTTAATTCAAAATCGATATTCAATCAAGTCGCTAAAGTTCCGTCAGGCAAGTGAGTGAACGAAACGTTTAACGAGTTTCCTAAACATTCTTAGGCAACAAGACTAACCTAACCTAACCATTTACAATAAAGCAAAACACGGTGTTTTCAAGCTGAAGAACTGAGTTCTTCACGATCACACCGAAATAATTTCCGCCATGATTATTTTACATTGTTAATCAACACGCTGGCTTTCGGTCAGACAGATAGTTAAACGTTTTCGACGCTGCTTTATTTAAATCAAAATGCTCAGTAGCATTTTCCGTTTCCGCGACTTAAGTACTTTGCTGCGACATGTATATTTTATACGGACCAAAATAAAGATAAGCTATTTGAATTAACGTTTAAAATTATGTTTTAAGTACTAACTTACTTTATAACTACACTTATGTGTATAAAAAAATATGAATGAAACATTTTACAAGAAATTAAATTGGCGAAAATATTCAGAATGCTCACCGCTTATAGCAATGTCGGAAGGCTCCCGCATACACTCACTACAGTCGAACCAACTCATGAGGTCACCTTCCTCAGATAGAATAAATACAGTTGGAGTCACACTATCCACTGCTACTATTAGACCTTCGGCTGTCACTGCCAGGCCAGCTACTATGTCGATGAACCGAACCTGTACGACACGGTAAAATCATTTCAATATAATGTTTTCTTTAACGCCCAAATCAAGAAAAAAGGGGAAAGGGGGGGAAAAGAGAGAAAGAAGGGGGAAAAGAGAGAAAGAAGGGGAAAAAGAGAGAAAGAAGGGGGAAAAGGGAAAAAAAGAATTCTTGACCTTGTGAGTGACAATGCGAGCTACTTACAGCAATTTTCTTCAAAAAGTGCCCATTCTTAGTAAATATCTGCATTCGGGACCTCTCGTTGCCACGGTCACAGACAACAAACTTTCCTGTGGCGCGGACCACAGCCACTTTACGGGGGTACCACAATTGGCCCTCTTCTTTACCCGCTACACCGAAATTGAACTTGTGATTGCCGGCTTTGTCGAACACCTGAAAAATGCACGTTTTTATAAACGTAGAATAGATTCGCAGAAACGTAAAATATTGAATAAAAAATTAAAATGATTTTTTTTACACTAGAATTAAGAAAAAAGTTTTTATATTCAATTTAAATCTCAAAGCAAATTTTATTTCTAGTTACCAAAACATTACACTGTATATCAAGAATACTTACAGTAATCCGGTGATTATTGGTATCCGCAACAATGATGTCTTCATCATTTCCAAGGCAGAATCCATGGGGGGAGTTGAACTGGCCCTTGCCACCTCCGAGTTGTCCGAATTTAAATCTAATATGCATGGGTGTGGCCTTCGTTGCCCGAACGAGTGGGGCAGGTGGCGCGACTAAGGCTGCTTCTTCAGCTGCTGTTAAAAGCGGACGACCAGGGGACACGCCCCGAGGGCCGACAGAGCTAATAGCGTTTACGCCCCCGACGCCACCATAGCCGTTGACCTCTGGAAAGTTTTTGTAAGTTAAGATAAACTGTAAAAGAAAGTATCCAATCAAATTCAACTACGTTTATAAACCGCTATCCAATATGAATTATATTTATTATTAAGTTGGGACTTTTTAGCTAATTTTTTAGATAGATCGAGTACCTGTATTCAACCCAAGTTTGGCTAAAGCTTGCAAGTTGTTGTATGCGTGTGGAGAGTTCAAATCACCAGCCAGTAATTCGGCTAATGTGAATGATGGAGCGGGGGAAGCGTGCGGGGGTGGCGGGACGTCCTTTTCGGCAATACTTGCCAACTGTTGCAAGTTGTATTCGACCATAGACGGCAGTGCTGGCACCCCTGTTACTCCAGGTACTGCGCCTACTCCAGTTACATTGTTAACGCTCACGACCCCAGGCAGTACACCACTGTTTGCCACTGGCACAGAGCCTACACCCATTGAGGGAACTCCCACCATTCCTACCCCAGAAACGCCAGTCACACGACGAACGTTCCCAAGTGGAAAATCATCGAACACCGGTGCATTGGTCACCGACACTGCTGGGGAGTGAGCGTTTGACGCGACGGAAACGATCGCAGAGGATTCGCTTAATCGTTTCCTTTCCTCCGCCATAGTTACTTCAGTCCGGAAAGCTCCAAAAGTATCTTCAGTTATAGAGTCGAATTTATCCGTCTTTGTCACGAACTCCAAAGAGAAATCGACATCAAATTCCGGAGCCCCTTCTAACAGGCGTGCAAATTGGGAAGCCACGGTCTTCTTAAGCATCACAATCTCGGTGCCGTCGCCGCGTCTCAACAGCCGTGTGGTGAACTTGCAAGCGCAATCAATACGTTGAACGGTCTTGTCCACGCGGTCGAATAGATCCATAACCTTCAGTTCTCTCTCTTTGTGTAAGCGTTCGAGTTCTTCTAGAACTGTCTCACGGCGCCTTTCTAGAGCAGCTTTATAGGCATGAAAAGCTTCATTAATAAGGCTCTCGGCTTCATCGCGTTGGCGTTGTAGGTCTCCCAGGGCATCGTCTAGCCGGGCTGAAGCCCCACCAGCGGCTACAGCACGCGCGTTTGCTTCTACTATGTAGTTACGCAATTCGGCTCGGAGATTCGGCTCAGCATCAACTATGCGCTCGCAACGATGTTCACCAACTTTGTGATCTACTGTGAGACACTCGGTGCAAGCACCTACTTCGCAGTCACAGCAATACAGTTTTAGGCTCTCACCAACATGGCGGCTGCAGAATATCGGTTTATGAACAGCAGATTTTTCCTTAGACGACCGAAGCGCGTCAAATGGGACAACTCTATGGTTTTCGAAACAGCGCATAAACTCATGTGCAGAATTACAGTTTGAGCATAGGAAGTGGGAACAATCAGTGCATCGAGCTACAGCTGGTTCTTTGCTCTTGCAACAGGTGCAAACAACAGACTGATCCATTGAAGACACATCCAAAATGTTTGTAATCACATAATCAGAAGGTAAAGATGCTGCTCCCCCCACAGGAATCTAAAATGCAAATTATATAATACAATGCTTCTGTTACTAATAATATATGGTTCACAGATGAAAGTTTCAAATGTTCTTACCTTGGTTTCTTGTTTGCATAGTGGACATTCAACAGCTAAATCAAATTTCAAAGTATCACCTGCTTCGTTTACCATCAGCTTATCTATACATGTTTCACAGAATACATGTAGGCATGACAACACCCGGGGACTGCACAGCTTATTGCTAAAATAATGGATATTTGTACAAATCTAATATAGAATTGAGTATAATAGTATGTTGTGTAAAAATATTTTTAATGTAGTATATATAAATATTTTTATTTTTACAATTCGTACACTTACTCGCAAATCGTGCAACTTTGGTCCTGCTTCCCACTATCGGTAGATTCCAATGATCCTTCATCCCCGAGACTCACAAGGCCATCCCCATAAAGATCCCCATTCAACTCCTCCATTTTTCCTTACAAATAACCCTTGTATATTATAATGTATATCTTTTTCTTCAAACAACAAGAATCTAAAACAACGAAATACATTTACAATGTTAATCTACATATACATCAAAACATATTCAATACTTTTCTTCCAATTAATTAATTATATTAAATTATATGGAAACCAAATGCTGTGACTCTAAATTACCCTCAGAATTTGACTTAGAAAATGTCATAAATCAAGTTATATCAATTTGTACTTCACTAATTTAGCATAAGTATAAGCTGAGATTGAAATTGCTAAACATGCAAAGCATTAAAGTCAGCAAAGGTTTTGTTAGAGGTAGTCCAAATGCACTATATAGATGGACTATCAGAATAAATTTTACACTACACAAATAAATGTCTAGAAATACAATTGTGTAAATTTTTAAACAATAATGTATTATTAGACTGTATGAACAACAATACTAAATAATAAACCACAAATGCATAACTAACAATAGAAATACAATTAATTCTTTCATAAACACAAAACATTTGTAAGATAGAAACAAGAAATGATTTTATATAATTAATTCACAAATGCTTTTAGGTAGATACCTATATATATACATATATATAAAGATTTATATTGCAATAGTATTGATTTATAAGCTGAAAAATGAACACAATAGTTTTTTTTTATATTTAGGTTTTATATACATTTTACTGTAATATTATTAAATTTTCTTTCTAGATGGTTAAAGAGCATAATGAATTTGGATAGCTACATTTTATGTGAGGATCAACTAGCTAAAATAAAGAATATAGTTTGTAATTATAAAATCATTTAAAATCAACTATAGTTTTAGGTTAATATTTTAGTAAAAAAAGGCAAAGACTTATAAATGTTTTAGTAATATAAAATATAAATAATAACATTTTGTTATTAGTTTCAATTTAACAGTATTAATTAAAACTCCTTAGTGTACTTCTTACAAATCAATTTTAATTAAATTAATACTTTCGAGATATAAATACGATAAAGTTTTATTATATCACAAGCATTTGGTTACAATATCTAAAAAAGGTCGAAGAGCTCTTATAAGAACAAAAGATGAGGTTGTATAATACCATTTGGTATTTTGTTCACAATATATTTATACTAATACAATAGCTAACAGACCTTTAATGCGCAATCAATAAGAAGTCGTTACACATGTATACATTTTAAATCGTCCTTTTAGGTGTGTATTGAAAACGCAATGCACCATACATGCAGTAGACAATGGCGAAAATCGTCAAGAGGGCTTAAATAGTAATGTATTTAGCAAAGACGCAGTTTGGAAAGAAGATACGTAATATAAAATACCTACTAACCTTTAACAGTTAATATTTTGCATTAAAATAGACGATCAACGCAGAATGTTCTACCACGCCGTAACTATGAAAATATTCATCACTATGTAAATAAATAATAAATGAGCATCGAGCTTCAACAGACTTTATAATTAAAATAGTATTTTCGATGAATAAAAACTAAAGTTTTGTCACGTTCTCATTTTAAAAAGACCAATGAATACATCACTGCAATAGTATTGATTTTATTCGATCCCCTGTAATAGGTATGTAGACCGCCGACGTCCGTTGCGCGCTCTATGGTCAATGGTGCGGTAGTTCTAGTGTTGCCAAGGTAAACTAATAATATGTATATGTAACATTTATTATTAATTATTCATGGATTCTAACGAGAGAAGCTATAGCAGAATATGTGCCATTAATGCCCTTCTTTTTTTAGCATTGCAAAAAACTATTTGCTTATATTTTGTCCGAGAAATTAAACTTACATAAATATCGTTGTCTGTGGACAAAACATCGTATTATAGCTTTTGCCAAATATCAATTGTCATCGCATATGTTATAATTTTCAATATTTCAATAGGCAAGTGAATTGTAAGCTCGATTCGATTCTGTGAAAGCACACTTGTTTTCGATCACAATCGATCGTAAGGTCACTTATTCCATGCATTCAATTAAATTGTCAAATGATTGAGTTAGTACGTTCACATATCATTCTAAAAACTTAAAACGCGCAAAACCAATACCAGTTCATTCCATCAAATTCAATCAAAATTTTAGATTATGTACTTAAAACTATGTTCAACCATCTACATCAATCGAGATTCAATATTTGAAAAGTAGTTGATCGTATTTCTGCGAGAATCGATGAGTTACAATCCGTTTGTTACATCCCTAGTTTAAAGCGAAATATAAAGATTTTCGTCAATACTTATAAAATAATAAAAATAGTGGTATAAATTATTCATTGCATATTTGGGCGAAACAGTTTAATAGTTAATTTAGTTTACACAAACTCTATATACACATTAAACAATGACGTTCATACCGAATTGGGAGGAATTTGAGAAATCTGCTGAATTGTTATATTTACGTGATCCAATAAACACACGTTATACAATTAAATATTGCCATTTAAAAGGAGCTTTTGTAGTTAAAATAACTGACAATAAAAAGGTAGGCTATATATAGTTTCTCTGATATTACAATATGTTATTGATGTGGCACATACATATGTAGTATATCAGAAATAGGTTACCTTCAGAAACAATTAAGAAATAGTTGTAACCATGGTATGAAATAAATAATTTAATACATGTGTACATCTTTTGATTTACCTTTTATTGTATTATTCTTGTAATCTAGATGGAGTTGAAAGGCTATATAAACTGCTATTCAATATGAATTCTATTTAATAATTATTTTATTACTGTTTCAGTGTCTCCAATATAAAACTGAGATTCAACAAGATGTTAGAAAAATTGATAATTTCATAACTAATCTAATAAGACATATGGCATCTAATGAGGTTTAAATAAATATTTTATTGTTATGGTTGCTATTTTAATTTATGAAATTCTCTTTAACATATTTTTACCTAATCAGTTCATGGCTTATGGCTCATCCCTATGGTTATAAAGTAAAAATCCCCAGCTGTGTACCACTGTGCACTTTTAACACTTGCTCGTACAGTGAAAGAAAAAAATTTGAGGAAACCAACATGCCTTATGCACGAAAAGTTTACAGTATCAATTGGACACGGAAGGCCGATATTTTCTAATTATTAGGACTATTCGATCATTATTATGATTAATAATTTTACTATTTATATAAATACAAGAGCTAATAATAATGTAGGCTTCACTTAGTTAACTATCTTCAAATTTGTTGGTGTTTGTATCAGCTAAAATGTTAAGTTAGGATAAACTATAATAGGTATCAAGATTTTTGGAAATAAAGGTGTAGTCATAAAAATAATGTTTTAATGTATATAAGGCTTTAACGATGAACTTGAAAATAATAAGCAATTAAAGATTTGGTCAATTGGACAAGAGTGTTTTTAAGATAAATATATCATATTATTTTCATTTAATTTTGATTACATTATTTTACCAACTATGTTTATAATTACATTTAATTTATAGAATGTTTATGATTGTTAGACATTTAGGTTTTCAAAGTACTATTTATTGAGAACCTATTGGTAGTAATCAATTTACACTAAGATATAAAATTATAAGTTGTTTTTAGAAAAGCTGTAACTAAGTAACTAACTTCAAATGCTCTAGTAGGTATAGTATAGATAACATTACCAGTGTGAGCTTTGAGTGCAGTTCCCTATCCGATAAAAGGTGCATTGTAAAAAAATAACAAGTGTGCTTGTAAATTAAAAGATAATCCTGCATTTAAGTTTATCAAATTCTTGAAGTTGTGGTGAAGAGTTAGTCCTTGGGTTTAGCATACAAAACCCTGATTCAAATTATAAAGAACCTCTGTTTTTTTGGAGGTATCTTATATAGTAATACTCGACGGACGGTTAGGTCTGTGCTGTCTGTCTATGAAATATGCCTGCTAACTCCACAGAGCACAGACATTATTAATGTGTTGCCAATTTACACATCGTACAAGCATACACGATACATAATCTATATATTATCATCTTTTGTCCAACCTAAAGGAAGTTTGTGGCATACTCTTGTGACAGTGTTGTTCAAATTTAGCAAAGATGTTATTTACAAGACAAGCCTAAACTCAAACTATAAATAACTTTATTCATATAAGTAACAAAAAGATAAAATATAATATATTTCAGATGTCTATTCATATTTACATAAATTCTATATTGTATGCGGTATTTCCACTCACCACAGTATAATATTCACCTTTTGTAAATTTAAGTTGTGTCATGTGTGGGATTTGATATAGACAACATAATATGTGTTTAATGTCAATTATTAACAACAATTTTGACGTTTCATTGGACATGTTATTTTACTGTCATGCTGTGTGAAACATAAATAAAGCGTATTAATTTTATTAAATCATGACTTAATACTCAATTATAAATTGTTAAAATGAAATAATTCACGTAGAAAATCAACTAGAAGTAACATATTTTGTTTTAATTAATGACATTATGGATGGTTTAATTCACGCGGCATTGGAAGCAGAGGTAAGTACTAGCGCCTACATAATTTTTAATTTGTTTTTCATTAGGTCATGTATTTTTTCACTTTTAATTTACTAATTAATTAGTAAAAATTATTTAAATTTCAGGTAATACTTAATCGTGCCAAACATGTGAATTCAAACATAACGCATTTTGACAGTGGTGTCTCAGACCATAAAATGACTTGGACCCATGAAAAAATGCATTTAGCAGAAACTGTTGATGATACCAGAATGAAATTTCAACGAAGTGGAGCTAGTTCAACTACTAAATCGAGCGAAAAGTTTGATTTATTAAAGAAGTTACATGAACTTTACAATGATTTAAGTAGGGATGAATTATCTCAAGCGAGCTATGTGAGTGTTTTCCTAGATTTTATTCATGCATTCTTTGGACATTATTTTTAAATTACATATTTTGTCTTTTTAATGCTCTTGATATTATATTATGAATATTTTGTATATTATTTGTTTGAAAGTATTTTAAGTAGAAACAGTTACAGTGCTTACCGTTATATTAATAGCTCAACAATTGAAGATACTTAAGATTATTACAGGTATTGGGTGGAGTTTAAAAATATATTAAAACATATGTCTTTCATTACAGCAAGGACTCAAAACAACTTCATATTTGCTGGAAAAGCTCTTAGCTACATATAATCTAAACACATTAATTATCAACTTGTATCCTGGAAATAAAGGCTACTCACTTTCTCTTAAAGTTAACGGAAATACACAGCTATTAACACCACCACCAGATGGAAGTGTAAGTTAACATTCTTTTATTTCTGAGTAAACTATTGATTTTATACCAATCAGCCAAATTTATTTGTGTTTTCCTTTAAACAAAAGTCTTTGTTTTAGTGGTGTCATCTTTTAAATTTTATTATATTGATATAAAAATAAATATTCATGCAATAACTTATTAATCATCATCTGTTATATGTCTCTACAATACTGAGTGATTAATTAGGGCTTGCAATCAGTTATAGATAAATTATCTTGTGCTCTTACAAAAATATATATGACATTAGTAGCTAGTTCGTAGAGTTCATTAATCAAGCTTTTCGACATTGATCTCATCTCAAACAAATATAAAGAATATTTTTTTAAGGAATTTATTGTGGTCATTAATTTCATTAAGAACATATAAAGTTAATATATATAGATGGCTCTACTTCTATTTGAGGCTCGCAGAATAATACAAAATATTAATTTTATTTTTTTACATACTGATATTCTGTAAATTGAACCAACTCATACAGATTAAATCTTGGCTGTCTAAAGGCAACAATAAGTATAATGGTCATTAAACATTTGATGCATCTCTGTTTATATATAAGTATCAGAGATTTGACTATTCACAAAAGGAATTATATGCAAGGATGGATTAGTTAACATCACCTAGTTATACCTATATATAAACAAAACTTTATTTCAAAAAAGTCTACTTTATTATATTAAAGACATGTGCCTGTTACAATTGTAAATATTTAAAATTGATGAACTTAATGAATACTGTCATTTAGAAATAAATAAATAAATGAAACTATATTTCAATTAAACTTATTTATTTTGCTTCAGTATTATTTATTTATAAACTAACTTATACATAAACAATCTTATTAATTTTATTGTCTATATGTAATGGAGTATTTTTTCCATGTTTTAGACATCTGCAAATCAAGATGAAACTTTGATAGAAACTCCTAGATGGCCATATGAAGAGGAAGAACTTCTAAGTTACATAGACAATGAAGAACTTCCAGTGGTGCTATTAGATCTACTGGAATCTGAACATTCATGTTTATTTTATTCTGGCTGCATTATTGCTCAAGTCAGAGATTATAGACAAGCATATCCTAGTTTCATGTGTGATACACATCATGTTCTTTTGAGACCTACAAATCAGGTAAGATTCTGGCGAAAACATAATAATTAACCAGATTTGTTGTGCCAATTCCCGCCAAGAGAATTAGGTTGATTGGTTTTGATACTTGTCATAACTAAAATATTTCGCCCCTAGTTCCCTTATGAATACAGAATTCCAGCCTTGGAGAAAATTTTAAATGAAAAAATTAAAATCAGATTTTGGTTGGGATTTTAGATTTTATCTTTTTAGGAAAACAGTCACAAAGATTATTATTTACACCATAAATATTATAGTTCTTTTGATGTGTTCTTTTCAATACAAAAAAAGGTTAAGAATCATGCTCAATTCAATTTATAAATTAACTTAATACAAGGGTTTAATAATAATAATTTAATTCGACTTCTTGTTCGATTTAAAAAAATATTATATAGAGAAATTGTTGACATAAATAAAAGACATAAAATTGATTTCGTCACAATTATAAAGGAATGATGTAGTAATTGTTTATTTGCATTGAACTGCCTACAAAAGTACTAAACTAGTACTAGATTTTAAAAATTCTTTCACTGTTAGAGCTCGTATTAACCTTGATAGGCTATAGAATATTTTTTAAAAGTGTATCTGTATGAAAACTTCGACAATGTTACCCAAGGTGTGAAAAAATACCAACAAAAATCTCCATATAACTGTTGACAATAGTTATGTTTTATAGAATACATCAATATCAACTATAAAAACCGAAATACTATGTATTTTACATATTAAATAAAATAAACATCCAGCTATGCGAGGCTGGGACCTTCACAAAAGTTTCAAACCCAAAGAAGTAGCGTTCTTTCTTGTCTGTGCTGATATAATGTCGCTAGAATCTTTGATCTTGGCCTCAGATTTCTGTATGTATTCTATATAGTTAAGGTATGCTTGTATATGTATAGTTAAGGTCTCGAGTGGCTCGGAACCGCAGGTCGAGATTGAGCTCTATATCGGATATAAGCCCAGGTCCCTTGGATAGAATGCCTGGCGACCCACGAGGGCCTATCAGGGCTGATGTGTTGCTAGTGGGTGAGGTCTCGCTACCTCCTGCATAGCAAAGGGCTTTGAGTGTAGACCAAGCCCCACAGTTCCCGCGCATTTTCACCAAGTGTTTGGACACTAAGCCTAAGAGTTCCATGTATCAAAATGGATTATAGACTTACAAGTTTCTACAATAGACGTGCTTTTCTTACCGTAAGAGCATACTTGCACTGCCTATGTTAATATACATCGTAATTTTAGAGCATAACAGCGAGCAAAACATCGTGAGGAAACCGGCTTGCCTTACACCCAAAAAGTCGACGGTGTGGGTCAGGCACAGAAGGCTGATCACCTACTTGCCTATTCAATTCACAAACGATCATGAAACAGATACAGAAATCTGAGGCCCAGACCTAAAAAGGTTGTAGCGCCATTTAATCTTTTTTTAATTTTAGAGCATAATAACGGACGCAATGTGCATTGGAAGTAGATGTGGATGGGTCGGTGAAGAGCGTAGTGCAATAGAGGCAGTGGAGGCCGCTTTGGTTCACGCTTCGGCGCCACCACTATGCCTAGAGCCAAGGCCGGCTGTTGGGTTACTAGCTGCTAAGTTACATGCTGCTCCAAGATTATTCAATACGCCAAGAGTAAGGCGGCAAGCGAGGCGGTTTTCTCAGGTATTTCTTTAAATTCCAGAGTAATAATTTTTTTTTATTGGAGACTCGTTCTCTGTATTTACTGTAATTGCAATGTCGAATTTATTACTTTGTGTTAAGATTTATTTTACAATGCAACCAAATTATGGGAGCGTTCAAGTATTACGTAACGAATTGGGGGGGGGGGGGGTCCTCTTGTAAAATGTTGCGATGCGGGGCGGAGATTGAATTACGCGTTATTGCTAACATTATTTTCGACATTCCAGTACTTTACACCACATAATGTTAAGTTTTAGGTATAAAGAGTCACTGGGGGTGGTCACGAAACGTTTTACTATTGGATACAGAAACGTTACGGCGTGTTTTATGGGGGGGGGGTCAATCTCCAAAAATTGCGTGACGTAATACTTGAACGCACCCTCGCTACCCAATGAGAAGGCTAGAAGTTATATATATATATATAAAATTCTCTTGTCACAATGTTCTTTCCCATACTCCTCTGAAACGGCTCGACCGACTGTTATAAATTTTTTTATGCATATTAATTTTAGAATCGGCTACTTTCTACTATTTCCACCCCCTAAATGATAAGGGGTGTCCACCCCAAATTTAATTTTTTTGTTTTTATTTTTTTGTCACACAACGTACTAAAATACATACAACAATATAATAATATACATGGCAAAACGACGTTTGCCGGGTCAGCTAGTATATATATATATATATTTATTTATTTATATGTATAGACGTACGTCAAAAATGTATTGGATTTGACTCAAGAGTAAATCTCGTTTCTGCCTTTAATCCTAAGTCTTCTAATTTATAAAGTATGCTCTGTCTCTTTTTAAAACAAATGAAATTGATTAGAAGAGATGAAAAGGTACTTTAAGAAGAGTGTAGTAAGACTGAACATTTTGATACTTTCTAGGTCGCTGTAAATAGGAAGAGGAAATTGGACCAGTTCACACACTATCATGGTTTGGAACTTCTGGAACTCATACATAGACAAAGGGCGAAGAATAGTAGACAGTCTGTTCCCCATACAAGGCTCACTTCTAAATTTCCTAAGAAGCCACCCGAGGTTCTTAAAACTTACATTTGTTCTAGCTAAAACTATTTAAACTGGGTTTGAATACGTGAAATATTTTCGTGTTTTTTTTTACATCTGATCGTATTAAAAATAATTAAAAACTTGGTCTGATAAGATATAAGAGATATTATTAAATTTTTTCGTATATAAGTACAATTTTAACAATTTATTGTAGTAACATATCTCGTATATGTGACATTGTATCGTGTATATGTGACATTGAAGTATATCCGAATTAAATAAACTTACTCTAAGTTCAAGAAAAACGTACCAATTTTTAAAAAGGCCAGCAACTTACGAGCGTTGCCATGTTGTCTGACTGAAACTGTCCATGGGCGGTAACTAACAACAGATAAGCCTCCTGCCCGTTTGCCCCCTGATATATTATAAAAATGATTTAAAAAAATCTCAAATTGTTTTATGTGTAAAATCAAATATGTTGCCTAGTTAAAAAATTAATCAGTGGCGCTACAGCCTTTTTAGGTCTGGGCTTCAGATGTTTGCATCTGTTCCATGATCATTTGTGCATCGAATAGGCAAGTAGGTGATCAGCCTTCTGTAACTGATGCACGTCGTTGACTTTTTTGGGTCTAAGACAAGCCGGTTTCCTCACGATGTTTTCCTTCACCGTTCGAGCGAATGTTAAATGCGCACATAGAAAGTCCATTGATACACAGCCGGGGATCGAACCTACGACCTCAGGGATGAGAGTCGCACCCTGAAGCCACTAGGCAAACACTGCTCCTACACTGTTGCCTAGTTAAACATTTGTAAATAAAAAATGTGTGATGTACAATTTCAGGTGTTCAAACCAATTGAGCCGCCGAAAATGGAGCCATTACCTCTCGCCCTACCATCAGAGCCAAGCGGCCCCCTTCGCGTTGCGAGAGCATACGAACGACCACGCCCGACACCTGACTGCCAACCACAATTAGTTGAAGAATATATATTGGAAACTGAAAAGACGTCACCGCATGCTGGAGCTGGATTCTTCCATATAAAACTCAGTATACTGCAGAGGCCATCAGACCAGGAGTTCCTTGGGGAGCTCTATGTTGATAGAGATCATGTGGAGGGCGAGAAGAATGGTGCGGCGTGTCGGTTTACGCTAGGTATGAAAGATCTTTAACTTTGAATGATAAAATAATGTTTGCGTGTACTAGTCTACACACGTAAGATGTGAAACTTCTTTATGACCTTATTTTTCGAAAAATGATCTTCTATATGCAATTTTACAGAAATCGGTTAAATAAAGTTATATTAGATAAAGTTTAACAAAAGGCTTTTATTATCATAGACATGAATACAAATAATACAATTATTTCATTTTACCTTATTACTACTAAGATTATTACAGAATTTTATTAATTGTAATATAATTACTATCATTGTTATCGTTATTATATATTTTTGTTATTCTATTATATTTGGTTTCGAATCTCTTCGAATCAACCGTGGTAGGGACAAGAAAAAGATGGCGCGCAACGGATAAATGTGCCGCACAACGGAAAAATGTGCCGCACAACGGATTAATGTGACGCGTAACCGAAAAATGTGACGGTATTTTTTTGTACAACGCCGATAAAGATGTTTCACTTCAAAATTCTTTAAGTGTTTTTACGATGTAATTGTGGTGGTGATTCTATATTTTTTTTTATAAGAGTTGGTTATGCACTTTATCATGTTTCTGTTTTCCTTAAGGTTGCCTGAAAGAAATAGCTTGTTAGCGATAAGGCCGCCTGTGTCCCTGCATTTCATTGAATTATGTCATTTGTCATTATATTTATGTATGCAACGAAGTGTTAACCTACCGACAAAAAATAGTTACACCACTCCACTGACCCGATATAAACCTCTGCACTACGGTTAAAAATTACCTATAAAATCGTATCGTATTAACTATAAATCTATTTTTTATTTTTAGCCCACCTTATAATTATCTTAGATACACATTATATGACGTCCATTTGAAAATAATCAAAGTCATAATTAATTAATAAGTGAATACGTTTGTTCCCCACGATGAAATAGGTTTATCGGTAACGATATATTTAAATACTGTTTAACAATAATCGGTGAGGCGGTGGTTGTTTATGTTTTGGTAATTTAATCTCAGGTTCACGTCTCCAAGCAAACAAGTACATACAACAGTTCACGGAGATATTTACCGAAGAAGGGCGTAAATCTGTCAGAATAAAACACATTGTACCTGGACAGCTGCCTAGGGTGTCATTCACGGGTGGCATGAGGGAAATTGTAAGTAATTTTTAATAGTCATCTAAATATATAGTACGTAAGCAGATTTCTCCCCCCCCCCCCCTCTTGTCATCCAAAGTAAGCAAAGCTCTCAAAAACAATATTACATAAACGTATTAATTTTTTGTAGGAATCAATGTAACATAACATTTATTTCCAACAAAACACATAAAATAACAATAATCAAAATGAAAAAAATAATAAAAATTGAGATAGAGACATTTTTTTTAAAGAAAAAGGTTTAATTATGTAATGCGTGTGTGCTGTGGTTGTAATTGGCCCTGACTCAGCATTTTGCTGAGGAGCAGAGTTGTTCCACAGCGCTGGTCATTCTGCCAGAGACCACAGCAGCTAGTTTGCGCTTCAGTCGTAAAAAAACAAATAAGAATCTCTCGAAAACTCAGTAGAAACAAATAATAATAGTAAAAGTTAGCAGTGTAAGCAAATAAGAAAATAAAATAAAAATTAAAAATAATTGTTAAGAAGTAGATAAATAAATATTTTTGGGCGTATAATATTGGTCGGGTAATATGTTTAAAAAACTAAATAATTACTGGTGACGTAATCACCAAATAAGAAAATCAAAGACTAAATTCCCCCCATAGTGCTTACGTAATACTAGAACGGCATCAAATGCGACATCTACAATCTGCGTTTACGTAATCGTCGTGATTATCGAAGTTATTCCGGCTACTGAGGATATAGAACTCCTCGACCTTCACCACTGGGGCTTCCCCACCAGCCTTGAGGAACAAATTACCTTCCAGTTAATAAAAAAACGAGATCTATCTGATGTGTTCAATTATTTAATTAAATTATACTTTAATGTGAATTCCAGCAGCAAGGACAGCAACAGTTGCTGCTCCAGCAGCGGTCTGCGGCAGCGAGTAACGCCACGGTACAAACACATGCCACTACGGTACCTGTTGTGTAAGTAGACTGGAGTAAAAAGCTTGGGATGGAAGTTATTTTGCCTTACGTGCGTGTACGTATACGTATTCTGTGTACGTCGTATATATTGTTAAAAAATCTATTGAGTCAATTTCTGAAACAAAATCTTTGTCTTGTGTTATGTGAATTCGTAAAACTTTTGTTATTAATAAAAATGTATTGTATGATTTGGGAACCCTTTTGAGTACAAAATACCTGCCAGGGTTGTCAACTCTTCAAAAACAAACAATATATTCCAAAACAATTTTTTTTTAATTAAATGAATTATTTTTTAGGACATCGGCTATATCAACGCCAGCCGTTCATCCGAATACCAGACAACTACCGATATTGGTGAGTTAAAATATTTATTAGCTAATTATATTTTTTTATTTTAATATGATCAAATTTTGCATTTATTAAGTTAATTTATAATTCGGATTTTTTTCTTAAAGTTTTAATAAAATGTATTCGACTTCATTAAATAATCAAACTTGACATGTTGTCCACTATATATTATAATACAGTATATAAAAACAAACTATAGTCGACGCATTTTAAATTGAGTCGTCCGGTAATAAATGTCACTGATAGTGAATGTGTACGCAATGCGACCCGTTAACAATAGTTACCTGCGCACGCGCTGTGGCTCCTGATTGGTCGTTACGAGTAAGGGTTGTTGTTTTTCTATAGGGATACTTTTATTTAATCCCAGAGGCTATTTTATAAATTTAAGAAATTTACACACGTTCTTACGTGTGTAAACTTCTTTATGGCCTTATTTTTCGAAAAATGATCTACTATATGATCTACTATAACTTTACAGAAATTGGTTAAAAATAAAATTATGAAGTTTAACAAAAGGCTTTTATTATCATAGACATGAATAAAAATAATACAATTATTTCATTTTACTTTATTACTACAGAATTTCATTTATTGTAATAGAATTATTGTTATATTTGTTATTGTTATTATATATTTTGTTATTAATGGTTTCGAATCTCTTCGAATCAACAAGAGGGACAAGAAAAAGATGGCGCGTAACGGAATAATTTGACGTGTAACCGTAACCGTATAATAAACTAAAAAAATATTTCAAACTTACCAAAACTCCATATTTGATTGAACTTTTAATGTTAGGCGTGATAGCTTTGAACTAACCGTGACGAACTAAGAAATTATTTTTTGTTAGAAATCATAAATTAATTATTTTATATGTATTTTATATATATTGATAACATATATTTTTTATAAATATAGAATTTTTTTGTTATGACACTCATTACATTACTTTGTTTCGTTACTCAATGGAGAATTTATTTTCTAACATGGTTTTGAAGAAATTAAATCCCGTTGTCGATATGCACCTCTACAATTCATAAGACCCGTAAGTGCGAGCGAGACAGTCGAAAAATATAATTTATGACCTTCGGGCCTCAGTTTATAATGCGTGGACTATAGTTGTTCCGTCCGTGAAATCTTGACTATACAAACTATTCATTAGCAGGCGCAACTTCAGCAAGTTGCTGCAGTTGGCAATGTTGGAAACGTCGCCACTGTTGGAACAGTTGTCGGGACTGTGGGCAACGTTGGCAACGTCGGCGCAGTCGGCACTGTTGTTGGAACTGTGGGAAGTGTTGGCACCGTCGTTGGCACTGTTGGTAATGTTGCCACTGTGGTTGGCACCGTGGGTAACGTGACTACTGTGCCGGCGGTGGCCAGTGTACCTCCAGTGGCTGGGGTGGCAGTTGAAACGGCGCTCAAGCAACAGCCATCACCAACGCCAAGATTGTCACCGCAAGTGAGTATAGATATCAAAGTCAAAAACCACAGTCAAAAAAAAAGTTTATACACTGTATAATGCTTCCTATCTCACTTTTTCTCACGTTCACTTTTAGGAATTTATATCTCTGTCTCTTTCTACTGTCGCTTTTTCGTTTCATCCACTTTCAAATCACAACAATGCTAAAGAAGTTTACCAGTTTACCAAAAATATAAAAAAGGGTATATAGAGTTGTATAATTGGATAATTATCAGATATGCCTATTTGGAAAGGACATGTTTAGATCTCCTGTTTTTAGTATATATTATAATAAACCTTTATTTATCCACATCTTACATATACGATACAAAAATAAATATACAAACAATGTTACTACTCTAAGACTAAGCTATCCGGGAGAAAGCCTCCTCCAACTTTTATCACCCTGAAAGAAAACACTTTTTTAACCGGATTAAAGCTATTTGTATTAAGCTTATAATTATTTTACATAATTTTAAATTTTAATTTTTCCGTTTCGCGTTACCAATCTTGGGTACGCGAAGCCATTGAAATAAAAAAAAACACTAGAATTTCAATAGAGAAGACGGCCTAAAATTATCAAACACCTGGGATCCAATAATATCCAAATTAAAACCCCACGACAAACAATCCGCGAAAATAGAGGACACCGTGAGTCAACTGTGCAAAAACCCGTCATCTTTTAGTCGATACCAACTCCGGGGAAATAAATACAGATAACACAACTTTCGCTACAGCTGTGATACTTTTGACATTCAACACCTTTTGTCTTCAGTCACCGTGACGACGCACGCTGTGAAGCACGCGAATCGTCAGGAGAAATTTAAAATTATGTAAATTAATTATAAATTTATAATAATACAAATAGCTTTAATCCGGTTAAAAAAGTGTTTTCTTTCAATGTGTAAAAGCTATGTTAACAAAAGACAATTTTATCACTCTTTTTTTTGCCGTCATCATCTAATTTTTGCTAGCTTAACTTTCAATCATGGGCCCATCGCTGTTTTGGTCTCTCCTTTTGGGTCATATATACCGTGTCTGTCATCTATATAACGGGCAACTTCCCTTCCCATCTCCATTTGCATGTAGGGTCCAGCATCTGATTTTCTGCGGATAAAGATCTTCTCTTTCTGTCTTCTTCTCTATGTTAATCTTCTGTTCTGTCAATTAATTCATTCCAAGAATACTTCTTGGGAATTGGGCTTTCGTTTATTTTTGGAAAATCCAATTTGTGTCTCATGTCTGACAGACAGTAACACTAATCGACCATATTTATGTATATTGATGATGATAAATTAAATCTTATATAACTTTAATAAGCACTGTTACTTAAAATATTTAAACACAAATTACAAAATTGCAGGTCCATGACATACATTCAACACAGGCATCGACTAACCAGTTGCTGGCTCAGCAATTAACGAATCCGCCTCAACCGCTCAACCCGCAGAAGATGCAGTCCGCCATTATTCACATACAGCATCCGTTGATGTCTACAACTGGAACATCACAAGTAATTAATTAAAAACTACTTTTTATTAACAGGATCTATCTATGGAACATGAGACAACAAGAGCTGTGTTTGCCTAGTGGCTTCAGCGTGCGACTCTCATCCCTGAGGTCGTAGGTTCGTTCCCCGGCTGTGCACCAATGGATTTTCTTTCTATATGCGCATTTAACATTAGCTCGAACGGTGAAGGAAAACATCGAAAGGAAACCGGCTTGTCTTAGACCCAAAAAGTCGATGGCGTGCATCAGGCACAGAAGGCTGATCACCTACTTGCCTATTCGATTCACAAATGACCATGAAACAGATACAGAAATCTGAGGCCCAGACCTAAAAAGGTTGTAGCGCCATTATTTTCTATCTATGGAACATGGTGTAATAGTTGCAGCTCCTTAAAATGAGTGGCGGAGAGTTTATTGCCAGTTCTTCTCTTCCGTTCTACTCCCTTGATTTGAGAACTGGCAGTAAATCTAAAATTAGAAGCATTTAATATGTATTTCTTTATTGACGTTGATAAGTGTACTTTGTGTTACCTAAACGAATAAATGATTTTGAATTTGATATTGGACCTTATTTTGTATTGAATTTAGGATTTCCATAGTACAGAATTGGTTGATAAAGCGAAAGTGTCTAACAAATATATAATGTACGTGTATTTTTATGATAGTTATTGTTAATAAACATATTAGTGTAAAAAAATTTACTTTGAAAAAAAAAAACACTTTTTGAACCGGATTGAAGCTATGTATTATTATAAACTTATAATTATTTACATAATTTTAAGTTTTTCCCGACGTTTCGCGTTCTTTACAGCGTCCGTGGTCACGGTGACTGAAGACAAAAGGTGTTGAATGTCAAAAGTATCACAGCTGTAGAGAAAGTTGTGTTATCTGTATTTATTTCCCCGGAGTTGATATCGACTAAAATATGACGGGTTTTTGCAGAAATGACTCACGGTGTCCTCTATTTTCGATTATTTGTCTTGGGTTTTTAATTTGGATATTATTGGATCCCAGGTGTTTGATAATTTTAGGCCGTCTTCTAGGGAAATAAATACAGATAACACAACAATCTCTGCAGCTGTGATACTTTTGACATTTAACACCTTTTGTCTTCAGTCACTGTGACCACGCACGCTGTACAGCATCCCCTTATCCTAGGACTATGTCATACGCTAGTATAC
This sequence comes from Pieris brassicae, assembly GCF_905147105.1. Lineage (NCBI taxonomy): Eukaryota > Metazoa > Arthropoda > Insecta > Lepidoptera > Pieridae > Pieris > Pieris brassicae. The sequence goes on along the minus strand of NC_059674.1, from coordinate 3,425,636 downwards.
GTTAAGCTAATATACGTTTTCAAGAGCTGCAGTGGAAAGCTTTGGAGAAATGGTATCTCTCTGGCTTACGTCTGTATGTAAGCGGATGCAATAGTGATAATTACATATTACCTAGATACTAGCATACTATGTTGATAAAATATATATCTTAACGGGTCTTACCTCTTCCAGGTGCAAACAATACAGTACACAACTGCGACGACGGCTCAACAAAAAGCAGCTGTCACAAAGCCGAGGTCAACGAATCCAGCCATCAATGCTCTAGTCACGAGTCTCATGAACTCCGCGCAGCAGTTCCAACAAGGTATACTACAATTTCCGAGCATGGATAAGTTTCAGGGTGTGTTGAAGTATGTGTGTAACATTGTGTGATAGGATCAGCACTAGAGATTGAGTGGATTAAAAGAGGATGTAGTGACAAGGATAGGAAAAGGAATGCTCAGCCATGTATAAAGGCTGATAGAGGTGGTTTACAAGTTGGTTCTTCAAGGAAACCGTGATCCTAGTCGAGTACGTACTAGAGAAGCGACTGCTTGCATGGTGATTGTCAATGAAAGTAGATGAAGCGAGAGAGGTACGTCAAGACTGTGCGGAGATCCGTGGAGAGGAAAAGAATGAATGTATAAATAAAAAGAAGATTCAGAAACGAGGTTTGGCGCGGACTATATATAACTCATGTGTGTCAAAATCTAAAATGTTTTTGACTTACGACTGACTTAAGGACCTATCCGGTCGCCAAACTCCAAAAGAGTTTATTTTTTCTTTCTATTTTTTGTCATCGTATCTTGAAGGGCGAATGGAAAAATATATGGTGGAGTTGAGTATGTATCCATTTTGAAAGCTATTAATTTCGCTCGATTGAAAAACAATCCTAACATAACCAATTTTTGACACTTTAAAGTCATTTTATGACGAAAATGTTTTTGAAATTTACATTATATATTTTATCGTAAGCCAAGTAATCCATTTCAGAAAAAAAATGATAAGATTACATTAATTTAATGTTTTACATAACTAATTGTTATTACGGGTCGGCGCGCTCCGAGACACTGAGACAGCAATTCGTGCTGGGATAAGGTCTTAAATCAGATTTTTATACATCTATGATAATTAATACACAAAAAACCACCTCTCTCTTTTTGAGAAAGAGAAAGAGATGAATGAATATCTTATTTATTCATTACCGTCCAGCGGCATTTGTAGCCACGGTTACCGTAAATCTAACATCGTAACCATGGTAACGAACACGATACCAAATTAATAATATAATGTAATAACGGTAATTTAATGCAATATAAATATTAACGACGTAGTACCAATAATTTGCGTGTTAATGTGTGATTGGGAATGTGCAATATGGTATATATATATATTGTTACGAGCTATGGGATCGGATAGAAAATGCCGTAGATTTCTTCAAGGGTTTATTTCTTGAAAAATCAATTAGGAATTTATGGGCACAAATTAATTGCAGAAATGCACTTATAGCACACAAAAACAATCACTTATTCCTTCACTTATCCACACTTGACACATTACTTTATCACTTATATTCACTTTATTCGCCCTTTATCGCTTCGGTGTTTCTCTTTTGTTATCGCATTCAAAACTAAAGGTGACTAGTCGCGTTTCGGCTCGCTTATATATCCCTGGGAATAATTATAAACAATATTCGAGAACTCTCTAGGCGGGCTTGCTACTGAGTAGCGATTGCACAATTCTAGAACGTCCGCACTCTGTCTCTTTCGCACGTTGCTCCGTCCTTGCCGTACGGCGTTCTAGAGTGCTCAGTCTAGTATCGAGAAAGTTCGGATCTTCTCTGTCTCTCTCTCGTATTATTTCGTCCTTGTCTCACACCTAGAAAGTTTGGTCCAGAATATTCCTTCATCAAAGGGGTATACCTAGGCCTGAAAACTGTACCACTCTACTACACATGTTCAGAAACCGACTGAAAAAAGATTTCAGCTTCCTGAAAACTAGGGTAACGTTATGGAAATTACAATTTTCTAATATGTGATTGACCCTCTCCTGAAACTGAATATATATATATCACCGGATCTCGTACTATTCGTATTACACGTATTTTGAATCTACATAAGGAGCTAGTTATATAGTACATAAAAAGTTTTTTTTTTAGGTAATCCTGCAGGTAGATCTTAGACCATAAGCATAGTTTGTTTGAAACGGCATGAATTCGGGGCAATATAATATACTATATATAATGTTTCGTCCTGTACATTTTCAGCTGCAAACCAAAACGCTGCGAAATCGGTGGCAAGCACAGCAAGTAGTAACGCGACGATACTGAATCTGCTGAACAGCGCTCCGGCGGCCATGACACATGTGACGTCATCGGCCGATAACTCCCTCGAGCACAAGCTGTTGACACGAACAGTGTCCATTGCGGGTGGCAGGCTCATAGCCACAACTACGACTGCGCATACGCTGCCTACGTACTCGCATCAGGTGAGGGTATGGAAATTATTGTCTACTATCTGTCCTGCTGCTGTAACATTATTTGTTTACGTTAGACTACCGTTTTAGTAGCTACATATGAGAGCGTTCAAGTAACGAATTTGGGGGGGGGTCCTCTTGTAAAACGTTACGATGCGGGTGGGAGATTGAGTTACGCGTTATTGTTAATATTATTTTCGACTTTCCAGTACTTTACACCACATAATGGTAAGTTTTAGGTATAAAGAGTCACTGGGGGTGGTCACGAAACGTTTTACTATTGGATACCGAAAAGATTACGGTGCGTTTTATGGGGGGGGGGGTCAAGAATCTCTAAAAATTGCGTGACGAGATACTTGAACGCTCCCTATAGCACATTTTGCTATGCTACCCCATAACTATTCACTTTTCTGTTGTCGAGTCATTTTTGGGTATTATATTCACCATTTTGGGTATATATGGCTTTTTTTTCCACAAAATTTCCCAATGTGTTGGTCCGCTGTCAGAACGCATGACTGAAAGCTATTGAACATTTATCATAAAGCTAGTTTGGACAGCTGTCACACCATTTTTTTCGTTTGTACTTTTTGACAGCGCTCCAGGCGAGATTGTAGCTTGAGATACTTAGAATAAGGATCTCAGATTCGCAGAACTAATATCTGTATGTAATAGTCGACTCAATATCGAAAGGTTAGGTTTTTTATTATTATTATTATTTATTTATCGTATAAATGATCTTAACATAAGGAAGTTGGTGTGGTAGAAACACAAACTGTACACAGTTTTTCTGTCCACCACGTCGCAACATACTTAAATCATTAACATATATACTAAGGCTAGTGACATACAAAATATAACATTATAACAATCAAACTATGTTTATTAGTAATCTTACAGCTAGCGGAAATATTATAAAACAAAACACTTAGACAATAGACAAAGTCAAAACGTGTTATATAGATAAACAATATTACGAAACAGGAAAAATAAGAAAGTTCATTAATAGACAAAAAGAAAAAATAATAGAAATTAAAATATATGAATAAAAATTAATAGTTAATACTTAATATCTCAAAGAAAAATCTAGATTGTTACTGATAAACAAAGTCAGTCTTCCTGCCTCTTCAATCTTCACGTCCTCTTTGGTGAGGTGGAAAATGTCAACATCCTTATATAGTGTTATAGATAAAACCCGAAACATTATTTATTAATAATTATTTTATTAATAATTAAATAAATTCAACTCCATTTTTTTATTTTATTTATTGCAATAAAGTTCACACAAAAGACTTACATGAATTACAATCTAACCTCTACAATAATTATGGCTAATAAGTAGTATATTTATTTATTTATTTTAAGCCTTAAATTATTTCCCGATCCACTAACATCTGGTTATCCTGTGTTAGTAAATATTTGTACAGTAATACCCCGGACTTACGCGATAAGTGGGACTGAGCGCTATCCGCGTAAGTCGAATTCGCGTAAGTCGGGGCACAATTTTGCATATAGACATACAAAGTATGTTTAATTGGGACTGGAGACTAAATAAAACAATAATTTAAGAAATAATTAGTATCTAATTCTAGATAATATGACAAACTATATTAATAGAGTGTATAAACACAATCCGAAGGTTTCGTAAATAGTAACAAAGTCGTTTGACGAGTCAATGATTTTTTCTTCTCCCGTAATATCTCCTCGTAGCACCCTAGTATTTTTTTTATTCCATGTTTTGTAACAAAATTGCGCTCTTCATTGGAGTCTATGCTTTTCAAAATCGTTGAATATATGGGAACCTTTTTCAATCGAACTGAGGGCTTCTGTCAAGTTTCCAACTGTCATTTGATCTTCTAATTGAACTGGATCCAAAGAATCATGATTATCAATTTCTTCCTCTTGTTCACGCATTGTTATGAGCTCATCAATTGTAAGCTCCTCATTGTGTGAATCCAACAGCTCTTGAACATCATCACTATCCACTTCTAAATTTTTTTGTATACCAAGTTCGACAACGTCTTTGATCACATTGCAAATTTCATCAGGCCCTGGCACTGATTCAGCCTGAGTCTCAGTGGAGAAAAAATATTGATAGAGTTTTTTCGGACGAGAAAATTAAATCGCGTAACTCCGAATTCGCGTAAGTCGAGGTAGCGTTAGTCCGGGGTATTACTGTAACAATTAGTATTGTTACGAAGACGGGTCGACTGCATGTTTCTAGATTTTTCCACTAGTTAGAGAACTTTTCAGCAGGCTGTAATATGATTTCTGACCGTTTCAGGAGAGGGTCAATCACATATTAGAAAATTGTAATTTTCATAATGTTACCCTAGTTTTCAGGAAGCTGAAACCTTTTTTCAGTCTGTTTCAGAACATGTGTAGTCGAGTGGTGCAGTTTTCAGGAGACCCGTTTTCAGGCGTTTTCAGGCCTAGTTATACCCCTTTGATGAAGGAATATTCTAGACCGAACTTTCTAGGTGTGAGACAAGGACGAAATGATACGAGAGAGAGTGAGAGAAGATCAGAACTTTCTCGAAACTAGACGAGCACTCTAGAACGCCGTACGACAAGGACGGAGCAACGTGCGAAAGAGACAAAGAGTGCGGGTAGAATTGTGCAATCGCTACTCAGTAGCAAGCCCGCCTAGAAAGTTCTCTCGAATATTGTTTAGAACTATTCCCAAGGATATATAAGCGAGCCGAAACGCGACTAGTCACCTTTAGTTTGGAATGCGATAACAAGAGAGAAACACCGAAGCGATAAAGTGCGAATAAAGTGAATATAAGTGATAAAGTACTGTGTGAAGTGTGCATAAGTGAAGTATTTAGTGACTGTGTTTTTGTGTGTTATTAGTGAATCTCTGCAATTAATTTTGTGCCCATAAATTCCTCATTGATTTTTCAAGAAATAAACCCTTGAAGAAATCTACGGCATTTTCTATCCGATCTCATAGCTCGTAACAGTATGTATCAGGAACCCTGTCCAGTAAAGGCCTCCCCCAGGGCTTGCCATCTTTCTCTATCTCGAGCTATTTGCATCCATTGAGGACCCGATATTTTCGAGATGTCATCATCCCATCGAGCGTAAGGTCTGCCTGTACCGTTTGCCTGGTGGTCTTCTCCATGTAGTTACTTCGTCCACCGATCTGTAAGGTGTGCTCCCGTCCCGCCCACTTGCACTTCAGTTTTTTGGCGTGGCTTAAAGCATCAATTGCTTTGGTCTCCGATCTTATTGTGTCTTGTCTACCTTTTTAATGTTAAGCATGCCATGCCATGAAAGGGAAAAGAATTTGTTTATTATGTTGACTTAATTTTCTACGATACTAATGAATAGCTTAAACTAAGATAATTCATTAACAGTCTAAGTGTTCTGTAATGTTATGACACTATGTTCATGTGTCCGAGATACCGCTATATTAACTACACTAGGTTTGTTAACTCAAAAGGTTTAGTTCCCTTTAGGCGTCTAATTCATGTTGTCAAGAAGTTGGATCGCCTCAGTATTCACATGGCTATGTAGACTGTTGAAGCCTACAAATTAATATAATTTTTAATACAATATGCAGGTAATGAGCGGCTATACACGCGACAGTGATTCGACGAACGTGTCGAGTAGCGAGAGCGCGTTATTGGAGAGGCTGATGGGGGACGACTCGCAGACTCACACGCCTCAACAGCCCCAGCAGACTGCGCAACCCGTTTGTCATTTGCAGGTGATTTTATACCTTGCATGCGTAAAACGAAACGAGCATTTGACAAAAACCTCAATCTTCGTCTCTGTCAAGTTGTGTATACGCTGTGGCGAAAAAAGTACTTTAGTTACAGGAGATCCTGATAACTCGAACCTCGTCTTTTGTTTGGCTTTTACACATTAAGAAAACACTTTTTGAACGGATTGAAGCTATGTATTATTATTATAAACTTATGATTATTTACATAATTTTAAAACGTAACGTTTCTAAACGTAACACGTAACTACGATTATATAAAGAAAAAAAGCTGTGTTGGCCTGGAGGCTTCATCGTGCGACTCTCATCCCTGAGGTCGTAGGTTCGATCCCGGCTTTCTTTCTACGTGCGCATTTAACATTCGCTCGAACGGTAAAGGAAAACATCGCGAGGAAACCTATTATTAGTATTATAACCAATTTTTTATTTTTTTATTATTAAGTTTGTTACGGAAGTGCCCTGATAAAAGTTACTTAAATTTGTTCCCAAATCGTCACGTGATGAATTGTCAAATGTCAAAATTAAAATTATGTAAATAATTATAAGTTTTTAATAACAATACATAGCTTCAATCCGTTTAAAAAGTGTTTTCTTAACGTGTAAAAGCCATGTTAAAAAAAGACAATACTAAACACATTTTTATTTAATTACATTTATTAAGATCCTTTCGTCCGGGAGAATCTTCCTCTATCATTTAATCCTTTTATTCAATTATTTTTTTATTATTTCAGGGCGTAAGTCTCGCGTCTCTCCAGACTTTACAAAGTCTACCAGGTCTGGCAGGGCTCCAGGGCGTGCAGAACGTTCAAGTCCAGATCCCAGGTCTGTCAGCGCCCATCTCCCTCTCACTGAACGTGTCCGGTGCCTCCAGTGGTTTACTGGTTTCGGTACCACCTACGACGTCAGTGGTACTGGCTAATCAACCCTCGGTGTTAAGTTTGCCTATAGGTAAGTATATTCTTAATATTGTATGAATGTTTTTGTGTGTTGATATTTCATAGTTATATAACAATTTTGTATGTTTGGTAATGTAAACGCATTGTTTCACAGGTCTTAAATCAAAAAAATATCTTATTCACGTGTTCGTACGTTATGTGTACGTTCGCCATATTATAATACAAACTAAACATACAAATACCATTGGCAATACAACTCTTACTTGATATCAGATTTCTGTTATGTAATTTTTGTTTTATAATCCCATTTTTTCACGATTCTTTCGTTCGCGGTACGACTGAGTCGTAATTACATAGAAAAGTCAATTGGTGCACGTGATTCGAACGCACAAACTCAGCCCGAAACTTATTTTTTCTATAGTCTATTTTTCTGTATTATATAGTCCAGTCTAATTCACTTCCCTACCCAAGTAAATCAATTGTCACTTGATTGAGGTAGCATTTGACAATTAAAAAACGTGCTATAATTCCAGCTCAGCTCATGGCGTCAGGCGTAAAGGCAGGCGTAAGAGGCGGGACGGTTCAAGTGGTACGAGGGGCGCGCCCAGCCCGGCTTGCGCGACCCGTCACGAGGCCCACCTTACAGCCCGCGGGTAAGGAAGTGGTTAAATAATACTTACGAAATGATATAGTATAGGTCATACAGAAAAAAATATACATAGAGTGGATTTAATTTACTACGACCTTGGTTGTTACCCATGACCCATTTAGCGATAATGACGTTAAATCTTAGTTTCTTGGATTTGAAGCATACTGTTAGATTTTTAATCATATAAACCCTGTTAATTTTAGTTAAAGAAATATAATCATGCTATTAAGGTGAGCGCATGTGTCACAGTTGTTCAGTTTACTTACTCTGTGCTTTTACGGGACTGACGTCATAGTCAGCCCGGAGGGGATCGTGTCGAAGTAGGGAAAAGGATATAAAAACAGGCTGCACTTGCGCACCCGGGTTATATACTAAAATTTTAAAGTGAATATTGAATCAGCGAAGAAAAGTGTAAACAAAAGTGCCCAACTGAAGTAATTCTAATACTACCGACATCAAGTTAACGATACTTTAGTACAACATTCATATAGCGACTTTGGATGTAACGGCGAGTTCGGGTGTCATTGTTTTTAATTAATTATTTAAATTCCTAAAAATTACATGGAGATATTGTCTAAGTCTTCCGCCATAGGTATAGTACCGGCAAACATCTTGAACAAATGTGCTTGCCAGAAGCGATACTCAGGCAGCACTGGGAGGGTAGGGAGGTGGGGCGGCGGGGAGTGACGCGTTGATCGCGTGATTGGTAAATCAGTTGACGTTTGTGTCCCGCGCTGCGAAAACTTTCCCCCACTCCCTTGTTTAATGCTCAAGAAGTTTGCCGGTATCTGTACAAAGATTTATTTCTTATCTTTTTTTACCATTGACACAGATGGTCAGCAACTGGAGACCTTTACATTTTGTTTATAGTTATCAGCTAGGTATAGATATATATATATATATATATATATATATATATATATATATATATATATATATATATATATATATATATACCGGTAGTTTGCCGGTATCTATATATATATATATATAGATACCGGCAAACTTCTTGAGCATTAAAGAGGGGTAGGCCGAAAGTTTGCGTAGCGCGGGACCCAAACGTCAACTTATTTACCAATCACGCGATCGATACATCACACATGCTGGAAATCCGCCTGCAACCGTAAAAGCATAGCTCCTCCCCCCCACCCCCATACAATTACTGATTATTTACGAGTTATCTCCATAACGCTTCAAAGCAATGTCGTATGCTTTGTCATACTGTTAAATAGCCTATAATTAAAAATGTATTCCTTCTTTCAAAGTATTAAAATATTATACGAATAAATCTTTATACGGATTATTGATACTTTGTTTTTCATACTGACCTTGTCTATAATTAAAAAAAGTATTAATTTAAAGTCTAAAATACGCTTCCAGTATAATTTTTCCTTTCGTAAACGTTTTATTTTTTTGTATATTATGTATTCCATATTTATATAGAATTAGGCTTATATAGGCTATATATACATATATATAGCCTATATACATATATAGGTTACGAAATAAATTACTATTATTAATTCCAGGAACGGCCCAATTCATCACGCAACCACAGTCGCAGACGCTGAACGTACACCAAGTGCGGCGGAAGTCGAATCCTGACAGCTCATAGTAAAAACTTTTCACACACCACACTGCCATTAGCTAATTGTAAATATGTATATATATATTTAGGACAGTGATGCGTGTTATGTGCAATATATATTTGTGTTTATATATAAGAAATATGGAAGGATAAACGGTTTTTTTAATAGTCCAGTAAATTTGGTCAAGCATTGTTGGCTTCAGTGTGCGACTCCCATCTTCGAGGTCGTAGGTTCGATCCCTGCCTGTGCACCAATGGACATTCTATGAGTATTTAACATCAAAAACTCGACGTCGTGTTCGGCACAGAAGGCTGATCTACTTGCCTATTAGATTAACAAAACCTGAAACAGATACTAAAATCTGAGGTCCAGACCTAAAGACGATGGAGCGCCACTGATTTATTTTTTTGTTAAAATTTGTTCAAACCCGTACTTGGAACACGCTGGACTATATATTTTAATTCCATATTTCTTTATACGAAATCGCCGCAAGAGACTGACAAATTAATTTTGCTATACTATTTTAAGCTCCTTGACACTTATGCTGTCAAAACATTTGGTAGCACAGTTTGGAGTCCCAAGTTTGATTTCCCGTAAACACTAATGAAAATATGAATTTTAGATCATTTAAATTCAATATAAAAATCATGTTGGGCTTGCTTGTAGCAGGAACACAGTTATTGACGTGGACTACAGATAGAACCGTGTTTTATTGCCATTTCGGTTGCCATCGGTTACGAAGTTTTCATAGTAGACTACGTATGCTTTTATAAAACGTGGACTACATTTTATAAAAGCATATTCGTCTTCGTTATATAAAACACTGACTAAAGGCAGGACCGAGTTTGTTACCATAGTTACTATATAATATATATAACTATGGTAACATTCTTGATAATAACATATTTTTATTTTAAAAAGTGGTTACCATGGCAACAAACAGTTCAGACAATCTTTAGTCTACGTTTTATGTAAGTCTTCAGTTTAATTTTTGGATTTAAAAAGTACGGACTAAAGATAGCACCGAGTTTGTTACCATAGTAATGATGTAACCATTGTAACATACTTACTACTACCATATTTTCATAAAAGGAATGGTAACCATGGCAACAAACAGTACAATCTCTAGTCCACATTTTATAAAAGCATAATTCGGTTTAATTTTTGGGTTTATAAAAGACGGACTAAAGACAGGACCGAATTTATTACCATAGTAACGATGTAACCATACTTGGTACTACTATATTTACGTGAAAGGAATATTCATGTCAATAAACATTATATATAGTCCGCGTTTTATAATGAAGCTTTCGGTTGACATTTGACTCGAATAGTCTGTTAAAAGTATTTTATATTATTGACGTCACAAAGTTATTGTCTATATATATATATATTTAAATATTGTAAAATATACCTTAAGTCAAACAAATAGGGACGCATTTCCGTTTTAATCGTAAATTTTTCATAATTTCACGAACCAAAATGACGTCACGTGACGTACATATTGCATCTTGATTTCGAAACTGTTATTGAACAAAAATACTAAATTTTACAGGAGAAAGAAAATTAACTAAAGAAAATGAAAAGAGAGAAAATAAAAAAGTAGGTTATCAGAGATATTTTTGAGATTATTTGTTAAATAGTAAATTTTATGGTGTGCAGTTATATAACTTAAGAGCAGTGTTGGCCTAGTGGCTTTAGCGTGCGACGCTCATCCCTGAGGTTGTAGGTTCGATTCCCGGCTGTGCACCAATGGATTTTCTTTCTATGTAGGTACGTATACGTATACGTAGCTCAAACGGTGAAGGAAAACGTCGTGAGGGAACCGGCTTGCCTTAGACCCAAAAAAAGTCGACGGCGTGCGTCAGGCACAGAAGGCTGATCACCCACTTGCCTATTAGATTAACAAATAATCATGAAACAGATACAGAAATCTGAGGCCAAGACGTAAAAAGTTTGTAGCGCCATTGATTTATTTTAGTTATATAACTTAATATTTTCTATGATTACATTTTTATAGGAACTCTTTCTAGCTATTATAAGGATTCTAGATATTATAATTTATTCTAAAGATATTTTATGCATAGGTCAATTGAAAAAAATCCAAATATTATATTCAACTAAAAATGTTATTCCTCTGGCATTAATGTCGTAAAAACTGTGACTATACTAAAAATCACACTATTAAATAATTGACATTAATGTCAAAATCTGCCGTAGCTAAACAAATAGTAACACTTTTTTTATAAACATTTAAGTCACCTAAATGCTAGGTGACAACTTGTTTAGTAACTGTTTCTCTATATATACTAATTATGTTATAAATTTCAGTTAATTAACGTTTTTAATTTAGCGCCATCTACTGGGAAATTAAATAGACATATCAAATTCCTTCTGTAGATTTTGACGATGTAACAAAATGGCATTGATAACTATATTTAGTAAAAATTTCGTTTAACGGTTTCGAAATAAAGATAAATATATTTCGATAAAGTCTTTTACGAAGTTAAAAACAGTTGAGGGATTAGTCTAAGTCATTATTTACAAGCATGTTACGTCATCGATTCCTCTGATACTGACCGTTTTGTGTTAATTATGAATATTTTGATTAATTCGTGATTAGTTAATTGACTCTAGAAAGATTTAGCTAATGTTAGTATATGTATATTTTACAATGTATAAATTACAAAATTGAATAGGATTTTCTTTATTTTAAAGTCTTTCGGGTACCTATAAGCCTAGTTTAAATTTCAGTCTTCACATCTACAACTTCAAAATACAGTGTAAACTCCATGTAATGTCACTCGATTTAACGACGAACTCTAAAGCATCGAAATTAAATGGCTTTGGTTCGTGTAGCCTATATTCCATATAATGATACTCTACATAGCAGTACACCCACTCTCAATAACGACAATTGAGTAAAAAACACTTTTTATACTGCGCAGCTGTGTACGTTTTTCTGTCGGTTTATTAGTCCGCAATAAACTCGACTACCGGTATCATGCATACGAACTTTCCTAAAAATTCATTCTTTTGTTTACAAATTGGGATTGCTTGCACGTGTAGACTGACCGTTTATATTCACTCCATGTAACGACATCTCTTTATAACGTCCCAAATCGCAGTTTCTTTTGTGTCGTTATATAGAGTTTACACTGTTTATTAAACAAATAACTGTTCCGTTTTAAACCAGTGAAAGTGTATTTAAATGTTATCATAATAACAATAAAAACCAGGCATGTAAACTAGTTGTAAAATAAAAACAGAGATCTACGATCCGTCGCAAATACGAATTGTAAGGCGTTAGGGAAACAGCTTTTATAAATCGCGTTAATAGTAGTACCATATCTGGTTCCCTCGTCCACGTTTATATATAAAGCCTCATTGAATGTTTAATCACTACTAATTGAACGATATTCAACTAATTTAGGCTTATAGTATGTTTATAACGTATGTAAAGTCAATGATATGTTGTTTTTGTACATATATATACACGGCTGAATCAGTATTATAAGCCAATTGTAAATAGAACAATAAAGTACAATGATGTATACAAGTAGAATTTCAATGAAATAAAGGCGATGTTTATTATCAAAATTAGTATTTGAATTTCGAACATGTCGTGATTGGCTAAAGTATCGACCAATCACGAATGGCGTGAATTCAAATATCGAATGACAGGTGTTTGACAAAATAAAAACGAAAATTTGTATGTGACTTCTTATAAAAATCCGATGTGAAAATTAAGAATTTACAAACAAATATTAGTAGTACATTGTCAAAGTCAGGGTACTGGTCCTAGATTAATATACCTACTGCATTCACGATATCACAGTTCCCGGCGATACTCCACATCGATCTTTGGAAAGAGACAATCGCTTCATTTCGGCATTAGCGTTGTCTCTGTCGCACACACTGCCATGTTAGTCGTTATACAAAATACTTCAATGAAGTACTTATTCCTGTATTGAAGTTAACGATAAATCTAGTAATTGATTTTTTATTGACAATTACGTGACCATTTTCAGCTTCTGACTTAGGTCTTACCTCTGACTGGTCACGCCATTTAAAACAATTTTGGTTCTTTTTAGGAGATGAAGCTTATAAAATTTATAAGCCGCCATAATTGACGGTGACTCTCTTGCACAAAGTGCATTTTATCGAGATCTTTATGTTTTATGTAGTATGTACTTAAATACGAAATTTAAAAAAATACAAATAATTATTTTATTGACAGCTATCATTGAATGACTGTTGTCTCGCATATAAGACAACCGATGTTAAAATAATACGTACGACCATCCAAATATATTATACTTCACTGCCTCCAAACTCCCAACCTAATACCTCTAATTTCGGCCGGTTTCTATATCTGACTAATCGTAATAACGTGTGCTTTTTATATAGAACCGTGTGATGCGCATTCTATAAAAAATTCCCGCCAATTTTGTTGGATATACAACTCGTTCGATTTTTAAAATGATTCATAATTTTGAACGAATTTTAGTATTTTGAGATCAAATGTTTTACGCACAATTTTTAACGTTTGCTTTTTACGGCGAGAATATTTTTTCCATAATGCGTTCTATTTTTAAATACGATAATTATATTTTTACAAGTAGTCGAATCGTGCGGATTGATCTCATTATGACGTAGCTCAATGTAGAGGAATTATGTAAATTAACTCGGAATAACATTTTATTTTTAAATGGAGATTTTTTGTAAGTTTCCAATGTTATGTTGTAAATATGTGCGTTTGAACGCTTAACGAATGTGTATAAGATTTTTATGAATGTGTTAATGAAATTGTGTATAAATTGATATTGTAAAGTAGTTTAAGTTGTTCTGAAATTAATGTTTCGAGCATAAATAAATAAGTTTTTCACAGGATTTGTTTTATTCAATACAGCAGAGGATATTTTCTCAAGTATAGATGTGAAATCAGAAAATGATCAAATACACAATAAGTGGGATTAGATAAAGTTTAACAAAAGGCTTTTATTATCATAGATATGAATACAAATAATACAATTATTTCATTTTACCTTATTACTACTAAGATTATAACAGATTTTAATTAATTGTAATAGAATTATTCCTATAATTTTTATCGTTATTATATATTTTTGTTATTAATGGTTTCGGATCTCTTAGAATCAACCATGGTAGGGACAATATGGCAGTAATACTACATTTAGATAGTGAAAAAAGGGCTTATTTTAGATTTTATTTATTATAAAAACTTTTTTCATCATACATTTTTTCAAAATTAATAATTGATATTAAAATTACATTCGTGTCATTATCTTGAACCAACATTTTTGAAGGTTTCACGTGTGAATTATTGAATGTTTGTTTTAAACACTTTATCATACTTTTGCCAATATGTTTACTTATTTCTACTAGCTACATTTGTCAGCCCCATGTGCAGAGCGCAGAGGAATCAGTCACCCACGTAGTCCAGTAATGCCTGTGGTTAACCAATGAGACTCCTGTGCTTCTGGAAGGAGCTAGGTTGGCTTAGCCAGGAATTCACGTACAACGGAGCTAATGAGAGTGCGGGAACTGTACACCAACTATTATTAGCTAGATTTGCTAATATATTTTTCTAATTTCAAATCAGTACACGACAGTACAAACCTTTTCCGTATCAGTTCAAGCCCCTTTCGACCTCCTTTAACGTTGTAGATAAAATTAAATAGAATTTTTAGTTATCCAGCAGGGATTAAAAATTTCTTTAGGAATTCCTATCCCAGCACAATATTTAGGGTTATATTCGCAATCTATTTATAATTAATGAGATTTGGAATAAATCATACATACCAGCTATATATTTCTGTTACAAATGAAAATCAATTTCTTTAATGTAGTAATGTAATATGATTAAAATTTATACCTACATATTTATTAGTCTTAGAAAAAAAATCCAAAATAAATACGAAATGGCCACTTTCGGCTTTTATCTGCTAATTCATAACATGATCCAAGACTGTATCTTGACACACTTTAGCTGAAGGTTTCACTACTTTTTCACAAAAATATAGTTTTGTGACTCCTTAACATCAAAGACGCAGGATGATGACCACGTTGTACCAAACCATCACTGACGCAGGATGATGACCACTTTTGGAACACTTGAGCAGCTTCTTTAGAACTGTGAGCGTACACTTTATAATTTTGTTTCTTATACTTTCTTCAATCGTGAAAATCTTTTCATCAGTAAAGAGCTTATCATCTGCTTATCATGGCAGAAGGCCTTTTGACTGATCCACTGTCTTTAATTGTAAATATTGTCTACAGTCATTTTAATGATCCATGGTTTAAATAGTCTAGTCGGTTCTTTCATTGTCTCATTGTCGACAAAATGGAGCATTAACTTTAGCAAAAGATACCTGTTGTAGGTCGTGATTTTACAAAAATACACCATAGTGCCGAAACCATTGAACAAGAAGTAAGATTCCTCCTCCGGTAGAGGGAATAGGCCTTGTAAGTGCTAAAAAACCTGACCATTTCGTCCCTATCAGTCGGCGACCATCGATGAAGCCGCGAAGTTGGAAGACACTTGTTTTGTTCTTTCAATGATGTTATCTTTTGGTTGGCGTATCGATTAGTCTCTGTACAATCTTTGTCCATAAAGTAATTGTCAATAATCTTATAAAAAATGTTGATGATACGTGTCGTGTCTGCAATAGTAAAAGTCGGTCCTCCATTCCCAGTAAAAGTCTCTCTTTGTCCTGTAAAAATTGTCGGGGTCTTGTCTAATTAAAATCGAAACAGTCACTTGGCACAAAGTCTCTCAAAACGAGATCGTTCTGCTGGTCTTCAGTCTCCAGTATTCTAGCTTCGTAAGGCGTCAAGTCAGTGGGAATAGTCGGCTCTGTTGAAGCATTGCGACATGTTACAATTGGAAGACGGATCTTATCATCTATTTCGATGTCACAGTCACTTAAGTCATCATTCATCCATTCGTCAATTGTCTGTTCTAATTTTTTGTCGTTGACCTCTTGAAGAAACAATTTTGTTACTATAGTATCCTGTTCTTTAATATGTAATTATTTGGCTATTTGTGAAACTTGCGGTTGAAATTGATTATACTTAGATAGGATTAGGTACCTATATCCGTACCTGAAATAAAAGAAGCTGAAATTACATTTACCATCAAAAGGCCCGATATTAAAGAAATGAAATTGATCAAAGTTATGTTTTATTTCATGTAGGTACATTGACGAAATATTATATACAGAGGGTCAATCGGTTCAATCGTCACCTGAAATTATGTCGTCATAAGAATATCCCCTTTTTTCAGGAGTTTTGGTCATCGCTATCTAGCTTGGTGAGTTCGGAACAGTGTTCGCATCTGGAATACCAGCACGCAGCAAGTCCACCACTTGCAGCCACTTGAAGGTCCGCTGTAACATAATTTCATATTACTAGGACTTCTAAAAGATATATGAAAAAAGTCGACTTAATTTTGATATGTCCAGTGTCACTCATAATTTAGAATCTTACACTTCTGAAGCTAAAATCCATCGAGCCGTATAAACTTCAGAGCGTGCAAAAGAAATATATAATAAAGGAGTCTGGTAAAAAGGTTTATCCATTCGTCTAAGGAGAGGTTTACTTACGTATTTCGCCTGGTACACCCGGTACACTTGACCGGTAATTGTGGTATTTCACCTATAACAAATACCAATACAAATTAGGTTAACATATAAGTGTTAATACATATAAGTGACGGCAATCCATAGGACTAGTAAAAAGATTTCCTTAGGTATTTCAACGTCAGTAACAAAAATTGCTAACAAATTATTTAATTTGTACAAATTACTTATTTATGACGTTTGTTTTAACGTTCGTGGATACCGCACTGTCCATAACAATAAACCTGAGGAACACGTCAATATTATTTGGGAATCTTAAATTATCTTATTGTATTTCTATTTGAAAAAGGCATAAATCAGTCGACAACTTTTTGCCCATGACAAAAATATTTTAAAGTTCAAATTAAACTTTATTAACACTTAAAACTTAGCCTATCATAATCGTAAAGTACAAATATTCAAGTTTATTTTGATATATGATAATTAAATAAATATAATATAAAACTACAGTACTTACGACATAATTGCCGAAACTCCGAAACACTTGTTCACAAAATTCACAAGAACGAGTCAACTGAGTTTGGTTTTTTTTTTACAAATATCTAATCATATTTCATTGCCATCTGTAGTTTATTGGGTGAACTATTTCTCAAGCTACTACGTCGATTAAAACGTTTATCTCTAACCTCAGTTTCAACTAGATGTCATTTTCTTAAACTTGTCGTTTTGGATACTGTAGTATCCATGTACGGATGCCGCCATTATTTTTATGGATACTGTTGTATCCACGTACGTGAGAGTGGATAACTACGCGACAGAATCCTAGTGGGAATATTCATTTCTCGCGTAAGATTTCTTGCTTCCTAATGTGGTTACGACGAATTCTGGATTCAACATCAACAGCCTTTGTAGTTCGAACAGCACGCGGCCGCCTCGATCTTTTCTGGTCGTCAATAGACGAAGTGTTGTTGTATCAGTTGATAGTACGATATACGAACATACGGCTGATACCAAGCTTTTGAAGTGTCTGGAATATGACCGACGGCACCATACCCACTGTGTGCAAGGCTATCACTGCAATTCTGTTTTCTTAAACACCTCATTTCATATTGTAATTTTATAATGAACAATAAAAGATATGTAAAATGGCGCAAAATCGAAGAAGATTTTTATAATAATAACGTGTTCCAAATTAAAAATAATTTAAAAGTTGAAATAAAGATAAATTTTTATATAACAGTATTTATGGTCAGACAAGTTAGTCTTATTGTTCTTTCTAAACTTCAGATATAAGTAGTTGACTTTGAACAGTGTATGTAGCGTATGGGCACAAAGAACTGCTGTGTAAGTTTTTTTCCTTTTTAACTAAAAAGTTTAAATAGGAATATAAACTTTTTATAACCTTCTACTTAATACAAAAAAACAAAATGCATTAAATTTTGTGCAAAAAATGCAAGGGTTATGGAAACTAGATCAATTATAAATGATGAGGAATTGAATCTAGATGATACAACTGTATTTCTTGGAATCACCATGTATTCAGAACTTCAGAGGTCTCCCCGGATTATTAACGGATCGGCAAGGAGACTTAGTTCTGCGGCTTACGCGGTTAAAAAATTCGCTCGGTGATAATATGATATCGATACAGCTGGACTTGTTTATTTTAGTTACTTTCACAGCTTAATGAGCAACGGCTTAGTCGAAACTATTTTTATACTACAGAAAAAGGCTATTCTATTATTTAAAATGTAGGGAATCTCTGAGATATAAATTCAAGGAAATTAATATACCTTTCCCTCGCAATATATTTATGAAAATATTATGTATGTGTACAAAAATAGTGATAAGTTTACTAGAATAGAACATACGCACAATGTTAATACTCGGAACAAACGCAGGCTGCAATTTCCCCATACTGGACCATCAAAGTTAGTAATTCTTTTTTGGGAAAAGGGATACTCTTCTTTAAAAAAATCCAGAGGCTTATCTGTGCCTTTTAATAAATTTAAGAACTGTACTAAAGAAAAGCTGTGAACGGCTTACTACGAAGTTAACGATTATCTAGTTGATAAAAGGGCCTGGGACTAGTGCTAGACAGGCTATTTCTAATTAATTTGCGATATTTGTTTAAAAATAAGTATTGTTTGATGATTTGATATGTTGTGTTAAAAGAGTACCGAGAGCTTTTTACACTGCCTTTTTGTCTCGGCCTACATCCTCCGTCTTCTTTGCCGATGAGTAAGGATGACTACCTATTTAAATTTAATGACGTGGAATAAGTGATACTTGTATATTATGTTCCATAATAAACATATTTATTTTGTCTTATTACTGGTTAATAAAGAATCAATTTTTATATATTGACAGGTGTGTTATGTGGGACTGGTAGGGTTAAGTAGAAGTTACGTAGAATTCAGATTTAATCTAGACTTGTAAGAAACTAAACTTTTCTTGCGAGCTGGCATATTGTTTTATTGAGTGGTTATATTTACAATATTCTCAACTTACTAAACGTAATTAATGCATAAGATATAAAAATAGATAAACAGAAAATCTAATTCTTGTGTTCTTTCCACCGGAATTTGACATCTTCATGTCCAAGTATTTAGCCGCATTATCATATGGAAGTGTCGTTAATCGATAATAGAATGAGATTTTACCAATTCACTTTCAGGGAGCTTACTTCTCTGCTGATTGTCCTAACAATTTGTTGGACTGGCAACTTGTACTGTCTGAGAACACTTTGAGTCCTAAGAAACAAAATATGTATATTGAATTTAAATACAATCTTTGCCCTTTAGTAGGTGAAAATATTAAAATGTGTTTTACTGCGGTTAGTGAGATTAGGACGTTTGTTTAAGGTAAATAAAATAACAAAAAAGTAATAAATAAAACATCAATTTGGTTAAAAAAGTATGCCTTTTTATTATTCTTTCAAATAGTCTTCATCTAAATTTATAAGAACATTGGACACGATCGAAGCTTTTTTACCGATAAATAAGTATAAATAATTTCATATTCACATAAATCTTATCTATACATACAATACATTTATTTCAATATCAGTCCTCTCAAAAGGTCCATCCTTCCCTGCAAATAAAATTCCATATTTACACAGCGATAGGGATTCGCGTCTACCGTACATACATCAACAATTAACAATTAATAGATACTATTTACAAAATATATTATCACGCACGCGTCTCTCTCACACTAGACATTCACACGATTTGGCATTCGACGGCTCGTCACTAGCAGAGTTCTTCCCAGGCGAGCCACCAGGGGGAGGGGCACTCCGAGCGCTTCCGACGTCGACGCTCGCTGCGGTCCGAGCGCCGCTTCACGAAGCGAACGTTGTAAGGGTCTTCGGCCAGCTCCGGGTACCGCGCCACATCGTGAACGTACTCCCCTTCGTAGCCGGTCGCGGAACCCGCCTTCTGGATCTCTTCCAACTCGGCTGCCGACCAGTCCAACGAGCCGCCCATTCCGGCACGAAGGATCTCGCGCTCTCGGTGCCACGCTTTTCTGATAGCGGACGCTTTGGCGTGATGGAGGAGTCTCTGCTTCTCTCTCTCGGTGCTGGTTCCGTATCGAAGGTTCACGATACTCGTCTGGCCGTGTATCTTCACGTCGGCGTAGGACCGGCCGCCTTCAGTCACTTCGTGGAACGTCACGTTCAGTTTGCCCTGCATCCTCTTTAACTGTTGTTTGTCGTCCGCGGCGCGCCAGGTCTCCTCTTTCACGAAGTAGAAGACGTCCTGCTGGTCTCCGTGGACGACAAAGGAGAATGGCAGTAAATGAGATCGATTGAACACTGACGTGTAGACATCACGGTAGATGGCGTTGGCGGAGGGCACGGTGGTGACAACGGCTCTTCCGCGGGAGTTTCTGGAGACGAGTATTCCACGTCCGAAGGGTGGTTCGGAATCCGAACCGATTCTTTTCGGAGTGAGGTCGAGAGCGTCCGCCTTGAGAGCGGACATCGCCGGGATGGAGAGGCTTCTGAAGTCGGCAATTCTCTTGTTGGACATGTGTGACAGGAAACCTGATTCTATGATGACGCTCGGAAGTAGAGATGTCGCGTATGGGAGACTGGGACCGCTGGAGTCGGGTGCCATTCCCCATAAAGGTCGGCCGCGAGGGATTCTTGGCAATACTGAGCCTCCGGGCAGCTCGTCAGGGTACAGCTGTGGGGCGAGGCTCTTGGTGTCGTATCCCAGCAGTTCGAGCCACGTTAGGTGGTCTGAAAAAGATTATTATAAAGGTTTATCCAGGTATCTTCAACGCCTAATCGTGATGTTATTCGTTGATCAATGTTAAATTAGTTAGCAGTCCAATGACGCGTGGTAAGGTCTTGTCATCTTTGAAAATTACGAAATAAATATCGTATGATAAACAAGAAAAAAATTGATAGTTTGAAAAGTACTACCAGTACTATTTTATATTTAAACTTAATATGTTATTCGGTCACAAAAACATATTTTCTTTAAGTAAACGGGAATAAATATATTTCGAAATAGATATAGGGAGAAATGGCTGTGCCAAAAATTAATCTGGACTTCTATAGGTAAAACGGGTTTTGTATGGCAATCTAGGTTTATAATAATTTACAAAAAACATTAAAAGATATTCATATTGAAAGCGTGCGTGGTCACACACGTATTAATTATTATTTGCGTGAAACATTATAATTAATATTAATTTGATAACGTTATAATATATTTTAATAATGTGATATTTTATTACAAATAATATAAGAGTTGACTAATTGATATGACTGATATCAATAAATATTACACAATTCTATTTATGTCAAATTTGCACGTCATCATTATGTGTGGCAGAATATGCCAAATTTCGATCGTATCACCATAACATTTTTGTACCATATTCTTGCAATATATTATTATTAACGAATTCCTGTTTAAGATGGCATCCTGATTAATTTTTAGGTATCCCTTTTTACCCTGGTATAGCAAGTTCTATGAATATGGGTTTAGCCTGTCGAAAATATTTCTTTCATAAATAAATTGCGAATGATGAATTCCTTAGAAATTGGCCTTTTAAATAAAATAAAAATCAGTGGCGCTACAACCATTTTAGGTCTGGACCTCAGATTTCTATATCAGTTTCATGATCATTTGTCAATCTAAAAGGCAAATAGGTGATCAGCCTCTTGTGCCTGACACACGCCGTTGTATGTGTCTCAGGCAAGCCGGTTTCCTCACGATGTTTTCCTCAACTACTCAAGCGGATGTGCGTGGGCATCGGGGCTCGAACCCACGACCTCAGGGATAACTGTCTTACGCTGAAGCCACTAGTTGCTTATCTTTGTAAATAGATTTCAATTTTGAACAAAGAACTTTTACAACTAAATTGAGGAGTAAAGAAGAGAAGGAATGATAAATCCACTTACCAGTTGGCTTCTTATTCTGCGGCCTGACATTAATAGGATCGTTCCCGTTAAATCTATATAAATGCAAATGCGTCGGGTCATGAATCCTCTCCATCAGACTCTCCCACAATGGCGACATCCATTGGCCAATGAGAGGGTCGTACACTTTTCCGTTCGACATGTGGACCAATGACGTCACCTGGTCTAATAGACCACCGCAGTAGTCCACGGGTAGATAGAGATAAGGGTTGGAGTCGTAGACTATGTGACCATATGGGGACCTCATCATCTCCCTGATGCCTTCGCCATATTGATTGAAGACCATCACAGGAGTTCCACATTGGTCAGTGGCGATGTAATATTTGTGACGAGCCACCTAAAAATAATAATGGCATTTGTTGTAATTTTTGGGCTTAAGTATTGGTCCCTACCCAAAACATATATCTCTTTCAATTTAATATATGGTATATTCAACACACAAATATAGTATTTAAAAATATTCTTACCCTACATAGTAATAATAATATAGATTTTTTTAAAATTAATTTCAACTTTTGCATTTTTGTATTATAATAGAATTTTTAATTATTTACTTAAATTCAGTATCTATAATCACTTTGTTAAAACTGTCTTATTTGGTTTCAGCACTTTATTAGTAAAAGTATATAATTTACCTGCATATAAATGATATGTCCGCGGTCATCATACACCAATGTTATGAATCTATTCTCTCTGGGCGAGTAAATGTGACTAACTTCGTGAGGTTTAGCTTTATTCGTGTAAAAGAATTGTGTTACGTTTCCAAAGTTATCCTTTCTTGTAGACAAACTGTAAAAAAAACATAAAATTGTTTATTTATCAGATTTTAAGCTTTCTCTCTTATGTATTATACATAGGGTTGCTTGGAAGAGATCGCTTGATAAAAGGCGCCCAAATTTTTTAAATTTCTTAAATATTTTTCTTAAATATATAAGTAGCTAACTGCGAGGCAGAAGATAAATGATCAAAAATAGGATTTTTAAATAAATTAAAAGACTGAGCTCGTCTACCAAGAGTTCTAAAACAAGACACACTTACTTTGCATAGTAAAGGAGGAGCTATAGAATTCAGTTTTAGGAGGTGTCATGAATTAGACAAGGGAACGAAAATCAAAATATTACCGCCAGTATAGTATGCGACCGATAGTATGGTGTGCGATTTATTTAGTTTAGTTTTTAATTATATTTTTAATTAACTGTGTATGCTTTCTGTGATACTAATACATAATATAGTAAATTTCTTTATACTTATATATAAAGAAATTTACCTTTTAAAAAGTATTCATAAATTGCAAAGTACTCACCGATCTAGATGATCGTAGTAATATCTAACATCAAATCTTCCACGTTTAGTCGCTCTAATAAGTAGACCTTTCGCATTATACTGGAATTTCTCTTCTCTAGCATTCTGCCATACGAGCCCCCGACTGTCGTACCTATACTGCCCCTCCCCAAACTTAATAATCCTATCCATATCATTGTATCCCATGGGAATGGTGTTTTCCCTATACGTCATTGACAACATATTCCCGTTATCATCGTATCTGAAACCCCAGGGCTCCTGTGCTTCTACGCCCGTCAATTGTCCGTCACAGTCCCACGTGTAGTTCTTAACATTTGTGTACGTATTCACGCCCACGTTCCGCGTATGCGTTCTCGTTTGGGAAATCCTTCCATGTTTATCGTAGAAGAACTCCATCCTGAACACTTCCATCCTATGGATATTCACTGTTATCTCTCGCTCCAGGAATTGATCAGTCAGAGTTCGGGAAAACATCGCGATACCATCGTACACGGACGTCTCGTTCCACTTTTGCTTGGAAACTGTGAATTGACCCAGCAGGTCTGGCGCTCCAGTCTTGCTATTATAGACGATGTGATACGGGATTAGAGTTTGCCCGCCTATCCGTCCCTGAACCGCCACTGTTCGGTAATTGCTGTCATATTCGTAGATGATCTTAGCGTTACTGAGGCCGGTTTTGGCGCCGTAATCTAGTCTCTCTTCAACGAGCAATCCCCCGACGTACGTCGACTCCCAGCGGTAGTCAACGTCGCGATCCACGTGCAAGATTTCAGAAGGCAACCCACTGTTTTCTGCGTAATGTATTTGCGTCTGACCGTCCCCATGAACGACTTCAGATATCTTATTTGTCGTGAAGTATCGGTAGATGATTCTCGCGCCATCCCCGGGGAAAACGGTTTGGAGCAGTTCACCCGAATGCGAGTAATGCTGAAGATACTTCTTGGAAGAGCCGGGTGGTGTGTACGTGACACGTATAAATCCAATCGACGGTTGCACGCTAAACGAGTGGTTCGTACCGGACGGCAAAATGACGTGCGTCAAGCCGCCATCTTTGTCGTATTTGTACGTGAAACTTCTTTGACTCGCTAAGGATATTTTGGAGACGAGGTTCCCTTCGTTGTAATAAATGAACTTTGTTCCGTCCTGGGGACTCGTTATTTCTGAGAGCATGCCGTGCGGGTCGTAGCTGTACGATTCCTCCGTCACACCCCACTTCCAACCGTTTATTCTATAAAATCGATCATAGGAGATGTTCAAAGGAACGCCAGCGCCGTGCGGTGTGAACGATAGAGGTAATCCAGCAACGTCATAGGAGATTGTGAAAAGTGGATTTCTATCAGCGTTGAAGAATGTTTCTCTGCTCTTGAATTGGTCGAATTCTATGATTAGAACTCGCGAGTCGTTCACCCATATCTCACGGTTAAGTGTCTGCTGTGGATTCCTGACATCACCAACCAAGGTGTACAAAGAGTACATATTGTTTATGAGGGCATCCCCGAATGTTGTCGTTTGGTGTGACCACATTCGCAGCATTTCAGCCTCGATAGGCAAAGCGGCTTCCAGCAGGGGATGCTTCGCAGCGGCAATACTCTCAAATTTGCCGGACCAGGGCGTGTCAAGTACCAAAGTGTTGTTCGTGTATATTTTGCCTTCGGTTATTTGTTTTCCGTTGTTGATTGTGATTTGCTTAAACGATTGCCCGTGTAAGACGTACTCGCATTTCTTGGCTACTCCAACTGGTATGGTGCTGGCGGGATTAGACACGGTCACGGCGAGGCCATAGTTTTTAGCCAATCCAGACGCAATGTGGACTTGTTCGCCTGATGGCATTATTATTTTTGTCACTCGACCCAACTCGTCGTAGACGTAAATCACGGTGTCACTAGCCTGTATAAAACATTGTACGTGAATAATTGGTAATTATAAAACCATTGTAATCTTACATGATGGCGCTGAACTTGGAAACTTTTACTTTACTCTTATTGGACCTTCTGTATCAGTTCATAGTGTTTATTAAGGAGTTCAAATTAAAAGTCCTAGATTCGATTCTTGATTAAGATTATTGTAAAATATAAAGAATATTAAAATTATCAAACATTATTTTCGCAACATTGGCATCTGAACGATTATGGTTTCATCCGCGCGTCTATATCCTCTCTAGTGACTAGTGAACAAACGTATGCCTGAGGATCGCGTGAGATGAGAGGGACGATGCAGTGTTTCGCGGAACAAAAATTAAGTAAACGCCAAATGCTTTTTATTCAAATAACTCGTGAAATATGAAATATTTAATATTATATTATTATTTTGTGTGTTTCCGTGTGTGTTTCATTAGTAATATATATTAGGTCTATGTCTTAATTGTACTCACCCCCGATCGACTATTAAGCAATCCGGAATTAGCGTCATAATCAAACTCCAATTCCGAAGATCCCTTCTCCGTGATTCGTGTCAAATATCCGATTCCAGAGATTTTCAGTTCCAATTTGTGATCTTGAGTATTTTCTATAGAACTGACAATGTTACTGTAGTCTCTCAAAAGCTGTATTTTGTTTCCAGACGCATCTGTGACCGTCGATAATTTCCCAAAACTGGTGTTTTTGGAATATAGGAAGGAGTATCTTGTTTTTCCTGATGTTAGGTCTTTGGTTGTAATGTGTTGGCCGTATCGGTTGAAGACGTACACTTCGGATGTCGGTGGGTAAGGAATTCTGAATTCGCCGTTTTCATCGTGTGAGGGTAGGTAATGCTTCAGAGCCAGTATGTGAAGGGAGCCTGAAAGTAAAAGAGTTTATATGTATGTCATTTTTAAGTAATTTTTGAGGGTATGTCATTTTTAAACATGTGGGTAGTACCCGAAAACGTACAGAAGGTTAATAAATACACGCAATAAGTGTTTTGCTAATTATATTTTTGTTTTCAATTTAGTGTATCCTGAACATCTTAAGATTCCTGCTCGTTACCCTGGAGAAAGCATCGTAACCATGGATAAAATCAAGGTTAATATTTCCAGTTCTATATCATTTTTAAATCAGACAAATAGCCTGATAACGTTGCAGGGAACTCTACCTCCTGCTCTTTGTGGCACATGAATTTGTTTATACTTAAGTTTAACTAAGCAAATTGTATTTCTATACTAGTATAGTCTAAAATCTACCTTGGTCAACTACATTGAGTACGCCATCCGGTGTGACAGCAAGAGCTGAGATCGTCTGGAACTTGGCATTGGACGATAACAGTGTCTCCGTATTGGTCGGCGGCTCATCCCCAACAGCCACACTCAGCCTGCAAGGGCATCCCGCCTCGTCCCTCGGATTCACCGGAATAACGGTAGACGAGTTGCATTCACAGCTCAATTCCTTCAAATTCTCCTGCAGTTTCCCAGCAAAATGCAGTATTTTCCCCGACGGGTCTATTGTTTTTATCGTGTTCGTCTTCTTGGAGTCCGATTCTGCGACGTACAAAATCCCGCTCGGGGCGAACGCGATCGCCAGGATAGTCCCCAGATTGGAGTCTTCACGGAAATCGGTCGTTTTGTTCGACTTCGCTATCGGCTTGCCGTCACTTCCGAGTCGACAGTGCGACGGCTGGCCTGCGACCACCTTTATTTTCATGTCGACCGTGAGTTTGAGGATTACTCTATCGTCTATGAAGTATAGGGAGCCATCTAGCGGCGAAAGTGCCACTCCCGTGGGCCATTGAAGTTGGGCTTCGTAGGGGGCAATAGCGCCGTGGCAGGGTACAGGTGACCAATGGTTGTGATGTCCATGGTGGCCTACGAGGGTATGGATGATTCCGCTGGGGTCAACTGCTCGGA
The DNA here is from genome assembly GCF_905147105.1 of Pieris brassicae. NCBI lineage: Eukaryota > Metazoa > Arthropoda > Insecta > Lepidoptera > Pieridae > Pieris > Pieris brassicae. The sequence goes on along the minus strand of NC_059674.1, from coordinate 3,398,164 downwards.
TGTTCGTTCCGTCTGCGATGTACATGGTTCTATCTGCTGCTATAGCCAGACCTGAAGATAAATACGTAATGAAAACTGCTGCATTTATAAGAGATATTGTTAGTCATTAAGAAGCTTATGAATTAATTATTAATAATAATTCAGGAAATTATTTTAATATAATTTAAAATCGTAGGCTGTGCATCAATAGTCTATGTGCGCATAACATTCGCTCGGACGGTGAAGTAAGACATCGTAAGGAAACCAGCTTGCCTTAGACCGAATACGACGGCGTGTATCTGGCAGAGGAGGCTGATCACCTACTTGCCTATTAGATTGTCATTGATCATGTAATAGATACGGAAATCTAAGGCCCAGACCTAACAAGATTGTAGCGTCAGTGGTTTTTTTACTTTTAATAATTAAAATGTCAAGTTCCTGACTTGTTTTAATATGATATGGCCATATTGTCAAAGTTGTATGATTTTTGTGATGATTTTATATAAATTTTAGGACGCATTATAATAAATAAAATAAATTCAATGGATTGCCTATCAACGAACCTTTAGGGTGGGCCAACTTGGCTTTAATAGCAGGTCCCTCATCACCGCAGTTAGAGTCATCACCTGGAACGCACCGGTCACCACTCCCAACAACTGGTTCAGAATTCGCGGTGGGGTCTCTCACTTTGTCCAACACTATCACTCGTCTGACCTGGTGCCTCTCGGAGTCTGATATGTACAGGTAGCCGTCGGCTGGTGATATGCAGATGTAGTACTGGTATGCCATTTGAGTAGTCCTGAAAAATTATTGGATAATTTTGTATACGGTATAATTTAATATGTACGTAAAATCCATATCTTAGAAACTACTTCACTGATTTTGATAGGACTTGCACTTTTATGCAAGTAATTAAAAGCAACAGCGAGACATAAATACTTAGTCAGTAAGGAAGGTACTTTAAATAGATTATGAAATCCAAGTATTATTTTAGTACATCAATTTCAACATACAAAGTCGGTTAAAAACTATGCTAGAGTTGTCGTTCACTAAATTACAATCGACATTCGTCTCTTTCTATCAAATTAGATTTATGCAGTGATATACTTTATTAATTTTAATCTAAATTATGTTATTTTATGTAATAAAAGAACTGAGAGATTTTGTTTCTTATCAGCCATTTAAAAATACAGTGATTTTAAAGTGTCACCACTTGGAATAAACTTTTGAAGACTTTTTTTTAAATAAACAAATAAATGGCCTTTATTGTGTGTGAGTTTTTAAATAAAACTCCTCCTAAACAGCTGGACCGATTTTGATAAAACTTTGTCTGAGTTCAAGTGGATTACTACTGTGGGGTGCTGCTGGAGAGGTTCAATCCATATTTGTGTGTTCTCCCCAAGGGAGTCGGTACGAACGATTTTAAAACAAATTGTGACGGTCACCAGTATAATACTCGAAACAGAACCAATTTGAGTGTACGACCAACCAGGCTCCAGAAGATAAACAACTCCTTATATGGAAATCGTATTCGTTTTTACAACAAACTCCCAAGCGAAATTAGAGAATTATCACTAAATAAATTTAAAGCCCTCGTTAAACGTAAATTAATCAATAAAGCTTTTTATAAATTTGACGAATACTTAAATGATCCTAATCCTTGGGATTTTTCCCAGTTCAAACAATTTGTGTGACTCAAAACTTAACGATTAAAAAGAGTGTCGGAAAGTTTCTTGCCAGTTCTTCTTGCCCGCTCTACCCCCTTGACTTGCGAACTGGTAGTAAATGTAAATTTACAATTAATTTAACTTCTTTTCTGACGTTCATAAGTGTACTTGTTTAGTTATTTTGAGTGGAGTTTGATTCGAGAATGGTTTAGGGTAATTTGTATAAATGACGCGTGAGTTTTTTTTTATTTATCCTTGTATTGGTACTTACTGTAGTTGAAGAACTGTAGTAACAACGCCTTCAGGTGTGATACGTCGGACCAAGTTAAAGTCTCCAACGTAAAGCGAACCATCGGGACCAGATGTTAAAGCTGTCGGAGTGAGAAGTCTGGAGTCAGCGGCCTTCCCGTTGCAATGATCGGGACAGTCTAAGCTTCTTTGGAGACCAGTTCCCATTACCACCTGCAAGTATTTACGAGTTATCTATCCAGCTATTAAGAGCAGTTATCCAAGGCCAAGATAATATAAAAGATTTTTAAAATTTCAGACTTTATCCACAACGAAGTCGAAGTGAACTGAACTGTTTTTCAGAAAATGATTTGCCGTGCCATTGTTTGGTTTGCTTGGCGTTAATTTTGTGATATTAGTCATTGTAGATAGAACCCACGAAGTGGGAAACCAAAGAAAGGCAGGCAGAAGATGGGACGATGATATGCAAAAGGTAGCGGTTCCACATTGGACCTTCCACATCATATCATCAGAACTCCAAGATTGGATTTTTTTATACAAAAGGGGAGAAAACGAGCCTACGGGACGCCCATAAGGGGCAGACATCGCAGCTCATGGACAACCACTTTTAGACGGCGCGTTGCCGGCCTTTAATGGAAAAGTACACTCTAATTTTGAATACTTGGAGGTCATATCTCGCAGGGAAGAGATCCGGGAGTCGCTTTCATAGTTCGCTAGTTCACAAAAGTGTGATGGACTGTGGAAGACTTCCAGCCATCAAGGGGAGCCTATTCCATTAGAGGAGGCCTATGTCAGAGTACAAGCTGTACATAAATAAATAACCGTTGGCCGATAGATACTAAGTATAGATAGACAGTATATATATTAAACCCCCATGTACGCGGTAAAACCAGACCGCGTTATAGGAAATCGCGTTGTAGAAGAATTATCGTAAAACCGTTTATTTAACAATACAAAAACTAGGAACAAGTTTAATAACGTTATTTAGTTTAATTGTATAAAAACACAATTGAATCAAGTGCGCAAAACTGATTATGGACATAAATGGAACACTACTAAAATATAACTTAAGAAATCTTTTAAGTAATAACTTTAAGCCAGTGTTACTCAACGTGGGGCCCACGCCCCACAGGGGGCAATACAATTCGAACTATATATATTGTATGGGATACAAAACTTGACTACTGTGCTACTGACTCTTTTTTTATAGAGCAGAGGGGAAAACGGGCAGGAGGCTCACATGATGTTAAATGATACCGCCGCCCATGGACACTCAATACCAGAGGGCTCGCGAGTGAGTGCGAGTGCGCCGGCATTTTAAGAATTTGTACGCTCTTTTCTTGAAGGATTCGGATGACAATAGGCAGCCAGGGCTACATAGTGGTGGTGCGTAGCAAAAACTGCCTTAAAAAAGGCTTTCTCGTGGAACGACGGTCGTTGAGATGATATGTGAAATTAATTATCATTAAATTTCATTAAAACAATATACCTGAACAGTCCTAGGATAATTCTTCAAATGCAACAAAGCGCCATCTCCCTTCTGCAAGATGCCTTCATGGAAGTTGTAATGGTGGTGGATGTCCAGACCCCATCCCCCGATGTCAGATATGTCCACATCGAAGCCGGCTAACGTTGCCGTCTGCGTCTCCCAGACGATTGACGAACATGATGTGTATTCGTATCCTATTGAGATCTTCGCTTGAGCCTGACCGTATACCTGGAGATAAGGGATTTATATATAAAACTAAAGGAAATATAATGTGGATATAGGAAATGTACAGTGTTGGCCTAGAGGCTTCAGCGTGTCACTCTTATCACTGAGGTCGTCGGCTTTGCACCAATGGACTGTCAAGGCGCATTGTTAAGCTCGAACAGCGAAGAAATCATTATGTGGCAATTTAAAAAAGTACAGGACATTCCAATAATTTTTACAACTGAAAATCAATAAAATTTGTTTTTACATACTTTAACAGAAGGCAAACGGGCAGGGTACCAAGGGTGAGCCGGGAGGAGCATGCTATACTATTATGGAGAGAATTCTTACAAACCATAAATTTGTGATTTCAGATGCAATATATAAAGAAAAAAGTTAAAGTGATGCAAACTATTGGAATAGATAGGTGCCGAGAGATGGGGGGGGGGGGAGTTAATCTCAGAGGAAATTTCTTTATTTACTTAGATTAGGACATATTAAGTACTAAACTGTTTCTCTTAAGTATGTACTCAATATATGTATCGAAAAGAATGACCGTTTCCGATTATAAACAAACACGTAGGTCGTATAAACAGATGTGGGGGCCCCCCCCCCCCCCCATGAAACGCACCGTAATCTTTTCGGTATCTAATAGTAAAACATTTCGTGACCACCCCCCGTGACTCTTTATACCTAAAACTTACCATTGTGTGGTGTAAAGTACTGGAAAGTCGAAAATAATATTATCATTAACGTGTATTTTAATCCCCGCCCCGCATCGTAACGTTTTACAAGAGAAACCCCCAAAATTTATTACGTAATACTTGAATTCAATAGGTGAAAACTTCATCAACTGCTATTTTTTGAATAATTTAGAAATACTATTCTTTATTAGTAAGCGTAACCATCAAATATACTGTATTTACAATTTTGGTTTCCGTGGCAGTGTATTTTTAACGCTGGCAGCATTTCCTCGCTGTATTGCGAGACATATTACACCAGCTTTTGTGTCACCGGTATTATCTACCAGGCGCACACTTAAATCTTTAATTAGCGTCTGTGCACTTCAAAAATGTAGAAATTGCTTTTAGTTTTAAATCTGACTCCTGTACGGCGTAAATGTATTTGATTCTGACGTAACTCATAGTTCGTTTAAAGTTTCGTTTCTGACGTCACTCTTAGACGTAAGGCAAACGATAAGTCTAGGTTACTAAATTTTTGTCACATCGTTAAAAATGGTTAAAGTGAAATGAGTGAAAACGACACAGGCTTTAAGAAAATGTAGACTTAAAAGGTTCGGCAATTACACATAATAAATATGTGTGCGTGTACACACGTAAGAATTGAAACTTCTTTATGACCTTATTTTTCGAAAAATGATCTACTATATGCAACTTTACAGAAATTGGCTAAATAGAGTTAAATTAGATAAAGTTTAACAAAAGTCTTTTATTATCATACACATGAATACAAATAATACAATTATTTCATTTTATCTTATTATTACAGAATTTCGTTAATTGTAATATAATTATTACTATCATTGTTATCGTCATTATATATTTTTGTTATTAATGGCTTCAAATCTCTTCGAATCAACCGTGGTACAAGAAAAATATGGCACGTAACGGAAAAATGTGACGCGTAACCCAAAAATGTGACAGTATTTTTTTCCAACGCCGATAAAGAAGTTTCATTTCTAAAATTAAATTAGTTTAATTGTACTTTAAAAAGTGGAAAGGTCTCTCACAAACTTGATAGGAATCAAAGTGGATTATTTATCTATATATTCCTGTATACATATATTCAAGCAGTGGTGGCGTAGTAGCTTCGACGAGCGACGCTTTCTCTGAGGGGTTCACTCCGCACGCTAAGACGCTCGTACGAAAAACATCATGACGAAACCGGCATGTCTCAAATTTGACTATCGCCAATATTACAGACAGATCACCTCAGTATATGATGGAATCTGAGGTCAAGATCCCACACCCATTGAAGAGCCACTGTTATTATTATATTTCCTTACATTTCTGATCATAATCATGAAAACCTCACCTTCTGCTTATAAACGTTTCTCTTGTTCCACGCAAACACATGCGTCAGGTCTGGGTCCGCCTCGTATGTGTGTGTGTGAAGTGAGCCCTCTATTTCCACCCTCACATGAACCCTGGTCAGGGCTGCGGGAATTATTTTCCTGGTCAGTTGTATATGAACGCAGGACAGATAGCCGGCGGCTTGCGAAGATCGATACGTTAGTTTAACTGAGGAGCCCGGTATAGCTATGGATTCACTGACAATCTGAAAAGATATATTGTCTTTTAACAACTCATACATGTCATATAACATAGCTTTTACACATTAAGAAAACACTTTTTAAACGGATTGAAGCTATGTATTATTATATTGTGACCATGCACGCTGTAAAGCACGCGAAACGTCGGAATATTTAAAATTATGTAAATTATTAAGTTTACAATAATAATACATAGCTTCAATTCAATTAAAAAGTGTTTTCTTAAGATTTATTTTTATTAATATAATTATTTGTTGGAGATGCAAACGGAGAAATGTTTAATCTATGACCGCTAATATAATTAAAAATACTTAATAAATCACGAAGCTCAAAACTACTTTTAAGAATGTATATAAGAACTAGCTTAATTAGCCGTTCACTTAACAGTCTAGCCTTTTAACTAAACAGCGCTGTTTAACTAGCGGCCTGAAATATGATCAGCCTGTTGGTCAAACAGCTAGGCAAATGACTTGGATCGATGACGTTCCATTATTTGCCTAGCATGTTGTCTGTTAATTTAAATTTAGTTCCACTTTCTGCCACTCTCAAACTCGAAACTAAATTCTTCATACTATCAATATGGCCTCGGCTAACCACAACTTTGATGGTGTTAAACTACAGGTTCAATGGAAGAGTGTAAGTAAAAAAATAATCTGGCATTAGCTGTGACTGACTCAAGCAATTTAATTTTTCAAGAAATATTTTTTATGTCATATTATTTATTTCTGCCACATGGTATCATACAAATGGCCTAAGCATTAGCCAGTTTATTAAATATTACAAACGCTACGGCAGAATATCTTTCAGGCCCTTAGTTAAACGGCGTCGCTTAGTCAAAAGGCTAGGCTGTTAATTGAACGGATTATTCAACTAGTTGGTTGGGACATATATAATCTTTTTCTTCTTCAAATTATGTATTTTATATATTTATAGAATATGCACAACGAAATAATTATGAGTCTTAGTATGGAAAATGAGTCCACCAACTTAACCTAACATATATAGAATATATCCGTCGGAGCAATAGTTACTGTCAGCTGTCAATGACATTGTCATATCATAGACTTAAACAAATAAAAATTAAAGTTATTATATGACTAGGCTCTGCTGTTACCAAATCCCGCCTAGGGCGATAGTTAGATTTGTTGGCACCTTGAGGTGTTAAGTGATACCTATGGACAGCCACACAGGCCCCCGTGCCGGTATTTTAAGAATCTGTCTGGTATCCTTGAAGGACCCTGACAAATTGGTTCAGAACTACTTCAGTGGGCAGCTGGTTCTACAAAGTAGTGGTGTGCTGCAAAAAGTGTCTTTAAGAAACGCTCAATTGTGGAATGCATGTAATACAACACTATTTACCAAATATACACAAAGACTATATATATATATAAGAATATTACCTGAGCTTCCGGATATATAACAGTGGTTGTAGTAGGCGACGGAGCAGCAGGTGCTGCCAGCGCTGGCATGGCCACCACCTCTGGTCTTAGGCGCTCGTGGTCATGGACTCCACACGGAGGCGTGTTGGATTCCCACCATTGTGGCATTGGCGACCAGCCCAAAAGTGGGGGAGCTCTGTAATAATTATTACTACAGCATTAGAAACTGCAGTCTAAACGGTCAGATTGTGTTTACGTCAAAAAACTTTCTGTCATATTGTGTTTACGTTAAAGTGCAAAGAAACATGTCATATATGACTTTTGACAGTAGAATACTTAACATTAAAATAAAAACAAATTATAAGGGATGCAACGGGCGTCCTTATCGGTAACAAGCGATCCCTTCCAGGCAACCCAAGTTAGGAAAAATAAATACGAAAGGTAAAGTGCATAGCCAAATCAACAAAAATAAAATTACAAGTAACATTAAAAATGATACTACAGTCAAAACCGTTTGCGACGACGTCGTTTAGACTTTAGACCAACATACCGGTTATATTGACCAAACGGTCCCGGCTGAATTCTTCTGTATTAGGTAATTAGGTAATTAATAACGGCTGTTACGACTATCGGTTATTACGACCAAATATGAGTAGTCCGTTCGATGTCGTTATAGCAGATTTTGACTGTATTACCAAATTAAAAAAAAAACTTATTAATGTAATTAAAGAATAACTAAAGTCAGGATTGAGCTGGACAGGATATGGTTAAGAATTGTTTCTGAAGACTATTAAAATAGGTTAGAGCGTAAAGCAGTCGATTGGAGTCGGTAAGCGTATTCCACAACTAAGGGTCTCATAGCCTAGCGGTCTTTGTATGTGACTGCTGTGGTGAGGGGTACTGGGTTCGATTCCCGGTTCGAGTGCAAGTTTTAAATTTGTTCTCGACCTTTGGTAGGGTTGTACGGTACCGGGCGAGTGCTTAAACCGTACATGGAGGGCACGGTCGAATTTCTATAGTATGCAGTGGGCATCGAACTATAGGAAGGAGACTGTGTAGGTTTAGAATGTAGCAATACGTTCTAGGCCGAGGGTGGAAATTACAAGTGGTTAGTAATTCTACATTCCTTTTGCCTGAGTTCCCTGGGTTGAATGCCTAGTGCGACCCCCGGGGGACTCAATGCGGTGCCGGACGTCATTCATTCAGAATGAATGTGTCCGGCATAGCAGGCGATATGGAGGGCTCAGGAGGAAATTTTAGTGAGTCGGGTTTCTCCTCTCGGATTAGCAGAGGGATAAGAGTTAACCATCCCCACAGTCCCCGCGATAGCGACTGCATGCGCTCGCGGGCCTGCAGTTGTGCATTATCTCCTTCATAAAAAAAAACCACAACTATATAGGAAATCCTAACCGCCTAAAAAGGTGTGAGACGGAATTTCCAAAAAGCATCGATTAGAGGAGCGTAACTACGTTTTAGAGGTGATTGGTAAAAAAAAAGGTTTGTCAAGGATCTTGTGATCTGTGACCTAAATTAATTTTAAAGAAAGGAAACGACTCTTCTAAGGAACGACTCTAATACCTATATACTGTAAACGAAAGACAGAATTAAACATGTGTGCGTGTACTAGTGCACACACGAGATATGAATTTCTTAATGACTTTATTTTTCGAGAAATTATCTACTATATGCAACTTTACAGAAATTGGTTGAATAAAGTTAAATTAGATAAAGTTTAACAAAAGTCTTTTATTATCATAGACATGAATACAAATAATACAATTATTTCATTTTACCTTATTATTACAGAATTTCGTTAATTGTAATATAATTATTACTAATATAGTTATTATATATTTTTGTTATTAATGTCTGGCTTCAAATCTCTTCGAATCAACCGTGGGACAAGAAAAATATGACACGTAACGGAAAAATGTGACGCGTAACCGAAAATGTGACGTTTTTTTTTCCAACGCCGATAAAGAATTTTCACTTGAAATAAGAACGGCTATTCTTGCCAGCTCTCACCCGCTCTTGATTGGGAACTTGTAGATTTTTTTTTAAATACTGACGTTCATGAGTGTTACCAATATCAATAAATAAATTTGTATTTGACTAACCTTGGTGTAGGTACTTTAACGCTTTCATCGCTCAACTCCATTTGAACCGGTGGAAGTACGACGATCTGATTCCATGGCACGAAGACTGTCTTCCGTAATGGTTTGAATGGTGACCTCTGGAACTGCAGCGTCACGGCTCCGCCCCCGTTGACCAGTACGTCGAACCTGTTGTTTACATCAAGATTTTTACACTATTCTTAAAAGTATCACGATTTAATTCGTTCGTTGTTTCTGCAATCAATCAATCTTTCGTACCAATACTTCGTGTATTTCTGTATTAAACGTTGCAATTCCAGAACCTAAACTGACCGGCAACTAATAAATTAATTTAAAAAAAACTCATGACTCTATGGATTTTTGACAATGTAATTTAGGATTGTGTGTAATAAAATCTAATCAAACGCAATAGAATAATATTATTCATAATAATAAAGACTTTATTAATTACAAAAGGTTTGTGACAAAATTCATATATCGCTAGTCGCCACACTAGGAAGTCCCTGTATTATGGGTAACAATTATTCATTATTAGTTATTTATTGAATTTATCTAATATATAGGAAAGTGGGCTTTTTTCACGAACTATAACTACAAATGATACAAAATATACAATACAGTATGGGATATTACTTAAAACAGCACAAGTTTTATTAAAGTCAGGTTAGTAGTTTTTCAGGAATGAATATGTATTATTTATCCTAAACTGGGAAGTTTGGCAGCAATTCCACTTGGTATTAAGTGAGCCTTTTTGATATCAAACATGGAAATGCCTTTCCGCGTATCCTACCGAAAGTAAATCAGGTATATGGGATCCAAGCCACACCAGAATCTCTGTTATTCAAACACTGTATACCCACTAAAACCAACTCAGGGAGTACTTACAAAGCCGTGTCGGCTACGAGGTCATTTCATCAACCCCACAGGAGAACACTTGGGGGTATATAAATTTGGGACAAATATTTTTGTTTATTTATTTGAATGTTATAAACAAACTCACACTGCTATCGTCATTAAATACATAAATCATTTGTTCATCTCAATTCGTAAGTTGAACGCTCGGGAATAATGGAATTTCTTAAACCAATAAAAACGTTAATTGTAAATATAGAAACATCAAAGCGTGGTTCGGTAATGGCCGATCGTTTCCGTTCAACGTAATACGTGTAAAGTATTTGTAATAACCGTGTCCGAAAATTAATATAACGAAATTACACGGCAGCTCTCACGGTGTTTGTAAATATTTTCATGGATCACGCGATGTGAAATATATATTTCACATATTTGAAGACTTTTGTCGCTAGTGTATTATAGTTTTTAAACTATATTTAAATACACTTTCACCGAGAAACCGTATTCACCATTTTTTTAAAATCAGAATGACACTATGGGCCGTATTATTCAACGATTATTTGGTTTTAATAAATTGCAAATGAGATAATTAATTTATACTTTGTTCTTCCATTAATAATAACATAAGTCAGTAGCGCTACAACATTTTTAAATCCGTTTCGTGATCATTTGTCAATCTAATAGGCAAGCCGGTTTTCTCACGATGTTTTCCTTTACCGTTTGAGCAAATGTTAAATGTGCATATAGACAGAAAGCCGAGGATCGAACCTACGACCTCAGGAATAAGAGTCGCACGCGAAAACCACTAGGCCAATAGTGTTCTTCTTTTTTCTTTCATTATGTCTTCCCGCTCTGTTCATCCATTATATAATATATTTAGGGCAATGTTTTAACTAACACAATAGTAAACATATGGACTTCTGATATTTAATAAATAAATTATTATTACCCGTAGATGAAACGTTGCTTTCTTTTGTATAATTTTATTTTTCCCTTATATATATTACTATTTACAGTTGTCAAATTCAGACGAAGAGAAGACTAAGTGAGAAGCCTAAGCCTAAGTGCCAATACGTACGGTAATTTCCAAAATACAGTTTCCGCAAAAATACGGGTTTTAAGTATATATCTTTGGGACTTAAAACACTAGTATCAATGATTTATTTTGATCTTCTTCTTCTTCTTGAAGGGTTCTAGCCTTAATATTATAACCAATCAAACCTGGATAACTGAGATCCAACACAGCAGTGGGTCCCTCCATGCTCCACCATGATATATACAAAAAATTGTTACGTCATGGCTATAAAACTATTTAAATACTTTCCTAGAAGTTATAGATCACTGCCGTGTAATTCTTTCAAGGGAAAAATATATAATTTATTTTTTAAAGGCAAAGTGCCTTTATAGCGTTGGCGAGTATTTGGACTATAGATTTGACAACGATTGCAAATAATTTTAACTTTGACATTATTTTATGTTCTTAATAAGACATTGTAAAAATGTATATGACATTTGCATGCCTATTTATATATGGCGGATTGTGCCGATATTTGGATTTATCGATGTAAGTCGGAGCTCGAGGGACTGCGATCTCATTTTCTCTTAGAGAGGTTTCTCACGACAGAGTGACAGAGTGTCTGACGTATAGAGGTCTATAAAATACGGCAAATATGACATAATTAGAAATTAATACTTGTATGTGTGGGTGTTACATATTGAAATAATAGGGAAATATAAACGTCTAATCTAAATAATATTATAGCAGAGAATCTGTGAATTTTTTTGCAATACTGTTTTTTATGTTACGCGAATTTGATTTGTCTGTTGTTTGTTGTTGGATAAGTTTAATGCGTTTAACTATCACTTGTTGGGTATCAATCACACTTATTATTTTTTTCACTTATAGAAGTTTTAGGAGGGCAAAATGACGGTACTCGGTAAATGCTCTCATCAGCCTCTCTAACTCTCAGTTGTCTTACTCTGGTTTGACTGTATAATCAATTGAATCGAGGAGATGTCCGGTTTATACGTACGTTAAATCAGTGATTACCAACGTGGGGTCCACGCCCCACAGGGGGGCACAATTCTATTGTTAAGGGGGGATAATCAAAAATGTATTAAAATTATTTGTATTTTTTATTTATGTTTAGAAAATTTACTTTCTGTTTTTCATTAGCAATTTCCTAGTAATTTCTTGTATTTTGCATATAAATTTAAGTAAGATGACACAGTAAAGGTTAAGAATAACTGCGATAAACTATTATTCTAAATTTAAAAAGCATATATGTAGTACTAGATGTGATGTTGCACTCGGTAAAAAACAGACCTTTTTACTTGAAACTGGCATAAAGTTAAAACTATTTCCATTATATAAAACAAAGACAGACCTAGTATAAGTACTTAAAAAAACTAGTTCCACAAGTATTTAGAAGTATTCGACTGTGTCACCAAAATATACGAATTACTTAGTTACAACCATTTATAATCTATAGCTAATGGATCTATGGCTTCGCTGGGTTATCACTAGAATGTAACAAAGAAACAATGGTTCATTGAACTCGTTCGAACCAATTAAATACACCATTAGCTTCAGGACTATGTCGGCTTGAATCGAGTGTAATTGAGGTGCCCACTTACTTTGAATAGCTCCCATTTGGACAGATAAATTCTATTTACTAAAAGATTCTACAAAATTGTCAGGTTCTAAGGTAGTTTATTTACTGTAATGTTTACGATTTTCATTCTGTTAACGTTAACAAGCGATCACGAAAAATTTAAATTGAAGAATACGAAAACGATATTTGTATATAAAATTACTTATGCGATTGGGAGTCTAATCTAATTAAACTGTTTATTAAATAATGCACTTTGTTATAATGTTATCAATGAAAATGAACCCGAGATATCTTTCCTTATTTTGGTTACTTGTTTAAACATCTGAATATTTGTAGTCAATTGTTTACTTCATATATCTATCCTAAAATCAATAATAACATAACCTGGTGTTGTGGTGGAAATTTCTGTAATAAATTCCAATAATCAATGTTTACATTACCCTTTAAACCTTAATTAATATCTAATCCAGCTAAGCATGAACGGTAAGTGCAGATACATCACCCTTCATTTGATATTGGTTTTCTAATAGTAATATTGAAAAAAAATATATATATCACCGGATCAATATGAAAATTTTTGTCGCCCAAATAAAAATATTGAGCATCATCGATATTGCTTTCATATTTTTTGTTTTTAACAATGCTATCATTTTAGCCAATAATTATTTTGTTCTCGCCAAGTCAGGTATAACAATTGAGTTTATTAAAAGTTCAAAGTAAAATGGCGCCAAAACCTCGGACAACATTGCGCATGCGTAAATGCGGGCGTAGCTACAGATAAAATTTGAATAATAATGGCGCGGTCATAAAAAAAAAATCGTTAATTTGATCTCAATTATGAATAATAATTGTATGTATTTTAATATTTATATCAATCTAAAAATCGTATTTGTTTATGTCGTCCCAATATTTGGTTAACGTTTAAAAAACGATTTTACCGCGAAAGAATTTATGACCATGACGTCACAGCGTGCAAAAGAACCAAAATTTAAGCAATTTAAGTAGTATTGTTTGTTTTTTTTATGATAAATGTCAAATAGACCTCTCAAGTAATATATTTCTATATGTCCTGATAGGAAAGGTTTTTTTGGTATTTGCTTTCAGCCAATCTTTGTTGTTCGGAATAAACTTTTGGCAGTTAGATTGTATTGTTATGTATACTTTTTATATCTATAATCTATAATTTAACCGATAAAGAAGGACAAGATTATCAATTAGACGTGTAATTCTTATTATAACATATGTTGTTATATTCCTTTTAAATATTAAGGACGTATTTTTCGCATACATTAAAGTGTCTACGATTTTATGACTTTGTGATGATGTCGATTGTTTTATATATATAAAAATGCTCATCGTTGTTTCGCTAAAACTCGAGAGTGGCCGGACCGATTTCGCGAATTTTTATCTTTATGTTTAAACGGAAACATGTATAATATATAATATATTAGATAGAAAATTGACTTGTAAATGTTGTTGAGGTTTTTATTGACTACTGTATGAGTGTATATTATAATTTTTAATTAAAGTTCTAAACCGATTTCCATGAATATTTTGTGGATTCGAGAATCGTTTAGATTTACAATTATTTAGTTTTTATTTAAAACCTGCTTACAGGACAACGTCTTTCATCTAGTCTTTAATTAAAACGAATATGTATGTAAAAAACTAATTTTGCATACAAAGGGTGTGTTTACCCTATAAGGCAGTCGCGGGTAAGCTAAAAATAACTCCTGGCCATCGCCGCACGTGTCCTCGCCTGTCGGCTGTCTTCCACCGGGCCTGTTTCTAATTAACAAGCAAATAATTTGCCAACTACACCCGAGAGCGTGTACCTTTATAAGCTTCTATAATTTATGGTAGTTGATTTTTATCTATAGTTAAGGAGTGGAATTGACGTCTATTACGTTATAGTCTATAGACGATCAAAGACTACATAGAAACCGATTTTAATCTGTTATCGTCGAATCGAATTCAAATTCGGAAGTCAAGTTTGTGGTTTTCATTTGTTTTTTCATACAATAATATATCGTTATATTCCTTTAACACATTTACATGCTCTCTCATTTAAATACTTGTGAGTAATTAACTAGAAGAAATTTGTTTGTAATGCTGACTTTAGGCACCATGGTTAATTAGTAATGTTTTGATGATTTGCTTTTTTAAGGGGCAAACTAAGAGACGCTCAAAAAGGACATTGTTGGAACATTTGGGATATTAAAGTAATTGTTTTCAAGAACTCTTATATATATATTTTTATAGCAATTTATATATATTTGAACCTGAAGTCTATTGTGAGGCTAAAGACAAATCGTACTATAAAATGGTATCGAATGATTGTATCACCGTTATAATCGTATCGCTCTCGAAGGCAACTATTTTAAATAATCAAATTCTATCAAAAAAAAAATATTTTATATGTTTGCCTACGAACTTTTCGGCCCACTTATAGATATGCATTACAATGCGTAAGATTTGGGAAAGTTAAGTTAAAAAATACATATACCCAGCTCTTTCACTTGGGGGGGGGGGGAGGGGTAATCAGTTGACGTTTGAGTCTCGCACTGTCTACGATGCGCAAACTTTCCCCCACTACCTTGTTTGATACTCAAGAAATTTGCCGGCATACATACATTTTTATTTGATTTAGTTATGCATTCCTTGTACTTCACCCTTAATTTAGTTTTTCCTTACTAGGCTTGCCCTATAATATAAACAATTTTGTCGTTACAATTTTAAAACAATTTTTTAAATTAACAATGTATGCTTCCTTGATCTTCAAAGTTAGTCACGTTTCAGTAATGCTTGTTCAGGTATTTAGTGTTATGTAATTTTTTTATTTATTTTGCAGAAGAATACAATGCAAATCATTATATATTTGGAAACCACTATGGTTTGTATTGTAACAATAGCAGTCTTGTCAGGACAAATGCATATAGAAATCGCTTAACGTCAAACATCGTGAGGAAACCGTCTTGCCTTAGACCCAAAAAGTCGACGGCGTGCGTCAGGCACAGGAGGCTGATCACCTACTTGCCTATTAGATTAACAAATGATCATGATACAGATGCAGAAATCTGAGGTCCAGACCTAAAAAGGTTTTAAAGCCATTGATTTATTTATTTTAATATCTAATGATTGACAGAGCCGAACTTGCGTTACTGGGTCCGTGCGTCATGCTCATTTCGTAAAAAGTTTGAAAATCGTTAATTGTTTTATCCGCTGTATGTTTTTGTATGACATTTATATATGAAAATTTTAACTTCTGATGACGTCGACAAAACCTTAATATTTATGATTTAGCGCGAACTATGAGTTGTGTGTGTCAAAATCCAATACGTTTTTAACATATGGACACTTCTAAGTATCGTTTATTTCTTTCTTATTATGAGCACATAACATCCGCTCGAACGGTGAAGGAAAACATCGTGAGGAAACCGGCTTGGCTTAGACTCAAAGAGTCGTAGGGGTGTGTCACACACAGGCACAGGAGGCTGATCACCTACTTGTATATTAGATTGACAAATTATCATGAAACAGATATAGAAAACTGAGGCTCAGAACTAAAAAGTTTTATTGCCACTGAGTTTTTAAATTAATAGATATTATGTAAGTGACGAAAGTACATTTTAACAGTTTATCAATATGTGTATTTGTCTTATGTAATATTTACTAAACGATAATAAAGATTATTTTTATGCCATTTTCGCAAAGGAGTAGCAAAATGTTAATTAAATATTAAGAACACACAAACATCCTTTTAATTAAAAAAACCGGGTTTTTTTCTTCTTCCTCAGGGTATAAGTCGTCTAAGGACAATAAGTTATATGGCTTATCCAAAGTTAAAGACCATGAAATTATTGCTTTTCGCGTTTGAACGCACGATGTATAAAATAAATCTATTATTCGTATTCTTAAGTTTTACACTTTATATGCCTAACGTTTGAGCCCCGGTTATGCATTTATATCTCAAACAACATTAGCGTAAAGAAAAACATCGTGGGCAATACGTCAATTGCCTGATAAGAGAGAAGTCGAAATCCAGTCATCCAGAGTACATATGATGTACATAGCAAATGACCAAAATTATCTTAAACAAACAGCAATACATACCATCCACCTTGTCTTGTAAGCGTGAAGCCGAAGCGAGCCTCTCTATCCACCGAGACTCTGATGCCGATAATCCCCAGCCCCTGGGGAGACACAACCTGGCCCCGCATCACCGACACACGGCTGCACATACCAGGCCTCATCAGATCGGGCCCAGATATAACGCAGAGCACAGTATGATACGATTCACAAGTATTAAAAAGATTATTAGTATTCAAAATTATGATTCATTTGTAATTCAGTATTCAGGAGTCTTATATAACTCTTTAAAGCTCGCTAAACATCTCTCTTTGAATTGTGTAATTCATTTGAATAAATTTTTTGGTGAATACTTTCTATATTAAACCGCTAATGATACTTTGTTGATGACCAGATTACCACATGTTCCTTTACAATGTGTCTATGACTTCGAAATATGACGAAACAATGTTGAATATAAATACCAAGTTCTACTAGTAATTTAAATAACTATAGACAATGTTAAGAGATATCTTTCCGGAAATCATTCACTATGGATTAATAATAAAATATCGGTCTCTAAATGAGAATCTACAATTCTATTTAACGTAAACACAAAGTTAGTGTTTCAATTTTGGAATGAATATGAATGCTAAAAATCTTTCGAAATAATTTTATTGAAATGTCGACCTAAAAAGTTTGAGACTATTAAATATACTCAAGCTGGCATCTCCGGCGTACTTCGGATAGGTCAAGTGCCGGACCGAACACGTTCTATGAAATTATTTTTATTGCCAATCGTCTGCAGGCGAGTTTACCAATTAAATTCAGTTCAAATAAACTGTTATAGCAAAATTTTTGAGGTCTGAAAATAGAAATTACTTCATTAAATAGCTTTTGGCATTGAATAACACTTTTTCTTAATTTAGGGCTTGATCCTGCCGAACAAAATGGAGATATTATTTTATGACTCAAGTCTAGTTATAAAAGCAATTGACTTACGATGAAAATATTTGTTTGTTCTTTAATGGTTATTGTTGTCTATACAGAACACGTCATTAGTAGTAGTCTGTGTCATTATCTATTATAATTTTTAAAGTTTTTGTTGTCCATGTATGTACAGAACGTTGTGTTGTCAACTATCAACATTAGCAGTCTGTGGGACAAACTATTTGGTAATCTATGAAAAAACATAGATATAATCGAGTATGTAGGACCTTGTGAATCGTTTCATTGATTGGAGCTTCACAAATTAGTGGAACTGTGCTCGCACGTTTTATCAGTTTCTAAAAACACTGTGAAAGTGAAGTATGAAAATAAAATTGAAAAATAAAAGAAGATCTTAGCATCGCACATTCTCTTCAGGATCAGCTAAATATAGGGCAAATTCCAGTTGACATTCGTGAATTTAATATCAAACATTTACAGATAATGTGAACTGAAATCTTCCTAGGAACGTAGGTTATATGCATGTAACAGCTGCCACATAGACCATAATAGTAATTTGTTGACATTATACGAGTATGTCAATTGTCAATGTTCAATATCGCTGGGACACTTGAAATTGGTGCAAGAAAATATTCTATGTACTGCAAAACAATGTTAAAAGCATGAAATGTTATTATCGTTTTTAATAATCAAAACATTACCGTCGTCCGTCTTCTTCATTGAATTAAAATTCGCTAAACCAGGAGAGCTGAAACTTACCAAAGAAAGAGTTACCAACAACTATCATAGAGAATCTAATTCAGTTCTAAATTTAAACACATCTTTATGCTATACACAGAACAGCTGTAAATTAGTTTTCACAGACAATATTCTTGATGATTTACATATTATGTAAAGATGAGACAATACAGATGACGATTATATTTTATAAAGAACTTGCAGCTCCTTTGATGTATTTTATACTTAAGACTACTTAAACACATTATAAAACATTTTGTTTGCACCAATTTCGAAGTGCTAATTAAGTATTATCAATGACCGTGTTATGTAATGTAAGCAATGATTGTATAGTACAAGTCGACGTACTACCGTCTTGCTGTGAAGTAGCCGAGAACATTCAAAAGTTGTATTTGGTTAGTTACGAGGGTAGGATCTAAACACATAGAGCTTGGGCAGAGGGTAAGGGTTTGGTTAACAGATGAAAGACGCAGACAAAGGGTAAGGAACACATAAAGGGGTAAGTTCATTTGAAGCTAATTTTGCGTGTTCGCTGAATTTTGCTCGATTAAACTTATACGATTCGCGTCTCACTTTTGTACATATAAAACCTAATGTGTTACTAACGTCTTGCGTGAAAGCGTAATGATTTTCCTAATTTTCACATTGTCTAACAAAAATATACCATAGTATATGTGAGCTATAATATAAGCACAGTAGACGAGAACAATAAACATTACAAAAACATTGCGGCGGCGACAAGTGCATGAGAAAATTCCAATTACAGTACATGATAGCGACGCAGTGATTTACGGATCAATTTATTAAACTTGTCGCCACCACAAAGAACATACAAGACAGACATACAGATGTTACATACACAGAGAGTAAACAAATACAAAGGAGTGAACGAAATATAAAAAGCTAAAGTATCGCCTTTCGCGTGCCGGTCGGGCATGCGGAGGGCTGGGCATCACACATATATGCAGGAGTAGCAACAAAAGGGAAGAGGTCAACAGATACAGAACACTGAGGGGCGAGGGCGGGCTGACTGACACTTACCATGGTGTAAAGGAATTCCAGAACTCGCTAGGAGTGGCGGACACACGGCGGCACAGGGACACAGAAAGACAGGACAGATTACTACACAGATACCTACAACCCTCAGTGCAACCCCACCCCGACAGCAATCGACGCGAACGATTGCGCTCGTCTACCCCGGTTACCTTGCGTTTTAACACTTGTTTTAGTATGATTAATAATATTAGAATTTCGTCACATGTTTAATATTAATGATTCAAACAAAAAGCCCGTTTGCATTAGAACAAAACCACCACTATTATCGTTTAATATAATTAAATAATGAATTAAAAATTTGATATCAATTTAAGTATGCGTATTTAAAAGGTTGCACCAAGATAATGGTTCTATTTAAACATGAAGTGAAAGACATGCTGGATGGTGAATAAACGGAGGTCCGTCAAGTGTTATGTTATTCACATCTAAAGAAACAAATGCCAGAACGCAATATAACCCTTCCAGACTCCTCAACACAAATAAAATAGTGAAGCGGCTTGTGTTTTAATGCAAACAAACTTTTGAGGCGCTTTTGCATATAAAGCGAGGTGGGTTTACTACTTTATTTTCTCAGTTTTGCTTTGTCTTGTTCGTTATTGTTCGGATTTCTTCTGATCGTTTTATACTAAAGTCTTTGTCTTTTTGGAAAATGAATGGTTTTCCTCTCTTGTTATAGTATTTTTAAGAACGCTCGACTCCGATCATGAGAGAAACCTAACATTGATTGAAACATTATATTGTAACAGTTTTGGGTGGTGTCTATCATGATTCGAGCTTAGAAATCGAGAATTTTCCAAATTGTGTTTATGTACCAAATAAAGACAAACAAAACTGTTTCGAAGCTGAGCACTTTAAATAGATAAGTTAATCGTATTAGACGCTTTATTTTAGACAAACAGGTAGGGTAAGACACACACAAAGGATTAACATTAGACAATACACAACACATCGGATCTGGTGTGAAAAAATAAGATGAAAAAATGCACACTTTATTAAAAGTACAAAAAATAAATTTCATCCATGCCAGGACATCGAAACTTCGTAAAAAATAGGAAAATCAAAAAACTTCCACCAGGTGAAACAAAAATCTTAATTTAAGTTAAAATAAAAGAAACACACCAAATCCTTGGAGGGGTTAAGGAAGATGAGTGGGATATGGTCAGGTGCTAATTCCTACATCATGTTTTTATGATTGCTATCCAATATGATACACTAGATCATCATGATCACTAAGATTTTGCTGTGCAAATTGTAACCTAATCCAGTAAACGGCCTACTTCATTTTTTACATGGTGTTGTTTCCTACAAACTAGAAGACCTACCTTTCTGAGTATTCGTCCATATGCGCGTAGCTCTGGACAGAGTTCTCTTCTATAAGGAACTTGACTCGTTGGTAGAACGAAGCGGTAACTGATGGTGGTTGTTTACGAAGTAGAACCTCGACGGGGTCATTGGAGGCCAAACACATGATGTGTTCTGTGCATTCTGGGCGACTGCAGCATTCGGAATCCGAGCAGTCCGTCATGCCATCTTCAAAATTCGGTAGATTCTTTTTACAAACGTTTAGCTACATGTTACGGAACTGTGCCGAACATGTGTTCTTAATTAATTTATAAGAAGTTTAATGGTTATACAAAACCTTTTTAGTCATCAACGCGTGGACTGTCTGTAGTGTGTACGAACAAGAGTAATAATTTAGGTTACAATTTTTAAGGATTCCTCCTCAATGACATGTAAACGATTTGATTAATGTGAAACTATTAAAATATTATACTTAAAGTATAAAAGCGTATTTATTGAATTATTATTAGTTATTTAAATGATAAGTCAATAGTTTTTGGTATTAGTGCGGTAGAAAAATCCATAAAAATCGATACAACGGCGTATAAACACGATTTAATGTATTTCATATATTAGTTTACCTTCGTCGTTGTCCTCGTTATCACTGCAAGAAAGTTCAAGAGCAATGGAGCAGTCAGTTCCAGCCCAGCCATCAGCGCAGGAACAACGATATACACCGTCTTCGAGGAGGCACTGTCCGTGACGCGAGCATCCATTTGGACAACCAGCTAGACAGTATGATAATCAGTAAATATTGCAAAGAGTGAGTTAAAACTAATATAGAAAATAAAATGTATTAATATGAAGAAGATTCGCCTAAAGTCGAAGCTAAAATTTCGTTACGCTTCAATATGCCAGACCTCGGCTCGCTTCAAGAACACAATAACACTTTACAATATACTTATAATTAAATATTTGTATATATATAACAGAGGGCAAACGGGTAGGAGGTTCACCTGATGTTAAGTGACCTGATGGATACTCACATGGCCAGAACGCTCGCAAGTTTTTAAGAATTGGTACGCTCTGATGAACCGTAAGTTAAATTGGTTCGGAAATACTACATAGGGCTCGTTTAGTAATAAGTCAAAAAAAAGTAATGTATAGAATTATGTCAATATGTTGGCATTTAGCAAAATGCTAGTATAAAAAAAATAAACACAAGACCCGTTGGTGGAAGTCACGTACCGAAGCTTCACGTTTGGGTCGACATAGCCATATTCATAAAACAGTAATACACTTAAAGCTTCTGACTAAAGTAATCATTTGTTCTGTACTATATTGAAAAGAGCTTTTAGCAGTAAGACCGCCTAAATCCTTTGGTTTCGCCATGTGTTATTGTGACTTAATTAATGCAATAAACTTTATAGTGAACCATGACGATGTCTTATTTACTTGGCGTGTCGTTAAGAAAATTATTATTACCTTATTATAATATTTCTGATTTTAATAAATTATTTATAACATTTATGACAAACGAGCCTACGGTACTCCCAAACAGGTGAGTCATCGCAGCCGAGTGCGTTGCCGTTCTTTGGAGGAGGCCCATTAAACAATTGGAGATCGATGTCCCAGGGAAATCTTCCACAGGGAAGCGATTTCACAGTAACTTTCGCATAAGTTCATATAGAAGATACTTACGTATGGTACAATGTCTTCCATTCCATCCCTGTGTACAAACACAAGTGCCATTCTTACATTGCCCGTGTTCATGACACCGTGTATCGCAGGGTCTTTGATCACACATCGATCCTGTCCAACCATCGTCACAGCGACAAACACCTTCCGCGCAAACTCCGTGCGGCCCACAATCCAGTGAACATACCACTGTAAGTTAATTACTTTCGTTATAATTTGGACTTACAGATGAAATTGTTTTTTAAAACCGATTTGCAATCGTAATATTGGTTGATTAGATTCTATACCTAATTGTGTTCGCAGAATATAGGTAGACCAAATTATACGTTGTCCCCTAATTTTATACACGATAACCATTTATATTAAAATAATTACGTTGACCGGAAACTTCACTTTAAGTTTGTAACGATATAATATTAAGTTCTGTTGTTCGTTATTTTAGTAGTAATAAATATGAATATTATAAGGTATTTAAATGTAACTACTATATGTATAGTTTTAGGTAATAGGAGGCTAAGAGTGATTTAAAACAGTGGCAGAGAGTTTCTTGCAAGTTCTTCTAGCCCGCTCTAAGCCCTTGACTTGCGAACTGGTTGTAAATGTAAATTTAGAATTTAAAATCTTTTCTGTTGACAATTATAAGTGTAGTGTTTACCTATATGTATAAAGTTATGTTGAGTTTGAGTTGGTAACGGTAGACAGTAGACCTGATGTTAAGTGATATCGCGTAATACTTCACTAGCGGTACAGGTTTGTTGTTACTTATATAAATATGAAAGATGTTTTCTTTATAACATTAAATATTAATTGTCGTTTGTTTATGGTTTAGTTTCAGATTTCTTTTTGTCTATTAATGAACTGATGGATTCTGTTTCATATATTTCGTTCGTCAATGTATATTTTTTTGCTTTGTGTATTGTCTTCGTGTTTTCTCTTATACCTAATATGAGCTTGTGTTAGCTCTAAGATTACTTATTAATAAATAAATTTTATTGTTATATTAAACACCTAAAAAGTAATATAAATTTCTTTTTTAAGTTAAGAAATAAATACTGTATATTTGTGTGTTGGAAATAAAATAATGCATATTTCCATAATATTAAAATGTACGTGCGAAGATGGGACCGTCAGTCTCTTAATCGTCCTTACCTTGAGAGCAGTCATCGCCGGTGTACAGTGGATCGCAAACGCACCTCCCAGCATCAAGATCATAGATGCCTCTCTGAGAGCAAGCTGGGAGGCATCTTTGGACCCTGGCGTCACGATCTGTGCACGCTGCGCCTCTCCACCCCGCGCGACAAACACACCTTCCTCGAACGCAAGAGCCGTGACCACCGCACGTAGGATCCAGACAATCCTCTGCATTATAAAATTAATTATACGGTTGTTTTGGGAATGATAAGGTGATTTTTCTTATAGTGTATAAGAATCCAATGGATTTGTAACACTTAAAAGTGTTGAGCGCGTGTTCAGTCCAGGAGCGTCTTTTGTACAATATATTTATTATTTGGAAGTTTATGCGTACTTATAAGATGCAAAGAAAAATCTTTTCAACACAGTAAGGAACTATATATGTAATTTAAAAAAAGAGAGGACACTACCAGAAACATTGGAAGGTAGAATAGATAGCGGGAAAGGATTAGAAAATTGTGGCGAGGATGAGAGACAATGGGAAGTAAGTATTTGGAGGAAGCCTTCTTAAGTTCTCTGGAGTACCTACTAATGGGGAACGATAAAAAATAATAACATGGACTTAATGAAATCTAATGTAGTACTCGAATAAATGGTATTTTTATTTTATTTATAGGTTTCAATTTGAATATAATCTCATTCTTTAAAACGTATTACAATTCATTACATATTTCAGTTGATGGCTCATGGCTCTTTGCTAACGACGACAATAACGAACTATCAAATAGTTGTTTCCTAAGTAATTAAAGTGAAAATACCTTCATCACATTTAACTCCTTTCCATCCAGGCTTACAATGACATTGTCCCGCAATACATCGTCCCCTTCCCGAACAATCAGCGGGCTCACAATCGTGGGCCGGCACGTCGCATTCAGCTCCTTTCCAACCTTCTGAGCAATGACAAATTCCACCGGCGTAAGCACCGTGACCGGAACAAAGTACGGGGCACACGCCTAAAATCACAATAAACATTTTTATATCATGTTCTTCATACACAATACACAAAACTATTCATTACTTACTTTTCGAACAATCGTGGCCTTCAAAACCATCAGAACAATCACATTTTCCTAGATAACAGGAGCCATGACCTGAACAGTCATCTGGGCAGGAATTAGTTACACCTTCAGCTTCAGTTACTATCATTTCAACTCTGTGGGGTTGAAGTTCGTCATTGTAAATTGATATGAACCATCTTCCCGTATCCAGATACTGTAGAATGCTGACATTGACTCTCATGTCAGTAGACCGCCTTGATATTGTATGGTTCCATCTTTGGTGAGATTTAGGCGAGATGAATAAAGATTCGAAATCGTTAAAATTATGGTCGGTAATGTCTCGTGAGAGGGTGCTTCTTTTTCGTCTAAGTCTATGATCAACTCTACCACCACGAATAAACTCCACAAAGTCGTATTGGGTGACACTCGGTGCGACATTTCTTCTTCCGTAAACTGCGAAATTTGCTCCCCATGGAACTGTGAAGTTAAGACTGACAAACGCTGGCTGTTTATTTCTAAACTCCGAGCTCCAGAATTGATAAGCCGGTATGGTTGCACTATGTAGTTGGTCAAATTCTCTAACTTCTAAGGCGGGTGACCAAGGTGGTGGTGCTGCTTGTTGGGCTTGCTGTGGTATCACTGCTGATTCTATAGCCGCTTCAGCTGTTGTCGACCATCCTAAAGACGACGTTGATATCGATTCTGAAATAAATATTATTTTACAAATATGTTCACAAACAAAACTACACAATTCATTAAAACATTCATACCATCAGAAGGAGAAGATGTTGATAATGCATCTCTTATCCCATGAGAATGTGTAACAGCCTTTACATCTTGAACCAGTATGCAATTAGAATTGTCTATATTACTTTTAATTGACGATAATGCTGAAACAAAATAATAAAATATAAAATAAAGGCGACACAAGTCAAACGTATTATATAATAGATATTAATAAATTTACTGTCCCTAAACATAGAACAGCTTCTTCCGCGGTATATACAATGCAACTAAATGCTGGAACAACCTGCCACCTCCAATTCGCGTCATCCAAGGCATTACGTCTTTTAAAATAAAATATAAAAGTCATCTTTTGGATGTCAGTTGGTTGGGTTGGTCATTTAGTTGCATTGTTTGTGTATTCTATGTTTCTATGTATTTATAATTAGATGTTTTTATTCTGTTTTATATATGATCAGTATATATTGCTGCCACAAGATCCACTGAACATTTGTGTTGCTGGTGACAGCCACTTAGGGGCCATTTTTTCCCTCTTTCTTTATAAATACGATACATTTTGGATTATGTATGATTTTTTTGTTACGGACAGCTATTTATCTCTGAAATTGACGTTTGCAAGATAGTATGGTGCCACTGAACATCAGCGTTGCTGGTGACTGCAACTGAAAGCTAAGTTGGCTCCATTTTTGATTAAAGTGATTAAGTTTGTATTTATTTTATATTTATATGTGCTTGAATTAAATCAAACGTTTTGATTTACGTATACGTATGATTGATTCGTTACGGACTCGAGCTATAGCTGTATGTTAAATTGATGTCAATTGCGACACATCTGATGTCACAATACAAAATCGGGTTCATAAAGACGTGTCACTGGAGAATGTGACGTTTGATAGCATGCAAGAGTAGGGTATGTGTCGTCCCGTCGAGTTTTAATTAACCGACGCAATACGCAGCGCTTTTCGTAGAACTATGACGGAACAATTGGATTCGGTACCTAAAGCGTCTATCACGTTCGGTTCTTGCTATACCGATAACCAATGTACAAAGCAACAGCACCGTGCTACGTAATTTAATAGGGTAATTCTTCACGCTTCTAAGCTTAAACACGACAAGCTTTACCGAGCTTTCGAGCGTTTTTTTTATAAAACCGTGAAGTTGTGAAGCTTTAGATGTTTTTATAAAGCCATCGGTGCATTTATAAGCCGAAGACAAGACGTCTTAGCCTTAATAAAGACTATATGTAGTGTTATTGGACACTATGTTGAACATCCTCAGTAGAAAATTTGGTGACAGTTAACTTACTAGTCTTAAGTAAGGTTAATGTTCCATGATGTCTCAGTGAAGACACATGTATTAGAAAAACTAGACAAACTGTATTAATTATAACTAAGCAACGCCGTCTAAACATAAAACTTACGTATGTAAAATTTAACATAACTAAAGTGTTGGTTTTGATTTAAAAATAGCATTGTTAAGTGCCTTGACCTACTTCTCTCAAGGAACTACTAGTAAAAATCAAAATTGTAATATTTCTTATAAATTTTTTGTAATAGTTATGTTTACCACAATTGTCATGTTTTGTAGAATAGGTAGCTTGTATCATAGTATATATATATATAATATTATACTGTGGTGAACTTAAATAAATAAAAAAGTTAATAATGAATATATATGCGATTATAGGCATTTATTTAGAAGACATTATTTAATCCTAAGTTTGATTTAAATAATACATTTCCGTGCGATTAGTTTAACGATACTACCAATAAATGGTCCATCCAATTTAAATGAGAAGTGATTTTTATTAATGTAATTTATGAGTATGGAGCGTGTGTCGCAGCAATTATGTTATCAACAGTCGTCGGGCCATCTATCTCTAGATTTGGTGATAAGAATCTCGATGCGTTGACGCCATTTGGCTTGCACTTTGAATTGGGCAATTTACGTTAACTGGAGGGTCGATAATAACTTTTATCTCCCGATCTGTAGTTAAATTGGTAATTTATTCATGGTATTGATTAAATCCCCATGGCATCTTGAGTCATCGTAGACCAGTGAGATTTGGTAATGATATAACTTAGTATACGTTTAAAAAATATCATTAAAAATGATTTTTTTTTATACGGGCGCATTGATACCTGATGTTATGTGATACTTTTGATGGCAGAGGCGTGTGCGTTGCCTTTAAACAGATTATGAAGATTTTATAAGCTAAAATACTAGTCGTAATTGCTAGTCGTTTTGTCTATAGACAGCTGTTGTTATTTACATGAAACCTACGACCCGTAATGTTACGCTATATATCCTATATTAACGCTGACGAATGGTATAATTGAAAAGCTATAATTACGTCCCTTGTAACGTTTTGTTAAAAAACTATATATGTATGACGAGAAGAGAGACAGGACCACCACAAAAGAGAAAATTAGAATAGTATATACAAAATAGTAGCGAAGTTGAGACACAAATCGAAGAATATGGAGGACTTCGTTCCGTTGGAGGTCGTGTTCTATAAATAAAAATAATAATAAAAATGTTTTTGTTCATTAAACACAATTCCTCACAATGTGTAAGATTTGAGGACCCTTTTAAGTAAAACCTGTGTCAGCGTTAACAGCTCTTCCGTGGCAAACGTAATAGTAAATTCCATAACAATTTTTTAAATTTTTTTTATGCATGTGAGTGAATGAGTGACTGTAATGTGTACATATTAGGTCTGTGGAAGATCTGGAACTTTACGTAACGTGTGTTCCTAAGCCAGTCCTTTAATTTTTTTTTTACACGGTGAGTCTATTTAATTTATTATAGATGTAGTCTCAGTAAGGAAGACAGTTACTGTCTTAACGATGACAACATCCCCGTTTCTAGATACAGCCTTCGATAGGTGAGCGCTCTGATAATATTAAATATAATAACAAAAACTTAATGTAATCCTTAGTATAGGCTATTTTTATTGTATTTATACGTCATAACGTAAATTAAAGCGACAAAGAAGTTCTATAATTAATTTTAGTTCTAACGGTCGTAAACAAGAGAGAAGTACGGGTGAACGAGCGTAAATGACGCAATTTCCTGCCCACAAAAATGATAAATTGCAATGTGGTATCGCGACTTTTTGATGATCCCTCGTAAAATCTATAAATTTACGGAAAGAGGGTAACATTGAATACGTCTCAAATCACGGAACGATTGTGTGCAGATGGACCATGTTTGCAGATATATCTATAGGTACTGTATACATGTTTGTTTATATATGGACAAAGTTAACTTAGAGTGTGATAGTTATGCTATGTTTTGGCCTGTTTATTATAATCAAAGCGGATTCAAGTTCTTATTAAGGCGTTCGATATGTCCGATACTATTAAAACAATATATTTCAGATAAAAGAACAGTATTTTGATTTTTGAATTGTTTGTAGTACAAAGTGTATTTTTGTGTACTACGTCGATTGTAGGTACCAACACAGTTCCATTAAGCGACGTTTGACGGGCTTTATGACAATAAATTATAGATATGTGTGATATTTGTTAAATTACTTCGATTTATTATTGTTATTGAATATTCGTTTTTGCACTGTTGTCTTCTGTTTCTTGCCTGCTTTTGTACTTTATTATTGTAAATAATTAATAATGTATTGTATTAGTATATCTTTTTATGTGACTCAGAATTTGCGTAGTGGCGTCAGCCTCGGTTGTCAACCAATGGATAGTTCATTGGTGTTCAACATATGGACCCAAAGAGTCGGCGGGGTGTGTCAGGCATGGTTATTTCACTTGTAAGTATATGTTGTAATGTTCTGAATAAGAAATATATATCTTAAACCGTAATACTATGTTCATATATAAATACATATGTTAAAGGAAGTGCACCAAATTATTTTTCTCAAAGTCGTGGACACACGCAGTAGTTTTCGAGTTAATACAATTTATTGTAATACGATTCAGCATAGATTGCATTGGAGATGGGGGAGCGAAACTCGTTTGAGTCCCGAGGGAAGGCAGACTCGGTATTAGTCACGTGATAAATCTTCAGTCTATCTCCCTTTTTCAACATGAGACGGTAATCACATCTCTTACTTTATAAATATGATAAGGGTGAGGTCCGCGCGCCATATCGCGAACATACTGAAATATCCATTTCAAAGTGACAATGTGATGTAATAAATCTTCGTTATTAATTGGTTATAAATGTTGATAAGATTTTAAATCGATAGATAATGTAATTAAGATAAAGAACCGGCTGTTATAAATGTATTTTTATAATTATAATCAGAACTGTTTAAATATTTTTATTCGTTACAACGGCGTTGTCGTTTTGACCGGAGCGTCGTCCAGTATGGTAAATTTATTGACTCATTTTATGGAAAACTGAGTTTATTCATTATTTTCATTTTCCTTGTATTTTTACGTTAATATGCAAATAGGGACCGATATCATTTAAATAGAAAATAATGTCATAACGTATAAAACACGTTGTTAAAGGTTATATACGTTAATAAATGCATTCAAAAGTTTCACGAAGATGTATATATTTCAAAAAATGTTTGCCAGCACAAAATGAACAATAAAAAATTTACATCCTTATTATTTTATACATAATATCTATTGCTATAGCTTATATTGCTTATAAATTTATTTATGTAGCCAAAAGCTTTTATAAAAATTACAAAACCAAATATATTAATGAAGAATTACCATGAGATTATTATAGTAAAATATAATACTGATAGATATTGGTGTATCGTGTTTTTGAGATGGTATGTGTGACTATTGTGTATATTATTTTGTAGGCTATTGTTCTAAATATGCTATCTTAAAATATATATAAATGATTGCAA
Organism: Pieris brassicae; assembly: GCF_905147105.1. Classification (NCBI taxonomy): domain Eukaryota; kingdom Metazoa; phylum Arthropoda; class Insecta; order Lepidoptera; family Pieridae; genus Pieris; species Pieris brassicae. The sequence goes on along the minus strand of NC_059674.1, from coordinate 3,367,761 downwards.
ATTTTTGGAGAATATAATTCTGAGAAACTGTGCTGAAGAGAAGTGGATGGACAATTTTAGTGGAAATATAAATATGTATTAATTCATTATAACAATGCATTACAATGTGTAAGATTTAGAATACCTTTTAAGTAAAAAATATCTGTGTAAATTCCCAGCTCTTCCATAACAAGGTTAATAGTTTTTTTTGTTGCACACGTGATTGCATGTCAGTAAATGAGTGTGATGTGTGTTAGTTAGGTCTCAGGGACGAAGTTTATTACGTCGTTATGTTTTTTTTATTACACTAATTGCCAAATTTTTAACAAAGTAATGCACATATCACCCTTGCATTAAATTTGTAGTGAGCTTTAATAAAACATTTGGGGCTCGAAATTTCAATTATATTAAAGTTGCAATGTACGTGATATAACGAAGGGTGTAACAGATGTTCTAAACCTGTAAGATTAGGATTAATGTCGGCTAATATAGCTTTTTATTCACATCCGGAATAGGCGTGCTCGACAAATCCATTGTGTTGTATTGGAATGCCAACTGGACTATTAAACGTGTTGTTCTGGGTAAATCTAGTTATAATATCGTATTTGTATATAAAAATAATAAGTAGTAATGAATTAATGACTTCGTACTTTCGATCCTCGGCTGTGCACCAATGGACTTTCTATCTATGCGCATACAGCATTCGCTCGAACCGTGAAGGAGAACATCGTGAGGTAACCAGCTTGTATTAGAACCAAAAAGTACATGTGTCAAGCACATGAGGCTGATCACCTACCTGCCTATTACATTGACATGATCATGAAACAGTTACAGATATACTGAGGCCAAGACCTAAATAGTTGTAGTGCCACTGAGTTATTAATTTTTATTTTTAATATGTCGAAGAAACTGTTTTTAGCAGTAAGACTCATTTAGATACTTTGTCTTCATTTATTTAATCTTATTTTATCTATGTTTTGTGTTATGATCATAAAGTGTTATGCTAAGTTAACTTATACATTCATGCTAATGTTTAAATTTGCTTTATTACTATAGTTTATATTTTATTAAACCAAATAGACATTTGACTCGCGAAATCTGATAACCAAGAATACTGTCAACGTTGTTTGAATTGTAGTCTGTGCTCTACCCCAATTTAATTCGATCACAATTCCCTCGGGCTATGACTTAGAACATCCCATAATTACATTAGAACTTTTACTTCGTATTTATTCAAAAGTATCGATTCAACTATAACTTTATGTAATAGGAAAAGTTTCAACTGTAATTATATAGTAAATCTAATTTATACTTAAGACTTTGATGTGACGGTAAAATATTCGAATTTAGAACAAAATTGTCGGCGTGTTATTCTTATCTGTGAGACGGTGCGGCGTATCTGTGGAATCTAAAGCGGTGATTTGGTGGCGTATAAGTCATTCAATTAGAAATCCGTATATCCAACATCAGTATGCAGGGTGCTTATTGCTTATCTCTATCCATAATTTAATAGATTTCTAAATGAAAGATCCGATACGATATTTTGTGTTGCTGTTGATATTTCTCTATATTGCTATACTATGACACAAATGTCTATTAAATTATCGTATCTTTTGAAATTTTTGATGATTGTGTTTGGTTGAGTGAGTTCAATAACCTTGATGCCTTCTTCGTCTAAAATAATAATACATTTTTGAAGTGAAACTTCTTTATCGGCGTTGAAAAAAAATATACCGTCACATTTTTCGGTTACGCGTCACATTTTCCCGTTACGCGCCATCTTTTTCTTGTCCCTACCACAGTTGATTCGAAGCATTTAATAACAAAAATATATAATAACGATAACCATGATAGCAAAAATTCTATTAGATACAATTAATTAAATTCTGTAATAATCTTAGTAGTAATAAGGTAAAATAAAATAATTGTATTATTTGTATTCATGTCTATGATAATAAAAGAATTTTGTTAAACTTTATCTAATTTAACTTTATTTAACCAATTTCTGTAAAGTTGCATATAGTAGATCATTTTTCGACAAATAAGGTCACATGCACACATTTTTTTAATTAGAAAATATTAAAAAAAAAAATTTATTCTTGAAATACATTCTCTTAAAGTGGGGAGCAATTGTTACACGTATGACCAGACCTCGCTCGTTAATACTGATTGAGTGACGATCAGAATGAATTTTATCGGTATTTCATAATTAATACTGGATTGTAAATCTTTATTTTTGATTACGGAGGGCAAAAAGGGCAGTCATCGCAGCCCATAATCAATAGTGGATGCCTTCTGAATCTGGTCATCGTGAACGGATGAAACTATTTTTGTTGTGTTGGCTACTGTCAGGCGGTTTTTATGAGACATTTAAGGAACAGAACACTAGAAAATTAAGGAAAACTTATCGACTTTAGTAATTGAACAGCTAACAAGTGATTGTTTGAGGGAACTGTCATCGATTGACAGTGTGCTGCAAAAGTTAAACACAGATCATTGGAATAATGTTATGTTTTTGTGTACTCCAAATTCAACATTCATAGTAAGAAACAGAATATTATAATTATTTTAACGAATTCTCCTCCAAATGTTTTCTGTTCCTATACTTTTATAACTACGAGATAGAAATCTTATGAGGGCAAAGTTAATTTCGAACGGAACACTACAAAGTTTAAGAAAACTCAACGGCAATATTAATTTTACAAAAGCGTCAGTTGTCTAAAAGCAGCGAATGACAGCGCGCTGCAAATATAGTTCAATAGGTACAGATCATTGCAATAATGAAGAATTTTGAAAATTCCAAATTCAAATTTCAATATTTACAGTAAGAAATTCTATATTATAAATATTTTAACTGCTTTTTCTTCAATGCTCTATGTTGACTTTACATAACTAAGAGATATAAATCTTAAGAGGGCGAAGTTAATTCGGGATGTTAAAATTAATTAAGCCGCTAAAAATGTTTGAAATGGGCTTTCGCTGGATCGATTTAAGTCGAATGTAGGTCAGTAGTTATCAGTCTTACGCGGCATCTTTTTGATGCTATTTTTGCGATTTCTTAAATGTGTCTGCGGTTTCAGCTGTGTGAGGTCGAAGTCTTTAATTAATTTTTATGTTCCATTTTCAAATTGTCGAGACAGTTAAGTTATGCAATTCATTATTAGTTAAACGTAATTATTTAAGTCTTGTAAACAACTAAATTTGTTACACTGAAAGAACGAATTTGAAGTTAAACATTCTTTTTTAATTTCCGCTAATAGTATAAATTCATCTGTGTGTTTGTCACGCAGTTGAGACAATATTTTTTCAATACAATTCTTATTATTTTCTTTAACAAGGGTTGCCTGGAAGAGGTCGCTTAGTAGCGATATGGCCGCCCGGTTGTTTTTTTTAAAATTGTTAATTAATTTAATTATAAATAAAACGGTACATAGAAGATATAGAAGCGTTAGCAGGAAGCGAATAGAGAAAGAAATCCATAAATAGAGATATTTGGAAAAAGCTGGAGGAGGCCTTCCAGTTCCAATCTAAAGATAGGAAATCGAGTAACAAGAAAAAATGCATATAACAAATCTAAACTGTATATCCAACATTTGTAAAGACTGGAGAAAAATAGTAGTTTTTATCTTTACATTGTAATAAAAAGCCTTACAATTTGATAATTCAGAACATAACTTTAACGAGTTATAATCTTGCAGGTGACACCCGGAGAAATTAAAATTTACAATCTTTTTAATGAATACTTATTTTATTTTTTATGATGATTGTTTATGACCAGAAATGTGGCCAGTCAAGATTCTTGTAATATTTTTAAATTCTTTAACACTTCTACTAACACGTTTGATCTATTAATTGTATTTTAATATATTAATAGAGTTAAAGAGGATTAATCTTATTACGGTTGATTTGTCTATTACATTTCTCAACTTAGAAAATATTATTCCGTCTTACATAGATGTGTTCCATTTTCAAATATAATACTTCTATTGGCCTAAGAAAATTTCAGGCCATTAAATCTTCAACAAAAAAAGTAAATTAAAATATTTGAATAAAGAATGCTTATTTGGCGCCATTTCGAAGGCGCTGTCAATTGTCATTGTCGATTCATACAAATATCGAAAATAATTAAATACGTGTTTTTGCTTTGTAAGTTGAGATTGCAATTTGATATTCGCAGTAAAATTACAAGGGACGGGAATGTAATTTATAACCTCGATAAAACAGAAGCGAAGGGTTTGAGGCAACGCGTTGCCGCGGGTTAGACGAATTATTTATTTTTTCTGTTTACTTTGTTATTAACAGACTTCAATGTGTGCCTGTATATATGCGAGAATGTATATTATATTTATGTCAGTTAAGGAAAACCTCGCAACCGGGAATGCTTATCCAAAAGTCGACGGCTTGTGTCAGGCACAGATGGCACACCAATTAATAAACAGATACGGTAAATCTCAGGCCTAGTTTCACTACTACTATTATTTTTCAGATACCACAAATCATTATTAGATATAAAATTTATTATTACTAGTATTCTGAACCCTAAGCTATTTTACGGGACCCTGTGTGTATTCTTGAGAATTAAACAAATAAAGAATATTTGATTTCGAACATTTGTTTGATCAAACAATTTTCATGTCAAAATTATCGATTTTCTTCATTAGCATTGGTTATCACGTCAACCAATCTCTGATTCATAAGCTCGCTTTTATAGAACAGGAGGTGGGGCAAACGGGCAGGAAGCTCACCTTATGTGATGTGAGACCATGGACATTCACATTGCCAGAATGCTCACAATTACGTAGGCAAAATTCAAGAATTGTACGCTTTTTTTCAACTACAAGTCGAATTGGTTCGGAAATACTATATAACTACAAATATACTATGTAAATTTAATATGATTTATCTAAACTAGGCTTATAGTACATTTAAGTCTCACCAGTAAATATTGGGACGTGATAATTAATTGCCTTTTACGAATATATTACTTTCTCATTAAAAAATGAAGTGTACTGTGTCTTGTTGTATGACCGCGATTAACTCAAAAACTAGTCAACATATTTCTAGAGGCTCTCTTTAGGTGTATATATTTATCGTTTTATATAAACGCCTGATTAATAATAATTGAAGAGCTTGAAAATCTTTGTCAAAGTACATAAAATAAGCTACAACCTTTTTAGGTCTTGTCCTCTGATTTCTATATCGGTTTCCTGATAATTTGTAAATGTAGGTGATCAGCCTTCTGTGCCTGACACACGCACGTTGACGTTTTGGTTCTTATACAGGCTTGTATATTATTGATTTCCTCACGATATTTTCCTTCAGATCTTGACCTAATGTTTAATGTGCACATAGAAAAAAAGCCAAAGGACAAGCAGGGATCAAACCTCAGGGATGAGCGTCGTATGAAGCCACTAGGCCAACACTGCCTATACGGCTCAAAATAGTATAGCGCTTAATATAAAATAAGCTTGAAAATCGATGAACAAGGGGGTGATGGCTGTTGTTTTACTTCATCCAACTCCTAAGTAAGTCTAAATACTTATTTTTATTCCCTCAGGCGAAAACCTGCATGTTTCTAATTTGCCGACAGCCCGGAGCGATGGATTTTCTCCAATAGGGGCGACTTTAATATTTTCTGATTAGAAAATGCTTCGAGTAATCTTTAATTTATTTCCTCCTTTCATCTGTGGTAGCTTAACGCCATTTATAATTTTCTTTTTGATGTATTAACCACTATAGTTCTACTGTTAAGTATGAAATATAATTATTTTATACAATTTAAATTAGTCATAACAAATCGGACAAGCAAAAAAGGCGGAAAAAAATAAATGAGAGTCTTTTCTCCAACTTCCATTTTGTTTCCTTTGGAGTATAGACTCTTGGGCCGTGGGGTTCAAGTTGGCGCCTGGTTGATAATACCAGTGACGCCCGGAGCTGGTACTTTCCTCGCTCAACAAATAAGTATCGCACTACAGCGAGGAAATGCTGCGTTAAAGATTACTGCCAGGACCTTGTTTAAATTTAATTTTAAATTATTTTTATCATTACTATGTGAAAAATAAATCAATGGCGCTACAACCTTTTTTAAGTCTTGGCCTCAGCTTTCTGTATCTGTTTCATGATCCTTTGTTAAATTACTAAGGGAAGTAGGTGATCAGCCTTCTGTGCCTGACGCACGCCGTCGACTTTTTTTGTCTAAGGCAAGCCGGTTTCCTTCCCCGATCGAGCTAATGTTAATTGCGCACATAGAAAGAAAATCCATTGGTGTACAGCTGGGGATCGAACCTACGACCTCAGGGATGAGAGTCGCACGCTGAAGCCACTAGGCCAACACTGCTCATTATTACTATGTAGGTTAAGAAAATTGTAAACACTGTATATTTGATTGTTATGTTTACTAATAAACATTATCTATTCTAGAACTGTTATAACAATACTTTTAGTATACCGCGTAGATTTCGTCTATATTGGCAAGATTTTTCGACTTCTTCAACAAATCTATTATTGACATAAGACATAGATAGATAGCAATCACGCTATCTATGGGTAACCATATAAAATCCATTCGTTTATACAAACACACGAAAGTTACATTTTGTTGTTGTATTAACAACAGTATTTATTAGACACTTTTGATAAGCCTCGTAATATCGTGTGACGTAATTTTTTTATATCTTACCACAGAAAACTATACTAAAAAACAAACAAGTATAAGTTTACTAAGGAAATTATCAATTGAACAGTTTATCAACAGAAACAAACTATCAACACATATCGCTAATTCCACAGTTCGCTAATTCGCAAAGGAAAATGTCTTGCGATGCGGACATAGTACGGTCATGAAATGAGACAGGAGGGATCAACCCAAACTACTCTTTAGAATTCTCTCCATTGTACGAAATTAATGTGCCTGAGTAAAGATAGAGTATCAAGCCGATCAGTAATTCATTCGAGATTGTGGTATTCAAGAAGGATTAAAGATTTTTTTTAAATTTATAACAGATTATAAATAGTTCTATGATAGAAATTGAAGCGAGGTTTTCTTCCCGTCAATCCACAGAACACATCTATTCCCGCTTTTCAAAGTAAACACACTAATGCAATAGAAAATATTTATATTGGAAACAATCTAATCTGTATTCGAAATGTGTAAATAAAATGCCGGCTTAATGAACGGACAGCCATCCCGCTGTGATTAACTAAACAACGTTATTTATATTAACATTTTGTTCTAGCGTTTCCTACACATAAAAAGAGAATGCTTTTTTTAACGTTTGAAATGTTATTTATGTTCTAGGCATAATTTTTTTAAACACAGCTTGTTAGACGATGTCGAGTCCGAGTCGAGTACGAGTTCTGCTTTGTTGTATCCATACAATCCCTATAAACATTGGTAGGAAGCCTGCTTTAGGCAAAAAGACGGCGTTTGTGGTACTAAAGTTTAATATACGTGATCATTATAAAATATTACAGAACAGATGCAGAAATCTGAGGTTTGAATCTTGTCTGATTTTTTTAAAGGAACTTATGTGGTAATTATGTGTATAAAAGAAGGCTGAGGTCATGACTTTTCATACATCAGGATAGTACATACTTTGTCGAAACAAATCGTATCTACCGCAATGTATTATTCCTCCTGAGTTGTTAAGGCTTTATTTCTGATTTAAACGTTTAACTTTAAGTTTGCCCAAACATTTCGACTTAGGCTCCACCAATTCTTATCTTTTATAATTGTTTTTTGTTTATATATAATTTGTGTTAGCCGTTACGACATAAACAAATAAAAAGTAATAAGTTTTTCATTTTTTTTAAACCCAATCGTGATAGATATACTCAATTATATTGGTCCCCTCAGTTGTAGTTCTAATGTATTAAAGTACGGTATTTTTTAATATGGGCGACCCCGAAGCCCTTGGCTATACAAGATTTTTAAAATATTCAATATTGTCGGTTCAGGGAGATTTTTGTGTTAGATTTTTTTTCTGCATTACCATTACATATTTTATTTATGTACTAGTATTATATATTCGTAATTTTCGCACTTTGCACTTTTTCACAATTCTGTTTCCATTCCACAATTCCATGTTTTCTCAGAATTCGCCCATTGGTCGATATATTGTATATTATGTGTTTACTAATATATGCTCTTTTTCGACATTATTGTAATGCCATAGTCTATATAAAGGTGTATTTATGTAAATAAATAAATATTAAATTCTTGTGCAACATAGTGCATATATTTGTTTAACCCAACGATTATAATTTAACTAACAATTAATTTGGTTGCCTGGAAGAGGTCGCTCGAAAGCGATAAGGCGGCCAGTTGCCCTCCTTTTGATTTAATTATGTTCATTTTTTATATTGTAATGTAACGAAATGTTAATAAATAAACTTACCTATAAAATAGGCGAGCATCGCTGCTAGTATGACGCATAGACATATCATCGCTATGGCTAAGCATTTCCACGTACATCGGTGTTGACATCTCTTGTCTATGTGAAACCGTGAAGGAGAGTACACTGGAACGGGGCTTGGTTGACTAGTTCGAGGTGGGAAGACCGGCATCACCAGCGGCTGATTCGCCAGTTGGCAGTGGCCGCCGAGAGTGCCCCCCATTCCACTCGACATACCCGTGCCAGTGATTCTGTGAACAAATGTTACTTATTATTTCTATGTAAATCAACTGCATCAGAGCGGTGCACTGCAGTGTTGGCGGAGTATGGTAACAATGGACTTTTAATGTGCACAATTGACACTCAGTAAAGAAAAAGCTCTCAGAAAAGACCTACAATCTGAAAAAATACCTATAATCTGAAAAAATACCTATAATCTGAGAAAATATCTATAATCTGAGAGAATATCTATAATCTGAGAAAATACCTATAATCTGAGAAAATACCTATAATCTGAGAAAATACCTATAATCTGAGAAAATACCTACAATCTGAGAATATACCTATAATCTGAGAAAACACTTTTGTCACAGGTCTGTATCAGTTTTGTAACACCTCTGGTTATTTTATGTCAGGCGCATATATTGAAAAATATCGCTTCGATTATTAAATAAAGTGGCTTTAGAGATAACATATATAGTGTGACAAATATATTTATTTTATAGAACATAATAACAGGGTGTCTTCCCCATAATAGAGTCTGTAAGTAGTGTTATTGGGCACTTTAAGTAAAATAGCCTTATTAGTAAATTACTTAAATTATTTATTAGTCTTAAGTTAGGCTAGATCGAATTGTGACGTCTCAGTAAAGACACATGATTAAACACTAAAAATCTCAACAGCGTATCGATTCTCTATTCATTTTATGTATAAATATCTCGGCCAGGATACACAGGTATCTCAGGTAAGGGATAATTCGACAACTGTTGCGTTAAGGCCATATGGTCATTTCATCACAATCCGAAGGTATTATTAGCCGAGATTACAAAAAAGTATTTAAGGTCGCTCCGAGAAACCATTAATCAATTACTGACGTCTGGCACCAAAGATTTACCATATGGCGTGTGTCAGCCACCTGACGTTTGTATATTTTAAAATAAAAAGGTTAATTGAGACAGTTTAATAAAGAGACAAAGACGGTTGCGTGATTAAAAGCAGTTTAAAAAGTATTTAAATATATACAGTATTTTATTTTTTTTTTACCAACACAGTAATCATAATAATAATTAAAAATGGAAATTTTTAAACAAATTTTAAAAGTTTGGTATCTGCGGACGTATCATGTAGTGTACGTACATTGAACTTAAAATCAAATAAATAAATTATACGTCATTAAAAAATTAAATGCTTCTAAATTTAAATTTATTGCAGTTTTCAAATCAAGGCGACAACTGCTAAAATCTCAGTGAAGTTGAAAATAGAACTAATACAAAACTACTTGTGAGGACGAGCAAAATCGCCTTCCCCATTTTTAAATTTCGAATCGAATAGTTTATAGAAACTCGCAACCAAAACAAGTTATAACATAACAGTACATGAAATTGATTTTGTGGCGTCGTTTGTAATATTGAAGATGAGCATTACGCCTAGTGAACATCATTTCCGTGCTTTATAGAGATAACTTAGTTTTGTTTTATTATGATTGACTTGGGTAATAAACCGATGTAAACAAAATTGAAAATCGAGAAAGTACACTATGGATACATTTTATGATGGATAAGTGTCGAATTAAAATAATCTTTATAGGGCCGTTACATGCATTTCTTAGTTTCGTCGTCAAAAAATTTGATAAAGCCTTTGTCGAAGGACAAGCCGTAAATAAATATTATATTACTTTAGGCACATTTATTTTAAATTAGCATGTAATAAAGGCTTTATATTATTTTTGTCGTCACTGTCAAAATAGTTTTTTTTTTGTAATCTTATTACGATTAATAGACATTATTATACAGTCTTGCCATTGTTGTAGTACCAAGAGCTATTATTGGATGTTTAAAGTTCGACTTGATTAAGGCATATTTTATACAATTAACTAAGCATTATTACTGTAAACTAAGAGAAAATTAATTAAAATCAGCAACCGTGGGAATGAAATAGTTAAAGTAAGAAAAGAATCTCGTTTTCTCCTATTCGCTAACTCGGTGCAATCGTATAAGCTTAGCGGTCCTTCACAATCCGTACACCTATATTTAAGAATTCAATGCAATAAAAGCAGTCCGGTCCAGTCTCGACCGTACAAGATAAATGGTGAAGACGCGTTCTCACGGCCCGTGCCTGCATTGCTTTTTTTGTTTCTGGTTTCCGAGTTAGAGGTCGGACGCTTCGGAGCTAGTGACCGCTGCACGCGCGATTATAACGATAAAAACTATGTGACCATGCTATGGATGTCCAACAAGTTTCTACCTGCTGTGAAAATTGCAACGTGTTGTTTAACTATGTGTATTTTTTTCTTATGTCAAAAACGGTACATTAAAGTGTAAGAGAATAAAGTACCGTCTGTATAACTTACATTTTTTAATGATTAACTGTTGTTCTAGTGTTTGTTGAATTCAAATAATTAACAGCAACTATTGTACAGATACGAAACATTTGTCACCGCCATACACCACTGAGCTTTTGGCTATGAATGAACATAAATGAAAAGATTTAAGATTCTTTATAAGTTTCGTCATAGTTATAAAAATAAATCAATGGCGCTAAAACCTTTTTTTAGGTCTGGGCCTCAGATTTCTGTATCTGTTTCATGATCGTTTGTGAATTGAATAGGCAAGTAGTTGATCAACCTTCTGTGCCTGACTCACACCGTCGACTTTTTGGGTCTAAGGCAAGCCGGTTTCCTCACGATGTTTTCCTTCACCGTATGAGTTGAATGCGCACATAGTAAGAAAATCCATTTGTGCACAGCCGGGGATCGAACCAACAATCTCAGGGATGAGAGTCACACGCTGAAGCTACTAGGCCAACACTGCTCTAGTTATATCAGCATCTATGTATAATATGGTAAACGATTCATTTCCAACACACAAATATACTTTACAATATTCTCAACCTACATAGTAATAATAAAATTGACAAATCGAAAATTAAAATCAATTTAAAAAGTTTGGTCCCTGTGGCAGTGTACCATTTACTCGCTGTATTGTGATAATCGTTGAGCGAAGAATGCTCGAGCTATGGGGTCGTTACTTCTACTTATAGTGCCTCTCCATTACTGGAGGTTGGCCGTCAGTCTCCTGAAGCGTGTCTTGTCCTGTGCCAGATGCAACAACTCTTCCGCAGTTGCAATACCAGTCCACTCCCTAACGTTCCGAAGTTAGGTTAGGAAGTACCCTGGTGGATTTTACCCAATATAATTAACTGAGGGGATTAGTAGCGGTGATGGCGCAACACGTGGCCCAGGAACGCAATTTCCGTTTTTTACTATCTGTAGCCAACTTAAATCTTTGATTAGCGCCTGTGCACATGAACCCCACGACTCCAGAGTCACTACAAGAGAACAAAATCAAAGTTGCAGGAGACTATATAGTAAATAATTAAATAATACTCGAATAGCTAAAATGTCGGCTCGTGTGCATAAAATAATTCTCTTGCGTTAATTAGTGCGAGCTCGTGCAACACAACACCTCGCCTCATTATTCACCGGTTCATTAAGAGATGCTGTCAAAATCTTACTTTCCTGCCAACTTAAAATATCTATAGCAAGCCGACAATAGCTTCTGTCGTCGGGCTCATTCATTGTTATTCGACACACGACATTTTTGTCGTTAGTTTATCGTATTACTGTAACGTAACCGAAGTGTATGTAAAACAAGTTGCACTGCATGTAGCGGACGATTCGGTGCGTCAGATTTTTTTTTTAATGGTAATAACATTAAGTTTATGTCACTATATTTAATATCAGGTCCTCCGACGGACTACAGATTCTTCCATTTGTTTCAAGCTTTCCCCCATTTCAAGATGTAATAAAGGAGGGCCTTTATTACATCTTCCTAGGTGTCGTCCTCTCTTTTCTTTTCCCAGTAATGACACATCTGTCATCACAAAAGCTATGTGACTGGCTACTTCAACTTTTTTGAATGTGATACCACTGTCGTTTGTAAGGCGTATTACTTTTTTGTATTTAATTTCAACTAAAGAATATATATAATAATAAACCAATGGCGACAACCTTTTTATGTCTAGGTCTGTTTCCTGATCGTTTGTGAATTGAATAGGCAAGTAGATGATCAGCCTTCTGTGCCTCACGCCGTAGAATTTTTGGGTCTAAGGCGAGCCGGTTTCCTCACCATGTTTTCCTTCACCGTTCGAGCGAATGTTAAATGAAGAAGTATATACATACCATTACTAATTTAAGAAAACAATACAACAGATAGTCAGTATAATTAATGGTGCATTCAAATTCTCAACTTAATTGCATCGAGTGAATGAAACACATTCATAATTGTACTGTCGAGCGAAAGGTTCAATAATTACACTGTTGATTGTTCAATTTGTCCATTGTTTAAGTAACATGCTATTTACTCGTAATCCTACAGCTAACAATATATATAAACAATTATAAAGATATACCCAAGGAATGATTATAAAGATGTATAAAAAGGTTTAAACATTTACAAAAGGGAAAAAACAATTAATCAATACATTTAATTCATTTTAACAATATTCTACAATAGCTTAAATATGTAAGTCAAAGCTTAAATATTCATCATTGTATGTCCGGACTGCGTGATACAAAACTGATTTTCTATAAACACGAAACGATAAAACTTTATAGCTTTATCGTATCTTATATCGTAATCTATAAGCTAGAATATTGTGTGACACGTTTACTGGACATCTACCTTATTAACAGACCTCTACCAAAAACCATAGGGGTCACTAGGCTCGCAAGTTTCATTGCCCTATCAGACTAATAACGGCAATAGTATGTTTGCGAACTATTTATGAGGCCTGCGTATATTAAAATTGCTAACTGTTGGCACTTTTAATTGACATTCGATGTGCTATATATCTGATTGTAAATTTGTGTGTTGAATTTTTATATTTCTATCATTGTTGGTGTTTATTTGTAGTGTTTGTGTTGTGATGTATAACTGTATATAGAAATACAAAACAAACATATACAAATAAATACATTTTTGTGTAAAAAGCTTAACCATTGGAGAAGAAACAAAGATTATATTAACACAAAATTTATATATAAGTATCTATATAAATACAATTTTTACTAAATGCTACATGCTGCACAATGTATAAGATTTTACTTGTTTTGTTACAATGTTTGGTAAAAGCTTCGTTTTATAGTATTAATAATTAAATCGATATTTATACGAAATATAATGTACTAGATTTATTTTAGATATGAATATATCTAAGTAACTCGAGGTATAATGCAACGTTGACCAAATAATTTTCGAAATTGGTCCAGAAGTTCCTTAGAGGTTATCAGGTCTGAAACCTATTCTTTGGTTCCGGGTTCATCGGGGTGTTTTAAATAATAGAGAATTTTATATATTAACCACTCGTGTACAATAAGCGAAATAGTTAAATGTTAATTGCTATGTAACGAATGAATGTAATGTAACTGTTGAAGGGAGTGCCTACGTCTGTCTATAGTCTATACTCTCGTGGCGTAACTACGATTTCGGAAATCGCCAAGCTTATAAAACTTAGAAAGCCTGAGTGAACAAAAAGTATAGCCTTGGCTCGTACATATATTCGCGTGAAAATTAATCATACTAACTTGGTAAAAAAAATGTTTTCCAGTAGTAGTAAAATCCTTTGAAATCAAATCAAGTGTCAATAGTAAAAATTAATTACAACTCGCCACTCAACATCGAAAAAGTACGCTTGATAATTTGCAAGAGTCTATACAAAGTAATGAATGGTTATAAAATAATCAATTGAATCTACCCTCGCAAACGTAAATTTAAGAAATACCCTCGATTTAAAGCAACAATACGCTTTGCCAATTTCCGCCCTCTACAATGGCGTTTATTACCAAGACATAAAATAAAGCCACTAATACAAATGGAAGCGCAAGATATATTTTGACATAAATATTTCGATTTTATTTTTCTTGTTTTTAATGTAACAAACAGGCAGGAGGCTTACCCGATGTTTAGTTAAACAGCCGCCCATAAACAGACGGCTCGCAAGTGTGTTGCTTGCCTTTTAATAATTAGGACGCTCCTTTCTTGAAGAAGCCTAAGTGGTTCGGAAATACTTCAGTGCCTTAAAAAAAGTTGTGGGTGGTTCCACAAGCCATGTTTAAGCGAGCAAAGTCCGTTTTTTAAAAAAGAGAAGATTTGACAAGCAGCTCCTCCAGAGTAATTACGCTTATATATTTTTTAAGCAATAAGAGGCAAAGAAGCAGGAGGCCTATCTGAAGTTAAGTGATAGCCACCCATGGACTAACATTGCCAGAAGTGCATTGCCAGCCTTTTAAGAATAGAACTTCTTTATATAAAGGATTTCTTATCAGAACATGTATATGTTATCAAACGCATTTCTAAAATCTATGCATTTTAATCTGTCTTTAAATTTAGAAGTAACTCGTTTTTTTCATTCATTTTTTGAATGCATCCTCAATTTTTTTCAAATTCATATCCTTAAAGAGGAGAGCCGATCGTTTATTATCACACCCATAACTATAATTTGAGCGATTTCTTTGTCAGTAATTAATCTAACATTAAATTCAATGACGCGTTTTAAGCATTGTTAGGAAAACTATGTTTCAATTGCTAGTTCGTGGTCTGAATCTAAAGATCTTATACTCAGAGATGACATAATGAAACAGACAATTTTGAGAATTTTTTTGTGACAGACTGGAGTAGTACAAGAGGTGGATCCCCTGCTGGATTGTGTTGAACAGGACAAGTTTGTGCTCCAATTCCTTAGGCCAAGGTCAATATTTCCGAACCAATTCGACTTAGGGTCCTACAAAAAAGAGCGTACCAATTCTTGGGCCCGCAACGCACTCGCCCTCTGACACAAGAGTCCATGGACGAAAATATCACGTATAGGTGATCCTGTCCGTTTGCTCCTGTTCTAAATAAACACGAATTTCAGGAATAAAGACCACTCAATAGTTAAGAATTAAACATAAATAATAATAACTCAGTCTTAATAGGCCTTAATGCATCCGTTCCTTTGATCATCATCATAGACAAATAGTCTGTGTTAATAACCTCAGGTTTAAGTATCCGACACCGCTCTATATATTATTTCAAATTAATGTTTCTAATTTTTAATGTAGTTTAAATAATTGTTCGGTCGCAATGGTCGGTCTCCTTCACTCACTCTTTATATTTATAAAACTTTTTTTTTAATTCTTTCTGGCCTAATCAGAGACAAAAAAAAAACATTTTAGACGTCGTTCGTAAAATCATTCATTATTTATTACGTTTTCAGCTGTACATTTGCAATTCAACATCGGGATTGAAATAGAGTGGAAATCATTGAACTCGCCACAATTATTAATAACTTTAGGCGTGTTTGTTTTATACGGAGTTAGGTAACATTCATGAATGGGAGCTACGCAAACTCGACCGTTCCAGATTCAGTAGATTTACTGTTATTTACGTGTCCTGTAATGAAATACAGTAGATTGTGAAACGCGGCATTCTGTCAAAAACTTATGTTTGAAATTTGAAATTGGTATGTATGACAAAGCACGCATTCCATATTTGAATTAAGTTAATATTTAACGGTGTTCCTACAAGCGCTCTTTGGCGTACAGACATGGTTTAAGCGTAAAGAAACTCGTACACTTAAATTTGAATCATTCGAAATTTAAATGAACTATGATTATTATGGAACGTTCACAACATACATTAGAAATTTGAATCAAGTTTAAGCGACTGTAGGGTTTCTAATATGAACCAGCAATAGATTTAAGTTAAAAGGAAATAATGAATGTTATATTTAAAAAACCTTAAAACATTCGAAATATAATTTAGATTCAGCTAAAATGGTAATTGTTATTTTTGGAACATTATACACATTCAAAATTTGAATCTAGTTTTACACAAATGTGGTGTTTGTGCATGTGCATTTTGCGATAGATTGTTTAAGAGGAAATGAGATTAAATTAACGTAGCATTTATCTCATATAATTCTCAAAACGTTCGAAATTTAAATGTTGAGTCAGCTAGAATGCTCACCGTTATTTTTGGAGCGTTCGAAATTTGAATCTTATTTTATTTTATTATAGCGTTTTTAACAACGTCCAATTTGGGTACAAGCGACTTACAATCGTAATATAAAAGAAAAAAGGTTCATATTAAATCAATAAACGAGATAGTTTTGTTATAACAACTCATAAGCAATACGCAAACCGCGATATATTTAGCGAAATTCCTTTTCCCAGAAATGTCAAGCGACGGAAGTTCTAATAAATAATTACCTACCTCTGTATTTACGAGTGGCATCTACTGTGGTTCCGATAACTTTACATTAATTCCTGCTTTGTCATAGACAAATTATAAGTAAATCATTATATGTTAGCATTACTCGTATTTTCTGTACAAGCGAATGTATAAATAAAAAACATACCGTCAATTAAATTATACAATAACTTTAATTATCCTATCGTTAAAGTTAAGATATATAAACTTCGTATTACTTGTGTTAAATCAATAATATAATAATCATGCGCTATCAAAATTATTTTGACCTCTATATAACTTCTCTTAATTAGCCATATGGGTCTTTGGTCACTGTGACTGGTCCTCTTAAGGTTGGATCTATACTTTCTCTATAACTGTCTAATACAAAGAGTTTATGAACGTTTCGTACTTCATCCGAGCTGAAAACTGGCCGTCGTTTAGTCCCGATCTTAATCCGCTGGATTTTGGTTTATGGTCAGTTTTAGACAGTACGGCTTGCTCTAAAATAATTTGGAAATCCTAACACAATCCGTACGATTTGCAGTGAAGAATTTTCCCATGGAAAGAGTGCATGTTTCTATTGATATCTGGCCTCAACGTTTAAAGGACTGTGTTGCAGCTAATGGAGACCACTCCGAATAAGCTTTTTTTATTTAAAATTGTTTTAAACTAATACTGTAAAAGTAAAAAATGTTATTTGCAATAGAATTTTTTTATTTGTTTCAGTTTTTAAAGCGAGACTAAGTAGTTACAAAACATATCATGCTAACAGTATTCTAGCAATTTCTAAATGAATCCAAGAGTTTGAAAATACCGATTCCGGAATATCGCGAAAATGAATGCTGTAGATACACATTAACGAACATTTACCGACCACTCTAACCGCTTGCAACTAATCGTGCTCATGCGCATAAATCAACTCAATATTCGATTAAATACGAAGTATAGGTAATATTTATTTCAGACACAAAAATCTATACAACTGGATGGACAAGTCTTCGGACGTGAATTAAAAAAAAATGTCTTTGACTACACCTAAATCCCGCTCTATCTGGGGTAAGTCTGTT
Organism: Pieris brassicae; assembly: GCF_905147105.1. Lineage (NCBI taxonomy): Eukaryota > Metazoa > Arthropoda > Insecta > Lepidoptera > Pieridae > Pieris > Pieris brassicae. The sequence goes on along the minus strand of NC_059674.1, from coordinate 3,349,872 downwards.
AAATTACAGTGGCGCTAAATCCCTTACCTCATATGTCCACTTTTGGGGCTAAGAAATGTAGGTTTCCGGTGATTCTTTACCGTACCAGAGTATTGAGCGCGCACAGAGCAGCCGGAGTTTCGAACTGGGTTCGAACTAGGATGATCCTAGCTTACCCGAACCAATAGGCCAACTCTATACATTTCTATTAAAAAAATAATAATTTAGATAAAGTTTAACAAAAGGCTTTTATTATCATAGACATGAATACAAATCAGAATTTTTTTTCATTTTACCTTATTACTACTAAGATTATTACCATAATATTGTTATCGTTATCATATATTTTTCTTATTAATGGCTTCGAATCAACAGTGCTAGGGACAAGAAAATTATGGAACGTAACGGAAAAATGTGACGCGTAACCCAAAAATGTGACGGTATTTTTTTTCCAACGCCGATAAAGACATTTCACTTCAAAAATAAATCGATTGCACTATCACCTTTTTAGGGCCTCAGACTTCTGTATCTCTTTCATGATCATTTGTTAATCTAACAGGTAAGTAGGTGATCAGCCTTCTGTGCCTGACACACGCCGTCGACTTCTTGGGTCTAAGGCAAGCCGGTTCCGTCACGATGTTTTCCTTCACCGTTCGAGAGAATGTTAAATGCGCATAGAAAGAAATTTCATTGATGTCCAGCCAGGGTACTAAACTACGACCTCAGGGATGTGAGTCTGACGCTGAAGCCATGCTGCTCATACAATTCCAATCGAGACATAAAAAATTCTACGGTACGTTCCAGGGCCAACCAAAATAAGAATAATGATTGCACGGTGTCTTTAAACGTTATCTGAACGTTCAGTGAAACGGAAAATAGTTTTACAGTAACCCCTAGCTCGTATTTTAACAGTTCAATATTATTTCGAAAGGGACAAAGAAAAGGAAGGAAAGGAAAGGCTCGCCTCGGGCGGATTAATATTGTCTTCCACACAGATTCAAGTTACACGGTCAATACATTTGGGTGGATTGAAAAATGTTATCATTTTCTATCCCCATCTAATGTTATTGATACTATTTATACGGCTTGTGTTTGTGCAGCAGTATTGGCGTGATGGCTTCAGGTAACTGTTGGGGTCGTAGGTTCGATCCCCGGCTGTGCACCAATGAACTTTCTATGTGCTCATCTAATACTAACTCGAACGGTGAAGGAATGCATCGTGAGGAAACTGGATAGGCCATATGTGGCAAACACAGAAGGCTTTTCTTATTTGGTATTGTCTGAACGCAACTGTATTGCAGCCAATGGAGACCACTTCGAATAAGCCTTTTTCGTTTTTTTATATTTATGTTTTAAACTAATACACTGTAAAAGTAGTCAATGTTATTTGAAATAGACAAAAATATTTTTCTTTGTTTCAGTATTTATGGACATAAGTAGTTACAAAAACATACCATGGTAACAGTATTCTAGAAATTTAATAATGAAACCAAGAGTATGATAACGATTCCGGAATGTCGCAAAAATGAATGCTTTTGATATATATTATATTACTTATTAGCTTTTGTTGTATTCGTGAAACGCTTGCTCTGATCCAGATGGATTCAGACGGGAAGATGGAGAGTTAACCCTCACCACGTTCTTGGGGCAATGTCCCCTTTGGAGCTTGTACACCGTATCACAAGTGATTCCGCCATTAACACTCCCAATGCCAGAGGGCGAGTACGTTGCAGGGTTTTTAAATCGCCTATGTCAATTACTTTAGTTCTTCTACGGGTCTCTAGCTTTCTTATTTATAACTCGATCTAGTAGAGAAATACCAAAAATTGACTTCTCAATCGTTGTATAATAAGATATTATTTGTAATAATAGAGAATAAAATATTGTTGGCCCCTTTTATGAGGTAGTTCCTCTGTTTCGCCTATTCATGCGCCGATTTTTTTAGTAACAGGGGCAGGAGGATTAACAGTTAATTGATCCCGCCTATGGTCACATTGCCAAGGGGCTTACAAGTGCAGATAGCCCACAGATGCTATAAAAATCTAGAATTATTAACATGGTAAACTTCTGTTAAGTAAATACTGTCATAGACACATGTCTGCCTCGCAAGACTCATATCTCTGATTATTTGTACTACTGCACATGTTAGCTTGTAAACAAGCACCGCTGGCAATAAAAATTTATAGCCTCAAGATAATTACTTTGACATACAAAATCGAAAGGGCTATAAATGTTACAAGTAATAAATATGATGAACATCGATGAAATACTACGAGTTTTGGCTCTGTGCGAGTGTAAGGAGTGTTGTGTAAATTTAAATTTAGAATTCCAAATGCAAAGAGGTTTTGTATTTATCTGTTTACATCTAAAGTTTATAATCTATAATCAATATTTTATGGCGCGTGTAATACGAGTTTTTTATAATTATTTTTTATTAAACACATCACAGACCATAAATAATGATTTTTACAGACAAAAAATATCTTCAACTCTTCCATTTATTACAAAACCAGTATGATAACATAAAAGAGGGTGGCCTTATCATTGTCTAGCGAAATTTTCTATTTATCAATTTTTAATTAATATTATAATTACTAAACTGGTGCCTAAAGTACAATAAACGATAAAAAAGAAGACAATTAAGAAGGTAGGTAGACCAAATTAAGGAAACAGCGGGTAGTCCATAGCAGAAAGTAGCACAGTGCAGAGGAATGGCGGGATTTAGAAGCCTTTGAGCTTTGTGCCATAATAGGGCACACCTATATACCTAAAATAAGATAATAAATATAAATGTGTTTAAGGGTAAATGTATCTGAATAAATTATTATTGTACCACAAAGAACGGTTTTGTGGCCGTCGATCTTATACTAGAATAATAACTCCTGAGTACATACCTCGTTACAATATCTTCTTACTAGGAAGAAAGGCACACAATATTATCAGCCGTAAGGATTTGAAGAAATTCTATTAGTTTGGGAACAAAGAGAGGTTAGACTGATATTAGCTTATACTTTGCCTCACGATAGTTCTCAAAAACACACTAAACACTCACTATAAAACTCTAAATAGTGGACGTAACTATTATCAATTATAATTAACAAAAAGTATATATCAAAATAAAAATGTGTCTAACGTAACCCCGAGTAAATCTCAACAATGACTCAACTAATAAATGTGACGATCGGCAGTGAAAAACTATTTGGGATCACCCTCATCAAAAATGATTAAATTGAAATGATGTATTTCGAATTATTATTATTACTTTGTTCTACTGAAATATTACTTCAGTGTTAGATGCAATTAGTAATAACAAATCAATAATTACTAGGATTTTATAAAGGGTTTGCATTTGCTGTTAGGGGGTGGAGAAAAAATGAGTTACATTTGGAATGGTTTGTCGAACAATTGGTCTTACCAAGGGGCGTACGTAGTTGCACATCCCTACAATTGAATCGAAATGTTTCTCATCACCATTTTTATCCCATACTCTGTTTATGGACCGTGAAATTTATTAACTATATTTTATAAATTAAATACGGTCGGTTTGAATTACGCCGCGCCATTTAAAGTACCCGCAATTTATTTTGGGGACACTGTAAGCCAATTCCGTAGTAGTATATTGCCTACACTGCAGTAATGTTTTTATAAACTTTAAAATGAAAAGCAGCGATGGCCTAGTGGCGCTCATTCCTAAGGTTCCGTAGGTTCAATCCCTGGCTGTTTACTTGCTGTCTATGTGAGTATAACAATCTTGAACGGTGGAGGAAAACATCGTGACGAATCCGGCTAGCCTTAGACCCAAGTAGTCGATAGCGTCCTTCAGGCACACAAGGCTGATCACCTACTTACCTATTAGATTAACAAATGATCATGAAACAGACACAGAAATTTGAGGCTCAGACCTAAAAAGGTGTTAGTGCCATTAATTTATTTTTAAAGTGAAATTTCTTTATCGGCGTTGGAAAAAAAAGTACATTCACATTTTTGGGTTACGCGTCACATTTTTCCGTTACGTGCCATCATTTTCTTGTCCCTATCACTGTTGATTCGAAGAGATTCAAAGCCATTAATAACAAAAATATATAATAACGACAACAATGGTAGTAATTAATCTATTACAATTAATGAAATTCTGTAACAATCTTAGTAGTAATAAGAGAAAACTGATTTGCCTTAGACCCAAAAGTCAACATGTCAGGCACAGGTGGTCGATCACCTACTCGCCCTTTAGATTGACAAATGATCATTAACGTCTACTGTCCCATAAAACAATAAAACGGACGAGGAGAGCTGGCACTAAACTCTCCTACTCTCCGTAACTCTAATCACCAAAATGTTAGAAGTCATCATACTCATGATGACTATGATGACTTCTAACGAATGTTAAAGCAGTTAGTTAGAAATGTAAAAATAATCTATTAACATATTAAACGCTCTTCCCGACATCAAAAGCATTCAAAACATTATTGAAAGTCATAAATGAAATTGTTTTGTTTTAATTCAATTTATCGTAGCGTAAACAAACATCAAAACATTTTAAATCGAGCACTATTGTTAACGATCAATTATATAGCTAAAAATACCCAGTCTCCGGGAAGCTGTGTAAATATTAATTAAATTCAAGCAGGTCACGAAAACAAATCGATTGTTCGAGCGCTGTTATTGTAGTCGTTAGTTTCAAGTGGAGGGCAAGTCAGTAAAACTTAACTCGCGCGGAGCTTTACGGTTGACCGAAGCAAATAAATGATAAGAGTGTTGGGTCATTGATTTCCTACGTGGCAGTTGAATTGCTATTACTTGTCTTACTGGACCATTAAATGTTAACACACAACATGCGTTTGTAAGTATTCTGAATTTTGCATCGTTAAAGCTAATGAATAATAATAAAACAAAACAGAAGAAATGTTAAATGAGATAAATGAATATCTTACTGCTAAAACATTAATAATGTAAAATACAATACAAACTTAAAACTGAACTACGTAATACATAACAATTTATTGGTTGTTTCGAATAAACGCAATGACGACAAAAATCATTATCAATCAATCTTACTACGGTCTAACCCTTTGCAACAACTTAAATAGATTCTACCCTCATTTAGTTTAATAAACAATAAACTTAATAAACATCTAATAACAAACAACTTAACCAATTTCTTATTGACACTGGAAGGAACTAGCGTTTAAGATACAGGCTAGGCCTAGTTTAAACGCTAGTGCTCATAGAAGCATATTATGTGTAAGGTTAACCAAAATGAATATTGTATCTCAACGTTTCGTTGCCTATTGTATGTTTAGAACCTTTAGAATGTTAGTACAAAATGTAATGTTTTTTGAGTCAAATAAAGTAATTTTTAATTTAATTTAATTTTAATCACACAAATGTCTACATCGTCATAATTTTGTTACTATTCTAAGAATTAATATCATCCCTATTGTGCAATCTACATCTTTTAATAGGTAAATTTCTTAATTATCACGTCACGTATATAGCAGATATCACGTCACGTATATACTTCAAATTTCATAACACCTCAAGTCATTACTTATAAGTTAAGTTGTAAAACACATTAACATGAAAATATCATAGAATGATATTATCATATTTTTTCGTGTTCACTTCAATGATGCGTTCAGGATGTTGATAGGGCTCCCTCGCTATTGCAAGGCGTCTACAATGTTTGGTTGTGCAGGTGTGGACTGTTTACGTTACTATGCCCAAGCGAGTTGTGTCCCTGGGACGGGCGCCCGCGGAGCCCTAACAGTATGCTGGCAGTAATAGCGGAAAGGCTGGTCATTACATAGGTCTTTTCAATGGACTGGATGGATTATAATTGTTTTAGATTTTAAGATTAAAGATACTTAAGCGACTAATATAATATTCTAACACAATAATAACCACATGAACGTTTTATTGTCTGATTTAATAAATAAATATTAATATTTTAGTATTAATTTTTAGCCTAAGAATTGTAAGCTATATAAAGCACCACAGGGTTTAGTTGTTAGTAAGATAACGCATACAAAATGTGTGACAGGCCAGCGAGCGTTAATCGTACCAATGGATGCATGTCAAGTGGTATTGGTGTCTCCTAATTACGTTTAAAGCTCGGTTGAAGTTATGATAATGTTCGGTAACCTCCGTAGATATCTCGCCAGTGTCTCTGATACTTACGACTCGGTATTAAGGCTCTGTAGGGCGAACCATTCGTTAGTCACGGCCGGTGACATGTACCTTGGACAACCAAAACCATTATTAGAGATTTTATCTGTTAAAAGCTTTTCGTCACACATTTTGTAGCGGTTCCCTTGTATAAACGAAAAGGAGTTTGGCAACGTATCTTAGCGGTAAATGCATGAATTTCCGGACGCAAACAAAAGCACTAGACACGCAAAGGTACCACGAACTAAAGGGTAAAAGGAACGTTGTAAAAAATGAGTTACAAGCTTTGTTTGTGGAGAGTTAAGTGTTTGGATAAGTGCAGTCGACTGCCGAGAGCTCACAGTCGTTTGTTATCTCATGAGTCCCCAGCTTGGACAAATGGTGGCTTCCTGTGTGGTCCCCTTTAGCCTCAGTATCCAAATACATTTCAATAAAAAACTATGATAATGTAATTGAAGTTTATACGTATATGTGAAATATGGATTTCGGGCACCGCTTCGAATTCTTCGCGATTATAACGGATTAAATGGTACTGGTAGCTACTGGTAGGTATTTATCCAATATTCGGTAGTTGGCTGATCAATTTTAAAGAAAGCAATTTCTTAAACATAAACGTTACAAAAAATGAAGATACCACTAATTTATTTAGCAACTTGCTATTTCATACCTAATCCACTGTTTTGATGGTACTTTTATTGCTTTAAGCTAAATTAGTAGTATCTTAATTTTTTTGTAACGTTTATGTTTAAGAAATTGGACATATTCATAGATAAGATAGCTTTTAACACATTTATACATTTATTAGAGCTTCATTATTTATAAAATAAAAATAAATGAGCTACTGATTTTACAACCGCTTTAGGTCTTGGCCTCAGATTTCTGTATCTGTTTCATGATCATTTTTCAATCTAATAGGCATGAAGGTTATCAGCCTGCTGTGCCTGACACACGCCGTCGACTTTTAAAGTCTAAGGCATGTCGGATTCCTCACGATGTTTTCCTTCACCGTTCCAGCGAAAGTTAAATGCGCACATAGAAAAAAAGTCCATTGGTGCACAGCCGGGCATCGAACCTACGACCTCAAGAATGAGAGTCGCACGCTGAAGCCACTAGGCCAACACTGCTCAGCTTCTCAGCTTCAGCTTCATTAATGACTCCATACAAACATTGGTAAGTTAACATTTCTTAATATCATATATAAGTTGTAAAAGTTCCAAAAATTTAAATTTTTGTGGTCGAGTATTGTTCGGCCCCTTTTAGGCTAGAAGCATCCTCCATATTTATCCATTTCTTTTTTTTCTCTGATTTTTTCTCAATGCATTATTCAGATCCTGTTCTGAAGATCTTACTTTTGTAATATTCACCGTAGATATAATACAATGTATGACGATCTTAAAAAAATAAACCAATTCCACCGTCTGTAGATTCCAGACTCCATTCCGGGAAATGTAATTCCAATTTAAAAATGCACCCTAAACATAAATCTATAATAAACTTTTACTATTTATGACTTTGGGAACTTCCGAATTATAAATATTCAAATAAGGGTCTTAAATAAATCTAAAGGATGTGTAAACAATACATATTGCTACGGCCTTAGAGTCTATTCATTATGGATATTTATAGTTGACAGTATAGTTGTTACGGATAAACGGTTCTGAGCAGGGATTAGATTTACTATTGTAAAGATTAATAGCTAATCTTTGTAGAGTTGGCTTCGGCGTGTGAGAAAAGTTGATCACAGCCGGGTCACCTACATGCCTATTAAAAACAAATTACTACTATGTGGAACCAGCTGCCCACAGAAGTATGTCCTAACCAATTGGACTTAAAATGCCTACAACGTGAGCCCATTGGCATTGAGTGTACAAACCTGCATCAGGTTAGCCTATTGCGCGTTTGCCTCCTGTTTTATTAAAAAACGAAACATATACACATTTGAGGCAATGCTTGTAGTGGTGCTCTTGCAACCGAATTAAACAGATACCACCTGGCATCATCTCGTTCCCAGCAATTATGCGTCTCATATTGATCCGACGTCACACTATAATTAGAAATTCAGTATAAGTGACAAATGTCTTACTGCGTCACTCGTTTTGGCTAAATTATAAAAACGTTTTTAAATTAATACTAAGAGTTCGATTTTTAAAATTAACTTGTTGATTCTAAAATTATTTCGCTTTTTAAAAAATCATAGTATTATTAATCTCCTTAGATTTTTTATGGGATAGGGGCCAAAGCGCCTAAGGACGCTTAAAAAGGGCAGTCATCGCAACCCATAGACACCAAAAATGTAAAACTTGCATTGTTCACAAGCATAAGTATACCTATCTCTGTTCATCAAAACGTAAAAAGATTACACAGAAAGAGACGGATGAGGTATGGAGTAATAGAGCTGATTTGATTCATTTATGGTTTATGGTGGATCTAAAGCAACCGCTTAATAGCTTTTTTAATATTTAAATATTACATTTCTTTTAAAATAAATGTATTTAATATTTTTTATTGATTTTTCCTTTCGTAAGTGTTTAAACTTTTTTGTATATATTATGTATATAATATGTTATATATTAAGTGAGCTGTAAGAGTTGGAAATAAATAAATGTATCAGTTTACTATGGGAATTAAATATTCAATATGGTAGTTTGTTTGTTTTAAAATGGTTAAAACTGACTTCGGATATTATCTATCGCACTCAGATATCGGCACATGTACTCTATACTTGCCATTAAATTTCCTCTTAAATTTACCGCCGCCCATGGATACTCAATGCCAGAGGGCTCGCGAGTGCGTTGCCTGCCCTTTTGCGTGTTGTTCCCACGAGAATGTAAGTGCGTGCTCCTATTTCACAATTCCCTCTTGATGATGTCATGTGGAACATGGTGTGATGGTTACAGCTCCTTACAAACGTTGTGTAATATAAAAAAAAAACTTGGCGATTAAAAAGAGTGAGTGAGAGTTTATTGCCAGTTCTTCTCTTCGGTTCGCCCTTGGTTTGAGAACTGGCAGTAAATGTAAAATTAGAAGCGTTGAATGTATATTTCTCTTTTATTGACGTTCATAAGTGTACATTGCGTTACCTATATGAATAAATGATTTCTGACTTTGATTTTAACTAAAGTAGTGAGCTGGTGCCACAATGGTGATGCTCGGTTAAAACTGCCTTAAAAAACACTCAGTCGTGTCCAATAGTTCGATGCCGACTATTTGTATAGAAGTTCGATGCAGTTACCCTTTGATGTCGCATTAGAATCAGTAATGTTTGAGATCGGGACCGCAGTTGGCTGTCGGCAGTTCCCTGACTCGCAATATTTTATTTATAAATGTTAATTAGGTGTGTAGTGGTGAAAGAATTACACAGTGGTACAGTATTTAGAGCAAGTTATACTCGTTTTAGAAGAATGATCTTGCTACGTGATGATAATATATAATTAGAAATTTATTATAAAATTCTTGGGCTTGTTTTGTTTATTTTAAAAGGGTTAAAGCTGTCGAAAGATAAGAGTCGGCCAACTGAAGTATATATTATAGATTTTACTGATAGGGACGCGTTAGATGTCAGTTTGACGTGACAAAATATTACTAACTAAAAATAGAACTTCATTATAACTGAAGAATGCGTTCACTGAACTTTTAGTAATCTCAATGCGACAGCCATTCAAAACGAGGATTTGAAGTTTAGAAAATAAAAGTTATTTGGAAAAAAATATAGGTAACTTATACATCCCAAAGTCAAAGATCGATGGAACCATGGGGAAGAAAAGAATAGACAAAACACAGCTTTAAGAAAATCCACTAAAGTAACGGATGACTGATACAGGGGCCGTTCAAGTATTACGTAAGCATTTCAGGGGGGGGGGTTAGTTTCTTTGATTTTCATATTTAGTGACTACGTCAACAGTAATTATTAACTTTTTTACACATACCACACATTGTCTATGCTTGTAAGCGATAAGCATTTGCGCGGTCTTTTAGTTAAAAAAAAAGTAAATAAACTAACGTGGAAATATGCGGGGCATATGGCAAGAGGTAAGGGTTAAGGGTTAACGGAGCTTAAGAGTTTTGGAGCAAACAAGCACTATACTGGTGCCCAAGGTACAGCAAACAGAAGAAGACCATTTATAAGGTGTATAGACCAAATTAACAGCAGGTACATGGCAGAGAGGAATGCTGGGGTTTGGAGGAGGCCTCTGCCATAAAAAGGCACAACTATACACTAAAAGAAGATTGAAATAGAAACGTGTTTCGTAAACGTGAAACGTGAAAATGTAAAAGTATTATTTATACAGCGCAGCGCGTATATCTCACAATCTCCAGCCCCGATTTAGATTAAACTATTAAAGTAAACTTTATTACTATATTTTTAAACAATACTTTTTCCTAAGTTACATACATGTACATAATATCTTTTAATTTTCGATAAATTTATGGCCACTTTTAGAATAAATATCAGTTAAAACTAATATCTCATCTCTTAAACGTTTTAACTAAGCGAAGATTGCAGACAAATCGTTCATGCATTTGTTCAAAGAACCAATGGGAATACACAATGTTGAATAGAACATAAACCCAGCAATCTATAGAAACTCAATCAATACCGTGGAGACAATAGGCATCTCTTATTGAAAACGGAAACTATTACAAACGCGTCATTGTATTCGAAGCCTCACCTTCGTAGATTATTCAAAACTTGTTTACCACGACATCGAGTGAGAATAATAATAATAATAAAGTCGTTGTTCTATTTAACGTGTTGTTATTATTTATTTACACTTCGTTACCATAATATACAAAATTATACATATAAAAAACAAAATGTTCTTCTCAGTTAAACTTGTTAGTAAAATTTTAGTAGTAATATGTGATTTGTCTGTGGTTATCTTGTGGCCTCCTCCAAGCCTTTCTCCAAGTGGTCCTTTTCAAGTCACTACCTTCTTTTTGGCTTGCCCACTGTTATTTTCCTGGGTGGTCTCTTCCATTATGTTGTATATGTCTATCTGTTTTCTAGGTATCGCGTTTTCGCATTTTAGTAAACAAAACGTGTTATCAAAATTAACCAATTTTTAATTGAGTTTATGATTATCGTCTTATACAATTCACGTTCTATCTTGGACCACTTCATCAGCCTACGTCAACTCAATGGTGTGCTTCAGCCACGAGCAATCTATGACGTCATACAGCGCGCACGCACAGCTGAAAAAACGCAGTTAAAAATCTCGGAAGCTGGTTGATGTATCTATTTTTTAAGAAAGACGCATATAATGTCAAACAACAATTTTGTTAAGTAACTCTTGTCACTGTCTTTAGATTTGTGTATCAGTGTCCTGGAATATTTTTGTCGTAGGTACGTTGGTGATGTACGCTCTCTGATCCTGACACGCCATCAACTTTTTGGGTCTAATATTTCCACTCGATATTTACGTTTAGTGATGGTAAAATTCTAACACAGCTCTCAATTAAAAAGGCGTTCTTAAAAAGTTTATATTCTGTAATTTGTTTAAAATATCTTATGTAGACATTGACACTATAAATGTCAACTGTCATTTACAGTGTCTATGTGTATAGATTGTTTAGGTGCCGCGTTTGATAACGTAAGAATGCAAGCTGTTGATGCCTTGAAGGATTTACGATCAATGTTGTCATGGAATCGTTGCCGTAATCCCGGATTATCCTTTGTCTCAAACCATGCGTCGTTGATAAGATTTATGTCTTTTACGGGAATGAGATTTTTATACCGAGTTAAAGATTATAAAATTTCTGTATGTTAGAATTCTTAACTTAATTGTTTTTATCAAAATTCACTTCATAGATTACAGAATTCAGTGACGTGATATGTATTATGTAGACTGAATATGGTTGTGTCCTGTTTTGTGGATAAAAATTATTCCGTGGTATGTGGTGCATGTTTAAATTTTATTAAGAAAAACAAGTCTTAGTGTTACATCTAATCCAACAAAAGTCGTGTAAGACCTTAAGTATACGTGAATATATGGGTATATGTGCGTGGCTGAGAAATGTTGCGTGCGCTGTCTTAGTTGTAACCACAGAGTCAAAATATGTAGTAAAGCCTCTGCAGAATCAAAGTCCAAAATGGTTATCATAGTTTTTATTAATATTATATATAAAATTCACATTAAATTAATCAAATGAATATTGATTAATTTTCCATAATGTCTAACCGTATAATATTTAGTTTGACGCAAATAGTACAAATTAAACGGACGAACAAAATTATGTTCAGAATGTCAATGAATCTTTTGCCGTATATAATTGCGTGGAGCTAATTAACGTGTTCACTTTAGAAGCAGATGGACATGACAGACGATCCTCGGACGATAACAACCCTAATGAAATGATTGTATCGATATTATTACAGAATAAGTAGGTAATTGAATTTCCTGTGAGTATACGATTTGAAGTGCGCCGACTGGTCACGTGTGCGCCCCTCTGCGTTTTATTAAACGCTTCCTATAATTATTATACACTTAAGATGCTAAAACAGTTCTCAAGCACTCGAATCTGAAGTGAAACAGAACAGCGCGCAGCGTTGGGAATCTTAATAACTTATCCAAGTAGATATGTATGGCGCTCGCAAATATAGATTTATTTTTTAATTTTATAAGAGGCAAACGGGCAGGAGGCTGATACCGCCACCCATGGACACTCACAATGCCGGACTTTAGAAATAGAAATTACAAAAAATAAGCAAAATACTTAATAGTTATCTCTTGATTGTCATATATATATGCCTTTAGAAACTTGTGTTTCATAGCTGTAGTATGAGGTCCAATCTCTTGGGTCTGTTGTACTTTTTTTTATTAATTTTTGACACGGATATGGTATATGGTATATGAAGTTCACTGGGTCAATATGACAAGTAAGCATGGTAAGGCTTACCTTGCTTATGGGCAAACGGGCAGGAGGCTCATCTGATTTTAAGTGATACCGCCCATGGACACTCAATGCCAGAGGGCTCGCAATTGCGTTGCCGGCCTTTGTCCTTTTTTTTACAAAATAGGGGCAAACGGGCAGGAGGCTCATCTGATGTTAAGTGATACCACCCATGGACACTCAATGCCAGAGGGCTCGCAATTGCGTTGCCGGCCTTTGTTCCTATGTCGAATTGGTTCGGAAATAAGTAGGCAGCTGGTTACTAGTTATGTAGTAAAAACAATTAACATTCCCATCTCGAGTTTATGCCAATAAATCTGTCCCGCATAGTAGACTTTTCTTGGAAAAGTATCAAAATTCAAATCGAACGAGAATAATTACTTGCTTGGACGATTTTCATCCAACTGACCAAATATTTGATAGGACCTTTTACAATTCGTGTCCTTGAAGATCACTAAGATATTCGCCGATGCGTAATTCTTGTAACTGATTACTTAGAAAATTTATTTCGTCTTGCAAAATTACCTATAACTGTGATTTATGTTTTAGAACGTTTAATGGTTTCTGAACTTACGTTTAATGGTAAATTTAAATTGTAATAACTGTTATTTGGAAATAATAATGTAAAGAGAGAAAAATAGGTGTAGTTTGTGAGTTAGTAAAGGATAATCTCTGGATATACTGAAACGATTTTGATAATTCCTTTACCAATAGAAAGCCACACTATTAGTGTCAAATTATACGAAAAATTTGAAGGCTTTCGCGTGGTAGTAGAATTCGCGAAAAGAAATCGTTTCTTACGAACACTGCTGAATAACATATAATATGTTTAAGTTCTAGAGAAAAGTTAAGAACTTTATACAGCCTACAAATAATTCAGCGATCTGTCTAACTTTACTTAGTTTAATTTACGTCTATATAACTACAATTATACATAACACCTTCGACTTTGGACTCATTCTTAGACTGAATCTTAATAATAATCAATGGCGTTACAACCTTATTAGGTCTGGGCCTCAGATTTCTGTATTTGTTTCATGGTCGTTTGTGAATTGAATAGGCAAGTAGGTGATCAGCCTTCTGTGCCTGACGCACGCCGTCGACTTTTTGGGTGTAAGGCAAGCCGGTTTCCTCACAATGTTTTTCTTCACCGTTCGAATGTTAACTTTTATTATAATACAATAAAAACCTATTAACATGTAAATAATTATAAAAAGTTTTCGTTTTTTGTTAAATTGTTGGCAATAGTTTGGACTTCATGTTTTTGTTACTTCGCGATTAACTCAGAACGTACTGCACGGAATTTATTTCGGTAATAAAAAGGTTTTAATATAATCTCAAGGTTTACGGGTCACGGTATTTATAAATAAATATATTGTTAACTTATTAAAAGAAATAAAGTATAACGGCTTGCCTTTGTAAATAAAATTTAATTTATATGAATTAGACGCTCATATGCAGGTATATAACTAATATTTATTCCTCTACGCTTCACAGGATTTACATTTTCAATGGTAATTTTTTATACCGCTTTCTTAAGGTCGATAGGGGGAGCTCCCCTCGATGTTATCTGTCGGCCATTGCGTGCACTTAACCGTCACTGTTCAAACCTTGTTAACACATTCCAAGGAAATTACATTTTTACTGGGAACATTTCGTCGATTTCCGTTATCAATCATCACTGTACCGTGAATAATTGTTGTCATTAGTCTTGTCTATATAAATACGTTGATAGTCTTTGGTTGAATTTTGTACTAGGTTGCCTCTTAGTCTTTCTCACATGAAATTTTAGACATAATGTCAAAAACCTGTTTTTGACGTACAATATTATAGTTCGCCTTACCCTAAGTATGATTATTAGTTGCAATATTTAATGTTGGTCATAACTATACAGTCTATAACATTTTGTCTTGTACAGACTATAGTCTATTTAACATATACCAGAGCATAGACAAATACAATCTATAGATTTTTACCGACAATTCAATTACACATTTAAAAACAAAACTGTTCCCGGTTACTATTTGCTTTCCCATTTTCAAATTAATTTGATGCACCCCAAGGTATTAAAGTATAGTTGTAATGTGTTATTTATTCAAAACAAATTCTACATAATACATCTAATTTTGTTGTATTCTCTCTAATTCAGAATAATAACACGATATATAAACATCTGTGTGCATTATTAGTTTTTTAACAAGTGCGGTAAACTATTTCGGTTGACAATAATTGTGACGCGCCCTCTTTGTCGACAGTTGCCACAGATGGTACTAACTGCTTTCGAAATTCGAACTTTACTATTGCGTTTGTATTCTATGATTTATGATTGTCTGTGCATCCGTTCCTCTATTTCCACCGCAATCATTAATGTCAGAGCGTCTGACATCTTCAATACATTGTAGACGTATAACATTAATTCATACGATTGCGATTTATTGGAAGATGTACGTAAATATTAATGATTTCAACAGCATTTATTAATTGACTGAAAGAACTGAAATGAGCCCAGTTGTTTAAAAACTATTAAGAAATTAAAATTCTTATTAGTAGGAGTTATTACAGATAAAAAGGAAGGAAAAATTCACTCGTACCTATGGAGTCCCTATTAGTCAGAGGTCACACGACAAAAACTATCTTCAACATAAGCACCTCTTAATCATATCCTGCTTAATCTTAATTAAATCTATGACTTCTGTAATTTATGTATATATTTATAATTGGTTATTAAGTTTGGTAACTGCATATTAGTTAGTTTTATTTTTGTTAAATTCATCTTGCACTCTTGCATTCTTAGTATTTTTTCTTATTCTTATCGCTTGTTAGCGATAAGGCCGCCCTTAGCATCATTAATAATTTATATTACTTGTTATTATTTGTTATATAACGTATAAATAAATAACAATCTCGTAAAACAGTTATTAATAAGCAATAATAGGGTCGCGTCAGTTCAAGATTGTTTAACTTATATAGAAAAACAAGCTTCGAACCAATCCAATTGGGTTTAAGTAAAGCGTGAGTTAACATTACTTTGTATTTGTTTGTAAGCCCAAGAATGCTATTTTCCAAGCCCCAAAGGATATCTCGAATTCGCTAAATTAGTTTCGTGTACCTTTAATAATGCTATGGTCTATAGAGAGTTGAGGGGTTTCCGCATATTATAGTCGATATGAAGTGTTTTTTGGCTTCAGGGAGTTTATTACTTTGAGCGCGTTGTGGGGTAGCTTGGTTTGTTATAATTTCACTATAAATGTAAAGTTTTCCATTCCTAAGGTTTCCATGGAGTTGTTGGATATTTTATCGATTAATTTGTGTGATTGGTTAAGTTTTCGTCTCAGGCTTGAGACCACAAGTGTTTCGCAAATCGGAAAAACACTTGCGAACGATGAAGTTTAAACTTTATGACGCATCTATCATGTTTTAGATGTGTGTCTGTGTTAAAATACGGCTGAGACCTATGAAGAAGTGTTGGCCTAGTGGCTTCAGCGTGCGACTCTTATTCAGCCCCAAGTCCCTGGCCATGCACCAATGGACTTGCTGCCTATGCAACTAACACTTGTTCGTAAGTGAAGGTGGCTTGTCTCAAATCTAAGCATCGACATGTGTCAAACAGAAGGCTGATCAACTACTTGTCTATGAAATAAAAAAAAAAACGGATGCAACCCGAGTCCAGGACTCATATTGGCTACAAGCCTACGATTATTATTCATCCATAATTAGTGAAAAACTTCTTGAACGGCGTTGGGAAAAAAATAACCGTCATTTTTTTTATATTTTTCCTTTACGCGCCATCTTTTTCTTGTCCCTACCACGGTTGATTCGAGGACATTCGAAGACATTAATAACAAAAATGTATAATAACGATAACAATGATAGTAATAATTCTATTACAATTAATGAAATTCTGATGATGATAAAAGCCTTTTGTTAAACTTTATCTAATTTAACTTTATTTAACCAATTTCTGTAAAGTTACATAGATCATTTTTCGAAAAATAAGGTCATAAAGAAGTTTCACTTCTTACGTGTGTACACTTAGTATACGCACATATTTGTTATTATATGTTAAAATAACAGTATCATAACGAACCTATATGTACTGGCGTTTTTATATTGTCCCGAACCGTGGTGGAATATTACAAATCGGAAACAAAGTAAGATAAATGCACGATTTCAAAAAACGTTGCTGGAACGATTTCAAAGGCTCAGAAACAAGACTTCGTTCGCTATATGCAAAAAAAGTTTTGATTTTAATATACGGGATTTAAAAAATACTCTTTTAGTTAAATCACTATTTTCCGAGATAAATCATTCCCTGTTCGAGACGAACGTAACATAATCCACAAAGGTTCCATCGATTTTGGGTTATACAGAGAGATAATAGGGCTAGAATAACAAACCGAAAATTTTCTAGTGAATGAAATTCGTTCTAATATCGGGAATTTTAGATAAACGCCTTTCCTTACTTACAAAGATTTTGTTAGACAGTTTTCCTAATGCCAGTTCTAGGTTATATAGTTTACAATTTCTGACCAAAATTTCCAATGGCATATAATATTAAAATCCCTTTGCTTTAGATGAAGAGGCGAACTTAAGCGCGAACTAAAAGTCAAAATCTAAAACAGCTGACTCTCGATAATTTGCAGCTCAAGGGACCAGATATAAATTTCAAATAAATTTTAAATAACTAGGGGCCGCGGGAATTACGTTAACAGTAGAATCAAAATTCGTGATTTATTATTTCTATATTATGTAAGACTCATAAATCAATTATTCACAAAATATTATTTCGAAAAGTTTAGTTTTATGAGCGTCTTCATTCTTTTGCCCAAAGAATTTTACAAAAACAATTGACAGGTCTGTATATGATTAACACTTCGTGGGGAAGGCTGGACATCGAGTTACCATTGTTGGCGAGCAAGATACTAATCCCTCAACTCAAAATTATTCAATTTATCGTACAAGAGTCAGACTTAGCGCTTAGACTCAGGAAGATTGGTCTTAAGTTGTACTTAAAATACAATTATAAAGCTCTTGACACTATATCTATGCTTACCTCGGGTCCACGAATGGTTCTGCATAAATGTTCCTAACTGGCTGACGCCTTGGCAGCGGTGGAGGCACAGGACTAAAGCCATCCATCATATCATCCCGTTCACTGTACTTCAGCGATTTCATCGTCATCTTGGCTTAGTTCACTTCACAACTGAGGCTTGATAGCCCGTTCACAATCTTATCACTTACATCACGACACTTTAACGTTCCTCGACATTTTTATTAATTCGTATACATCGATTCTGTAACGAGATTTGTTTACAAAAATCAGGACGACCTCTCACAATGAGGTAACGCGACGGACTGAGGACGACTCGGGAACTAGCCACGTGGGTTTGCCCGAATTACAGTAGATATGTTGCAATACAGTAGATTTGAAGTTATTGAATGATTGAGTTATGAATTTGTTTTTTATTGCAAGAACGCAACGTATAAGAAGATTTCTTATGGATTTTATTATTATTTGAAGATACATATACACTATCGGATCAGTGGCTATGACTGTTAATAATGGCCGTTTGACGCATCATACTATTTCTTCGACATTATTATATAGGTTATTGGTATTCTCTGTAAATAAACGTTGTAAGGAAACCGGCTTGCCGTAGAACCAAAACTTGGCACATGAGGTTGATCACCTACTTATCTCTCAGATTGCCATATGATAATTGATACAGCAATCGGAGGCCCAGACCTAAAAAGTTTGTAGTGCCACTGATTTATTTAGCTATTTATTATTGGTATTGGTTTTCATACTCATGTCTAATCTAGCGTATAGACAAATCTACTGTATATACTGAAATTAGAGTTAGAATTGTGTCTACTGTAATAACGATCAACACTAGCGACTCAGCCCGCTCGACCCTCGCTTTAGCTTTTTGCGCCCGCGCCGAGGTGCCATAAAAGCTTGTCGATTAGATGATGGACAAAAAATTTGAACCATACGACGCATGGACTGGATGCAACGTAATGAATAGGTTTTCGGCATGACGTGATGCGGTTAAATTTATTACAATGAACATGCATTGTGTGAAGTGCGAACAAAGTGCCTTTTTTCATATAATTTTTGAGCGGCAATTCCTTTAAGGGGACGTAATGTTGGTGCATGTGGCTTAGATATAAGATTTATATACTCCAGTAACAACACATACATATATTTAATTTAAAAATTATATATTATTCAGTGGACATTATTGTATTAACAATACCTAAACGAATTTAGTTTACTACCAGGATAGCCATTTCTTAGGAGTCTAAATTTAGATATCGGACTGATGAAGTTCGGAATTTAAAATTAATTCAAAGTGTTCTTTTTTTAATCGTTAGAGACAGTTCGACGTTTAGGAAACTGTGTTTTAAAAAATAAAAGAATCACTTTGCTAATCCTATTCTTTTTTCAAATTGTTGGAGCAAGGTCGATGTGAATTTAGGCACAGGTTACGTTCATAATCTAATTCCAAATTCGAATCCGACTTTTTTTAAACAGTTCTATTTTCAAATCATTAGTGCAATATGTAAATTTAGGCATAGGTTATGTTCATAAACAAATATGTGATTCGAAATTCGGTTTTGACTTTACTAAAACTTTCTTCTTCAAGTTATAGGTGCAAATTGGATGTACATTTAGGCTTAGGTGATGTTCAAAATCAAATAATATAATATTCCTAATACGAATTCGACTTTTTTAAAACTGTTCTACTTTCAAATCATTACCGCAATATGTAAATTTAGGCATAAGTTACGTTTTAAAGCCAATATGTGATTCGAATTCGAAACTTCATTAAAACTGTTCTTTTTTTAAATTGCTAGAGCCAGACAGAACACATCTGTGCTGTTGTGAAAAGCAAAAGATTTCAAGTTCTCCGATAAGCTGAAGTACTCGCGAGTAAAGGAAAATTCACAATTAACAAATGAATTATTCATTATCCGAGCTTTGATTGTTCACCAGCTACCTATAACAGAGGGTTACAAGTTCGAATAAACGAAAACTATCAAGTATATCGAAATATTAAGATAAAAACAAATTTGTACTCTTTTCGTCTAAAATTACGGTTGAAATTCGCATGTAAAACAGGCATACATTTAAAATACGACCTTGAAACAATGGAATAAGGTTTATTTCGCTTAAACGCGATTTCGTTGCCATGAATCCCTCATCAGACTGCTTGATCTTGACGCTTTGCATGTCAAACAATTACCCTTATATATGACAAATGCAACGGGCGTGCTTGTTACCCTACAAATGCTTTTGAATCATTAAAAATAACCGATTTGTTTGTCCCTATGGCCCACAAAAGGGTTCGCGAAATGCAAAACCTCGCATTTCCATAGATTTATGATGTTTTTAAAATAAGGAACGGATACAAGAACAGTATTCTAAAGTACTTCCGTTATATTTTATCCCCGTCCCGGTTTTGATCCCCCCCCATGCTATAAAATACTTCATACTTCAAGAGAATGATTGCTGGACAGAATTTGGCGCTGATGAAGAGATAATCGCCGAACCTGAAGCATATTTTGAGGCTAAAGACAAAATGGTATCGAAAATTGTATGCAATAATCGTGTCGAAGCATTGTATTGAATAAATAAAATTCTATAATTTTTTTTTTATATTACCATACGAACTTTTTAACCACTAATGACTCATATATATAATTAAAACAAAATTAAAATCTTCCTTATTTAAATTTCAAAGCAAGCAATGCAATCCCGTACCACATTTATATTGTACAAATTCTTCTATTTCTCGTTCAACGGTTATATGCATATATGGCGCTAAACAAACGGTCGACATGCCTCGACGTTTTCCCATAGAATTGATTTATTCCCAACCTAATGTGGAGTCTGTTATGAACTTATGTTCAATCATATAGACGTTCGTTCATTCGGCCTAATGACGCTTGTAAGTGACTTAATTATCTATAACGTACAAATGAGCGATCAGTATATTTTAGTAGGGAAGTAAATTTTTCAATAGTTGACTAACTAAAACACTTTTCTCTCTTCATATAATCCCAAAAAATTTACAAAAAGATACAAAAGAACTGTTGTTAAAAGCGTGATATTTAATTAATATGGAGTTAGATTCCTACTGTCTCCCTGGACTAATAAGCTCAGTTACAAGGCTTAGTTATTTACATTTCTGTAGACTAAATAAAACACTTATCTCTCTTCATAAAAGCCATAAAGATTTGACAGAAAGAGACAAAAGAGAACTGTTTAAAGAGTAATTATAATTGAAAATAGGTTTCCTGCGTTCTCGCTGGACTTGTGTTAACTCTATTTACACTAGCATTAACAAGAAACACGGCTAAAAACAGACTAATCCTGATTCAAATTTCGGCATCCGTCACGAAGCCCCACAAAAAATTACCAAACTATTTTAATTGGCGTAGATGTTTGAGGTTTGAACATTAAAAAGTCAATCTGTTACACAAATGACATCTGTGAGTCATTTTACAATGTTAGGAGTGTTTTAATTTGTGTTTAGAACATTCTGAACAGATTACTTAACATTTTTCTCCACAGATAAGATTCAGTCTCAGAGCAGTGTTGGCCTAGTGGCTTCAGCGACTCTCATCCCTGAGATCGTAGGTTCGATCCTCGGCTGTGCACCAATGGATTTTCTTTCTATGTCCACATTTAACATTAGCTAAACGGTAAAGGAAAACATCCTGAGGAAACCGGCTTGCCTTAGACCCAAAATGTCGACGGTGTGCGTCAGGCACAGAAGGCTGTTCACCTACTTGCCTATTCAATTCACAAACGATCATGAAACAAATACAGAAATCTGAGGCTCAGACCTAATAAGGTTGTAGCGCTATTGATTATTATTAAGATTCAGTCTAAGAATGAGACCAAAGTCAAAGATGTTATGTATAATTGTTGTTATATTGACGTAAATTTAAATAATTAAAGTAACAGTAATTCGTAATGGATTTTAGTAATTGTAAACAATCCTTTGGCGTTGTGTAGTGATGAGGTGTCTCTCTGCCTCGTCTACCACATTTATTACAGAGAGTGTTCAGAGGACTTGTTCGGATACCTGTCACCGAGTTTCATCAATGAAGGTTTTTAAGCCACGCACCACCGACTTCGGGTCCTTCATGTAAAGAGCGTACCAATTCTTAAAAGGCTGGCAGGCCCACTTGCGAGCCTTCAAGGAATCTGTGTCCATAAACACGTTACTTAACATCAGGTGAGCCTCCTGCCCGTTTGCCTCCTGTCCCAAAGAATACGCATCCTAGTTTATTTCAGCAATTGTGTTATTAGACCACGATAACCCTTATTAACGATACATATTTGATACTAATATGTATATTATTGTATATAAGGCGTTTGTCAATTCTTGATCTAGACTTCAATTAGAGATGTTATAACTCTGCACGTGTCGTGAATGAAATCTATTAATTAATCTACACCCTTCGTGTGAGTCAGTAAAATAAAAGATATTGATTTCGTGACGAACCGAGCGCGGGAAACGAATCCTGCTATGCATGCCCTGCGGAGTAACTTCAACAGTCTTTGTTCATCTAAACGCAAGCGTGACAGAGGGATTTTAGTCAACGTTAAATGACTCATGGGTCCTTGCTTGCTCGGTCACAAATGCGAGGTAATGGTGAAAAAAAAACATATATATAATTATCATTTGAATATGCTCATTGCGTTGGTTTGATATTCGCCGGGGTTAATGCATAATTAGGAACCTCTAGTGCCCTGGATAAACAGATACAAATATCCGTCTTAATTATCCTATTACAGTAAGCAATCCTTTTCATTGTCATTCTGTATTACATCTTCTACGTGTACAGGTTCTACTGCCCATGTCTTGACAGAGTTTAGACGCCGTCAGTCCGTGAATATTTCATAATATTAAGCTTTAAGCTTCAAAAGTACCGTAAAGGATGTTTATTACCACCGTTAATGGTTCTTAGCAGTGCACCGTATGATTTCTGTTTGTAAGTATAATTAGGTAAGGGCATAGAACGGGTTGTTTATACCTAGTTTAGAAGTGGAGGCTGGCCGCAGGACTCGGCCGCATTCCCGACGGGTAATTACGTACTCAGGGCTCGTTCCCAAGCTCCTCTAACATTTTATGCCTCATTTCGGAGTGTGTGATTTGCTCACATTATTTAATGTAATTGTCGTGGGAGCGGGTTACACTCGCGATTTTTTATTTATTGTTGAAATTTTTTGGCGGTTTTTTTACCGACGACACGGGTGTGTTTTTGATTCCAAAGCATTTTTAAAATGGGATATTGAAGATTAAGTCCCATAAATATAGATTAAATTCTAGAAATTTGTTTTTTTAATTGCACTCTATGACCTCATAAGGTCAAATTTTATGCACGATGCAACTTCTACACTTACATAAATGATGGTATGTCAGTATTTTTTGTGGGACCTGTGTTATGTACATACCAGTATTACAAGTGCGTTACCCGCCTTTAAGGTGTTGCCTTCTCTTGTTTACGATTGTAAACCTGGAATTGCAGTTGTTTCAAAGTAATGATGCGCGACAAGACATATCAGATTAAAATATTTCCGAATCTGTATTCAGTGTGCGTGACATGTGCATGTAACATTTGACTAAATTGCAACACAATTTGACACAACGGAATTAATATAAAGGAGTCTACTAATTTGACAAATGAAGAGTTTTATAAGAGGAGATCAAACGGATCGCCACATCCGCCTTTTATAAAGGGGCCGTGCGCGACTTACACTTCGTTTAACAAACAAACACGGACTTCGCAAAATATCCGAGATAAAAGTACTCAACGCTTTTATTTTAAGAGTTTTTGTTCGAGTTTCAAAGACATTAAACGCTTAATTTGTCATTAGCCCTGCATCTGTCAGCAACTGAACTTTTGACTTCTTGATACTGTCTCAAAAGATTTAATGGAATGGTTTTTTGTTTAGAATTCTTAGTAATGTCTGTTTTGTTTTGTCTTAATAACTGTGTATACCATGTATTTTTGCACTACTTGCCTATCTTATGTAATTTAATACATTTTTTTTCTTTACTCACAGTGGTTGCCTGGATAGCGATAAGGCAGCCAGTTTTAATTATGTTAATTTGTTTTATTTTTTTTTCTGTGTGTAACGAAGTGTTAAAAAATTAAAAAAAAAAACGCGATGAAAAGCTGTAGTATTTTGGACTAAAATTATTATTAAAAAATCGCTTTCTTTTTGAAATAATAAAAGGCAAATATAATAATGAAATGACAACTGATTCACACGGAATAGCGAATTTGTTTTACAAGTACTATAAAGAACATTTACGTAAAGTAATTAAAAATAATACAATGCGACAAAGGCAATGGGAACTTGGAAAAACTGATCGCAGTTAACACAGAAGGCAAAAGATCACATGGTTAATGGACCGATCAAGTGAAAGGCTCGTCTTGAAATAGATAGTCTGCTTCAGCTTCCTTGCTGACCATGACGCTTTGACATGAGCTACCGAGGAGAGAGAGAGAGTAAATATATATAGATAATACATATTTCTTAAGCCAAATAGTCAAATCTATAGACATCTACAATAAATTAGATTGGTTAAGACGTCTGTTCGATTCTGGAACAGATGTTGTGTCGATTTTGTTTCCCAATAACTATGTAACTTAACGGTTTACCAGTAGTATATACAAGGCCAGCGTGGATGGTCACATCGGCTTGGGTATTAAAAGTTATAAGTAACGTTTTATATAATTTTATTTCTCATTATAAAAATGTATTTTTTTACATGAGTAACATAACATTTACGGACGTGAGAGCGTTCGCGTCAGCCGTCCTAATTTAGTCTACTAGACTCATTCTGATATGTTTCTTTAATGCACTTTTGAATTGGTTAAACGCGCTAATATTAGGAATTTTAGACGGTAATTGATTAAACAATCGCAAACCCTCATACTTAATAGACTTCTTTAAATAATTTGAACGCGGCTTCGGCAAGATAAGCAAACTCGCTCGACGTATATTGCGTGTGGTGGTGTTTGATTTTTTAAATGATAACCACTATGGCGAGAGTTATTCAATTTTTTAAAATTAATACAGGTGGTTATGATTAATATACATAATTTTGGTTTGTGGATAGATTTTATTAGCCTATGATAAAATTTGTGTCAATAGTGCTCATAACCTACCAGGATGCATGATCTTCATGAAAGTGGATGAAGCGAGAGTGTCTGGATCCTGGCAAATCCATGTTAAATTTGGAAAACATTGTTAAGTGCCTATCTAGTACCTTACCCGCATTGTTAGGGAAATAATTACTACTAAAACTAAAACCTATCTATAAAAATAAAATATTTTTTTTTGTAACATGTATGTTCACCATAATCGTCATATTATAAGAGAAATAAAGAAAATGCATATGTGATGTGGTAAGCTAAACAAATAAATGAAAGATATTTCTTATTATTAATACTCAAATCAATATAGACATTTAAATTAACAAAAATGCCCGAGGAGCTGGGGTTAACCATTACAAATAAAGTTTTAAAAATCCCCATCGATGTGTTCTACAAACGTTTTTCGGGGTCAAAGGTCAAATAAGTTTTATAAAAAAAAGCCCAAACCAAAGTTGTAGATCTTAAAATTCTCTAAAAAAAAAGGGTCGTGTGGCTTATTTTAAATTGACCGGACTATAATATAATTATAGAAATACATAGTTATTAATATAGAACACGCTTTATAGGTCCGTGTATATAATGGTAGACATAGTAACAAACGCCGTATATAAAATAAATCAGTGGCGGTACATTCTTTTTAGGTCTGGGCCCCAGTTTCTGTTTCATATGTCAATCTAATAGTCTAACAAATGATCAGCCTCGTGTGCCTGACACACGTGGTTTCCTCATGATGTTTCACCGTTCGAGCGAATATTAAATTCCATTGGTGCACAGCCGGGGATCGAACCCACGACTTCAGGGATGAGAGTCGCACGCTGAAGCTACTAGGCTAACACTGTTATGCTAGACCTGCATGTATATATTATGTCTACAAACACCGTAAGTAACGTTTTATAAGACAGTAAGAGTGTTCGTTAAGGTGGCATGATAATGGTTTGAGAATTGTTTCTAGTAATGGCGAGGGGCGAGGCCGGAAATTGTCTCTTGTCCCACCTCGCATTAGCCGCGTACATTAGTCCAAACAATACTTCTGTATGACATTTATATAAAAAGGGGTTACACAATCAAGCATTCGCCGCAGTGGATGGGCAGAACGTTTTATCATTAATTTTAATTGATTTTAACCGCAGCTTTTAAAATATTTATCCGTCGCATTGTTCTTTCAATAAAATAGTTTGTTCCAAATGAGCCTTCAATTAAATGAAAATATATTTTCGTGAGCGAAAAACGGTTAATTAATTCGGTTTTCATACTTTTTGTTTGCTCGTTTAGGTGTTTCGAGCCTATAAGTGACACCACAAGTGTATAAGGTGTTAATTTGACTAAGTAGGTGAATTTAAAAAAGGAATATTTGAATTTCGAATTTCCAAAGCAGTGATCTACGTACCGATTTCTCAATTCAAAATGTTATTTGTGTCCCGTGAATCGAAATCCATTTTTAACTCAATAATTTGAATTTAGAATTTCCTAAGTCCAGTTATTTTTATACGTATACGTTATAATAAAAATATTTTCAATCTAGACGGTTTCTATGTTTAAAATTATTAATTTAAATTTCGAATCCTCAGATAACAAGTATTTATATCGTAAACTTGATGTAATCTTAATTGAATCTGGTCTCTATATTTAAACTTAATAATTTGAATTACGCTATAAAAGTGTTATTCGTATAAGAAAACAAACTCATAATATCCGGTGTTACTGTGAACTTCAAGTAACTGAAGAAGTATTTATTCTTAAAAATTGAATTTCGAACCGATGTACATATTTGAAAACAAAAGTATTTTCGTACCGTTTGTACTTGAATTAAAGCTTTCTTAAACGAGACGTTTTCTGTATCTAAAATTATTAATTTGAATTTAGAATACTCAATGAACAAGTATTTACATCCCTTAATATCGTGAGCTTGATGTAATGTTAATTGACGCGGTGTCTATATTTATACGGAATAATTTGAATTTCGAATTACGGAAATGAAAACAAAATCAAAATATTCGGTGTTAACGTGAACTTAAAGTAATCGAAGAAGTTTTTATGTTAAACATTGATTGTCGAATACGTACGAATACGTTATATGTCAAAACAAAAGTTTTGACCGTGTGAATCTTACATGTCACGGTGAAGTAATAGCTATTAACTATCGAATTTTCCAGCAATTTGCTTTGAGTATATAATTGCTGGAATGAGTCAATATTAATTGACGGGGTTCAAGTTGCCGTTAATATCGCAAACAGGTTCTTGTTTACGATACGGACTAGACACAACAATTTGTTTAGTTTTAGGCGAAGGTATGAAGGAACCTTTTTTTTTTAAATCTTTGTATAAAGTCGGGACACCTACATGTGTTTCTTTTATGTCGTAAATATTTTGTTATTTTTTTTAATTTCCTTTAAAACGTGGTAAGAGTAGTGTTGGCCTCCAGCGTACGACTCTCATCCCTGAGGGCGTAGGTTTGATCCCTGACTGTGCATCAATGGACTTTATTTCTATGTGCGCATTTAACATTAGCTCGAAAAACATCGTGAGGAAATCGGCTTTTCATAGACCCAAAAAGTCGACGGCGAGCGTCGGACACAGAAGGCTGATCACCTGCTTGCCTATTCCATTAACAAAATGATCATGAAACAGATACAGAAATCTGAGGCCCAGACCTAAAAAGGTTGTAGCGCCATCGATTATTATTATTATAAAACGTGGTTGTCTGGAAGAGATCGCTTGAAGGCGATATAGCTGCCAGTTGTCTTTTTATTGAATTATTTATTTATTTTTATTTATTTACACTTCGTTATACTACAAAGTAAAAATAAAAATTAACATAATTAAATCAAAAGGAGGGCAACTGGCGGCCTTGTCGCTTACGAGCGATCTCTTCCAGGCAACCACTGTGAGTAAAGAAAAAAAAGAAATGTATTAAATTAGATAGGCAAGTAGTGCAAAATACATGTAATAAACAGTTATTAAAACAAAAAATAAACAGGAATAAAATATTAAAGATACATTAAAGATAGAAAGTAAAAAGACACATAAATCACGATTATTTTTATTATAATAAGATTATTTTAATTGTACTATATATCTGTATAATTGCAACGAAGTGTTAATAAATAAATAAGATTAAAACAGTGCGGGTGACTCGTTCACACAATTCCTGAATGAGAAATGATAGTCCCTAAAGTTTTCGATTTGAGAGTTAAGCTAGACGAAGACTACTGATGCCTGTCGACGTTCATAAGTTGTCTTGGACATATATGAATATAGTTAATTTAATTAATTTATAGTTAAACCAGAACTGTGATACGCTAAGAAAATGTCTAAACTAACCAATAAATAAGAATGTCATAATTCATAGCGGTGTTGCCAGATTAATTCACTCTAACTATTTCCGAGCAATGTTTCTCGCAGGAAATGGCAAATTATTCAAATGCGCAAAGTTCTTATGCTTATGTATTATATGTCAAGATTATGCTAGAAATTAATTTATCAATAACATATATTTATATTGGTTTAATGTTTTAATTAAATACATTACAATATATGTTGTAGACATAGATAACAGGAATAATGTCTTTTTAAATTAAAAAATTATCTCCGGACGTCCTTTACTTTATGGCAAATATGATGCGTCTAAATGACGATTTTTGAAGTTATACTTCTTTTGGCGCGTTAGGGAAAAATGTTCAGAGTTTATTACGATGCGCGCGCACACTTAAAACCGACACCCTGAAGTTAGCATAGTCAACATTTTAAAATAAAAAATGTCGATTTCTTTATTTTTTTGTTACATTTAAATAAACTTTATTTAACTAGATAATGCGTTATAATAAAACTTAATAAGGGATAAAATTATTAAAAAGATTTTTATCTTGTTACACCAAAGAGTATATAACTTCTAAAGCGTGAACATAAATACACATACATGTTTTTTGTTGCAAACGGGCAGACTAACCTGATGTTAAATGATCTTACACCCATGGACACTCTCAATGCTAGGGCTCGCGAGTATGTTGCCGGCGTTGATACAGTACTACTAACTGTATTGTGTAGTAAAATCTGCACTTACAAATTACTGTAATGACGTCATACCCTGAAACGCGCTAATCAAGTTATTCCGGTCACTAAGGATATTTACTAGTTTTCGACCTTCGAGCTGCTAGGGCTAGTTTGTAGCGCCTGTAATTTACTTTTATTCTTTTGATACAACAAATGTACGATTATGTTAAATAAATAATTGTTATATTCGCCTTTAACTACCAAACCACTGAACCTCCTATAACACGGTAGATTGGTTCCGCGTTATAGCAATAGCGTTGTATCTGAACTCTCGCATAACGCGCTTGTATGACCCCTATGTTACGCGTTATGTGTAATTTACGTTTAACTTGTCTCGTTACAGGGGATTTAAATCACATATTAAGACAAAACTGTGTTCTGAACGAAATATGTGCGTACAAATCATTATAAATGTCACAGAGCAGAAATGTTTGTGCAAAACCCGCGTATATGGGAATACCAGTGTTACGGACTAAAATCGCGTAATATTATTTGATTGGTTTGTCTGAAACTTGATTACGATACTGTTTGATCTCATCATTAACTAATAATTTGTTACTGACCAATCAACGAATTGTATTAAAAACACCTCTCAAAGAAACACGTTCGATTTTCAAAATCCTACTTTGCAAATACATACTTCATAGACGGATCTAGAAATCCCATACAGAGCAACAGTTTCCAACTCTTAAATTTGATTGACTGCGCTCGCATACCTTAGTCTGTGGCGTTGAAGCGAGTATTTGTGTTCGTGTAAACAAAGTACCATTTCAGTATTATCTTTTCCGTAAAAGTCGTAAAAAGAACATCCTTTTCTGACTTTATGTTTCCGCAGACTTCAAAATAGCTTTCTGGTTGAACGAGCTTTGAGCGTGATCGTAGTCTGTGGTAAAAGCGAAATATTTGATGATGCAACACAGATTAAAACGTTCTTTGAAAGTATAGATTAAATATTTCTATGAAACTTTAATTAAACGCAACGACACGATTATGTTATTATGTTTTAGTATGTCATGTTTAACATTCATATTTTATAGATATATTATATATGTAGATACTATATCTCGGCTTTTAGTAGATATGTCTTCTATAAAACTACGAGTCATTTTGCTCTATTGTCAATAGCTTCCGCTGTACGCGATGTAGTGATTTTTATTGGTTCTCCACTTCTTGGGTTACATTATCGGAATTTTTCATACGGATATTCAGTGAAAGAGTTTTGATACACAAAATTCATTCCCCTTTATTGTAGAAGATTTTGTAAATTTTTATTATTTATTTATTTATCTACCATTACAAGTATTACAATGTTGCACCGTATTGCAGGTATATCTCAATAAAAGTGTATGTTTATAATTAAATCTAAATTGTCATAATCGACTACCTAAATATATACCATAGTAGTTTACACGAAAGTAACAATAGAGTATATCATAGAAATATTCTCACCCAATATCTATTCGTATAATTTTGTCATCAAACCTAATCGATTTCACCATATAAGGACCTGATTTATCGTCAAAACCAGCTTGATAATTTCGTGGCTATAATAATTCGTTGTACGTTTATTTGTATTAAAAAACGAACAGCCTACGGACGAGCGATTATACTATCTTTACTTTCGATCAGCGTGCAACCCGTCGGAGCATTCTTTTTTCCATTTTTAAACGTTTAAAATACAAGTGTTATCCTTGGAAATAATCAAATTTGAATTTCGAATGATTTTTACGTTCACTAGCAAAAAACGTATTCACGTGAAAACTATGGTTGAGATTTTTGGTTGTGTTTTAAGAACTAAATATATATTTACATACATAATTTAATTGTTATGGACATCAACTTTGAACTTATGTAATACGTCTCATTGTTATTATAAAACTTATTACTATAAAAGTCACAGATTATAAAACATAAACCGTTTAACGTCTAAATTGTTCCCATAGGATATGCTATACATATTTGCACCATAGGATGATCGGATCCGAGTCATTCATGTGAAAATTAGGTCAGTTAGGTCAAAACTCACGCGTTGCCGATATCTACCGCAAACTTTACACACACGTAGGATTAACATGAACACCGAAAACAATAAACACCAAATGGAGTAAAAAACAAATTAAGACACACGATACGTGTATAGCACCTTTTATTGCAAGGTATCACGCTATAAGTTAGGCGCGAGCTGGGCCGCCCAAGCCAGGGCGGAGGTCGAGCGATCGCCGTATCGGTCAGTGACCGCTGCAGGTCTCACCAAGCCTCATACTGAGGTGTACCGATATGCTGAGAGAAACACGCGCGGACCGGTCGCGCTTTCGTAGCGATTTGAGGCCCTCTTCGCGACGCCACTGCGCGCGCACGTTATGCGACGAGATAATGCTGTCCTGTCCATGTCGAAGTTCCGATTCTAAGTAACTGAGGTTGTTTGTTATTTCAAAATATTACGTAGTATAAATGTGGTTTGTACAAGCTTTTATTCTTGAAAGATAGACGATTTATCAAATGATAATACAAGCTTTTTACCTCATACGAAAGATTCAAAAACCGGGTAGATAAACCTTATTGCATGGACTAGGTAGTCTATTATTTAAATGAAATAAATTATGTTAAAATTGTGTACTTTAATGTAACAAACCAAAAATAAATCAAGAGCTCGACAATTCCACTGAATCGTCGGCGTTAATTGTTGGAAATTTAATTTATCGACATTGAACATCCCTAAAGAGATTATAATTGGAGCATGCGTGGTACTGGGGTTGTCGGGGGTAGATTGAGGCAGGGGGTGAGGCAGGGGGGGAAGGCGCGTGTCACCCGCGGCGGCGGTGCTACGCCGACGTGATCTTGACACCACGTATGCAAAGCCTGTACCCAAATAAATACCTAAAATTATTTAATTTTTTTTTTATTTAGGTTGCGAATCAAAATTGGTGCGTTTATAGAATTGCGAGTTGTATACCTTAACAAAAGTCTTATAGACGACTTTCTCGTATCACTCAAATTTATATTAAAGCTAATTAAGCTGTAAGTTTCACGCTACAGAAGCGCCAAACGCGCAAAACGGGCGCGGCTAACGGATATGTAAAACTGTAACATGCCACAGACTATAAATCTCGCGGCTCATAGCAAAACTAATAACTCTTTGGTGGTATAAACTTCGTAGTATTGACCTTTGACCTGTATCGCCTTAGCAAAAATAATGATTTTTTAAAATATCGTTAACGGAAAAGCGTTCCTAATTTAAAAATTACGATTTAAGATTTGATAGATCTTGGCTTTTGATTAGTGAATGCCTTTTATTAAGTGGAAGTCATCTCGATATATTATAAATACGATTAAAGGGATTTTGATCCAATTGTATTGACTTAAAGATAGACCAAACAATTAATTATTTCCATTATTTGTTGACCTTGACATCATCCCTCTGATTCTCTTCCATAAGGAAAATAAATGACACAAACGTGCCCGGTCCAAGTTAAGCGACCTTGTGCAATAAAGCCGGTGAAAATATTTTTCAGACCGTTACTAAAGAGCCATACTTTATTATGTAAAGAGATTCTTCGTAAATGAAACGCTGTTACACAAAAAACTCATACGTGCCGTTTTACGGCCTGGGAATACAGTTGATGCTTCAAAAATATTTTTGTGGTTGGTAAAGCCTAACTCATCTAGAAGATCAGACTTCTCCTCGATCGATCGTAAACTTCTTGGAGTGACCTTCGGGTCCCTAGAACCTAATTTAAGCCGGGTGCTGCAGCTCTCTCCCACAATCTAGGATGTTATGGGAGACCGTTTCCTCTGCTGCTATATATAGCTATAAATATTCGATACTTAAAGAAACATATTACCTATTATGCTGCGTTGATAACTTCTAATCGGTATCCTTGCCCCCTTAAGATTGTGAAACTTTACTTAGGCACGTAAAACAGGTTACCAATAAAAAATCTAAACTCTGAAGAAAGCTACGAAATTCTCACCGGATGAAAAATTTGTTGACACTCTTAATGACAGAAGGCTCGCGAGTGCCTTTTAAAATTGGCACCCTCTTTTCTTGAAAGACTTAGTCCATTTCTTTCGGAAATACTTCAGTGGGCAGCTGGTTTCATATAGTGGTGGTGCACGGTCAAAACTGCCTTGAGAAACGCTCAGTTGATTCAGTATGATCAAGATTCAATATGATCATTAAACTCAGCTGCAGATATTAATTACTCCTAAATGGAGAAGTAGCAGATCTTTTTCGCTTCCGCATGGATCCAAGTATCTAAAAGAGTGGCCAATCTTTTTTTATTTTTATACAACAAAATTCTTACATGATGTTAAGTGATAGATCATAGACACTCAATGCCAGAGAGCTCGCTACCTTTGCTGTTAGTAGCGTAAAACAAATGACAATCGGTAAATCTCTGTATGTTAAGCTCATCCACAAATTAATGCCTATTTTATTTGACAGTTTGACGGCCGACTCCATGATTGCTTCAATATTATGCATATTTTAACATTCCCTAATTTTCATATTCCACATAGCCACCGGCGATTGTTGCGTGGGCGATACCGCGATTTGCATTTTATAAACATTTCAATAAATTTAAAGATATTATTTAACAATATGTTATCAATTTAGTTATTCGTTTATAAATTATTTTACATTTTGGAAATTTTGAATAACATCGAAAGTTTAATAAGAAATTATTGGTTGAAATATACTTAGTGATTAATATGACATATAATATAGAGGACCTAGGTTATATATGGCAAAAAAAAAGTGCTAAGAAATTCAGAGAAGGCTGATCATCTAGGTCCGGCACTTAATATATAAAGAATCACGGCAATTATAGCATAGTTGTAACATTTATTAATGATGGTTGTTCAGCTATGATTAAATTTTTAAAGATCTTTATAGCGTAGGCGAATATTTGGACCATAAATTTGACACCGATTGTAAATAATTTAACTTTGACATTATTTTATATTCTTAATAAGACATTGTGAAAATTTATATGACATTTGCATGCCTATTTATATGTGGCTGATTGTGCGGATATTTGTGATTGATCGATCTAACTGTACCACTATCTTGGCAAATAAACGATTATGATTATTATTATTATGCAAATCAAATATCCATCTAAGACACACTAACATAGTCTAAATCGAATGTCGCAAATAAAATATAAACTGATCAATGTTTGTTTGTTTTGTTACGAGTAGTGTTTGCCTAGTGGCTTCAGCGTGAAAGTCCTGAGGTCGTAGGTTCGATCCCCGGCTGTGCACCAATGGATTTTCATTCTATGTGCGCATTTAACATTAGCTCGAAACCGGCTTGCCTTATACCCAAAAAAGTCGACGGCGAGCGTCGGACACAGAAGGCTGATCACCTACTTGCCTATTCGATTAACATATGATCATGAAACAGATAAAGAAATCTGAGGCCCAGACCTAAAAAGCTTGTAGCGCCATTGTTTTTTTTATCAATGTTTGTTATTCTTTTAAGAAGATAGTTGTTAGCCCCTAGTCTTTATCCCCACTCATGAGATTTAGGAAAAAAAGGTCAAGCATGTTTATCAAGTAGGATTACTCCGTTTTTCAATTCATAACTAATATATTTATCGTCAAAATATCAAAGAACTGTTTAAATTACTTCAAGTATATTTTTAAAGACGGGTTTTTAAACAGTTTGTATATATGACAGGTAGCAAGTGTCCAAAA
This sequence comes from Pieris brassicae, assembly GCF_905147105.1. NCBI lineage: Eukaryota > Metazoa > Arthropoda > Insecta > Lepidoptera > Pieridae > Pieris > Pieris brassicae. Next base: position 3,314,901 of record NC_059674.1, on the reverse strand, counting down.
GTAGATACTGTCAGAATTAACATAATGTTCTTTGATGACATCATTTGTATTTAATGACATTCGGCGATTAAAATAATAGCTTTAATTTGTTTTTAAAATGGATTTTAAATTGTCTTAATGTGAACACGACAGAGAATGTGTATGTTTGGTAATTGTGAGAAATACTTCCAACTAACTTTTTGTACTAACAGTTAATTGACATATAGAGACTTAGAGTTAGGTAGATCTTACAACGGCCGTAGGGTGGGCATACTTGGACCAAATCCAGGAGATACTAGAGAAGGTACAAGTCAAGATATCCATGATATATGTCGTGAAAGTGGATGAAGCGATAGAGGTATGGCAGGACTGTAGCTAGGGGAGACCGGTTGTATCTACCTACCTCTACGGGATAAAGGCGTGAATATTATAAATATATAAAAATGAATTTTAGGTCTGAGCCAGATTTCTGTATATATTTCAAATAGGCAAGTAGGTTATCATCCTACTGTGCCTGACACACGCTGTTGTTATTTGAGTCTAAGGCGTGCTTGATTCCCCACGATGTTTGTACCGTACGAGCGAGAGTACGTACATAAGTCCATTGGTGTTCAAAACTACGACTTCAGTCATGAGAGACGCACGCTGATCATCTATTGTGTACCATATTATCTAATTCCAATTCCATAGTTGTTCTAGTTTATAAACTATTAAAAAGTAAGCTTAAATAAGCCCAAAATCTGTCTACATGTAATCTAAAGTACACATCCGATTCTTTTTGTCAAAGCTTAAACACAAAGAGACGAAAATGAACTTTAACTAAAGTGCAGTTAGACTTATTTTGAATTAGACGGCTATTGTCTTTGTCAGTTTGCGATCCTTACACCGAAAGTCATGTGTTCGAAGCAAATGCTGCAATTGATTTTACTGCGTCTCAACAATTAACAAGTAATTGAACGAAAGAAAAACGTCGAGAGTTTTAAAGAATTAAAATAATTGTTTTTTTTCTTATTCCTGTCACGAAAGGCACCTAAACAATATGTATATGCTAATATATGTATATATGTCTATGATAATAAAAGCCTTTTGTTAAACCTTATCTAATTTAACGTTTTTAAACAATTTCTGTAAAGTTGCATATATTAGATCATTTGTCGAAAAATAAGGTCGTAAAAAAGTCTCACTTCTTACGTGTGTACGCACGCACACAATTTTTAAGTTATTGTATCTCCAACGTGCTGACGTACTTACAGTAAAGGACAAGAGGCCATTATACTCGAAATCGATAAACTCTTTATAATTTAATTGTCAATTATTTGATAAACCAAACAGAAATATGTCTCATTTCCTTTACATCCCAATATTTTTATCCTTCGTAAGCACGTAAAAGCTCGAGTTTATAGAATGTAATGACAGAGGTCCTGTTCAAGGAGGTTACATACCAAAAAGTCGATGGAGCGTGAAAGAGAGTCACGCGCGGAGGGTTTGTGCCCACGTCTCGAACGGTTTATTTGATCGTTTTAAAGTTACACGGTCGCTTGTATCAAACGGATGACCTGTGCTATTCAACTATTTTTACAACGAGCTTGTATATTACAAGCCGCGTTAACTTATATACTGTAAAGTACTCAGAAACTTTTAATATTATTTAGCTTAATAAATAAATCTTTTGTAAAACCCTTTTTCGTATTATTTTTGAAGAACAACTAATCAAGATTAGATGCTTATGAGTAAACCGAACTTTTATTTATTTAACACTTCGTTATATTACAATATAAATATTGAACATAATTAAATCAAAAGGAGCGATCTCTTCCAGGCAAGCACTTTTATCATTGAGGGGGCGAAGTATATTTTAAATATGTTTATTCATAGATTATAATTGTTTTGTGCCTAATATCGGCTGTAGAGAATCACACGCAACTTTCTATCTCAGGATATCAAACATTAAAACTTCTTAAGAAATTCAGCTGAAAAGAAGCTTATTAGGTAAAGGCCATTTTCATGTTTCCTTAAAATGATTAGATTTTGATTCATTTACAACATATCGATTAAAAGTTGCATCTAAGAATCTGTGCGATTCTTGTGTTCAATCAAATTTCGTTTAACGTGCTACTAAATTCATGTAAATAATATATAATCTACAATATGTTGCAACGCACTTGCACGTCCTCAGGCAATTTGGGTGTGTATAGGCGGTATCACTTAACATCAGATGAGGCTTGCTAGCTCTTGCTCGTTTCATACATTTAAAATAGTATCAGGAGAAGTTATAGACGCTTTAATATTTTCTATATATCTATTAACTAGCAGGCCCGATAGTCGTTGTCCTAACTATGAACATTGATTTCGAATTGGTATGATTAACTAAAATTGCTTTATGATTAACAACATTCTTTGTTTGTTTTTCTGGCGCGTATGTAAATAGTTTTGTTGGTATTCGGACACGGAAACACGCGACATATAACTGGCCATGTGAAAAACATGGATTTCCAAGATTAATGCCACAAACAATTAGCGACTGTAATTATTTTATATGTATTTTATCAATATAAAAACTCCAATCGATTTATTTTAAATCGCAATTTATTTTAAACGATATTCATTTTTCTTACAATCTCTTTGACGTTATTTGCAGCACACATTCTGTCAATGATATGTCAAACGCCATAAGGTTACATAAAGAAATGTTAGAATTACTAATTCTTAGATATTTCAAAATTTTCGCGGTATTTTCTTAATTTTTTCTTTCATAAGAACCTTCTCTTGTCAATAACAAACACAACAAAAAAATAATTAGCGAAATCGGTCCAACCGTTCACGCGTGATGCCGTGACCAAGGGAAATAGGGATTAATTTTTATATATATAGATAGAAGACTGCGATAAAACAATCTTTCTAATTGACGTCTATCAAATTTCAAGTGTTTTATTAGAATTAATTTCGATATGTGTAGGGCATCCACCCTTGCCTCCCCACTTGTTTTCTTTATAAACAACCGTGAAGGTGCTGTTAACGACTCCACGAACAAATACCAAATTCGATCGTATTACGCATACAAATAACTCCCCTACAATTTATTTTGTTCGGTAGGGTTATAATAAAACAGTAGTAGCAAACCTCCACAAGATTCGCATGTTTATGCAATGAGGACTTTTATTAACGCAAGTGTAATAATAAATATAACGTATTATATGTTATTATAAATATACCGATGGTACAGCCTTTTAGGTCTGAATCTTAGATTTCTGAATCTGTTCCGTGATAGTTTCTAATAGGCAAGTAGGTGATCAATCTTTTATACCTGACACACACCTTCGACTTTATGGATCTAAAGTATGCCGGTTTCCTGACAATGTTTTCCGTACGAGTGTGTGGACATATAGATTGAAAGGCCATTGGTGCACAGTCCAGGATCGAACCTACGACCCCAGGCCAACGCTGCTTCTTTATACAATCGTGATAAAATGTGTATTTTTAATTCCAAACAAAGTAAATGTTTATTCGGTATATTTCCCTTTAACTTTACAGCTTCAAATATTGATAACGTGTTTTTAGACGTGTTGTATAAGCACTTTGATAAGGAAGAAGAATGTTCGTACTCGTGGTCTAAATGTCTAAAAAAAATTACACACACGACAATTATTTTCTTAAGTTTCGATATGATATATTGAGTCAATAAAATTGTTTCACAAACATAAAATAAATAAATCAATGGCGCTACAACCTTTTTAGGTGTGGGCCTCAGATTTCTGTATCTGTTTCATGATCATTTGGAAATTGAATAGGCAAGTAGGGGATCAGCCTTCTGTGCCTGACGCACGCCGTCGACTTTTTGGGTCTAAGGCAAGCCGGTTTCCTCACGATGTTTTCCTTCACCGTGCGAGCTAATGTTAAATGCGCACATAGAAAGAAAATCCATTGGTGCACAGCCGGGGAACGTACCTACGACCTCAGGGATGAGTGCCGCACGCTGAAGCCACTAGGCCAACACTGCTCGTTAAACAATCAAAACAAACATAATATTTATTGTAATGAGAAGTCTTTTTAGTATTTTTCTCTTAAATTGTTTTACCATATGACAAAAAGAGACCCACAGTTATTAATAGCTATCTAGGCAAGGCAATGTATTCTTGGTAGAAGGTCTAAAACAATCAGTTAGCTAGCTATACCATGAGTGTCCATGGGCATGGTATCACTTAACATCAGGTGAGCCTCCTGCCCGTTTGCCCCCTGTGCTATAAAAACTTTTAACCGTGTCTTGCTTAAGTTAGTACTCATAAAAAAAATTAAGCCACATTTAAGACGGACCTACACTTTTATCATTAAAATAAACTTGTCAGAAGTGACAAAACGAACAAAGTATATTAACCGTACAATCGTATCAGATCTATTGACTGAGCATGACGTTGCACAAAACCTACCCAGGAACATTGTTTGTCACGTATTGAACGACTTCTGACAATGTCAGGATAACGTCATATAATTCTGTCCGAAACGAGAACCTTATTTAAAATCAAGCGAAGTCAAGAGTATATCTATAAAAGAGTAGCCTATTCGTTAAAATAACTGTTTTAATTAGTAAAAAAAGCATTGGAAAATTTACTACATAAATTATACTTTATTTAATATAAGGTATAGCAACGAACACCTAGGGAGTGGAATCTGAAAAAAAACACAATAAAAATAGAAAAATAACCTACCAAAATATCTTTCATCTTGGTCACTGGTCACCGCGAAAGTTTATAACCACACAAAACATGCAAAGAAGGAAAAAATCTTTATTTAATAACGTTGGAAGACTTTCATCATATGAAAGAATATTGGAAACAGAGAAAGCTCTAAAAGACATAAATTACGTTATAATAGGTATTTCGGAAATCCGATGCATAAGAATGCATTAGATGAATAACAATTGATTTTCTGCTTTACTGGACAAACGCCTATATGGAGTGTGCTTCCAAATAAAATAAAGATGGCGAGCCTTTACCGGAGAGGGTTCCTGATATATACTAACTGATAAAAAATATTTACAAATGGGATAATTAGATATAATTAAGATTAGTTTATTAAGAATAAGTTGATATGTATACCTAGTTGTTTATAAAAGTGTCTCAGAAAATAAATTAAAGCTCTAAGTAAAAAAAAGTACGAAGTTGACAACCAGACTGTAATCAATCTTCGTCAACACGTAAGTAATACCAATATATCTGATGAACGTTCGCTACAACCTTCGGATATTTACTGAAGGACATCATTCACTCTTTTGTTTATATAAAGAACGTAACAACTCATTCACAAAATATAATCCCTGATTAGTCTCATCGCTGAGGTCGTCAATTCGATCCCGGCTGTGCACCAAATCTTTCTGTGCGTATTGGACGCTTGTACGATGAAGGAAAACATCGTGATCAATCCCGTCTTAGACCAACGAGTCGAAGGCGTCTGTCAGGCAAAGAAGGCTGATCAATGATCAATCAATGAAGATAGCCATCAAGTTTAAAAAAGGATAGAAAAGATTGTGATTGGTTCCAAGATAGTTTATTGAAGTGAAACTTCTTTATCGGCGTTGGATAAAAATTTACCGTCACATTTTTCGGTTACGCGTTACATTTTTCCATTACGCGCCATCTTTTTCTTGTCCCTACCATGGTTGATTCGAAGAGATTCGTAGCCATAACAAAAATATATAATAACGATTACAATGATAGAAATTTTCTATTACAATTAATGAAATTCTGTAATAATCTTAGTAGCAATAAGGTAAAATTAAATAATTGTATTATTTGTGTTCATGTCTATGATAATAAAAGCCTTTTGTTAAACTTTATGTAATTTAACCAATTTCTGTAAAGTTGCGTATAGTAGACCATTTTTCGAAAAATAAGGTCATAAAGGTCTTTTTACGTGTGTTCACTAGTACAAGCACAGATTTTTATTTTGTATTAACATTTTATAACTTCACTCGTTTTAACACCATGTATGTATGAAAGCTAAAAATATTTATAACCGAATGTGTTAGCGGGACTAAAGTTTGTATAAGTTTACTGAACAAACAGAACGTGTGAACAAAACTACCTCAACAAGGAAGATGACGAATTTCTTATGCATTATTCCGCGGAACTGTACGTTGCCACTTGCCACACAGGTGTAAATTGTATTCGCAAATATATTCTACCAAATGATATAATAAATCCTATCTAAGTTTATAAATCTCTTACATACAAGCTGTTGCCCATTTGTTTGCATACTACTAAGATGTATGTGATGTACTATATGGGAATGGTCACGTGACCAAGCGTAATAGATGAACAGATACTGAGGGAAAGTTGGATGAATACATACATCAATTTATTATAACATATTATGTGACAATGTTACTGTTGCTAGTAATTCCACACTTTAGATTTTCATTGAAATAAATGTAGGAAGTTGATCTACAGGCAATTTACGACTATAGATATAACTAATGGTCAGGAATGGAGCTAATCACTTTTGTAATACGATAGCGGTGTACGCCTGTCGCAAAGTGTTTTTGTCTCAGGCCCGTGAGTATAAAGAGTTTCATTAAAATAAACTGTACGTAGTTGATCAACAGTCAAGTAATGTATATATATATATATATATATATATATATAAATATGGTCACGTGACAAACCGTGAGGTAGCTTAAACAATTTTATATTACGATAGCGGCGTACGCCTGTCACAAAGCATTTTTGTCTAAGGCCCGTGGGCACAAAGTATAGATCTTAAATAGCCTATTTGCTTCCAAAAATTGTAATCTTTATACAGTTTTAAACAAGTAGACTCACGATTAAAGCATCTTTTTTGTGTTGGTTGTTCTGTAATACAGTAGCGTCTCGTGTAACATAAAAGCAATCGTCGTAAAAAACCGATTCAAATCTTGAATTTCAACAGATCTTAAATCCTATTGAATACAATGTATAGGGAAAAAGTAGACGGCTTTTTTGTAAGCCGATATTTTAGTAATCGGCAAAGTATAAAAGCGAGTGGCTTTTTAAATCTTTTTTATGTAAAATAAACTTTTTTTTAAAGCATTTGTAACTTGTAAACGACCTTTTTTGTGTCAAAATATTACAATTATAAAACTGCCACTATGTTTCAATAGTCGATATGGAACTGTATATTTGTAACATAAGCAAAAAACACATTTTTAGAATTAATTGCGCCAATATATGTGCTAAAAGTTGCCGGCCGTTTTATCAATCAACACGTTTCAATGTTAAAAGTATATATTTTACAACAAATTCCCACTTCGAACATTTTATGGAACTTCCAATCAATTTTTTTGTGAATAATTTTATTATTATTCATACATACATTTACGTTTTAAATATGTGAATGTCGAGGCTTTTCAACAAAAAAAGGACAAATCATTTGAACTAGTGAATTAGTGTTAGTGTACGTTAGTCTTAAGTGCTAAACCGTGGTAAGTCAAAATAGGACACAATAACAACTGTGTTTTATATTTATTAAAGGCAAGTGTAAGTACTGTTTTTGAACACTTTTTAATGTTAAATATCCTTATTAGTAAATTAGGATAGATCGTAATTTTCCATGATGTCTTTGTAAAGACGTATCTATGAATAAAAAATATATTTATTTACTAGCGGACCCAACAGACGTTGTCCTGTTTTTTTTGTATGTAAGACGTAATGTAAAGAATATCTATTAGTAAAAATCGTTCCCGATTCCACTTAAACACATTTTTTTTTATCAATGCACAGAAGATGTATATATATGTCAGCTGTTTATTTGCTATATAAATAAATAACTTACCGACTACAGCGTCATCTGCCGGGCTGATTTTTGAATCTAATCCACCCAGACGCATATAAAAACGAGATATTGGGATTTATTTAGTATAAAATGTGTGCGTGTAATTGTGTACACACGTAAGAAGTGAAACGTCTTTATGACCTTATTTTTCGAAAAATGATCTAATATATGCAACTTTACAGAAATTTGGTTAAAAAACGTTAAATAAGATAAAGTTTAACAAAAGGCTTTCATTATCATAAAAATGAATACAAATAATACAATTACTTCATTTTACCTTATTACTACTAAGTTTATTACAGACTTTATTAATTGTAATAGAATTATTACTATCATTGTTATTGTTATTATATATTTTGTTATAAATGGCTTCGAATCTCGAATCAACCGTGTTAGGGATAAGAAAAGATGGCACGTAACGGAAAAATGTGACGCGTAACCGAAAAAAAAGTGACGGTAATTTTTTTCCCAACGCCGTTAAAGCACTTCAAAATTAATTTAAATCCGTGCAGCCGCTTAAGAGGTGTTCAGTGACATACACACGTACAGTTGAATTATATATAAAGATTATTGGATCAATTTGTTCCTGATAATAAGGTGCAATATTCAAACGCAAAACTCGAAAAATAGTTGAGGCTATGAACGTAAAGTGAAAATGTATGTCTATTATGCGCGGAGTTTGCTATTAAGTAGTGTTCAGCCGAAGCAAATGAAATAAGCATACGTTGGCGTACGATTTATACGGCATTGGACTAATGTGCCGGCACTGATTACCTTTTATGGAGATTTGGCGTCTACCAACGGGTTATATGGACGTAAAACTTTTATGCTTCCACCGCGTTTTACAGCAAAGCCTTTTATTATTTAGTGAAAGCGACGGTGATGTAATAAATCTCCACTTCTGCGTGAACTTTCGCCTCTTATCTCGGTAAAGGAATACAACTTTCTGGCTTCTAGACAAAGTGTTTGCCTTTACAAAATCGCGGGTCACTGAAGGCTTTTGAGGAATTAATGAGATTTTTTCGCGACGTCAGCATAGAAACTCAGTTTATTGTAATATGTTTTTGATTTTTTATTTGTCGCACGTAGACGTTTAAATCAAATTTCTTTATTAATTACTGTTTTTTTACGGATACAGGCAGATAGTAATAGTTTGACTTTGTTTCGTTAAAACTCTTGGGCTGGGGGGTTGAAGTGCAGTGGCGCTTATTAATAATTCAGGTTGGCGCCTTGTAGATGATATAGGTGACCCAAGAGCTGGTGTTTTCCCAAACGAATAAAGGTACACTGTCACAGGTAACAAACTTTTTAAATTTGTTTTAATTTTCTATTTATCAATTTTGAATTTTTACTATGTAGGTTAAGAATATTTTAAATACTGTATATTTGTTGGAAATAAATACTGGTTTATATTTATTTAAATGGAGAAGCTGAACGTGGTTCTAACACTGAAGGCAATAGCTCTTGGCCGTTCACTACCTAGATGGATCGCTCAAGTGAAAGACGCGTCGTCCTGAAAACTGTCATAAGAAAAGCGCTGGACAGTAACTGGTGGAAACAGAGAGTGCACCCTAGATGCTTCGTTGCTGACCACGACGCTCGTCTGAGCCGCCGCTCTGTCCTCAGAGAGAAGTGCCAGCTCTCAGCTCCATAGCCTAGTTAACTGATCTATATTATTTCGTTCCTCGACCTTCAGTTGCGCCGTAAAGCATTTGCCGTCACGTGTCATCAACATAATCACATTAAATTTAAAATTATAAGCAAAATCGATTAGTAAACAAATCGGGCATGTTTTCTATCTCTAATTCATTAATCTTGTATTAAATAGGTTTTGTGTGGGCACCATGACAGGCTACATGTTTCTAATTAAATTACGGTTAGCGTCGACCGGACGGACCTCTTTAAATCATATCCCGGATTATCTAAAAGGTTGTCCAATACATAATAGTTGTGTTAATAAATTCCAAACGCAAACAAAGAATTACATGAATTTTAGTGAATATTTTATGACGTAGTGAAACGTTAATTTTTAGCGATAAGAATCTTCTAGAATTATCAGTCAAACGGTTATGTGAGCGTGGCTCAGAAGTCTTAGCCTAAACACTAAATTACTTAAGTAGCTAGTATTGTCTTTTGTTAAAATAGGTTTTACACATTAAGAAAAACACTTTTTGAACGGATTAAAGCTATGTACTAAGTATTTGTTTTCGCACGCATCGTGACCAAGCACGCTGAAAAGCACGCGAAACGTCGGAAAGAATTTAAAATTTAGAATTATGTAAATAATTATAAGTTTTTAATAATAATACATAGCTTTAATCCGTTCAAAAAGTGTATTTCTTACTTAAGTAGCTCTTAATAAACGAATCTAAGTCGATTAAAAGTTCAACATATGTCGAAAGTAGAAATATTATTGAGAATTTATTTACGACTAGCGGACCGACAGACGTTGTCCTGTTATAACTATGAATATTAATTTTGAATTGGTATAATAAACTAAAAAAATATTTCAGAAACAAAGTGTTTATTATTCTAATGCTTTATGATATACAATAAATATTCTTTGTTTGTTTTTCTGGCGCGTATAAAAATAGTTGTGTTGGTATTCCGACACGGCCATGTGAAAAACATGGATTTTCAAGATTAATACCACAAACAATTAGCGACTGTAAATATTTTATATGTATTTTATCAATATAATAACTCTGACCCATTTTTCATACATCCTCTTTGACGATATTTGCAGCACGCATTCTGTCAGTGTTACGTCAAACGCCATAAGGTTACATGAAAAAAGTTTGAATTGTAAATGCGCTAAAAAAATAATTTGCTATCGTAACGAAATTATTATTAAATTGTCTAACCTTCTCATCACAATAAAAAATAGAACAAAAAAAGAATTAGAGCGATATTGGTCCAACCCGGCATGATGCCGTGACCAAGGAAAATACGGATTCATTTTTAAATATATAGATGATAGCTGAATCCGACATTGGGTGCCACAAGCATCATATAATTAAACTGATATCATTAAATTAACTTAGTTAGCTCGTAAATATGTTTATTTTATTATCTGTAAATGTCACTGATTAATTAATTGAAGAATGATTAAGTCTTGCGGCGGTTGACCGCACCATCATAAAATGCTCTAACTAGCCAATAAAATTTGTATAACTCCAAAACTTAATGGGTAATCAAAATTAGTATAATGCGGGTGTCAATATAAAAAAAAATGTAACATATGTTTTGGTCTAGGGGCTTCAGCGTGCAAGCATCCCTGAGGTCGTGGGTTCTATCCTAGGCCGGCACCAATGGACTTGCATTTACGAACGGTAGAGGATCATTGTGAGAATGCCCTTGATGATTTGAGGTCTAAGGAAAACGGCTTGCTTTAGACCGAAAATGTCGACAGCGTGGCAGGCACAGGAGGCAAACTTGCCTACTAGATAAACAAATGATCATGAATCAGATACATTAATCTGAGGCCCAGACTTAAAAGCATGTCGCGCCACGGATTTTTTTTTATACATATGATACTAGCTGTTTGCATCTATTTCTAAATTTCCTTCTAAGCCTTCGTTGTCTAATAATAATAATAATTTACGTTAGTAACGCATTAAAAACTGACTTCACTTGGCTTAAGCCCGAGTGCAACAGTGTATTAGGATTGAATTTAGTTTTAGTTTATACATTATTGTTTCTTGTTACTCGATATTATAAGCTCCTTGTGTACTGACAGATTAATACCCCTCCACAGGTAAAGGCCTTCTCCAGATTTTTCAAATATCCTATATCCTTCCTACACGCCTTTGTTTGAGGGCATATCCACCTTTGTTTGAGGGCATAATGTTCGTTCCTTCGTTGTTTACTAACCCGAAATAATGATTTGCCAAAATGAGCCCAACAATATAGGCGATACTACTAGTATCACTTATTAATTAGTTATAACGCGTCTAGTTAATACGTAACTTCCTTGACGTCACAGACTATTAAAAACGGAGAACAATATAAATGGAAAGGCCGGCAAATCACTTGCGAGCTTTCTGGCAATTTGAGTGTCCATGGGCATGGTATCACTTAACATCAGATGAGCCTCCTGCCCGTTTGCCTCCTATTACATAAATAATATCAAAACTCACTCATAACTTCTTGTTTCCAATATTAACAAATGACTGCAGTAGGTACAACATAGATACTGTATTATGTTCAGTATTTAAATTAAGTCAAAATACCCTTTAATGCACCTACAGTAGATAAGCTAACAAGGCTATTAGCCAAACAAGCTGAACAATAAGGACTTAGTATCATGAAATATAGCGGAGACGGGGCGAGATAACTCAGGCCTTCTTTTCCTCTAATTAGCCATTCAATTCTCGTAATCTTGTTTACCCTGCCCAGGTGCGATAATGGCGATATTTGCATGCCGCCATATTGTTTTCCATGGCTGCCAGGATCCGACCGACGACCCCCCGTTGTTTTGGTCGGGCTTATTGGATCCGCTATTACCTTGTATTGATCGGCCGTCCATTATCTATATTCGTTTATTTTTCGTGTAATGAAGCTCGTGTCCGATGAGCTTGTAAATTTGATGTCGATATGACTTTTATGATAAATTTGATTGCAATGAAAACCGTTTCAGATTTATTTCCAACTATATAATAAACAATATCTACAATGTTTTTAACCTACATAGTAATAATAGTAATTTAGAAATAGAAACATCCCAAACTATATTGTATTATTGTCAATGTATTATAAAAGATGAAACTAGGAGCAATGTTGGCCTAGGGGCTTTGTGCGACAAATTATCATGAAACAGACGCAAAAAGGTGATTTTTTATTTTATTTACGTTTATTCTATGTACTAAATGATATGTGATTTTATGATGACTAAATACATTAATTTTAACAATAAGTACTATCTATTTCACCACAATAGTGTCAAGTAGTAACAAGTGAACTGTCAATATATTAGGTCCTTACATATGAAGTTGGCGTATTTCGTACTGGCTACTTTAATCACGATGTTCTCCTCTTTGGTAAGGAATTCCAAATTCAAATTTGTACAGCTATTTACTCATATATTTGTGCTTCGATGACCGTCATTCATTTGTTCTTTTCTTCTGTTTGCGTCACTCATTTTACAAAATGGAAACCTTAAAGTATCGCATTATTTACGAGTACGAGGAACTCGTGCCGTGGCACTAGTGCTGCGGAAACGACTCGGTGAATGATGTGTATGGCGGTCATGTTGCAAAAGAAAACACAGTTCGTTTTTGGTTCCAACGTTTTCGTTCTGGAAATTTCGACCTGCAGAACTAGCCCCGTGGACGGCCTGAGACCCAAGTTGATAATTAAGTATTGAAGGTTCCATAACAAACCACGTCCGAGTTAGCTGCAGGCTGCGGTGTTAGTGATAAAACTGTTTTAATTCACTTGAAGCAAATTGGGAAAATTAAAAAGCTTGAAAGGTGGGTACCTCACGAATTGACCGAAGCAAACCGGCAAACGCGCGTCGACTGCTGCGTTACATTACTGAACCGGCACAATAATGAAAGTATTTGAAACCAAATCATTACCTGTGATGAAAAATATATATGATTCTTTACGATAATCGGAAGCGCTCAGCGCAATGGTTGGATCCTGGCCAGCCAGCCAAATCCTGCCCCAAGCGAAAATTAACTAGGCTGGTCAATCGCTCCACGCCACTGCTACTTCACGACAACGCTAGACCACACACTGCACAACAGACGGCTACCAAATTAGAAGAGCTTCAATTGGAATGTCTAAGACATCCTCCGTACTCCCCGGTCCTTACTCCAACAGATTACCATTTTTTTCGAAATTTGGACAACTTCTTGCAAGGGAAAAAATTTAACTCTGATGGGGCAGTCCAAATCGCCTTCACAGATTTTATTGATTCCCGTCCGATTGGTTTTTTTTTAGTAAAGCGATCAATGAACTACCTATGAGATGGTAAAAGTGCAAAGAAAGCAATGGTTCATACTTTGATTAATTAAATATATTATATTTAAAAATATTCGACTTTTTGTTCCTCCCTTACAAAACGCTAATTTCATATGTAAGGACCTAATATTTAATCCAAAATTATGAAATTTATAACGCGGTGTATGGAACTTTATCCTTGCGCAATTTCCTTTCAATTCTATTAAAACCCCGAGCATGGACGTTCAGTTTTAGGATGGCCATTTTTTAAAACAGTATTAGGGTTCGATAATAGCTTTCCCGGGGTAAACGTCTGTGTTATGTCGTAGGGATTTGGCGAGCTCAAGCGATATGCTAAACTTGTGGCTTGGTCGCTGACGCGGCGTCTGGCACGACTTCGAAAGATGTGATTATTAAACGACAGCGAAGATCCTTGTGGCCTCGGGTCGCGTTTTATAATTTAAACAGTGAATTTTCTTAAGCACTCGCAATGCGGAGTAAAAATTGAAAATTGTTTTATATATGGCGACTAACGTATACTTTATATTATTAGGGGTTTCTCTTAGTAATGTCGAATCTCTCGGTAAAGAGTTTGATATGTCATCAATGCATCATATCTATAGTTACACGAACCATTCTTAAGCATTAAAATTCTACTTAAGGTTCAATGTGATATTTCATAGAATAGGGGGCAAACTGGCAGAAGTCTCATCTGATCTTAAATGATACTGCCGCCTATACACTCTCAATGTCAGAGGGTCTGCGTTGGTCTTTCAGGTTTTTCGCTCTTTCCTTGAAGGTCCCTTAATCGAATTGATTCGGAAATACATGAACGCCTTAAAAACGCTCTAACGAACGACGCGATGGTGATACGAGGTGGTCTACTTATAAACCTACCTATTTCATAGAATTTTAGAAATGTACGCGCGATTCATCCACACACGGTAGAATATAAAATTGAGGTACACAAAGATTTTTTTTCGAGTCAGAATACGAATTTGATATAAAATTATATGCAATTAATGTAATGGCATGGGTATTAGAATTCGTGAGCTTTTAAATTAGCAATAAGCGTTAATTGCCCTCCGCTAAACTCATACTATCAGCAAGGCTGTATAATTAGGGGCGACAATGCCTCGCAGCAAACAATACTGCATAAACCACATGACAATTTAATTTGACCCTCCAATCCAAGATGGCTGCTCTCCCTAATTCACGAGTATTGAGTAGGCATTACCTGAGTCAAATAGGCTTCATAACGAATCTCGTGTTTCAACACGGTGTAATAATTTAAAGGAAAATATTTTGTTATGGATTGGTTAGAATCTGGACTGTGCCTTGACCTAAAGCTGACAGCGACTGATCTTGCGATACTCCGGTAGTGAATTGGAATAGTCAGTGTGTTGTGTCTGTCACATATAAATATAGTGCCAATATTATTATTATTATTATTATTATTTATTACAGAAATAGTTAAATTATCCTTACAGACCATGCCAATACAATAATATCCAGAAAAATAAAATAAAATGTAATATATATATATATATATATATATACATGTACTTTACTAAACACAATATCGCTACTGTGAAATCTCTCTAGGCACATATAATATAATTTAGTAGGCACAACGCAATGTGTATCTTAGATTACGATCAGTTATTTATAATTATTAATCCGTGCATGTCATAAGGATTACATACCTGAGATGTCAATTGTTTAAGATGTGTCAGTTGTGTCGACATGATTTTTTTTAAAATATGTACTTATTCATATATTATTTATAAATGGCCAGTGTCAATAGAACTAACGAGATAACATCCTCTATTTTCGTCAATTTCAACAAATGTCCTCCGATCTTAATTGAGTAGCCATTACCTGAGTCACTGAGTGCGCCTAATTGACGCATTTTGATAAAATATTTGCCATTTAAATAGTCGCCCACGATTTAATTTATTTCAGGAAATACTTCTATAAGTACCCCTTTGGTCCACCTACACACCATTGTATGTAAATTATGTGTTGTAAGCAGCTTCAGGTTAAATTTATTGATACAAAGATGACGGCAAATTATTACTACATTGAATTAATACCTATTTCAAAAGCATTAAATGTATCTCAAGGGATAAGTTATATATTTCGACCTAGGGGCTAATCTCGATCTTCAATTAAACATTGACTTTGAATACTTAATTAGTATACAGTAAATAAAACTTAAGATTCGGTATTTAATAACAATTGTTTAAAGTGTTCAAAGCAAGTCATAGTCACAGAAATATGTCTCTTCCATAGTCGGGACTTAGAAGCTGAGTAATAAGCTTATTCTCTAATTCCAATTTATCTTCACTTAGAGATTAAATTAAGGTAAAAAAGTGTTAATCTTATTATATAATTTCATTGTCTTGAACATAACATATACAGTATCATTGTTTAAATTATGCCCGAAGCATTGTTTACAAAGTCATTGACACAGAAATGTGTCTCTTTCATAGTCGGGACTTAGAAGCTGAGTAATAAGCTTATTATCAAGCTCCACTTTGAGATTAATTTACGGTAGAATTTTTTTTAATCCTATTGTATAATTTCATTGCCTTACAGAACATATACACAGAAATAGAAATTTCAATATTTTTGACTTCCTTAATAAGTTGCACACGTGTCCTTCATGGAATAACGAATAAAAAACTGTAAATAATTACAGGAATAAACTCCAGTCGTTTCATTTAATAGGCCATAACTCTGTCACCAATGTGGCAATTATGACGAAATGTCTATTTCGTAAAATTAAACTTATATTCCACGAACTCTATCTACCTTCACGATAAAATAAGATTACAGTGATTTAGACAATCTGTCTTTTTTCATTAAATCGTAAATACAAAGGTAGAAAGAGGCGAATATGTTTTTAGCTTTGGTTTGTTTGAATCGTTGAAGTTGTAGTGAACAAATTGAAAAAACTTCTAGACGAATTTAAAATAAATATTTCACCCAGATCCAGAGATTTCAGACTTGCGCATGGCCAGCTGGTTAAGAATTGAAGGACCTTAAGTCAAATTGGTTCGCAAATATTTCAAGTGGGCAGCCGGTTCCACATAGTGGTGCGTAACATAGCTATATTTGTTCTGTATATATTAAAAATCCTGCCGAGCAAAGCCGTCCTGGCTTTAAAACAATAAAGATGCGAAACTGTAGTACGTCATTGTTTTATAACCGCACGGTAAGTTAAGATTAAAAGGGGCAAGGAGTTCCACAACGCTATTTTCTCAAAAAAGTCAATCCAAATCGAGATCTCTCTCGCTTCAGTTGGTCTATGGGTATCTTCAGGTGATACGTCATACGTTTTAAAAGATTCCCTTATAGTAAACAAACTGTAGACTGTAGATGAAAGCGAATAGCCGGTTATGATGCGCATGAGACGTTTTCGCAATAGTATTACAAAGGCGTCTATTTTCAAATTAAGAGCGCGGGAGTCATTCAATGGGCGCGAATGATATAAATTGGTTAAATGAGCTTGGCTGTGCACCACCGGGAGATGTCTACTCGTCCGTTATGGTAATCATATCCCTTTTTTATGAATGTGTATTTCAAAGGAAACTTTTGTGAATTAATTATGTTGGCTTCAATGAATTTTCGTATAACAATTACAATTGGTGGAATTTTGAAGATGCTTAATTTGAATAGATTGTAGGAGCGCGCGACAGATTTTTTTATGTTTAGAGAATACTTTCTTTAAATTGTGAGGAGTGTTGCCCAATGGCTTCAGCGTGTGACTCTCATCCCTGAGATCGTAGATTCCATCCCGGTTGTGCACTTGGACTTTCTGTCTATGTGCACATTTACAATAGGTCGAACGGTAATGAAAAACATCGTGGGGAAATCGGCTCGCCTTAGACCCAAAAGGTCGGTGTGTGTGTTTACCTACTTATTAGAATGAATGTAAAATAGAAAGGTGACACGCAGAGGCAGGCCGTCAGTCAGAATCAGTTTATTTTACCTTTTACGTTAATTTTTGTATTTAAAAAAAAAAGTCTAATTCTATGTTTCCCAAACGTATAATATTTTGCTAAAGAGCTGTTTCATTTTTACATTGATACATTGATACGTCTACAACGTTTTTAATTCAACATTATTTCACTAGGTAACCAGTGAGATGATGTTAGTTGGTAGGAAAGGTCAGTTCTAATATTTAATATTCTGGAAATCACAAGTGCAGGAACCGACCGACAGTTTACTGCATTACAAAGGGTGTTCCAACAGAATTTAGTTAAGTGAAATTTATTTACAAACATTAATTTTTACCCCACCCAAGATTTGGACTTATTTGTCGAACTAACAGATGTCCGCAAATATGACGCAAGTATTTTATCGATAGCTTTAAAATATGTTTTCACTGAAATAATAAATGTAGACACAAAACATTGACTTGCGTTAGTTATTCATTTACTCAATTTGATAATTGAAATATATCTGCCCCATGGCCCCATGTGACATATCACAGTCTCATGTTTTCTATTACTTATATGTCTATCGAAGTTATGAATCTATGCTGAAAACTCTATCAATCAATAAGATTGAAAGCCGATAAATACCTACTTTGCGTATCACTCACAAACAAAGTTTCACCAGTTTATTAATGTTTTCAAAGGAATTAATAATTAATAGAACATTCGTTCGCATTAGCTCGAACGGTGAAGGGAAAGATCGTGAGGAAACCGGCTTGCCTTAGACCCAAAAAATCGACGGCAAGCGTCAGGCACAGAAGTCTGATCACCTACTTGCCTATTCGATTAAAAAATAATCATGAAACAGATACAGAAATCTGAGGCCCAGACATAAAAAGGTTGTAGCGCCATTTATATATATTTAATAATTAATAGATATTATTCTTTAATTTTTTTTTACAATTATTAATTGATTTTAGCTTACTTCTTTAGTCGTTTTAATTCTCGTTGTCAGCAAAAGACTGCCTCATGTTAAAATATCAGATTCAAAGATTACTTTATTGATTCACTGTGTTTGGCGGTAATTAATGCGTCTTTTGTTAATCATACATCGAATTGCAGACTTTCCATTCGAGAATTTATTAAAAATAAACCGTGCAGTTGTTTGCTGTTTCGTTGAAAAGTGGAAAGTTGACGTGGAAACGCGAAGTTCCATTGAAAGTCAATTTTCGAAGTTCGAGGAACGCGAGCCGAATGCAAAGTTGTATTGCCGCCCTTTGCATACTACGCAATGTCGCACGTGATGCCAACATTTCTCAAGAACATTCTCCTTGATATTTTTTTAAATAGGTGTAGGTACTATATAACCGGATCAATTCGGACGGGCTAACAAATGTATGTACTTTTTAAAATCTTGTGCTAAGGGAGATTGCACTATGCATGAAGCCGTAGACAAATGTGGGAGACGTATAATAATATGCATGCTTTTTTTTAAATAATTCGTTTAGATGTCTGGAGTTACAAAACAGGTTTAACTACAGAACTAACTAATAAATAACTTATGTCAAAAGAAATAATTAACACACAGATAATATGTGACTTTTGAAAATGGACTACAAAGTACATAACTTTGTATTGTAGTATCCGCGTACATCAATTTTATATTTAAACGTGAAATGTATATTTTCCCCTTTCTCCATATGTTCGTTATTTGTCGAAACGCAGTGTAACACTTATAAGGTTTATTGAGGAAGTACATACAGATGGTCGGCGCGTGCGCATCCGTTTCCGCGTACTAGCCGATGCCCGAAGACAGGTGGTCTGTATTTGAATATTGAGCGATATAAGGTGTTTGATGAGAATGTTAATTATCTAAGAACAATATGGCAGACACGCTGTCTTTTATTCACGCTCGATTAAGAAGTCGTAACCGGAAATTTCGATCTACAATTTTATGTTAAGTTAACTAGTTTGTAACTCACCTATATCCTGTTTTGTTTATATACATCCATTTCTTATTCTTCGCAAACTTTATTACTGAAGGTAGTGCTTGTCTTGAAAAGATCTAAGCGATATGTTGACATGCTGCCCTAAGCGATACATTGATAACCATAATGATCTGGTCAGACCAAGGGGTAGGCGATCGACCCCAACTTCTCCTGACATCGTCCCTCCCTACCATTACCAAATTGTCGGGACTATTTAGTTCTCTCCAAAGTAGCTAAAAATCTGGTGGTAGATGATAGTCGACAGTCACGTGGTGATTTTTAGTTGGTTGAGAATGGACTTATTGGTTCTTTTTGCAGTTCATGGTATTCCAACACCACATCTCTAATGCCTTTATCTTTTTTCGGTTCGCTTGAAATATATGGAAAATACCAAAGTACTGACGAATCGGCTCGGATTGTAATCAGAAAAAATAGGGTAATAATGTACTTGAAGTACTATTAAGTATAATCAGATCAAAATTGATTAATAAATTATTTATTTAATTTATATGTAAATAGATAGGTTTCTCTTAGTACTAAGCAAGTGATCAGCATTGTAGCACTGTTTGACTCTGGGCGCCGGTTTTATAATAGGGTTGAAGCTTAGTAATTTTCCATTATAAAGAATTGAAGTCGCGGCAGTGCACGATACACTGAATCCTTCTTGAGTGTAGTGAGGATAGCGCCTCACCAATATCGCTTTCATATTTTAAGCAATATTTGAAGCTACTAAACGAATGAAATATTATCAACTCCTGCAAGAATTTCATTATTTTTTTAACGTCTGTAAATTCTGTAACATAAATAACGTGGGATTATGCGGTAATCAAACTTAATTTACACCCACTAAAACCTGACAGATGCCACAGATCGCCAATCCAGAACAACAATTCCGACAGACTGTTGCAACTGTTTATTATTGCAATTTCTGAGATTCCTATTATTGTGGAACGAGGAAGGAAAAGACGGACAATAGAGCTTGGTGAGTGGTCATCGTTACAGCGGGATTGCTGAACTTCACTTTTTCTTTACTGTTCTTAAACATGAATGGAAAGGTCGTTTGAAGACACTTATTTGAGAAATTCTAAGCTAAACAAATAATATTAATTTAATATATCATTTGTTTGTGTATGTTAATTTATAATATCTAATTTGGAAAAAAATTGATATTAGTTAAACGTATTGAATATTTTTTTCCCTTTCGTAAATGTTTGATCCTTTTTGTTCCAGAACCAGTGTAATTGTATGTTATTGTATTTTTTTTAATGTATCGAAATAAATAAAGTGGAGTATGCTTTTATAGAGCAGTTTACCTGATGTTCAGTAGCCCTTGGTCACTCTCAATGAGAGATGATGGCCACTCTCAGAGGTCATTGTAGGCCTTTTAAGAATTATTGCGTTCTTTTCTTAAAGGACCCAAAGTCGAATTGGTTCGGAAATACTAAATATTCGTTTCATATAATGGATGATTTAATTATGGAATTGACTACTCAAATTCAAGTTATACCTTAAACATTACATATATATATATATATATATATACATTGCTTATAACTTATATAAGCAATGTATACCTCAAAATGTTTTGTAGTAGAATACTAGTAATATACTCAGGGATAATAATTCTAATAGTGAAATTGTTTTATTTTGCTACAGTTGATTTAGAGTTAGTAGTAAAAAATACTTGTGATTTGTAAGCAAATATTTGTTTATTTATTTATTTAAAAGCATGACTTAAAAACTACTAATCGACTTTAAAAAATATTATATACGAGCCGCCCCTGGGAGTACCGTTTCGCCATAATAACATTTGCTAAGCCTACCTTTTTAGTAACTACCCGGTCCCAATTACAGAAAAAGAAAACTGTTTGTTACGTTTTTCCGTGCAATTTTTCCTCTCCATAAAACCTCCTTTAGTTCAAGGAATAGATGAAAACCAAAACTTGAATCGGTGGCTGGACAAAGCCTTCGAGTTCTGTACTTAGCATCATATTTAACGATTCATTTTTATTTAAATAGATACGCTACTATTATTATTAATAAATGATAATACTGTGTTTGGTATTGTCATGTAAAATTTCTTTTTGTCCTGAAAGAAATAAAGAATAATCTTTATAACACATAATATCGTTAGAATAAGTATAAATCAGTTAAAACAGAGAGGGCACCAGCCCCCAGGCTAGGATTCCCTGTGTCGTGGGCAGTCTTCCATCTAACATATTATATAAAACACTCATAATTTTATATTCAAACGACTGCACAAGAAAAATATTTTCCGTTTAAGCATAGAACGGGTTGAGAAGATGTTGCTAACATTGTATGAGGTTTGAAGTTATCGTGAAATTTTTACAGGAGGTATTTAGGTTTAAGTATAGGATTATATTATATATAGGATTATATGTATCTTTGCATTAACTTTTTCTACAGCGAAGACCGAGCCACAAATATTCTAATATTATTATGAAAAAACATGTGAATGCAGTATGTACTTACACGCGTTAGAAGTTATACATCTGTGGCGTAACAAGATAAAAATCAGTTTTAAATTTTTTATCTTTCGCCGTATTCTGTTTGTAGAAAAAACGACACTTACAGTAGAAAAAGGTATCTAATACATTGAAAGTTTTATTATAACACATTATCTAGTTAAATAAAGTTTATTTAAATATAACAAAAAAATATTTCTACATAATTAAAGAAATTGTCATTTTTTGACTATGCTAACTGCAGGGTGTCGGTTTTTTGTGACGGTGTCGTAAAATTTTACTCTCATCATTTTTTCCTAACGCGCCAAAAGTAGTATAACTTCAAAAACTTTCACTTAATATTTAAAAACATTCCGAAAGAAACTGACGTGAAGCGGTTTCAAAACTGTCGAGTCATCATTTAAGTATTGACCTCTGAACCAAAGAGGCCATAAAAATATTAACTTGCAATGCATATGACGTCTGTTTAGAATCCAGGCCTTAAAATGGCAGTATAAGGTCCATTTTAATTTGCATCTCAATCCTCAATTTGATGAGCGTTGTCTAACATGTCAAATTTCATACAGAAAATGGTTTGACAGCTTTTTAAACTAGATTTGATTTAGCAAGAGTTTGGTTGAGGTTTTAGAATAGGCTTAGTATCATAGAATCTACCTACGATTTTGAGAGATTCAGAAGCGAGACTTTGAACTTTCGTATGTCAAAATACATTAAGGGGATCGCACTAAGCGGTAAGTGTCGTTTGATAGTCACTCTCAGTGTGTCTCAGAGTGGTTAATTAATAGTGAGTAAACTCCTAAGTTCGTCAAATACCACCAAAGCCTAAAAAGATTGTCGTAGTGTAGAGTAATTTTCTCTCATCTCTATGAAGAAAGTTCAGAGCAATTACATGCAGGATGCACACGTGTTCAATACGTGACTAGTGTGTTATTAGACATCAAAGTAACGCTGCCGTTGGTATTTCATAATAGAAAAATATTTGTATAAAAAGAGTGAGAAATATCAAAAGGCCAGCAACGCACTTGCGAGCATTCTGATAATGTTCCATGAGCGGCGGCAAATTAGATGAGCCTCATCCCTATTGGCCCCCAATTACCTAAACAAAAATTAAAAAAAATATATATATATAAGATTTATGTGAAGTTATTCTTGAAAAATATTAGAATGATTAAATTTTGTTACTTTTTTATAAAGTTTATAGTTTAAGAACTGGCGCAGTAGAATAATATGATCCTGTCTAAACAAGTTCCTTCAGAATTCTTTTATTTATAGTTTATTTTTTATTTATAACAGAGATTATATTCTCTAATCACGCTAATATTTTCAAGAATAACTACACATAATTTTTAATTATTTTTGTAATATATTCAATTACAAAACTTCAATTTTCTGTAGAATTTCCAAGTAGAAATTTAACAGTTGAGACGTAGTCAATATTTATAATTTTATTTTAATTGATATGATATAAGATATTTTTCATATATTTAGCCGTAGAATTTAGCCTTAAAAGGTACAACAAACAACACAGATGTTTCATTCGTAGTAACAAGTAGCTTATAAAACCCGGACTATGACGAATCCAAATATGAATTTACTTAATTTTATTAACGGTATTTATAAATTGAAAAATAGCTTTTGCTAAGACTGTAATGAGACATAGTCGAAAGCATTAATTTTATACATAAATACCCAATTAATTAACCAATAACATTAAATAATAACCCTCATAAAGCGAGTAAATTTTTAATGCAGACTAATCCGTAAAGCAATAAATGCTTGCTTCCTCCATATATTTCATATACCGGTCCAGTTCTTCTCCGTTCCATGCCCATAATCAAAGAACTTTTTGTGGTTTAATACTAAGTCTTAAATAATGTATGGTATAAAGTTGGCGGAGAGTTGCCAGTTCTTCTACGTTCCATGCCTATACTAACGTTAAAAAGTGACTTTTAACTGGATAATAGAAATGAAATCAAACATGGACTAAAAGGCCTGTTTCCATGGGATCAGACGCAAGCCAATAGTCGACGATATATGCCAAATGCGCTTAAAACTAAACGGTATTAAATTTTTCTTTCCACATTTCTGTATATGTTTTTTCATAAAAGGCTCCGTTAAACTATGTCGTTGCAGGAAAACATGTTCTGCAGCGTTCCGCTTGGTTCTAATAACATTCCGGGACGATATTTCACGCACTCGATAGCAGCGTACATCACTTAACCCGACACCCCGCAACACGGGCGATTTATTGCCTACAACTTGTTGTGATAAAACGTAGACAATGGGCTATTGGATCGCGGCGATCGGCGGCTACACGTGTAT
This sequence comes from Pieris brassicae, assembly GCF_905147105.1. Taxonomy (NCBI): domain Eukaryota; kingdom Metazoa; phylum Arthropoda; class Insecta; order Lepidoptera; family Pieridae; genus Pieris; species Pieris brassicae. Next base: position 3,290,433 of record NC_059674.1, on the reverse strand, counting down.
GCTTTTAGCCCTAGACTTCACATGACACCCAATTAGGTGGCTCTCCACTTTCATATATCAACATTATTACGCAACATCATCCGAGGTAACGGAATTCGGGACAATTAAGGATAAGATTACGCAACAAAAAGGAAAGTGACACGGAGTGAATTTAAAAGACCATTAATGGCAGTAATGGAGATGTAAAAGTCTTAAGTCTTACGTTTAACTTGGGATTTTATTATCTTAAATCTCGGAACAAAACAGTTCTTTTGATTTTGAAGCACAATTTAGAGGGCAATGAAATAATTAATTCAATTTAATTGTAAAGCGTTTCGTAAGTGACAAAAACTTAATAGGCGGCACTTGTCAGGTCGAGTGGAGGGTGAGGGTTAATTGTATGAAAAAATCATAAGAGCCATAAAACTCGCATTTTGACATAAAAGGTGAAGTTGAAATAATAAAACGGGGTGTAAGTCTCCCCCGGGCTGCGGTGAGATATCGACGATGTCATTAAAAGACACGCGCGCTACCTCCATTTTTCACACATCGCTAGATACGCCCAGAAATCTACGTCATATTCGTCGTATACGAACCAAGGTTTTTCCGCGTTTGCTTTTTAAGAATTATACCCTTTTAAACAGTAAGGCTTTTAACATTCATTTGCTAATAATATCCTTTAACCATTCGCGGCAGAGCTTTTTGAAATGTTTCAAATGTTTTAAATAGAAAGTGGGTTAAAATTAAACTAGACTAACTAAGCTCCGGCACTTTTTCAGTAAATTAAAAACGTGAGATGAGTTTTGCAAAAATAAGTACTGCAGGTAGAAATTCATTTATAAGTTCGTAGCTCGTTATTCAAATTACGCCACCCGTATCGTAACCGTAGACTGACAAGGAGCAATCAATTCTGTATTGTATAAAAATAATACGGACGGTCCCTTGTGACAAACATGGAAGCCGCATCGTGTATCACACTGATACACATCAGTACTCGTCGGAAGGTACTGTTAAAGTGATTTTTATTGCATTCGATTCGGTTGCTTTGTCACACGTCTTGCACAGGGTGAAATACGATAGCCGATTTTGTTCCGTCGTGATCTGTATCGTGTGTTCATTATTTTGTATAACAGTTGCCTATAACCAGTAATTTAATAAAGTAAAATAAAATCTGTGGTGCAATCTTTTTTAGGACTGCACTTCAGACATATACTTCATGATCATTTGTCAATCTAATAGGCAAGTAGGTGATGAGACTTCTGTGTTTGACGCCGTCGAGTTTTTGGGTGTCGGTTTCCTCACGATATTTTCCTTCACCGTTCGAGCTAATGATAGAAATAAAATCCATTGGTTCACAGCCCGGGATCGAAACATTTCACGTTCGTAATTACTCAATTCATACAATGTTTTTTTGAGATACCTCACATGATATTTATTTGCCAACATCGATGCTCACACGTTAGTGTTTTTGTAAGATGTCCAACCAATGTTGCAAACTAAGAGTGTGGCTTGAGTAGCATTCAATTGTATGACACACACAGTACTCTGTAACTACCAATATCGATCTTGATTCCGACTTCAATATTGATTCCAAATCTATGTTGAACTATCAAAACGTCAGAATCCATATACGTATGTAGAAGACGTTAATTTGAATGTATGGTGGACAGGTGAAATTTAAGCTTATTTTGTGTTTATGGTTTCAGGTTAGTAGCCTTACGACATGCGTGCACGCGACCACAACGGCTTCGGTCTTGACTTGTGGTTATGATTTTAGTGAACCATAACATTTCACCGTGGTATATATGAGTATTGTTTTATATAGGATATACTTATTCATATTTAATAAAGCACACTAACAATCATACAGACAGACTTAATAAACATCGAATTGTGGTATGTGTAATTACTTTTATTATGATTAAATATAAACAGACATTAGACAAAACAAAAGATGTAATGTTAAACAAACTAAGACTTTAGGTAGTTATTGAACAATAAGGTGAATCTTTTAAAGACACCATCAATCAAGAAAGGTAGTTGTTATCTAATCAAGTTATAGGGAATGAAACAATCGAAACTTAAAAACCTTACAGTTTCATTTATTTATCTATCACTTCATCATATATAATGCTATATGTACAGTATATGTAACAAGCTTTTATAAAATACATTACAATTATGGTAAAGATAAATGTTACTAATAATAAAAACATTATTTTTGGATTTAATTTAACATAAGCAAAAATCAGATAAGCAATATGTTTTTAATTTATCAGCCCAATACTAATATGTCAAGTAGTTAAGTAGGTCAGTTGTAAATCATATTATTAATTGGACACTCTCAAAGCTTGTTTCTAGTATTGCTTTTCGTTACTGCTTAAAATAAAGAGTAAATGTATTAAACTGAAAATCAACGAATACATTCTTTATAAATCATGTCTGCCGACTTGTAGGATATCGATTGTCCTGGAGTCGCGACTCGTCCCAACTCGGCTGAGGATTAAAACGGAAAATAGAGCTTTATTACGCCTCCCTTGACCGTGTCTTACCTTTCCGTATATACATACATTTATGTTTACTTTAAGTCTCGAAACCCGGACAGGGCACACTTTTGTGCCTATTAAATTGATCCTATTAAGGAAATAGGTGCTTACCAATGACAATTTTTATTTATTTATGGCCGCTGTTTAACAAGGTGTTTAACGACCATATAAATACCAAATACATACTAAAATTATATAAAACAATTACAATATTAATGAGTGAATCAGATATTAGAAAAATATTAATGAAAGAAAATGGAAAAAATAATAAATGTGAATCTTATTTTTAAGACTTATTAAATTAATATTGTTTCCTCAGAAATCGAACATTTTAATTTGTCTAATTGTGTTTATTTGTATGTTGTTTAAAAAAAACCTCAAAAACTACGGCATTGATAGCATTCTCCTTTACCAAAGCAATATCAGTTTCATTAAAAAATACTAGCGCTACAATTGTTCTTGGCCTCAGATGTCTATATCTGATTCGTCATCATTCATATCCAGAAAAAGGCTATATTCATTTCCAAAAGATATTAAAAATAATTGTCCAGTTAGTTCTTCATGTAACTGTATGTAATTAGTTAAGGAGAATATTCTATAATCGTAAAAATATAAACAAAGGTTTTATAATAACTTCTTTAGTAACAAAACATTAAAACAAAAGTGGCTACTAGTAGGAACAAAAATAAAATTATCCTCACCAGATCCTATTTTTAGAAAGATATCTCCACGTTTTTGATAGCAAGTCGAGAGATCAAAGCGCCCTATGCATTATATTAAAGTTTCATCCGAGTCCGTAATTTCCTTTTCAATTACCTGTACTTGAAAAAATACAAATTTTATTTGTGCTGTGGTAATTAAAAAGGGATTCTGTAATGAAAAGGTATACAGTTCCGAGCCTCTCAATTTCGCATCCGTTTGTTTGAGTGCCACGCCTTCGGGGATTAAAGGGTGGCTGTCATCTGTGTTATGTTGCGCCCTATATTTTACACAATTAATATGCAAATCACTATCAACTTTCGTGTCGTGAAAAATGTTCTTATACTCTCCACTAATACGGTTTTGAGATCTAAATTTAAAAGTGGAATCCGTTTAAGGGAGACGAAAAAGTAACTGTTTAATTGTTGGTTCTTTATTCCGTAATTGTTCTTTATTTGAACTTAATAATTGAAGATTGGTAGACTCGGGAAATATACTATAAACTCAATTCTTTTTTGCTATTTGCTTTATATATTTTTATACGTTATTTTATATATTTATAGATAATTATAACATTAAATAAATATATATCAATTAACTTCTACGTAGTAAAATATACTCTTATTCTATCCAAAACTGTGATGATACTTAAAAAGAACCATAGTGACTACAGGTAGAATCTATAATTTAAAAATGGAATATGATTTATGGAAACAAAAGAGCAACGAAATTTCTATAGATTTTTCGTTCTTTAATTGAACTTATTAATATATATAATTTAAAGCAAACTTTAAATCAGAGGATTTAAAGCAATATACCACAAACACATATATTTCTTAATTAAATTCCATACAAAGACACCTCGATAAGTCTAGAAATCAACGCAGAAGTGGTCGCTAATTGCGTCGCATACTTGCAATAAACGTCCAAGTATTTCTCAATATTTACTATAGAAGCATCCTGCAATTTGCCAGTGAAGACGTCAATACCTAATCACTTATAGTTCCAAGTTGCAAATAGAGATTGGAGACGCCAAAGTTCCTGGGGCGCGGATGTGCGACCGATTGGATCTGGCTCGAAGTTCCGTCGCCTCAAGAACTAAATCTATTTCTTGCTAATTTACTAATTACCTAGATTGTGAAAATTGCATATACTGGTTGGTAATAGTATCCATCTTAAATCCATTTTGATTGATTTACGAATTTGTCATTTGGCATGTCATAGAGTTAAGTTTGTCAACTGTCACAATTTTAAAATTCTACGATCTGTTGTTTATCCTTAGAATTGATGTTGTCTGTGTCTACTGGTATCTCTTTTTATCGTAGCGTAAACGTAATTTGACAGAAAGAGATACACAATTTAGTTAAAACAGTAAGTTTTTATTTATCGTTTTATTAACCTGCTTTGCAATTAGCATTTATATAATCATTGAATATATTAAAGAAGTGTGTGTATTTTTGAGATTATCATTAATTTTTTTAACTCAAGGTACACATGAAAAAGAAGGGTACTTTAATAAAACAACTATACATACTGGAATTATTACATGAATAAATTAAACTAATAAAACCTTAGTTATATTTTTATTAAAGTATTATTATGAACAAATATAATCTGTGGTCTCATCGCTTTAGAGTTACTGTATTTATATATATTTTAGTATATTTTATATAAAGTTTTATCATAATATTTGAAATTTACAGCGCATTAACTCTAGTCTATACACTTTTGAATATTATGAAGAGATAATATCCTCGAAACGCTAGCGACCCTTTTAAAATATTCTGAGAAATTTGCGATTCAAATGTGCTAAGCCGTTTAAAACGCCTAACAAATTAAAGGCGGGCTCGTTAAAATCATTAATTACAATGTTATTTAATATGGATTATATTTTGTGTTTAGAACTGGGAGCAAACGGACACAAAGCTCACATGATACCTGCCTCTGAACTAACGTTCTAAGCTCGCGAGCGTGGTTCCAGTATTATTATGTTATTTTAAATTTAAAGGCATATACCCCAAAAGACGTATTGTAGTATAACATCAGCTAATGCCAAAATATTACGTCACTCTAAATACTTCACAACTATATGCAGAGACGAACTGATCGTGGTTGGTAACACAGAAGACAAAAGATTACGTGGTCGCTAAACCAGATGGACCGATCAAGTGGAAGATTCATCGTTCCCAAACTATACACTGTTATAATAGCGGACAGAAACCGGTGGAAACAGATTGTGCAGATGTTCCTTTGCTAAGCTCAATGCTCAGACATGGGCTACGGACTGAAGAGTGAGAGAAAGAGATTTACTTCACTCACTTTAGTTATAAATATAGCTGAAGCATATTTAACGAATCATGCTATGGTTCTTAAACAAGAAAAAATTAAATAGTTAGACTCAGTGCCCAATGCCTGATCTTAAATTTGTGGGGCTCTGATCTATTATGGGGTACGTACACCCGAAAAAATACACAGACCGAAAACAAGCAACGACGACGACCTGTTCCGTTCGAAAAACGCGCATCGCATAAGATTTGATTGATATCAGGGATTCCAACCTCATCATTGGAATTTGTTTAATTTCAGATATGTTTTAATCCCCGAGATATGTCTACGCTAGTAGAAGCGTATTTGTGGAAATATACATAATAGGTGTGATGAGAAGGTGAACCAATGGCTGATCTTTAATCTTTGATAATAAAATGGGGGGCAAACTCGCAGGAGGCTCACCTGATGTGAGTGCCAATAGACTCACAATGCGAGAGCTCTAGCGAGTGCATTGCCGGCCTTTTTATATAACATTTCTTTTGATAAGCATTTTGAAAATCCTCTATATTCTTCTTCTTCAGTAGCATTATTCATTTCTGAAGGTCGAGTTATTTGCCCTGCCCTGTCTTCGGCAAGCCTTTGCGCCTGGGTGGTAACTTGGTAAGACCTGTAAGGGTCTTCTGCCAGTCACGATGAGTTATTCTAAACTTTATGGATGTTCTCAATATTAAATAAATTCAAAATAAATCATGCTCGGCAAATCGTTTTAATTCCTTATTCCACGCTTGTATCGGATAGGTAGGATTGTAAGGATAAAAATTACCGACAATGGATGAGAGATAATATAGACACAAAGCGAAATATCCTTTACAGTGATTGCATACGAGAAACTAGCATTGTAGTCTGCGCTGAGCAGGATTTCATGTTTTAATATTTTACCAGGCTCAACGTGAATCGTCGAATAGGCAAACAAAGCCTTACCTTAATAACTATGACGTAGGTTCCGCCAGAACGGAACAACGTGGGGTTATTACTAGTAGCAAGAGTGCAAATCGCAAACGTTGTGCTATAATCGTTCAATCGCTTGTGACCGTCGCAGGAGCTGACTTAGAAACCCTTTTTTAGGATTGTATGATTTATTCAGTAATAGCTAGTATCGTGCTTAATAAAATATAGTTTGCATTTAGTGTCTGCATATGTGGCATACATTTTACTCTGTCTAGTATTTAAAAGAAAGTAGAAGTAGCGACTGTCCATAACACAGGAGAATGATTGCCTATCGATATAAATAGTTTTGGAGATTTTTGTTCGGCAATAAACTGCCTATAATAAACTAAGTAAGGTATTCGTATCACCTCGACGTCCGTTCCATGTGGAACCACCAATTATTTCCAAACCAAATCTACTTAGGCTCCTTCAAGAAAATACCAAATCTTAAAGGACTGGCATCTAGCGAGCCCTCTGGGATTGAGAGTGCAGATGGGCGGCGGTATACGTTAACATCAGATGAGCTTCTTGCCCGTTTTTCTCTTGTTGTTGTTTATCTATGCCCCCGTAGTTTGACATCTGTTGAAAAGATGCATGGTATGGTCCATGCGACTGCAAGATAATCGTACGTCCACTTTCATAATAAGGCTACCCAGGTAAAAGCTCTCATAATCCGCATCGCACTTTTTACCGAAACGGACTAAAAACTCACTCTTCGTACAGATTAGCGATAAGCGTACTTGTCGTCTTTGGTTTTAGATCTATTTTTCAAACAGTTATAGAAGCCATTTTTATTTATAATAACTTAATATGAGTTAGTAGTGAGTTTCGTAGACCAGTGCGCTTAAAATTATGACTTCAAATTTCACATCCTGAATTAAAAATTCAATTAACTTTTGACGAAAATCTCAAGTTTATCTAATAAGATTTTTCGTAGTTCAAGTTGGCCTCCGTACCTGACACACATCAATTATGAGGTCAACATGCGAACAATGATTTCTTTCACCAAGCCAGTGTTAGAGAAAAATCCTCCAGCCAGGCTCACCTGCACGATTGCACGATTATCCTACAGTGTATTCTAGTCCGATTATTACTATTTTACAAATAGTTAAAAGTACTTAGATAATGCCAGTGTAAATCTACCTTAATCTGTGACCATTTCTGTTTAAATACGAGCTGTGGTGTTATCGGACAGTAGATACCTATTTACCGAGCCGAGGCGCCCGCCTGCCCGTAACTTCCCTTGTTTGCAAACTCGGATTGGATCGCGCTCTACTTTTCTTATGAACATCCGCAATTTACTTTTATGACTTTAAAATGTTGTTGTCACCGTTTAAAATGGCGTCCAGAAATGGATTCAAAGATTAAGTTTTTATAAAATAATTCGTATAATTTTAACTGGGTTAAAATTCATCTGTGTATCTGTTTACGTTATGATAAGTGTATTAACTTAACACCGTATATATACATACATATTAGGTCCTTACATATGAAATTGGCGTATTTCGTACTGGCCACTTTAATCACGATGTTCTACTCTTTGGTAAGGAATTCCAAATTCAAATTTGTACAGCTATTTGTGCTTCGATGACCGTCATTCATTTGTCTTTTTCTTCTGTTTTTTTCTGTTTGCGTCACTCATTTTACAAAATGGAAAACTTAAAGTATCGCATTATTTACGAGTACGAGTTCCGCCGTGGCACTAGTGCTGCGGAAACGACTCGAAGGGTGAATGATGTGTATGGCGGTCATGTTGCAAAAGAAAACACAGTTTGTTTTTGGTTCCAAAGTTTTCGTTCTGGAAATTTCGACCTGCAGAACAAGCCCCGTGGACGGTCTGAGATCCAAGTTGATAATAAAGTATTGAAGGCTATTGTGGAAGAGGATCCATCGCAAACCACGTCCGAGTTAGCTGCAGGCTGCGGTGTTAGTGATAAAACTGTTTTAATTCACTTGAAGCGAAATGGGAAGATTAAAAAGCTTAAAAGGTGGGTACCTCACGCATGGACTGAAGCAAACCGGCAAACACGCATCGACTGCTGCGTTACATTACTGAACCAGCACAATTTTTAAACCGATGGATTCTTTACGATAATCGGAAGCACTCAGCGCAATGGTTGGATCCTGGCCAGCCAGCCAAATCCTGCCCCAATCGAAAACTAACCCCAAAACAGTTACTTGTAAGCGTAAGCGTAAGCTACCAAATTAGAAGAGCTTCATTTGGAATGTCTAAGACATCCTCCGTACTCCCCGGACCTTGCTCCAACAGATTACCATTTTTTTCGAAATTTGGACCACTTCTTGCAAGGGAAAAAATTTAACTCTGATGGGGCAGTCCAAATCGCCTTCACAGATTTTATTGATTCCCGTCCGACTGGTTTTTTTAGTAAAGGGATCAATGAACTACCTATGAGATGGCAAAAGTGCATAGAAAACAACGGTTCATACTTTGATTTATTAAATATATTATATTTAAAAATATTCGTCTTTTTGTTCCTCCCTTACAAAACGCCAATTTCATATGTAAGGACCTAATATATATATAAGTTGACATGACCAGTGTGGGTAGATGACGTAATGACAAGGATGCTTAGGTGTTTTTTCTAATTAATAATGTTACACAGAGGATAAAGATGCAAGGAAGAAGTGGCTATTCGATACCTTCTTCATTCCTTGCATCTTCGTAGCTGGACAAAAGTTCTGAAATTTAAATTGGTACAATAAAAGGTTTTTAATTAGATAAAGCATGTATTATACAAATCTTTGACGTCCAATATGACCTGGAGTCTCAGTTCAGAATAAGGGAGATTGCTTAGGTGGTTTGGCCATGTAGAATGGAGGAATAAAAAGAATATACAAGGCAGACATGGATATTGAAATCGGGTTGGGTAGGATTTGTTGTACATACCAGGAATAAATCCAGGAGGTACTAGAAAAGGGAGAACAACATACTCATGACCAACGAGCACGTAGCAAGTGGAGATCTTTGCCTACCTCTTCGGGAAAAAGACATTTATATATGTTTTTTTATAAGGGAGTAATAGCTAACCAAGTTTTTGTACGTGCTGAATTGAATTCCTTAAAGGCATTAGACAGTACTAGTGACTCCAAAGCTGGTGCTTTTGTTTCACAGCGTTTTAGCATCGCTATAAAACAAGACTGCCAGCATTAAGGGTAGTCTGCGCGGGGATCTATATTTATTTATAGTATTAACTGTATATTTTTATATATGACCTGTGGTTAAGATTTTTTGTAACATATAACATTATTACTATTATATGCTGATCAAGTATAACAAAAAACTTTACCAAACGCGTTCTTTTTTTGCCTGCGCTGCTACCATGTTTTATGCTTGACCGAGGTTGGTGGTCCTTGTCCTAAACATCCTAGCTACAAAAAACATTCCAGCTACAAGAAACATCCCGGCTACAAGAAACATCCCGGCTCCAATTAACATCCTTGCTACAAAAAAACATCCCAGCTACAAGAAACATCTCAGCTACAAGAAGCATGTCAGCAACACGAAACATTCCAGCTACAAGAAGCATGCCAGCTACCAGAAAAATCCCGTCTACAGCTCAGCTTATGTTAAGATCTTGTGTTAGTGTTTTGTGAATATTATCGATTTAATTAAGAAATGTCTTATTAATGGCACTTAAAATTGGTCCATAAATTGACAATAACTCGACCTTACAAACTTCAATCTAGGCTCAAATCGTTATTGGACTAACCTTTGAGGTAAGCTTAACCTAACTAAGTCAAAATATCACTTAATCCCTGGGCTAGCCAACAACTAATGTTTCGTAACTTTCAATGGGACTATGGAACTTTGTTTGTTTTATGATAATTTTAAGTTTGTACATGTTACTAACATGTACAAACTTAAAATTATTTACCTTATTTACCTTATATTAGTTACCTACACATTTAAATATATATCTATATTGTTTAATATATTTTCACATGTCGGAGAGATGAGCTTGCACTTGCTTTGAAAAACTAAAAGCTTAACAGGTTGTCAAATTTGCAGTTTATTAAGTTTTATCCAATGTATATTTTGATAACTTAGTTACGTATTATTAAATAACGTATATGTCTAATGGTCCTCATTAAATCTAATAGGCAATTTGATATTTTTATCATAAGCGATCCAAACAGGTGTTTCAACCAGATCTAGATTTCCTGAAAAATTCAATAAAAAATATTTTCAGTATAAAAACGGTACCTATTTGCGAATTTATTATAATATCGTATATTGCCGCATCAGAGCAGACCAGAGCAGCGGACTGTCATCCCTGAGGTCGTTGGTTCGAACCCTAGCTGTGCACTAAGGTAAACATCATGAGGAAATCGGCATGTTTTAGTCCCAAATGCGTGTGTCAGTCACAAAATGCAAATCACCTTCTTGCCTATCAGGTAAAACAAATACAGAAACCAAATGCACAGACCTTGAAAGGTGGAAGCGTAAAGAAAACTGTGCAACGTATAGAAAACGTTTTTATCTTTCGTAATAGAATGATTAATGGACTCTGTATTGTGACGGTTTGAGGCGGTTGGTATTGGTAATCGCTCAGTGGGGAACCACGACAAAGACAGCGACACCACGCGTGACTAATTCAACACCAATTATAACGACAGTAAATATTGCACTCATCCGCCACAACTTCAGTGAATTTGATCTTCTTAATAATTATTTATTAAGAGGACTATCACTAAAATATTTCCATACAAAGGTCCACGTCGATTTCAATTAATACTCTTAATTTTATGTGAGTTAAACTGCGAATAAATGTATAACAAAATAGTGTTTTAAACTACGTGCTTCAATAAATATTAGATACCATATATTCAGAGCATACAATTTTAATAGGCCGCCAATGCTCAGTAACCGTATGTTTAGTGTCACCTAGTTAAAAACAAAACTACTAAAATATATATTTGCAGTACATCGGTACTTTAGTATTTTTAATTGGAATCTATATACCCAGAAGATTCAACAGCGGAAGTATTAATAATATTTATTACATTTGAATTTTATGTCGAAATAGGGCACTCTGTTTGAAATAACATTTACAGCAACGCACTAGCGAGCTGTCTGGCATTGACAGAGTCCATAGGCGGTATCACTTAACATTGGGTGAGCCTCCTGCCTATAAAAAATATGCATTAAAATAAGGCAAACGACTTTATATAGTCTTGTTTGAAACTACAAAACATTGTGACGTGATTTGTTAATCTCTTGAAAGATGTGATAAACACGTGCAGACATATGCGGGCAACAAGTGCAATGACGCCGAGACTTGGGGGCCGAGGTCTTGACGAGCCTTTGTTTAGAACATAAAGTTTACAACGTCAATAAATTCTTTGTTTACATAATAACGTACTGCACTGACGTGTATTTAAGGTACAATACAGTACTAATGTGCGATGCTTTTAAAAATATCAATCAACACTCTAAGTCGTTAATGGTTGCTTAGTTTCCTATCTGCATCTATAGTGCTATCTGGCAATAAATTTAAGTAATTCAAAAGTTATATTATAATAATTAAACATTGTTATAATAATAATAATTTATTTATTTACAAGGATATGGTACAATCTAAAGGTCGCATATTCTACCGCACATAATGGCGTGCAAATTTATCTTAAAAGGAATACATTATGAGTCATATTATAGTCAAACATTATATTATTTGTAGTGATATCACATTATTAAAATATGTTATTACGTTATCAAATTAATATTAATTATAGTGTTTCACGCAAATAATCAACAATAGAATATTTTTTTTACAAAAGAAGTAGGTACATCGATTTTTAAAAACTTTACTAGGAAGATATCAAGATTTTGGTAAATTATTATAAACCTTGATTGCCATACAAAAGGTGTTTTCCCTTTACAATTTGCAAGTCATCAGATTTTCTTTCCTACAATAAAGTTTACCTAGCCTACACAATAATTATGGCTAATAAGTAATATTATTTTGACTTAATTTTCTGCAATACTAGTGAATAGCTTGAACTAAAGTAATGTTCCTTAACAGTCTTAGTAATATTGTGACAATATGTTTGTGTGTCTGCGATGCAATTGCACTTATATTCACCACACTAGGTTAATTAACTCAAAAGGTTTAGTTCTCTAAAGGCATCTTGTTCGTGTTGTGTCAAGAAGTTGGATTGCCTCAGGATTCACATGGTTATGTAGCCAAAGATTATCAAATAATTTGGGATTTGTAATACGCGTTACTATGTACCTGACAATGAACAGTATTATTATTAAATCGTTATTAATTAATCCGTACAATAATAGTTTCGTTTTAATTTTGTTTTAGTTTTGTTAGTTAAAAACTAAGGTTAGTTTTGTTTGTGTTCTTGTATCTGTATGAGTAAAACCATCCTCCATATTTTTCCTTTGCTCTTTGTCTTTAAATACATTCACCAAGTTTTTCCCGCTAGGCATATTATGCCATCGTTTCTCCTGTCGCCCAATAGATCTCTTTGCATCAGGTCTAGTCCATTCATCTTTTATCCCGCGATCTGGATAATCATCATTTTAGCCTCAGGGCGTGTATAATACAGACAATTAATGTACGAAACTTATAATATTATATATGTCAACTTACGGATAAAGAAGGCTACAACAAACGCCATCTGTTGAGAAGTAATATGAAAATGACAATCATAATTAACGACAAAAATCCGTTAAACAACATCGCGAGTATTGCGTCGGCCATTTTGAAATTATGTTCACTGATTATTATTTTCAAACATTAGATACGCTTTATGATAAGCTACAGTTGAAATATGCATTCTAAATCTTTTTACGTACTACTCCTTACAACTCAAAAGCCCGTTTATCTAAACAATGGTTTGCCTCAGTTGACAAAATACACGGATTAATCCCTAAACAAACACTCGACTTCACAAGGTCAAAGAACAACTCTTTAAGAATACTCCATTGTTATATCAAAGACACAATAGGGCAGATGTCACCGCGTAGACGAAACGAATAAAAAATATGGGATTAATTATGTACGGTAACAATCAATGACACGAATGAAATGCCGCGTATTATGTCCCGGCAACAATGACGTATTGTGCGAAGAATTTGGGACCGCACTGTTTGCAGCTAGTTTATATTTTTTCGAATAGACAAGGATGACAGCTTCGGTGCAATTTGTATGTATTGTCTTTTTAGTAATAAATATAATATATTTTTATTTATTTATTTATAAAAACCAACGATCAACACACTGATACATTGCTACGAAATGTGACAAGGCAAACATAACAAATATGTACTCGTTTATCAGAATGCTCAATCTGACTATCAGATGGATGATTTTAACTAAAAGAAATTGACTGTTTTTGATTAAACATTTAAGACCTATGTAAAACTACAATTTGTACTCGTTACGGGCTATGGCAACACTTTTACGTATGAAATATTTATACATTTAAAATCACAAGCGTTACTAGGAAAATATTCTCATGTCTACGAATTTATTTATAATAAATTTAATAATGAATTTGACCATCTAAATTTAACATGAAAGGGAATATAAGAAAAGCACTTTCGTATCTCATCTACAAATATTCCTAATACCTTTGAGTACAATCGATACCTGAACATCCCAAGCAAACACGTATCAGAGGTTTACTCGACCTCTTTTTATAAATTCAAATTGTGTTCCAAAATCCTTTTGCTCTACCGGATGTACAATCACAATAATAAGACACTTATCTGTATTTTATAGAATTGTGCAAATAAGAGAAGAATTAAGACCGATTGAGCAAGATTCTCGTGATTCTTCTTTAAGTATCTTTTAAACCAAATACTTTAAGTATCTTTCAAAGAATGACTCAACAGACTAGTTATCTAGACATTTGTTAACTAACGAGCTATGGACTCGACTTCCAGTGAAGGTCTTTCGTGGGATATAGGAATGTATCTTATATACATAAGAATAAATTAATCAACAGGCTAGTCTTCTCTATAGATTTGTGAACTGGTGAGCTGTGGAATCAACTTCCAGTCCTTCCTGGAGAATACAACCTCCAAGATTTTTAAAAAGAGAATACTCCTCTCTTAAAGGCTTGCAAACTATTAATCGTGTCTATAGCACTGGCCGAGTCTACCATGTGAATGTTAAATGCAAGTAGATATATGTACATATGAATCAACTGTTTCTAGTATAAATGGTTAAACGGTGTTTTGGAGGAGTACACCTTCAATCCTTCATAACGCAGCGAGCATTAGGTTATCTTAAGGTAATTTTATTTAGAAGTTTGATGCTGATTTTATGCGAACAATTCTCTTCCAAATAAAATACATATGTAAATGCGTTATGTAAAGGGTTTATCTCATTTATTCCCGTATATTATTTACGATTCTGGCAATAGGATAAGATCGAATGTCGATACACCCAATATTGTCTCGCATTACTATTGTTGGAGAATAATACGAAAATTGCTCGCAAGCCTGGCGGTGTTTTGTTCAATCGAGACATGTGAAGAGTCAACTGAGAATAAAGGAATTTGAACCTTATACTGAACATATAAGATTTACTTCTCTTTTAGCACTATTATTTATATCACTAAGGAATTACGGATAATCTCAATTCTTAAAAATTTATTGCAATCAACTTGCGATGTGTTTGGGATAAATTTAATCAATTTTCTTTTGTAGTTTAATTACACTTAGATACGGAACGCTATACTTCTTAGTTACCTCATTGTTAGCGATAGTTAAAAGTTAATTTAAACTAAATTTATGGTGAACTAGTGATGAATCATAAGAAAAGTAAGTCAATAGTAAAGGATGTTACTTTAAGTCAGAAGCTGAATTTTTATTCTACGATATTTTAAAATGATGTAGTTACAAGTCTTATTGTTAATTATGGGATATGAGTAGACACAGCTCTATATCTGTTCGATTAATACTTTTTAAGACAAGAAAATTTTTAACTGTCTGGACTCAAACTGCGTGCGTGGTTGCACTCTAAACTTGCTTCAAAACTACGACACTGAGAACTCAGCTTAACGTATAAAGGCTAAAATGTATTAATTAAAAACAAATCTTGTTGAAAGACGTTGATAAGTAAAGGGGTGCAAATAACTCAGAGTTAATCACTGAAGGGCATGGATACAGTTTAAACACAAATATTAATTAATGCGGCTATTCCGGGTTACTTAATTCCAGAAGTTGGTCGTATCTGAATAAACAATCAAACTTCGAATGTCCCAACTCCAATGTTTGTTCAAGAGCAATTGGATCCCATCTCGATAGGACTATAGTCCCTACAGTACACGAATTATTAATATCTCGCTACCAGCTCCTCTAACGCTTGGTGCAATAATAGCGCGTTTTGGAATGTGTGCAGCGCCATCTAGTGTGGGTGTCGTTTACTCGAAGTCCGAATTTATTGGATTGTATATATAACTCGACGTTTCGAGTGCTTCAGTTGCTCGCTAAGAAATTCAAATAACTTTTTCTAACTAAATATATGCAAACGTCAGCCAAAACAAATTTACTTAGATTAACTTTCGTAAGACATACTAATTAAACGCTGCAGAAAAGTACAAAATTTATATTTAAAACGAAATCACGAAGCCTTTATAAGGGTTCGGATAATTCATTTAACTTCTGAGGAAAATACAGGCAGGTGATCTCTATGACATGAAGCCTATATAACGTAACTAGTTGAAAATGCTTCATAAATAGGTTTTGCGTTTGGAACACACTGAGCGTTTACTAAGGCAGTTTTTGCCACGCACTACCACTATGTAGAACCAGCTGCCCACTGAAGTATTTCCGAACCAATTCGACTTAGGATCCTTCAAGAAACTCGCGCGCCTGTATGGTAGCATTATTTATCTGTAGCAATGTTTCCCCTAGTCTGTAAGAAATAATCTATGTTCGACTTGAGTAATATACACATTTTATTCTTAATAATTAGTCGAGACATTTAAATTTAGACATATGCGATTATGTTAAAAGTTAATCTAATACAATGGTACATGATATGGGCCGTTAATGAAAGCACTTATCGGTCAGAACCAACCAGCATGTGTTTGACGAACCATACAGAATGATAATTAAGCGATTATCGAAATGTAAATTTTATCAGAAGCATTCATTTGTTACTATTTATTTATCCATCAAACATAAACATTTTTCTACAATATTGGGACGTAGACAAACATTTCAAATTCTTGCAAATGTTTTAGTTTAGACTCATTAGAATGTGGACGGAGTGAGCGATACTTATTATTTTTGCATGATATTCTTAATGGGCGGATAGATAGCCCCTATTGGCTGTCATTAAGAATGCCTCCACCGTATACGACAATATACTCACAATGGCTCCTTGTACAAACCTGAATAATTTGCCAATGCTTCGGGTTTTATCTAGCAATTTTTAGAACAGGGGGCAAACGGGCACTAGACTCACCTGATGTTAAGAGATACCGCCGCCCATGGACACTCTCAATGCCAGAGGGCCCGCGAGTGCGTTCCTGGCCTTTCAAGTATTGAAAATGCACTAATTAGGATGTTGATATTTTCCACCTCACCAAAGAGGATGTGAGAAAATATTTGAAGAGGAAAACTTAGACATTGTTTAACAATAACAGTTAAGTTTTTTCTTTGAAATATAGTATCAATTGTCGTTTGTTTAATGTAAAATTACGATTTCTTTTTGTCTATTAATGTACTTATATCTGTACTGTTTTGTCTTTGTACATTGTCTAAGTGTTTGAACATTGTTTTATAATATGTTGTAAACTTACTTATAAATAAATGAATGAAAAAGGTTCGAAAGATTTAAAAATGGAATTAACAATTTTAAAATTGGAGTTATATAAAGACAGAGAGCCCTCAGCACACTAACAATAATACATTGAATGGAAAAATTATGCAGAAAACGATTTCTAAGAAAGGAATACATCGATCGAATAGCAGGCGCAATCCTCTGTAACTCACATTATCGTACGTATACGAATGCTTGAGAACTATCGTAAAGATTTTACTAAGGACCTATTGGAGAGTATGCGTGGACAATCAGGCAGTGGAGTAGGTACAGGTATGCTGATGAATGCTTTTGTGTAACATGTTAGTGAATATAGGCTTTTATAAATAACGTATGAAGATTTAAAATGCTTTACATTCTGATTTATAAAGGCCGGCAACGCACTCACGAGCCCTCTAGTATTAAGGGTCCGTTGGCTATCATTTAACATCAGATGAGCCTCCTCTGTTATATATTAAAAATACGATACTGCTTTTGGCAGCTTTATATATCACCAGCTGACCCGGCAAACGTCGTTTTGCCATGTATATTATTTCCAGGAAACATTTTTTTAGTTCAATAAAAATAACCTATCTACTATAATAAAAAATGTGGTTGTTCGTAGAGGGGTGACAATTAAGGATTGTATGTATTTTTGTATGTTGTATCATAAAAAAACAAAAACAAATTGTCTAAAAATAAATTAACCGATTCTCAGACTCATCTGTCACTACTGAATATGCATAAAAATATTCATAAGCATCGGCCGAGCTGTTTTGGAGGAGTATGGGAACGAACATTGAGACACGAGAATTTTATGTATAGATATATACGTATATATATATTTATGTAAGTAAAAGAAACTATTATGAATAACAAACGAAAGTTTAAAATACTATATTATGATTATTTAAAGACCGTCAACGCACTTGTGAGTTCTCTAGTCTTGAGAGTGTCCATTGGCTATCACTGAGGCTAAGGCTGAGGCTATTTGCCCCTTGTTAAATATAAAATTCGATAATTATTTTGCAATCTTTAAAATAATTACACACATGTATAATAGTTATATACATATACTGCTTTGAAGTTATTATGATTCCAAAAAGGCCGGCAAGTCTGCAGCTCGATTCCCCCTGTTATTTTGCCATCTTTAACATGAATGTCGATATTAATTAATTAAGTAATTGCTTAATAATTGGCTTCTAAATTCAATCTTATAACGTCTAATAACGCCACAATCGAATTTCGTATCTCGTAGTTGATACCCAAGCCCGATATAGAAGTCGAACTAATTATGAAGTCGTTTCAAATCCAAACCGAAACAGTTATTTTACTATGCTAAGACAAAATGCGAAATGGTATGGAAATACACTAAAGATTCGTTTACGTAGTAACCCTGCTGGTTGGTTCGTAAAAAGTATTAATATATAATTAGCAACTGAGCACTCTTGTGAATACAAAGCCACTTTTTTATTTCTCGACACTCAGACTCTAGTACAAGTTCATTTATTTAATTAACCGAGAATTTAATTCCGTTTTAATTAATTTTTGAATGAAGTGTGATGAGAGTAAATTCAAGTTAAGGTAGGTATTTCTTATTTGACTAAAAATTATACACTAACTATGATTTAGTAACTACAGGCCACAAAAATTATTTATTTACTAATTTTTTTGACAACTTGCAAGATATAATTTTAATTGTATATCTGGTGTTGATTATATGGGTCTAGGCTTCAGATGGCATCAGTTACTCTGATGTATTTTCCTTGACCCGACAGACGTTTCCTGTCTACATGTTAAATACAAAAGAAATGGTAAACCATTCTCGATAATTGGATTCGAACCGAATTTCATCAAAATCAGTAAGCCGTTTACGAGGAGTTTAATCACAAACGCACAGAAGATAAATAATGATCAGCCTGTGCCTGATGTGTTAATGTTAAGGTTTAAAACATGACAGTTTTCCTGAGATGTCTCCACCGTAAGCAAGTGTTATATGTATGTATGTGTTTAAGACAAAATGAGAAACAGACAAAATAATCTTCTAAATGTCTATTTTGACATTCAATGACATTTAACCCACTACGAACCTGGCCGTATTTTGATTGGATTAAAGCTACCAAAATCACCGTACTCTGTAAATGTCATGCGAACTACTTTAAACGTAATTAAACAACAAATTAAATCCCCACATTACAAAATACTTGACGGTTAGAAGAAAATGGAGACTTTCCTTGCAGTCCTTCACGTTTTACGCCCTTTAAGAACTAGTAAGTGCAAATTAAGACAGATGTAGTTTCAAATGCAAAAGTTACACGAATGTAACGGGACGCAAACGGGCAGAATGCTCACCTGATGTTAAATGATACCTCTGTTCCACACGTAACTAAGTGATTTTTACGGTAGTTTTTGCCGCTCACCACTACTATGTGGAACCAGCTGGCCGCTGAAGTATTTAAGAACCAATTCGACTTAGGGTCCTTCAAGAAAAGAGCGTACCAATTCTTAAAAGCCCCGGAAACCCACTTGCGAGCCTTCTGGCAATGTGAGTGTTCATGCGCGGCGGTATTACTTAACAGCAGGTGAGCCTCCTGCCCGTATGCCTCCCATTACATTAAAAAATTAAAACTTTGCTACTAGTCAAAATCTGTTATAACGACATCGAAGGGACTACTCATATTTTGTCTTAAACACCGATAGTCGTAACAGCCAATGTTATTAAGTACCTAATACAATTCAGTAGAATTCAGCCGCGACCTTGATTTTGGTCAATATTACCGGTACGATGTTCTATACAATGTCGTCGTAAACGGGTTTGACTGTATTTTCCTTGTCGCATTTATTTCATCTTCCCAGGTGTCTGGTGGCCTCTGTTTTTCTTCCCTCTTGGCCGTTCTAGGTAAGGTTTCACCCATCAGTCATCACAAACGCGGGCAATGTGCCGGCCAATTTCTACTTTATTTTTTAGTGTGTTATGTCTATTTATCTTTAACTTTCAACCAAAGAATTTAGAACAACGTCCTATAGACCTTTGGCATACTCCAATCTTCTTTATTGCCTTATTAAAAATCCGCATCCATATGATAAACATACAAGCATGTCCAAGACTGTTCTTTAATGCCCAAAATTTTTCCATGCTAGGTTTATTCTTGTGGCTGCTTGTAAATTTATTAATTAGTTAGTCAAGGACAGTGCAGACAAATTTGATTGTTGGTATTGAGTTTTTGTAACCCAAATTGGTGTCGTCTGCTAAGGATGAGAGAACTACATCGAAATTGCATCAAACTTCAGGTTTGGTATTGCTGGAAGTTACACATTAACAGACCTGGTACCGATAGCAAACCAGATAAGTTTTGTTAGTCAGTTGTCATTATGTTAAACAAGCTGTGAGCCGCGGTTCCAAATGCCTCAGTCGTAGAAATTTGTCATGCCTACTGTAAATGCCTAATAACCGAACTATACAGCACATAAAGTACATCACAATAAATTCAGAGTTTCCTGAGAGAAACGTTCAATCAAACTTCAGAAAAACACATTCAAACAGTAAAGTCGATGACCAAAATATTGAACTATCTCTATGGAATATATTTTAACATATAAATTACAAAAGCCTGAGTTTTCAACTCGACGCAATATTGATGTCTGCGCCACGCCCACCTGGGATGTTATGAGTCCCCTTATAATTCTATTATTCGTTCGGCCTATTTACCATTTAACGTGTCTGACTCTCCAACATCAAATATTACAGAAACTACAACGAAAATAAATAAATATACTAAGATAGAGTTTAATATTATTCTTTTGTATTTCGTTGATTATAAACGCCAGAATGTCTGTTCCACACTTTTATAATTATAAGATTTCTATAAGACCAAGAAAGTGCTTTGACTTACTTGACTTAAGGTCCTATGTCCCCCAGGTAGGGAGGATCTAGTGTAGCAGACCAGATCGGACCGGCGCAGCTTAGCAGCCCTGAGAGCGATCTTGAAGAATGTTCTATAGTCGCTGATATTGACTATGTATATGTACTGAAATACAGTTAATACTCCAACAAGGCTGACCGCGGATCGTGTTATACGAAATCGCATCTCGTAAACACCGTCTTTTTGAACTATTCAAAAACGATGAACACGAATTTAATATAAAAGTAATTTAATTTACCAAAACAATTGAAACAGGTGCAGACGCAAATCTAATCATGGTCTTGACAAACCATTATTAATTTCACACTACTGAAATGTAACTCAAGAATTTGCGATATGGTTGGGGAAACCTCGTCATATGGAGGACGGATATCGACGGAGCGTTATATATTTACTGTATTATAAAGTTACATTAAATTACTTTAAACGACTAATGTCCTGAGAAACTGGTAATTTTCACTGTTTATTTTGGGGTAAGTTCGACCTTAGTTGAGAGCCGTACAGGTAGCTCGAATGACAAGGCTTAACATAATAACAGATGCACTAACTTATTTTAATGGTTAGCTATCCATTTACAACTTTCCGAACGAAATTAAAAATTTCCTTTCGGAACGGAATTAAGAAATTCGCTTGCAAGACTTGACGAAGTGTTAGTGTAAAATTCAGGACTGAGCTCTAACACTCCCTTATGTCAAAGTATAGGTGTCATTCTTTTCATTTTCCGCGCAATTTTATATTTTTTTTCTTTCATAAGACCCTTCTCCTGACAATAGCAAACACAACAAGACAGTAATTAGTTAAATCAGTCCAGCCGTTCACGCGCGCCGTGACCAAGGGAAATAGGAATTCATTTTTATATACTAAATATATTCAGTAGTAGGCTGATTAGTTTTAAAGACAGCATTGTTAAGTGCCTATCTCGAACCTAAGCCGCTATTGGGCTATTTTTCTTTGTGTTTAACAAACATTTTTAGATTTTTAAATTTAAAATTATGTAAAATAATTATAAGTTTATAATAATACATAGCTTCAATCCGGTAAGAAAGTGTTTTCTTTCGTTTCTGGTATTTTTATTGTCTTGTAACATTTATGTTTACCTAAATTGTGTAAAATTTTAGATCTCTTTTATCTATGTAACATATAACGTAGATGTAGTACTATATATGATCTATAAACTTTAATAAATAAATAATCAAGTGTTTTATTTCTTAAATATCGATGATCACCATGCAGATGTGTCTGCCAAAGTCTCATGGGGAAGTCATTCATAATTTGCAACTTTCGAACGAAATAATTAGGAATCTTTTTATAAATGAATCGCTTTAAAGAATAATTAAAGGAATGATAAATGTTTCGGAGACTTGAAAAGGGAGTCGAGTGAGGTCGGAAGGGCGTACAGTGGTTATGGAGTGTCTCTTCTAACACATTGTATAGCATCATTGTCTGTGACTCTTTACAACGCTCAACTTTTTATTTACACCCTAAGAGCCGAATTACGCTTCTTCACTGAATATGGGAACATTCAACCCTAGAATCTCGAATTACATACCGCGTTTACCCTTTCATGTTCAACATTGTACGAATTACTAGCCTTTGTTAGAAACGACTATTATTTTTCTATAACTCAAATCGGGACAAATATCGTTTTATATTTTTAATCTAAAAATATTGTAAGTTTATCGTAATTTATGAAAAATATGTGTGTGTGTATGAAAAATATGTATATTTATGAAAAAGAGTCCTCGACCAGTCTTAACTACTGCTGACTGGCCCAAAGGCCTTAGGGCCTTATCACGCTGTTGGCCTTAAGAGCTCAGTTTCTTTTATGCTTTTTGGGCGGGGTCGTCAATCGCCTGAAGGGTAAAGCGGAAGCTCACTACAGTCAGCGAAGTACGAAGTAGAGGACTTAGTAGCTAACTTCGAGGTTCGAGTATATCCTTGGGGGAAAAACTTTGTTAGCTCATTTCAGGGTATGACGTCATCGCCGTGATTGTAGCCTTCGAATGTCGCCACAAGTCTTTTAACACTATGCCCCAAGCATTGATTTGAGGAAATTTAGACTAGTGGTCAAATGGATCGGTTCGTGTCGCATCCCTGTGTTTGTGTTCAGATGCGGTTGACTAAAGATTCGTATAAAATACGCGGTTCGTTATACGAAAACGTTTGTCACTTATGTCAAGATTTTCCACATATTGTTAAAACATCATTTTCGTCAGAGAATTAAAAGACATACAAACCTTATATGGGAAACATTGAGATTGTATTCAATCAACATTTATAAAAACTTATAATCACAGCTATTATTGCTGTCGTGCCAGCTCTTGCCTATACAAAACATAAAAAATAGATGAGTAAAACCACGTGTGTGTACACTTGACTAATTGTCCCATATCCTCTAGATGGGGCAGAGGGCTACTGTGGAAGCCCTCTCACGTTTACATCGCTTTCGGCCTTGAGCCTTGTATTTCACGTCGCTCCAAGTCTTTCCGGCTCTCTTTGCCTCATCTGCAAACTGTACGACGCCAGGCTTTCATGGGAAGGCCACGGTTCCGCTCTCCTTGTGGGTTCCAATTTAGCGTCTGCTTGGAATGAGATCCCATCGGAGTGCATTCTCCCAAAGTTGCTGGTTAGAGATCTTCACAGGCCAGTATATATCCAGAATACGAAAAATAAAGCGGTTGACGAAGACTTGGAATCGGTGCGAGATGTCTTTGGTGACCTTCTACGTTACTGTATCTGTGCTGCTCTATGCGTGTGTGACACAAACAACAAAACAGTTGGAACACAGAACATATAAGTTGAATCTGCATATTTTAATAGATGTGGTTGATTTGTCATTGTTAGATAAATATATTCTTAATCAGTATAATGAAAAAGATTTGGTTGATTTTAAATTGAAATCTCTCGTTAATTTACAATGTTTAAACGGTATTCGTTTATATTTAATTTCGTCATTCGAATTCACGCGGATATTGTTCCATATGTAATTGCCGGTGTCAAACAAAATGATTCGGTAAACGTGTGCCATTTCACAAATAGCTGTTATTTATAATTCAAAACCTCATTTATTAGCAATAACAAAGCGTTTTGAAAATGCGGTGATGTTAAAAATGTTCTAAAATTTGTCGCATTTAAATGACGGTATTCAGATCAACAATAGTATTCAATAGGTACGCTTAAAACTTAACAAAATTACATTCGAAATTTACATTTATTACCAGTTAATCAAGGTCGTTGGGCGAAGAAGAACTGGAAATTAACTCGGAAGTCAGTATTTCAAATTGCCAAGTCTTTCCAATGGTACAAACCTTTGTGGAGTGGCTTCTTAACTCTTGCTTTTCAGCACATCTTAAAGCAATTATACTAATGAAAAATAAGTAAGAAATAAGGCGGCGTAAATAAGTAGTGATCTAGTTTAAGACTGGCCTTATTTATGTATATATTAATGCAGGTTTTTTTGACGGTGTTTGAGCCGTAAACGAAACCTACCACTTAGTCACCATTTAGTCAGCGGATGTGTTGCCTGCCTTAGAGAAGTCATTTTGTGAATACCCAAACGTTGAATTTCCCAAACTTGAGAAGACCCCCACTGCTGCTTCTAGATAGTTGACGCAACAACAACATCATTGCATACCTCACATAGCTCGATAAGACGGATATCCTACACGAAGGATAATCCAAGGCATACAGGTGTACTCGGCTTACATCATAAAACGGAATGTGTGTACAATAATACACTATACTGGATTAAAATTTCTATAATAATTAAAAATTTTATTGTATAAAAACAACACAGGAGCTTTGTCCTAGTAGCTTCAACGTTCGCACTCGATTATATTGTTGTGCGTTCGAATTACGGCTGTGCATCAACTTTTATATATAATTAAAAATGTTGTATGTCAATATTGCAACTGCTGTCTTTAGAAATCAAAATTCGTTTGTCTGTAGCATTTTTGTTGTAGCAATTTTGTAGTATTTTTTATTCCTAACAATGCAGTCTGCATTTAATTAATAATTTAAGAATAACATGTTGTGATATCGCTAGTTCGGTTTTGAATCCTTAATTGAAATTATACTAATCTTTTGACTTATTAAAAATCTTTACACAAATAATATTTCAAAACATCTTACTAAATACATAAAACGTTCAAATAAATACATTTATATTATTCACATTTGCAGATTGCTACTCACATATCACAAGTACTGTATATTGTTGACTTTGAGTTGATAAATATTATAGGACAAAGCCTGCACAGAATCAACAATATACAATAATCAAAAGTAGCCATGAAATCTCTCTCTTTAGTCGGTAGCTCATGTTAGAACGCCGTGGTCAGAACGGTCAGGTCACAACTGAAGCGGACCATCTGTTTCCACCTGTTTCTGTTCAACGCCTCTCTTATAACAGTGTATTGAGGACTATAAGTCTTTCACTAGATCGTGATCGCCTAGTGTTACCCACCATGATGAGTTTCTCCGATATAAATTTCGGTCGGCAAATGGTAGTATGCTAAATAAAGACATAATCAAAGTTCTTAATACTTATACTGTGTAAACAGAAAATAGCATTACGTCACCAATTTCATTGCAATTTGTTGGTAACAAAATATCGCTTCGTTTGGAATAGATAGTTCACGGAAATCGTGACACTTAAGAAATATAGAGAAGGATATAGTTTTAAGAGAAAGTAGGGTTGGCGCTGTGCCAAGCCCATCAAACTCGTCTAAATATATTAATTCTAATTTGTGAATGGAAATTTCAGGTGATAATTAACATTTTTGTCAGCGAACGGATTAAGCCCCTTTCAATTAATTGACACATTTATTATTTTTAGACATGCATAAATCGATTAACGAATTTAATTAGTTTATGATTTAAAATAGAGTTAGGGTGAATTGTCAGTTTTTTATGGTCATGGTTTTTTCTATTTTATTGAAGTTCCCTAAGTCGAATTAGTAATTAAAGTAATACATTAAATATCATAAGTGTTCACCAGATGTCAAGTGATACCGCCGTTATACACTCTTAATTCCAGAGGGCTCGCGAGTGCGTCGCCGTCCTTTTAAGAATTGGCACTCTCTTTTCTTGATACAACCGTCGAATTGTTACTTAAAGTAATAAATTAAATATTATATGTGTTCACCTGATGTTAGGTGATACGGCCGCCGTTAAACACTCTCAATGCCAGAGGGATCGTGAGTGCGTTGCCGGCCTTTTAAGAATTGGCTCGCTTTTTTAATGAAGCACCCTAAGTTGAATTGGTAGTTAAAGTTATACATTAAATATTATACGTGACATTATAATAAATTTATCAATTTTCTTAATTTGATTATTATAGTTATATTTACGGGTATCTTTTAACACGGTTTTAATAGATTATTATTCGTAATTAATGAGTAGAGTTTACTAGTTTAAATGTGTTAAATAAACAATACTTTAACGTAATTTTTACTGATTAGGTTGCGGTTAAATTCCGCAGTTTGAATTGCATTCTAATTAAGTGTAGTATATAGTTAATAATATTTAAATGTAACAGACAATACTTTAAGATTATATTTATTATGCTTCGTAAGTTTTACGGCAACTATTTATTAAAGAACTATTATATGTTATAATTTTCTTTGTAATTTTAAGTTTTGTTATCGATTGAGACATATTATGGACGAAGTACATTAATTTAGATAAATTTATATGTATGTCTTTGAGACAATATGTATTTACGTACTTTATTAACATATTTTTCTTAAATTAATTGTAAGTAAACAAAACATAATAAATAGTAATTATTAATTGATAGTATTTAAGACAGTTTCAGCCGTCCACCACCAGGGAACCTGCTGTCAACTGCAGTGCTTCCGAACGAAAGCACGCGCGAGCCCTCTGGCCTTGGCTTACTGAGAGTGTCAGTATCACTTCAGGTGAGCCACCTTCCCGTTCTTTAAATGTAATATTCGTACAAGCTCCTGTTTGACATTAAAAAAAATAGACAGTCAAGGGCTTCACTAACCCATGTTTAGAGAGTAAATTGGGAAATTCGAATTTCGATTTCCATTATTGCTTTAATTAAAATTCAAAGCACACACATGGATGTGTCGATGTTCAAACAAATTTGTTTGTTTTTCCGTCGAGCGGGCTGCGGCTCGAGGAATGTCAACACGCTCACTCACTACCAACTGTACACCTAGTTTTTTTCGGGGTTTTCTAGTTTTTAAACAAAATTCTTGCGTCTATATTATATAGCTTTTTACGATGTTTTCCTTCACCGTTCGCGCGTGTGTTGCGCACATAGAAAGAAAGTTGGTGTACAGCATTTGATAGAACCTACGACCTCAGGTATGAGAGTCGCATGCTGAAGCCTCTAGGCCAACACTGCTCATCTATATAAGCAACACCGTACTTTTTTAACCTTTTAATATGCAAACAATAATTTAAAAACAATCACGCGTTCTTTTCAAGGCAATCTAATTTTTTTAAGGTTATGAAGATTTGATCTATGATCCCTTAAAAGATACAGATTTGACCCGAGATCCTCTCGAAATGCTCCGGGCAATTCTGATGATGGCTGTCACAAGTGTAACCAATGTTTAGGTAGAGTGTCAAAGAGTTCAGTGTCACGCCGAGCAACGTAACACATTGAATAATTTAAACAAATCCTTTAACAGAACCCGATTAATTAGATATTTCGTATTCAAAGCTTGTGGTCTAAAAGTCTCGCATTCCGACAATATTATAAAAAATACACAGTTCAATAGTCCAAACGAGTTTTATATACCACAAATAGATAAATAGCAAACTATTGTAACAAATACTCTTTTCAATCAGAAGCGCCAGCTCGAAAGAGATTCTAATAACATTCAAAACTCGGTTTAATTACGCACAGGCGACGACCGGCATCACAATTTACGTTTTTTAAGCATAAAAGACGATTAAAAAAGTTCGTAATGAGAATCGTCCGCTAGAAGTGAAGGGTGAAAATGCGATCGCTTCCGAAATCTACCAGTGACAAAGGCGTTTTGAAATTCAGAATTAATTTAATAGGCGCGTTTTTCCTGTTTATAATTAAGGGGAGTCTAGCCAGTTTGGTGTTGATAGAGTATAGACAATTCAATGGTATTGAAAATATTCTATATCATTTGATAGTATTATACTGTGATTTATTTTCATCTTAATATATAGTAGATTAAGAACAATGACAGTCCCTTGCAGCGTCTGTATGCACACAATAAACTCAGGCGGAGTTTAACATCGTTTCGATCGATATTATACAAAAATGAATCCCTATATACCTTGGTCAAGGCATCACGCGTGAACGGCTGGACCGATTTCACTAATTCCTTTTTTGTTTTGTTTGTTATTGTCAGAAGAACGTTCTATTTAAAAAGAGAAGGGAAAATTAAGAAAATTGCGCGGAAAATTAGAAAATTTAAGAATACTTGTTTCGATAGCAATTTCTTTTTAAGTTCATATTGCCTTTTATAATTCAAACTTTTTGAATGTAACCTTATGGCGTTTGACATAACATTGACTGAATGCGTGCTGCAAATATCGTCAAAGAGGATGTAAGAAAAATGAATATCGTTTAAAATAAATGCAGCGATCGGAGTTATTATATTGATAAAATTCATATAAAATAATTATAGTCGCTAATTGGCATTTATCTTGAAAATTCATGTTTTTAACCAACCAAGAAAGAAGTTGTTTATCATTAAGCATTTGAATAACAAAGAACTTTGTTTCTGAAATACTTTTTAGTTATAATACCAATTCGAAATTAATATTCATAGTTAAAACAGGACAACGTCTGTCTACTAGTATTCAATATAAATTGACTGATAAATAATTATGTTGTTGAAAACGGTCAAGTGGAAGGAGCTGGTACTGGAGGGCTCCCCGCCCAGAGGTGAGAACAGTACTCCATGTGGGGACGAATTTGCCCTTTATAACAAGCGGTGGTCCGGAGTGAAGTACTGTCTTGCTGAGCACACCAAGTTTTTTGGATGCTAATTCTGATACCTGTTTTGTTATTAATATCTATTTATATAGTATATTGTTTAATGACCTTTTTGTATGAAGCCATATTTAATAGTTATTTTTATGAACACAACTTGTTATTTGGATTATCTGAGTCGCCTGGGACGTGTTCTATTTATTATCACTTCGTTATTTTGTATTACATAGATACTGCGATCGATTTACATAGGTGGCCTTTTCACTAACGAACACCGTTGTCTGTGAGGCAAAGGGAAATACAATGATGCAACAAGTGCTAAACTTTAATATAGATGTTGAGGAAAACAGCTTTAACCTTTTTTACATTTTTGTTAAATAAATATTATTCTAGTTATATAAGAGTCTTTCGTCAAACTACGATTTTGCACTGGGAGGTTCAAGTGCACAGATGCTAATTAAAGATTTAAGTTGGTGCCTGGTAGAAAGTACAGGTGACCACAAAGCTCGTGCTTTCTCAAACGAATAAGGATCGCTTTATAGCTAGGAAATGCCAAAATTACAGACACACTACCACAGAGACAGAACTTTGACAATTTATTTTAGATTTCTATTTTTTATTATTATTATGACTAAATAGGTTAAAATAATGTAAATATTGTATTCTTATTTATGTAATTAAAATAAAATAATACTAACTAACATTATAATTACTGAAGGCTTCATCGATTGTTAAACTTTACCTTATATTTGCAACCACAATTGGAAAGCATACCTGAAACAAAATTGAAATAAATTTTTAAAGTGGGTGGCGCTAATGGAATTTAAAATGTAACGATGTGGTAATTATACTTTAACTGAGCTCTCAGCAACGCCTTTCATAGGAGTTAAACTTTTTCATATAAAATATATTTTAATCCTTTGTTATGTCAAATTCAATTCCAGTGAAATAAAATTTCTCTCTAGTGTAACAGAATTTTCCGCAGAAGTGTTAATAGATGCATTGATATCTGTATCTGGAGTTTTAAACGAAATGAAGCCATTAAGTCTTAAAAAAATAAAAAATAAATAATCAATCAATGGCGCTACAACCTTTTTAGGTCTGGGCCTCAGATTTTGTATCTGTATTTTGTATCATTTGTAAATCGAATAGGCAAGTAGGTGATCAGCCTTCTGTGCCTGACACACGCCGTCGACTTTTTGGGTCTAAGGCATGCCGGTTTCCTCACGATGTTTTCCTCCGTTCGAGGGAATGTTAAATGCGCACATAGAAAGAAAATCCATTGGTGCACAGCCGGGGATCGAACCTACGACCTCAGGGACGAGAGTCGCACGCTGAAGCCACCACGCCAACACTGCTTCTTAAGTCTTAATAACTGTTTAAAATTTTATATTAGAGCTTTATCTAGTTAATAAAGTTTTTTTGGTTCGATATAGAAAAACGTACATTTTCGGATTTAGAAACGACTTTCGCTTATTTACATTTAAATGAAGACAATATGTAATTGTTAAATTAGTTAAAACTGCGGACCACAGCTTGTTTTTGATTTTAGATATACCAATTCGACTATAGGTCCATCAAGCCAAAAAGCTACCAAACGGCAGGAACTGCGAGACTTCTGCCAGTATGTATCCATGGGCTGCGGTATCACGCTAACCTGCCCGTTTGCAGCCTGCACGATAATAAAATATCTCGAAGTAACTTTAATACGAAGTTAAAAAGGTCATCGTGTTTAAGTCGCTTTTAAGTTTAAGTGGTAAAACCTATTAGTTTAAAAGCAATTTCGCAAAAATGTTAAATTGAATTGGACATAAACTTTAAGATTAGATAAAATTACAAGCTTGCTATATTGAGTAAAATTATTTACTTTCGAACTTCGGTTCGAGTTATATGATATGTAGTGTCATATATACACTACAAATATATGTATGTATGTGTACTGTATATATAATTTTTTACTTGGCTAACCTTTTTAGTAACTACATGGCATCATATGGAACGTTTTACTATGTCCATATAGACGAAATAAAAACCTTCGTATAAAAACGTTTCGTTCCAATTCTCTCCATGAAAACATTTCTCAGAGTTTAAGGAAAAAAATCCTGAATTGGTGAGCGAGTTTTGCGTTTAGCAACAGATTTTACGATTAATTTTTGTTTCTATATATTATAAAGAGACATCTAGGAGATAATTCCAGACATCAGAACCAATTCCATTTGGATTCCCTCAAGAAAAATATCATACCAATTCTTAAAAGGCCGGCAATGCACTTGCGAGCCTTTTGACAGTGTGAGTGTCCACGGTATCACTTAAA
Source organism: Pieris brassicae (assembly GCF_905147105.1). Lineage (NCBI taxonomy): Eukaryota > Metazoa > Arthropoda > Insecta > Lepidoptera > Pieridae > Pieris > Pieris brassicae. The sequence continues at coordinate 3,258,976 of NC_059674.1, read as the reverse complement.
ATCAGGTAAGCCTCCTGCCCGTTCCTGTTCTTGTCCCTCCTATTTCGTAAAAAAACATTCATCAAAAAAAATTTTTCCACCTCTCATCACCAACTCAGATTTTAAAACAGTATATATAACTAGTCTGGCCATAAATATCTACTGTTACGTAAAAACTTTTTTTTTCAACTTCTTAAATATTTTGTATTAAATATTAACACGTATATTATTTTAATAATGTTTGTGTTCATGATCAAATTACAATATAGAATAGGATAATAAAGAAAATAGGATTGCAGTGATCGCTTTGCACAAAGTGGGTATGAAGCCTTCGGTCATATTCCAGACACTTCAAAAGCTTGGTCTCAGCCGTAGTTCGTATATCGTACTATCAACAGATACAACAACCCTTCGTCTGTTGAAGACCAGAAAAGATCGGTGCCGCGTACTGTTAGAACTACAAATTCTGTACTGTTAAACCCAGAGTTCGTCGATAGGAAGCAAAAAATCATAAAATCTTTCTCGCGAAGAAATGAATATTCCCGCTTGGACTCTGTTGCGTATTATAAATCAAGACCTGACTCTCGGCGCTTAGCTTCGATATACAGGACATTCCGTAAATCAATCTTTATAAAAGAGAGTGGATCAATCAAAACGCAAAACGCAGGTGAGAAGCTGAGAAATATCCTCTTTACCTGATTAAAAAACATGGTTAAAAAACACTACATTAAGCAAAATTAAAAAGTGTATGCTCACAGTTCTAAACAAGTTACTCAAGTGGCCGGAAAGGTACAACGTGGTTATCATCCTGCGTCAGTGATGGTTTAGTGGGGCATGTTTTAGTGAAAACTTCAGCCAAAGTGTATCAACTCAGTCTTGGATCATCTTGGTAATGAAGTGTTATAGAAATTATCCTACTTTCTTATTGTAACATTTGCTATGTATCTAGATATATATATATATATATATATATATATATATATATTATTAAGGGGGATGTACTGTGCCTACATGATTTATACAAATATATTTATGTTTCAATATAGATTAGTATTGTACCAACATTCGTATTAAATAGTCGTGTTTTGAAGAGCCTTTCATTACAATACTCAGTACCTTATATAGACACGAATACCAAATAGGTACAACCCTCTCAATGATACACTTTTTAAAAATATGCCGTGGACTTTCCAGCAGGATTCTGCACCTGCTCACAAGGCACGAGTACCCAAGTCTGGCTTGAAACCAACGTCTCGGGTTTTATACGATCTAAAGACTGGCCCTCATCTAGCTCAGACCTCAACCCTTTCGACTTCAAATTATGGTCAGTTTTAGAGGACATGGCCTGCTCTAAGCGACACGGCGAGATTGAGTCTCTTAAATATATGAAGCAAGCAGTGGCGAAAAGTCTTAAACTTATGGCTGGACTAGGATCGCATTAATATCTTTACAGATAACACCAAATTCCACAAAACCCTCTCAAAATCGCATTAAACTTATAACAAGCTGTATAAGTGAAATTCCGTTAATATGTGCGTAGGCGCAGTCACGACAGAAGCCTTTCGACCTATAATTCCGACGAATGTTCTCATCCTTATCAGATTGTCGTGACAATGCAGTTACAATTTATTTCATTCCCTGCGTGTCATAAAATATAATGTTATTTACTTTATATTATTATTACTAACATATTTAACTATGTAGGTTAAGAATATAATTATTACATATATATATAATTATCGGTTATTAAAACCTAATTATAATAATCAAATATACAGTATTTAAACAATAATAAACGGCTTAAATAAAAGAGTCTTTCGTTTATCTTCCGATTTTCTTCCCTTTGGAGTAGAGACTCTTGGGCCATGGGGTTCATGTGCACAACTAATTAAAGATTTAAGATGCAGGTAGATAATACAGGTGACCCTAGAGCTGATGCTTTCCTCACTCGACGAATAAGTATCGCAATACAGCGAGGAAATGCTGCCAGCGTTAAAGGTACACTGCCACAGAAGCCAAGCTTTTTAAATTTGTTTTAAGTTTCTATTTCCTACGTTTTAATATTCCCTTCAATCAATGAAACGTTGAATTTGTGGTATATTTAAGCGAAATTAAGTTTGGAAGCCTAAATAGTTATAAATATTGTTTAATTCAAATACATACATAACATGTCAATAGGCCGACATTTTTTTGTATATTAATTAATTATGGTATAGTTTAGCACGAAGGATATATTTCTTACTATATTAGAACATTATATTTTTTACTCCCCAAATAATATGTGTATATGATATGACCGACCAATCCTAAATAATGAATAATTCCATAGTAATAAATCCCAGAGTTATGGCTTTCACTGCTAAGACACGGAGGCAGTAGAAGAAACATTCGAGTATTAGGAAAACAAAAGAAAAAGGTATTCGTTCATTATAATTCTTCCATAATGTGATTTGTATGTGTTACATATATTGATTGTGTTACTGCACCAACACATTGAGGAACCACCCTAGAGGTATTTAACCAATGTATGTATTTTTGGTCCGTCGTGTATAGTCCAGCCTGCTCCTTCCAGAAGCTCGGAACTTTCCTGGGCACTGTACAGGCTTCACAGAGCGATCTCACTGCACCGAGGATTTCTGTTCGTTTGGAAGCCACACTTACGCATTCCAGGACTTCTTTCAATAGGACATCAACGCAACGCATGGTAGCTCTCTGAAGGTAGGTTGGAAGAGTGAATGACGACGACGTAAGTTAACATCTCTACACACCTGGGATATCCCAGATATGATATCACCTGTATACGCAACGGGATACGCAGTAAAATGACATCAAAGTGAGGATCGCAATCGCTATCGCTGTTGGAAGCTGTACCGTTGCAGGTGAGTCTGAATCCCGTTTAACACATAAAAATCTATTGAATACAATTTCACGATCCTCTTTACTATTGAAGCGACTTTTAATGCAATTTCATTAACAAGATGATGTTTCATTTCTTCGAATTAGGATCATTGTTCTAATTTCATTATAAATTGTACTAACCTTATTTCCTACATACTTCTTACAACTAGAGCAGTACATTGTTAAGTATCGCATAAGAATGTTATATTATATTTTATAATAATAAACACAACTATCGCATAAACTGGTAAGGTAGTTAGAAATTTGAATTAAAAAAGAAATGTTACGAAAACTATTTAATAATACCATCGTTGTTGGTAATAATAAAAATATTAAGAGGTTATATATGTGACATACATTTTAGAATTAATTTTCGGTTTTAGTATAAATGCCTAACAAGTAGCAACGCAAAGTCTTCTAATCGATGAATATTACAACGAAAACACAACGCATAACCGCGCTTATGTTCGTTTCTTAGCAACACAATAAACACTTATTGAAGTTAAACTTCTTTTGGCGAGTCAGGAAAAATTATGAAAGTAATTTTTTACGATGCGCGTGCACACCGTCATAAAAAACCGACACCCAGAAGTTAACAAACTCAACATTAACAAAAAAAAAACGTTTCTTTAATTATGTACAAATATTTTTTTTTGTAATATTCAAATAAACTTGATTTAACTAGATAATGCGTTATAATAAAACTTTCAATGTATGAAATACCTTTTTTCTATTGTAAGTGTCGTTTTTACTACAAACGTAGAATAGTGCGAAAGTTTTTAATAGAGTTTTTTATCTTGTTACGCCAAAGAAGTATAACTTCTAACACGTGTACATAAGTACATACACTTGTTTTATTTTATTTTATTTATGCTCTCAAACATCATACACGTTAAAATGAGGATAATCAAACACTTGTTGGATTGTTTGAAATTGACATAAAGAGACGCAGCGCCTTGCAAGTTCCTTACAATCCAGTAGCCTGCAATATCGCAGCAGTCCTTGGGGACTTTTTGTATCGAAGAGGTCGCAAGCGTCCGCGAATCTACAATGTAAGTAAATTCATAAAGTAAAAATAACGATGAATTTGATATGATTTAAACGGACAAATAAGTAAGGGAAGGAAAATTACGCTCAACATTTATTTCGAAAATTTGCAAAATCTTGTAACGGCGCTTTAGGTTATTAAAAGATTCACAAAGCGCTTAATATAAATGCTCCTCCGACCTCAGTTTAAAATTTCACGAGAATAGCGTTCATTCATTCCTTTCTATCAGACAATAGTGCCAAAAACTGCAGGTGCAGAATGGAACCGGAAACACGCCATCCGTTACTAGCTAATCAACTAGTCGGAATTTGCGCAAATTCACCAAAAGATGCGAGCTCAAATGTACTGTACAAAACGTTTATTTTAATCTAGTTGTTACTTTACCATCTATATACATAAAAATTAATCCCTTTTTCCCGTGGTCACGGCATCACGCGTGAACAGCTGGCCGATTTCGCTAATTATTTTTTTGTTATGCTTATGTCAGGAGAAGGTTCTTAAGAAAGAAAATTGTGCCGAAAATTAGAAAATTTAAGAATACTTAACCACCATATTAAGTAATCCTGACTTTTGTTACGATAGCAAATTTCTTTTTCAGTGCATAAAGCTTTTAAAATTCAACCTTTTTATGTAACCTTTAGGCGTTTGACATAACATTGATAGAATGCGTGCTGAAAATATCGTCAAAGAGGATGTATGAAAAATGGGTCAGAGTTATTATATTGAAAATATTAAATAAAATATTTACAGTCGCTAAATGTGTGTGGCATTAATCTTGAAAATCCATGTTTTTCACATGGCCAGTTATATGTCGCCGGTTCCCGGGTCAGAATACCAACAATACTATACGCGCCAGAAAAACAAACAAAGAATGTTGTATATCATAAAGCATTAGAATAATAAACTCTTAGTTTCTGAAACCTTTTTTTTAAGTTATACCAATTCAAAATCAATATTCATAGTTAAGAGAGGACGTCTGTCGGGTCTGCTGATTACCATATATACACAACTCGCTACACTCAAATACATACGCACACAACCCTATTTGTTACCTAGTAATTCCCAATCCCTAGTGTTACTACCATTTTGTTACAACCATTTGTTATGAATAAGTTTTTATTATTTATATATTATATATATACATTCCAAGAAGGAGTACATACTTTAATGTATTTTACAAAAACGCAGATGCATACAGGATAGTCATTTATTACATAGAGATTAATTCAGTAATAATCAATAAAATTATTATATCGTTCGTAACCGAAGGCCATTAATCAAGACCAGAATACCATTAAATTTTAACTACTTAAATAATAAACTAACCATAACCAGAGGCAGATCTGTGTATACCCCCAGCCTCATACCCCAACAATTAATCTTAAAAATCCTTAGCACAACTTTGCAAGCGACACTAATTAAATTTTCAGATTTAGTGAAACCCTACAATTCAGTTCGCAATAAAATGGCATAAATTATAAAAATTACAGACTGGAAACTTGTTGGAATAAAGTAAAAAATCGCCAAACGAAACTTCAGAGCACCATCGTAGCATAAACAGGATGAGGAGGGCGGCAATTTGGTCTGTATTCACAGTCGCGCCACTGTAAAAGCTTGCCCTATCTAATTATTGTCGGGTTACAGTAGCCGTAGAATGCCTTTAGTGTAGACTCTGGCTCCTCTTACAATCTATTTAACGTGTTTTTAATCCAGTTACTTAAATTAACGACGTCTAGTTGGCGATGCCGCGTATTAAAATGAATTCCTACAATAACACAGAGACTACGACTTTTCATGAATAACAATCTAGCAATACAATAATTATGGCTAATAAGTAATATTATGTTGACTTCATTTTCTACAATTCCAGTGAATAGCTTAAACTAAAGTAATGTTCATTAACAGTCTTAGTGTTCTATAATGTTTTGACACTATGTTTGTGTGTCTGAGATACACTTGCACTTATATTCACTACACTAGGTTTATTAACTGAAGGATTAGTTCTCTTTAGGCGTCTTATTCCTATTGTGTCAAGAAGTTCGATTGCTTTCTTAGCATTCACATGGCTATGTAGCCTGTATAAGTGAGCAAACCGTTTCGCTTATTTAGAGCTGTATCTACATCCTTGTGGATACTTTTATTTTTAATATACATAATAATATGCATATAATATACCCGAAGAACCTTGTCCTGAAATCATTATATTCATCTTTTAAAATTGATATTACGGTTTGAATACAATTTTTTTTTTAGAAACACTTATAATACAAAATAATTTTTTCTAAGGCAGTTTTTGCGCGCCACATAGTGGTAGTCCATCTGCCCACTGAAGTATTTCCGAACCAATTCTACTTACGGTCCTTCCAGAAGAGGGCGTACCTATTCTTGAAGGTCAGCAACACACTTGCGAGCCTTCTGGCAATGTGAGTGGGCGGCGGTATCACTTAACACATCCAATTACATAAAAATAAATATTTATTATTTTACATAGCCCAAGACAAAGTCGACGTGTATAAGTCACGCAAGACAAATTATCTATTAAACTGACACATAAATGTATCTGCTCAATGCCACATAAGAGGTTATGAGACTGCATACATATACACTTTATTGTGTGTATATACTCTCCAAACTCTAATCGATTGATAGATGACCGTTGGAATGATGGAGTTAACAACTGAACGCTACTAACAATACCGACTAGGGTGATCTATTTGTAAATATGTTGTCTAAATCATTAATAGCTAATAGTGTACGAGGTTCTAGCTTTGAAAAATGTATGTCCGAGCACATGAAAGATCGTTTAAAAGAATGTAATTTTAATACAAAAGTTGGAAGTTCAGATATTTAGTGATTTTCATTAATTTCGTATAAAAATAGTTAAATGTGTTTTCGCTTAAATTCTCCAACTTGTACTACGCTAGAATAAAAACAAAGAGTCTCGCCGCTAACGGAGTTTGCCGAGATTTTTAAAGCTTTTTGCAGACTGTCTCAGAGTTAATAAGGCTAACTCTGCGTGTCAGGGTAGAGGCGGAGGCCCACCTGCTGCCCAATCCATTTATCAAGAGTTGCAAGGTAAAATCGTTAAATAATTTTCACACCGAACGTACACTGCTGGAGTTTCTATTGAGTTTTGTACTTATGATCAAAGTTTTTAAAAACGCAATTTTTATTTAAGTATTGTATTGTATTATAAACCAATAATATTAGCTATATGTATGGGATTTCGACTCAGCTTAGTGTACTGATAATTTTTCTTAATGTTTGTGATTCATTTTCCTTTCCACACATATTTTTTTCAGTCTTAGACCTGCAACTATACGTTTTCTTTTAGCCATCTTATTTCATGGAAGCGATAAGAGATCATTGCCTAATTTAATTTAGGATGCCGCACTTCTGAACAATGACTACCAGCTTTGACCTAACCTCCTTCCAGGTCTTTGAGATACGCACATTGATAAACCCGTGTTATTTTATTTAAATGAAGTGTATAGTCCAAACTGATTGAACAATGGACCATAATTCAAAGAATTCACAAGTTTTAGTAGTTGAACAAGCAGAAAATTTAGCACGTGAAAATTCAAGATGCAATTTTGCATAAAATATTTACTCGGCCATATTTCACGCTGATATGATCTAATTAGGTAACCGGGCGGAACGAAAGCGTCATATGAACTGAAAATTTTATTTCGCGTTCCTCGCAGCGATTCTATATATTCAGATTCAATTATTGCGGATGTAAAATACTTTAGCGCTGGAGTGTTCCAATCAATCACTCTTCACCAATTTAGTGTGAGCGTCATTTGGCAAATTCGATTGCGTCTCCCATTGATGGCGTTAGTGAGAATAAAACAGAGCGACGGCTGCCATTGACGGTTCTGACGGAGCGCGGCGAGCGTCCGGCTTTGGTTTAATTAATCTCTTAAACTAAATTTAAATGTGTACTTGGAGCTAATTTTAGTTAAGCGTTTGTTTGGATAAATCACGGCGAGAACATTGACGTTGCAAAATGTTAATATAGTATAAAACTGGTACATAATGTGTTACGGATTACGATATTTATTCCTCATTAAGAACATTCAACAGTACATCAAAAAAATATTATTATACAACATTACGTGTATTAATTAATTGTATATTACAATAGTAAAAAGTTCAATAGAAGGCAATATAAGACTTATTATAAATACATATAACAAAATTTTAAAACTAAAAAAGAACAGAAAATACCACAACAATTAATAAATATACGTAATTTATAATTGTTACGGATATAAACGCGAATTTATGTATTTCCGAAACATAAAATGAAAAAAAATAAAAAAACAAAGAGGATGCTCTGGAATGTTACCATGAACATAATATTATTTATTTATTAACACGTCGTTGCAGAAACCTAATACAGATATAATTAAATTAAAAAAAGGAGGGCAATTGCTTTCGAACGATCTCTTGCAGGCAACCAAAAAAAAAAATAGATCAGGCTAGCAAAAAATGCAGAAATACCTAATACATAACGTTATTTAGACAAAACTAAAATAGGAACAAAATTTAGATTAGATAGACACAACATGAAAAAGAAAAAGTGCACATGAAGTAGTAGTAAGTAAAACCTGTATGATGACCAACTGATACAGTTTGTTGGAAAAATACTGCGCCTGATATTTTCCTACTTCAGCATATTCGTTAAAGCTATTCGAGTCTAGGGTGTCTTGGGTTTGTTTTTATGGTTTTAGATTGATTTAAACACATGTTAGAAAATCAAAGATTTCGTAGAGGTGTGATGGTGAACAGTACCTCCAACCTAAAGGGAGGATTCTCAATCCGTATAATCACTGACTGGCCCGAAACCAGTGTCTAAAGTCGCGAGGTTGTATATTAGCAGAATTACTTCGTTAATGCATTTCAGGGTAAGACGTCTAGAAGTAGTTAAATGTAAATTTTACTTAACGAATTAAAAGTTACAAAAAATAACTTAAAGTTAATTGTTAAATGTTAAACTTTGCTAATGATAAATTGTTGATATATAAGTAAAATATAACACTGCTGTTATATTATCTGTTTAGGATTTTGTTATGCTAAAGAATAACATGTTTGAAAATATATTAAATATATTTGTTAATTTCCATTTAACATCATATAAATTGTTATAACTTTTACACACCTCTGATGACGTCATCGCAGTCATTGCACGTATTAACGAAGACTATAAAATAACCCAGAATAATCACGCGTTATCCTAGTATAATGCTTGTATGTCGTTGCGCACATTTGAACCCACAAAACTGTCACGGCTCACTTGCCGTTACGCGCGAACGCCTTCAGCCGCTCTCATTACTCCAACCCCTCATTTCAGCCGTTATTGATCACCGATATATGGAATGCCTCAACTACAGTACGTAAATATTAATTAAGCCCAAAGGGATCTTAGGCATTGGAATTATTGAAAGAAAAACATTTTTTTTAACCGGCTTAAAGCTATTTGTATTATCTTTTAGTCGATTCAACGGATTGAAGCTATGTATTATTATTATATTATTTATATAATTTAAAAAAAAATCCGACGTTTCGCGTGCTTTTCAGCTCGGAGGTGCTCGGAGTTGGTATGGACTAAAAGATGACGGGTTTTTGCAGAAATAACTCACGTGAATAGAGGACACCGTGATACCAACTCCGGGGAAATAAATACAGATAACACAACTTTCTCTACAGCTGTGATACTTTTGACATTCAACACCTTTTGTCTTTAGCCACTGTGACCATGCACGCTGTAAAGCACGCGAAACGTCGGAAAATTTTAAATTATGTAAATAATTATAAGTTTATAATAATACAAATAGCTTTAATCCGGTTAAAAGATTGTTTATTCTTTCAATGTGTAAAAGCTATGTTAACCAAAGACAATACATTGGAATGATTTTAAAGTTTAGCGTTATTCGACAGAGGACAAAGGTGTGTTTATTACTTTGATGAAAGTAACAACTACAACATAGTAAAATAGAGATAAAGAATAAAGTTGAAGGCGACTTTTAGGCTGTATTGAGGTAAGTAAGGAGGAGGCTTAACAAATACAACAGACAACTATATATAATATGAATTTCGAAACAATAATTTAATTCAAATATGGAATTATCTTAATGCATCATATGAAATATGAAGTTCGTGAATGAACTTGATTAACCATACTACAGATACATATATGAGGAAGTATTGAACGCTGGTAGTCTGTTTTGAGGCAAGTAAGTAAGCTCTCTCAAATATACAGTCAAAATTCCACGGAATTCAAACCCAGGAAACTGAGCTACACAATAACTAGTTTGAGTTCAAATGAAGTTAGCCAAACTATAATTTTGCTTGACAAAAACAAGAGACAACATAGAATTCGAATTTCAAATTTTGAAACAATACTTTAATTCAAATATGGAATTCCTAATGCATACATTTCGTATAAAGTTAGTGAATCGTGAATGTGCTACATGATTAACCCAATACTACAATATGCGGCAATATTGAACGCTGGCTTGCAGTGCGCCTTTGATTTCCGACCCAGCTTCGTTTGTGTTGGATACTCGGATATTATAATGAACATACCATTTCAAATAATATAGAATCGAAACAAAAGACACATGCCAGTTGCGTTACAATATTGAAATACATATTGCTTACTGCGAGCGTGGAACTGGAATGAAATCTATACAATTCAGACAGTGTTAAAGTAATTTTCTATTATTGTACATGTGTATGACTTGATATGTTACTAATAAAGATAAGATTGAGCTGAGATTTAGTGTCGATTTTGAGAATTCGGTATCAGGATATATAAAAATATCGAAAGTTTCGGAGACCACGACTTGCAAATAACCTACGTTTCAGCCCCCTCAAATAGCCGATATAAGATGTGTTTAATATTCATGACGACCATGTTAATTGGTCATAACATTAATTTATTAACGGAAATTAACAACAATGGATTAAGTACGTGCTCCTATTTCACCATGCCTCCTGCTGATAGAGAATATTTGACAATTTATTTTATTTTATTATTATTTATTACTTAAGATTTCATGTGGAACTGCAACCAATACACCATGTATTGGTTGCAGCTCCTTACAAACGTTGTGTAATACAAAAAAAAAACTTGGTGATCAAAGAGTGGCGGAGAGTTTATTGCCAGTTCTTCTCTTCCGTTTTAGAAGCATTAAATGTATATTTCTTTTTATTGACGATCATAAGTGTACATTGTGTTACCTATATGAATAAATGATTTTTGACTTTGACTTCGAATTGTAAACTTTTGGTTTAATTTATGCATATTATTCTCAAGTCAGCTCGTGACTCACATCCCACCGTGAACATATAGGTATCATTAATAGAAGTATGTATAAGGCTAGAATTCGGCAAGTTTTTAAAGGTAGACTTTAGCGTCAAAGATATTCCGGGAACCTCACGATGACAGACAAAAAATTGGTTCAAACCGGGCTCAATGGATGCTCAAGGACGTCTAGTTACGTGAACACATGATATTTTCTACGTAAAATTGTACAATAGGTTTTTATGAATATTATGAAATGTATAATAAGCTTACAACATTACGCACAGTTTTATTTGTGAATATTTGCTTTAAATATTTATCAGGCGTAGCGGCCATGCAAAGCGGACTGAATTTTATTTGCTACAGTTATCTTTGAAAATTAGGTACATTGTTACATCCAAGAGCCGGCTGGATTGACTATTCAAAACTACTTTTTGGATTTTTATCCAAATTAACATTTGAATCGCATCGCTTCAGATATTTATATCATTGTTTATTTTTATTCTCGCTCGAACATACAATATTGCAATACTCTTAACCTACATAGTAATAATAAATGGAAAATTAAGAGAAATATATAAATTGATAATTAAATATTAATTGACTTTATGATTTCACATCACAAGTTACATTCTAGCAGTGCTGCTAGCAATTTATCTAATATTAGATCTGATCTATATAAAACGTGTCGATGTAGTTGTTTCATTCAGACTAGGGAACTATTTAGCTTGAGCGTAGAGGACATTTTGCTCGACACCATATGCTGTGACCATATATGAGGGACCATATGACGTAAGCACTACAGGGTTGGGGAGTTTGGTTTACTTATTTGGTGATTACGTCAACAGTAATTTTTTACTTACTGTGTCGCTTCCTTTTGCTGACAAGAGGTGGGGGGGGGGGGGGGGTAAAATAAATTACAGCAAATCTGCAAATCTCAGTAATAGGAGTAGCACAGAAGTAGTTGAATTATATATAAATAAGGGTACACCACAAATACAAAATTGATTTCAAGAAGTACTATGCTATAATGAGTAGCTTGGAGACTCTGGCGCACCGAGGGTACAGACAGCGTAAGTAGACTCCTGGTGGTGGTGCTGATTGGAATAAACGACGGAGTAGGTTATGTTTGTTTTAGGTCATTGTGTGGTTGATATATATATTTTTTGATATGTCGTCGTGGGTTCTGTGAATTGATGTTTTATTGTAGATTGATATTAGAAATGTATCCTGAATTTTAAATTTTTATTGGAAGTTTGTATAATAAGAGGACTAATTGATTGATTCGAGTTTCAACTAACATCACATCACTAAGCTACTATAATTAACTACTATTGCCATAACACCCAAAACATCTCTCATCCAAGTGTTAGAGGATTATACTTTAGATATAATAATAGTTATCAGTATATAAACACATTCAGTGCTTTACGCAATGCTTTAAAAGTTCCACGTCACCATTCTCCAAATTCGACTTCTTGACACTATGAAGCATTCACTATTCTTCTTCTTATCTGGTACACTCTTGACAGAGCGGTCGTGATCGCTATGTAGTAGTGGTATTAGAAGGGGATCTACCCCTTCTAATACCACTACTACATAGTGATGTGCGCTTCACAACGTTTTGCTATCGTTGCCTATTAGAGGTCATCCTGCTGCACTCATTGAGTGAACCTCCTACAGCAGACTTGATCTAGTTAGTCTAACGCGTTGGTGACCTTTCGCGCGGTCAAGTTCCTTTCTTTCCGTTCTATGGACTGAACATCACGCCGAGAATTGAAACATTATTACGGGCCGCAAATAATTGTCTTAAAAAAGTTCAATGAAATGGGCGTAGATATATTTATTCGGTAGCTAGAGCGCTTCAAAGTTCAAACATATATATTATTATATTTATTACAATATATATAGATCGCTATAATCGCAGATTTTAAAAATTATTTACGCGACACTACGATTCGAAAAGCTTTCAAACAATCAAGGTAAGCGAGACACAATACTAAAGGTTGCTTTCAATATTTTAAGGAATAGAATTTAGACATTGAAATTTTCCCAGAAGTCACTTTGCCATCGCATACAGTGCGAGTGAAAATTCAAAAAGTACGAGCATTTTATGGAGTAAAAGAACAATTTCGTTAGGTGGAAATTCGCTGACTTCAAAGGGAATTACAACAGAGGATTCCCTTTGTTGACCTTTATGAAAGTGTTTAAAACAAAAATTATATTACAGTAAGAGATATTTTATCTTTGAGAGGGTTTGATTCTGTTTCGGATTTTTGTCCTTTTTCTTGTATTTATGTGTCATAAGAATATTTTTAACTAATCTGTGCCTTTCGAAGAGTATATAGATAATTATGCGTGTGTGTGTGATTAAAACCTTAAAATTATCGGAATGTATTCGAAGACTATACGACTCGTCCCCCGCTGTTGGTTGATTAGGCTCGATAGCGGACGGATGCACACCTGGGTGTACACCGCGTGAATTACCCGCTTCATGATGCATAGGTTTACCCTCTAATAGGGCTTAATACATTTCTATATCACGTTTTCATCGACTACAGAAACTTATTTCTTTAAAAAAGTAGCTAAATAATAAAACTTATGTTAATGTTTTATAGTATTGGAAAAATTATAGTAGATTATTTTTATATAGGATAAACTATTCGACATTTGAAAATTGGGTCAGGTCACATACGACTCCATAGTACCTTGTACAGGTAAAAAGTACTTGAAAATTTGAAAAAGGAACAAAAATTATTCGTAATATTTTTTTCCTTCAACAAAGGGTGCTATGAATTCGGAAATATCGTGTAAACAGTCACGAAAACATTTTTGTACGGTATTTATTGGGTAAAAACTTTAAATTGCTTCCTACCCACTTTGAGTGGCTATTGAACCAATTTGCCAGTTCCTTCTAACTCCATCACGATAATCTGCTTCGATTTGTTGAACTTTTGCTGCTGTAATATTTATTTTTAACTGTTACATTTCCCGGATTTCATTGGTTTTTTTAACCGAAACAGGAGGTTAACACAATAACCTCCGAATACACACACTTTTCTACGTGTTTCTGAAATATCTAGGGGTTAACTGTAGTAAACATGAAAAATACCAGCAAAACAGCGGATTAGGTTCGAGATGATGAACAATGCTTTATTTAACACCGATCAGCCCTGTACCTAATATATCCAGCTCCGGATCTCTCAGCTCAAGTACTGTTTGCATTAAAATCGCGAAGTATTCGAATATATATAATGTATTAATAATCGAAAAACATATTCCCATTGATAATTTGACATTTATATGAACGATAAAAATAGTCCCTAAAAAGAAATATTATTTTATATCACACGAAAATGCTTATAAAAGAGAGTTGGTAACAAGAACATTTATCAAAAATCAGATTACACGAGCTTCTGTCGCGATGACAAACCGTCGAATAAATATAACGCGTATCTTAACCCTTTCAGAATCAGATATTGAAACTTTACGGTATTGTTTCTACGATATTCGAAAGGACATTGTTTTTGGCCTTTTGGCCTTGTGTGAAGCGTTCGATGAGATTTGCGATCGGACCTAAGCTGTCCTAATGTAGCTATCTAACCTTTTGGCTTGATATCTTTTTTAGAGAATATATATATTATGATCTGATGTTTATTGATCCCAAGTACACTCACATCACATCGCAAGTGCGTTGCAAGTAGTTTGAGATTCAACAACGAGGGTAAAATCTGAATTTCCCTTAGTCCATAGCTGTTAGATCAGCTCTACTAGACTCACGTGAACATGAATTGAGGCAATTTGCGGCGCACCACCGATATATGGAACTAGCTGCCCACTAAAGTATTTCCGAACCAATTCGACTTAGGGTCCTTCAAGAAAAGAGCGTACCAATTCTTAAAAGGCCGGCAACGCACTCGCGAGCCCTCTGCCATTGAGAGTGTTCATGGGCGGCGGTATCACTTAACATCAGGTGAGCTTCCTGCCCGTTTGCACCCTGTTCTATAAAAAAAATTGTTTTCTTGTCTTGTCTTGGCGGTTCCACTGATCTTGCGGTTTGAGTTTAAAAAAAGAGAATTTAGATGATTTTTCTGGCATTAAATAGCGTCCACGCACGACTCAAAGCATCTCTTACTTATCCTATTATTCTTTTCTAAATAAGGAGACTGTACTAGTGTGTTATTAGTATTTACAATGGGTAGGAGAAATTATGATTTATTTTTTGTTTCGCCTTAATTAAAACTATTAGAACTAAATGTTACAGCATTTACGAGCATAAAACAACAGGGTACTGATTAAATAAATCTTTTGTGTTTTGTGTCAATATGACGACGTGTGTTTAATAAATATTGTGTGTTGTACCAAGTTCTTAAATACACTTAAGTCATTTTAAATGTCTCAGTCTCACTAGTTGTCTATAAGAACCTCTGTATATATCTAAACAGTACTGTGTATATTATTTCTATTCACATATACAATTAAAGTCAAAGTCACAGTCAAAAGTCAAAATCATTTATTCATATAGGTCAGTGTACATTTATGAACTTAAAAAAAGAAATACATATTAAATGCTTCTAATTTTACATTTACCGCCAGTTTTCAAATCAAAGACGTAGAACGGCAGAAAAGAACTGGCAATAAACTCTCCGCCACTCTTTCTAATCAGCTTATTAATTGTAAGTTTTATGTTGTTTGTAAGCATCTGCAACCATTAAAATTTATACCTTACCAATCATATGAAAATTTTAAAGACGAATTCAATATACATTGAACTGCGACCCTAACTAATTAGACAAACTCAGAAGCGCTTTTGACGTTAACGCTTTGAGCACCCGCCGCCATTTCCTCAAAGATTACTCCTTGTCTATACCACGTCGTGGTTTAACCCCCTTTAAACTAAGAACGCACTGCAGCAAAAACTGCCGCGTTTTTACCAAATCATAATGAGGTAGAATATTATATGCTTACGGGCTACAGTCTATTATTATGTAAGTCATAAAAATACAATTACGTAGACAATTTTATTGGTAATAATCGATCTTATTCTAGCGGATCCAGAGAAACTTCTTCCATAACGAAATATATATCTCATCTCGCTTGATATTGGATTTAAGGGCCTAGCCTAGCGGTCTTTCTATGTGGCTGCTATGGTGAAGGGTACTGGGTTCGATTCCCGGTTCAAGTGAAATTTTTAATTTAATTTAAATTTGTTCTTGGCCTTTGAGAGGCTTGTACGGTACCGGGCGAGTGCTTAAACCGTACATGGAGGGCACAGTCAAATTGCAGTGGGCATCGAACTATAGGAAGGAGACTGTATGTTTAGAATGTAGCAATACGTTCTAGGCCGAGGATGGAAATTACAAGTGGTCAGTAAATCAAAATTCCTGACATTGGATTCAGCCGACGCAAGCGTTATATATAAGCTTTTTTATTTAAGCAAAAAGTTTTAATGTGACAAGTACTAATAGGTAAGCATAAAATTCATGAAGAATAAAATCATCGCTTCAAGAAAATGACATTGCTTAAAAACTGATTGAGCAAGTGGAGCAACTCTGGATATTCAGACCTTGCTCGTTTGATGATATAACGTGAAGTTGAATGTGTCAACTCTACTCCATGTTTAGTACCCTCATTGATACAATAATTGCCTAAATAACTTCATTGTACCACTGCCTCACGCATGCCTGATCCATGGTTTTCCTAATCTGTAAGAATATGAAGATGCAGTTTTCTTATTTCCGAATTAATTTGACTTAGGCACAAGAAAAGATCGTACCACTTCTCTAAAAGGCGGCAACGCACTCGCGAGCCTCGGGCATTGAGTGTTCATGGGCGGTATCACTTAACATCAGATGAGCACCCCTTTGGCCTATGTTCCAAAAGTGCAAGGGTCTAAATTCAATTTCCGCCAAGAAATTGGACTGATAGACATAGAAAGCTTGTTCCTAATTTAAAAACGCTTTAGCGTGCAAAAAGGTCGTTCGCGGAAAAACTCGCAGTGCGGCCACCACCTCCTGTATTTTTAGTTAATACCCCCTTCGAAAATGATAAGATGATAGCTTTACAAGCGCGCAGTAATTACGGCCGTCCAATTACCGCCCGTCAAGGAAGCGAGTCATTGAACGCTTGTGTTTATCAAATCAGAGCTTACTCATCTCTATCCAATCCATCCACGTTTGAAAATATTACCACAAATAACGCCTAACAGTAGAAACTTGAACGATTTAATTTTAATTGTCGAATTGTAAAAGATTGTATCTGGAGCAGTGTTGGTCCAGTGGCTTCAGCATGTCACTCTCATCATGGAGGTGGTAGGTGTGTACCAATGTACTTTCTTTCTATGTGCGCATTTAACATTCGCTGGAACGGTGAAGAAAAACATCGTGATTAAACCAACTTGCCTTAGACTCAAAAGTCGACGGCACATTATAGGCACAGAAGGCTGATCACCTACTTGCCTATTAGATTAACAAATGATCATGAAACAGATACAGAAATCTGAGGCCCAGTCCTAAAAAGGTTGTAGCGCCATTGATTTTTTTTATCTGGAGTGTAATGAATGAATTCTTATTTGATTATCAACGAAATAATATACAGGTATCTGAGGCCAAAACCTCTGATAATAATCGTATTTTCGCAGCCCTACTGAAGGAGGCTTACGTGGTTAAATATTAACTAACGCCTGTTCAAAATTGCATAGCAAAATGTAGCCTATTCCAAGTTTATTAGTGCCTAGAAAAATCTTTTAGTAATTTCAATTTTTTGAATTGAAACTTCTTTATCGGCGTTGGATAAAAATTTACCGTCACATTTTGCCGTTACGCGCAATCATTTTCATGTTCCTAACACGGTTGATTCGACAAGATTCGAAGCATTAATAACAAGAATATATAAAAACGATAACAATGATAGTAATAATTCTATTACAATTGATGAAATTTTGTAATAATCTTAGTAGTAATAAGGTAAAATGAAATAATTGTATTATTTGTATTCATGTCTATTATAAAAAAAGCCTTTTGTTAAACTTTATCTAATTTAACTTTATTTAACCAACCAGTATTTTTGTGTGTCTTTATATCAAGGATTATTACGATCTAGCCAAACTTAATACCAAGTTAATTAAGTATAAACTAATTCATTAATAATAATTTTAATTAATTTAATACACATAATTTCTTTTGCAATGAAAATTTAGACGAGTCATGTAGTAATTAAATATGATTAACTATGACTTTGATCTTTTCAATTCCGCCATTCATACAATAACATAAACCAAAGCATGTGACTACGCCATGCCAACATTAAAAATCCTATACCATCGTTTCCGGATATAAAAAACAAAATGAAGATTAATCGAATTTACAAGATATACCGCTACCCTGCAATTTCGTGCGCCAACTAATTTGTCATTCGAATATCAAATTACGCAATGGCTCGTAACAGTAGCTCACGGTTTTAAAATAAAATTGAATTTGGTGTCTGGTCGCAACAGCGTAATGGTACCCACTGTTTCTGTCAACTATGAACGCGGTAATTGGCGTGTAAATGTGAACTTGTGTTTTGTTAATAATGTTAATTATTCTATTTTGTGATAAACATATAGATTAGCCGTTCTGAGATTAACGTTTATTGGTAGACGTAGCCTGTAGTTATTAATGTGATTCATTTGCTAAGGATAAACTTGCATATTATTCTTAGATATACTAAACGAATTCTATCATCGTGGTATATCATCGGGCTTCCGTTTAGTTCTGAAGGCGCCCACGCTGACACGTTGATAAACAATTACATTTTTAATAAGTATACAGTAGATCGTGAGTTGATAGTAATCTGTAAACCTTATACCAACTCATCACAACTGCAGAATTTATTTATTCATTTGGGAAACAAACACATACATCTCTAAAAGTAGAAGTCAGAAAAGAAAAATAAACATAAGAATTAAAGCATTGGATATATCCACAAAAAGTTTCACTGATAAAAAAAAGGATATAAAGCGAAACAAAACGTGATATGACAGAGAACGAAATATTTAAGTAGACAATACAAAGTTTATAGATCGGTGGAACGACAACAAAACACATACTAGTAGCCAAAAGAAAGATACAAGGTTTACTACTCGAATAGTTGTTTTAACCTATTCTTAAATGAAGCAGTAGAGGAGTGCGAAAAAAGATCGATATTAGTAGTAGAATCAAAAGTAGTTACCTCTGATTAGAGCAAGTTCTTTACTGGTAGGCAGATCAATGAATGAAGATCATTTAGGTCTGAAAGCTTTACTTTGTAGCAACAGATTCATTATAAAATTTTTAACGCTTATACCGCCTTCAAGTCTATGCTTAACTTACCGAAAACTGCAAGAAAACTAATTGAACGAGATGTCGTTTGCCCAGAACAAACTCAATATCAAATATTAGGGGAGATATTTCGCTACGTTCACTGCACTTAGGGACTTAAGACCTTCCGGTTCACGCAATAAAATGGCTCAAGAAAATGACATCTAATTAATAACATATATGATATGAGTGCCGGAGGGAGAGGGCTTAGTATAAGAGGATTTCGTATGGACTCATGATTTGTCCTAAGATCATTAGTTGTTGATATTTGGTCTTATGACTGGGCTAATTAGAATCGTTGCTAATATAGCATGTAATAATTTATTTCGTTGGTCCGTTGAATACTGTTTGTAATAACTAAGTATTTTTCAATTACAATAAAAATATGGTCACCTAATAAACAATTTAAAATTCTTCAATCTAACATTGCCAGCAGCTTTTCTTGAAGGACCCCTTAGTGTATACCCGAAGTCGAATTGGTTCGGAAATACTTCAGTGGACAGCTGGTTTCACATAATGGTGGTGCGTGGCAAAAACTGCCTTAAAAAACGCTCAGTTGTAAAACGACGGACGTCGAGGTGATATGGATGGTATTCTGCCTTGACGTCCGCTAATAAAACTCAGCTGCAGGTATTAGCCGAACAACTCCTCTCAACAATCTCCATAGTAATTGCGGTAGTAGTTAAAAAGGGAATGCTGTTTTATAGAAGCTGAAAAATTTATTCCTAGAAAAATTAAGTGTTGAGCTTTTGACTCTCATCCCTGAGATTGTAGGTTTGAACCCCGACTGTCCATTGATTTTTATGTTTAAAAGCGCCATTAACACTCGTACGGTAGGGTTCCACACGTTGGTAAAGGATATCAAAACTTCGACGACATCTGACTGCCACTAAAGACTGATTATCAACTTGCTTATTAGAAATAATCACGAAACTGATACAAAAATCAAAGACCCAAACATTAAGTAAAGTGTAAAGCTGTTTTTTTTAATAATTTATTTTAGAGTGAGGACTAAAGATGAAATTGAGATACTGATTACGTGACTGACGCGTAAGGTTGAAGATTATTTATGACAGTGTTTAAAATACCTGCTATAAGTATGATAAAGCTCCGTTTCTTTCCATATTTGCATTTTACAGGTTAAAATGCATTTACCATTTTTGTAGTGGTGTCCATAAAAGGACTGTTGAAAGTCCTGTGGTAATAGGTCACCAGCTTTCCACCGCAGACAGAAAATATACAGAGAGACGACTACGTACTTTGACAAACAAATAAAATAAATCTAAAGCACGTGTTGCACCTGCGTGGCCACCGCTTTCAATTAATTATAAAAGGTCAAATCCAGGGTAAATGGCGCGTTGGTTGAAGGAAGAAAGCATTGCTTCGCAACTTTAGAGAGTGTATTGCGACTGTGTAAGAGTTGCTGCAATTGGCACAGGATAAGATACGCTTCAAGAGACTGAGGATCAACCTCCAGTAATGGAGAGACACTAAAAGAAGAAGAAAGAATGTGTGGTTGTGGATGTGTAAATGTTTAAGGGTGTGTGGAGTGTAAAAGAATTTAAAGTCTACCTCAAATGGCTATGGATAACAAATATTCTTTGCATCGTAGCCAAACCTTTTTAGAACTTTAGAGTTTGTCTTTAAATACTCAAGGAAGGATTAAGTTTATTGTACAAGCCTAATGAAGCAGAAAATATTCAGAGTGAAATATATTTGCTTTGTGTCCAGTCTTTGTATTTAAATGTTCTGGTACCGACGTATATATATAATGTTGCATATATCGAAATTTACGAAACATTTTACCGCACCCTATTTGACTTATCATTCCCTCGATAAGTGTGTTTGTGATGCAAAATAATTTTAATTGCAACGCAAATTTACATTCCGCTGCCCACCGTAATAATATTTGCGATACAAAAGGCTGATAATTAGTGACACAGCGAAACATCACTTCGCATCAGCGTACTTGACATGTTTTCTGTTAATTGGATAGTGGACAATAGTTGAACTACCCGCATATTATTGTACTTTTATAATGAAGGGTAGCTGTAGAATTCTGAGAGAGTGAATAACTCGAAAGAGTCTGACAATAATCGCTTATAGCAACCAATAAACGTTTTTAGGTCACATCTAGAATGCTTCTTCTTTTGGTGCCTCTCTATTATGGATTTTACCCATTATAATTAATTGAAAGCGGTGGTACGGTCATAGCGTAACACGTGGCCCAGGTACGCGATTTTCCGTTGTTTAATGTTCTGCATAAGTGTTTTCGACATTCCAACTCGATTAAGAACTTTCTCGTTAGATACTTGATCTATGTAATAGTTAATGAACTTCATGATTATAGACCCTTTTATTTGTCAACAGATCTACTAGTGAGAATATATATAGATGAAATTATTTATTTTTAATTTAATAAGTTCATAAGTTTCCTTTTATATAGTTATTTTTTTGTTATTAATCCTGTTTGTTGGTTTTTAGGTTACTACTTTAAATGCTTTTTATTAGTCAATAAATATTCTGTTTAAATACATAGTTTTACCATTCTATATTGCTAGAACGATACGTTGGGGAAAAATATAGTTTTCGTATTTCCAGATACACATATAATTATTATTATATGTGTATCTGGAATTTTATACACATATAATATTTATTACAGTCTAAAGTGCAGTCCTTTTGTTATATAATTATATATAATTTTATTGATGTGTTCCTACGTAGTACTTACTGTAGATATTTGTTTCGATAACTGAATTATACCGCATAAATGGCTTTATTCAACACGTAGCTTGTAACCGTACGTATATAGTTCGACTCCTGCCGAAACAATAAATGCTGTCAGAAAAAACGAACGGTAGTTCCACGTTTAGACTAGCCTAGGATGTTTTTACTAGTTTAATAATTTAAAATATCTTGGTTACACCTGAGCTATATAGTAACTGCAACATATTACGGTACTTCATCTTCAATGTTAAATAAAAGTTATAAGCCATGCAATTTTTCCAAGATTGTACCTACTATACCTGATAGTTGTTATATGAACAACGCTATTTTCCTGTCGACTGGCCTCTGCATTCCGTAGTACGTAACGTTGACATATTGTTCCATTGAAACAAACGAGTTAAACTAAATCTGCCGAAACCGATGCACAGAATAAATCCTGCTATAGCCAGCCAAATGGGAGCCATATTCATAGCGATTACTGCGTTTATTGACAGTAAGAGTCAGTTTCATAAGTAAGTGGAGGATATATTGCTGTATTGGCTGCATTCCCTCGTAACATTGTAATATATTGAACTTAGGAAGATTTGGGAGTTATTTTTTTTACAAATGTGTTTTCCAAAGACTAAACTGACCCGATCGGGCAGATCCATGGCCGAAAAGCAACAGCAGAGGAGTGTCTATTCTCCACTTTCTTAGAAAGGGACTTTAACAACTTAAGGTCTGGTATATTAGTAAGTATACTAAAGAGAGCTGTCAAGAGAACCATTTTTGTAACTGTCCACATTAAACTAAAAAAAAAATAAAAAAAAAACATTTTAAAAAAGGAACAATGTAAGAATAAATTTTAATTTTAGAACAAGGAAAATGGGCACGAGGGTCACTTGATGTATAATGACTGCCGCCCATGGACACTCAGCCGTTGCCGGCCTTTTAATAATTGGTACGCTATCTCCTGAAGGACCCTAAGTCGATTTTTTTATATTTCTACCAATTCAATTGCTTTTCTATATATCTATAAGAAAATGTTCGATTTATAGAGTATTGGCTTGGTTTCCCGAAAGCGTCAGACAAAACCATTAATTTAATGGTATTAACGTGAAATTGTCCGCTGTAAAACCACTCAGCTGAAAGATTTAATTCGATAACTGTACATGGTCACACGCACTTTGGGCTTTAAAAGCTAAAGCTATAAAAGCAATTAAAAGTTTAACATCCTCTCTTTCCACGATTTAATTTCAACAATCCATTTTAAAGGTTTTTAAGCGAATTTTTATATGTATTCGTTTTTACAACAAACTATAATGCGAAATTAAAGAATTATCACTGTTAATAAATTCAAAGCTCTCGTTAAATGTAAATTAATCAATAAAGCTTTTTATACATTTGAAGAATATTTAAATGATCCTAATCATTGGTATTGATTTACATTTCACACAATTTGTATGACTCAAAACTTAGCGATTAAAAAGACGGTGTATTTCTAGCCAGTTCTTTTTGCCCGCTCTACGCCCTTGACTTACGAACTGGTAGTAAATATAATTTTAGAATCAATTTAACACAATTTCTATTATATTATCATTATATTAACAAAGTTAGTTTAAGTCTAAGTTTGAGTTTATTCTGTGTAGCAGTACCTAGTATAAATACTACCCACCTAAAGATGGGACTCAAGTCTGAAGTCGAGGCTTTGATTCCCTGCTGTGCTACTCTTCTTTGTATGAATAAAATATCGAGGTATGTTCTTAAAATCACGAGGTGTTACATTGTTCATTTGTTTATTAGAAATGCCACAACATAAAAATTTTGTAAATGTATATTGTTCGTGGTATGTATTTCAAAACACGATATATACCAGAATCGCATTTTCACGGCCGTAAAGTGCAAAGTATACTTTAAAAATTGATATAAAGCCACTTTCTACGTGATGTTTTATTAAAATTTTCCTAAAAAAATTACGTCGTGATCATCAAGTCTTTTGTAATTCGTTGTTCTAATTATTACGTTAATTATTTCTATGAAACAGTTCGAAATATAAATATTGAGTGAGTCTGACTGAGTGAGTAAAATAAATCATTATGTACAAGCGAATTTATTGCATCATTTACATAACTCGACGTTTCGAGTGCATTTCAGCGATCTCGCTTACCGCAAGTTTTATTAAGGTTACATGAACCAAAATCTTTTTCTTTCAAATAACCTATGAAAAATTATCGTCCATTTCGTAATTCAAGCGTTACACTGTTTACAAAGTTTAAGTTTTACGATTTTATGACAGACAATTTGTCTAAAGTGACTCTGCCTGAGTCAAAGATAATTTATCTGTCTCGGGCGCTTTATTTATTACGCGTTCCCATCTTGGTTGAGCCCTTAAAGTTCGTGGTTAATGGGGCTTCTTTAACGTCACTCACTTTTGTGAAGGTTCGAGGGGATGTCCGTTGTGTGGCCGAGGATTACTGTATTTTGTCCTTTGAATGACGGGTTGATAGGGAACTGCTTTAGATAACTATTAGTAAAAGAATTTATACAGTCAGCAAATTGTATGGACTGTTGTGTAATAACGTCGGATGACTCGTGTATCAATAGTACTACACAATTTTATAAAACATTATTTTTTATGTGTTACCAAGCCATACGGTGACTATGAAATTTGAACAGATATTAATAGTTTGTTGATTAGGTACATATAGGTGATAGAGGCGGGTCTAGACAGTGCGACACATAATCTTTGATGAATACACAAGTTTAGTGGTTTACCAAGTCTATGTTGAAACTATATTAATTTCACATTTCTGATAAAACTAGACCTTTTCTAGGCCTCTAGGGTCTATATCCCTTTCACTGGATTAGGCCTCTTAAATGGTCCAAAAGTTTTAGATGTTATACTTATAATTAAAACCAATTGTCAAAATCTTAAAAAAAAACCAAAGCCCGGGCCAAGATTTTGCTCCCAAAATTTCTTATCTGATATTGATCATAGAATCTACGGACAGTGGTCATATAAGTATGTAGCAGTAACAATTATTTTTATTAGTTACGAACATAGTTTAATTTGTCCAAATAGCATCCCATTAGTTCCGATAACGTTAATTATATAAGGAAGCAAATAAAATTATTTAGAGGACTCCTGTGGGGCTTAGGTGAGAGGGGCATTTATGATTAATGATAGGATATGATTCGATACCACTTAACACTCCAAAGGGGTAATTTCATTGCCTCCATGTTTCTGTTAACCAATGACTCATGAGTGTTCATTAATAAGATGACTACAAGTTTGAATATAATTTTAAGTAAAATTTAATATTCGATACAGTTACAGCCTAGAAGGTCTCGCAGAATAACATGAATGTTTAAAATATTATCAATTACACAAAGAAATTACTTGATTTAAAAGTTTATATAATTTCTACCGCATTTTCCGTGGAGGGTTTTCAGAGGAGTTGTTCGGATTGCAACAAGCGTCAAGGCAGATTGATCTGAAGTTAAATTACATCATCAGACGTCAAGGCAGAATACGAAAAGTTTCTTAAGGCAGTTTTTGTCGCGCATAATTCTTGAATTTCCGAACCAATTCCAGAAAAGAGCGTATGAAATCCTAAAACACTGGAACCACACTTACGCCTTCTGGTTATTTGAGTTTTCATGGATGAAACTTAACATCAGATGAGTCCCCATATAAAAAAATAGTTAGTGAAAATATCGTGATTTATCAGCTCGTTAGCTTTGCCAATAGCAAGAATCAGGCACAGACCTGCTTGTCTGAAAGCAGTGGCAGAATTCTGCAGCCCAGACGGAGGCTTTAGGGTCATTCGCATTTTAAAGCTCTTTTAACTTGGTTTTTCAAATAATTGCAGTATTTTACAATTCCCATTCGCGTAGATCATATAAAATCTTATTTGATTTATCGAGTGATAAAATTTTATAACTTGAACTTCATAAGTTTTTTCAACTCTTAATAGTCTGCTTAAACGAATTCCATTCAGAAGGGAATCCACAATAATCTAAATGGGTATTTAGTTTTATTTTTTTAATGAATGTTAATTTCTTTGTACTTATTAAATGTAATCAGGCGATGTCCTATTAACATGAGATGGTCGTGCCATATTGCCGCACAGCATAACTTTATCAAACCATCAACCAGCTATCAAGCTTCCAGTCCAGGTATTTCACACTCAAACTAAAAATAACTTTATTAATATAGGTAACTAAGTACTGTTGAACGTCAACAGAAAAGATGTTGAATTGATTCTAAATTTTCATTTACTACCAGTTCGCAAGACAAGGGCGTAGAGCGGGCAAGATTTCCGAGTTGTTACCACTTAAGAGCGTAACAATATGTCAAAGGCCGGTAACGCACTTGCAAACCTCTTGGTGTGGCAGGTGTTAATTTACTTAAAAATTGCTGAAATTTAATATATTTCGCTGTTCAAATATACATTAATGATAATAATCAATGGCACTACAACCTTTTTAGGTTCCTTCCTTCCTTCTTTTTTAGGTTTAGGGCCTCAGATTCTGTATCTGTTTCATGATCATTTGTAAATTAAATAGGCAAATAGGTGATCAGCCTTCTGTGCCTGACGCACGCCGTCGACTTTTTGGCTCTAAGACAAGCCTTCCTCACGATGTATTCCTTCACCGTTTGAGCTAATGCTAAATACGCACATAGAAAGAAAATCTATTGGTGCAAAGCCGGGGATCAAACCTACGACCTCAGGGATGAGAGTTGCATACTGAAACCACTAGGCCAACACAGCTCAAATATACATTACGTTAACATTAAATTTTTCGCTTGTGAAGAGACTTCAGTCATCCCAGCTTGACAGATTTTACTCCGTGATAAAACAAACATAATTTTTTTTATACAGTTTCTTATTATACTTAAGGCATAGTACCAACCGTACCGTACCAACGCATTTTTTTACCACGCATTACCTCTATGTGGAACCAGTTGCCACTGAAGTATTTCCGAACCAATTTGACTTAGGGTTCCTCAAGAAAAGAGCATACCAATTCTTAAAAGACCGGCAACGCAGTTGCGACCCTACTAGCAATGTGCGTCTCCATGGCCGGCGGCATCAAAAAAATAGTGACACTGTAATAAACAGTACAAAGCTGATGATACTGTACAGAAATCTATGGTACCCGAAGTTAAAATAAAAATTGCAATCTACGAATACCATTTTTGGATCATGTATTATTTAAGTTCAATTTAAAAGCTAAGGGTAAGGTTCGGATGAGCCAGCGTAACTGGTCTACCCTATAACTTATTAATGTATGTCCATCCCGAGATACGATATGAAATTCTCATTAATATTTTGCTTACATCACGTTTAAAGTACTATTGAGGGGTCATTTCAATTTATTCACACGATGTGCGTATTAATTGATATTTTAATTTGATATTTTATATAGGAATACTTTGAAAAAAAAAAACAATTTAATTTTTTTTATATCTTTTTGTACCAAAACGACAAATTTTTTTTTGAATTTTTGAACATGTCAAATCTCGCTATACCGAGAGACTTTTATTATAGATGAGACATATTTTTCTGAACCACCACGTTATCTATTAATAACGAAACACCCTGTTTATGTTGTATAAAAGACAAAAAATAAAAATAATGCAAGTGTATATTCAATTTTATTTTTATAATGATATGATAATTGACTAAAACTGTTGTTTACTACAAATACACATTAAAAGACAAATTTGAAACATGCAGCAGAATTACACATTTTTGTTAAGTGTTTCCTGTTAATAAATATTTAATGAAGAGGACTGTATCGTTTTAAAAAATATTTTATGTAATTAATTATTACTTTTTCAAACGAGGCGATAAAGCGCTTAGTCAGGCCCGCGTAACGGATGTTGGATACAATGAGGCTGCATTCGTTACGCAGGGTTATGTTATTTTTTTTAAATATAAAAACATTTCGTATAAAGCCGGGTAACTAGTGAGAATAGTGTTGGGCCTAGAGGCTTCAACGTGCGACTCACATTACTGAGGTCGTAGGTTGGAACCCAATGTGCGCAATTAACATTCGCACGATCGGTGAAGGAAAACATCGTGAGGAAACCGGCTTGCTGGCTTGAAAAAAGTCGACTGTGTGCGGCACAGAAGGCTTATCTACTTGCCTATTCGATTAACAAATTATCATGAAACAGATACAGAAATCTGAGAACCAGACCTAAAAAGGTTGTAGCGCCATTGATTTAGTTTTTTAAAGTAGTGAGACTAATTTTAGTTTCAATGCTATACGCTATGGCGTTGGAGGAGCTACATCGCTAAACTGAGACTCCCACAGGTCGTTTGAACCTTGGTTGTAATTATTTCAGTCATGTGTGCAATGCATTGTGCGTCAGAAACTCTAAATAAGGAAAACTCAACAGTACATAAAGAAATGTTTCAATGAAATATCAATTCATATTCTGTCAATAGATAAAAACGTTATTAACAGCAGGAACAGTCCTAACACGTAAATACATTTGTATCGGTATTCAAATTTGATGATATAGGATTATGACACTTAAGTAGCACTAAATACTGTGAAACGTTCAAATTTTCCATTAATATTTTTCACGGCACGAATTGTGGTTAAGCGGTTTTTGTAAAATAGTTTCAGTAAAGCATTCTTGTGTCTGGCGAGCGTCGAAATGAGCACTTACATTTCTTATATCAGACAAATAGATTTTCTGTTTTTAAACCTTTTTTCTCATATAAATCAGCTCTCGAACGTACGACGCCGTATCACGGAGATTTGTTTTGAACGCATTTTATAGTGCAAGTTGATGCGTAGTGACACAAGTGAGACCTATCTTACAATAGTATGGAGGTCTGCCACTGGGCCGACTACAAGAGACTACATAATTTGTTTGAAAAACACATGCAAATTTTAATGTGGTAATTAGCTGTGGGTTTTTTCAGCGAACTTGCTTATAATTCCTTAATATTATTAAAAATAAAACACATTTTTGTTTAATCACTGTGTTCCATTATTTTAAATTTAATAGAAGGCTCACCTGATGTTAAGTGAGTACATGCATACTCACATTGCCAGAAGGCTCGCAAGTGCGTTGCCATCCTTTTACTTTTTTTTATAATTACTAAGCGTATATATCACTTTAATATGTATAAATTTAATTTTTATATATCATTCTCTAGTATCAGTTTAAAACTTTATATAACTTTAATATGTATAAATTTAATGTTTTATATATCATTCTCTAACTCGAAATTATGTCGTGTGTTACTTATTAAAAACGAAAATTGGAAATGTATATATCCGCCAATATACTCTATTTTACAACATACAATTGAGGAATAAAATATGAGATGCATAAAGATTTGCATGGCTCAAGCGAGATAACAGATGTGACATGTACAGGGATTATATTGACGAGAACTCAAGAAAGTTTTCTGTTGCATTCTTTATAACAATATTTTTATATCATCGCAAGCTCATTTTCAATACAGAAAATTCTAACAGTAAAAGGCTGTTAATATGAGTTAGAATTTATGATCATAGAATTCAATTAGCTACCAAAAACAACGATTCCATTTTCTCTTTGATGCGGACTTAAATTTGCTCTTTTTTATAAAATAAACGGAATTGCGCAGAACACGCAATCATTTGGATTCAGTGTTCACATTCAATGCATTTTATAATAACGAGTTTGAGTTGAGTAGAATATTACATAATACAAAGATTTTGTTAGATTCATTACTAATGTGACTTTTTTTGAAGTGAAACTTGTTTATCGGCGTTGGAAAAAAAATACCGTCACATTTTTCCGTTACGCGCCATCTTTTTGTTGTCCCTACCAAGGCTGATTCGAAGAGATTCGAAGCCATTCATAACAAAAATAAATAATAACTATAACAATGATAGTAATAATTATATTACAATTAATGAAATTCTGTAATAATCTTAGTAGTAAAAAGGTAAAATGAATTTTATTTGTATTCATGTCTATGATAATAAAAGCCTTTTGTGAAACTGTATCTCATTTAACTTTATTTAACCAATTTCTGTAAAGTTGCATATAGTAGATCAATTTTCAAAAAATAAGGTCATAAAGAAGTTTCACTTCTTACGTGTGTACTACTAGTACATTTTTGTAAAATTAAACAAACTGTCCATCGTTTAATAACAATTTAATACATTACAGTAGCACAAAACAGGAGAAAAAAAAAACATGTGTGCAATTCACACGTGTTAGAAGTGAAACCTTCAAAAACAATGTTTTTATTATTAATAATATGTAAATTGGACGTTTTTCAATGTCTAAAAGTAGGATAAAACTTTTAATTAAAAAAATAACACACCACGCTATCTTACTAAAACGCTGTAATACGCAGCCGCATACAGTGTACAGTAAGCTCACGTAGTTTTCACATGCACTACACACGTTAAATGCTCAAATACAAGCACGTATTAAACAGTGTGCAATATACATACACACTGACATCTGCTCTCTCGCTCTGGCTCACAAATTACAGGCGACTATGCTTAGAAGACGGGAGTGGGGACGCTACGAAGTATGGCACAAAGAGGAGAGACCGATAATATACAAATTGTATGTATATTTCTGTCTCATTCTTTCCCCTGGCTTCATCCTACACATTTTTGTATTTGTGTCTCTTACCTGTCGTTTTTTCGTTGCATCCGGTTTGAAATCACAACGATTCTAAAGAAGTTTCACTTCAAAAATTAAATAATTGAACACAATGGGTGGAAATTGGCGGTCTTACTGCTAAAAGCAGTTTCTCACAGACAACCCAAACATAAATGACATAGACATTAACAGAAATACAATACCTAATTTCAAACTACACTAAACTATTCAATAAAAAATACATAATATAATCAAAAATAACAAAGTAACAATCGTTAAGTAGGTATCGTAAAATCAAAATACATGTTTTTTATCTATGAACAAGGAAGTTCACATTCTTGTGATGATGTGGAAATCACATCGAACTTAAATATTTTTGCTATGACCTATAATATTGCCGAATCAGCGCCATATTGATGAGGAAAAAATGTTTTATTTGTTTGACAAAGTTAAGATAATCTTAATGACATTTATATTCAAAACAAACAACAAATATTTTTTTATCTTCAACCAAAGATGGCGAAATTGTCTAGATTTTTGAAATCCGGACATTGTTCCTAATTGTCGAAGCAAAGGCCAATT
The DNA here is from genome assembly GCF_905147105.1 of Pieris brassicae. NCBI lineage: Eukaryota > Metazoa > Arthropoda > Insecta > Lepidoptera > Pieridae > Pieris > Pieris brassicae. Next base: position 3,227,471 of record NC_059674.1, on the reverse strand, counting down.
ATTTTGAGTCGAAAATCATGTCGGTTGTCCATAGAGTCATACTAGTTTAGACACAACCATAGGATCTGAATCTTGATGATATATTGGTCCAATACAGGTAGACTCATTTCAGCTTATATTTCATTGGTGAATACTCCGAGAAATGAATCCAGGACATACGCCACCTCAAACTAAGCCACCAATTATATAAAATACTAGCGGAACCGACAGACATCCCGTATAATATTTCAAGCAATTAGGATATTAAAAAAGCTTCGACTGCAGCGCCATCTATTGGGCTGATTTGAGAGGCTAGACCATCCATGGCGCCGTCCAAACGCATACAAAAAACTCATACTCGGTCCAGCCGTTTTAGAGGAGTTCAGTACACACGTACAGTAGAATTATGTATATAAAGATTAAGATTAATTATTAATATAAGCGTTAGTAACGTTTGAATGTTAAAAATTCGTCAAGCTCAATAGATGGATGGAATTCCGAATATTTTGGAGCTTGTGATATAAGATTAATTTCGGAGGGTTCGGGCTCAAAGGAAACTTTAACATAAGCATTAATAAACTTTTTCTCTAGAGGCTCTAATGTCGAAAGCTTAATGTAATATTTTTATCGCGCGAAAACACAGAATGGAACATTTAGGAAATGTCGAAATCGCTTGTGTAAGATGATGTGACGCTCTATTCAAATTTCGTATAAAACTAACTAAAAGTACATTTAAAAACTATATGAGATGGATTAGTTATAAGCTCATTCATATAGAGGTTACTATTTTCATACTATATATGCTACGCGGGCAGTCTTGGCTTATTGTCTTTAGCCTGCGACCATCATTACTGACAACTTTTATTCTATGTGCGCATTTAACATTCGCTCGAACGGTAAAGGGAAACATCGCGATGAAACCGGCTTGCACAAAAAAGTCGACGGCGTGTATCACAAGAGGATCACCTGCCTATTAGATTAACAAAAATCATCATGAAATATATATATAAATCTGAGGCCTAGACCTAAAAATGTTGTGCCATTAATATATTCATATGCCACACGAGTATAACAAAAGAATATATTCTTATTAATGAAATGCTATTAACGCTCTGAAAACACTCTCTAGGTGTAACTACGAATTTAGGAAATCGCTTATGACACTAAGAAACCGAATGAACCAAAAAAACAGTTTACATGTGAACTGATGACCACTTATGGTTGCTATGGTAACCGTGTTAAAAAATACAGGAACTTAAGTCATAAGACATTTTCTTTAACATTCGCCAGCTATATATATATCTTACGACTCGAGTGAAAATTATTCAATTAAAGATTATTTGCGTGAGACACTGTAGTTGATATAAATTTAATAACATTTGATATGATATGTACAATACAAATAATATAAGAATTGACCAATATGACTAATAATGTAAAATGTAAAACTCCTTTAAAGACAAATTTGCGCGCCATTGTGTGTGGCAGAATATGCGAACTTACTATTGTACCACCTCTTTGTACCACATTCTTGAAATGAATTTTTGAAATCAATTTTTCAATGTGAAACTTTCTAATGTTAAATGCTTTAACAATGACAAATGTATGTTATAAAATTTATTTAGAAACAAAACTAATCCGAATTCAATTTTCATGTATCTAAATGGGATTGATTGAAATTGTTCACGATATACTTTTTCAATAAACAGAATACGCGTCACCAACAATACACTATCCGGTGAGATAAGAAATAATAAAACATTTATTTCGGAGACAAAAAATCATATAACAGGTGAATATGAGCTGGAAATACTGACACAGGTTTTTTTTAGTCAAAATGGTTGCACGATCTTACTCATTGTTAGATATTTATTATAAATAAACAAAAATATTTTATTATTATTAGATTCAATTTTTTTACTTAAATAAGGAAACCCTCCAGTGTTGCCTAAGTGTTTCGCCAATCCACAATTCTGCTTGATGCAACCTAAGGCATAAGTTTGAATTCCTTACCTGTGATGACTGGAGCTGGAGTGTCCCGTAGTTGAGGTAGATAAAGGTGACCTCGCTGGATAGTTACCAGCATGACCGCCCTCAGAAAGCACGAATTCTGTAATCAAAAAACATGGGTTACATCTGTAGAATAAATGAAGAGACATATGTTTCTACGAACTTAGTACAATTAGTTAATTTATATTGGACTATTAAACCCCAGCGGTCCTGGGCTTCTCCAATGACAATTTTACCCTTGATTGGGCAACCCGAAATGAATGCAATATTTTCAGTTATTCCCTTGTAATAACGTATTTGATATAACCACAATTACATTATTTATTTATTTATTAACACTTCTTTACACTACAGAAAAAAAATGAACATAATTAAATCAAAAAGAGGGCAACTGGTGGCCTTATCGCTTTCAAGCGATCTCTTCCAGGCAACCACTGTGAGTAAAGAAAAAAAAATGTATTAAATTACATAACATAGGCAAGTAGTGCAAAAATACATGTTATACACAGTTATTAAGAGAAAAACTAATCAGGAACAACAAAAAAAACCAAACTAAACTAAAAAGATGATACATTAAAAATAGAAAGTAAACAGTAAAAAGACACATAAATCACGATAATTTGAGATTCTCACGTCAATTAGTAGTTGGAAAGAAAGTTAGGCAGTAACTAAGTAAGAAAGTATATACATAACGGATATATTGCTTTAAGAGTAACAGTCAGAATTGAGATAAGCATGTCAGACAGACTCCCTTATGTCAAACCCAATAAGTGTATAAATAAGGGTGTGACGCTCCTATAATGGGAAATTGGTTCCACATTGATGTGGTGCGCGGAGGTACGTCGAATATAACCACGGCTCTCTTGGCTTTGAGCGTAGACCCAGTCCCCAATTCACATTCGTGGGCATGGAGAAGCGCATTTTCACCTCTTTAAAAAATAAGTTGTTACGAGTATTAATTCAACCGAACATTGTATATTAACGAAACATCCGTTAATCAGTTAAGAACATTCCAGCTTGAGATACGTAATAAAATACAGACTAAATATATTTCGCCAAGATTTCACCAGGAAAAAAACCAAGTCGGTTCGTTCACTTCATCCATCATGATCACTGGCTGCAGATTGATCGCTGGAGCCGCTCACAACGACGTAAATATAGTAAGAACGGAAACACTGAGACAAAAATTGTGGGAACAAACAAATGCGGTGTCGATAGTGACAGAAGGATTGATAGTTGGCGATCGCACTATCGGGAAATTGTATCTACGTATAGGTAGGATAAACGTTTATTCTTTAGATTTATAACTTCATAATATTATTAAGAACAACTGTCAGAAAAATATTGATTTGTATCTATTGGGAGACGTTAATATTAATCTAAAGCTAGACATTCCTATAAAACATAAATATTGCAACACATTACACAGTTTAGGCCTTATGTGTGGGATCACAACTTACACTAGGGCGGAACTATACAAAGGAACCATTACAAAATCATGCATAGACCACATATACGCTCGATCCCAAACACACGACCTATACACGGCAACGGTTGGCACAAAACTAGCGGACCATCGAGCGATCGTGCTTGCTTGCACTAAAACACAGTCACAGGATGTTCCAACATATAAAACATTAATTGACAATAATAAATTAACGATCCTTCTAGAGCAAATTGATTGGAAGCCGACATTAGAAATGAAGTGTCCTATTGGTATATATAACTTCATACAAAATAACTTAACACAAGCATATAAAAAATCTGAATGTACAGTTAAACTTAAATCTAACTCTCTTCGAAATAGTAACCATTGGATTAATAATAGAATTATTAAAGGATGTCAGTACAGAGATAAACTTTTTACTCAATATATAAAAGATCCAAACAACTTAATACTCAAACAAAAATATAATAAAACCAGAAATTATGTCAATAAATTAATAAATAAAACTAAAAATAAAACAATTAGAATCAATATAGAAGCTAATAAAAATAATCTAAAAAATCTATGGGACATATTAAACCAACTAACAGGAAAAATTAAAACATCCATGGACGTAGCTATACAAAACGCATTTGCAAACCAAAATATTACATGTAAAGATATTGCAAATAATTTTGCAACTTCCTTCCACAATAGTATTAGTAATATAGCAACCAACTGTGTAAATCCAGCCAGTACCAGCCAATACCAGCATACAGAAAATACTAGTATGAGATTTCAGTCAGCAGACCCTAAATCAGTTGCAAAGATAATTAAATCATTAAACGACAGAAAGTCTCCAGGTGCAGATAAAATACGAGCTATGGATATTAAAACATTATGTAATAAAATCAACGTAGTCATAGCTAACCTTATTAATACGAGCATTTATACTGGGAAATATCCTAACTTACTAAAAACAGGCATAGTTCGACCAATATACAAAAATGGTAGCAAAAAAATCTATAATAATTATCGTCCAATAACTATATTACCAACAATTAACAAAATAATAGAAAAATACATATGTGGACAAATTCAAAATTATTATAAAAAACACAATATTCTTTCTAACAAACAATATGGATTCCAACCAAATAAAAATACCACACAATTGCTATCCGCATTCACAGACCACATTTATAAACATTTAAATAAAAAAGATCATGTTCTAGTAGTGTTTATTGACTACAGTAAGGCATTCGACACATTAAAGCACAGCGTAATCCTGCAGAACTTAAATGACTGCGGAGTACGAGGAAACCTACTCAAGTGGTGTGAAAACTATCTGCAAGACAGAACTTATCGTGTTAAAGTGTGCAACGAAGAAAGTTTTCCAATATCTATTACAGAAGGTACGGCTCAGGGCTCAGTCATTGGGCCTTTACACTACCTTACCTATGTTAACACATTACCTAACATAATAAAGTATTGTCAGATATTCCAATTTGCAGATGATACATGCCTAGTAGCTGCAGGGCCTAACATCCAAGAAGCAGAAACAAAGCTACAATCTGATTTCGATACATTGGCTAAATGGTCCCACGACGTAGGACTTGTACTAAATCCTAACAAAACAAAGTTCATGCATATCCGATCCAGTCACAATCTAAATTCACGTACACCCATCTTAATCTTACACAACCACACATGTGCACATTCTTATAACTTGTACCCCAATAGCTGCAACTGCAACGCCTTAGAATTAGTTCATAACCATAAGTACCTGGGGCTTACAATAGATGACCGAATGTCCTGGAAAATGCACATTAATTCTGTCTGTGATAGGCTAAGAGCGATACTTGCCAAATTCACTTTAATAAAAAATAAAATACCACTTAAAACTCTGCTACTATTATACAAAGCACTAGCCGAATCCATTATAACATATGGACTTACAAGCTATGGGAGAACATGCAAAACTTATCTAAATCAAATATTTGCAATACAAATACGTATTTTAAAAACAATTGCTCCCTTAAAATTAAAATCACAATATAAAGCGGACTACAGAAAGCTATTTGCATTTTTCAAAATTATACCTATACACGAGAAAGTACAACTAGGATTATTAAATGAAAACTACTTTACAGAAAATTACCTCAAAACAATTAAAACTCACTATCACTACTCAACACGTAGAAAATTAAAAAACGAATTTCTATTACCCAAATACAATAATTTATATGGGAAAAAAACATTAGATTACATTATTCCAAATTTAATAAACTCGATACCAGCTACACTTCTTACGAATATAACAAGAAACAATATTAAATTTAAATTAAAAAAATACTACATAAGTCAAACAATTATAAATTATGCATAACATAAATTATGCCATATACGTCATTAAAATATATATATATATATATATATATATATATATTCGAATATAGGAACTCATCCTGTATGTGAATGAGAATTCTCGACAAGAACAGGTTTCTTGCATCGGCTATCTATGCGCGTCAGTGTTTAGATGTGTTTATGACGTTTTACGTGCAATTTTAAATCGTTTGAATGGTTTGATTGTTATAAATTTACAGTTTATATGTCACTGGCCTTAGTATATATATATGTGTGTTAATGATTTAATTATGTTCGACGTCCTGGTGGATAGAAAAACTGTGCACAGTTTGTGTTTCCACCACATCAACTACCTTTATATTAAGAACACTTATACAACAATAAATAAATAAATAAATAAATAAGTCTATATTAGGTCCTTACATATGAAATTGGCGTTTTGTCGTACTGGCCACTTTGACCTCAAATACCTCCTCTTTGGTTAGGAATTTCAAATTCAAATTTGTACAGCTATTTACTCATGTATTTGTACTTCGATGACCGTCATTCATTTGTTTTTTTCTTCTATTTTTTTATGTTTGCGTCACTCATTTTACAAAATGGAAAACTTAAAGTATCGCATTATTTACGAGTACGAGTTCCGCCGTGGCACTAGTGCTGCGGAAACGACTCGAAGGGTGAATGGTGTGTATGGCGGTCATGTTGCAAAAGAAAACACAGTTCGTTTTTGGTTCCAACGTTTTCGTTCTGGGAATTTCGACCTGCAGAACAAGCCCCGTGGACTGCCTGAGACCCAAGTTGATAATGAAGTATTGAAGGCTATTGTGGAAGCGGATTCATCGCAAACCACGTCCGAGTTAGCTGCAGGCTGCGGTGTTAGTGATAAAACTGTTTTAATTCACTTGAAGCAAATTGGGAAGATTAAAAAGCTTGAAAGGTGGGTACCTCACGAATTGACTGAAGCAAACCGGCAAACGCGCGTCGACTGCTGCGTTACATTACTGAACCGGCACAATCATGAAGGTATTTTGAACCGAATCATTACCTGTGATAAAAAATGGATACTTTACGATAATCATTGCGCTGAGCGCTTCCGACTAGCCAAGCGAAAATTAACCCCAAAAAAGTTACTTGTAAGCGTTTGGTGGACTAGTGCCGGTATTGTTCATTGCAGTTTTCTCAAATCTGGCCAGACTATTACGGCTGATGTCTATTGTCAGCAATTGCAAACCATGATGGAAAAGCTAGCGGCTAAATAACCAAAGCTGGTCAATCGCTCCACGCAACTGCTACTTCACGACAACTACACCACACACTGCACAACAGATGGCTACCAAATTAGAAGAGCTTCAATTGGAATGTCTAATACATCATCCGTACTCCCCGGACCTTGCTCCAAAAGATTACCATTTTTTTCGAAATTTGGACAACTTCTTGCAAGGGAAAAAAATTAACTCTGATGGGGCAGTCCAAATCGCCTTCACAAATTTTATTGATTCCCGTCCGACTGTTTTTTTTTTAGTAAAGGGGTCAATGAACTACCTATGAGATGGCAAAAGTGCATAGAAAACAATGGTTCAAACTTTGATTAATTAAATATATTATATTTAAAAATATTCGAATTTTTGTTCCTCCCATACAAAATGCCAATTTCATATGTAAGGACCTAATATAAATAAGCCTTTGGTTTATATAACTTCCTGTCCAATACATTTTTTAAAACGGAAGTCATGATTAAATAAAATATATTACAGGGATCACATAGCCAGGAGTTTCATCTGATGTTAAGATACTGCCCATGATGGTAGATGATAAGACATTGCCAGTAGCCTCGCAAGTGCATTGCCAGCGTTAGATTACGAGAACCTAGAGTCTGATTTTTAGACCCCATCAAGATTGGGTCAGTAAAAAAATCTTAGAGTTAGAGCGTCGATTACAGGGATTAGATTAAGTTTTTAATTAGTGCTCTTAATAATTAAAAGCATAAATGATTTATGAGTTCATAAAAATTTATGAATATAACTTTTTATGTTCCCTTTGGTCATTAGCTCTATATATAGTGCAGTCAGACTAAAAATATACACATACATTGTGTATTAGGTACTGTTATATTACAGTTTACTTTTTACAATTGAGAATTAGTGTTGGCCTGTATTCAGCGTGCGTGACCTCATCCCTGAGGTCGTAGAATCCCGGCTGTGCACCAATAGACTGCCCGTCTATGTGGACATTACGTCCACTCATACGGTGAACGAAAACCAAATAGTCAGCGGCGTGTGTCAGGCACAGAAGGCTACTTGGCACTTAGAAAAAAACAAATGATCACGAAACAGATAAACAAATCTGACCTAACCTGGTCACATTTTTCGGCTACGCGTCATGTTCTTCTTGTCCCTACCAAGGGTGATTCGAAGAGATTCGAAGCCATTAATAACAAAAATATATGATAACGATTACAATGACAGAAATTTTCTATTACAATAAATGAAATTCTGTAATAATCTTAGTAGTAATAAGGTAAAATGAAATAATTGTATTATTTGTATTCATGTCTATGTTAATAAAAGCCTTTTTTAAAACTTTGTCCAATTTAACTTTATTTAACCAATTTCTGTAAAGTTGCATATAGTAGATCATTTTTCGAATAATAAGGCCATAAAGATGTTTAACTGCTCACGTATGTACGCTAATACCCACACATTTTTATTTGATAATATGAATTACACGGATTTAATTTATTAACTTTGTGGAATTAAATAAATAAAAGATAATATTGCTCATGTACACATAAAATCTTAACTTTATCTATGTTCATTGGTTATCTATGGCAAGCATGTGCCAAAGTTTCTGTGTCTACTAGTCTGTGCATTCGTGTGAGAAGCACAGAGAAGCACAGAGAGAGCACACGAACGATAAAGATTCAGTAATAGCCGAGTGTGTTTTCCTCTTAGTTCCTAACAAATATAATGTAAATAATTGCAAAAGTACTTTCCCGATACAGTTTATTTTAAATTCAATAATTATAATTAGTAAGACAAAGAAGTTTCGTCACATTTCGAACTTTATAAAGAAAAATATAGTTTGACAGCTCTCACAACTAGATTTGTGTTTGATTTATGTTAAAATAAAGGTCATAAATTATTTTATAGATATATATATATATATATATATATATATATATAACTGTACTGTTTAAACTGTTGCTTATACTTTGCAGTACATTTCAAATTGATAAACTCAATTTATTCCTGATAAGTGAGTTGTCAATGGCACGGGGCAAACATATTAAAGTGTCCGTTTATTCAAAAAATATCGACTCGACTGAGTAAACCACAAATACTAAATCTGTACTAAATATAATGGGTATTTTTTTTATAGTTGAATATTATATTTTTGACAATATATAATCGTATATACGTATATATTAACTTTATAATTGAAACAAACAAAAGAAAAGTCAGGAGCGGTCAAAATAAGCATTTATAGTTTTTGACAAACCTTCAAAGAATAATTTAAGCAGACACAATAAATATTCTATTTTTAATTAGCTTTAACAGGAGCCGTCAAAATGTCAGTGGTGTTTCATTTATTTATATAAAGCTATTTTTTACTGTGTAAAAGTCAAACTATTGATTCTAAACTATAATTTAACCGGTGATACATTCGTTCTTAATAAGACATAACAGGCACTGTCAAAATAAGCAGTAGTTGAAATATTTCATAATTTTTGACAAACATTCTTGTACATCGAATCTGACGCGCCCTGATATAGCGCTCGAAACTCTAAAATATAACTTCCCGTTTTCGTTTTGTTTATCATCTTGTGCATGTATTACGAAGGTCTTCCGTAATATGTAAATATGCGGAAAGCGGAAGGAACGAAAACAAATCTAGCAGGTCCCTATTCCACGTTGATGGAAAGTTATAAATAAATGAAATTCCATTTGTGAATTATTACGTTTTCAATGTTTTTTGATTTATGACTAATGAATATTGATATTAGTACAACCTTTTTTGATTGTCTTCTCCTGGTACCAGGAGGTAGACGGGGGGAGACGAGGTATCGTCTCGGTCTCCTATTATTATATTGGTAATAATATATGGTTATATGTCATAATTACGAAGGTCTAAAATAACTTACTTAAATTTTAATTACATTGCTCTGGATATGAATTACAATAATAAATGTTTTCGAGTTATGGCATACGAGCATTGTCAATAGATAAAAATATTATCAACACAAATTTTTTTGGTTAAGGCAGAAGCTGTTAAAACTGTTCGGTTTTGGGCCACCAAAAGGATGCTACCTAAACATATTTATACTAAAAAGTTAGGAAAAGGCAAACTTGCTCGACACAACAATACCTTGGAAGCTTCACTAGGATATATGCATCATTATAATGCACCCTTATACTGTGTTTTGCTTGTATATTGTCCAAAGGCGACATGTCTAGAAGTTTGAATGTGTAAATAAGGAAGCCTTCACGCAGGTCATGAGTCCTCTGGATAGAAAATTGTAACTTTGATAATTATATTTTAAAAAATATCGATTTAACTATGTCATCTTTATATTAGTTCAACGATAAGGATATGGATAGTTGTAAGATGGTTTGAATTTCAAGTAAATGAAATTTACAAAGCGAAAAGTAATACACTCAAGAACAAATAAGTTTATTGAATATATTTCATGTATAACGCAACTTTCCGGCAGTCACAAGTGGAGCCTGCCAGCTCGCAGTTGTACGCTAAACTTTCAAATTATGCTAATATATCATTTGCGCAGGATACGCGGGAGTAGCAATATTTATAATTACTTTGAGCGATCGCACTGCGGACTGGCGCGACTTGAAAACGTTTTTCACTTTAAAATGACTAAAACTTATTCATATTCTTAGATTAAATCTAAACGACATCACAGCCAGTCCAATGAGGTTAAAGTTAAACATTAGTTCTATACTAACTGTATAAGTGAAATTTCTTTTTGACCTTATTTTTCGAAAAAGGATTAAATATGTTTAATAAAGTTAAATAAGGTGAAGTTTAACAAAAGGCTTTTATTATCATAGGTATATCATATTACATGGTTACAAAGAATACAATTATTTCAATTTACCTTATTACTACTAAGATTATTACAGAACTTCATTAATTGTTATAGAATTATTACTATCGTTGTTATCGTTATTATTTGTTATTAATGGCTTCGAATCTATTCGAATCAACAACAACAACAAGAAAAAGATGGCGCGTAACGGAAAAATCTGACGGTAATTTTTTTAACATCGCCGATAAAGAAGTTTCACTTCAAAAATCTATGCACAGTCAAAAAATGGTGAAGTTATTATGCCGCTAACTAACACGGTGTTTTAAATCATGACTTCACGATACAATCACTTTCAAGGTCTGGGCTTCAGATTTTTGTACCTGTTTGATGATGATCATGATCATTTGTCAATCTAATAGTCAAGTAGGTCATCCTCCTGAGCCTGACACACGCCGTCGACTTTTTGGATCTAAGGCATGGCGGTTTTCACGATGTCTTCCTTCACCGTTCGAGCCAATTTTAAATATACACATAAAACGCATCTGCATAGCCGGGGCTCGAACCTCAGGGATGAGAGGACCATCCTGAAGCCACTCAGCCAACACTGCTCTAATTTAAGTTAACAAATTTAAATAACAGCGTTGGTCAAATACCGCGGCGTTTTAACCGTAGTGCGGCATCATCACAAGGAACTCTAATAGCTAAGACAACAATTTAACTGTACTTTAATTTTCTAGGAACGTGTAATCGAGGGAAAATGAAAATTGATCGTCACTAACTAAGATAACTTCGGAAAGTTAGACGCTTTGCGACGATGGGAGGCAAAAATGTTAATAACAGTATAGTTTACGAGTTGTTATGTAATTTCTTGTTTACCTTAAGATTATCTCTCGTTGAAACGGCGAACATTTTCGTGCTCCCTTTTTAGTGCTCTACCAATACTATTTCATTTACAGTAACAACGGGTATTTTAGTTCATTAATTATTTATTAAAAACGCCTTTATTTCAGACTAACTTATTTATCTAAATAAATTATAAAAAAATATCTATGATGATTAGGCATTTATTATAACGTAGGTTTTGGTTGACACAAATTCAAATCCATTAGACAGCCTGTCCTTAGTTGTTTTTATCCTTAACTATATTTTTAGTACCTATTGATTTAATTCCAGCACTGTTTGTAAAGTTAGGATTCCCATCGAGCCTTCCGTATAGTCATCATTACTAGCTGTCATTGCTACAATTTGAATAAAATAACGGGCTGTCAAAAAACGTAAACCGTAGAACAGGCTTTTATAAATACAACATGAGGCACAGATTTAACAAAAAAATCATTGTGGAATCAAAGCCCACATGGCAGCCTACCTTAACTTTACTGAAACGCGTACTGAATACCAAGTGAAGGGACATCGCATTGTCCCAATGTTTACGAGCTTTTCATACATATTTTCCGAGTGCTTACGCCAAAATATTATATTATGTAATAACAATATCGCTAGCGTAACTTTTGGGTGCCAATAAATCAAGTTTTCGTACAACAAGGATGGAAGGATATTGAAGGCACGACAAGCGTGCCGCATTTATTAAGCATATCAATCCGATTTTGTGATAGGAAATTACTGTATGACTCTAGCACTATTGTTGACTTCGAAATTACAACAACTTCTTAACGTTCTTGAAGACATCTTTGGAAAATGACTTCTGTAACATCATCAAAACTTAAAAGGAGCATTGAGCTGTTCGTATTATAAAGGGACATCTAAACGGCCTATTTACGAAATGTATAGGTACAAGAGTGTGGCCGCAAGCTATGGAATACTCGGTAATATTTTAAGTATGGTTGGTATATATTGCCAATTATTTTTTGTATGTCCGATAAACGTTTAGTGTCCCAGCCGTATGACCGGAACGATCGCTTTGCATTTTGCAATCCAATATACTGCAATATTTCTCAGCCATATTATTGTTGTCTCGCTTTACGGCCTAAGTGCGTCCTTTTTTCATGCTACGTAAAGTTTGCCACGATTCGTTCGAGTAGCGCTATGTTCGTTTGTCTTTGTTTCTGTTTATTTTGGTTATAAATACTAGTCAAGCCATGTAATTAGACGGTGTAAATACAAAATAATGTCCAAATACTGTGCATATAATATTGCCGAGATTCATGTTTCAGCCATGAGCTGCATTTAAATGTTTTTTTTTTCGGCAATGATGTACCCACATATTTTATTAAAAGTGTAGCCCGTGTAGAGACGAAAATCTATGTTAACGATTGAACTTTCTTTTTTATAGAACAGGGGCAAACTGGCAGGAAGCTCAACTGATGTTAAGAGCTGGTAAATCCTGGACACTGTCAATGCCAGAGGGCGTGGCCGGCCTTTTAATAAATGGTAAGCTCTTTTCTTGGAGGAAGAAGGTCGACTTGGTTTGGAAATACTGTTGCGGCAGTGGTTACACATAGTGGTGGTGCATGGAAAAAGCTGCCTTAAAATACGCTCAGTTGTGGAACGACGCATGTCAAGGTGATACGGGTGGAATTTTGTATCTTGCCTCGACGTCCGATAATGAAACTCAGCAGCAGGTATTAATCCGAACAACAAATCAATTTACAAACATTATATCTTCATTATATGCAATATAATATGAAGTATATGTGTGTTGTTTACTTACAGTAACTAAGTATAATCAATGGCGCAACAACCTTCTCAGGTGTCACCCACACTAAGCTTTCCGTATCTGTTTCATAATCATTTGGCAAGTAATCAGCCTCCTGAGCCTGACAAACACCGATGACTAGGGTCTGAGGCAAGCTGGTTTTCTCACTATGTTTTCCTTCACTGTTCGAGCGAATGGTACATAGAAATAAAGTCCATCAGTGCACAGCTGGGGATCGAATCTACGACCTCAGGGATGAGAGTTGCACGCTGAAGCACTGCTCACTTACATTTTTAATTAATAATTATTTTTACATACAAAAAACATAAGTATAACTTCTTAAACAAAATACTTGTGGGGCCTATGTTCCGATTGGAGCAATTTAGCTTATTTCTAAATTACTTGATCTCATTTACGGGCCTTTGAAGTACCGAGTTCAGAAAGTTCGTGTGTAATTTATTGTTTACCGTCACTCTTCTGTTTATTTAATGCGAGTTAACTATGTAAGACGCTCGGGATTGTTTTTACAATTTGTTGAGGGAACTTCGTAGATTTATTAGGAATTTATTCGAAAGTCTCCTTTAGCTTAGCGTTTAAAAAAATAATAATTGTTGTCTGTAAAGTCGGTTTACGGACTATAGTTTAGCGTTTATTTATTTTATTTTAATTATTAAAACTTCGTTACATTACAATATAAAAAAAAACTGAACATAATTAAATCAAAAGGAGGGCAACTGGCAGCTTTATCGCTTTCGAGAGATCTCTTCCAGGTAACCACTGTGAGGAAAGAATTTTTTTTTATTAAATTACATAAGATAAGTAAGAAGTGCAAAAATACATATTATACACAGTTATTAAGACAAAACTAAACAAGAAAAAAAACATCAAACTAAAGTAAAAAGATGATACATTAAAAATAAAAAGTAAAAAGATTTTGTATGGATACTAAGAAGGAGTGAAGGACGCATGGGCTATTTATGAGCAACCGTCGTAGGAAAAGATGGGCCAGCTTTCGAACTGTTAAAAAATGTGTAGTTTATAAAATGGGCCGGCTAAAAATATCACTGCTCCCTTCTAGTTAATATATTAAACGCGAACAAAGCGTAGCAAAGAGCTTTTTTTCTTTGTTTACTTACTATCTACTGGTTTTATAGGTTAATATCGTCAGAAGTGTTCAATCTTGCGTTGGCAAATTGTCATTATAGTGGAAACTGTGAAAAACTGCGAAAAGCACTGAAGGGCTTATTAAAAGTTTTTAAACATTGTTTTTTATTACTAGGTCACTGTAAGCATTTCGGTTTTATTTTTATAGTCAAAGATATGATTTACTGACGGATAAGGCAGTATATTATTTAATAGCTAAACACAAAAAAGTTACATTTAAGACATACGAGTAAAATTTGATTAAATTTATGATTAACTTTTACCTACATTTATTTTGAGTGCGCAGGCATAATAACTATAAATATTAAACTTGGTAATAAACTTAAAGGCTGAAGCACAATCTTATCGCTTATAAGCGTTCCATACACAGAGTAGCGTAAAAAGGAAGAATATTATGAAATATAAAAACTCTTTACTAAATGCCTTAAGTAAAGTAGTGAGTGTTCTTAATTATATATAAATACTAAATAGTTTGACAACCATTAAGTGAACAAAAATAAACCATTTCAGTTCGCCACTTCAGCAGACGGCAACTTTAGTAAGTGCCCAATTTGTATATCTACAGAATTATACTCGGCCAAAAGCAAAAGTTGCATTTTTGTGAAAATAAACTTTCGTCGAATATGAATGGGGCATAGAACTTACATATTTCGACTATTATAGCTTTTTATATACAAGTGAATTATTAGTAACCGAGACTGTTTTTTGAGAATAATAGGACGTTTGCAGCGAATGGCGGACTCAAGAACCCCAAGGTCCTTACTGAACTCACAACCTGGTGGCAAGACAAAACCCGGTAAATCGAGGCTGCGTTAGTAGGATGGAGTTCTCTAGGATTTCAAAACATTAGGTGTTCGAAGTTGGACGCAAGAAAGACGAAATGGATTGCGATGGCGAAATATACTTGAGGAAGCTCGCAAGGGTCGTATAACCATTGGTGTTGATGATGAGACGTAGATTTTAGATTCAAACCTTAATCAAATCCAATTTCCACCATATGAGTGTTTCGCCAAATATACAGACAAATATTTTGCTCTTAGAACTTTCACGACACTTTGAAAATGAAACATAACGATATTTTTGGGACATGTAAAATTTATTCATTTGACTGGACGTGGCCAGTCATTAATATCCTTTTAATTTTTAAAAATAATTTCAAGTAATCCGAGTCAACATAAATATAATTCGAATATTTTTATATTATAACCATAATTCCTTGAATCGATATTGTATATGAACGGATACATCTATTCAATTAATTTAAAATGTTCTAACCATGTATTTTCAATGACTTAATGTTTCATACTTTAAGAAAATCTACCAATAAATAATTCTTACTGAACACAAATATTTGAGAACAGTATGGTGATAAAATGCGACATTTTAAGATTTATAGGTGTACTCTCGCACCTTCGATCGAATCTTTACGATGTCATTAAACAAACCTATTTTTATGAGGCATGCGTATAAGGGTGTGGTTTTATTGCTAAGTTATATACTAAGGCTATATTCATTAATATTTCAATTACCTAATATCGTTAATTCTTAATAATGATGAACATACAAAACTGTTGAAACAGATATGATTTTTTTTACATTTCTGTTAATGTTTTTTTTTGATATTAATAAAAATATCATTCTTAATATTTATTTTTATAAAGATGCTTTCTGCGCTTACATTATCTACGACTAATAAATTTTATCGCTTTAAATTTAGTTCAATATAATTTAAATTATACTCAATTTATTTAATTTGTCTGAGTAAAGTAAAGTAAGCTAGTGTGACAACGACAAGTTCAAGACTCAGAAAGCTGCTTCTGAAGCTTCACCTAGAGTATACTGCGGAAAACGATGACGTATTTAATTGTGATTGGTTAAACGGATTGTGTCGCCCGTCTGCAATTGGACCAGATATGCTTTTGACCAATCATAATCAAACGAAGGGTCAGCTTTTTATATTTATTTTTATTTATTTTATCATCAATTTATAGTTTTTACTAGTAGTTGTCTATTTAAAAATACTTATTCGTTTACGGAAATAAACAACTTTCATTGTGTTGTATTCGCTAAGAATTGAGTGAAGAATGTAAAATACTTGAACTCCTAGGTTGGTTTTTACAGAATTTGAAAGATTCTACTGATTTTGCACCTTGGGAATGTATTAGGGATCCGCACTATACCCCTTATTCTTCATTATAACATTAACAAATTCAACGTTAACTATTTCACAAAATTAATCGTTAACTATTTAATAAACACTAATTATTAAAAAGCCTAACAAATTTCCGACCGAAGTAATTTCTTAAATTGAAGTGGCATTTGATTGTGAACAAACAAGATTATAAATTGCCAGTTTGTCGCGAAACTCGTGCACTAATTGAGTTAACTCTGAACCGAAGAACTGCCGATGCTCGTATTGAAGTTTTGCCATTCCGAATTAGTAACACATTACCTGTACGTAATTAGTTGGCGTTTACTTTAGCTAGATAAGAATGTTTGCTTTTTTAATTGATAACATACAGATTCGACAAAAGTACTCAAAACAAAATATATACGAATAATTAGACGAAGGACGGTTTCTTACTCCACCTGGGGTAGGATTTGATCTGACAGAAAGGCACATGTTTAAAAATAAATAAAAATCTATTTATCAATTGTTAATTATTATTATTACTATGTAGGTTAAGAATATTGTAAATAATATATGTGTGTTGAAAATGAAATTGTATAAAAATAATAGATGAAAGGATAAATTGTATATATGTAAAATAAATTGTTGTAGGGAACTAAGGTACGGGCGTATTCAGAGAAATGAAATGAAATTCATCCATTAATCATTTAGAGAACAATGGCTCGGAAGGGCTGATTTGAAGATAGTATTTCTAAATTAGTTTTTAAACTACAAGCATTAAAGTGCAGCTTTTTATTCTATTAAATTTTCTAATAACGTACATTTACTTAACATTAATATATTGTTAAAATAGTTCATTATAAAGGCTTATCATGTTAATTAAAATCTACATAGGCTTAATTAAATTACGCCTGTGTTATCCCAAATTCTAACAATACTTAGTTAGAAAGTTAATGTCTGATTAATAAATACGCGTTACGTAAATCAATAACTATGCCTTCAAAAATATAACTTGTAAAAAATCAATTTTCGTGTTACGTAACCTAGCATTAGTTAAGTTATATATATATATATATATATATATATATATATATTAGTAAATAAGGAAAAGTGTAAACAAATTATAAGCAATGATGGCACACTTGAAGCCTCATAAATTGTATTTTTTTTATTTTTATAGTACAGGGGCAAACGGGCAGGTGGCTCACCTGATGTTATGTGTGATACCGCCGCCCATGGACATTTTCAATGCCAGAGGGCTTGCAATGGCGTTGCCGATGCCTTGGTATTGGTAAGCTGTTTTGAAGGACCCTTAGTAGAAGTGGTTCCGATATACTTCAGTGGGCAGCTAGTTCCACATAGCGGTTGTGCGCGGCAAATATTGCCTTGAAAAACGCTCAGTCGTGGAACGGCGGATGTCGATGTGATATGGGTGGAATTTCGTATTCTGCCTCGACGTCCGATGATGAAAGTCAGCTGCAGGTATTAATCGGAACAACTCCTCTGAACACTCTCCATGCGGTAGAAGATGCAGAGTGACCCCACATTTCGACGCAACGCCAAAGGATCAAGCCGCTTGGAGAGGGATTGGTCGTCGACGATTCGAACCGCTCTTCGTTGGTTGGTCAAGTGGAAGGAGCTGATACGGGGCTCCCGCCCAGAGGTGAGAACAGTATTCCATGTGGGGCCGAATTTGTGCTTTATACAGTTGCAAGCGTGTTTATACCAGAGTGAAATATCGTCTCACCTTGCTGACCACACCCAGCACCAAGTTTTTGGAGGCTTTTGTAATTTAACATTCTTGTTTTCGATAATGACTCTTCCATAAGTGAATTTAGTTTTTTTATTAATCCAGCGTTGCAAGCACACTAACCCTAGTTATAAGCTAATGTTTATTTAAAGAAAGTTGTTATCCAGCTTCAAACAAAGTGTTTCATTTAACTTATATCTGAACATATCCATTCCAATAACTGCCACCGAACTTAATTCTCGCAACGCAATTCTTCCATCGCTAAAAAGTTGTGAGTTCCATGTAATACTTAAGTCGGTAAATTTATTCAGGGACCTAAGAGACCTCCTCTCTTAAGTTATTACGTAATTAGCTAACCTAACAACATCTACTGACCATATCAATATGAAAAATAAGTGTGTATACTAGTGTACACACGTAAGAAGTGAAACTTCTTTATGACTTTATTTTCGAAAAATGATCTACTATATGCAATTTTACAGAAATTGGTTAAATAAATAAAGTTTTTATAGACATGAATACAAATAATACAATTATATGGTTTTACCTTATTACTACTAAAATTATTACAGATATATAATAGAATTATTACTATCATTGTTATATAATTTGTGGTAGGGACAAGAGCGTAACGAAATAATGTGACGCGTAACCGAAACATGTGACGGTATTTTTTTTACAACTCCGATATTGAAGTTTGTTTTCGAAAATCTTTTATGTTTTATTATTTACATTGACTTGGCCATCGCATGTAAACAGTGTATATCAGTCAGTGCGACAAAACTTAGAAATTTGTCTAGTTATAATTCTTTATGCCTATTTAAATAACTGCTGATTGTGCAGATATTTGTTATTGATCGATCTAACCACTGTACCTCTATCTTGGCAAATAAACGATTATTGTTATTAACCACTGGTTCGAAGTGAACGAAATTTGAGATTCACCGTAAATAGAAAATCTACTCGGTAACTGAAAATTCTAATTTTATCCACGATATAGGGTGTCGAAAATGGCCCGAAATGCATCAAGAAAAGGATGGATGTTGGACCGCTTTTTTGCTCGACTTAGGGAGATTTTTGATTAGATTTTTTCCCCCAAATTAAAAAAAAAAGTAGCAGCACGCCTGATCTTGACCTGAGACCTTAAGATTCACAGTAGAATGAAATTGGAGAGTGAACCATATAACGAAAATATCAATTTTGTAATTAATGCCTTTAATCGTAATGCTCCAAATTATTATTATTATTTTTATAGAACAGATGACAGTTTTTGCAAACGGACAGGAAAGTTACCGGATGTTAAGTGCCCATGGACACTCAATCGATCTAACTACTGTACCACTATTGTGGCAAATAAATGATTCATTATTATTATTATTGCTATTATATGAGCAGTGTTGGCCTAGTTGCCTCAGCGTGCGATGCTCATCCCTGAGATC
This sequence comes from Pieris brassicae, assembly GCF_905147105.1. Lineage (NCBI taxonomy): Eukaryota > Metazoa > Arthropoda > Insecta > Lepidoptera > Pieridae > Pieris > Pieris brassicae. The sequence goes on along the minus strand of NC_059674.1, from coordinate 3,207,508 downwards.
GTAGGTTCGATCCCCGGCTGTGCACTTTCGTTCGCGCATTTAACATTAGCTCGAATGTTGAAGGAAAACATCGTGAGGAAACCGGCTTGCTTTAAAACTTAAAAAATCGACGGCGTGCGTCAGGCACAGAAGGCTGATCACCTACTTGCCTATTAGATTAACAAATGATTATGAAACAGATACAAAAATCTGAGGCCCACACCTAAAAAGGTTGCACCATTGATTTATTTTATTATTATTGCCAGAGGGCTCACGAGTGCGTAGCCGGCCTTTGAAGAATTTATAAATTGAACCGAAATCAAGCATCAATAAAGGAAAATAAACAGCCTTATTAGCGAATTCACACCGGCTTAAGTAGTTAAGGTTTGTACTGAAGCTACGCCCACTAATGTGTTCTCCGTAAGACTTCGCACTGGAATTGGCCGCTTAAGTACATTCGAAACTTGGCAACCATTACTTACTTTAGAACACATTGTACTTCTGTTCTTTGCTTACGTAAAACGAATAGGTTAGTAGGTGGTATTAACTTATTACTTCGAACTTCGTAATTTAATTTTCCTTTTAAGACATATATTTCGTACTCGTATTCGCGCATCAGTTTTCTTCTCATGACTATTGTCAACCTAAAACATCGTCGATATTTGGGTCTAAGAGTCAGTTAGCAAATTCATATTGTGCTTTTAAAGAGCAGTGTTGGCTTAGTGGATTCAGCATGCGACTCTCACCCTTGAGGTCGTAGGTTCGATCCCATGCTGCGCTTTTAACATTCGCTCGAACGGTGAAGGAAAACATCGTGAGGAAACTGGCTTGAATTAGACCCAATAAGTTGACGACCTATAAGATTAACAAATGATCATGAAAGAGATACAGAAATCTGAGGCCCAGGCCTAAAAAGGTTGTAGCAACATTGATGTAGTTTATTTTATTATCATTTAGTAGAATTCATATTTTTGTTTATTTAATTCATTATATCATTCATTTTAATAGCTATATTATATTTGTGCTGTCGTATATTGTAATTCAATTTACTAACTTTATTAAACACAATCGTTACTTAACATACAAACAGCAATTTTTTTTACACATTGGTTATTAGTGATCTAATTCGTTATACATAAGAGGATAGTAATTCCATCGTCAAGCCAGAATATAACTCAGCTTCCCATTGAAGTATTTCCGAACCTGTCCATCAAGAAAAGCGCGTACCAATTCTTAAAAGGCTGACAACGCGCTTGTGATGTCTCTGGCAATGTGTGTTTCTATGGGCAGTGTATCACTTAACACCAGGTAAGCCTCCTGTCCGTTAGCTCCACAATAATAATAATATATCATTTATTTTCAAGAAACTGATACATTTCATCGGGTACTGCTTATAATATTCCTCTTAGTACACCTTACATGGCAGTTAAGGTAGGTGAGCCGTGTCGACAGCCAAAAGGTTTCAGCTAAATAACTTGGAGTCCTGCACTCTACTCGATTGGATCGAAGGTGGACGTTCATCGCCACTTATAAAAAAGTCTTACAACTTTTCTTGTCCTTTTACTTGATTACCAAGCCAAGTGGGGCAAAGCTATGATTATGTAAACCCTTTTTCCAAACAGCCTTCATAAAAAACATATCGTGTGCCAACTTTGGTATTGTTAGAATAATCAACCGGATCATATTATGTTATTGGCTCTGCCAAAAAGCATATTTTGGTTCTAACAAAAGTAACGTTTCATAAAAGTTGTTAATTTAAGATCAAATTGTTACTCTAGTAAACAGAATAATATATTAACAGTACTAGTTTGCAGCATACTAATGTAATGTTAATTAAACAATATTTCTTTCTGTTTATATGGTTTCAAGCGTTTCAATGACGGCAACGCATTTGCGAAACCTCGGACAATGTTAGTTTCTATGGGCGGTATCACTTAACATCAGGTGAGCCTTCTGCCCGTTGATCTTTAGTTACATAAAAAGCTGTATCATTCTCTTTCATATAGTGCCCTTCGAAGGTTGTCTAATTCTGGATGCCAGGCTTCTGAACAATGACTTAGTAGAGCAATACATTTTTTTTGTAATACTGGTCCAAAATTAAACTTATCCAACCGGGATTCGTACTGCGACTGGAATATCGCTTAACCTCTAAGCTACCAATATGAATATCAACTAGATGTAAATTATCTTCATTTAGTTCTAATACATAAGGTTTCTACATAGAGGACATAACTTCAAAGGGGAATGCACATAAATTATATTTTCAACATAGAAAATGCAATTACGAGCTGAAAACATGCAAACGTTGAACCTAATATTAAATAGTTTTCTTTAAAATAAGCGAGTTCTAAATCTAACTTTTAAATAGGTTTAGTTAATGCTTTTTATTACGTAATTTTGTGTTTAGAATCTAAGCAAAATCTAAGAATTTTTTTATATGCAACCAACACTTGGTTGTGTGGTGAAATTATTGAAACCGGAATATCTTAATATTGACGACGTTTGTGTGAAATATTTTAATTATTAATAATATAATAGGTACATTTTATTCATAACTTTAAATGATACATTATTTTATCCTATGTACCTGGTCTGGTCATATTGGTACACAAGATACTACCTTGATTATCTTGTGTACCAATATGGACTTAGGCCCTATTAGTATGGAGTGGTCAACAGATCCTATCCTAATTGGTCTGAGTCTGATGCTTTGTTGCCAGGCGTATTTTGGCAATGTCACTTGGATTTCTCCCACCCACTTCCATTTCTATCATTTTATCATTTGGCACCAAGCCCCCATAGTTAGACATATATTGATTGCTATATAGCCTACTTGATAAATTGACAGTCAATATTCAATTTTGTAATTAATTCCAGGGGTTAGAGAGTTTAAACAAACACTATTCAGCTTTATAATATTAGTACATGGTATAATGTACCTGTAAATTTGAGTGTCCACCGTAACAATAAATATTAAATGATATAGTAAATAATTATAAAAAGCTACCCGACAGTCGTTGTCCTGCATGATAAGATTAGGAAATTAAGCAAAGTATGTAAGAACCGAAAGCGCTGTCTGCCGGGCTGATTTGTGAATCTAAATCATCCAACAAACGCATACAAAATTAAATCAAATCGTTCCAGCCGTTTAAGCTGTGACATACGCACGTACAGTAGAATTATATATATATATAACGATATAAATGATAAATCATAATTTATAAACACATAAAAACTTAAATGTTAAAAAAAGCACAATAATATAGAATAATCGTTTTAACACAACACAATTGTGAGTCGTCATTTCGAAAAGCGTCAAATAGAATATATCGGGAGACCAGTGGTAATAAAATGTATAAAACGGTTATTATTCGCATGATCACATCTCCTAATAAGTTGGATCGCACAACGGGTTCAATGTGGCGAAAACTAATACCCGCTAGACACTCCCCGTCACTCCTTCGCCCCGATAAACAATTATGGTATTGCTATTATACTTTTCATTTTCTTCCATTTATCAAAGTGCATTCAGTCTCTCTACTGCTGAAAGATATTCCAGTCATGCGTTACCCACTTCAAGCACTATGGTAATTAATGTTCTTTACAATGTTAATGATTAAAAGTCAAGGTTTATCAGGACAAAGAGGATTCTAAGCGGGTTATTTAAATTTTGACATATCATTCTTTGTGTAAAAGTGCCTTTTTTGTCTGAAGAATGTTGTCTATTTTTGAATCACAGAGATGACTATTTCCTTAACATGATATACGCCGTAGCCGAACGTGTCATAAACAAAATCACCTCAGGGTTGAGAGACGTATAATTTTTTTTCAAATGCATATTAATCAAATAAATTGTGTATATTCCATATATAACATAAATATAGGTAAATATGTCCTTCTGTTGTTAGTTATAAATTACTTACTATAAATTGTACAGATAAACAAACCATCAAGAACATTATTTGTCATTTTGTCAAAACGCTGACCTGTCAAGACTTCCAAAAAGTCAATTGTCAAATAGGCGTGTCCCACTTTAGGCAGAAGGTTGTAGGTAATAAATAATGATATTTATCATGTGCCAGTTATACAAATGTTATTGTATAACATTTACGCTATCATATTCTAATAACTAGTATAGAAGGAAATATGTATTTTATACCTAATAACTTCTGCTAATTAGTTTGTTTGTGGTTTAAATTACTGTATTTGTTACCATGGTAACGATATGAAACAATTCAATGTAACCATGGTAACGGGTGGTAAAATATGTACAGTTATATTGTTAGAGGTGTTTTGCCTGCCTGCCTGTCGACAATCTACATCACCTGATGTCATTTTTGATGAGAAGGGATATATGCGCGCAGAATACATAACCTAATGTCGCTTCGATGCGACAGGCCATTGAGTACTGACTACCTCACCTGCTTTCTGTTCCATTCTGGTACTAGGACGCAACGGTCGCATGATCATTATCTATTCATTTAGAAAAACACTTTTTGATCGGATTAAGCCTATGTATTATTATTAAAACTTATAGTTATTTACATAATTCTAAATTTTTAATTTTTTCCCGACGTTTCGCGTGCTTTTCAGTGTGTGTGGTCACGGTGACTGAAGACAAAAGGTGTTAAATGTTAAAAGCATCATAGTTGCAGAGAAAGTTGTTTTATCTGTATTTATTTCTCTGCAGCTGTGTTACTCTGTGTAAAAGCTATTTTAACAAAAGACAACCTATTAATTTGTTTTCAAATAGAAATAGTCTACTAATCGACAAGATATAGCATTTTCTTCATCGCTTTAAAAACCAGACCAATTAACAAGTTCGTAATTCGTAAAATGATAGTCAGTCATGATGAGTCAAAATATGACAACCAACTGGTAAAACGCTTACAAAAGCATTCAACAAACACTTGATTGTAATATTATTAACTTATTAACACTTAATTGAATTAAAACAGAACAATTACAATTAAAAAGTAGGGGAATTGGCCGCATTATCGCTTTCGAGCGATCTCTTCCAGGCAATCACTGTGAGTAAATTTAAATTAGATTACATGAGCGCAAGAAGTGCAAAACTACATAGGACAAAGTTACTTAGAGAGGACTAATGGAACAATGCAAAGGAATGTAAACATGTTAACAATGAAATGGATATAACCGAACAAGTCATGGGAATGAAAGTAACAGAGATGAATTGAAAGGATATAATGTTCAACAATAGATTAAGAGGCATCTTTCTGGAATTTGCTGTAAAGGTCATACAAAAAGTTGTTAAAAGAAATAGGTAAATATTGAATTAGGGGCGATGCGGGGCGTGGTTTTAATTACGCATTATTGTTAATATTATTTTCCACTTTCCAGTACTTTAAACCACATAATAGAAAGTTTTAGGTATTAAGAGTCACTGGGGGTGGTCACGAAACGTTTTACTATTGGATACAGAAAACGTTACGGCGGCGTTTCATGGGGGGGGGGGGGGTCAAGAATCTCCAAAAACGCTCCCTAAATTGAAAAACACCGTGGAAGGGAAAGTGGTAAAAAAGGACGCATGAACAAGAAAAAGTGCACATGAATCACAATAATTTCAGATCAGTCACTACAAAAGGGATACGATGTGGACAGGTAATGTTCTGTAACGATAAAAAATGACTGTCTTAAATTAATTTTTTTATGTTTCATAAAAAATACTTTAAATAATGGGCAAGTACGTGATCCTTCCACCCCTGACACACGTGTAAGGGATATCAGTTTGCGCGTGTTTTCCTTCATCGAACAATCAAGTATTTAATGGACATAAAGTCCGATGGAGTGCAGCCGCGATTCGAACACTCGACCACTAGGCTTTGGCGCACTCAAGCCAATACTGTATCTAATACAAATAATAAAAGTATGACGATGCGGTTTCGTTGTGCATAGAATTACGACGCGTGTCATTCGTCACGGATTTTGGAGCGTGAAACGACATTTTGTCACTTAGCGGCCTGCGGCGGGGCGTGGCCGAGACTGCTGCGGTTACAAATACCATTGTTACACTAAAATCAATTACCGGTTTATACTGCTAATTAATCATGCAACTGATACGGAACGAAATTTAATTACGCAACCGTAATTATGTTACTCATATTAAAACATATTCACACTATACCTAATATCAATAATCTATGATTATCAGATTAATTGAAACCATTCGAAATTTGAATTGTAGTACGATTCAAAAGTTAAAAATTGTAAGCTAAATAATTTTGGATTACATGACAGTTTTTTGTTTGAATTCATCTCATATTAATAAGATTTTTCTACGATGGTAATATGTAAATATCGGTACGCAAATAAGTACGACCGCTTTTATTGCTTTACGAGACTAAAATTGCAAGTGCAGTTCGAAATTCAAATAATTTTATTGAATTTGGAATTACATTTGAGCGTCTTCATAAAAAAACATGCGTGGTACGTAATTCGAAGGGTGGACGTAAAAAATGTATTTTATTAATGACAAGAAGACGATTTACATTGGACGTGAATACAAAATGTCCATTTCCGTCCACGCGAGCCTCGCATTAAGCTTGTCAGTCAAGAAAGCACCGGCCATTGACAAGGACACGGTACGTTCAATTACTACGTACAGGTGAATTGGAGTTCGGACAATGGAACTGTGGGTTGTTCAATTTTGTACAACAAATAATTTAATAAAACATTACAATTATTGTATGTAAATTTACTGTTATCTCGTATCGTAATTATGGAGGAACGTGAAAATTATTCTGTAATAACGTATTTTATACACAGAACATTGATCCAATAAATAATGTTTATAAAAAATAATTTAAGATCAATTCTGTGAAGTTTCTATCGCGAAGTATTTATTTTTATTTATTTATTGTATAAGTGTTCTTAATATAAGGGAATTTGATGTGGTGGAAACACAAACTGTGCACAGTTTTTCTATCCACCAGGACGTCGAACATAATTAAATCATTAACACAAATATATATACACTAAGGCCAGTGACATATAAACTGTAAATTTATAACAATCAAACCATTCAAACGATTTAAAATTGCACGTAAAACGTCATAAACAAATCTAAACACTGACGCGCCATAGATAGCCGATGCAAGAAACCTGTTCTTGTCGAGAATTCTCATTCACATACAGGATAAGTTCCTATATTCGAATATTTTTTTTTAAATGACGTTTATAGCATAATTTATGTTATGCATAATTTGTAATTGTTTGACTTATGTAGTATTTTTTTAAATTTAAATTTAATATTGTTTCTTGTTATATTAGTAAGAAGTGTAGCTGGTATCGAGTTTATTAAATTTGGAATAATGTAATCTAATGTTTTTTTCCCATATAAATTATTGTATTTGGGTAATAGAAATTCGTTTTTTTAATTTCTACGTGTTGAGTAGTGTGTAGTGTAGTGATAGTGAGTTTTAATTGTTTTGAGGTAATTTTCTGTAAAGTAGTTTTCATTTAATAATCCTAGTTGCACTTTCTCGTGTATAGGTATAATTTTGAAAAATGCAAATATATTATAACTAAACTAAACTAAACTAAATATATTACACTGAAGCGCGCAATCTCTATAGTGTGTGGCATATTACAATTTTACTTATCTGTGGGCGCGCCTGCTTTGTGCGTTTGGCGTCACACTTTATATCGACATTTTCTTAAGCCAATCTCAATTATTATAACAGTATTTTTAATTATTATAAGAACAGTAAAACTGTATATAAGAAGTAAAGCTTGTCATTCTATTAATAACCTCCCCTAATACAGACAGTCCCGGCTTGACACGACTAGAAATTAATTTATTCATTGAAGATAAAATCTTATGGTCAAAGGTTTTAAGTTCCAGTTTAGACTTTATTCGTAACAAACATAATAAACTAAATCTGTACAATCAGTAGCGCTACAACCTTTTAGGCCTTAAATTCTGAATCCGTTTCGCGATCATTTGTTTTTTTGTATTAGGCAAGACACTCAGCCTGACCCTCACACGCGGTTGACTTATAGAGTCTAAGTCTTGCTGGATTCTTCAACAATTTTTTTTTAATGTGAAAACCAACGAATCCAGGGTGAGAGTCGGACGCTGAAGCCAACAGGCCAATACCGCTTGACAAATCTTTCCTCATTATAATATTAGTTACGTGATAATGCAAGTTTTACAAAGTATTAAAACGAGGCGAGCAGACTACAAAATCTGTCGTCCGTGATGCGATTTACATAATTTAAATTTAGATCTCGTATATACTACTCATCCATTGCCTATTTAGCTTGATATTCCTTTCTAGAACTGGGTCAAAACCCGTAGTAGTACGAATAATCGAGCAATAAATGTAACAGTTCGTAATGCTTTCATGGTACTGTTCAAACTAATGTTTGCGGTAAATATTTTAAAAATACGAATGGGTGAGTAATGAGTGAAGATATTTTATGTTCTTTTAGTTATATTTTTAACCAATTGTAATTTTACTGTTGGGAATTAAAGCGAACTAGAAAAGTGACAGACATAAGAAGGTCCCTGCAATGTTCTATCTAAGAAGAGAATTAGCGCTTTATAATTTAGAACATAGACAAGAATGTATTTATTGTTTGTGGTGTATGTGACCTTTCTTATATTTGCTTAATTTAAATGATTTCAAGTACTACGATTATTTTATAATTACATATACAAAATCAGATGCAAGTGTTAGATTAGTTTAGTTAAATCATTAGAATAAACGTAAAAAAATATTTCGGCGGATTAATGGTATGATTTATCTTACAGAAAATCTATCTTTAGTCTATGTTTTATAAGATTCACAGTCTTATAATCAACTATAAAATCCGAGAAGACCCTACCCACTCAAAGGACGGTAACGCACGTGCAATTTTTTTTTAAGAACAGTCTTACAATATAGTATATAATAAAAATGTGTAACAAAATTTTTATTATAACCCATTTGCCTTATCATAAGCCGGCGTATGACTTTATCTGTCACAATTCAGGCTAATAACAGTTTTTGTGACAGTAAACACGAAAAAAGCTTTTCCCATTTAACGGTGCGTAATGTGTACTCCGTGTCGCTGGGGCTCTTAAGCAGACGTTATTATAGGGGGCGCTGCTCGATGGACATGAAATTGTGCTACGATTTCCGTTACACCCTTATGTGAGTAACAAAACGTATTCATAAAATGTTATAACCGCAACTAAATTTTAAAAGAATTAAATTTAACTTTCAGAACGAAACTTATTCGTTACAATATTAAGCCGACATTAAATAGATTAAGTAGATGAGCAGTGTTAGCCACTAGTAGGTCGTAGGTTCGCATCCCTGCTGTGTATCAGTGGAGTTTCTATGCGCGCATGATACTGGCTTGCATGGTGAGAGGAGACATCGTGAGGAAACCGGCTTGCCTTCAACCAAAAAGTCGTCGGGATGTGTCAGACACAGAAGGCCTATCTTAACTACTAGAGAGAGATTTTTTGAGTAACTATGACTACTTTTTAATATACCCAAAAGGAGTATGGTTTTTAAAATATATTTGGACTATTATATATACATTAATATAATCAATGAAAATCAGACTAATAACCTAATATTTTGAAGTCAGTTAGACGTTGTGAAGAAAATCCCACGAAACATTTAATAAAAAACAAAGACTCCGTAGACGGTACAGTAAAAGCGGCGTTGGAAGATCCTTTTTTAATCGTAATTAGCAATATTTGTAACGGGACAAAGGCGTCTTGCCCCGGGTCAGGCGGTTTTGACAAAGCACAAAGGTTTTGGATGTCGCCTTTCAGAAAATTTGTTTCATTAGACAAGCCTAATTTTTCTTTTCCTCCTAAATTCCCATAATCAGATGCGGATCCGTTTACAAGCCTTTGACTTACAAAGGGTATATATTTAGTTTTCAGGACTATTAAATTAAACTTTATATGATATTTATTTTCAACATACAAATATACAGTATTTAGAATATTCATAACCTTTTTTTTTTCTTTTTATATCCGAGGTGGAAATGCATTTGCACATCTCCTGCCCTCATAGGTTGTGTATGTGGGACTCGACCCACGCCAAAATCTCTATTCAGAGACTGGGTAAACAATACCCAAATAATACACACTGTGAGCTCCCGCTCAGAGGTCCCCAGTATCAGCTCTTTCCACTTGACCGAATTCAAGAGAAACGGTTTGAATCGTCGACAACCAACCCCTCTTCTAACGGCTGGACCCCTTGGCATTGCGTAGAGATGTGGGGTCACTCTGCATCTTCTGCCACATTTACTATGGAGAGTGATAAAATCAAAAGTTTTTATTTCAAATAGGCCTTTGCAGGCTCTTATGAAACGTCTAGTTGCACGGTTCCAAAAAGTGGATAAGATGAATTATTCGGATTAATACCTGAAGCTGAGTTTCATTACCGGAAATCGAGGCAGAATACGAAATTCCACCCCTATCAGCATTGAGAGTGTCCATGGGCGGCAGTATCACTTAACATCAGGTAAGCCACCTACCCGTTTGCCCACTGTTCTTTTAAAAAAGAACATCAAAGACACTGATTCTCTGCTTGAGCAGGCCCGTGGTTTCGAAGAGCGACCCATGTAGGGCCATGGTTTTTTTAAAGATTATGTTTCGTCCTACGTTCTCCCCAAGATGTGTTTGTCTGCAGCATGTCTAAATGTACAAGCCAAGACCGTTTTATTAAAAACCTTGTTTCTTAATCTTGACTTATGGTTTACCATGTTTTAATTATTAGGCTTTTGTTTGTTCCCTCACTAGGACGTATACTAGGTCGTAGGCTAGATAACAATAACTTTGCGGCTTGGTTAAGACCTAACCGCTTCATTAAGCTTCGAACCGTAACTTAAGGTTTAATTAAAATCAGCTCAGGCCGCTGTGAAACTGATTTTTGCTTCCTTTTTGGATGCTAGACGGAAATTGTAATAAAACTCTAGGAAAATTCATAAAATCTCTTTTAAAAAATATTTTATAAGTTATATGCTGAAGAATTAGGTTGAAGTCGTCTAAGTACTGGTTCGATCAGAAAACATATTTTTGTGTATTCCATTTATCGAAGGTTTCTATTGGATACCTATCTAATACAAGGTGTATTAGCCATTTTTTTTTTGTCCATCGATACAGAAAAAATAGTTAATGAAGCTTTTGACTCAAGGTATAATGAAGAGTTTAATGATAGTAAGAGTAACATATAAGTACTTTCTTTAATGCGGTACGGTTAGATTACTTTATTTCTAAAGTTTCTACTTTATAATAGGATAAAATACATTGCCGATTATCCAGCGTAAGCATAAACCCATATCAAGTAACTTTCGTTTTTATAATATTCGTGAGGATTAGACCTGACCGGCTCACTTAAGCTCAAGAAAACATAAGACTCTTAGTGTAAGAACCTTATGACTAACAATGTTCCTTTATAAAACTTTTTCATATTTTAGAATATATATATTTGTTCTAATTAATACCTACAGCTGAGTTTCATCATCGTTCTTCGGCAGAATACAAAATTCCACCCGTATCACCTCGATGTCCATCTTTCCACAACTGAGCGTTATATAGGGCAGTTTTTGTCGCGCTATGATAGTGCTTGATTGGAACCCTCAAGGAAAGTTGAAGCGTGGCTGTCTAACCAACTCAACTAAGGCAAACCTAGCGCCGTACACTTGCAGATGAGGCAAGAAGAGAGGAAGGACTTGAAGCGAGGTGCAATACGGGGAACAAGACCGAACGCGACTCACTGTGGACGTCCTTCGCCTCATCTAGGGGTTCTGTGCTATTAAGCTACTACTATGTGGAACCAGCTATCCACCGAAGTATTTCCGAACAAATTTGACTTAGGGTCTTTCAAGAAAAGAGCGTACCAACTATTAAAAGGCAGGCACGCTTAACTAACACTCTATATAAAAAAATGTCTCATTCAAGGTTTTACAGTTTAATACGATGTTTGGGTCTATTTCAGTTAGTATTAGTGTGTTACGTACAGGAAATATATTTACATTAAAATTTAATCCTGTATCGATCATAGTGTTTAAGTGCCAAACTAGTAAACAAGTAGATTTAGTCTGCTTTAACTAGATTTGTAATTGTTATATAATCTGTAGGAACTACGAAAATTTAAGGTTTATACCTTTATTACTCCAAGCATATATAAAATTATATGTAAACATTAGTTACATAAGTAAAGAAAATATGGTGAGGCCGCATACTATAATATTTACACGCAATAAATATTAGAATAGATGCAGTGATTGCGCGCAGGTGTAAGCGTGGAGAGAGAACGTAACTTTCTTATATTTCCTTTCCTCAGGGACATTATAGACCCTGGTGGGCATTTCCGCTGTCTGTTCGATTCCATACGTACAACGCCACAAAAATATGGCACTATAGGTACACAGAAAAGGTTGCGTTTAGATGATAGTCAGTATCTAAAACTATCTTTCTACGCAAATAGATATTTTAACAAATTTACAACCGTAGCTCGAGATTCGATCCCAGGCTGTGCACCAATAGACTTTCTTCCTATGTGCGCATTTAACATACGCTCGAACGATGAAGGAAAAGATCGTGAGGAAACCGGCTTGCTTTAGACCCAAAATGTCTATGGCGTGCGTCAGGCACAGAAGGCTCACCTACACGCCTATTAGATTAACAAATGATCATGAAACAGATACAGAAATCTGACGGCCAGAGCTAAAAAGGTTGTAGCGTCATTGATTTCTTATATTTTTTAGCTCGAGATATCTCTCGAGTTAGCGGCAGTATTGATATTGCGTTATCTCAATAAGAAATGAGAAGCGTTGGTCTAGTGGCCTGAGCTTGTAACTGATTACCTTCAGGTCGTGCGTTCAAATCTCGGCCGTGCCCCAATGGATTTATCATTATATATGCGAACTTAACATTCACACGTACAGTGACAGAAACATCGTAAGAAAGGCATCTGGCATGTCTTAAACCAACAAATCTTGTATCAGGCACCCTAAATACGATCAGCTTTTTGCCTATTAACAAAAATAAATAATCACGAAACAGATACAGGACTCTGAGACCCAAACCTAAAAGGTTGTAGCAATACTGTCTTGTTGGTATAATCTATATATATAAATTAATCCCTGTTTCCCTTGGTCCCACACACATTACGCGTGAACGGCTGGATCGATTTTCAAGGTTCTTATGAAAGAAAAAAATTGATAATTTAACAATACTTAACCACCATTACTCAATAGTAATGCTGACTTCGTTATAGCAAATTTGTTTTTTCATTTCATTTAAACGTTTTTGATGTAAACTTATGGCGTTCGACATAACATTGACAGAATGCGTGCTACAAATATCGTGTATGTAAGAAAAATGAATATCGTTTAAAAGAAATGCTTAGATTGGAGTTATTATATTGATAAAATACATATAAAATAATTAATTTATGTTATTTATTCAGAGCTAATATTAAAAGTTCAATTTAATATGGAGTTTTGGTAAGTTAGAAATTTTTTTTTAAGTTGATTAGACCAATTCGAAATCAATATTCATAATCAGGGCAACGTCTGTCGGGTCCGCTAGTATCATAGTTATTTGTCAACTCCATGTGACAGTCTCTCGCTGACAAGTGCTGAAAGCACTTAAAACGTTAACTTATGTAAGAACTAGTATTCAGTAGTTCGCACGGCTAATATAATATACATTTGATATCGCGGACATTTAGAGTTATTTCTCTTATCACTTTGCTCTATTGTCAATAGCTACGCAGCGTACGCAAGATACAGATGTTTTAGTGTTTTATTAATAACTTGGAATACATCATCGATTTTTTTTCAAGTCACTTCAGTACTTGGAGCTATTGAATGCAAATAATCAAATCTTTGTGTGAAGTGAAGATGCAATTGTATATAAATTTAAATAGTTTTATTTAAATTAATTATATAATATATAAAGTAGAAGCGGACTCACTACCACCGAATTATTATGACCAAAATCTTTTAAAACGTTATTTTGATAACGTTATATTTAATAAAACATTATTATTATTAACTTGTTTGAAGATACGTATCACACCTAAATGACGATTTTAATAAATTTTATAAATTATTAAAAAAAGAATTTAATAAACATTATAAAAATGACAGTCATATGTTTTCAACAAAAAGAACCTGTATTCGTTTATATGCAGTACAAGTTCTTCAATACATATCAAAATATTGAAGTTGTTCTACATTTATTGAAAGAAGCGCTTCAAAAGCGACATATAGCTAAGTTCCAGGAACAAAATATGAGTGACAATCACACAAGTGATGCGCTCGAAGCCCTACGAGGAAAGGGCGTAAGGGAGGGGAAACCCTCTCGCCGCCATTATCGATTGCCCTAGATGAGAGCAGGCCGGAAGTAATGATAGAACGAGATACAACCAACTGCCCACAGATCTGGCGACTCCACTGCCAACTGTAATGCACTACACAAATATTGAGATAACATTTCGTCATAATATATTTTTAATAGTTCTCATTTTAAATTAGGAATCGATTGTATTCGAAATTTGAACTTCAATTAGACACTTGTCAAAGTAAAGTTCGACTCGTGGCGGTGACACGCTTATATCTGGGTAATGGCTTCCTCAATCTCAGCGTCAAAGTTCTCATAAGACGCTCTTAACTAAGGCGTTAAGGAAGATAGTTAGAGGCCTTCAACGGGGGTTATAACTTGGCCGAAACTTGAACGATCGCTTTCTACCCATCGGACGTCAATTTGATGAAAATGCGTCATTAACTTTACCCGTTTGTTTTAAAACTTTATGCTTAAGTAATTTTTATTTTTAAACGTTGAAATCAATTTAATCTAAAAATATATATACAAAACAATGCATAACCACCTATCCTAAGTTTTATTATTATTTTTAAACGCGGTATACGTTTAATTTGCAATCATTTATTAAGAAATAAAAAAGGATCAGTGGCGCCTAATGATTTAAGATTTCTGTATCTGTTTCATGATGATTTGTCAATCTAATAAGCAAGTAGGTGATCGGCCTCCTGTTCCTGACACGTGTCGACTTTTTGGGTCTGAGGCAAGCCGCTTTCCTCACAATGTTCAAATGTTAAATGCGCAGATCGAAAGAAAGTCCATTAGTGCACATCCGGAGTTCGAATCTACGACCTCAAAGATGAGAGTCACACGCTAAAGCATTGCAATCAATTATGATATAACTAAACTATTTAATAGCAAAGGATTCTGTTAAAGCTACTGTTTCAATTAACGCAGATAGGTTTTATAAAGCGCTTATAAAGCTATATACTTCCGTCGTGTTCTTACGTTCATATAACTCATAAAATACAAAGATTAGCAATAAAGTGCGAAGTTCATCATAAAGTTGAGTTCCTAAGCTTCGGCTTTGAAAGCAGTTCATCATCAGTTATATTGATTTTGCGATAAAACGTCCGACAGTGAAGTAAATTGTGATAGAATCAGAGCCGATGCTCACATCCAATGATAATAAAGTGTAAAAAGAGTCGTCGTTTTAATGCTCGCTTTATGGCTGCCTCCGCTTCGTAGGGCTCTGAATGCGTTCAAATACATATAGCCTACTGAAATGCTTCATAAATTTCCGTAACGCTTTAAAATCGGTAATAACACCACAAAAGTAAGTTACATTGTGTGATATACTTAGCTTTTTATCTTATACTTTTGGTATATGATTGGCTATGGTATATTATAGTGATTGATTTTCACTAAAAAAAAAAATTTAAAGAAAACACCGTTTAACCGGATTTAAGCTATGTAATTTATATTATTATTATACACTTATAATTATTTACATAATTTTAAATTTTCCGACGTTTCGCGTGCTTTACAGCGTACGTGTAACGGTAACTAAACAAAAGACAATAGTAAAAAAATAATTGTTTCTTTTCGTTTGTTCTTTGTAACTTATTTCGCATTTGCCCTTCATTTCATTTAATTATGTCAACTGTATTATATTTCTGTATGCAACGAAGTGATAATTAATAAAAAACTAAATAAACATATTTTCATTACTTAATCTTAATTGTCTTACATTAGTCATTGTATTTTTGTTGTTTCACTTTCTCTATATTATTTTTCTCTTTCGTAATCATTTAAGTTAACCGTTCTATTAAGATAAACTTATTCGCATCCACGGGGATTTAACATTATATAACCCTTAGTGACCTTTGAAAATTTCTCATTTATAGACAGGTAGGCCCTCTGTCTGGTCAAACATGAGGTGTGTATACGATAGTTACCTTCAAAGAAGATGCAAGTATTGAATTATTTTACATACCGTAGTATTTGTAGCTCTTAACGAGGTTTATGTTTTGTATTTAGTTTTAGTTTTCACTATTTTCTTATGCCTTTTAAGTATACATTATAATCAATAAAACGAACAACCTATGAAAAATCCTTAAACCAATAGGCCAACACTGTTTCCTACTATTTAATATAGGCTACTAAAACTTGATTCATTTAAGGGCAGGGCGATCCCATGGTTTTCCTTTAAGACGCACATTCTCGGAAGCTATTAAAATTTTACGAGTGAACTGGCGAAACGAATGCCAGAATTAGGTTAAGGGCCGCTGTAGGTTCGTAGGACATCTGCCTGCTTTATTGTACAATTTATTGAGATATAAACTGCAACAATACTCTTTTTACTTTCGTAAATTATATTAGTTTTCATACCTTTACGATTCTGGATATTTTAGTATGAGTATTAATGCTTACCGTACTCTATATAAAGTTGATGGCAAGTTGCTTAAGCAAATAATTAAATGGAATAAAAATGGGTGCGTAATATAACTTTCGAACAAGTAGTATATTTTGAATTAGGAACGTTATGTGTGATATTTTAAAAATGGAACATCTCTTTAGAATTACGGAAAGTGTCACTACCTTTCCGCGGCTTTCTTTGAATTTTATATTCTAAGCACGCAGCCTGTTCATTCGCGTATAACAAGATATTGTGATTCCAAGCTATTACGATATACCATAATGTTATATCCGACGTATGAATACCTAGCACGTTATAATACATTCTTATTAAAGTACGGTTTTCGAATAATAAATATATTGGCCTTCACATTACGTTATTACATTCTGAATGAAATATTGACAAATAAAGGCATTGACTTTGTTATACGAAAATGTTTATATACTTGCAGATTTTGTTACATTGCCATTACAATATTGAAGTTAAATTTATTATACTTCATAACTGTCATGGATTGGTGTGATTCCATATTTGAATTTAGAAAATTATGTCGGATTAAAACAAAAGGTGTATTTATTTATTAATTAAAACTTTGTTGCAAAAATATAATATAATTGACGTAAAGCAAAAGGTGGGGTGGTGCGTTATCGCTTTTAAGCGATCTCTTTCAGACCACCACTGTAAGAAAAAAAGAAGATAAGTTAAGCGCAAGAAGTGCAAAAATACATATAGACAAAACGAATGGAACAAAAGAAATTAATTGAAACATAAATAAAAACGATTAATAAAGAAAAAGTTCACATGAATCACGATAATTTCAGATCAGTTAGTACAAAAGTGAGGGATACGATGTGGACAGGTACTGCTACTAGTAGAGATTTAAAGGAATATATGTCGAACAGTTGCGACTAAAGACTCGCGAGACGGACTTGAGTAGGGCGTTCCACATTACAGACCAGAAACGTACTAGCTTGTGTAGCAGGTATGTATACATAGATAAACACTTAAATCTAAACAATACCTCAAGTCCCATATAAAAAAAATAACATACCTACCTACCTTACTAAAGCGATTGAACTTTTGTATCGGATATTTTTTTGTACATTACTGAAACTTAACATTAAGGGGTAACCTGCAACGAAGTTCATTAATATTTAACAATATATAATGTTAAGTCCCCCTACATATACCTAAATGTGTAAGACATCGCTCACTCCCAGAGAGGGGTGAAATCTTATTTGAAGCTCAGATTAAAATTAAATTTCAGATGACAAAACCGACAAAATTTATTCCGGACACAAAAATCTATAGAACTGCTGGTAACAATTACACTTAGAATTTTTAAATAAAGCTTTTATTCCAAAGCTACAAACACGGAAACACGATCCTCAACCAATACTGAAACCTAAACTATTTTGTTAGTCGCAGTTCTATCGAGTAAACTATACGAATACGTTTACGATAGCGTTTGCTATACATCGTCAAAAATATCGTTATAAGAGTAAAAGAGCATAATACGGAGATATCCGGCTAATCCCTGACAATGTAGGAAGGTACGATCAAAATCCTTAAATCGATTATTAATACTGTAAGTAGATGTATCGAGTGGAAACGTCAACATATAATAAAATATTAAAAATGTGTATTCATTATGAGTACATATACATTACAATGTGTAACATTTGGGAACCCTTTTAAGTAAAAAATACCTGTGTCAGGGTTTCTAGCAGTTCCATAATAAAGTCAAAATGTATATTTATTTTTGATTTTTTAACGGTTTTCAACATGAGTGTGTGCGTGAGTGTGAACAAGTGTATAGATGCAGACATATGGATTTACGTTTAAGATTTTTGTAATGAGGGTGATCCTTACAAAAATGTTGTTTCCACAAATAATATATTTATACTAAGGAAGCATTTGAACGAATATTATTGCGATATGTTTTTATATTTTGATAGCATGGAATGTTCAGTTTTAAATAAATACATTTCTGTATCTAGTTTATGACCATTTCAATTTAATAGTCAAGTAGGTGATCAGTCTTCTGTGCCTGACACACGTCGTCGAGGTTTTAAGTCTAAGGCAAGCCTTTTTCTTTTTTCCTTCACCGTTTAAGTGGAAGTTGAATGCGCGCATGAGAGTCGAACGCTACTAGGCTAACACTGCTCTAGTGTTTAAGTTCATGAAAAAAAATACTATAGGTGACGTAAATATATTTATACAATCCATTTTTATTAGTTTTCAACAATTTAGTTTTCATCTTTAAATCATAGTAAAACTGTAACTAATAAATGTGTTAACCGTACAACAAGCAACAAAGATTTTGAAGAAAACTATCACACTTTTTTTTCTCTTTATATCAGTTTTAGAATCTCTAAAATAAATATAGCCTTTATTCGAGTACTACATAATCATAGTTACATTAAGTCCTCTAAATTTTTCCACGTTTCCAAACCTTCCTTTTTATTCCATCTTCCCAGCTTTTGGTTCTCAGTTTATTATTATGTTTTACTAAATATCAAATGACATTAATCTATGTAAAACACATCGTAAAATTGTGTTTCGAATATCCAATTAGACCAACGAAAAATTACGAGAGAATAATTTCATGTTAATAGACTTGACAGTTTTCTTTGTATATTTGCTTTTTCCTTGTACATATATATGGCGAAAAGGTACATGTAACAAAACCATTTTCCTGTAATTTTATACATGGCTTCGTTGTCTAGGGGAGGGCGCCCTTTTAGCAACGTTGACTTGTTGACTTTGCTTTTATAATGTGAGAATCTAGAATTACATAGAATGTGCATAGAACATTTTCGATAATAAAAGCGATTGGATTACCTCACCGTGTTCGAATTTCAAAATTACATTGTTAGAATTATTTCAAATATAGAACTATCTATGAACAAATACTGGCTACAGATAGTTCTATTCTTGAATTGACGTATTGGTGAAATAAATATTTATAACTGTTTGCTGAACATTTGGGGAACGATTTCATATACTTTCGTGGTACCGTTATCTTAAAAATAACTAGAATTAGGTATTGTTCATTATGAGCGTCTAAATGTTTTTCAATAATCTCAAAGATTGTCTGCTCCAGATGTTCTCCTGACCACGACATGAGCTACCGACTGAAGAGAGACGTTAATATGTATAAGTGCATTATGATAATATTGACTTCCTTCATAGCCCGGTAAAGTATTGACAAGGCTTTTAGAAGCAGAGAGAAAAAGGGTAGTTGTAAAAAAAATATTTCTTAAAAATAAAATAGCTCATTTCTAACTCTCATTTCAAAACATAAGGGCCTAGTTGTAAGAGTTCCCTTTTATTCTCATAACTAGAAGTAATAACTCCCAACTGGGAATATAACATTCGCAAAGTATTTTCTTTATTGAAAATTTCTTTCATATAACAAATCAGACTAATAACGTAATATCAATTTGGTGTACTCAAAACATATCTTTGTATTTTTATATATGAAAGATTTTCTTTTGAGATTTTGTTATGAAAATCTCAATGTAATGTCGTGATTCCTTCAAACGTCTTTAGGATACTTGCTGAAAGGCTAGGTTTATTTTTCTCCAGAAAATGCCAGCCTCAAGGACAAGCATAAAGTATACAATGCCACAGATACTTGCCCCGCTTCCTCTACTATTTTTGAGCATAGCCTTTCTAAAATTCTTAAGCAATGTAACAAAATTTTTAATATAAAAAAAATAATGTTTCACTTAAAAAAATTCAATGATAGGTTTTAGGAGGAGATCGCTAGGAAATTGTTAACGGAACAGTATGTCAATTTTAAAACAGATAACAAAAAACTGAAATTCAAATTACAAATAATTTTAATTAATAAATTCCTTGCGCTTGATGTGTGCTGCACATATATTTTGTTCTAATTTGCTTGCTTCTTCTCAAGTTTCCGCGTTGTTTTATATGCAGCCGATTTCAATTTCCCCCCTTAAACATAAAATTGCCCCCCTGTATGGTGTGGGTGCCACGGTGGGAAAGACAAGGTTTCTGTTACTTCAAAAGGTAAGCTATATCTTCGGATAAATACATTACAGTAACCTTGGTGAACAATACCGCATCGCATGTCCTCAGTCGTTTTCAAAGTCTACCAAGGCCTCTACTGCGGTCCACAATCTTAAGCTTACAAAATGTAAATTAAAAAACATGTATTTTAATATTTTATTCAAAAAGGTTTTGATTTGTTCATCATCAATTTATCCTTGGTCAAAACGTGACAAACACGCCTAACATTTACATCGTGTGTAACGGCTGACCACCATTTTTAAAAATTAAAATAGAGTTTTGAAAACAGAACCTAAAATTGTGACTGGTTGATAATTAAAGATAATTTGATTTCCCATTTTAATTTATCTATACAAAAACGTTTACAAAACTTTATATTACTCATTATATATATTCAATACGTTGCATTGATATAGGAATTTTATTATGCAAGTGCATTACATTTTCTTTGTCACCTCCGCTTTTCTTTGGCAAACTAGTTTATGTTGAGCTCTCACGTTTTTGTTAGTACATTTTCATGTAGCAATTCCCTTGGAAACAGCCTTTCAGTGTTAACCTGAAATCCCATTTTAAGCAGACCTCGAACGCTATTTTAATATATAATATGGCTTGACTCGTGCACTTTGATTCGTTATTGAGTTTTGAGGCTGCATTTAATGTCATTCTTGATTAAAAGAGTACCTTTAAGGCCCTCAGAGATTTAAATCGTCGCGTACAAAGGCAGACGGAAATAACCTCGCGCCGTAAGATATTTGTGTTTGGCATTCACATTCAATTTATTTTTAACATGTTTTGTAAAGTTTTTTTATTTATTATTACAGTATTTACAGTATTCTAAACCGACATAGTAATAATATAAATGTATAAATAGATAATTGAAATAAGCTTTAAAAGTTTCGTCTCTTCGTCCGTTTGATTTAAGGGCATAGGTGCTTATTAAAGCTTCAAGTTAGCGCCTGGTAGTACTACTGGTTAGTGGTACTGGATCTCAGAGCTGGTGCTTTCATTGCTCAACGAATAAGTATCCCAATACAGCATAGATAAATGTCTTTGTATGTGTGATATTAAATATATTTTATAAGGAACTAATTTTAAAACTGTCTACATGTATGTAAAATTGTATTTAAATTATAACCATAAACAAATTATTTCTATATTGCTTAGTGCTTCTTAGTGCTTAACCTACGGCATTTAAGAGCGCTCCGCTCTTGATAAGCTCTATCACGAAAGTACCACTTCCAGTTTCCTGCTTTCCATTAAACACAAAAATAAAAATAAAGAAGGTATTATCTTTATTTTTATTTTTTTATAAAACAGGGGGCAAACGGGCAGGTCAGGTGAGCCTTCACCTGATGTTAAGTGATACCGCCCGCCGCTCGTGGTCACTCTCAATGCCAGAGGGCATTGAGAGTGACCACTCCACCACTCTCGAGTGCGTTACCGGCCTTTTAAGAATTGGTAAATGTGTTGGTACCGATAAAGGTAAACTTGAAATTAACTGCTAATCAGATATATCGTTATTAATAATAAGATATTTTATTCATGATTAATTTATGTAAGCTATCTAATTTTGACGTAATGTCTGTCTCAATATCACAGTAGTATATGTGTAGTGATGTATAAAAAAGTTGAAAGAAATTAGATGGGGCAGACGGGGTCCATAGTGAGACTCCATCGGTCTCGAGGCTCGTATTTCACCTCGCTCCAAGTCTTTCCAGCTCTCTTTGCCTTATCTGCAATTGTCGACGCCAGGTTTCCTTGCGGCTTCCAATCAGGCTGATACAATTGGAATCTGCTCGCAGCCTATCCATTAAAACTTGCGTCGCTGGATATGCTGGCTAATGAGGTTTAACGACAGCACTCGTTAGAGATCATTTCGGACCAATTGATAACTGCGAAGACAGCGGTTGACTAAGAGCCGGAGCGAGATGTCGTGATTGACCTCCCACGTTTCACACCCATAGAGCAGCATAGATGTCACGTTGGATCCGAATATTTTAATAATCAAAAAGGTACTAATAATGCTGCAGCTTTCTAATCTTTGCCACATATTTCTCTCGTATCTATGCCTCAACGTCGTCGATTTTTGGGTAATAGGTTAGGATTCAGTAACCAGACAACGCTCTCTTCCTTAGTTTCATAGTTCGCCCTGTCTCGTTATAGAATCTCCATTCCCAACGGTTTCCTAACAATATTTACCTACGGTATACGAACAAGGAGCTCATAGAAAAAATTATATTAGATACCGAGAATACAACGAGATTATCGTCTCTGTTAAATATTTTTATTATGTATTATAGTTCTACACTGTACACTTATTTACATGTAAGTATGTGCAGTGGGAAGGACATTTTATATAATATACAGTGTTTTATGAAAACATTCATGATTAATATTTTATCAAGTCGTGAGACAAACACAGATGTAATTCGTTATGCAGTTTCTGTGTTATCTTTCTTAATCTGCGCTAACATTTTTTAATTGTCTTTCATTAACACTAGCTATTTGTAAAATTATTTGTATATCTCTTAAATAAAAATATCTTATTATTATATAATTAAATTAAAAGAAGGGCAACTGGCCTGGCCTTTTCGCTTTTGAGCGATCTCTTCTGTAGGCAAGAAGATCAAAAATACATATTACACATACTATAGTATTGCATTACGATTAGTTTCTTCATGTTCAGATTTTATAAGGATTTTTTTGGTTAAATGTTAGTTTCAAGTTTCCAAATATTTATTCATCGAGTTTTTTAGCTGTTTTGATACAAAACCGTGATATTTCAAAGATTACCTGTTCGGAAAACATGCTTTTCTTTAACTATCTTATAATGTCTCATAGATATGACAATATGTTCCATATTCGAATTCCAAAATACAATTTTATTTTAAAGGTTCAATATTGTTAAATTTACACCGGTTGGGCAACCTATAAATATTTTTCAACCATAACATTCTTTTTCAGGTACACGTCTGCAGATTTCTGCCAGTATAGATCTGAAAAATCCAAACAGAAAACTCTATGAATATGTAAAAACTGTTTAATCTTGCGGACTGGTCTGAACGAATTTTATGAACTCACCATTGTTATAAAATTCGTGTTACATTTTAGCCAATACGTGTTCCCTAGCACGACCAATATAGACGCATTGAAATGTAAATATGAACACGTGCGCAATGAAACAACCGACTAACGAACACACCACTCGAAGTATTACAATGAACTGGAAATTTGAAAGAATTCATATCATACAGATTCTTCTTTGCTATCAAAGGCATTAAAGACCAAATAACAGGCCAACAACAGGGGCTATCTTTTCTAAAGTATATGACAATTTAGGTAAACATAAATGTTAGAAAAAAATCAGCAATATAGCTGATTATTGATATATTGATATGTTGAACGAATTGTTCTTTAAAAAATATAACTCCACTAACGAATAGATGTTGTCCTGCACGATATTTCAAGCGATTAGGTTATTAAACATAGTATGAAAGTACCGACAACAGCGCCATCTGCCGGGCTAATTTGTGAATCTAAACCATATCAGGCGCCACCCAAACACAAACAAAAAACCATTCAAAGCAGTCCACCCGTTTAAGAGGAGTTCAATGACATATAACGCACAGTAGAATTATATGTAAGTATATTGGTGGTAATTTTTCAGTGTCACTTGTAATTTTATTTTTATTGATTTAGTTATGTATTTCTTGCAGTATTTCGGCTTTTTAGTTTAATTCCTTAATAGGGTTGCCTGGAAGAGATATCTTGTTAGCGATAAGGCCACCAGTTGTAACCCTAATACTATGTTTTTTATTGTAATGAAGTTTAAACAAAAACATTCCTTTCTCGTTACCATAACATCGTAACTAAAAAGCGTGGTATTGGTA
This sequence comes from Pieris brassicae, assembly GCF_905147105.1. NCBI lineage: Eukaryota > Metazoa > Arthropoda > Insecta > Lepidoptera > Pieridae > Pieris > Pieris brassicae. The sequence continues at coordinate 3,182,880 of NC_059674.1, read as the reverse complement.
GGGTATACTCAAATACCGATCAGCAGAAGCCGAATCTAGCAGGCATCAGTCTACAGCCGACAACCCACGACCGTACTGTTATGATTCAAATATTACTTATATTCTATCTTAAAACTATGTGTAATTTCAAACTACCCACAATATATATTACAAATCCGTTTCAAAGTGATACATAAGTTAGGTTGGATAATCTCCCCACATTACAAGGTGCAAGTTGTGGAGTTACTACGTTACATTAATATGAGGGTAGTTGATTATACTTTCACAAAGGCACGAATGCTCGCACTTGAATCTGAGACTGCCTGCAAGTGACGATATTTCAGTTATTTGTTTGAAACTTTGCTCAAATGTCTGTCACCTGCAGTCTTTGCGTTGTTGAAAAGACTACAAAGAATATTATTATAATCACTTTTTTAAGCTACCATTTTACTTAAAAGTTCTATTTCGGTAGATGGTAGATACTGATGACGCCGGAGCTGGTGCTTTTCTTGCTTAATAAATAAGTAAACACCGATATCGAATTAAAAGTACACTGGCACAGGGACTTTTAAATTTGTTTCAATTTTCTATTTATACATTTTTTTATTATTAAAATATAGGTTTAGAATATTTGTAATACTCTATGTTTGTGTATTTGAAAAAGCAATATTAATGTCGAAAACTCATGATGTTATCATTGCGATATTAGCTTCCTTGAATTACAAATATATGTATAAATCGCAGAGGATGGATAATGACATATTGTTTTAAGTTAAAAACATTTTTGAGTGACGTAAATGTCGAACGAATTAATCTACATTCTATATTCGCTTTAGACGCTTTAAGTTAAACGTTCGTTCTAGGTCTCTGAGACTTATATTACGACAATAACACCCAATACATTATTTCATCAATATATATTATTTTTATCTGCAACCGCAACACTTGTTGCGGAAATATAGTGAGCAAAGTCTATCTTACGGTCAATATTTGACAGTATTATTAGTATTATGTTGGGTTAAGTGCGTGGCTCTCAACTTTGATTAGTGCATTCGAATAACAGCTGGACTTTTCAATGTGCGCAATCAACACTTGCTCTCACAGTGAAGATGAACATTGCGAGGAAATCGGTATGATATGCAAACAATAAAGCACTAATCACCTTGTATAAAAAATCATGTTATCATAGCATAGATTTTATCTGATGCCAAGATATAGTTGTCGATTGATATATATATATATTCCACGACTGAGCGTTTTTCAAGGCAATTTTTTGCCGCGCACCACCGCTGTGTGGAACCAGCTGCCCTATGAAGTATTTCCGAACCAATTTAAGAAAACAGCGTACCAATTCTTAAAAGGCTGGCAACGCACTCGCGAGCCCTCTGGCATTGAGAGTGTCCATAGGCATCACTTAACATCAGGTGAGCCTCCTGCCCGTTTGCAGCCGTTTGTTTTATAAAAATAAAATAATTAATAAATAATATATTGTTTTTATTGTATTTAATATTAGTTGACCTCTCCTGGGGAGTATAGGCATTCTCCAAATTCTTCCATTTGTCTTATCTAATTTTATAGGGGATAATTTCTTATTTTCGCCAGGTATAGTTTTCTAATTAATAAAACTGATTTTAAAATATACACGTGAAGCGATATAAATAAACGCCACTGGATATATGAATTTAAAATTGATTGCATAAATTCATGGCTTACGAAATCACCAATAGGTGTGATGTTGGCAGGGTGATAGGTACCTCACGCTCGGCTGCTCCGTCACTATTTTACATACAAATGGGCGCATCGTAATCCATCTAACAATGGCTTTAATTTGTCTGACGCCCGGTACAAGATATGTACTTGTAATATAGTATTTTCGCATCCGATGACGCTATGAATCGTAATTTATATTGATACAATAATATTAAACTATTCAAATTAGTGTACTATCCAAAAAAACATGTATATATGCTATGCACGGACTGTGGCTATTGTACTCGCCAAGGAAAAAGGGAGTGTTGCCGTCCGAAAGAATCTTGGGAATTCAGTTGAGGCCGAGGCACGAGATTTGTAGTTGACGTGGTCTGCAATTAAGTGCGGTAAGAACAAGACGGCGAAGCATTGTGGACTGCCCAAAATAAATAACAGCCATATAGGAATCATATTGTATGGAAACGCGTCATAAAAATAGACCAACGGGGTGTCGTCAATCTACAGAAAAAATCCTCGTGGTACAGTCTCGCCTAAAAGCCTATGATCAGGATGCTACAGGAAGTTGGTTTCATAAACCAGCTAAGGTCAATCACTTAAAGTCAAAATGGATAGAACTGTACATCAATGTAAAAAGGCTCGGAAATACATACTTCTTCGGTCTAAGTTGAGATTATTCTCTCAATGACAACTTATTTAAATCAGTATTTATTTATTAACAGTCGCACCAACAAAGCCACAGATAACAAGAAACGAAAATCGCCGTTTCGAACGAACGAAAAATAGCAAAGGAGTGGAACTCCTTGTCCCGTTCCGTCTTCAATTCACAGTTTAATATGGGTTCATTTGAGCGGTGATTAAATAGGTATCTCGTGGACATGGCCTGGCTGGCCATTAGGGGGGGGGCCTAATAGGCCACATCTCACTTGGTATCAGGCGGGATTTTGGCCAAACGTCTGTCCAGTTCTCTATTTAACCAACGTATGGCCTCTATAATGCTTATAACACAATAATGTTTATAATGAATAAAATAAATATAAATCTACGACGGAATACAAAAAAGACCCTGAATTGTAAAGCAAAAGAACCCAAGACAGTGATAACAGAATGCCCTTCCCGTAATCGGATGGGCGATCCGAAAATATATACAGCCCTTTAATAACTAAAGTAAAATTATTCTTTCATATCTTTCTGTCAAATTGAGTATGTTACATATGCTTACAAAACAAATGCCGATGATTCAATTTATAAACAAAGGGATCGTGCCTAAGAGGTCTATAAAATATTTTTATTCAATGCTAATTAAGTAACATATTATTGTTCAATAATAGAATAAATCAATCAATGGTGCTACAACCTTTTTTAGGCAAGTAGGTGATCAGTATTCTGTGCCTGACGGACGCCGTAGACTTTTTGGGTGTAAGGCAAGCCGATTTCTTCACGATGTTTTCCGTTACCGTTCGAGCTAATGTTAAATACGCGCATAGAAAAAAAGCCATTGGTGCACAGCCGGAAATCGAACCTACAACCTCAGGGATGAGAGTCGCACGCTAGAGCCACTAGGCCAACACTGTTCTCTTGCTGATATCTCTATATCTCGAGCTACTGTTGTAAATTTGTTAAAAGATTTATTATTGTTTAATGTCTATGGTTATGTAATATATATAGATATTACTTTTTCCTATTTAAGTCAAGTATATATGGAGGTAGATAGGAGTTTAAAATTGATGGGATAAATATGAATAATTCTATGTAATGTACTAACTCGGTCAAAAAAGCGCTTTTGTCTGCATAATGTTTGACTCCCGTGAGTCAGAAACTAACGGTGTTGTTTAGTTTAACTTAGCAAACACAGAAGTTAAATTAGTATTTCCAAATGCAAATCCTGAGGCGCGGGCACCTGTGCTGACAGTTTGGGTAATAGCACGAAACCACAAATTAATATACAAAACTATGAGCCGTCTCACACAAAGAGTTTTTGACACGGCCAGTTAGTTTCAAAATCGCTGGCATATTGTTTGACGTGTACAATTAAGTTAATTAAAACGAGATCTACTTCAATTCCAATGGAATAATTATTATGTCTCAACTCATCTAAATTATTTATAACAATTTTATTTCATCACCATTAAATTAGAATTGTTTATTCATATTTAACTTGAGATCCATAAACGGGCCACATTAGTTAAATGTGTGCGCGCATGTGTATATGACACTGGAAGATAACAAACATCCGCAAGTTTATTATTTCTTAGGAAATTTATAACTTAAGTATTATAACTACGCAAATTTATAAATTTTACGACGTTTCATTGTAAATTTACAAACTAACGGATATCCACTCGTTAGACACTATACGATTAGGTTAGTGAATTACTCAACCATTTACATATAATTATACTTATATATTATATACTTATATATTATATACTTATATATTATATACTTATATATTATATACTTATATTTTATATATATATATATTATATACTTATATATTATATACTTATATATAACTTTTTATATATTTACTTGATACATTTTGCATAAGCGCTGTGATTGATTGAATAAGTCACTAACCAAACCTAACCTTAGCTAACCGTTTAGAGTCTTACGAATTTTTAATTTACATTCCGGTGACATATACACACACATAACTGTATATGCCAGCCATTAAGACTAAAACATTGTATCTAAACGCTAGGGATATAGTCATTTACTTACAAAGGGTTTTATTTTATAATAGGGTATGAGTAGTCTTGGCCTAGTAGCTTAAGCGTGAAAATCTCAACCCGGATGTCGTACATTCGAATCATAGCTTTGCAATTAATTTTTCTATCAATACGCGTTAACCCTTGCAACTACGGTGAACATCGTGAAGATCAGCATGTCATAAAATCAAAGAAACTAATGCTATTTGAGGCCAAGACCCAAGGGTTGTAGTATTATTATGGGGCAAGGAAACTTGAATTTATATACAAGTTAAATCTTTTCTTAAGTTAAAAAGTGTACTAAATGAAGTTTAGTAAAATAACCGATAAAAATTAAAAAACAATGCGTATATTGTAGCATAAATACTAATCGTTCAAGTATTTTTAAATATTATACATCAATTAACTACCTAAAAATAAGTTAAAACAAAAAATTGATTAAATATAAATACTTTTTATTCTAATAATTAATATTCCAGTAGGTTAACATTTTGGCTTAGTATTAATATGTGTACCACTGTCTTTTTCTAATTAACAGCAAAACAAAATGGTCCTTATATAAAGGTCGCAAGAAGTCAACAACAAGACTTTATTTAAAACACTGCAATTTTAATAGCGTTTGGTTTCAATGAGTGACCATGACAGGCTAATATGAACAAACTCTATTTCACAGTAACCCACGCCTTTGAGGTGCAATTTTTGTTTGCTGTTTGTGACATTTTCCGAGACTGCGTAAAACGATCGCTACCTTTGTGAAATTTATTTACGTTAGAATTATAAACATTTCATTTTATTTTCAATTTTTTAAATTACATAGAACGTTAGACATTTGTATTTTTCTCCTATTAGAACATGAAAACATTTGCTTTCTGCTTTTTTTATTAGAATTCGTTTCGAAGAAAAAAAGGAAAATCTTTAAAGTGAAGTTGCACTAGCCCCTACATAACATACATAACACACACATACACACAAACTTGACAAGATCTTGTTTAAGATTGTTAGTGATGTGTGTAATGTGAGTAATTCGGAAGAGTTTTTGGTGATTTTACAGGTTCTATAAAATTTTAAGACGCGTAAATAATGTGACCTAATACGTTTTTGCGTTTCACCTTGTACTTGAAATGGGAATTACATCATAAAGTATATAACTTTTTTTACATACACAACTTTTTATGATACATTCTGAACTTGACGCGATAACAATTAAAACCTTTACGCTCGTCGAAACGAAATACAGTCCAATAAAACACTTCCATCTGGCTAGTATTACTTGGAAATTATATAATATCAAACCGCTAGGATAAGGTAAGCGATTTTGAACGCAAACAACTTTGGAACTGCCCGCCCCACAGATGTGGGTGACATCTCTTTGATGATGAAAGATAATTTTACATTTTCCTGCTAAGACATCGAATATACCTGTCATGCTCCTGAAATTAACTTCTGATTGCATGATATTAAACTTTGAGATAACACATTTTTCTTCAGAGGCTAATTTAAATTCATATTCAAAGTAGAATTTTTCGAGCAGTGCTGGCCTAGTGGCTTCAGCTCTCATCCCTGAGGTCGTAGGTTCAAACCGCATGTTATCTATGCGCATCTTGTGTGCATTGTGCTTATTATCTACTAGCCTAAATGAAAAAACATACAGAAATCTGAGGCACAGATCTAAAAGGTGTGTTACAGGGATTTTTGAGTTTCATTATAGACTGATCTTTGTCTAAGAATCAAGACATTTGCCTAGCCCTTGCTATACCATGCTTTGTGACTGGAGTTCAGTTATACTGTTCGACTTATGGATGTACTTGTAATGTAGATTACGTATTATAAGTTATGTTCTCTATTATTATTGTTACTTTTAATACTTAACTATGATTATATATTTGATAATTCTATACTTTTTATCGAAATTATTCTCAAATTCATGTCTTTATTATAGTATTTGTTGTTTGTATCTGTCCTGTACAATAGTGTGTTTTTAATTAATATTTTTCTTTAAAAGCAAGTAAATTAATTGTTGCCTGGCGTTTCTCCATAGAGCGCTTTTTAAAGCATTCCACGCAATTCCTACTTCTGGTAGTCTTTCCGAACCGATACCACTTAGAGGCCACCAAGAACACGGTATATCCTTAAAGGTCGGCAACACACTCGCAGACCTAGTAGGTCGCTGGTGTCAAATACTTTGTTCAAAGTGACTCGTGTGTTCGTTAACATTCTGTCCCATAACAAATAGTTGCTTTTGAAACCAAAAACATCAAACTGAAGACGAACTCTCACGAATACGCTAATAATAGAAGCTAATTTTAGTTTATTAATATATAAAATATATAAGATTCTCTCTGAATAAATAAGTAGGGTACATCGCAAAATTTAGCGACTATCTGATGCAACAAAAGTACTTATAAAACTCACGATTCGACCCCTCAACAGCGATGTCTTCGGTCATCGCACCAACAACGTTCATATAATCCCCTTATTTCTATAGAAACTTATTTTATTTAGCCACAATAGGGCAACATCTGCTATTTTCAAAACGATTATACTTTATTATAGATATATTTTTGGGGGTTTGTGATTTCAATTGACAATGTTTTTTGTACAGAGTATCAAATGTAATAAAGGGCTACACATTTACTGGTTAATAAATATTTTTTAAGTTAATAATTTCAAATATAGAACATCACTGACCATCAAATATTCCACTAAATTGTTTTACATTTTTCTATATAAATCTCTTTGGTTTCGATTATAAAGATATGTAATGGCAAAATAGGCACTGTAACCCCAGTTAGTTGCAAGTGGAAATGAACCGGCCATATACTCCAAAGAGATGGTAATCATATCCCCAAGCAGGTTCTTAATCGTAAGGCCAAGGAAAGTTGTTTGTAAAATGAGCTACACCAGTTGATAATTTTTATTGCGTTGCTGTTATTTTTGGTATAAATTGTAGCAACTTGCAGCTTTATTGTAAACACAATACAATACCAACTTGGTATTCACGACTTGGGCAAATGATTGCCATTGTAAAACCCGTTGACCGATCTGAACTTTCATATAGAATACGAATCGACTTGAATTACGTGAAATATAGAATTGTTGTATTTGTTAGCTTGATGACAAAACTAATCAAATTATTGTTCACGTTATGTTAAATAAATTTAGATGTTTTGTTCACCAACAACCATTCACAAGGTCTTTACGCCTTTAAACCCCAATACGAAGTCTCATATGAAATATGACAGCTCTGAGGAGTTTGTCACTATGATTATGTCAAACACAAAAATAATCCCGTCATCTATTTGGCACGTGACACACCCTTGCAGTGCGACTTGCAAATTTAGGGAGAGCTTTACGAGTGCGAAATTAAGCAAGGGATGAAGACATTGCCTAAACAATGTAGTCTTTGGCAGTTGATGTTTGACGAGTTGATTGTTGGTTTATTTGTAGTAACAAATTATTAAAAAATCTTGGAACTTATTTCAGTTACGACGTACTTTGATACTGAAACTGACTGATATGTATGCACTAATTATGTTCTGTTGTGAAAATATATAAATCTGAGGTAAAGGAAAAGAATCAGAGAAGCCAGTATAACGAGATCCATTCTGTTTTTAATTTGTTCTCCACTCTGAATCATACTAGTAAATGCTGATCGGGCTATTTATGAATCAAATAATATATTGGTTCTACAAATAATGTTTTTCAATTCGGAAAGTGTAATATAAATAAACTCAAATATGTTTTGTAACAAACAACATTTAGATTTTGTTATTTTAGTTAAAAATAAGCCCTTTTATTATTTCTTTTATAATCCAAAATGTTCTAACAAAAATCTCTGAATTAAAATTTAAACTAGCGTCTTTTCCACCGACTAACAAACAAATTAAATAAAAACATTAGTTAACACATAATAGATAACTAATAATCTAAAGAATCTTATGTAGGTAATATAATTATTTCTTTGCATGTTTTCCCCCTTATTAAACTAAATCAGTTCTAATTGTTTAGTTAATTAAGTTACTGTTTCTTCTCAAGCGTAAAAACGATTTGACAGAAGATTTACATTCACATAAACATATGTAACGAAATCAATACATCTACAATGTAATAAAAGGCTAAGATAAATTATTTATTATATCAAAGATTGCCAATTTCATTGATTTTTCTTACCCAATACTTTAATAAAGCGAAGCCGCCTACCATCCCATTCAATATTTTGGTGATCAGACATCGTTAGTGATATTTTGAAAAGTTGGGGGCGAGGGATGACGGTTGTCATGGTGATTAATACCCTAACTTGGATCTACAGTCGTGATAGCAACAGGTACAATTGTAAAGGTAGTCTTATTTAAAACCATGTAGTGATTTAACGACGAACTCCGTATTCCTAAAGCATTGAAATAAATTGGCTTTATTTTGTTTAGCTTGTCTTCTATACAATGATACACTTTACACTTTACTTAGCATTACACCCACTATTAATAACGACAACAATTAAGTAATAAAGTACTTTTTAAGATGCTAAAATTAGTAAAAACTGCGCAGCTGTGTACGTTCTTTTGTCGCTTTATTGTCCTAGCCCGCAATAAACTCGACTGTCGGCATCATGCATACGAACTTCCTAAGAAATTCGTTCTTTTGTTTACAAATTTGGATTGCTTGCACGTGTGACTGTTGCTGACCATAACTAATAGTCAACTATTATATTATTAATGGGAGTCATGGATTATCTATACGTTTTTCTTCTCTCCATTAAACGATAATTTCTATAACGCCTTAAATGCACAGCCCCTTCAGGGACGTTATATAGAGTTTCTATTGTATAAATAAAAAATATATTATCTTTATATCGTTAATTTGTACAATTAAGTGTAAATTAATTAATATAGTACAATAAATACAAAGATACGAATGGAATAGGTCAACCTTTATCGACATATCTTTAAGACCCTATCATTATGAGAACATTGTTTTACAACAATTTTCATACTTATCGTAACTTTGTGTATCACGCTCGTAATGGGGTTTAAGTTTCTAGTTCTAATTATTTTTCTTTTGTCTTGTATTTTGTGTTTACTTGTTTTTATTTTTTCCCTTTCGTCTTCGTATGTATGTAAAATTTGTGATGTCATATTGTCTTGTACATAAGAAGGTTTTTTTAATAGGATTAACACATAATAAATAAATTAATAGACATAATAAATTATATCATTTATTGTTAATATATATATATATACACATTATTTTGTTTAATATATATTATTATTTTATAATGTTGTTGAACGTTGATTGTATTAAGAAACTGGAAAATGATACCGACAGTACGTTATCTATTTTATTTATAAATAAATAAAAAAATTGGAGTTTATTTACAAATTCTCTAGCTAAAGCCGTTCATTTCACTTTGTGAATTCCTTTTATGTGTCCCTGGTATATTTGCTGTGTTCTGTGTTAAAGACGTCACTACGGCTTGCTTAACTGCTAATTTTATACTGCTTCTGTGGATAGGATACCTCGCTCTTACAATTTAATTACTAAGATTCATGAAAATATTGATTAATTGCCCAATCTTTCTACTGACTAATATAAATTTGTTAATTACTTAATGAGGTTTAAGTTTTTAATATTCTATTTAGTTCATTTAAAATTGCGTTTTTTTGCTACCTATATTTGTGTTCATTGTATGTTCATGTGCTACAACAGTTAAAACAAACAAGTTTTTCAGATTGTATATTGCTTAATCCTGGACAATACAAACATCTGACAGGAGACAAGTAGATGCGCTGGAAATGTGTTGATGCATGCTAATGCTTAGGATTCCAGCTAAGGAAACAAAAGAGTCTAAGACGGTCACAGGTAAATAACCTTCGACACTTTCTTACCCACTATCCTGAGTTTTTTGGACTGTAACACGCAGAGATCCAGAAAGTTTTAACAAATATGTCGTGGCTAGCAGATTACAGAACTAGAGACTTTGAGGCCCTACTCGCTGAAGCGATCAAGTAAAGGCCCTAACGGGTATCCCCCCTATATTTGCCAGAGACAGGGGGGAGTGGAGGAAGTTGTGCGGCTAACACGACCTTCAGAAATTAAGATCGCTTCTGAAGAAATGTGTAAAATTTGTGACGTCATAATTTATTGTATTCATGTGATCAATAATAATATAAAATATATGTCTCCTCTTATACTTAGAAACTAAAGTCAAAATATTACCGACCGATGTCGGGGATTCATACTAAAGCTTTCATCCTTCATTGAATTTTTTCTAAAAGTAAATTCGCTTCGACGACATTTAATGCTTCGTGTAGTAAAAATCTTTCAATAAACCCGTATTGCTTTTATGTTTGTGACTCCGTCTGAGTAAGCGCTTTACAAATCTATGTATCAAATATTATACACATTAGTTTAGCCGTTTGTATAATTTTCAATAAATGGAATTCATAAAATTTCAAATACAAATTTGACTGGACTAAATACGTTTTCTACAATTGAATTAACTTCGTATAGTTATGTAGTTTTTAAATATCAAATGTTTTGAAAAAAACTATAAAGAAAAAGGAATATTATATCAATAACTTTAACGAGTAATGTTAGCAAGTCGTAAAAATGTATCTAAGTCATACATCTTTATGATAAATTTTGATTTCAGAATGTACGACAAAAAGTATAACATTTATATTGGTAGGGTAGAAAGAGAACTGCTGTGGGAGTTGAGGTCGGTGCTATTCCAAATTACCATTTTTATTGTGGTCAATAACAGTATATGTTAAGTCATTATTGTTCGGCGGTAATCACCTTGATATGAAAAAGTAATAATTTTTTTGTAAACAAAAATAACTACAACAATATCATCATTGGAATATATTCGCTATGCTACTGCTTATTTGGGAATGCAGGCATTCACAAAATCCTCCATTAAATTCATCACAAACTCTTTTGAATTTGGAACACATTTTAATCACGCTGTGACCACGCCCTACGTCTATTTAGCCGGGTTTGTATGTTAATAGCTTGAATATGGCGTGTGATGTCCTCTGACATGTGTCGTCCTCGAAAATTAAGTCCCAGTACGAAGGGTGAATGTTTGCACGCAGAACCGTCAATAACGCAGAGCAATCTTCTCTCGGTTAATATTTGCTGTCGTAATACAGCTTGTCTCTTTTTGAGGTTGATGTGATAATTCAGAAGCGCATAGAAAGTTTTAATTAAAACTGTCATGTGGAACTTTCAATTAACCTTTTAAAATAAGAACAGGAAATCTATAATAAACAGTGCGTTAAAGTACCTACAATTAATGAATTTTCAAAATCCACTTGTGCTTTGTAGAAGCTTTACAATAATTGGAACATTCATCCATTTCAACAACAACAGCATCGGCTTCATTTGCTTTGTTTTTAATATCTGCATTTAATTAACACACACTCTAAGAAAACACTTTTTAAACGGATTGAAGCTATGTATTATTATTATAAACTTATTTATTTATTTTAATTATTTTTCCGACGTTTCGCGTGCTTTACAGCGTGCGTGGTCACGGTGACGGAAGAAAAAAGGTGTTGAATGTCAAAAGTATCACAGCTGTAGAGAAAGTTGTGTTATCTGTATTTATTTCGCCGGAGTTGATATCGACTAAAAGATGATTTATAACAATAAAACATAGCTTAATCCGTTTAAAAAGTGTTTTCTTAATGTGTTAAAGCCATATTAACAAAAGACAATACTAAACACAACGTAAAATTAGTGATGATAACTGTTTATTAACTTTATTACATCTAATTGTGTTAGAAGCGTGCAACAAGCAATTTCTGACATGTCATTATTGTCAAAATGTCAAACTGTCACGTGTCATGGGGAAAAACAAGGACAATGAGTAGAAAATCCTTAATTATACGTTACTGTAACTTGGTAATAAAGACAATTAGATAATGTCATTCGATTAAGGCATGAAAATTAAATTTTCATATGTTGATGATGTTGTCAATAACCAAACAATTTCCCAATATTATATAAATGAATTGCTGTTCGATTGACCTGTTTAAACTCGAGAATGGCTGGAACATTTGTGGAAGTTCAGGGAAGTTGTAATCGATGGGAAACATAAATGCAGTAAAGAGAAATACTATAAACGACTATTGAGTTTTCCATGAAAGTGTGCCTAGTTGGAAATATTTGTTGTCTTTTTTAGAAATAAAACTGTGACTTGGCTGTCATATATGCCTTCAGAAAATTGTGTAATATAGCTGTACTGTGTCCGATCTATCTAACCTGTCTTAAACATTTTCTATAAATTTAAGCACCAGTATTTGTAAGCGACACGAAGTTACTGGGTTATCCAGTAATAGTATTTGAGGGGATATAGGTTTATTCACAATATTGTAAATTTACTGAAATATTATAGAGAAATCGAGCAAAGCTGTGGTCGGTAACTTGTATAATAGTATAATTGGTACCCATTATTTTGTGTGTGTGGATGTTATAACAAACACTATTTACGAACGAACCTAAAATATTCCAAATCGAAATTGTCAAAAAAATGTCTGCTACTTAAAAATGGCAACCAGGCACCGGGCAACAGCAACAGCCTACTGGTGTGTTAAGTTACCATGAGTAGTCAAAATATTTATCTATATTCCATTTCGACTGAGGGTACTTCAAGAAAAGAGCATACCTATTCCTAACGGCAACGCACTCGCGAGCCCTCTGGCGTTGAGAGTGTCCATAGGTGGCGGTAACAAGCCTCCAGCCCGTTTGTATAAAATGTTCTATAAAAAAGGGCGTAAAACGGATAAGATGAGAAAGTGTCCGCCGTGCTGAAGACTCATCTTCAGCTAGACTATCCATATCAAAAACGAAGGGTTACTCAGTTTTGTAGGTTAAACAAATTAAGCATTTTCCCCACCCAATAAAGGAAAAGGGAAACCGCAGTAAATTGAATGGCAATGAGAAATGTAATTCAAAAATTTTTGCGTAAAGACTGGTAATAACGCGGCCCATTGCTTTTTCACTTGGTTACTCAAATGTAGATAGATGGGTTCGGGAAAGACGCCATTGAAGACAATTGTCAGACATCGCTCAGTGTCTTCGCTAATTGAAAATTCTCGCCGACTCCACTTAAATCGTTATTGACAAGAGAAACCACGTCTACATCAAATCTTTTATGTTTTTTATGTATGTAAAGGCGAAAATTAATGGCGTAAGCAACCAATACAATCGGAATATGCTTGATGCAACGATTACACATAAATACACAACATATGATTTATAATAAAAAAACGCGTACTCAAGTTTTTTAATTACTGTTAATGTTAACATAGCTTTTACACATTAAGAAAAACACTTTTTGAACGGATTTAAGCTATGTATTATTATTAAAAACTTATAATTATTTACATAATTTTTATTGGGTGGTCACGGTGACGCGAAACGTCGGTACGTTTTATACAATTAACTTGTAAATGAAAATAAACGGGAAAAAGTTATTAAGTATGCAAATAGACCGAAGACGGTGTTTAAAAATTAAAACAAATCAGTGGCGCTACCAGTTTTTAAGGTCTGAACCTCAGATTTATGTGTCTGGTTCATGGTCATTTACCAATCTAATAGGCAAGTAAGTGATCGCCGACTTCTTTTATAGGTGTAAGGTAAGCCGGTTTCCTCACGATTTTTCTTTCATCGTTCAAGCGAAAGTTAAATGCGCACATAGAAAGGAAATCGTTAAGTAGACAGCCGGATATTGAGCCTACGACCTCAGTGATGAGATTCGCACAAGGACAACACTATTTTTATTGTTTAATAATCTATGTAATAAAAGGTAATTGTTTATTTCCATTGACTAGCCATACACGTTATAACAATGGCATAGGGACACCATGCTGCTTCATATGGGCATCATAGCCAGATGTGACAGACCAGAATGATCTTAACACAACCAACGATATACCAGGTGCAGTACACAGCGTTTGAGAGTTTATCCAAGGCGCAAGTAACTTCCTAATTTAGGTAGGTATAGTCGACTCCTGGTTGGAACACTGGACTACCTAACTACCAAAATTCTTTTATTTTTTTTTAATAATAGCGGGGCAAACGAGCCTGAGGGATGCCCAAAAAGTGCAGTCATAGAAACCCATTTTTAGTGGGGGCGTCGTCGGCCTTTGAGGGAGGAGTGACCAATGAGATAACATTAAAAACTTTATCCTACTGCACCCTGAGTCCCGGACGTTATAAATGAAACCGTTTAGAAATCGTTGAACGTGACTAATTAGTTTAATATCTCATTTGTCCTGAATTCAAATTAGATACTCCGGCGATATTACTGTAATTTTAACTCCATAGTTAAATCAAAATGCCCAAATCTGTGTGAAAAGTGATTGTTACATGAAGGACGCGAAGTCTATGAAGCGCCTCTTTTTTATAAATCTTATTTATTATTTATTTATTAACACTTCGTTACACTACAATATAAAAAAAATTGAACATAATTAAATCAAAAGGAGGGCAACTGGCGGCCTTACCGCTTTCGAGCGATCTCTTCCAGGCAACCATCTCCACCAATCTTCTGTAATTTTAACTCCATAGTTTATTCAAAATGCCCAAATCTGTGTGAAAAGTGATTGTTACATGACGGACGCGAAGTCTATGAAGCGCCTCTTTTTTATAAATCTTATTTATTATTAATTTATTAACACTTCGTTACACTACAATATAAAAAATTTAACATAATTAAATCAAAAGGAGGGCAACTGGCGGCCTTACCGCTTTCGAGCGATCTCTTCCAGGCGACCATCTTCACCAATCTTCTTCATGTTTCAACGTTGTTTATTATTATTATTATTTTTTTCCCAAAAAAAATTCGGCAGTTTTATACACTAACATTATATTTTCTCAATAGGTGTTACCTTCTTATTCCGGGAGAGGAAAGGACGTATTTCGGCGTCAACATCTTAAATTAAAGACAGATAAAGAAAATAAAATTAAACCCCAAACGTAAATATTATCTTGATGTGTACAATAAGCGAAATATGTTTTGTTATTTAAATTTGAACCTATTGTACTTATCGATACTCCACTACAGAATATGTTATTGTAACAAAAATTATTTCGGTGGCAACGCCCATATTGTCCTTGCTCCTGTGACGGCCTTGGGACTCGGCCCTGTATACATGAAATATAAACAATATTCTACATGCGCCTGCGTTTAGATTGCGACAGTACGCCTGGGTGCGGTACTGGCTTAAGTCCTTCAATAGTTCCAAGTCAAAGTCGTAACGCTTTTCGTTCGAGGACACACCGAAACAATATTCTAAGGCGAGTTAATAAACGCGTATTGAAATCTAAATTAAACTCAATTCTACATTAGCCAACTTAATTATTAAGCTAAAAAGTTAAAGTGAAACCTACTGTGTAGTGTACCTTGGGTAACACGATAGGGACTAAAAAAAAACAGAATTGTAGAATTAACTAATAATTATTATTCAAAAAGTTTTGGAATTTCGTTTGGTTACCAGCGTTTTGAACTTCCTTTGAAAATATCAAAATGTATGTAACATGAAGCAACCGCTTGGCATTTATATGAAAATTTCGTATTATATATTTCACTAGCAATTAAGAGTATAGCAGTGGGTCCGAGGAAGGAAGAGGGTGAGAGCGGAAGACTGTGAGGGGCACAGTATGTGTGTAATAGAAGACGCACAATTAAAATTTTCCAACCAAATTGAAGATTATGATTTCTGCAATTTTTATGGACGAACCACTAAATTTAAATTAAAATTATATAAAAAAAAATGTGAGCCGTCACGGGACGCCTGGCAGATGTGAAATATGGATATTATTTTGTAAAAGTAATATGCAGAAAAGAACATTGTGTATTGTGATAGGAACTAAATATGTCATAATGATAAAATAAAATATTACGATTTTTTCCAGATATCGATAACTATTTATTAAATAAACATTTATTTTCATTAAATACAAACATTTACGAATTTATTTCAAATCGTGACTACTTAATTCGTTTAATCAGTGACTTCGGTAATAGTTATATTCGATGTTGCCTCTGAGGACGGTATTACTGTGCCAATTGGTCGATGGTAATTGAAGTATGTTACAAAAGGATTGGACATAACATTAGTAAATTTTAATTGGCTTCAATATATTAGTAAACTCAAGAATCTTAGCTAGTTATTTCAATATATTACTAAAATCGTAAATTATAAGTATCAATAATGAATGTTTCACAATAAATTTGTTTGTTAATTGTTACAATAATAATTATTATTGTAACAATATATACGATATATATATACAGTCTATATGCAGTAGCGTGAAATCGGTTTTGCGTGCGACTATAGATGTGTCACATCAAAATTTGTGCGTGTACTTGTGTAGACACGTAAGAAGTGAAACTTCTTTAAGACCTTATTTTTCAAAAAAATATCTACTATATGCAACTTTGCAGAAATTGGTTAAATAGTTAAATTAGATAAAGTTTAACAAGAGGCTTTTATTATCATAGACATCAATACAAATAATACAATTATTTCATTTTACCTTATTACTACTAAGATTATTACAGAATTTCATTAATTGTTATATAATTATTACTATCATTGTAATCGTAATTTGTGGTAGGGACAAGAAAAAGATGGCGCGTAACGGTAATTTTTTTTCCAACGCCGATTAAGAAGTTTCACTTCAATAATATAGTATTTTATATCTATTGCTAATCGGCTATCAAATTAAATGAAATTGAGGTAGTTGATGACTAATTTAAGAATGATAAACTTTATAAAATTTTGACTTAACAGGTTAAGTAAGCGTTAAATATATTAACGACTGTTAATCCAACCTTATACCAACGTACCTTGCCTTGTAAACTCTTACTAATATGAGTTTAATTATAAATAAAAATATCGCAAATAAATTGTGTTTGATTGGAAAATCGTGCACAAATATTTGTCCTTTTCAACTCAGTAGAAAGGCTTGAAACGAGTCGACTCGAATTAAAATATTTTAAGCAGGCCATGAATATGCGAAGACACGGCCCTCGGCGGCTGTTAACGATTTTCACGTTTTTGCTAATTGCAAATGTGAACGAACACTTACGCCAAATGTAATTGCTTTTAGTCATCCGATATTATTTTTCCGTGACTTAAGTTCGTGGCGGTTGTTGGGATGTTCAAATAGATAAAACACTGTGATTGAACCTAGGTGACAACTGGTAATGTTTGAAAACATGAGCTTGATATAATAAAATAAAATTAGTGTTTATTAATGGTTTCTTAAATCTAAGTGGCTTATCTGTTACCTATAAATAATATATGTTTAGTCAACCTATTAGACATTATCGAAAACGAGAATGTTATATTACAATTTATAATACCAAATTTATGTTACCAAAACTGACGTTTTACAATTAATTGAAAGATGATCGTCAAAATTTACGCGTGTCTTGCGCACCTTGAATGTAATTGCAAGTGCGACGGATATGTTATGATACATACTAGGACATTTGCATGCCTATTTTTATATGACTATGAGCGGATTTTTATAAATAAGAAATCTGAACGTACCTCTTTCTTTGCACATAAACAATTTATTAATAATAATAATACAAAATATTAGATGGCGAAGTACTGGGAGTTTCTAAATAGAAAGTCTTATACGCTTCATCAACGTTAATCAAAATCGAAGTGCGATTCCCTGTATAGCGCAGTTTCGACTCTTGAGAAGCTACGGTCTTTTCAAGAGCGATTAAGGTCGGATTGAGGCGAGCAGAGCCGTATCTATTCAATTAATGAAGTTCGAGACAGGTTTGCCAGCTAATCTAAACTGTATACGCGCGTAATTTTATTTACCCATACATAAAGAAAATATCCACGTATTATACTGTAAAGACTTAAATGAGGCGGTTTGTTTGAATGAACGTGCTAAATATAGGTTCAAATTTATCGAAGGAATCTCTCTTCGACAGCACAGGCAGGCCATGACGTTTCTGTCACCTGCCATTGTCATTATGTCACAGCTTATAAATTCAAAACGTCAAAGTCAAATTTGGGACTGTCAGTCCTAGAAGTTTGTTACTGTTCATAGTCATTATTCTTATTAAAGGTAATTAATTTTAATGTTCCTGCTTCATTACTTAGGTGCCCGTCTTTCCTCACTCCTCTGCCTCCTTTTCATTAATCTATAACCATCTCATTCCGTTATGTATAATATACATATATAAACTTTCTACTGTACTTTCAATAATACTTTCTGTATCTCTATGAATTTCGACAGGTCAAACAATATGAATTTAGTATACTTACTAACTAACTAATTAGAGGAATATCTTTAAAATATTAAGTCAAATTTTTTAATCTATTAATGTACTTATGTTTTCTATTTCATATATTTGGTTATCAATGTAATCTGTTTTAGCTTTGTATATTGTCGGCTATTTTATATATTACGACTACGCACATCCATATTATAAAGTGTTCTTTTATAATATGGATGTGCGTAGCCGTAAGATTATTTATAAATAAATCAATTAACACATTCCGATTTTTCAAATACGGAAACACCTTTAGTTTTCCAATAGCTCCGTTTTAAAGTTAGTAGATTAACTGTATCCAATTAATTGATATACGACTTGACAGTGCCGGAATTGGTGCAGAAACAAAGGTAGGAAAGCCTCTAATACCGAAGTCAGTTCTGTTGCTTTGCACAGCAGAGATTACTGGATTACGGCACTGTGCCAGGGGATTCATCAGACAAGCAATAAGCGATGCCAGTCAATAAATACTGAGCTATTTGTCATTACGTTACACAAAGCTTTGAATTAATAACAAATGTATTGGCCGTTTAATATTTATTTCATAGCTCTGACTTACAAAATGTGTATCGCTCTGTCTTACAATACTTGACCTATGAAATTATGTTATTTGTATAATAGCAATGCATAAAAATATATTAATTTCATATAGCTAATTGTATTTGTGTAAAAAGCTTGTAGTGAATGGACTAAATACCACAAATATAAGACTTATATGTCTCTAAAATAATATGATAAGAGGTAATAAAGTTTTTTTATTTATTTTGTTTTACAAGCAATGTATAACTCTACAGGAAGCTTTATAAAGATTACTTAAGAGATTTTGTATTTGTCTATGTAGGCTTGTTCGAAACTAGTTTGAATCTTAAACTACATCTTATAGTGCTAGTAAGTAGTTCTCTGTCATTCATATGGGTTTTTTTGTATGTGTAAAGGCAGGAAGATCACCTGATGTTAAGTTAAGCCCATGGACATTGCTAGAGGGTTCGGAAGAGCGTTGTTGTCTTTAAGAATTGCTACCCTCTTTTCTTGAAGGACCCTAAGTCGAATTGGTTTGGAAATACTTCATTGGACAGCTAGTTCCCCATAGTGGTGGCCTTAAGTAACTTAAGAAACGCTCACTTGTGAAATGATGGACGTCGAGGTGTTGCGGATGGTATTCTGTATTCTGCCTTGACGTCCGATGATGAAACTCAACTCCTATGAACACTCTCCATGGCAAATGCGATTTATGTGATTAATCATTTATTTTTGCTGCTTCTGGTCTTACATAATCTGTCAGCATAATCAATAACAAAGCCAATATACCTAGAATAAAGGTATTTTTTTACCTTAACTATTTTAATTTCAGTTCAGTTTGAGGTATCGTAGGAAATTTACCATTAAAATATGTATGAACAATAATGTATTCACAATGTATAGAGACATCTGTATTAATCTTTCGAGAACAGGTATAAAGCTTTCCGGCTATAGTGGGCTTTCGGAAAAATTCAGAAACACTATTAAATATTCGGACATAAAATCTGAATCCGGAAAGCAATCTCGCCAAATGGGCACCGCTTAGCAGCCCATTCCGCCTTCTCGATGCATTTCCGAGTGGAAATTACAATCATTTGTCGAAAGACCGATGAACACAGTGTTAAATCTTATAAATGTATATTTGAAGACGATTTATTTCGATGTACGTCTTTATAGACGCTGTATAAAAAATTACCGTCACATTTTTCGGTTACGCGTCACATAATCCGTTACGCGTGAGATTTTTCAGTTTCGCGCCATCTTTTTCTTGTCCCTACCATGGTTTATTCGAAGAGATTCGAAGCCATTAATAACAGAAATATATAATAACGATAACAATGATATTACTAAGTCTATTACAATTCATGTAATACTCTATTTAACCAATTTGATTAAAGTTGCATATAGAAGATCAAAATCAAGTCATAAAGAAGTTTCACTCCTTACGTGTTTACACTAGTACACGCACACATTTTTAATATATATTTCTTAATTGCATTTTCATTCCTATCAGTCCCACATAACGCAACCACCGTGTTCATTAACTAATCACCAGTTAAGAAAACATATAAGAACTTTTATTATACATTGGTAATCAATGTTTACAAATACTTATTATCTGTATTGGAATTATAATTATATATATTATCTTTATTAACTCAATAATATAATATAAAAATTGACCAATTCACTTGACTAATAATGTAAAATTTAAAATTTCTTTAAAGACAAATTTGCGCGTGTGTGGCAGAATATGGGAACTTACTGTTGTACCACCTTACACATTTTTGTACCTTATTCTTTTATTCGGTTACAAATTATTGTAAACTTTTTTAGAGTTTGACTTGATTTGGAGTACGACTTGAAAGCCTTTATCATTGGTCCTCAGCTCGGTAGATTTATGCAATATTTTAACGGAATATTCAAGGTTAGATTCCCGTTAAAACGTTTGATAACATTAACCACTGATAGTACTAACCAATAAAAAACAACGCAGTCATACGAGAATGTTGCACGGAAATTTAAGGGAGTGTTTATACATTTTAAGTGACCATGAAGTTCATATTTTAAGCCGTCTAATTCTCATATACCTTTTATTTTTGAGACTGAGTAGATCGATACAAACCTTTCGCATTCTCCGTAAAGTCAAAACAAAAATATCACGTAATATAGTTTTTAATTCACTCAAAAATATTTATTTATTTACTTCTTAACAATTATTTTTATTTTTAATTTTATTTAATTTAAATGTTTTTTTTTCTTCTTCATTGTTTACACTGCTAACATTTACTATTATTATTTGTTTCTACTGAGTATTAGATTCTTATTTGTTTTTTCGACTGAAGCGCAAACTAGCTGCTGTGGTCTCTAGCAGAATGACCAGCGCTGTGGAACAACTCTGCTCCTCAGCTTAATGCTGAGCCAGGGCCAATTGCAACCACAGCATACACGCATTACATAATTAAAGCTTTTTCTTTTAAAAAATTGTTTTTTTTATTATTGTTATTTGATGTGT
This sequence comes from Pieris brassicae, assembly GCF_905147105.1. Classification (NCBI taxonomy): domain Eukaryota; kingdom Metazoa; phylum Arthropoda; class Insecta; order Lepidoptera; family Pieridae; genus Pieris; species Pieris brassicae. Next base: position 3,161,135 of record NC_059674.1, on the reverse strand, counting down.
TTCTGTGTGTGTGTGTGTTTGTTAGTAATCAATATTATGTCTATTTATATAAACACAATAGTTGATAAATAGTATGTTTTGTGATTGTTTTTGCGACCTATAGTTCTGAAAGTAATCTCAATACTGCGCAGGCAAGTTCAAGTAAACAAACCATTTTAAGACGCGAAGTGCGTCGTTAGTATGATCTCATTGTAGGATACAACAAATTAGAGGTAAGGAGGGACCTTTATATCACATTATATTTTTATGAGGTCCTTAGAGGTGGAGTATAACGCGGAAATGTTGGAGACATTGGGGTTGCGAGTGCCAAATAATCACACTCGGCCTGGTAAGCCGTCGCAATTGCTTGCAGTGTCTCGGGCTCGTACAAATTTACTCTGAGAACCACCATTTACGCGTGTCTTGCGCACCCTGAATATTATTGCATGTAAGACGGATATATTTATAATTAGTTATAAAAAAGTTTATGTTTTATGTTTCTTATTTTGTTTATAGTGTTTTTAGTTTAATTTAGATATATAATAAATGCGGCTAATAAATGGTCTATCCAATCAGATATTAGATAGCCTAACGCTAACCAACTTAAACAGTATATTAAAAACTACAGTAAAACCCGCTTAAGACGATTTCTCAGGGACTCTATCAAAAACGTGTCTTAAGCGAGAAAGCGGATTATGCGGGATAGGAAAAATAAAACGTACTACATACCATTATGTATTATGTTCTAATTTTGGTATTTATGGGTATTAAATTATACATTTATGAATTACATTAAATACGTATTGTAGTTATAATTACGTTATTTAAAATACTCACTTATTTTGGTTTGACAGAAAGATTTAGATGCATTAGCAATTATAACGATTTTTAACATAATTCAACCTTTGTAGTGCATCTTCGCTTTGATCCAAAGGAGCTAAATAGCGTCTTAAATTATTAACAGCTGATAATGCCTGGTCGTTTGATGCCTTTAACTGAAGTTGACTCATCTTCGTCTTCATCATTATCACTAACGGCCTCGTTTTGCGAGTTATTTACATTCTCAATAAGATCTTCAATTGATTGAATTTTGTACGGTGCTACATTATCATCAATGGCAGAATATCCAGGAGAACCCTGCAGTAACTCGGGTTCTTCACGTGCGGGCGGTGGGCCTTTCTGGGGGTAAGGCGCCGGGGAAGGCGAGGGAACTTAACTGCCAGCGTTAAAGGTACAACATGGTATAACTTTTAATTATTTTTATTATTACTATGTAGGCTAAGAAAAATTTTTAACACTGTACATTTATGTTTTATAATTATATTAGTATTAAGTTAATAGGAAATAAGGAAATAAATAAATGTTGGTTATGATATTGCTATATCACAAAATGCTTTCTCATTACCAACAACTTCTTTAAATTCGAATCGTCCATAAATCCGATAGTAAAAGAGATCCCTACAATCAAATCGAGAAAGTAAAGCTTATTGCTGTGAATCGTAAGAAGTATCGAGATAAAAGGGTTTGCGACTATGAATAATAAATATTGTAGAATATTGGACACATTTCGTTAAGCGTACTCGTTGTGAACGGATTGGATATCTGAAATGATTTTTGAACCTATATAAGATGATAGTATTACCGTCTAAATCAAAATCAGTCTTTACCGAAATAAAACTGTCTTTACCGAAGAAAGCGTGGACCTTTACTTCGTATTTCGCTTACTCCAGTTAGCTTTCGGACCACGACCAGGCCGAGGTTCGACTCCTGCGGAGACGCCCTTGCGCTAATCGCACGCTCCAGTCCGGCTGAGCTCCGCTAGCCAAAACAGAACGAGCTGAGCTGTCAAGGCACTTAGCAAGATTCCATTCCAATAAAAATAGAATTACAGTATTTGTACTTTATCTATAAGGGTAAGTTATATTTATCAAAGCGTAGTTTTCTAAAAAATCCAGCATGGATCTATATCCATACTAAGCGCTATCACTAGCTGCTATAGTGGCACCAGATTTTCTTACTCTAGCAGATGGAAATGCGGGTACCACGCTTAGTTGGAAAATAATATTTTTAATGAGTTTATTCGTTGGATGCAGTCACTCGGTTAAAGATATCAATTTGTTTTTAGATTGTCCATTAACTCAAAAAAGCTACTATTTGGACGCACGGCTGACGGGCATCCATCAGAGTTCAATAATCAAAATCTGTGATATACAATAAAGTGTAGCCTTAGCAACTCTCATCCCTGAGGTCCTAGGTTCGATCCCCAGCCACCAGTGGACTATATTCCTATGTCTGTATTTAACACATACTCGTGCGATGAATAAAAAGCGAAAACCGGCATACTCAATAATTTAGGCACAGATAACTGCTTACTTGCCTTATAGAAAAACGTTCACAAAGCAGGTACAGAAATCTGTAATCTAAATAGTTGTATAAAATAAAATAAAAATAACAATCCGTGATGATACCATGAAAGGCCTTCGCTACAGATTCGATCTTTTTCTTTGATTATTTTTTATATCAATGTCGGCTATCAGCCTTTTGTTCCCACCTCAGAATTACAGCCAGAATTTAAATATGGAACTAGGTAATTGCGTGACGTTACAGTAGAAATCGAGGTTGTAGCAACATTTAGTAAATAATAAAGATTTTATAGTATAATAAAGTTAATATGCTATCGTTACAGTAAAATCTATCCCTACATGGCGACAGTATAAAGGTTAATAAAAATGCAAGAAACCGGAAATGAATACGACTACGTATCCAGGGAGGTGGGGACTCGACCATACAGTCTATAACAGGAAATGCAGTTACTATATTTCCTCCTCGGGAAAACTATTTTAAATTTTTAAGCTTTTCGACTTTGTAGACACTAAAACGAAATTGTATCTTGAATTATTTTATACATTTATATGTCGAGTGGCAACTGCGTGACAATATTTGCAAGAGGAAAAAGAATTATTCGATACATTTAACTAAATAATAACAAGTTTGGCTGTGTTGTGTCATGTTGTAAAAGTACATACTTCAATGTACATGAAATAAACTACATATATATATATTTTTTTAATTAAATATATGTATAAATTTGCGTGTAAATCACTTAATATTTAAACTGAATATAATTAAATCATTGCCTTGTGCTTTGTGTATGCCTAACTACGCGATTTAAATTAAGAATTACAAATATAGACAAGTAGTAGATGGGCATGTTAATAAATAACTAAGTAATTCGTTAAGTATAGTTGAGGCGAAAAGAATTCGAAATTTAAAATAGTTGGTAAAGCCGTTTTCTTGGTCCCTTTTTCATTATTTTCCCTTTCACTGTTTATATATTTTTTTAAAGTGAATCTTCTTTATCGGTGTTGGAAAAAAATTACCGTCACATTTTTCCGTTATGTGCGATCTACTTCTTGTCCCTACCACGGTTGATTTGAACAGTTTCAAAGCCATTAATAACAAAAATATATAATAACACACATATACGATAACAATAATAGTAATAATTCTATTACAATTAATGAAATCCTGTAATAATCTTAATAGTAATTAGGTAAAACTAAATAATTATATTATTTGTATTCATGTCATAATAAAAGCCTTTTATTAAACTTTATTTAATCAATTTCTGTAAAGTTGCAAGTTACATTTCACGAAAAATAAGGTCTTAAAGTCTCACTTCTTACGTGTGTTAGTACACACACCCATTTTTTCGCACAGTGGATGCCTGGAACAGATCGCTTATAGGCCGTTGACCTCCTTTTTATTTAGTTATTTAAATAATACATATAATAAAAATGATAATAATCAACAAATCCTACCACTAAACGTTTAAAGTACTAGGCTCCCATCTCCAATGAAGAGTTACACTTGATTTCAAAGTTCATGAAGTTTTTATATAATCAATAGTGTTAGCCCACAGCTGAAATCACAGTATGAGTGCTTAAAGATATTTTCATCGTGAACGCAATAATAAGATAGCCTTTCATTATTGACGTTTTCTTCAAGGCTTTAAGCAGACACGAAGCCTTTCCATTTAGCGCTTCTTGTTTATATTACGTTAAAACAACGAAGCTATAAACCTAAAGGTTTAACATTTCAAATTAGTCGAGGTTTATTACTTCGGCGTGATTAGTGAAGCATTATTTTTCATATAAACTCAATGCTCACTGATTCCAAAGGAGGTGTTTGCTAGATTTATTACCTTCCATTTCGATTTGTTTACTCAGTTGTTCAGATCCAATTACTTGGCACTGTTTCTGTACTTAATTAAAGGGACGCTTGATTACTCGCCCGCTGTGGGGCTTTATATAATTGCTATTGTTTAGCAAATGAAGACAAATGAAACTTTAATTTAATGACACTGTCTCATTCAGACGCACGGGAGAAGAACTCTCGTGTTTGTACCCGAAGAGCCTTGTTTCAAGTTTAAATTAGACGATGTTGCGGCGAGACGCGCGATTATCTTTGATTGGAAAATCTGTGGATGATCTGGCCCTTTTCGTTCTATTTTTAAATTAAACCTTCAAAGTACTAATGGTTATTAATTCTAAATTCAAATTTATACTTCAGAATAGAACTAATGGTCGCTAAATATTCACGAATTCTATATTTAAATTAAAACTACAAAGTACTAATGGTTATTAATTCTAAATTCAAATTTATACTTCAGAATAGAACCAATGGTCACTAAATATTCAATAATTATATTTTTAAATTAAAACTACAAAGTACTAATGGTTATTAATTCTAAATTCAAATATTTACTTTAAAATAATACAGTAAAATCGCAAATTCTTATTTTTAAATTAAATCTCCGAAGTATTAATGTTATTTTTTCTAGATCAAATTTTTACTTTAAAATAATATTAAAAATAGCTTATTCAATTTTCAAATTATTACATCAATTGCAAATAATTGCTTATTCCATTTATAAATTACATCTTCAAATAAAAACAATTTCTTTGTAATTGTATTAATTGTGTAAAGGCCTTATATTGCTGTATTTTGCTAGTATCTATGAACAACAATTCTCTGGAAAATCTATAAGTATTATACTGTTGAATTATCACTATAAAACTTGTGTCTAAATAACTAAGCCGTTATAATTTAAGCAAATTATTAAATTAAATTGGGTGACGGCGATTACTTTTGACTGAACAGACGATTGTCTCGCCTAGACTTGGGCCTTATAATATACTAAAATTATGAATTGCAAACCGAAATTAGGCTATCTGATGAGTTAATTATATTTGAATTTCAACTTCATTCCCATTTTTCGACGAAAAACTGCTGCTTTACAACTGTCAAACTGTCAATTACTCTCGTGACAACGGTAAAGATTTTTTTTCCATTTGCTAGTTATACTAATTAATTAATAAAAACACAAAAATGTCATATGACGATAATTGTAGACTTTTCTATTCTTTCTTTTTTGTAATCAATCTGTTTTGCAGGTAACGACAATATGTTTACCATAGACAATTTTATAATGTTGCGTCCTCAATGCACAGAACATTATTACATTTAAAAAAATTACTTCTCTGTCAATTAGCAGTCGATTATACATTTAAACATATGATATTAAAAATAAGTAAGTAAGTAATAAGTACTTTAAATAGAGATTTCTTTCGTATCATTAACATTTCTAAAAACTGTCACTTGACATATCATATATGTCAAGCAATGGCGATGATGACAGCAGCCATTGTCATTACACAGAGCTCATCAATGAACAATATTAAAGTCTAATCAGTTTACAAACCTTTTAAACTTGTGGTTTATTCCATTTGACAATATTAGGAGATCTACAAATTACCGACTATTTGATAGTCTGTAGTAATAGTAATTTCATGGTCACGATTATTTAAAGTAATTTACTATATCGGAACAATGGCGTTAGTGTCAAAAGCTATTGTCATTATAGTTCAATAACATCAAAGTCAAATCAATTCAAAACATTTGTTTATATGATTTGTTAATCTATAAATTAACGATCGATAATGATAATGATTTCATCGTCATTATTATAATTAAAAGTAATTTATTTTTAATAATATTTAAGTTATAATTTGACATAGTTTCTACGACTGACTTTTGACCCTGTAGTCAATTCGGGTTAATGAAAATACAGGCACTGGTATGGTGTGACGCTTGCGCTAGTCGCGGGAAAACGCAAATTTCGGCCGAGCGTTCGCTTACGCTTTCGCGTTCGAACCAAGCAGAAGCCTTTGCTTGTGGACTTGTTTGTATCCGAGGAAATTAAACGACTGATGACTACTAACTAATATAAACTCCTGTTTTTGTTAAATATCAGACCGTGTTTTCTTATTAATGTTCCCAGTGCGTCTTTCCCTTCCACTTTGTCTCTCCCACTTCTTCCGTCAATTGTCTTTGTTATTCCATTCATCTTACCTCAGGAGTATATAATTTGATCGATGAATTCAATTACTTACAAAACATTTTTGTATAAAGATACATGTATATATCTCACCTTGAAATATTGTAACTAATTAACAACACATAAGATCTAAATTTAATATTTTATTATTATTAATAAATCCTTCATTAAAACCTTCACGGTGTAAGGTCGGTGATCTCTAGAAAAAAAACACTCACTTTACCATCATATTTTTTTATTATTATTTTAATTTATTGCATGCTATTTTTAGTTGTATCATGTGGTGAATCGATGTAGAGATACTGCATCGTTTATGGTTGAGGTGTAAATGGCAGTCTGTAATTCTTATTATATTTGGTACTGGTTACTTTATATCAGTATAGATTAATAATCCTGGTTCACGTGCGTAAACCAAGTGAGAGGAGTTTTTAAACGATGTGCATTGTCCTTCTACGATGTTTTTTAACAAGTTTGATTGGACCAAATATTCAATTTGCTACGCTCAAAGATCTTTGCAGAGGCATAACTCGATTCCCTGCTAACCGGTGAGAGAGTGGCCTACTTTTAATTGACCGTAAATGGATTTGGCTGCAAGCGTTATTAAATTACGACAGAGCATCGCTTCGTACGGCAAAAACGATACAATAAAGTTATCTTTCACTTAGTTATAAAACCAAAATACTTTGAAGGTTTGATTTGATTTTAAAATCGTTGGGTACCTGTTACTCAGCTACAATGTAGCATCTAATTGGAAATTGATTAGATTAATTGCTTCGCTATATACAGAAAAATCCCTCTGTCTAACATAGTTATATGTTTATCATTAATAGTGAAAGTTATATTTTTTATGGGACAGGGAGCAAACAGACAGGAGGCTCACTTGTATTGAGTGATACAACTAACCACAAACACTTACATTGCCGGCTGTCACTGACGGCACGAATTAGTTCCGAAATACATATGGGCAACTGGTTCCACATAGACGTACTACTATGTACTTGAGAGTTCTTATTTTTACCTGTTTTTCCGATTAATCATAGACCGGAGTGATTTTTTTACTTGGACAGTATCGTAACGTATACAAAAGACGTTGAATTCAAGCATTTTACTTGTGCCTACGTGTGATAATAACCAAATATGTCGTACGTTTTAATAAAACACTAACTATGATATACTAAATATGACCCTTAGGGAAAGATTGTGTTTCCGAGGCATTAAAATATTATTAGGAGTAAACTTTATGGAGCAAGTTAAAGAATTATTTCAATTTCAATCCCTGTATGAAATTAGTTATTAATTGTAGAAATGGAATTAAATATTCAATCAAAATGTCTCAATTTCTCCAAGAGCGTAAATCATAAGAAGTTTTTACAATTAGTCAATTTACATTGTAATAAACTCACGTTTTTATCCGTTTAATAAATATATGAATCGCGCTACAACCTTTTTAGGTCTGGGCCTCATATTTCTGAATTTTTTCATGATCATTTGTAAATCGAATAGGCAAGTAGGTGATCAGCCTTCTGTGGCTGAGTCACGAGGTCGGCAAGCCGGTTTCCTCATGATGTTTTCCTTCACCGTTCGAGCGAATGTTAAATGAGCACATAAAAAGAAAATCCATTGGTGCATAGCCGGGGATCGAACCTATGACCTCAGGGATGAGAGTCGCACGCTGAAACCACTAGGCCAACACTGCTCACCACAAAATTTTTGAACAAGTATTTTATAGAGCGTCCGAATTACACTCGTTGTTACACTGAAACACTTTTATTATTTTCAATTTGATATTAATTCTTTTGTGTTAGTGTGTCAAAATTCCCTCGAATCTTTGGAGATACATTTTGTGTTTATTCGATAGGTGTGTTGGATTCGTAAGCTTAATCCCTTAATCTTATCTTGGGTAGGCTACTTTGGTTGGATCGTCTTTAATAGTTTAATAAAATGGACTTAATTGAAAAATTAAAGAGTTATACTCGTAGTTTTATTTGAAAAAAGACAACATAGAAGTACTTTGAGCCTATGAAAACGTCCTGTATTGTATACTTGGTGGTGCTGCAGGACAAATTATGCTGAATATAATAACGGAAAATATTTGTTTGCTTTTTCATTTTATTATAACAATGCTTATAATAGATACTGTGTGAAATAGTTTTATCAACAATGTTGTTTATATAACTAGCCTGGCCATAAATACTGTTACGTAAACTTTATTTTTTTTCAACTTTTTAATTTGGAACACGGTCTTTCGATTTTGCGCAATTTCACAAATTTTTTCGTGATCATTATCAAATCATAATATGGTATGGGGTGTTAAAGAAAATAGGATTGCAGTGATCACAAGCACAATGTGGGTATTCGACCGTCGGTCATATTCCGGACACTTCAAAAGCTTGAAGTCAGCCGTATGTTCATATATCGCACTTTCAACAGACATACAACAACACTTCATCTGTCGAAGACCAGAAAAGAATAGGGCGGCCGCGTGCTGTTAAAATTACAAAGGCTGTTAATGCTGTTAAAGTCAGAATTCGCCAGAAACCCCATTAGGAAGAGAAATGAAGATTACCGCTAGGACTCTAAGCCGGCCTTTTAAGACTTGGTACGCTCTTTCCTCGAAGGACCCTTAGTCGAATTGGTTCGGAAATACTGCCTCGGGCAGAGTGCGTGGCAAAAACTGCCTTAAGAAACGCTCAGTTGTGGAATGACGGATGTTAAGGTGATACGAATTGTATTTTGTATTCTGCCTTGACTTCCGCTAATGAAACCCAGCTGCAGGTTAGTCCGAAGAACTCCTCTGAACACTCGCCATGGTAAAAGAATGTGGCGTTGTGATATGCCCAGTGAGAGCCAAGTGGTTAAGTGTGACTCGACGATGAAGCGAGGCAGTGAACTGCCTATGTACAGAAAGAAATTCATGGATTCTCAATATTTTTTATTTATTTATTTATCACCACTTCGTTGCATTACAATATAATTAAATGAAAGGAGGGCAACAGGTGGCCTTATTGCTCGAAAACGATCTCTGCCAGGCCTATTTTCTAATACCTATGAACCAGAACTATTTTCACATTTTAGGCCCAAAAGTATACTAAAATATGATAATGTATTTTGATAGCTAATTATTTTAAAGAAAAGTTACACAGTGATTCCAGAATTAATTCTTGAGATTCGGTGTAAGCTCAAAACAATGCTGTATTGCTTTTTACGAGATATAAAACCTGTATATTGTCTGTCTTCCCTGTTCTAGCAAAACTCTTTATGGATAAAAGAGTATTCTATTCCAAATTCAAATTAGAAACAAGCATTCGCATCACAAATGAGTCGTAAAACGCATTTAATAACAACTTTTATCTTGATACATTTCCTTTTTATATCTTTGACCCCTTAACACGCTCCGAGGATAAATCTGTAACGCTAACTAGGGTCTCACGGATTTTGTTTATGACATAGACAGTGTCACTTGTAAGTCGCAAACTTTGTTGGGGCTAGGGAAAAATATTTCTTGTAAAATCTAACGAAATATGTTGTACAAGTATCAGAATCCAGGCATGATAACGCACTATATATCATAGTATAATAAAAAGGTTGCGATGCCTTATATCCGCAGATGTATTTGCATTTAGACTGTAGTATAAAATTGGGTGAAAAGTATAAAAAACATTCTAAGAAGGAGTGAAGTTTTTTTTTTGTTTTTAATAAACTGACAATTACTGGAATGAGTTACAGAATTCTATTAAATATAGAATGCTTACTTAGACCTGTGTAAATTTAGGCAATTTATTGTAAAACTAGAATTAAACAGTTCTTTTAATTATATGCTTAGTTCTGTGTCAATTAGGCTTGTCAGACTAGAATTAAAGTTCTTACAATTATATAATGCTAACTAATCTCTCTTTAAAATAAGATATTTATTGTAAAATTAAATTAAACAGTTTTTTTCGATTATATAATCCTAGGTTATTCCTGTGAAAAATAGACACATTATTTTAACTATGTTTTAATATAATTGATGTGTATGTGTGTAATTTGTGAATTAAGAAAAAGTAAACGCCCATTCCAAACTGGGACAAGCCGCCCCCAGTGTCTTAATATATTAGCTAAATTTATAGATTAACTAAAATTACAACTCGGTCCTCATACACTAAGAATGCATGTTTCTTTACTATTATTATAGAAGTTATGTACTGAATTCGCCTATACTGAATTCTTTTGAAATTTTGTACACATAAACTTGGGAATATTTTGATAAGGTTAGCTGTTGCTAGCTTTGCTGCTGTTGCTTATATATAATAGCTTTATTTTGTAATACAAACACTTATAGGAAAAGTTTCCTCCAAGGCATTCCACAATTTTTAAAGCGATATTAGAACTGTAATCTTACATGCCTACGTTCGCCGGGTCAGCCATACAAAATTCACATTAAAACGCCTTTCCCGTGTAAGGTTCCCTAACTCCTACCCAGGACGTAGGTCATTGTGTAACCGGATACATTCAGGCAACTTCGCAATAATTACATCAGGGAATACAAAGTTTGCCGTACCTTTTCCGCTCTCACACTGCACCTAGGTAAATAGGAATTTTAACAATACCTAAAGTAAATAATTGAGTTTATGCCGTGTCACTCCGGTGGGTGCTTTTACTGAATCAAATTCATAAATTCAAAAGGTATCTGTGTTTTTAGTTTGCTTGGCGAATGTTTATGTATAATAGCTTTATAATATAAACACTTATACAAATCATAAAATATTGTATTTATATTTAACAAGGGTAAAGGCCTTGAGCAGTGTTGGCCGAGTGGCTTCAGCGTGCGTCTCTCATCCCTGAGGTCGTAGGTTCGATCCCCCGGCTGTGCACCAATGGATCTTCTTTCTAAGTGCGCATTTAACATTAGCTCGAACGGTGAAGGAAAACATCGTGAGGAAACCGGCTTGCCTTAAACCCAAAAAGTATACGGCGTGCGTCAGGCACATAAGGCTGATCACCTACTTGCCTATTAGTTTAACAAATGATCATGAAACAGATACAGAAATCTGAGGCCAAGACCTAAAAAGGTTGTAGCGCCATTGATTTATTTTTTAAAGGCTTCATAGAAGGCATTCCATAATTTGCAATCTGTATATAGCGTAGATTTTTCTTTTAGATCCGATAATAGGGAATTGAACTGGTAGAATTTGGTGTTTTGATATTTATGCATTGATTTTTGACGGGTATCTAGGTAATATCTTCAAAACTCACTTGCATACTGTAAAAGATAACCAATGTTATGCCATTAGCATTTAACATGTCTATTTTATAATATAATAGTAACGAAAAACAATGATGTTTAGAGAATATGTGTAAACTGCAGCTATTTAGTAATGCATATAGTACTCAGCGATACTGTAATTGTTATGGGTTAATAACATAATAATAAGACACAGATAACATTATTTGCATTTCAGTTATGTTTAATGGAATGGACGCAAAAATGTTCTCCTCTATGCCCACTAGAGGTTTTTATTTTAATATTATGGCAATAGTTTTGACTTTATGCCAGTTTCAATTAAAGCCACTTGAGGTTTAAGTCACTTCGAACAAAAGAACCCGGTAAGTCTATTTTTAAATTTAGAACTAAAATGCTATTAAGTTCCCTTTGACTAATAACAGTGGATTCACGTTCGAAATTCAAAAATTTAAACTGTACAGTAATGGTTACGTTTTAATTCACCTAACAAAAAGTGAAGGACATGATAAAAAAGGAATTACAGGGGTAAGGGCGTTTTCCGGGTTTCCGACATCAACACATAATTCAACGCGAGATTAAATGCCTCTTGGACTCCCCACCGGAACACCAGCGCTACATTAGACAGGCATGGCCGTGTAAAGTTGGACTTTTCACATACAATTTACTGAATATTATGTATTTTAGTGCGTCCATTACGTGTAGTGAAGCCGGGAGATTAAATTTGTATTCCGTATACTGGTTTTAATATTTGTTGAACTTGATATAAAAATTTCTTTATGCATTATAAATACTATGTCAAAGCAATGTTTTTGTACAATTTGGAATATGTACTTCATCTGGCTCTATTTTTCCGGATGTTATAAAGAGCAATTGGGAACGCGTGACTTTCCTCCACAACCTGTATTTTACGTTCCACCAAGTTCGATAACTCAGATTACTAGTATTGAACTATTTAGCGAAGTATGTCTCCTAGTGAGTGGATTATACATGACTTTAGCAGATCAGAGTTAAGTATTCATATTCAAACTCAAAATCATTTATTAATTTAGGTAACACAATGTACACTTATGAAAGAAATACATATTAGATGCTTCTAATTTTACATTTTCTACCAGTTGTCAAATCAAGGGCGTAATACGGACGAATAGCACTGGCAATGAACTCTCCGCCATAGTTTTTAATCGCCAAGTTTTGTGTTTTACTAAATGTTTGTAATTAGCTGAAACCATTCACCATGTTCCACGTGATACCTTTAAGTAATTAACTATAATATAATATATATATTTAAAAAATCAAGATTTGTCCAGTAGGCATGGTGAAATAGGAGCACGCACTTACATTCTCGTGGGACCAACACGTAACTACAAGAGCCATGTATACAAATAGAGCAGTGCTGTAGTAGCGTGTGACTCTCATCTTTGACAGAAGGTTCAAACCCCGGCTATACACCAATGGACTTTCTACACTCGCTCGTACAGTGATGGAAAACAACGTGACGAAACCGGCGTTAGACCTAAAAAGTCGGCGTATGTCAGGCACAGAAAGCTGTCATCACCTACTTGTCCATTAGAAAATACAAAGGATCACGAAACATACACAAATCTGTGGCCCAGAACCTAAAAGGTTGTGACATTCATATACTAAAGATCAAGTTTTTTTTTTATGTTAACACTAATTTCACTAGTGTTATAAAGACAAATTCATTTATAAATCAAGTTTACTACAGAAAATGATATATACTTCAATTACCTCGCCTGTATATATATATATGTATATCCTCACCTACCTAGGTACCTTTTACACATCTATATCTCAAAAACTCTTGAACTATTTTGATGAAACCTGAATTGATCATAAAGTTGGATCACCCCTCTTAATATTTAGCTCTGTGAGTTGTGGACCATCCCCTTACAGAATCTGCGCCTGTGGAAGCCTAGATACATCGTGATACACAAATATTACCTGATACCAATATTCAATACATTGAAGCCGATTCAATTTCTTCCTTTCAATATACTGACTCAGGCATTAGAAACCTTCGCACAATTAATACGTAAATAGGTTTTTGTATGAAAAGATAAGTACACTTTTTGAACTAAACTTATGTACCGTTCGTGTAGAATGTGTTAACTATACGTTTTGCATCGAAAGATACCATCGAGCTGTCGAGAACAGTAATTATATTGAGGTTACGAAACGAAGTACTTAATTCAAAATTGTTATAGAATCTTTATTTCTGTTACAACTTCAAAACAATTTTACAGAAACATTTATATACCGATAATTAATCTCCCTGTACCTATTTACAGTTACACAACACAACACATACAGAATAATATATTAAATCATGAAGTTACATGAGAAATTCACCGTGGTTTATATGTACATACGCAGTCTAGTTTAGTAGCGCGACACATGCATACAAAAGCAGTTTTACAACTTACTTTTTATATTGGTTTAACGTTAGGCTATCTAATAACTGACCAGGCAGTCCAAGCCGCGTAGCAAATACCTTAACGTTGTTTGTTCTCGACGTCATGCTCAACCCGTTATTTCATGTTACCTCTAAATCATAAAGCATGAAAATTTCTATAAATTCACGTACAAAATGTTGTCCAGACGCTAAATTAACTGGACGCAACACATGGTTATTATTACATACAGGGACATATAGCAATGCCGGTATCCGAGGTCCTATTCAACTACAGCTATTGTACAGTTGCCAAGCCCCGACGAACACACACAATCAATGGTAGATTTGCGAACGTAGAGCGGTGCACTCAAATTGTACGTGCTTTACCGAGGTAGATTATCATCATAATGACTGATTACAAAAGAGGAATCCTCTATAGGGCACTGTTATTAGCCGCTTGTGTCGTATATTGATTTCATATACAATAGTGAAGGGTGAATCACATATTGTAAATGTCTATTAAAAATTACGCTCCTTTCTTATGGACCCTTAGTCCAACTGGTTTCATAGCTAGTAATTGAAAGTATTAAAAAGTATGGAAGATTACATAGTAAATGTCAAATAATTATGCAATATATCAAAATTGTCGTCGTGTAAGAATTTCAATCAACAAAAATTATTTAATGATAATAATTATATTGAACTAGCGGACCCAACTGACGTTTTCCTGTCTTAACTACAATTATTGGTTTCGAATTGGTATATTTAACCAAATTCTTTATGATATGAGAAATTAATTGTTTGTTTTTCTGGCGCGAATAGTATTGTATATAGTAAGCGCCTTTGGGGGTGTATAAAATGAGAATGTATAAATAAAATTTTATTATATAAAAAATACGCAATAATAAATGAAATTGCCACATGAAACACCCGAAATTTAGGCTTCTGTTGACAAACTTATTAGCACGCATTACCAATCCCGAATCACGGCAATTAATAATCCGATTTGAACCCGATGTAGTTTAACATATGCGGGCTCACATTTAAGACAAATCAATGGAAGCTGTGATAAATTGTTACCCTATCACGTTAAAGCGAGTGGGATAATGATTTAATACTGATGGACGTCGAAATTACTAAATTGGATCTACACTACAACGTCCGTCGTTCTACAACTGAGCGTTTTTAAGGCAGTTTTTGCCGCGCAATACGCTCACGAAAAGAGCGTAACAATGCTAAGTCGGTAACACACTTGCAATCCTGCTACAGTGTAAGTCGACGTTTTTCAAGGCACTATGTCGAAGCAGCTGCCCACTGAAGTATTTCCGAACCAATTCAGTTTAGGGTCTTCTAAGAAAAGAACTTACCAATTATTAAAAGACCGGCAACTCACACGCGAGCCCTCTGGCAATGGGTGTCCATGGGCGGCCCATGGGTATGAAATTATTATTTACATTTATTTAAAAAACTATATTTTATGGATTGTAGTCATAATATATAGTATGACTACAATATATATATATAAATTAATCACTGGCTTGACCGATCTTTATGAAATTTTCTGTATGTATTCGGTAGGTCGTAAACTTTTATTTCCCTGAATAAGTGTTTTCCACCCCAAAAACGTTAAATTTTCTGCAACAATTTTTTTTATTGTGTAGCGTTCCAAATACATATATGTATTATATAACTTTCTCTACCATAAATACCATTAGTCAACGATATTAGTAATATATTCTATATACGTAGATACTCAATTGCAATTGCAAAAGTACCATGATACATAACCAACGACGAAGTTCACCAACACCTTGAAATGAACACAATCAAAAAGGAAATCTGAAAACTGACAACTTAATACAAAGAACGATTAAGCTGGGTGGCAGCTGCTGGGAACGAACTTGCTTGCCAACCATAGAACAGTATATGAAAGTACTATAACATCACCATATTCTAGAGCTAGAAGACGTTACTCTAGGCAGTAGATGAGTGCATTCTTCCAATGAGAAACTACTCCACATGACAGTACCACAGCATCGATTCGCTCATACACTTAGGGATAATAATACGCGCAGAAGAAAAAAAATATTTTGAATAAAATATCTTTAACGGTAATTATTTGCATGATGTCTCAAGAGCCTGATCGCGTTTAATAAGTTTAATTTAAATTACCTTAATCAAACAAAAATACAACTTAACTATGCTACTCTACGTTAGGGATTAAAAACTAATTTATGCTTATAAATTGGGATCGAACACGAAGCCAGGTCAAAGTTTCCTCATCAAAGTTCACAACTGGCAGGTTATACCTACATTGACAGGAATTTAGCTCCCAAAATCACTGAACTTGGGGCCATACCAAACATATCAATATTGCATAATTCACTAGACAACTCTCTAGTAATAGCCAAACTTGGACGACTCGGTTACGTACTAGTTCGATGCAATTGACGTCAATAAAGTGATCTCCTAATGTTTGTCGTTGCAAGGAATGGAATGTTTTTCAGATTTCTTACTTATGTTTTGCATTTATGAATTCTCTATGCCGCCCATGACGCTACAATTATTGTTATAATATGCAATTTGGTGATCAGCCTATGCCTTACGCCGTCGGCTTTATAAGACCGAGATCGGTTTTCTCACGATATTTTCCAGCGAATATTAAATGCACATATAATTCCATTGGTGCACAACTGGAGATCGAAATTACGGCCTTCACTCATTGAAATTCGGATTCGAGACTTAAGTATGACTACTTAGCTGAGTCTAATCTTTTGTAATTTGTCATGGCAACCGCACAGAAAATGAAAAATAATTTTCACGCACATTCTCTGAGTCGAGCATCTCTTAAACACTGTGCTTTTTTATAGATTAAATCTTACATCACCTTTAATACCTACAGTATAGTCATTTATTAAATTGATATTTTCGAAAGCTTTTAAAAGGGGATGTCACTAACGCAAAGGGTATAATTTTTTTTTAACTCAACCCTTTCTCCTTTGTGAATTGATTTATTTAGCTAATTTGTATTCTAGGCACATAGTTTAATATTTTAGGGTTGAAACATAATTGGATGCACAGCGGCTGCATTTGAACGCATCCTTGAGTTGGCTACACGCCACGGCTTTGCATAATTTAACGTTTTTCTAATATATTCGAATTCTTAGTATGTCTTTTGCTGTCAGCATTTTTGTAACAGAATAGATTTAAGAAAGACATTTTGAAATATGAATGAAATGCTTTAAAAAGTAAAATTAATTGATATTAACTGCCAGTTATACGAGTGCCAATTATAACAAGTCCAAAGTTGTTCAACAAAATGTATGTAACGAAATAATTACGTTGCCCCTCGTTACACCTTAATGGAATTTATTATAACAATGAATTAAAACAAATAACGTTAAACCTCTATCAGCAATAAACTAAGTCCGCAGATATCAATAATTATAATCACAAATATACGTGCTAAGTGCACGTATATTAGAATATATTTGCAAGAACGCATAGAAAAATAAAATATGACAAAATTATGAGGTACACGTTAGTCCTACAGATTACAAATTAAAAAATAATCTACATAAGTTCTTTGTGCTGTAGTAGTAGTATTCATATTTCTTTTTTACAACTGGTTCCGGCCATAAATAGTGTACCATAAAAACTTTTTTGTTTTAAACTAATTGTTTGTTTTAAATAAAGAACACGTTTATTATGTTGAAACTATTAGATTTCCCGCCATTTTACATACGTATTTATCATCGTATTCATTTGGATTGGATTTAGTTGTCGAAATAGAATTTTCGTTTTGCTCAATAAATATGTTATATTATTCTTATTTCATCTTATTTGTAACCAGTCTGGCCATAAATGATGTAACCATAAATTATTTTTGTTTTAATCACTTTATTTCCATTAGGTATATCAAAATCTAAGATTTACAAAAACTACACGTAGGTATAGAGTTGCTTAAAACAAAAGCGCATCGCAATTAATATATAAAATATACATTTCCTTTAGGCTTGTTTATTTTGAACGATCATAATAACACATTTATTTAATTAAATTATTCATAGCATAGTCCGCCATTATCCGATCACATGGCAGTCGATTATTGCAGAAAATCTATTATTCATGATTCCCGAAATTGATACAGATAATTAATTATTTTAAAGGATATTTAGGAATAAAAACAATGGCGGTACGTAGAGTATATACTATTTGGTTACTAGGCTTATGCCTTAGTAAATATTTGAACTCCATAATCATAAACCAATAGCACTACAACCTTTTAGATCTGGGCCTCAAGTTACTTTATCTGATCTGTGAACATTTTTAATAGGCAAGAAGTCAATCAACCCTCTGTGCCCGACAGACGCCGTCGACATTTTGGCTCTACGGCATCCCGGTTTCCTCATGAAGTTTTCCTTCAGTCGTAGGTTCGATCCCCGGCTGTGCACCAAAAAGTCGACGGCATACTTCAGGCACAGGAGGCTGATCATATATTTGCATATTAGGTTAACAAATGAACATGAAACAGATACAGAAATCTAAGGCCCATACCTAAAAAGGTTTTTTTTAAATAGCCAGTCTCAACAGAGATAAACCGCCCTATCTGAATGCCTGGGAACTTAAACTAATATTATATAATACAAGGGATTGTTGGACTTGTGGTTTCGGAATGCGACTCTCATGCCCTAGCCATGAACGTCGGTTATGCACTGTGGACTATCTATGTGCACAGTACGTAAGATATACAAAAGTCTGAAAATACATTGTCCTTTAGATGTATTTTATTTTTATTAACGTATTCCTACAGCTACTCATTAAACAATGCTCACTTTACATCAGGTTAGCCTCCTGCCCGTTTGCCCCCTATTTCATATTAAAAAAAATATTCAAATAATTACATTATACACAAAAGCCAAAAACGAAATACACATTCAAACATAAACATAAAGCACAGTTTTACCTATTTATACAAAAAATATAACAAAGTAGAAATTAATACTAAATTCTAGATTATAAGTTCTAAGTTTCATTGATCATTATAATAAATATTTAATATAAAGGAATATAATCTGTATGTATACCAATATTATTAAAATGAAAAGGTCCAGGAACTACGAATTAAAAATATATTTGTGTGTATATAACAGTGCATGAAATACGAAATTATTAAAATCGTATTTATCGTTGCCAATACTCAATTTACCTGAGATATTTTCCTGTTCTACATTTTCCATAAACTAATTTCCTCGGCAATATTGGTCTTGCGACAGTTCGTAGGCACGGCTGCCTCCCTCAAAAAGAAATTCATCGGATCGGGCTTCGAAGACCAAATCAAATCATCCGACCTTATCTGATTTTTACAAGAAAACTTGCAACTGAAATTACTTGTGTATTTATTATTCTTATTTACAGACGCAGCTCTTATTTATTTACTTCGTAATCGAACAAAAAACAATTATACTAAACATATGGCAAAGATGGAATTCATACAACATGTATACAAAAAAAAATTAACGTTTAAAGAACTTTATTTCTCATTATAAAAAACGTATTTTATTGACATGAGACACCTTAATATATACGAGATACACGTCGCAATCAGCTGTCCCAATTTTAGTCTACTAGACTCATTCTGATATGTTTCTTTAATGCTCTTTTGAATTGGTTAAACGCGCTAATGTTACGAATATTAGACGATAATTGATTATATAATTCCACACCTTCATACTTAATAGACTTCTTCAAATAATTTGTACGCGACTTCGGCAATATTGCGTGTATAAGCTAGGAATGGTGCTATAAAAATATAGTTGTTTAATCGTCATAATTTTGGTTTCTTGATAGATTTCATTGGTCTGGGTTAATTTTTTTTTTATCTAAATAGAGCTTTTATTAATTTATTTTGTTGTGTTTGTATGCTAGAAATTCTGTATTTGCATGCGGTATGCCATATTACAATTGGATAAATGTGGCTTGACTAAAAAAATATAAATCAAATGACGGAATGCATTTTGATATTGACCAAAATCTGCCTATAAGTGATTTTAGTTTGGTAATTATGTGTGATATATGAAAGTTATACTATATTAAATACGTAATACCTAATTCGGCTGTGCTGTGTGATGGTGTGAAAGTGAGGGTGGGCTCATGATGCAAATGATTTAGAGCTATGGGTATACTTATTTCACCTTTTAAGCAATATATCATAACTATAATAACTGTCTTAGATATACATGTTAAATCACAACGATTTGTAATCAATGGATTAATTATTATCAAAGTGCACTGCTACAATGCTGAAAAACTAACTAAATAACATTAGTTTTAGACGATACTTCGTCATATGTACATTGTTACTTGTAATTTTAGTTTTGTTTATTTGATTATACACTATTTGCCCTTAGTAATATTTTTTCTTACTAGGTTTTCTATTTATATATTAGAGAAATATCTATATTCACTATCCTTACAGACTATGCCAATACGATAAGTCAGGAAAAAACTCATAATATACTCAATATCGTTACTGTGAACTCACTCTGCGAACATATATATATGTTGATAGTGTCGTTGACAGAATTCAGTAGGCGCAACGTTTTTGATAAAGATCTGTGCAACAGACTGGTTCTAGCCCTTGGTATCACATAAAGTTGACCTTCACAGTCACACATATCCCATAGGTACAAAGAAACCCTGTTCTTGGAGTGCACTCGGGTTGCACACTACAAGACTTTCAGTACGCAGTAGACCGACTGTCCCGTCTGGTTTCCAATTAATTGTACCCTAAGACAAGAGCAAGAGTAGCTTGTTAGCATGTCATGTATGCAACTAAGGATTAATAAATGAAAAGAGTTATCTATAATTAGCTAAAAAATACAATTTCATAGGTTCAAATGTCACGACAATTGAAGTGGGGAGTCGAGTTTGTTTTAAAAGGTCGCAGTCTGTTGAAAAATAATAAATACAAACTACATATAACTACAAAGGTTTCGTTAAAAATAGCGCGCTGTACATATTATTATAATTTTTAACTTTTGGCTTTCTCGTGGGTCGCGACATATAAATGGTTGAAAATGATGCCTTAGACATGCACAGATAGCTTCCTACAGTTAAACAATATTGTAGTGATTTGCACAGCGATTGAGGTTACATCCCCTAGGCTACCCTTGCACAAGGGGAACTTCAATAAAGGATATGAGAATTTACTGTTTAATCCACTGCAGGCCAATTTGTTAATATTTTCATTCAATCCACTTAAAGGTCGATACGTAAAGCCTCCAATAACATCAATTTGTTTTATTCAAAGCTTTTTCTGTTTTCAGATTCAGAGCTTCAAAGTTTTATTTTAAACTTTAATATGAAAGTAAAACTAAAGAATATTTATATTCATTCATAAGACTATCATTTGTTTTTATAGGATAGGGACGCAAACGAGCCTACTGTATGTCCAATACGGATCATCGCAGCCCCTGGACATTGGACACCCATTTTAGTGGGTACGTTGGCGGCCTTTGAGGTTTAATATCAATGTTATTTTAATGGCTTGGTTATAATGCAGTTTCTCCTTCTTCTTCTTATAGTGCCATCTTCCTCGGTTGCCGAGCTAGTTTAATTTTGGATGCCGCGTTTTTAAACAATGACTTGGTGCTTTGACCATTGCCTTAATTTTTCCAACCAGGACGTGCGTCTGTGGCCAGGTATTCTTCTACCTGCCACTTTTCCTTGTATGATTAGTTGAAGGCGCTCTCAGTTTTGCTTACAATTTTTTTTTTTGTGTGAACATATTATGATATTAGTCGTTCAACGTCTAGGTGGAAAGTTTTTGGTATAGTCTGTGTTTGCACCTTATATACATTCCTTTTATATAAACTATGTATATAATAAGAAATAAATATAACGCGATAATGATAATACTACCGTTTTGAAACGGGTTTCACCAGTAAGCAGTATACCTTAGAAAGTTTTAGGTATAAAATTATCGCTTTAGATAAGTTGACTTAACTATTATAATTATTATTGAAGAACTCGTAAAAAAATTAGTCTTTATGCTATTTATTTTAGTAACTTATTTAGAATGTTTGTGTGCTCTATATTCTGTAGATAATAGGACGAAAAATATAAAACTTTTAGCGTAGTTTTTTTTATTTATATAATCTTAATGATAACCATATGTTTTAATTAAGCACAGTTGTAATTTATAAAAACTTTAATAACCATGTAGAATTGGTGTTGTTTCATAAATTTGGGTGTGTCCTATATCAATTACGCTAAGCAAGAAAAATTGCCGTCCCTTAAGCCTATAAGGATTTAATTAGCAGGTATATTTTATGGACTTCAAATGTCCCTTACCCCCAGTTTATATTAGTAACTTTATAGTTAGTGATACGGGCATCGTTACTTACTATAAAACTGTACTTATTTTTTTAGTTTGAGGCACTAATTTCTTAACTAATTAGATTTTTTGAAGTTATACTTCTTTTGGCGCGTTAGGGAAACATGATGAAACCGACAGCCTGAAGTTAGCGTAGTGAACATTTTAAAATAATATAACGAAATTTATTTAATTATGTAAAAATATTTTTGTGATATTTAAATAAACCTTATTTATCTAGATAATGCGTTATAATAAAACAATGTATTAAATACCTTTTTTACATTGTTAGTGTCGTTTTTTCTGCAAACGTAGAATAAGGCAAAAGATACAAAAATTTAAAAGATTTTTATCTTGTTAAGCCAAAGAAGTATAACTTCTAACGCGTGTACACACACGTTTTCTTCAAATAAGTATAAAACTTGATATGGCAGCATCTCATCGTTTATTAACGCATTTTAAAATTGATCTTGTAACATCATTGCCTTTATAAAATGGACGTCCACTTGTTACCATGGTAACAGATTTATGTCTACCACCGCATCTTTACTCCACGTGTTTGTATAAGTTAGTTAATTCTACGTTGTAGGTGAAAATTTTTAAAGAAATAAATTGTCATTAATGATTTAATAAACATTTTTACAGTCATAAATTAAACACATTATACTCGACATTTCGAGGGCTTTTCAGCAATTGTAACATTAAAATGCAACATCAAATTTTATCTTTATATCAGTTAAATACATTTATATAAACCTTGCTTATATGCGTATATATATTTATAGAATAGCCAAAACAAACGGGCAAGAGCCTCACCTAATGTTAAGTGATAACACCCCTGGAACTTATATTGCCAGACCCGTGCGTTGTTATCGCAATACTTCAGTGGGTACATACCGTGGTGGTGTGCAGAAAAAACGGACTTAAGAAAAGCTCAGTTGTGGAACGACGGAGGTTGAGGTGATGGAATTTCGTACTCTACCTCGACGGAGGATGATGAAACTATTTAATTAAATTATCCACCTAATGAACTAAACACTGTACTGTTACGAAGAAATATTTGTTGGCCACAATGCATCCAAAATAACTTGGACCGCACGAATAATTTTCCGACTATATTTCAAAGCGCCTATAAATCATTTACGCTAGATTAAATAGTAGTTGACCTCCGTAACACAAACACCATTAGGTTGTAAAATAGGGGAAGAAATTTTCACACTTGCCTTTTAAATTTTATAAATGAGCTTTAGACCCCTTCTTAACTTAATATTGCCGTATCACGTAAATTTAAACTAAACAATAATGTTACTCTGTGGTTACACTAAGAAGTGGATATTATATTGTATAACCTGGAGTCTAAGTTCAGAATAAGTAAGATAAGAATAACAATAATTAAAAAAATACATTATAAAATACAAGTTACAGGTTGACGTAATAAAGTTAATATTTATAATTTGTTTTAATTATAAGATAATTATAACTACTCAGTTCTGGTGGGTACGAAATCAATTTTCTTAAGGAGAAGAGATATAGATATGTAGTATGTTTAGTGAATTTTTGTATGTGATTATATATGTAATAAATCTTGGTCACTCCTCAAGCAAGCGTTTCAGTGTAGTGTGTACACAATTTTAAAGCGGCGAAAATAATCTTTGTCGAAGGAGTCATGTAAGTTTGGGGTAGATTATTTAACTATTTTTTAAAATAGCAATCTAAATGCAACATTTCACATAATAATTTGATATTCGTAAGGCCATATTATGAAATGCCTAGTGGTAATTACATGGTTACGTCCGTGCAACTCAAAAAACCAAAGTCATTCTGAGCAAGTATATTTCAAATTTAGAAGTTTTTGAATTTGGAAAGGATATGCAAAACAGGAAGAAGCCGCGTAATGTAAATAAGATTTTAAAGATGGAAAATTGCTCTAATGAAAGTCAAAACTCTGTCATTCATTAATGTGCTAATAATAATCCAGCGGCGCCACAAACCAAAACGGCAGACATTTATCCATCATGTTTATTTTATAGACATATCAAAAGTGATACATGTCATTTTTGGGTATACCACGCCAGTTCAATCACGAACTTAGCCTTCACTAGCTGCAAGTACGTATTGCGAACATAGAAAGAAAATTACATTAGTGCACAGCCGTGATTTGAACGCATGGCCGGATGAGAGACTTTCTTTTATAATAGGAGGCTCACCTGATTAACTGATACCGCTGTCCAGGGACACTAACATTGCCAAAAGGCTTGCAAGTGGGTTGCCGGAAAACGATAAACCTGAAGCCACAAGACCAACATGGCTACAAATGAGCTATACCCTTAAATTACGAGTGTATTCTGTCACTTAAATAAAAAAAATCTCAATCAATCCATATTACAAAATATTCATTTGAATTACATTTGAACATACATTTCCAGCTGTACTAGTCCGGAGAGTCTACTAGTTTTCTACATACAGAATACTTAACTTGTATTCAAAATCGATAAAATTATTTTGTAAGGAAAACTTTGACATTTGGGGCGGGTACACCCCGGGGAAAACAAACACAACGTCAGTGGTGACTCAACGGTTTATACTAAAACATCTATAGGACAACCCACCCTCGGTGACTTGGTTGGTACCCATTTGGATTATTCTTATAAAAGTAAATTGTTATTTGCGGGTAAATAAGTATTCGGTATGTAAGGCAAGGCAAGGCTATGGAATCTGGGATACTACAAAAAAAACCAGTGGTCTACATCATGTTCGCCATGGGTTTCTCAACCGTACGAACGAAGATGCACACATAGACAAACGTCCACGTCCCTATGTAGTAATGTCGGCGGTGTTACAGGCACAGAAGGCTGTTCACCTTAGGGATGACGGGCATGATGATACCATTCCAACACAACTATATATAACTGCAAAATAATCGAACTACATATAGTTGCAGTGTCAGTTTAGATACTTCAATCGAACGATGTATTTTCGTACAACCGTTTAGTTTCAATGATTCTAAAGAAGCACCGGTCTGGTTTTTCTGTACAAATATCTGTCGTGAGTATACATTTACTTGAACTACTCGTTCATATATGTGTACAAGTTCTCATTAAGATAAGAGTTGAATAGAGTGTACCTGTCTCTTGTCACTTGTGATTTATAACATCTGAACAATAGTATCAGAAGTGCTAAAACGATGTATAAATCTGGATTTACTAATCACGATTCTTTTACTACGACTAGGGTTCAGACATCCCTGGTCTTGCCCAAGCGAGTGTTAATTACATACAAAGAAATTTTGCACAGTAGTATGTACACGAGTAAGGAAATATATTAATACATTTTATAAGAAATATTCATACGATCGCCGTTATGTGCGTCATCCTCGCATCACCGTCACCTACTTTGCATGATAATCGAATATCCACAAAGTAAAACAAAATCTCCACATTAATATTCAGCGGTAGGGACGCATCGATTGACGTTTAACATGCAAATTGCAATCTGAAAATCGGCTAAAATCTAGTAAATACATCCATAACAGTTGCGTTATATGGGTCTTGATTTTACAATTTCTCCCTTATCTATTGAATTTTTTTAGAGAAATTTGTCTAACGAGAAACTGTTTGGGTGACGTTGGGTTTAAGGCTTAAAAGAGTATTTACTAACCCCTATGTCTGTCAAAATCCCATACATTTTTGACATACGGTAGTGAGTCTTAACTATAAATATGGACTCTGAATCTTTAAAATCTTTTTTTCTTTTGAAACTCATTGTGAATACAATGAACAACTTACGTTTCACCTAAACAAGCGGTGTTTAAAGCCTAAAGGTCATTTCTAAAAGCCGGCAGCGCATTCGCGAGTTCTCTGGCATTGAGGGTCCATGGGTGGTATTACCCCTTTTCTATAAAAAAGAAGTAATAAGACATGTTAGATAGGTTCAAGGACTATTCACTCAGCCTCCTAATTGCTTAACTAAAATAATTAATACTTATAAATACACGCTTTCAAAAAATAATACATAATTTATATGCTAAACGAATAAAGGCCAAATCGGAATTAAGGAAGATTTAGGACCAATGAAATTGAATAGCCAGGTGTTTCGACTAAATGCGTTCACATGTATTTTTGAAGAGATTTATTTTAACAGAATACTACTTTATTGGACGTTTTTAATTCGTTTGTGTATTGTTACATAAAATACTACCCGATAGAGGTTATTCTGTCTTAACTATGAATATTGATTTGAAATTGGTATAATTAACTAAAAATGTTTTATGATATACAACATTCTTTGTTTATTTTTCTGGCGCGTATATAAATAATAAATACAAATAAATAATTTTTTGGTACTCCGATATATAACTGCCCATTTGAAAAACATGGATTTTAAAGATTAATGCTACAAACTGTAATTATTTATATGTATTATTATATTATAATAACTCCGATCGAGACATTTATTTTAAACGATTTCATTTTCCTTACAATCTCTTTGACGATATTTGCAGCATGCATTCTGTTAATGTTATGTCAAACTCCATAACGTTACATCAAAAACTTTGAATGATATGAAATAAAATTGCTATTCTAACAAAAGTATTCTTAAAATTTTCTAATTTTCCGCGCAATTTTCTTATTTTTTTCTCCTGACAATAACAAACACAACAAAAAAAAATTGCGTAATCGGTCCAGCACTTCACACATGAACCGTGACCAAGGGAAATAGGTATTCATTTTTATATATAGAAATATATAAATGTATACAATTATTCAAATCAATAAAATCTTATTCACAATAAAATGTTACTTGTAATTCCTCAGTATTTAGATTTCAAACGAATTTAACTTTTGTAAAATTTTAGTTATTATATAATATAATATGTCATATCAATTTAAACGTTCCGAATGTATGCAAATATGTCTTTTATATAACAGGGGCAAACGGGCAGTCGTGGAATGATGAACGTCCAAATGTCGGGTATAACTGTATTTTGCCTTGACGTCAGATGATTAAACTTTGTGTATATTATATATTGTAGCTTACTATCCTATTGTGGTTGTGTATAAATATGCTAATGCATAAAAGTAATCTTTTAAATATAAATAATCGGTCTTATTGCGAAGTAAGAAACACACACTAAAATGAATAACTTTCAACTTATACATTGATTGTTATTACTTCTAAATAAGTGGTTGACAGAATGGTTAATAGAATATCATGAATCTACAGCGGGATAGGGGGAGATAAGCAGCCGCATAAGAGACTCGAGTGACGGATGTCGAAGATAAATCAGCTTTCAGCGCTGGTCCGGAGGTGACCAGATGCGCCCTTGTTCAAAATATATATTCTAAACCGACAATTGATACATCTAAGTCCCAAAAGCTCATTAATGTATGGTACATATTTTGTAAGCCCAGTAGTAAATTTACTAACTGGTATCGTGTATTCTTGCCTCAAAGGTTTTCAGAAATATGGTATTTATGCAATACAGACATTGCAATTTAAATGCTGGAATTTTATTCGCGCTAACAAGAAAACTTGTGAATATTTCAATCAGAAAACGACAATCGCGGTACAAATATAAACTGGAAATGATTCATTTCGTATTTCGACACACGGTCCAATTGAAAGGTCGGCTGCGAGTGACGTGTTTTTAATTACCAACGACCTGCCTACGACCACACTGTCGCATCGGAATATTGAATTTCTATTGCGGACGTTAAATAAGTCAGGAGAAACCGCCATTGAGACAGAGTATGTGTGGTAATCTGTACAAGCATTCCTAATTGTACTTCAAGTACTTTTTACGTAAAATAATTGCTTGAATGGTCGCTATACGCGTATACACTCCAAATACTTATTATATATTTAACAATTATGCGTTTACTACTTTTGATCTAGTAAATCTGTAATAATGAGTGAGTCATTAGTACTTAACGTTTAATAGTCTGTGTTAGAATTTATTCGGTCGATGCGAAATGATAAGCCTTTATGAATTACTAGTAAACACAGGAAAGGAATTTGAACCCATAATGAATGTTTTTAAACTATCAGCATATGCTTGAAGAGGCAAACGGGCAGGAGGCTCACCTGATGTTAAGTAATACCACCGCCCATGGAGACTCTCAATGCGCGAGTGCTTTAATGAATGGGTACGTTCTTTTCTTGAAGGACTTTAACTCGAATTGGTTCCGAAATACTTCAGTGGGCAGCTGGTTTTACATGGCAAAAACTGCCTTAAAAAACGCTAAGTTGTGAACGTATAGGTGATACGGATAGTATTTCGTATTCTGCCATGACGTCCAATGATGAAACTTTGTGTATTCTTACTCTATGGTATAGTGTACGTTAAAATACATTTATTTTGGAATTTTTCCACACGTTGAAATAATTTTTGATATTTTTTTATAATTGAAGACTCGATGTTTTTTCCCTTCGTTTTTATGATTGCCTATGAGTGCTTGTCACTTTGAATCTTCAAATCACTTATGTACCAATGTATAAGTGTAGCAAGTGTTGGCAAGCTTTTGTAAATAAATAAATGCTTTTCATGAGACAAACATTAATTTATCTGCTCTCATATTTATCATAGAACATAGTAATTAAGTTATATGACACCATATTTCCAGCTAATATGCTATTAGTGGTAACGATTAGATCGTTATGACACATTTTTTTCTATATTGCTTTCAGTAGTATAGATATTTAGTTTACACCAATGAACTTCTATAATAAGAAGACACAGTTCACCATCATTACAAAGATTTATGTGGTATCGAATAGAGATCGATTTCAACGCTTTGCAGACCAGCTTGACGCGGGGACTTTGGGGCTGGGTCAACACTCAAAACCTGCTGATGCTGTAGAACCCTCATACTAAAAACAACGACGGCGTTTGACGTTTTGCAGACCAAAGACAACCCAGCCCAACATGGAACAACCTCAGCATAGACTACTATTGGCTCTTAAAGGTATAGTTTAGATTATAAATCAGCGACGTACTGCTTGGGTATTGATTTGCGAAAACTAACCACTCGAAAACGGCACACGTTCACAATGTTTGAAAATAATTAATGAATTGCATAAACACTAAAATACGAGCCTGACGACCCGAGTTGGTGAACTTGGCCGCAGACGCACGTCTTGGTCGAAAATCAAACAAAAAATCCCACGAAATCTAGTTTTTAACCCGCCCAAAAATAATTCTTAACAATTTTTCTTATTTTTTATTTACTTGTACAGAAGACTTCTTCACTTACACTCTTAATTTTCACTATTGCTATTATTACCTACTTGTTTGTGTCTGAGGGGTAAATTAACTGTTGTGGTCTCTGGCAGAATGACCATCGTTGTGAAACACGTCTGCTCCTCAGCATAATACTGAGCTAGGGCCAGTTAAAACACACACATAACACACTTAAAATATACCTTAATATTTAAAAAGAAGTTATTTCCCTTCTTTTTTTTGATTATTATTTTGTGTTTTTCGTGAGTTATAAATGATGTCTATGCCTAAACCTTAGACAATGGTTCATATCATGTAGTCATAGAACCTAGTCATTGTTTAGAAACGGGTCATTAAAGTAATATTGATGATCGCCAACCTTCAAAAGGAGATGGCACTCTATGAATATATATTAACAGACGTTTTAAACGTCCGTTGAGTGAACTAACAAATGGGTTGGCTTCACGTGAGTTCCTATACTGTAAGTAATAGTAAATAAATATTGTATATAACTGTCTTATATTTTTGTAATTTTTAGTATGTATATTTATTTGTATGTGATGTAAATGTACATAGTTAGGAGTTATCTGTAATGGTAGATTTGGTAAAAAAAGACTGTTATCAAGATTTTTAAACGATTCTTAGTCTACGACTCCGTCAAATCACTCAAGATCTCGACTCAAGCAAATCGAGTTACCTGATAGCTTATACCTGGACGGAAACACAGCACCATAAACGGTGAGTAAATATATTCTTAGTTAAAGTCTATTTACCTTGTACTAAGACCAGCCAAACATTGTTCGAAATACATGAACGGCTCAAATATCTCCTCCAACTACAATTTCGTTCCATTTGTCGGAGAGGCTCTTGGGCCATGGGGTCCAAGTGCACCAGCGCTAATTAAAGATTTAGTTAGATAGGTCCGGTCACCCCAAGGCTGGTGCTTTTCTCGCTCAACAAATAAGTATCGCAAAGCGAGGAAATGCTGCCAGTTGAAGGTTCACTGCCACAGGGACTAAACTTTTTACATTTGTTTTAAATTTTCTTTTTAAGCATTTTTATTATTAATATGAAGGTTAAGAAAATTGTAAATACTATATAATTGATTGTTATGTTTAGGTTTTATTTAAATAATTTCCTTTTTATTTCATAAATTTTGATCTATATTTTCACTCGGTCGATCGCCACCTTTGATCTTGCTTTGATGTATCACTTATGCTAGACGCAATTTTATTTTGATTACCTTTTTGCCAATTATATTTGTTAGTTACATCCTCAATTTTATAATTGTTTACATTTACGTATTGTTCCCAAACAAATTTTCTCCATATACTTTACGTTATCACGTTAAGAATATATGGAAAACAGATATGTACACAGGGCTTATTATTTTAATATAAAATTCCATGTTTTGTTGTACATAATTTCTATCATATCAAGTATTACATTGCTATCATTATTGTTGTAGACTTTTTACGTGCTTTCTAAATTTGTATCTAATTATTCATTTGTTTTCTGTAACCATTTAATAATGAACTCAACAAATAACAGTCACATGAGGGGTGTGAAAAATCACAGCTCAGAGTGTTTAGGTAAAACTGTACTCATTTTAATTACCCAATCTTGATCGAATCTCCGTGCGAGCTTGATTGAATTTCCGGGCTCGTATTTGCAGCGGTGGGCGGCCCCCTCTCAGCTCAGTGGCCTGTGACGTCACAACGCCGATTACATTTTTTATTATCCGCTACAGTAAACGACCACTAATGAAGTCTAGTCGTCAGCTTTTTGTTTTCCAGGAAAACTGTAATAAAACTCGCGGCTTTTGCTGGTATTAATATCCCTTTTCTGTGGACTGCTTGTACAGGTATTATGATTCCTTTTTATGTAGACTAGAGTGAGTATTAGATAACAGATAATTTCCTGTTGTTTATATCAACCCCAAAGAAAACAGTGTAGGCCTAGTAGCTTAAGCGTACGAGGGCGTAAGTTCAATCCCCGGCTGGGATTTAAACGACTTTATATGCGCATTTAGCATTCGCTCATTCGAACAAGAATATAGTAGTGAGAAAACCGGCATGTCATCCAAAAATGGACGACATTTGTCAGAGAGACTGATCACCTACTTCTCTATAAAGGAAACATGGTGATGGATGTAGTTTGAGGCCAAGACAGAGTTGTAGCACTACGATGCTACCCGCCAAAGAAATGTCTAAAATATGTATTAATAATATACAAAATAATAAATAATATATAAAGTAAGCGTAATAGTATATAAACTCATGTAAAACTATACAATAATAATATTATTATTAGCTGGCTGATGTTAAAAACCTAATACTTGTGCTCAAATAACCAAAATTAAACGCCTTTGTATCAATCCATTATGGACAAGTTGAACCTGCAATAGACCTTGCAACCTGACACCAAGGATGTATGATTGATGTGACGTGTAATATGGCGCCCGATAGCAATTTGTTTACCCTTATTGATCTACCTACAGTTTTCTACCCTCGTTATTTTAATAATCAAGCAATCCCCAGGGATCTAATTTACAGGAAGACTGGAAACCTATGAAAGCACAGATTCCCATCAACGACCAGACAATATAGATAATTAACCATTTCTTTTGTTTCGCTTCTTCAGCTTAATTGCGAAACTGCCTTATATAGGTATTCTATTTCAGGTATATCTATTACATAGTAGCTCGCTAGCTCTCTATAAAATATTAATAAAAACTAAGTTACGTCAATTTTTTTCAACTATTTTGTCATCTCCACTGTACAGGTTATTTTAAAATTAAAAATACAGATAACACAAAAAAACGCTTTTTAACCTTAATACCTGGAAACTATACCGCAGTAAAATTTATAAAGTAAAGAGTTTAAACAATACAAGAAAAGAAACGAAAACATTACAACAAACATAGAGAAATAGAAATGTTTTTATACCTTACATGCCAGATTGACGAAATATACCATATTAATAACATTTATTATGATGATGAATGATTGATTTGTCTCTTTTTATTACAGAATTTGCTGTTTGTATGTTAAGTAACGATTGTGTTTAATAAAGTTAGTTAATTGAATTACAATATATAGCACAAACATAATATAGCTATTAAAACGAATGATATAATGAATTAAATAAACAAAAACTTTATATTTTAATTTTTATTCTACTAAATGATAGTAAAATAAAATGCATCAATGTTGCTACAACCTTTTTAGGCCTGGCCCTCAGATTTCTGTATCACTTTCATGTTCATTTGTTAATCTTATAGGCCGTCCACTTTTTGGGTCTAAGGCAAGCCGGTTTCCTCACGATGTTTTCCTTCACCGTTCGAGCGAATGTTAGGTGCGCACGTAGAAATAAAGTCCATCCACAGCCGGGGCTCAAACCTAAGACCTCAGGCATGAGAGTCGCTATGCTGAAGCCACTAGGTCAACACTGCTCTAAATAATGATAATGAACACAAAAATCCCAAATTGTGTGTGCATTATCGGAATTTTAATGTGGATATTGTAATGAAATACACATTAGAGACAATACTAGGAATACTAAGCTATCCTACGACTTAAAATACCTTCAAAGCCTTAGAGTTTAGAGTTACCTAAAACATAAATGATTACATTTCCTTTTTCATGTGTCCTATCTTATTATCCCTTATACTATATTTACGTCTTAATGGCGTTGTTTCGTTCCATTATTTTTGTCTAAATAACTATATTTTTTTATGTATTTTTGCACTTCTTGCGCTAACCTTATCTAATTTTGCACAGTTATCCAATCAGCTAGAAAAGGAAACGAGTGAGTGATCTGCTTTTTATTTAATTATTATACTTTTTTTTACATTATTAATTCTATTATATTTCTGTAAACATGCAACAAAGTGTCTATATAAAATATTAAAAGTGTGAATAGGAATGAAATATAAACACAATTTTGTATAAATCAAATAGAATTCTGAATAGCTGGCATCGTCTTTTGACCCCTGCACGTGTCCATCATAAAACTTCTTTACAACACTCCCTACGTTATTACTCGTATATGGCAACATAGAGCGATAAAGTGACAATATTGGGTCTTTCCTTTAACGAAAATCCGGGAAAATTGCCACAGCAAACGTGGCGTTGAAAAATAACAAGTGATGCTACCGATTTTTAAGTGAACTTTTTATGCTCTAATTCAATAATCGATTTTTATTTGTATGCACATATAAAAGAAAAAAACGCCCACTCACACACTTGTACACTGACACATTACACATTCACACACATCTCAACCAATAAATTATTAGTTTTGATTGTGTTTATACTGTCTTGGTTATTACATAATATTCTTCGTATAAACGTAATCCGTTTGGGTTATATTTATTTATTGCCACTTCGTTGCATTACAATATGAAAATTGGACATAATTAAATGTGGCGGCCTTATCGCTTTTAATCTCTTCCAGGCAACCACTGTGACAAAAATTCTATTGAATTAGATTAAGCAGGAAGAGCAAAAATACATATAACATACGTTATTAAGTTATTAATACTATATTTTTATATAAAAAGTACAAACATCCTAACAAAAGCGGTTAAATTAATAAACAGTTAATATAACACAAAGACAAACGGATTGTGAAATTTTTCTCCTTAGCCTTACGATTGACAGACCTTTCTTCACAGCATATCACATATCCATCCAGCGTTAGGTGGAATCTTTGTTAATAAGCAAATTATATAAGATTTTTTTTTGAATTAAGACAAAAACTTTTGAAACCGTGATTAAACGCGTGCCATATTCGTTTAAATAATACTCTGGTAAACAAGTAATGTTAACATAATATCGTTATATTTTTATACAAAATACAGTCGAAACCATACACATAAATGTAAATCTCATATATGTTTCGTTGCACTGGCAAAATTCATCGTGTGGATCCGAGTAATGAAAACATGATATTATAACGTAAACCTCGTCTTATAACAGGAATTCTCATTTCTTAAGCAATATAGAGGAAAATAGGAAAGAGACGGTTCCTTCACGCGCATAGGTTAATAGGAAACGTATGCTGTAATGAAATTTTGTAGTCATCAAAATTTCTTTTTAGTTTATTTACTGAGTTATTTCTTATTTTAAGAGTTACTTATACTAATGCAATAGAAAACTTATTAATATAAAAATTAACCTAAAAACATTAAACCTAAACCTTTTTGTAACTATTACAAATAATAATGCATTTTTTATGATTCAGCCTGTGTGCAACTAGATATATCCGTCACACATGCAATAATATTCAGGGTGCGCAAGGCACTGCAATTGCATAGCTCATATTATATGCCGTAGAAATTAATAAAGTTAAAAACTATAAAGTTACATGAAGCCTGGTTAAGGAAAGTTAAATACCATCCAAAGAGGTTTAATAAAAAAAAAGACTTCGGTACAAAACAAATATGTTTCAAAATCATGGAGAGTATTCCGTGGAGTGTCATTACTAGACATCGAGGCAGAATACGACCACCACCTGTATCACCTCGAAATCCGTCGTTCTAAAACTATGCGTTATTTAAGCCGTTTCCGCGAATTACCACAATGAAGAAACCCAATGAATTTCCGAACCAATTCGGATTAGGGTCCTTCAAGAAAAGAGGCTCTGAGAGTGTCCATCTATTACTTAACATTTGAGCTGGTGCCAGTTTCTCCCTGCTCGTTAACGTAAAACCTAAACCTTAGACATGAATTCCCTATGTCAAATTAAATTTTAAACATACGTATATAACTTATAGTGCCTCGATTCTTTAGGCAGACATCGCAGAACGATACAGATCACGAAAAATTAATTATGAAACAGTCGTACGAGGCTGCCTTGCCATAGGACGCCATATAGTAAAGAAACTACATCTCAAATTAGTTTTATTGCATTCCTTGCAAGCACAGTCGCTCCAGCTTTATTGCGCTGGGATTAAAGTAATATTTGCGAAATGATGCTGATGCAATCTGATATCGTAGGCGGTCAATAGCTCGGTATCTTGTGTGTTTACACTTTATTATAGGAAGTGCAAATATATACCGCTCATTCTTAGCGAACCTGAATTGTATGCATTCTCTTTCGGATATTTTCCTGTAGTTTGTTTTAAATTATGTTTACGATGAAGTAGTATATTATATTAAAAAAATCAATGGCGCTACAACCTTCTAGGTCTGGGCCTCTGATTTGTATATCTGTTTCGTGATCGTTTGTGAATTGAATAGGCACCGTCGACTTTTTGGGTCTAAGGCAAGCCGGTTTCCTCACGATGTTTTCCTCCACTTTCGAGCTAATGTTAAATGCGCACATAGAAAGAAAATCCATTGGTGCACAGCAGGGGATCGAACCTACGACCTCACTGATGAGAGTCGCACGCTGAAGCCACTAGGCCAACACTGCTCACTGCCGAAATATATTATAAGGTTTGTATAAATATCAAGATACTTTATAAGGTACATAAGATTAAGTTGGCGCCTGGTAGATAGTACCGGTGACTCCAGAGCTGGTTCTTTCCTCGCTCAACGAATAAGTACCGCAATACAGCGAGAAATTGCTGCCAGCGTTCACTGCTACAGGGACAAAACTTTTTCAATTAATCATTATTATTATTATGTAGTTTTAGAATATTGTAAATATTTGTGTGTTGGAAATAAATTAAGTTCTTCTTATGAACGTAGTTACAACGTTCTAAAATGATAACGTGATAACTGTATATAGAAACACCATAGGCTGTTAGATAAAATTATTTAAAAAAATGTGTGCTGGTACACACGTAAGAAGTGAAACTTTTTTTTTCGAAAAATTATCTACTATATGCAACTTTACAGAAATTTGTTAAATAAAGTTAAATTAGATAAAGTTTAACAAAAGGCTTTTAATAACATAGACATGAATACAAATAATACAATTATTTCATTTTACCTTATTACTACTAAGATTATTACAGAATTTCATTAATTGTAATAGAATTACTACTATCATTGTTATCGTTATTATATATATTTGTTATTAATGGCTTCGAATTCGCCACGGTTGATTCGAAGAGACTTATAGATTACTCATATTTATATCTCGTATTGATGTTGCCTTGTAGGTGATAAAGTCTAAAACTTTAAAAATTACTTTAGCTATAGAAACGAAACTGTCAACATAAGCTTTATTAATCATGGGAAACCTGAAATAAAATAGATTAAAGTTCACTATTTACATTTGTTCATGTCACCTAAAATCTACAGAGAAATTAAGAAATGAGCTTTGGCCTCGGGTTGCATCCGTTCCTTCAATATTATTTTATAGTCTAGTTGAGCAGCCGTCAGTGCCTAATCCATGTCGATTTTTGGGCGAAGAAGCAAGTGTTACTTGGCCAAGACCAATATAAGATTCAACGCCCAGACGATATCATAAATTTAAACAACTTTATTTCAAATAACAAAAAAAAAAAAATTTTCATGAGAAACTTTGTATTCACGAACGAGATACACGTCGTCATCAAGCGTCCTAATTTTAGAATACAAGGCTTATTCTGATCTTTTAAAAATTTAAGGCGATAGTTAATTAAATAATTGCACACCCTCATACTTAATAGACTTCTTCAAATAATTTGAACGCAGCTTCGGCAAGATAAGCGAACTCGATCGACGGGTATTGCGTTTAGTGGTGTTTGTTTTTTTTTATGATTACGATGTGATAAGATGTTCAACGGAATCTCTTCATTTCTCTTTAAAAAAATTATTAGCTGTTGACTAAAAGTTTAAAAATCTATCCCGTTATTAACAGTTGGAATTCTAAAAAAAATCTGCCATCAGCTTTTGTCTGGCTTTAATAGGCAATTCAGAACTGTTGTAGATACGTCCTGTGTTCAATAGTTACCAACTAGATGGCAGGCCCTACCACCGTATATAGTTAAAAACGTATAACTAATAGAATTACTCGTTTCAAAATGCATCTTCTATATTTCTGCAATATGCAGCAAAAGGCGGAACATCAGTATGAGCGACAAAAGTTTACAGTTGAATGAGTTGGCAAAATTTTCTCAGAAACGATAGTTCGATAGACTCCAATGCGAAAGCTAGCAAGGGATCGATAAATATACACCCGATGTGATTGCATGATTCAAATATATGTTTATATTAAAAATCCATCCATTGAGAAGATTTTCATTATCGAGTCTTAAGTTTATTTAAAATAAATTACGGCAAGTTTTATTTAAAATCTACCAAAGCTACGTCATTACTGTGTCCTTCATAAACTCTCTTTGGCCTTAGTGCCCACGTAGTCCTGGAATACATAGCTATGGCTTAACAGAAATCCTCGGAGGTGGCTCCGCGAATGCTGCGAAGTGCCCAGGAAACTTCTGAACTTCTGGCAGAACCTTCAATAGTCAGGACTTAACACATAACTGACCAAAGGGGCGTGTATGTTCGGAAACCGAGTCCACACTAAATACATACATTTGTATTGTATGGAGTATGTGTATCTAGTCCTGAACTTAAGAATCAACAGCATGAACATTACATTCAGGGCAACAAATTTAACAAAAATCATCAAAAATGTAAAAGACAATCTTAGGCTACTCAAAGCAAAAAGGTCAGTGAACTATTGGACATACTTAGTCGAATATCATAATCTCATATTTAAAAACAAGCTCTGCCTACATATGTAACCCCGATGTCCAATAAAACGTATTACTTACACTACACACAAACATGCAATGGATGTTACGGTATTAAGAATTACAAATTATAAGTACAAACTATTAAAAAGAATCCATCTTTATTTCAATGTTTAGATTACTGAATTGTCTTTCTAGTAGAAATTTAATTTATTTTAATAAAATCAATGGTGCTACAACCTTTTTAGGTCTAGGCCTCAGATTACTGTATCTGTTTCATGATCATTTTTTTAACGAATAGGCTGATCAGCCTCGAAGCCATCTAACCTACGACCTCAGGTATGAAAGTCGCACGCTGAAGCCACTAGGCCAACATTGCTCTATTTATATTAATAATAAAATAAAAAAAAGCTTTTATTCGAGTACACTATAATTACACTATGTCATTTATGTCTCCACTAGTACTCGACTTCCGAAGGAGTGAAAGACTCCTCCAGATTCTTCCACCTATCCCTATTCCTTGCGACAATTTACCAATTTTTCCCCGCTTATTGCATCTTCCCAAGTTTTTGGTGGGCATCCTCTCTTTTTTCTTCCGACTGCGCAATCCGTTTATTTTACTAAGAGATTTATTAATATTGAAGTTTTATCATTCCCCCTAAACGACATACACATCAGGATGACTTTTGTTTTACAAAATTAACACCAGTGAAATCAGAGTCTTTGAAATGCAGGAAGGGCTTCAATCGATCCGTTCACACCCTCTAGATATGATTAGAAGGTAATTGAATCCCGGGGTGAGATCCACAGTTTAGTTTTCTAATTTACGAGACTTTCTCTCTGTAGAGTAAAGGGTTGAATTTAATTATCTCAACACCGAAACTGTAAATCTTGTAAAAAAATTATCGTAATTTTAACTCGATTCGAAACTGAGTGTAAATCTTATTATAATTCATATAAAATAAATTACAATGAATGTCAATAAAATTAAAGTACGGCTGCTACTAACTATATCATTCAAACAAATCATAATGAAATACAAAGTGGCACTTGGAGTATTAATTCTAAAGCTTAGACAAGATTATTCTAGATTCTAGTCTTTAGGTTATTAATTATCTATTGTATGTTAACTGATGTTTCATTTAATGTATTTGTTAGTCTGTGGAGAAGACGCTAGATTTGGCCTGTCATTTAAATTGTAATACGAAGATTGTTTGTTAAAACATTTTGAATTCTAAAATAAATAGAAGCAATTGCATTTTTCGTTTAGAATTAATATATATTATTGTTTTGTTTCATTTCTAATTCCTTCGCCTATAAGTTTCACACGATTGAAAAACAGTATTAACAATAAACTTAGAAATAGTACAACAAGCGGCCGCATAGCTACTAAGCGATAATTTTCATGTCTTAATTATATAAACGTTAAAGAAAGTAAAACTTACTTATATTTAAAAAAAAAATTTAACGAACATCGCTCAGTTTAACTCACTGAACCATTATTAAAGTATATTTCCTTTCTAACATTAAATTATTATAAAGTACAATACCACAGATTAGCAATAATTGTAAATTTTTCTGTGGCAGCTAAACAGAAAAAATTAAAAAAAGAATTTCCAAATCCCCGTATCATTGTTTACGGGGTGCTACTTTCTGCATACATTTAGGTGATAATCATCTATAGGGTAAACTTTATATTCTGGCTGCGTCCCCACTCCCACTCAAATTTGATAATGAAAGGGCTCCAAGTGTACTGCAGAGATAATGTAAATAAGTATGCAAATTTAACTCCTAAGTCCGTTTCGAATGAAACTTTTTCGGGTGCTTTAAAACTTATTCTAATGTATAACAAATTCTAATTGATGCCATGTTTATGACAATTAGTTGATAAAAAAGCTATACCTCATCATTAAATATATTATATTTAAAAATTAATCAAAGTTAGTAATTCAACACAATATTTTTAATAACGAAATCGCGTTTAAATATATATTAATTAATTAATGAAAAATGATCGCAAATATTAGTTTTTACTCACAAATAAGTGACCAGTATTGCCTATTTGGATATAAAACCTTTTTGTTAGCAGGCAAAACACAATGTGAACAACGATTTTTCTTCATTACACGCTTTCAGTGTCAAATCTGCAAATAATCGTAAGAAACTCGTAAGTTTCGTACTAGATATCAGTGTTTAAAGTAAAGATAAATTATAAAAGAGCTTTAAAGCTTTTCGCATTCCTGTAAGTGAGGATAAATGATTGATGGCAACGTGCCGTCGTGCCATCACAAGCACTTTCACTAACATAGAAAATATTTTACTCACTCCACGCTACGTGTCAACGAACCCAACTAGAAGGACTAGACCGGAATCTTTATTGAAGTGTTAAGTTAAGGCAGTATAGAACAAAATTTGACTCAGAGCTTTCATTTTTATATTTTATCATCAATTAATGTTTGGTATTAACGACATAATCTAAGGGATTTTATTTTTATATTCATTACAAATCCTTAGTAAAAATGCGACTCACAACTTATAGTTCGTTTGATCCCCAGTTGTGACCCAATAGGGTTATTTTTCACCCTTCATAAATGGCGTCATCAGCAAGTCTACATTTCCAAATAATATATTAGGTACTTTTATTTATTTATTTGAACTTTGTTACATTATAAGAAAACAAATAATATAAATTATTAGGGATGCAACGGGCAGCCTTATCGCTGACAAGCCATTCAGACATTCCTAGTAAGAAAATAAGTACAAGAAGTGCATATGAAATCAAAAATTACAAGTACAACTAAATAATTTTAGTATATGATGGCGCCACTATCAATGTTTTTTAAAACTGATGGCGCCACTGTCAATGTTTTGTAAAACAACGTGCAACGGGCGATTAGTCGAACGATCGTACGATGTGTCACTCGATCCCCACTACAGAACCAATATAAAGCAGCGCGCGCGCACAACTCAAGCCCCTTCCCGACAAAAAAGGCTCGTAGGAGGCCCCGACACATACTAACGGATCCGGATGATCCAATTACCGTAGCAAACGATAAATTAAAAGCCGCCCGCGCGGCCAAAAATAATAAAAATAGCCAATCACAGATTAGGGTAAAAAACCGCCTTCACCGGGGAAGGCGAGGACCTTTACTTCGCACTTCGCTCACTCCAGTGAGCTTCCGTCCTGCCCATCAGGCGATTGACCGCCCCGCGACGGCCCAAGCCGAGGTTCGAGTCTCACAGGAGACGCCCTTGCGCTAGCCGCGGGATAAAACGCCATTCTGGCCGAGCTACGCTCGCCAAAACAGCCCGAGCTGAGCTGTAAAGGCCCTTAAGGCCAACAGCGAGATTCCATTCTCAATTACAACTCAAGCAATCGTTCATCGACCATTGCCCGGTGCACACGTTACGTAATTACCGAATAGCCTTTGAAATCTTTATCTATTGAATTTGTTTATTAAAATCGTATTGAATTAAGAGACTGAAATTAGAATTGGAATAAATCAAGTGATTGGGAGATCACTTTGTGTTTGTTATCTTAACAATGTCGGTGCCTGACAGTCGGTCGGTGATATATACTTAATACCATACTTAATCTATAATAAGACACAAAAATGTCCATGAAACAGACAAACAGATAACTTGTATTTTAAAATAAATTTAACACAAAACCTCGCCATTAAGCTACTCAAGTTACAGACTTTAAAAACCTCTCTTTGTAAGAAACATAATAGATTGATACCGGATCTCTCAAACATTGAATTTTTCGTCTTTTATCACTGAAGAGGGAGCGTTATCGCTTTTCAACCGTTTGTTTACGCAATATCCAGAAGATAATTTTAAATTGTTATATAGTTATAAAAGTATTTGTGGGTAGCACTGAAAATATTTAGAACTGGCCAGTTAGAACCATTGCTAATGAAATCATTTTAGACCTCTTTGGTAACCTAATGTAGTAGGTAGATTGCTTTCATTTGTCATTTGTTTTGTGAATTGGCGGCAAATCTAAAACTCTTGTTACACGTGAACTAACCTAACGCAAGAAAATTTTAACTTACTCAACAACAAAGCTATAATAGGCTGCGATTAGCATTTCTTAATGAAGCACTCATGCACTCTCTCACACTTACTCACACACTCTCTCACACACGCCCACACTCTCCCTCACAGACTCACACTCATTTGTTTTTCTTTGTATGTTACCTACATAACATTACAAACGTAACTCGAGAGTTTTAGCGAGACAATTGAACAGGTTTAAGATGTAGGTTCGAATTCCAGCTAAGTGCAAGTTATTCCTTTTCATCACCTCTATGAAGTTTTTCAACGCGTAATACGTGCTATAACTATGTTTCTTTTAACACAGTGTCCAGCAAAGTGTGTAATGCGGGGCCTGCCGTGGTCATTAGTTGGTGTGCAGCTTGAAAGTAGGATTATTTTATAAACTAATTCTGTGGATCCACTTGCATATCTGCAGGATATATTTGCTCACTTTAATAAGCCTCAACACAATCGACAAAGACATGAGAACAGCTCTATCACCCACAACTCCTAATTTAGACCATCTGCTCAATTCAACAGGCTCATGTTCCGCATTAAATATCCCTTATCTGACATTAAAGGTTGAGGTTTGTTAGTTAATATTTAATGTTGAATATTGTAGTTAAACTGATTTTTAATTTGTGGTGTATCTCCAAAAATATAGTTTTCCTAGATGTACCTTAAGCGCAAAAAGT
Source organism: Pieris brassicae (assembly GCF_905147105.1). Classification (NCBI taxonomy): domain Eukaryota; kingdom Metazoa; phylum Arthropoda; class Insecta; order Lepidoptera; family Pieridae; genus Pieris; species Pieris brassicae. Next base: position 3,118,155 of record NC_059674.1, on the reverse strand, counting down.
TTACGGAACACGGTTATAACATAATCATTATTATACAAGATATTTCCCAAAACATATTGCGGTAACCTCTGAAAATACTAATTAAATAGGATCAAATTATGCGTATGAATTGACAGCCTAAGCGGGGAGTGTAATTTAGGAGCGATTCAAGATCCCTTCAATTTGTGAATACGACGCTATCAATCAATATTACTCACATATCGGTAACTTGTATGAAATTTCTTTAGGTTTCTCGATATAGGGCAAAAATGTATAATTTAATATTTAACTCAACAATCAATCAATCGGACTACCTGTCCTATGTCACCAAACAGTTGCAAGCTTTGTACCAGCAGAACGCTGGGGTCTGGGCTACCAATTCTTCTAATTCAGACTCTTCAGTAACACTTTGCATAATCATACGTATTATATAACAATATTTAAGCCTCGACTTGTTTAAGCTATCGAGGAATATGGTTAAAACGCGTTTCATGGTCATTTGTTTTTCTTAAGTGCCTTCAGTGCACACGCCACCTACTTGGGTCTAAGGCACGCCGGTTTCCTCGTGATGTTGTCTTTGTACGAGCGAGTGTGAAAGCCAACCGTACCTACATTATCAAGCTCTCAAAAATAATTAACAAATAAAACGTACAAGCTAATAAAAGGATAAAAAATTTAATACTAGCCATTTCAGTAACGTACAACAAGGTATTAGACGGCTCCACCGCTCTCATTTATACTTAATCCTATTTGATATATTGGTCCATTAGGAGCGCTGTCCCAGCCTCCTTGCCGAGATTGTAAGAAAATACCAAGTAACGATACACCTTTATGGACGGACGTTCACTTTGTATCGGTTTGTTAGGGATGAAATTTCGCATTATGTGGAATAATGTTAAGACAAAGTGTTCATTTCTGCCTTTGTATATTTATAATGGGTGTTATATTATTGCAAATGTATACAAACATTCTTGTTATAGTGCCATTTCTAAGTTTGTCGAACATTGTTCTTTCTTGGCGAATCTTTTAAGGTCCCTGCAGTGAGGATATGGAATTCACATCCCGTTCCTATCTACTTAGCTCCTTCTCTATCTTTAAATCTCTATTGTACAAACATTACCTGTCCACGTCGTATAGCTAACTTGATGTAAAACTGATCTAAACTTATCGTGATTCATAAACCTTTCACAGTTTAGATATGTTTTGATTGCTTTGCTCTGTTAATGGTTTTGTCTAAATAACTTATATTTTATGTGTTATATAATTTCACAGTGGTTGCCAGGTTCCACCAGTTTCCTGTATTCATGAAACGAAGTGTTCATAAATAAACATGTTTAAAGGTACAATCATACACCAACAATAACAATCATAATTGTCTACGCAAGGTAATCAAATAACAGCAATATTGCTTTGAAAATTTCCTAAGAACGAGCATTATATAATATAGAAAATCCTAAATCCTTTCGAGGAAACGTTGAGGAAGGCTTGAGCATGTCTGGCATTTACTTTGTTCACGACAATGTCCTACATTATTATAATTAGACTTCAAAGAAAAATCAGCTAATATAAGAACTTATTTATAAGTGCAAATACGGTTTCTACACACGCCAACAATATTATTACTAGTAGAACATTTACTAAGCATAATTTAATTAGTTTCACTAGTTGTTAATTTATAGATAATCACTGTGACCCAATGAGTGTTTGTGTCATTCTTTTATCGACAGTTTTATGTGTACTTTTGTACTGTGTGTTTGTTTTGCTGTGCACCAATGGAGTATACGTAGAAAAAACGAGAAAATGGGGCTTAAAACCAAAAAGTCGCCGTCAGAAGGATAAGGCCTGTGAAGTTGTTTTTACACGCGAAGTTAAGCCAAATGCGCGAGCGACTCTTCAGTATATTTAAATAAACTTCACAGAACATTAAACTAAACGACGCATTTCGTTGTAGTTGTCAATTCTTTAGTAAAAAATTTTTTGGTTACTTTGGCTATGAGAGATATATGTGTTCAATGGTGGCATTACCCATACATAATGCTTTATCTACAGTATATCGTATAAACTTTCTAAAATATATTACAATTATAGTAGACGTAGATGTTTTAAACAAATTTAATTGAATTAAACATATCAAGCTTTGGATAAGAATTGTTTATTCCATTATATTCGCAGAGTTCCGATGAGAGGAGTCCAAGTTCCTAGGTTAGTTTTGATGCAAAAAGAAATATGAAAATACAGAGCCAGTATCGAGGCAACATTTTTATCAGATTCTCTAAGAAAACACCTTTGTTTTATAGACAGTGGCAACGCTAAATCCCATTTGAGGAGACGTTGAACATGGCTTGAGTGCGCAAATGTTTGGAATTATTCCACCCGAGCGCTCTGAGTTTCCTATCAAAGAAAACGATTTGTACACATCCTTATTCGTCTGTCTGTGTTTAAATGAACGGTAAACATGCCTTTTTGTGTGCCTTTGTTTAGTTCAGTGTTTACGAAAACACTTGCTTTGCATATTTGCTTCATTTTTTTTAAACTGGTGAATTCGGCTACGGCACCGTCAGACATGAAAATACCATAACAAACAATATTAATGATGAAAGTTTTGAAATCATTGGTAAAAATACAAATCTTTACTATTACTGTTAATTAACGTGACATATACATTATAATTATCATTAATTCGACTTATGGACAAGACAAGAGCGTATCAAGTCTTAAAAGGCCGGCATTTGCGAGCGTTATGGAAATGTAAGTGTCCATGGGCGGCGGTGTCATTTGACATCAGGTGAGCCTCCTGCCCGTTCGCCTCCTGTCACATAAAAAAAATATTAAAAAAGATGGTGATTTGTGACAAAGCATAAAAATGACGTGATTGCTAAAACCATTCTAAAGCTATCTTCACTATTCGACGAACAAGACGAACAACTTTGTAAGTTTATTTTTGTTTATTCATTTTAATTATTATTACTATGTAGGATAATTTTACTATTATAAATATATTCAATACATTTTAAATAACAATTCGTTATGCTATGTTATAAATAGCACTGTTTCAGTTAGTATATACATATAATATGTTATTTTGTGACTTATTCGTCACTTTAAAATGGCGCCATCTATGAAACATAAAGTACATTATACATTTTTGTTTATACATACATAATATTTTTTTTAGATTTAACTTTATTTTAGTTATAGTTAGTAATGCATGTAATTCTATGTTCTTTATTGTAAATTATTTATGTATTTCTTATACTTTACCCTCTGAAGGTGTTTATCTTTTATTGCACCATACTATTGTTGCCTGGAAGAGATCGCTGGTTAGCGATAAGGCCGCCCGTTATCTAATAACTTATGTAACCTGCTTTTTTATGTGTATGCTTTTGTATAAGGTAACGAAGTGTAAATAAATAGATAAAGCATCCTTTTTTCAATACATAGTAAAATGACACTGCAGGCCGAGATTGAATTTTGGCAATTATTATCTCCATTGGTCTCATGACATTGTAAGCACAGATTTCTATGATAAAGAATAACTTTTTTTCCCGTGAAATTTATACAACTATATATTCATTCATAATTGTCATTGTTTTTTGTAATTTAATAGTCTGTTGTTTTAAATATTGTATCTATGACATGTCAACTACGTATTAATTTATGCTCTATATTATTATTGTAAATTCTCTTCACGTGTCTATCTATGTGTATTGATGACATTGTTTCATTTTATAGTCTGTTTTTTGTCTAACTGTGTATCTATGTATGTCGTGCACACGAAATAAGTTCTGTATTTTAAGTGTAACTTCTCTTTGCGTGTCTATGTCTATTGATAGTAATTGTCATTGCTTTTTTTATTTTATAGTCTGTTTTTTGTTTATTTTGTGTTATTATGCATTTCTATATCATGCATACGTTTGATATTCCGTATTCTTTTAGCGTAAATTGTCTTTGCGTGTCTGTGTGTATACCTTAGGAATAAATTAACATTTAGTTAGATGATCGCAACGCCGAGGATCTCCAGACGGCCCTCCAAGACTTTCTTCCTTGATTAAAACTCGGAATAGTAAACGGCGAAACAATTTTCCTTGCGTCCCCGTCTCTCGAGAAAACTAATATTGAAACGTGCGGATGAGAAAACTTTTTTTTCTGCACTTTCTAGTTATGACAGAACATTTTTCAGCTATACAAATGTTTACTGACGAAAATACTTTATTTGAACTTATTAAACGTGTAAAAAATCCCTTTGAAAGATGCACAAAATAAATTTCTAAATCGTATTTATGGTATAATAAATATAAATTAAATAGGCGTGTAATAATCTTACGGGTGACTATATTGGTATGGAAATATTTTAAAAATTGCACCTTTTGGTCTGGACCATAGAAACAGTTACTTAGACAGAAAAGTCCATTGTTGCTGAGGATAGTCGACCTAAGGTATGAGAATCGCACGCTCAAGCCACTAGGCCAACACTGCTCTAGCATATAAACATTGGGTAGGTATAAATGATAAACATTTTTGTTAAATATTTCAACCACAACAATGCGAGCATAAAACTGAACCTTTGAAACCATTACTTTGTTGTTCTAAATTTAAAACCAATTATTAAAAGTACTTTTTTAAATCTCTAATTAACGACCAGCCGGAAATATCTCGAATTATTTTTTAAGTTATTCTAAATTTAAAAACACGCGCCATTCAGAACATCTCTAGACAATCACGTCACAGAGCACACGAAATAAGTATAAGCTATTTTAAATTTAAAAACTCGCTGAAAAAAAGTAGCAGTTTAATTTATTTCTATGTTTTTAATTTGTTCTAAATTTAAAATCTCCAAATTAACACCAGTCAATACTTTGTACTTTACTCCAAATATGATTGTCATGAGTCGATTTTTCCCACAAACTTCGGCATAATCCTGATCCATCGTTACAGAACTTGTAAGTTGTTCGCGTCTCGGATAATCGAGTTTATACTTGGAGGACCGCCATCAATCATTTATCCTACTTTCCGCGAATACACGCCGAGGAAAAACTTTAAAGTGCTCCATGTTACTGTGACACATCGAACACTTGATCATTTGCACGACCCACTTGAATTATAAGTTTGACATGTTTACATTATTACGAAGTTAACGGCCTCACAAGCATACCCCAGTTAAATTGAGAGTTAAAGTTTTTCACTGCTAAGAGGTTTAAGAAAGGCTTGACTGAAACTTACTATGCTTGAAACTGGAGTCATAGATAATAAATACTTACAATCTCTCATTATTGAAAGTTAACTATTTTAGACGAAAGCCATGGAATTATAAAACTAATAAGTTTTTTTTATAGAATAAATAACCCAAAAAATATATTACGAAATAATAAAAAGTGTAATAATTTTTTTAAATATGCATAAGCGTTCATAAAGAGGTTTTATAACTAAAAAAAGAAAAATACAATTTCGTCCTAACATGTAAAAATTCGAAATTCAAATAAAAAAGGAATTAGTGAATGATCTAGACAGAGACGTATGAGTGTTTTATGAGCACTTAAGTGCCATCCGAAGAGAGATGCTTAAAACTTGAGGATCCGAGACCGCAGTGGGATCGAGTAGGCTCTACTTATAACATGACAATGTCAGATTTCATCGTCGAGGACATTTTTATGGCCAGTTACAAAAAGTTTATGAATACAGACAGGTTCTATAAAATACTTTCTACGTTAAATTCTTGCCTTTTTATATTTACAATGTTTCAGCAATTAAAAAAAAAACATTTTTAAGCCAAGAGCGTACCAATTCTTAAAATGCCGGCTCTGGTATTGAGAGTGTCCATGGGCATCACTTAATATCAGATGAGCCTCCCGTCCCTGTTCAATGAAAGTGTCACCAAAAATGTTTTCCTCTTAAAGATTTAAGAAATATAAAACCAAGTCGAAAAGAAAATATTAATAGCAACATGCAAAGCGATCTCCAATATTAAACAAAGAATCCCTTTCAAAGCTCCAACGATTCAACAACGCAAAAAATTAAATTACAATGAATCCAGCAAGTTTCAATTTTCAAAATGCTCCGTAAACTTGAGACGCTGCTTGCTGCTCTCTGCATAATATCCTTGCAACTTAAATCTCCATAATTAGTCGACGCCTATCTAGCTATCAGTTTACGTGAGTAATTCAGCTCCCTCTTTGTATTCGCAAAATAAATTTCAAGTTTATAATTTACACAAATCTCAGACCGCGTTGAGTATAAGTTAGATGTAAATAATAAAAGCCTTCATTGCTGTAATTTTCATACATAGTACATAAGAAACGTGAAATACTAAAATTAAAAATAATACTAATAATTTATGGGCAAGCCGGTTGGTTTTCGTTAAACAGCTTGTCCTTGGACGTCTCCTCTAAGGGCTTCCACTCTTCTCTGGTTAGAACATAGAACTAGCTACTCTTCGCACATCATCTTCCCATCTTTTTATTTGTCTTCCTCGTTTTCTTTTGTTATAGCGAGGAAGCCATTCCGTCACTTTCTTCGTCCATTTATCTTCTCTCATAATGTTAGATGTAAATAGAAACTGTTAATTTGAAACTGCAAAAACTGCCTTAACAGTGTAGCAAGAGGACAAATTAGAGGGAATGGAATATAGTTTAGTTAAAGTTAAACTTATTACGATCCTCGAGAAACAAGCTCCCGAAGGCTCGCTCGGCGCACGGGTCAAGTGCCCAATTTGTCACCCGTGCAAACTTCCGACTACTTACGTCGAGCCCGTTCGATTCCATTAAACTTTCAACATCTTTTGAAGTTATTTACTTTTTTGAATAGGGATTCGTCTAATCGTGTTGGCCTAGTGGCCTTAGCGTGCGACTCCGTTCGTTCGGCCGTAGGTTCGATCCCGGCTGTTCCCAATGGACTTTCTGTGTGCGCATTTAACATTTGCTCGGTGAAAGAAACATTGTGAGGATACCGGCTTGTCTTAGACCCAAAAAATCGACGGCGTGCGTCAGGCACAGAAGTCTGATCACCTACTTGTGTATTAGATTAAAACCCAGACCTAAAAAAGGTTGTATCGCCATTGATTTGTTTTTATTGTTTTTTCGTCTAGGTTAGCCTAAAGTGCGAAATATCTGGAATGTCATTTAGTGCGGCTAAGTGAGGTACAAATCAAAATAAAAATCACCCCGGGATACTTACAATGCGCTATCATAAAAATTAAATTATGGCAGGAGTTTCTTTGTAAGTGCACGCCATTTTATAGGGACGTTTCGCGATAAAGCGTCAGGGACCCGGCACGCCACATCAAACGTTGATACAGCGTCGGGCGCTCGCACAAATCGAATTTGCCAGCACTTTTCTTTCGTTACCAGTCAAAAGCTCAGTTCTTTTTTTAAATGCATCAAAGTATTCATACGGAGTATAAAGGAACTTCTATATAAATTTCATTCATAGCTGAAATTTTGCAGACAAAGAATTATTTGGGTAAATTAAAATAAATTATTTATATATACATCCTAAAATATTCGAATATAGGAACTTATCCTGTATGTGAATGAGAATTCTCGACAAGAACAGGTTTCTTGCATCGGCTATCTATGGCGCGTCAGTGTTTAGATTTGTTTACGACGTTTTACGTGCAATTTTAAATCGTTTGAATGGTTTGATTGTTATAAATTTACAGTTTATATGTCACTGGCCTTAGTATATATATATGTGTGTTAATGATTTGATTATGTTCGACGTCCTGGTGGATAGAAAAACTGTGCACAGTTTGTGTTTCCACCACATCAACTTCCTTTATATTAAGAACACTTATACAATAAATAAATAAATAAATAAAACAATGTGTATGCCTAAAAAATAGAAGAAAATATGACTTCTCGAATTTAACACGCAAACATAAATTTCATTAGGACATAAGCAATATATCAAAGGAAAAATAAAAATTAAACAAACAACCAAAAATTACATCAAATTAAAATGAAACAAAAAGTATATAATAATAACTAAAAATTAAATTAAATTAAATAATAAACTAAAACTAATAGATAAAAATAACAATAACAAAATGAAAACTTAAACCACATTAAGTGGCCTGCTAAACAAAGTTACGGTAAGTTGGTAGACTGTTGTAAAACACATCAATATTTTCATCAATGTTTGTAATTAAGCTGTAAGAGCGAGATAGCCTAGTCACTGGAACATTGAAAGTAGCAAATTTCTTTATTATATTAAGTTTATTGAAACGATATAGACTATAATATTCATTTCAATATACTACTAACGTGTGTGGTAAAAAATGGTAACCATGGTAACATTAGTACAGTGTATCACCATGGTTACGTTTGTAGTCTACTTTTCATAGCCTTTTAGTTCTTATATATCTTCGATGATAGGCTTGACACGCCCCTATAACACTCACGTCACGGATAGTCTAAGTATGTTACAGTTTAATTCTTGTGTAATTACATTTTTTTAGATACTATTTTAAGATTTTTTTGATGTTTTTTTTTTTAATTCATTAAAGGAGTTCATTAATAATTTAATTCTATTTCTTTCTCTAATTGGCAGCTCATGTCTGTCATGGTCAGCAACGAAGCAAGTGGTTTAATTGTATACAAGGATTTAATCCCTTTTACTCCCACTATTTCTATTTTTAAAGGCCGTATAAAACGCTGAAGTAACTAAAAAAGTCCAACTACGCCTTGAGCAAAATCAAATGGCTAATTTGTCAGCAGAAACTTGCAATGTCGGACTTTTGCCACCGCTGCAATTCGATTAAAGTTCCTATGTACTTTACCAACAAGAAGCGCCTACTTAACGCAACAGAGCTGTACACTTACGGCAGAAATTAAATTAACTAAGTTATCAGAAGAGCTTCCCTACTGATGCCCTTGAGCACTTAAGAACAAATTGTATTTTCAACCAGAACTAGTTTCGAGTGAAATATATTAGCTGTACTTACCAAACTTTAGATTAGACTGGAATTTATACACTTTTGTTAAAGGTCAGGAGGATTTATAGCAAGTATATTACAACAAGTTGTTTTACATTAATATTATTATTAACATAGTACGAAGAGTGAAAGTTTGACAGGCACCTCCGCATTACTTATACGTATTCTTTATAGGGACTTAGGGTCTTTAAAGAATAAAGCGTACGTTTTTAAAGGCCGCCAACGCACTCGCAAGCTCTCTGGCATTGAGAGTGTCCATTCTATAAAAAGAAACACTGGAAGTCATAAACCCCCCTTTTTAGAGGGTTTTAGATTACTTGAACAGTATTTTAATAGGGTTTAATAAATAATTAATTTAGTGTAATAAATAGTTAAGAGAGGGAGTTGTTACCTATATATACATATTTTAGTTAATATTTAAATACATAAACAATCATCGCACTCCTGAAGCCAATATGAGCCCATTAGCTTTTACCACACTCATAAATTGTAATTTGACATTCTCGTTTCCGATAATATCCAATAACATAGTTACTTAGATTTACGAACTCTTCAATAAGTCAAGTTAGTTTTTTGTGAATCTATTGTATCAAGCCACCTAACGTTATCTTAGTTATAAGCTCATATTTTCAACAATTAAAATCAGTTGTTACCCTCTATCAAAGTATTTCATTTAACATATTGTTACGGAGACGGGTCGACTGCAATGTTTCTAGATTTTCCACTAGTTAGAGAACTTTTCAGCAGGCTGTAATATGATTTCTGACCTTTTCAGGAGAGGGTCAATGACATATTAGAAAATTGTAATTTCCATAATGTTACCCTAGTTTTCAGGAAGCTGAAACGTTTTTTCAGTCGGTTTCAGAATATGTGCAGTAGAGTGATGCAGTTTTCAGGAGACCCGTTTTCAGGCGTTTTCAGGCCTAGGTATACCCCTTTGATGAAGGAATATTCTAGACCAAACTTTCTAGGTGTCAGACAAGGAAGATATGATACGAGAGAGAGAGAGAGAAGATCAGAACTTTCTCGATACTAGACTGAGCACTCTAGAACGCCGTACGACAAGGACGGAGCAACGTGCGAAAGAGACAAAGAGTGCGGACGTTCTAGAATTGTGCAATCGCTACTCAGTAGCAAGCCCGCCTAGAAAGTTCTCGAATATTGTTTAGAATTATTCCCAGGGATATATAAGCGAGCCAAAACGCGACTAGTCACCTTTAGTTTGGAATGCGATAACAAGAGAGAAACACCGAAGCGATAAAGTGCGAATAAAGTGATTACAAGTGATAAAGTACTGTGTGAAGTCTGCATAAGTGAAGTAATTAGTGATGTTTTTGTGTGTGTCATAAGTGCATCTCTGCAATTAATTTGTGCCCATAAATTCCTCATAGATTTTTCAAGAAATAAACCTTTGAAGAAATCTACGGCATTTTCTATCCGATCCCCTAGCTCGTAACAATATATAAGAATATTTTTTTACTAATTAACCAAAAATATTTTGGTTCCCGACCACGTTGCCCGCGTGGAAATCGTAAACTTTGACTTCTTCATCAATAACAACAGTATAATGATACTTCGGCTAATTTAAATAAAACCATAATTAATCCATTTGCGAAAAACATATACAAAATTCATCTCTTTTATTCACGAAACTTCATTTTATAATGTGTGCGGTTTTTCTTTTTACAAAACATACATCAATATTGAATCTAAGGTATGCAAATAAATTCATAGTTAATCTAATCCTACCTTCAGACAGGAACAGGCGATCTGCATCAGCCGGCTGGTCAGGTGCCGGGCGGTGTCTAAGGGTCACATGGAGAGAGGGACCCCGCGGAGGAACTTCGGGTGGCGCTGGCTCCGGTGGTGATTCACATTCTCTCTCACTTTGGCAAACATTTGTTGGACCTAAAAATTATATAAGTGAATAGCACAGCCTCTGCGGTGATAATGTAAAATGTGGTATGACAATTTCATTTTTGTGGGGCTCTGGGCTATTACGGGAAGTCCCTAGTAATAAACACACACTCGAAAAACTACACCGACCAAAAACAAGCGACGGGGAATGTCAGTTCATCCCCAGTCATTCATTCATTCCCAGTTCCGTTTGATAGACGCGCTTCGCACATGCTTTGATTGATCTCAAGGATTCCAACATTTGGGATTTTTTAAATTGTAGATATTTTTTTTAATTCAAAAAATCGCCTTTTATTTTCAGGACCCTTGTATCCACGGGGTCCTAGGCCGCAGCCCAAAAAGCCCCTGCCAGCCATATTTGAATATAACGGTTCTGGTTCTACTTAAAGTTACTTCGCCGAGAAACCTTACTGATTTTATTATTTTCTTCATCTCTATATGATAATCATTTGCATTGTATATGGCGGACCCATGCGATAAAAACAATTCCCTCGTGAGTTGTTGTGGTATTGCGGGCTACTTGATTGTAAAGAAGTTTCATGGATCTGGTTAACGTTGCGAAAGTTATCAGGTCATTTTCACACATGTACATAACATATTTTCATAAATATCTGAATGTTCTCATTTTAACATGTGTGACATTTGAGAGCAAAAATAAAATAAAAGTAATAAACATAATTATAAATAATCAAAATATATTTAGTCATATAGATAAGTTTACCTAGAAAGAAATTAAAATACTTTTTAAGGGATTGAAGCTATGTATTATTATATGCTTTACAGCGTGCGTGGTCACGGTGACTGAAGACAAAAGGTGTTGAATGTCAAAAAGTATCAGAGCTGTAGAGAAAGTTGTATTATCTGTATTTATTTCCCCGGAATTGATATCGACTAAAAGATGACGGGTTTTTGCAGAAATGACTCACGGTGTCCTTTATTTTCGCGGACTGTTTGTTGGGTTTTAATTTGGATAGTATTGGATCCCAGGTGTTTGATAATTTTAGGCCGTCTTCTCTATTGAAATTGGGGTGTTTTTTTTCTTTCAATGGCTTTGCGTACCAACCTTGGGAAGAATCTTTTTTCTTTCGCAAGTACTTTCGATTGGTCAAAGCGTATGTAGTGATTAGGACTATCTAGTGTGTGTTCATAGACTGCTGATTTTGTGTGTCATCTATGTCTTATGTCCGCAATGTGCTCTTTGAGTCTGCTAGACATATTGCGTTTAGTTTGCCCTATGTCAGATATGCCACAGTCGCAATCAGTATATATGTTTGTATATATGTTTTTCTTTCAATGTGTAAAAGCTATGTTAACTAAAGACAATACTATAAAAAGAAATATTTAAAATCTGTTCTAAATTTACAGGTACTATTCTCAATTCAAGGGCGTAAAGCGGACAAAACTGGCAACACTACAGCAGGCCTGTTTAACAAAATGTTTGTATGGCGTTGACCACACCATGCTCTTTATGACATCAGCAATTAATATTAATAATAAAATAAAACAACGTTTAGCCTTCATTACCATAGGAGTAATTCTATATCTCCGCCATAGGTCAAAATATAATAAATCATACTGAGCAAAAATATACTTATATATGACAACAGATATATATTACTTATTACACTCTATAGTCTATTGGCTGCTGGAATAACAACTTACGACCTCGCTTGATGTCGCTTGTAAACGCGGCTTGATCAACACTGCTATATAATAAACAATAAACAAATAGTAGTATTTAAAAATAGTTTTAAACCGTTTCTTAAATTAGTTACAGTTAACATAACTAATCTTTAGTCAAAAGTAAAATCAAAGCACTTTGCATTCCGTCTGATCATAACAAATAATTATCTCAAAAGATACGTTTCATGTATTGCTTGCACATATTGTATTGAAGTTGTGATGAAATACGCATATGAAATAACATATTCCGCTACAATCGAGAAATGTAAGGAATGAGCGAGGCATATATTCAATAAATACCGTTGTAGTTGTTAGGTATTCTGTGTGTAGCATGCCTATTATAAGCGTAACTCTAAGGTGGGAGCATGCCTTTGATGAGAATGCTCGACATACTTCAACGAAGCCCGACGCACGTGTAAGCATAACAGCGTAACAATGTTATTAGCAGTTTTAATTTTTCAACATATTTTAACATGCTAAGTGAATATTACATTTTACATAGTTGACACATGATTCCGGAGTTTAAACATTGAATCTCGGCTGTACGCCGTGATGTTTTGTATAATAAAAATGAACTACACACGTAAGAAGTGAAACTTCTTTATGACCTCATTTTCAAAAAATGACCTACTATATGCAACTTTACAGAAATGGGTTAAATTAGGTCAAGTTTAACAAAAGCCTTTTATCATCATAGACATGAATACAAATAATAAAATTATTTCATTTTACCTTATTACTACTAAGATTATTACAGAATGTCATTAATTGTAATAGAATTATTACTATCATTGTTATCGTTATCATATATTTTTTTTTATGGGCTTTGAATCTCTTCGAATCAACTGTGGAGGGACAAGAAAAATGTGACGGTATTTTTTCCTAACGCCGATAAAGAAGTGTCACTTCAATAATATATTGTTTATTTATAATGAAAGTTGATTCAGATTGATTTAAAAAAACCGAACTATCAGCCTTATAAACAATTTCTTTTTATAGGTGAGGGGGGTAGCAGACATCGTAGCCCATGGAGGAACATTTTAGTGGGTGAGTTGCCGACCTTTGAGAGAGGATACTCTTTTAAGCAATTGAAGATTGCAGCTCCCAGAGAAGACCCCACTCGATTCCACAGTTGGCTAGTCCGCTAAAGAAAATATCTTGTGGAAGAATTCCAGGTTGCAGACATGCAATTGTTATAATAATAAAAACAGTTAAGTTATTTATAATTGCTGTCAAAACGAATGCGTTAAATACTCTTCCAAGTTATAAAGACACCTCGCTTTTAAAATTTTGGTAAATTTGTCGATCCTTAAAACAGCTCCAAAGTTTTCTTTACGACTTGTAGGCACATGGTTTTGGACCCTTTAAGAAATTTAAAATATTATATGCATGTGAATGATATTGTCTCAGTTCCCGGTCCCAGTGAATTACATTAGGTTAGATTGTTTTATTCTAAGTAGCGTTTGTGATTCGATTAGGTTAGGTTAAAGCCAAAAACTTGCACCTTCTTTCATTACACAGATCATGATGTTGTTATTAATACATATGGGGTTGAAGAGCACGCGTCACTACATTATTGTATTGGTACACTATCCATTATCTATCGCCGAGCGTGGAAAGTATGTAGAAAAAAATGGAGATGTTTTGAGCCGTGATTCGACACATCATCGTGCCTTAGGGTAATTCATAAACTGTCTGCCTTATTTCACAATCCAATACAGCTTAAACATACCCTCGTCTCTGAATCCGAGGGTAAGAGTCGAGCCAGCGTTATATGTGTTTCCTGTGTGTGCTAACAACATATTGGATTTGATATACAATCGAGGATGGAATCGAGTAGATCCAGTTAAATATAAAAGAGAAATCAATGAACGAGAAGGAATGTCTAACCAGAGATTTAAACTCTTCTTTCGCAGTTAAAAAACACGATTTACTATGAAAGTTTTAGAACAATTAATTTAGATATAAAATTTTAAAATATGGATATTCAGACTTAGCTTGTGTTTCACAAACGTTTTCTTTTGGAATGAAGGAGAAATTGGATGCATATGGTATCTAGAAGGTAACCAAAATTTAAATTAAGTTAATGATTAAAATGACGTTTCACAATAGCTTTGGTACAAAATATTAGATTTCTGAATTATATATTAAAGGCTTCATTCAGAGCCTATATTAGCCATATATATATAAATTCAAACTCAAAATAACAATAACAAATTATTCATACAGGTAACCAAGTATACTTATGAACGTTAACAGAAAAGATGTGATATTGATTCTAAATTTATATCTACTACCAGTTACTACTAGTCAAAGAATCAAAGCAAGTAAGAAGAACTGACAAGAAACGCTCCGCCACTATCTTTAATCGCCAAATTTTGAGTCATAGAAATTGTTTGAACTGGAGCAAATCAATCCCAAGGATTAGGATTATTTGATAAATCGTGAAATTTATTAAAAAATTAACATTTATGTTGCAGCATGCGACTCTTATCCCTGAGGTCGTAGGTACTATCCCCGGCTGTGCACCAATGGATTTTCATTCTATGTGCACATTTAACATTAGCTCGAACGGTGAAGGAAAACATCTTGAGAAAACCGGCTTGTCTTAGACCCAAAAAGTCGACGGCGTGCGTCATGCACAGAAGGCTGATCTACTTGCCTATTCGATTAACAAATGATCATGAAACAGATACATAATCTGAGGCCCAGACCTAAAAAGGTTGTAGCGCCATTAATTTATTTTATTAACGTTTAACGAGAAGTTTGGAAGTCATCAAGGTACGCGCATGTATATAATCTTAAAATTAAAAGCATTTATCAAATTCCTTTGTTTTTTTAGTATTATGAGTCAAACGGGCAGGAGGGTCACCGGAGGTTTGGAGGTATATACATTTATGTTTATACAGTATAGTATTTTATCGACTATTATTAACTAAATACCATTGAGGTTGCATGGTCTCGCCCCGCGGCTCGCGCTGTCATCCTGCCGCCGACCTCGTCGTGACAACGTGCCTCCCTCATTGTTGAATATTTCCTCACCTAGGAAGCATAATATTTATCAAATAACTGTATATCCTGTATATAATCACACGTTAATCAACGTTACTTTCTCAACATTTTTTTATTTATTATTTAGTTTTTGAAGTGAAACTTCTTTATCGGCGTTGGAATAAAATTATCGTCACATTTTTCGGTTACGCGTCACATTTTTTGGTTATGTGCCATCTTTTTCTTGTTCTTCTCCCTACCACGGTTGATTCGAAGAGATTCGAAGCCATTAATAATATAAGTATATAATAACGGTAACAATGATAGTAATAATTCTATTACATTTAATGAAATTGTGTAATAATCTTAGTAATCAGGTAAAATTAAATAATTGTATTATTTGTATTCATGCCTATGATAATAAAAGCCTTTTGTTAAACTTTATCTAATTGAACTTTATTTAACCAATTTCTGTAAAGTTGCATATAGTTGATCATTTTTCGAAAATTAAGGTCATATAGACGTTTCAGTTCTTACGTGTGTACACCAGTATACGCACACATTTTTTTACAATATAGGTCTGTCTTCTATATAAGAAATTTTCTTTTTGAAACTTTCTACCTTTCTAACCTAAAACATTATAATGAGAAAATATTCCGTCATTCTCTTATAAGGTTGATCATGAGTCGAAAGACTGGTTGATTGAGACCTTTAGGGTAGAGGTCATTTACCTCAAGAGGTTGGAGGTTATTTATTAAACAACACAAAATGCATGTCCATAAAGGCCGCTTTGCAGACTCATTTAATAAAAATAGTTTCGTAGAACCCAGTTCATTTGTGGCAAGCCGTACTATTGTGTCTCTTTAATTAATGTAGGACAAATTAAAAATATTAGTAGAATATCTCCGCCTACAATAGGTACTGAATAAGTACGTACCTTTGGAGTTCCTATTGCGTCTATAGAAGCGGCGGTTAGTGCTTTCGATCGGAAATGGCGAGGCCTGTCGTTGTGGACTGTTGACGAAGCGGGGCTTTTCATCACCACCTTCAGACCCATAGATACGTCGTTGCTCGCCTGCAAAAAAGTGACTTTGTTATCTATGGATAACTAGTTGAAGCCTGCGAAAAGGGACGTTAAAGCGAACTTAAGTATATATTAATTTACACTGTTGGGTATCGTTAATCCTAACAATCACTTCACATAGACCCATTACAAAATTGACGGAAATTTCAATAGACTGAAAGGCAAATCATGCCGTATTGCTTTCCTTAATTAACTAATGCAACAATTATTTTTGATTCGTGTATTAAAAAAAAGGTTCATATAAATATGCATTACTAAATTGATTATGCATTAAATAATAAATAGTTGACAAGTGTAAACGGCATTAAAAGTCAGATTTTAGGTCTGGCTCTCAGATTTCTGTATGTGTTTCACGATTTGTCAATTTAATAGGCAAGTAGTTGATCCGCCTCTTGTGCTCGACATACGCGATCGCTTTTTGGGTCGCTTGCCTTCGACCTTTTTCCTCACGATGTTTTCCTTCACCGTTCGAGCGAATGTTAAATATTAGAAACTCTACCTACGACCTGAAGGATGAGAATCGCACGCTGAAATCATTAGGCCAGCACTGCTTTTAAACCTAACCCGTTCGCGCTAAATCGGTGTCAATCAAAGAAGGATGACAATTGTCGATATGACTTTGGGACACGAACCGGAGATGGCAGGTGGTGTCCCGGCGTAATGGCGCATGGGAGTTTTATTTTGACCGCTGTCGCGTGCGCACTAAATATATACCGCATACCGTATAGCATTTACTTTTTTTTGATTCATGATTGAAGGATCCAGTGTTTAGTGAGATACGCCACCGTTGATGGTAAGGTAGGTGTTTTTTATCGATTATTGGATTCCTTTTTTTTTAATATACTGACACGCGACAGCCGAACCAGCGCATATTTCACCGAGGGAAGGGAGCATCCTGGATATAGCTTCTGGATATAGGCCCACACATAACCCAAAACGATCTGTAGATCTAAAACATTCGCCTTGTATTCATTAATCCTTTGTATATTAAACAAAAGACGGTATAAATGTCTTGGTTCCTTTACAATAACTCTGTCATAACTTAGCCATTGTTTTTAAGAACAACTGACATTAATAATTCTTAACTAGAACTTAAGTGCGGATGTTGTGGTCAAACTGGCAGAGGGTACTCGCCTCGGGGTCTAGCCAGCTGTGTAAATAACTCATATTAAAACAGAACACACACTTTATGAAAATAAGGGGAGAGATTCATTAACAAGTACTGGATCCTGAGGCAGAATGAAGTCTAAGAAAAAAATATACGCCTCTTTTTATGACATTCTTAAGTAGTAATAGGTTGTGAAACACCAATGGCATTGGACAGACACGAAGAAGAGGAGACAAGTTCCAATTTATTCACTATTCTTTACAATTATTACTAATACGATTGAACTACACAATAATTCTATAGTTAAAATACAATTCATAAAATAATTGCCTATATGTTATAACTATCATAGACGTATCATAGATATATATATCATAGATCTGGGCCTCAGACATCTATATCTGTTCCGTGATAATTTCTAATTATTGTGGCACACTCCATCGACTTTTTTCGACACTCACAATGTTTTTCTTCCGTACAAGCGAGTATTAAATCCGCACAAACAGAAAGTCCATTGGTGCACAGCTGGGGATCAAACCTACGACTCCAGATATAAAAGTCACACGTCGAAGTCTATGTGCCTTCCACAACAAAAATCTGCTTAAAATATCCTTACCTTTCAGTAAATATAACAATGTATAAATGTTATTTTAAGTTAAACAGTGGGGATCTAACAAGTTTGAACTCACATCTAAAATTACTGTTTTAACAGGGCTTAAACGTAACATTAACTTAAGGTCTACAAATAGCCAAAGGCTACGCAAAACTAAGCACCTTGCTTTAGTTTACTCGGTGAATTGGAAACTCAATTAGTAGGTACAACGACGAGATAATCATGTCTTTAATTTTATTATATATGTGATATAAATCTTTATTTAATAATAACCAATGACGCAATCTGTTAATGATCAGTTGTTAATCTAAAAGGCAAGTGGTGGCCTCCTGTGCCAAACACAGCGGCGAATTGCAGGTCTAAGTTTCCTCACGATGTTTTCCTTCACCTTTAAGAATAACCAATGGCGCCAGGTTTCGATCTGGGCCTCAGATTTCTGCATCTGTTAATGATCAGTTGTTAATCTAAAAGGCAAGTGGTGGCCTCCTGTGCCAAACAGCGGCGAATTGCAGGTCTAAGTTTCCTCACGATGTTTTCCTTCACCTTTAAGAATAACCAATGGCGCCAGGTTTCGATCTGGGCCTCAGATTTCTGCATCTGTTCATGTCATGTGTCAATGTAAAGGTTAAATAGATGATAAGCCTTCTTTGTCTAAGACAGAGTAGACTTTTTAAATCTAAGCCGGTTTCCTCACGAAGTTTTCCTACACCGTTTGACAATAACCCATGGCACCAGGTTTCAGATCTGGGACTCAGATTTCCGCATCTGTTAATAATCATTATTCAATCTAAAAGGCAAGTAGATGATAAGTTTCTCGTACCTAAGACATCATCGATTTAGATCAAAGCCAGTATCCTCACGATGTTTACCTTTATCGTTTGAGCGAATGTTAAAGATGCACATAGGCAGAAAGTCCATTGGTAGCTAGGGATCGAACCTAAGACCTCAGGGGTGAGAATGGTAGGCTGAACACTGCTCCTATTTTAAGTTTACCTAAATACCGGGATATTAAAACGCCCCGTATTGTATCCATTATTAGTACCCAGTACTAATCTTTGGGTGCGGCGTTATAATAAGATCATGTCGTTAAATAAGATACCAACGGATACATGATATTGCCAGTATATCGGTTATCGAGGATTTCCATATACCAAGCGAAGCAAAAGCAATAAAATTCTCTTGTTATTATTAGCTTATTAACGGCTTATAGTTATTGTCTTTGTGGAAGAACTTTGTCTATATATATAGATTGCTATTTTTGTAAATGATAATTAATATATATTGTTTCAATAACTAAGAACGAGTTGACAAAACTTAAGGCAAAACGTAAAATACATTATTTGTTAATTTGAGTTTGAGTTAAGTCCTGCCAATATGGCTTTTGGTTGGAAGGGTGCATTTTCTGTAGTATATGTTATATTACAATTCTAGTTATCTGTGACCGCTTTCTGCTTCCACCATTTGTAAGTTATGAAACGCTCATTGTGAGGATATCATAACGCAATTCCAATTCCCTTTTTTTAATCACTCAATAACATACACACACACACACACACACTCAAAGACAGATATACGCACACACAGCCACTCCTATTCTTATTCAAATGTGACAAATATCAATTTTAAAATACCTGTATGAGTAAAACTATTCTTTAAAATGATGGAAAATTGACAAACTATTTTGTAATATAAAGTAACCTTTCTTTTATTATTATTATGTATCTATTAAATTTCACCACACTATATGTAATGCTATATCTACAGGCTATTCATATTTAAATGTGATACATATAAAGCTATATTAATAAATTGATTTATTATTATATACAAATTCTACAGTGGAGACAACAACCATTTTGTCAGAAATGGTTATCATTTTGTGTTCAAGTGAAAACTGAAAAGTAAGTAATAAGTATCATTGAAATAGCGATAATAAAAAGTTACAGACACATTTTATAAAACTTAACGAGGGAGAAAATGAGATAGGAAGCGTTTATTTATTTATTCATTTAGGAAGCAAAACAGAAAAGAAAATAAAACCTAAAAAAACACTATAGATATATCCACAAAAAAAATCACTGATAATACAAAGCAAAAAAAATACAAAACATGACAAATTATAAAAGCTTTTTTATTCATTAATTTTATCAAAAGTAATAATTGATATTAAAATTACATTCGTGTCATTATCGTGAAAACAATTTTTTAATGTTTCACTTCGACCACGTCTGAATTGCACACATGTTTTTGTAAAATTATAATTAAGCTATTCAATACTTCAAACCAGTTGTTTCTTACAGGTAAAATACTTTATTGTAAAATTTTGTATTTGCCTTTACACAAAAAACATCTCCTGCAAAGTAGATCATTACTATTGCTGTATCGTATTATTTTTTCATTGTCGATTTATCATTGATTAGGTTGAGATCAGATATTTCATCTTATGCCTACTCGAGCGCGCAGACAGGTTTATTATTTAATATTCATGAGATATCCCGATTCCAGCCTTATTTATTAGATTTTAAGAGTCATATTTCCACGTTTATATGCCGATGTTCCTTCCCCTCGGCAAACAAGGGAAGATTGAATATGAAAATTTAATCGATTAATTCATTCGATCACTTATACATCTTTTTATTATTTATCGATTCGCGTTCCACAACAATGAGTAAGAAATGGGTCATTTATAGGTAAATATTTTAATTTTTACTTTTGTTTACATGTTCTGTGGGTTATATAGTAATTATGTGAAATTAAAATAAGTTTTATTTTTGTACGATTGTTATCTCAATAACGGTCTGATTTAAAAAATCTTTCAAAATAAATGTCCAGTCGACCGATTAAAATAGATTTATGTATTTATATTCAAAACACTAAAAGTTTATAAGAATGCGTCTGTATGATTCGAAATTTTACTTTGCATGGTTACAATCATCAAGCAAATTGATAAATTTTCGTAATTTAGTTTAGAGAAGCATTGGCAATATACAACTGGTCAGTTTTGTAGAAATAATACTTAATTTTTATTAAAACTACATAATGTTTTATGCGTAAATTTTCTTTTTTCTCTTTGTTTTGTTAGTTATTAGTTGGCTTTATTATTTTTTTTTTATTAAGTTATTATTGTTTTCACAGCGTTTTCAGTTTATTATTATTATTTAATTCGTGTGCAACATAAATAATTCGAAATTCAAATCCATTTCGGTCAAGTCACATCCTACCAATAATTTATATTCACTTCAACTGTAACTTACTTACACACATTACATAAATTCAGCTTAATGTTCTTGGTAAATAAGAAATATATGCATTGTATATTTATTAAAAGCAGCGCAGAACTCACAAGTTTATTCAACGTTTATGGAAATTCTCTTACACAGTAACAAGTTGTTTTAACATTAAATACTAGTAATGGTTGCGAAAGGAATACTTAAATAAGCAGTAAGCATACTCAACGTGCGGCGCTTTAATAAACAGAAACGTTTGTAGGAAAGAAAATTTATTCAAAGGAAAATTATACCTACAGTGATGAGCCGAATTAAATTTTCAAATACAATCATATTATTTACCCTAGAGAGAACCTAAGCGGTGTATAGTAGGAGCTTTCATTAATAATTTTATTTTGGTTGAATTCGTACAACAGAGCCTGAAAGAGTGTTACATAATCCAATAATTTTAACAACGTGACTTTAAGATCCTGCCTTCAATCATGGCTGTGTTTTATAGACGGCATAAATTTGATAACTAACGAAATACATAAAATATTAATCAAAAAACGAAAGATAACTATAAAATATTTGTTTAATGAAATAAGGTACATTTGTTGTTTTGAAATATTTTCTATGTAAAGTTATATATATACTATATACTTTCTATGTATATATATACATAGAAAGATATATATATATATCGTCAAACAAGACTAATCAGATCTTATCAAAAATAAAATATCAAAGATTCAATCACTGTCCAGGATGCGTGATCACAGCAGGTAGTTTAATGTTATCAAAAAATATCAAAGATTCAAATGTAGCCAGGTTTGCAACGCCATTGGGTTATCAGTATTAAACATTCTTATTATTTTATTGTCAAGTACCGGACCCGAAGGAAGTTGTCCTGCATGATATTTTAAGCTATTAATAGCAAAGTATGAAAATACAGAGAGCAGCGCCATCTACCGGGATGATTTGAGAATCTAAAGCATCCATGGTGCCACCCAAACGCAAAAAAAAACATTCAAGTCCAGCCGTTTAAGAGGATGGTACAGGACGATACACACGTACAGTATAATTATATATATATATATATGAAAGCTATCCTATATTTTAAGTTAAATCAATCTGCACACGGTGTGCAAACTTGATTGAAATCGGTTTAGTACTTTAGGAGTCCATAGCGGACAAACAACGTGACGCGTAATTTATATATATTAAGATAGTCAGGAAGACGTTTTAAAAACTTACTGACTGAAGGGACTGTAAAACGATTCGTATTTTTACATTATCGTTACATTAGTCAATGTAACAACATATATAGAAATAAATATATAATAATACATTTATGTTATTCTAATATATAATAGAATAAGATTAGTGACCAATGTGGTTGACATCATTTTGGTTTCGTTGTTATTTTCATCACCGTATATTATGGGCGAGTGTTTGTTTTTGTATAATATGATAATGGAGTTTAGAGTTGCGAATAAAACAGCCCGGATAAATATTTAATTAAAATACATACAAAACAATAAAAAACAAATAGAGGTTAATTTTTATTCATGGCAACTCTAACAATATTACTGACGATTGATATTACGCATTGAGTGTTGCCAGATTAATTTAATTATTATCAGAATAATTTATCATATGATACCTAATTATGAATGATGATATTGTATTCACCTAATTGTTTATGATAGGAGCTAATTATGTTATTATATTAAAGCATTTTACGTCGACAATCCTCTAATGAGGCATTTGTTAGGAATATTGATATTTTAAAAATAAGGGGTTTAGAGTCTTCACTACGCAGTCGTGCATTATTTAAAACATTATTAGCTAAACGTTCATTTTAACTGTCATAAATTGTGTTAACTGTGAAACACTAAATGTATTAAAATTAATTGTAACTGTAATGTAAGCACTGCATACAAATATTTGTCATACCGTCATAAAATGTTTAGTTTTTCTTTAATTCACTTCTACCCTTCCGTACTTAAGTAAAAACTGTCCTTTAAATTAGATTGCAATGCGCAAAAGCCAAAATTTCTACGAAATTGCGTGATAGCAACACTTAATTTACAAGGCCCATTAAATTTGAACTATTTTGAGGCTCACAGTGGAATTTAAATATCCAGAGATAAGAAGCTCACGCGAGTGCTACGCCACAACGTCAGCTACATAACACTTAAGAGTTGAGCTTTTCATACATATCGTTATTGTAACTTTAAGGGGAGCTTTTGAACCAAAAATGTACAAAGCACAATATTTATGAAATATTATCTTATATATTAGTGATTAAATGCAATCTGCAACACTGGCAGGTTTACGGGTGCGTTTCCAGCCTTTGAGAAACGTTAATTCCGCTGTCTAGATTTGCAAAACTATGCGTATCCATTGGATTTTTTAACTCACCTACTGTCTGACTCTGATTACAAGTTTGTTATATTTATTTTTAGAGAATAAACAAAACAAGAAATGTTGACATTCGTAAAAAACTAAACTTACAGATGCTTCTACCTCTAAGGCTTATATGGAAATGGGCAGATCATATTGCTAGAGCGCGGTATAAAGGATAGACTAGAAATACTGGAAAGAGATGTATAGGATGACAAAACAAAAGATGGACAGATGACAAATTTGAAAAATTCATTTTTTTTTAATTCAGTAACAAGTTACATTGTTAGAGCAGATATTGGAGCCCCTAAACTAAGTCTAGGAGACCTGGTACATAAGTGTATTCCACTCATCCAACGGTTTAATGAAATTGTAACTTAACAATCGTAACCTCATGGCCCGATAACACCGACCATGAACTGTGCATCGCGAGTTTACACATATCGTAATAAATAAATAAATATATTCTTACGCGAAATTAAAGACAACAATCGAAATTTAAATAAAACACTTTTTTATTTTAATAATTATAAGTTTAAAATAATACGTTAAATCCGTTAAAAAAGTGTTATATGTGTAAAAGTTATGTTAAAGACAATACTATGAACAATCGAAATCTTTCGAACAATAACAAAAGTGACATCCTCTTTGCTAGATAAGATGTGGGGTGTGTATGTGTATCAACGTAAAAAAAACGTTCCTACTATTGACAGAGTATCTCCAATTTAAATAGTGCAATCGTGCAATGGCCGTGCAAAGTGCAGATTAGTCACGGTACCCATCAATTACTCGTAATCCCGGACACGTGCGCACGGCTCTTTGCAAATCTACGGAGATAATGAAATTTTCCTACCACTGCTAAGGCCAGTTGAATGGAACTATTATAAATAGCATAGCTTTAATTTTCTCTTTCAATGTTTATCTTTGAAGTTTATATGGACACAAATCGTTTGTTTTGCATATAAACGTTAATAAGAGCACTGAAGTAACGAGTAAAATGAGTTAATGACGAATATTAACCAAGCAAGAACTGTTTATTACTTATTTTGTTAACAGATGGCGATGTCGGCTTGATAACACGTGATATCAATGCTATTTTATAGTTTTACTAGCGGACAGACGTTGTCCTGTCTTAACTACATATATTATTGATTACAAATTACAAATATAATAACTCTGATCAAAGCATTTGTTTTATACAATATTCATGTTTCTTACATCCTCTTTGACGATATTTGCATCACGCATTCTGGCGTGTTATTTCAAACGCAAAAAGGTTACATCAAAAAAGTTTGAATAGTAAAAGCGCATTGCACTGAAAGAAAAGTGTTATCGTAACAAAAGTCAGGATTACTTAATATGGTGGTTAAGTATTCTTATATTTTCCAATTTTCCGCTCACTTTTCTTATTTTTTTCTTTCAAAAGATCCTTCTCCTTATAATAACAAATACAACAAAAAAATAATTAGCGTAATCGGTCCAGCCGTTCACCCGCTAGCTGTGACCAAGGGAAATAGGTATTCATTTTTATATACATAGTTTAGGATCATAAACTGGCAAAAATCTTCCTTGGTAGAGTTAAAAACCGCCATCAAAGCAAACTCCAAACTTCTTTCTCGGCTCACTCCGGTGAGCATACGTCCTGCCTTTCAGGAGCAATTGAAACCACCTCCCTCTTACGAGCGAGGACGGCCAAAGCCAGGTCCATGTCTCATCATGCCAGGAGACGTGGGTAAACCCATTGCGAGCTTAACTGTCAATGCCCTTCAGAAATATCAATTTTAAAAAAGTAATAATATTAAAAATGAAATCTACGTTTCCATTACTTCCACAGTTTCTACTTTCTGATTAAATAACATAACTGTATGTAACAATTATAAAAATAAATAAATCAATGGCGCTACAACCTTTTTAGGTCTTGGCCTCAGATTTCTGTATCTGTTTCATGATCATTTGTTAAACTAATAGGCAAGTAGGTGATCAGCCTTCTGTGCCTGACGCTCGCTGTTGACTTTTTGGGTCTAAGACAAGGTGGTTTCCTAACGATGCTTTCCTTCACCTTTCAAGCTAATGTTATGCGCACATAGAAAGAAAATCCATTGGTGCACAGCCGGGGATCGAACCTACGACCTCAGGGATGAGAGTCGCATGCTGAAGCCACTAGGCCAACACTGCTCACAATTACATTAGATTTACATTAAAATTTACATTTAGACGCTGGAACGTATGATTTTGTATATTGACGATATGTTAATTTACCTTTAACCGTCAGTCTGATCAACTGATTTTAATCTCAATTCAAATATTGCTCAGCAATTTTAGTGTAAACAGCACACAGCAGCACAGTGTAACAGTACACAGCGTGTAAATCTCAACCCTCAGGTCCTGCATTCGAGTCAACGGATTGTTTATAGACGTAATCAACACTTACGAAAAAAAATCACTGGTTGTATTAATAAAGCTATTCCGATCTTCCCCAAGGACATTGTCATTAGTGACAGTTAAGTAAAAGAAAACAAAACTGTAATTTGAGTTGCAACACATAAGACATTTTCGACTGTATTTTTTGCTGTCTATTCAATTAACAAAAAACCCAACCTTTTCCAAACGCATATTTTCTGTCATTTTTTGTATATTCTTAATTCAAATATATACTTTGAGATATGTTAAGCTGCGGGCTAATTTCGATAGCAGAATGGTTAAATTTTGAATAAGTTTATTTGTAGGCGCGATATCGTTTCTCAACACAAGTCAGGAAATCTAATATAACATTCGGATTCCCTTGAGTAACGGAATAACCAATTAGATACTCCAACAATTTACGCGTTTACATTATTTTTGCTATGTCCAATTCGCACAATATTTTACATAGAACAGCAGAAGTTGGCTTAGAGGTTAGAGTGTGCGCCTCTCACTTTGTAGTCTTGTATGTGTGTGTGTGAATCACGTCTGTAGACCAATGGACTTTTAATTCAATTGTGCATTTTACACTCGCTCGTATGATGAATACAAACATTGGGAGAAAAACCAAAAATCGTCAGGGGTCTGAGTCCAAGCGTCAGGCACAGAATGCCGTAAAAATTATGAATGACCCAGATATGCCTCAATTTATTTTTATTTATTTAATTAAACTCCGATACATTACAAATTACATATAACATAACATAAATTATTAAAGATGCAACGAGCAGCTTTATCGCTAACAGCGATCTCTTCCAGGCAACCATAGTAAGGAAAAAGACTAAGGAAAATACATTTCTACGTATAAGCTGTAGGTCTAAATCATGACGTACGAGTCAATGACTTAACTAATTAATATTAATTTAATTAAGAGTATTGTGTTACACGATGTGCTCCTTTCGAAATCTAAATGTAATAGAAAAATAATGTAGCGTATGAAAAACTTACGCGCTTCGTTGGAACTACACAGCAAACACGCATTACTCGAATAGGATACAAAAATATTTCACAAATTGTATGGAAATTCGATCTGACCTAGATGTATAATACACGTAAAATTTAACTATGCCTTCTGAACTTTAGTTATGTAATAAATGCGGGTTTATTCGCGTTAAGTTGAAAAGACAATTAAATATTATATTTAAGTTTAATTAAAAAAAATATAGTCAAAGGGGCAAACGGGCTGGAGGCTCACAATACCAGAGGGCTCGCAAGTGCGTTGCCGGTCTTCTAAGAATTGGTACGCTCCTTTCTTGGAGGATCTGAAGTCGAATTGGTTCGGAAATACTTCAGTGGGCCGCTAGTTCCACATATTGGTGGGACGCGGCAAAAACTGCCGCAAAAAACGGTTGTGGAACGACGGACGTCGCGGATGGAATTTCGTATTCTGCCTCGATGATGAAACTCAGCTGCAGATCCATCCGAACAACTCCTCTGAACACTCTCCATGGTAAATGCGGTCGAAGATGCAGAATGTGTCCGTTGCCCAATTACAAAATCACGTTAAAAAATTACCATAATTGTTTTATGAAATTACAAAGAGCATTACCTTTTAGGCATTTTGTTCGCATGATTGTATAAACTAAGACAATTACGACTTCAACAAACAAATTATGTAGGCCAACTCGTAATGTAAGAGTTAACAAAACGTGTTGTTTTTCTTTAGCTTTTGATGACATTTAATAGTGTTATCTGCCCTGAAGCATCCAAACTAAGTTAAAAATCGGTTCACTTAACGAATTATTTCCTTTTTTATTATATATTATTATTATTTATATATAAAACAGGACAAATTCGTCATACAGAGGCACCTTTGACTTTCACCAGTATAATACTCGAAACAGAACTAATCGAAGCGTAAGACCAACCAGGCTTCAAAGGATAAACAACTTGTATGGAAATTGTATTAGTTTTTATTTAACTTTTATTTTTAATTAACTGTCTAGAGATTCAATTAACTCTCTGATTTAACTAGTTTACTGCGACATATACAAAATATTGTAAAACTATTTTATAAGAGTAAGTATGAAGTGCTTGCCCATTGTTCTCAATATGAAGGTGCCTTTTTTGCCTTAAGAGATATTTTTAAGTTGAAATTTTGCCTTTAAAAAGTGCCTTTTTAAACAGGCCTAAATGAAATAAATGATTTGACTTCACTTGACTTCAACATCCTAGCAGGAACGTTATAAAATCCCCTACACAGCTATGGTCAAGTCGAGAAAACATTACCTAGCCTTATCTTTTAATCAGCCGCGACCAGTCGCTTCCAGCTTCCTTTGTCTTATGACCCTTGTGCAGGAACAAAACAGAGCGACTTCAATCGTTTATAGAGAAAACGGCCCTAAGGCGGCAAGCGGCCCTACGCCCTTTGTTTTCCCAGCTCGACGGTGACCAGCTGAGAATTCCCGCAATAAGTAAAGGATAATTAATTTCTCTGAATTTCTGTTTGAGTTAGTTTGGGATAAGCGCGTTGATATAACCATTTTATATTGAAGGTCAAACGGTTGACTTCTAACAAAATAGCGTATATTCTAGTATTATAATAAGGATTACATTAAGTATATGTATTGTATTTAATATTCATGACCTCCAACGGAGTGAAGGCCTCCTCCAAATTCTTCCATTTGTCTCGCATTTTCTATATTAATGTACATTATACAATATATATGAATGTATACTAAATTACATGTATTTATTAACACGGCCTTGTTTTAACATAATTCGAAATTTCCAGAACTTTCCACCAGTACTTACTTTTAATAGCGCCGTTTTTATGCAATTTGGATAAGTCAACACCTGTCGCATTGATATCGCAATCATTATGCTCATGAAACAAACTCGAAATTGCAGTCCGAATCGCAATTGCTATCGGTATCAGGAGTTAATATGTCTATAATACTATAAAGCATATAATATTTGTAAATGACAAATGTTTTATTTAAAGACCAGATTGCGATATTTTTCATATAGATTATTTGAGGGCTAAAATGTTCTGACTTTGTGTTCTCGTGGCGTGCCACACCGCAGGAATTTCTAAATCTTATAAGATAATGGATCGTTTCAAAAGAAAAGAACCTTCCGGGCTTGGAACTTTTGAATTCCTGACTCGTAATTAATAAAATTACTTTTGGGAGCTTTTCTCGACTTCAAAGTATTTTAGCATAAAAGAAAATGTTAAGTAGATGAATTATTTTTGAATGATAAAAAGAACAATTTTAGATATTTATTCTCTTAGGTTTTTGGGACTTTTTAATTTCTTTTTTTGTGTCCCATTGTGGGGCATTAATCTGTGTGTCATTGATTTTTTAAAGTAGTCTAGCTATACGGAAATGTTTTTTATAGCTATTCTAGTAGTTTTAATCCGTTGCAGAAGAGAACTTATGTAAATCTTTTAAGACATATCAATCAAACATCTCGATCAAGGATTTTATAATCCTCACGGAGAAAAATCCTATAGTACTCAGCTAACAACACTCTTACATCTCAAAATTCGGTTTTACAAAGAGTTTCAGTCAGTCAAGTCAGTTTTTTTGAGAAAACGCGCTGTTTAGCTTGAAGGGCTTTTACAACTCAGCTCGGGCTGTTTTGGCGTCTCCTACGAGACTCGGACCTGGGCTTGGGCCGTCGCAGTGTCAATTGCCTGAAGAGCACGACGTTAGCTCACTGGAGTGGGCGAAGTACGCAGTAATGGTCCAGGCCTTCCCCCGTGAAGGCGATTGGTTACCTTAATCTGATTTAGACTCTTTGGCTTTTAATTTGTAATCGTGATTGGATCATTTGGATCCTTTAGGAAATATTGATTATCTGAAGGGGTAATAATTGATGCTTTTACGCACCAACGGGTAAGGATGATCGTAACTTATTATTTATTATAACTGGTCTGGCCATAAATACTGTTACGTAAAAACTTTTTAATTATTTTGAATTTGAAACATGTGTATTATTTTAAAAACTTCTTTTAATTTTGCGCCATTTCACGTAGTTTTTCAATTTCATTATCGAATCACAATATGGAATGTGTTAAAGAAAATAGGATTGCGGTGATCGCCTTGCACAAAGTGGGTATGAAGCCGTCGGTCATATTCCAGACACTTCAAAAACTTGGTATGAGCCGTATGTTCGTATACTATTAACACCTTGTGACGCGCTACACAGATGAAAATCACAGAAATATACTTTTTACCGATAATAAAAGTTCACGATTGATGAACACAATAAGCAAAACGGTAAAGTGTACGCTCACTCTGAACAAGCTGCTTAAGCGATCGGAAAGGTACAACGTGGTCATCACTCTGCGTCAGTAATGGTTTGGTGGGCATGTCTTAATCAAGTAGTCACAAAACTACATTTGAGTGAAAACTTCAGCCTAAGTGTATCAAGATACATACACCGTGGGCTTTCCAGGACGATTGTGCACCTGGTCACAAGGCACGAACGACCCAAGCCTGACTTGAAACCAAAGTTCCTGACTTTATAAGAGCTAAAGACTAGCCCTCATCTAGGTCAGACCTCAACCCTTTAGACTTCAAATTATGGTGAGTTTTGGCCTGCTCTAAATGAGATGGCGACTTTGAGTCTGTCTGTCTGTCTCTTGGAAACAGTACGTAAATCCATATATTCGTTTTTCGTGGCCAAACAAATGAAAGACCTGTATAAAATGTGGTAATTTTTTGGTAAAACTATTATAAATATGTATTATGTTACTTCATTTTAAATTAAGCATTTTTTAATTTATCAGAACAGAAAGATGAAATAGGTAATACATTTATAAATGTCAACACTTATTGACATTTACGAATGTATTATGTTAGCGCGTTTAAGTAAAATATTATCGACATATTGCGCCATCTATTGGTAGGAGCCGAAGTATTATAATTTGGGCATTAATATCCAAAAATTAAATAAATGTTATACGCAGTCTGTGGTTTTCTGAAATCTCTGAAAACAAATCTACCTAAGAATGGAAAACGCATTTCGCCTATAACAATCGTTGCAATTGATCTTCAAGATTTATGGGATTCCATTCAATGTTATACTCGAATATCTTTTTTCTTGAAAGAAAAAGCTTTTGTTTGAGATACCATGATTCTAATGAGCACTTATTATAAGAGCTTTATATAACAAGCAACGAGAGAGACTTATTAGAAAAACTTTAATGAACATTTTATATTTCAAATAAGAAATATTAAATATTAGGTCCTTACATATGAAATTGGCGTATTTCGTACTGGCCACTTTAATCACGATGTTCTCCTCTTTGGTAAGGAATTCCAAATTCAAATTTGTACAGCTATTTACTCTTGCTTCGATGACCATCATTCATTTGTTTTTTTTTCTGTTTGCGTCACTCATTTTACAAAATGGAAAACTTAAAGTATCGCATTATTTACGAGTACGAGTTCCGCCGTGGCACTAGTGCTGCGGAAACGACTCGAAGGGTGAATGATGTGTATGGCGGTCATGTTGCAAAAGAAAACACAGTTCGTTTTTGGTTCCAACGTTTTCGTTCTGGAAATTTCAACCTGCAGAACTAGCCCCGTGGACGGCCTGAGACCCAAGTTGATAATTAAGTATTGAAGGCTATTGTGGAAGCGGATCCATAACAAACCACGTCCGAGTTAGCTGCAGGCTGCGGTGTTAGTGATAAAACTGTTTTAATTCACTTGAAGCAAATTGGGAAGATTAAAAAGCTTGAAAGGTGGGTACCTCACGAATTGACTGAAGCAAACCGGCAAACGCGCGTCGACTGCTGCCTTACATTACTGAACCGGCACAATAATGAAGGTTTTTAAGCCGAATCATTACCTGTGATGAAAAATGGATTCTTTACGATAATCGAAAGCGCTCAGCATAATGGTTGGATCCTGACCAGCCAGCCAAATCCTGCCCCAAGCGAAAATTAACCCCATAAAAGTTACTTGTAAGCGTTTGGTGGACTGGTGCCGGTATTGTTCATTGCATTTTTCTCAAATCTGGCCAGACTATTACGGCTGATGCCTATTGTCAGCAATTGCAAACCATGATGGAAAAGCTAGCGGCTAAACAACCTAGGCTGGTCAATCGCTCCACGCCACTGCTACTTCACGACAACGCTAGACCACACACTGCACAACAGACGGCTACCAAATTAGAAGAGCTTCAATTGGAATGTCTAAGACATCTTCCGTACTCCCCGGACGTTGCTCCAACAGATTACCATTTTTTTCGAAATTTAACTCTGATGGGGCAGTCCAAATCGCCATCACAGATTTTATTGATTTCCGTCCGACTGTTTTTTTAGTAAAAGGATCAATGAACTACCTATGAGATGGCAAAAGTGCATAGAAATCAATGGTTCATACTTTGATTAATTAAATATATTACATTAAAAAATATTCGACTTTTTGTTCCTCCCATACAAAACGCCAATTTCATATGTAAGGACCTAATATATTACTCTTAAGCTACTAAATTATATTTCACTAACTGATATAGCTGATTCGAGGGATTATATTTAAATATTGGATTCTTATTAGTATAATTAATAATAAAAATATTATTCAAAACCCTGTCTCGGCTTCGTTTCTTCTTCATTCTGTCAATAACTGACATTTATATGAAAGAACTGACATTTATATCAAAGAACTGACAGTTATATTAAATGAGAGTTATGTAAAATAACTTACACTTATATAAAGCAACTGAGAGTTATGTAAAATAAATATTGTCGTTAAGTTTTCTTAAAGGTTCTATGTTCTAGTTCCTTAATTTTTCATAAGAATCTTCTGCTAAAATTAGCAAAATTGTTCCATGAGATCTCGCGTGATGCAATGACTAAGGGATAGAGAGAAAATATTTAGTTTATATTTACAGATGCATATTTTATGTACATACTAATTTATCATTATCTGCGATGCGTTGATTGACCGAAGATTCGCAGCTCTAATGGGGCTTGCGACGGACATAATAATGGAATCTTAAAGCAGTAATTGTTACCAAGAGGTCACTTAGAGCCCTAATATATTAAGTAAATGTCCAATTATATTAGTGAAAGGTCGGTGGCTTATCACCAAGTACAGTCGAGTACAGCCCGCATAGATCGAGGCCATTGACACAATACTGATTTTGTTTGTGAATACCCCTATTTAATTAATTGAAGTCTGATAAACTGGATTTTATTGGACTTTGCTTAACGGACTTTTATAGCAATATCGTTCGTATTAACTGATATCTTTAGAAATACGTTTTTATGAATTGAATTGTTATGAAATATTTGTCTATAGATATTATACTATATACTGTCTAAAGATATAGCATATAACATTAGCAATTCTTCTCTGCATCTTTTACCGCATTTACCATAGAGGGATACCACCCGTATGACCTCGACGGCCGTCGTTCCACAACTAAGCGTTTCTTAAGGCAGTTTTAGCCGCGCACCACCACTATGTGGAGCCATCTGCCCACAAAAATAGTATTTCCGAATCAATTGGACGTATGGTCCTTCCTTCCTAAAAGGCCGGAAACGCTCTTGTACGCCCTGGTGAGTGTGCCCTTAACATAGGTTGAGCACTCTGTACTATAAGTAAAAGACCTGAGCCAAGTATGCTTAGCAGTATTAAAGTATAAATAACAAGATTGACTGAGGAAGATGAATTTGTTTATAAGTGTTCTTAAACAGAAACTATAAAGTGATATAATAAATTGAATTATTTAAATAATAAGTAGAAGTATCATTTATTGAAGTGACACTCTCGGCGTTGTAAAAAAAACCGTCATATTTTTCGATTACTCATCACATTTTTCCGTTACGTGCCATCTTTTTCTTGTCCCTACTACGGTTGATTCGAAGCGAAGCGATTAATATCAAAAATTACGAAACTTACGAAATTACAAAAATAACTATAACAATGATAGTAATAATTCTATTACAATTAATGAAATTCTGTAATAATGAAATAATTGTATTGATAATAAAAGCCTTTTGTTAAACTTTATCTAATTTAACTATATTTAACCAATTTCTGTGACGTTGCATATAGCAGACCATTTAAAAAAAATAAGGTCATAAAGAAGTTTCACTTCTTACGTGTGTACACGCATACAGTTTTTTATATATTTATGTATGTATTCTGAATAAAACCGTTGAATGCAACTTTTTTTATTTGTTTATTTATAAATAAACAACCCAGACCAACAGGTTACCCTTAATTGACAAGAATGCACAACAAAATTTACACACGACACATAAAACAAACATTGATTCGGAAAAACAAAATTACATAATAAAAATATACACATAATTTATTAACTAACTCCTGTAAGCACTAACAAATAATAGAGCATTTGTCAGTTCACTCGGCGGACAATAAAGGTCCGTTAGCTTATGTAACTCGTTAACTAAAGTTGTACACCGAATCTACTAAAATAAATATAAAATCCTCGCCATCCAACGTACCCATCAGGCACATTGATGCAACGATACTGTAGTCTCAATTACTATCCTTGAAATGTAACAATTTTATTAAGTACATCACATCACAACTTGTGTTCGTTTGCCAGCGAAATAATAACTGTTTCGAATGGCCTGGAGTGACTTACTTTTTTGTATTAATTGTATGTTTTTCTACTCTTTAGATTATTAGTTATTTAAAATTTGAATGAAATCGCTTGCCGTCCTAGTAACTTACATAACCATATGTATACGTAAAGAAGTATAACAAATAAATACACTTTATAAATACCTGTAATAATTTGCTGACCCATAACTGGACTTATTAAAAATCACTATCAGTAAAACCTTGTTTCATTTTATGCATAAAGCTTTTAGTGTGGGTTTTGTTACACATTGTCATATTCCCGTCCCTCCCTATCATTTCATTATTCAGAACCGGGACACATCATGACTTTATAATGTATCAATATTGCCGATAAAGCGCTCCACCTGCCGGCGTTCTCAGCCACCAGACAGGTTACCAACATTTATAATAATCACGTGTCGCTCAGCATATGGCCTATTAAGAGACATATATCTTGGTATATGGCAGTATAGTTATTTAGTATCGGCCTCCGTAACTTGTAAGGTTGAATTGTCAGCTTGATTTTTGGCTAGAAATTATTTATTTATTAAAGTCAACTAGAAGTCAGCTATCTTTTCTAAAACACATGACAATTTTAATAAACAAATGTTACAAAAAACTAGAAATCATTAAAATATACACTTCCAATTTTAGCATATGCAAAACACACAAGTTAAACAGCGGAAGCACTTAACAATGTTTTTTCTAATTGATAGTACATGCTGATTCCCGCAAACATAAAGATTAAAATAACATAACAGCCGAGGGACGAACGCAAGGCCCTTGAGGTAATGACCTCCCCCTTAACCTCTAGACTAACACTTCTAAAAATTACTAATTATGTATGCCTTTTAATCTTTAAATATCTATTTAAAAATAAAAGCGTATATTAAACGCAGTGGAAGCCAATATTTTTATAAAATCTAATATTTTCCTAGATATGGAGCCGCCTTAATCTAATAAACCGTCTATTTTGATTCCAGAAAGGTAATATCACCTCCCTCGCTTTCGAAAAACAATAACTGGGAAACATTCTCCTTATACAAAAGAGTCCCTCAATGAAGTTGCACGTCGAAGAATTTCCATGCAATAACGGTAAGGATTCTTGTGGAGCATGCTTCGTGATATTGCGTTAGGCCTTCTAATAACAACGGTACGGGAGGAAAATGTAATGGAGACTTATATTATTTCGATTATTGTGAGTGTTTTTAAGGGATTTTCTTTCTTTAACAACACATCTAATAATTCTAAGAAGTGTATTTAGACCATAACTTTTGACAACAATTAAAATTAGCTGTTCTCATGGCTATTTTTATAATGTTTTTATTTATAAACAATCAATCTAAATGTACTATTTTCTTTGAAATTAATCGATTTATAATTGTTATTAAAAGTTACGCACTAGCAAGCTTTCACTTACGTTTATATTCCAGCTCATTAGCCGCGATTAAACTATATGATCGACTTCAATGTGTATTTTTGTGGCAAATATATTATTTAACTTCAAAAAGACTACTGAATATGTATTTGCTGGTAGCTGCTTAAGAGTTAACTTTTTAAAAGGCAACTCGTTTATATTATCCTCCTTTAATGAAAAGATAATTCTAATGCTAAATTCAGATGTGAAGTGCATTAATATAATTATTTCTAATACACCGTACAAACAAATGAACACATATAGTCCAAATATCATGTATTTGTATAATATACCCATTATGTAATATTAAAACATTCGATACGGACTATGATGATACGAGATCGGGCATTGTTATGCATTTTTTCCAGAAATATT
This sequence comes from Pieris brassicae, assembly GCF_905147105.1. Lineage (NCBI taxonomy): Eukaryota > Metazoa > Arthropoda > Insecta > Lepidoptera > Pieridae > Pieris > Pieris brassicae. The sequence continues at coordinate 3,081,426 of NC_059674.1, read as the reverse complement.
TCAGGCAAAAAACCTCATTAAAAAAACGCATTTATTGCAGTATTGGTCTAATTTCATGAGCATGCGACTCTCAGCTCAGATTCGATTTTGTTCGAAAATATCGTGAGTATGCCAGCTCATACTGTAGACCTAATAGATCTACGGCGCGTGTCTAGCAGGACTGATCATCTATGAGAAATAAAAGTATAAAAATAAATTGATAAAAAACCAGTATCAATTGTATTATTATATAAGCCTTAAAGACATTTTCTAAAATTCGTGATAGTTGTACCGGACTACTGTGTAGCTCTGATAGCCTACGCCGTAGACTCCTCTGCCCATTAATAAACATCACTTGCCAACTTTCAGTATCATAGCTAAAAGATAGTTTGAAAAAAAATTCTTATGAATGTCACACTTTACGTTCGATCTAATATACTCACTCAGTTGTTTTTTTACTTGTCAAGATTGCTAAGAACTCTGCTAAAAGTCATTTTACAGTGAAGCTTGTCTTAGAAATTAAGACATAATAATCAAGGAAAAATAATATTAGTAAACTAACCCAATATTGTACAAAGTGGAGAGTTTTACAGCAATGGAAATGTTGAAGGCCTCTTTTTAAGTGCCTATATTAATAAATGGCATTTAAAAAGAGGAGTGTCGGCCTAGTGGCTTCAGCATGCGACTTTCATCCCAGAGGTCGTAGGCTCGAACCCCGGCTGAGCACCACTGGACTTTCTTTATATGTGCGCATTTAACAATCGCACGAACGAAAAAGAGAGTGAGGAAACCGACTTGCCTTAGACTCAAACATTCAACACGTGGCAATGAAATAGATAGAGGATTTAAGCTCCTGATTTTTTTTTAAAGTAATAAACTGAATAGAGATATGCAACGCCTAAAACACTCTATCAATGTTTATTTCGCTTAAACGGGAACTTAATTAATAGGAATCCATTAGCAGATGATTAGTTGATCGGGATAACGGAACGTGCCAGACATACCGAATACTGAATATGAAAACACGTTATGGCATCTAGTGGTGCATATAAAGCTCAAATATGACCAGACTAATCACATTAGGGGCCACCGCCAAAGGTAATGCCTATCACCTAAAAGCAACGTTTGAATTTATGGACTTGTAATCATGTCATAATGTTTATACTTGGCAATGTTAAGTGTATTGAAATGGAAACAGAACATCATAGTGATATAAGCAAAAGAATTCAAAGATGTTATCTCTTAGGTATATTTACTAATAGCTAAAGTAGGTTAGATTAACAAAAAAGTGTAACTTGTGTCATTATATGTAATGATTTATCTACCGTATATTTTGCAAGCTATTATTCTAAAATATATGACAATGTTAAAAAATACTAGTATCAATGCGGATTAGGTATCAGACAGGTACCTAACAATGCCTTTTTAAAACTGTTCAGCCCCCTACCGAATATACCAAGCTCTGGATAAGTATTATTCTGTTAAAATCGTGAAGAATTCCGATGATAGGTGCCGGAACTCCTAGGTTGGTTTTTGAAAGATGGCAACCGACAATTAAAATTCAAATGTAGTTTTACAGAGATTGTTTCTTAAGTATAGATATATTTATGCTGAATTACAAATTGCCTTTAAACCTAGTTTCAAAGAGACAGTGCCTTAGTTAGCATTACACAAGATGATAACTGAAGCTGAAGTTTCAACAAAGTTTTCCTCATAAGCTCACCGCAGCGCGCCCCTATCAATTGCCCAGCCCCTGCCCCCCGCCCCATCCCTCAATGTTCCTCTAATGATGCCACTTGTTAGGGCTCAACGCGGACCTTCGACCGTGTCACCCGATGAATAACAAATTTTGGACTGATCCTACGCTTTAGTTGGCTGCAATCGCTTTAATACAGACGGGTGACGTACAATAACCTGTATATGCGTGTGATGCAAGGTTTTGCATAAGTAAAGAGTTTTAATACTATAAGTTCGATTGAAAATTCGAAACGAAAGAAAATTCTCTTTTTCATGGATGATTCTATTTATCTGTCAAATGGTCGTTGTCTTAAACGCTGTGTTAAAAAAAGACGACTGACGAAGATTTAATTAACAATTGACTATTACGTTTAGTTAAATGTGAGTTACGTTACAATATAAATTAATTGCATTATTTATGTTACTAAATTAGATGTAATTTTTATAAAAGGATTCTTCGGGGAATTAGACGACGTCATCACCATAGATCCGCTCAGACATAATATGAAAGCCTTATGTGATCATGAAGTTGCAGTTCCACTTAGGTAGATGATCAGCTTTCTGTGTCTGACACAAACGAGGTTCATCATCACCTACCGAGCCATTAAATACGCATACAGAAAGAAATCATCACTTGGTCACAACTAGTGTTTAAACTGACGACCTGAGATCTGAATGCGTTGCCGGCTTGTTAAGAATTGGTACGCTCTTTTCCTTTAGGATCCTAAGTTGAATTAGTACGGAAATACTTCAGTGGGCAGCTGGTTCCAGATATTTGTGGTGCGCGGTAGTGAGACCCCTATTTGTACGTAACGCCAAGCTACACGGAAAGTGACGATTATTCTTCTCGTACAACGGTAGTTAAGTTATAGTAAGTCTTAAATAGAATTTATTACGTCAAGTATCATAAATATGGCAAAGGGAAGCTGCCCATGACACAGGGAATCCTAGTGGCCAGTGAACTTTTGTCTTTTAACTGTACATCTTTTTTATTATGTATAATTAAGTTTTTCTTCTTTTGCCATGCTTCGTCTTTAATCTAGCTTGAATAAAAATGTATTCTTACTGTCGAATTGTTGCGTAGCCTGAGCCAGAAGAGAAGCAAACACCCGATCATCAATCTGCTTCTGCGGACGGTCATCGTCACTGCTGCTATATCTGTCGCCACTCCATTCGAGCGAGCGCTGACGGCGTACGCTTCCCGAATTTGCGACTCCATTCGGGAACCCGCCTGACAGCCCGCTCAGCGAACCAGCCTTTGACCGCCGACCAGACCGCTCCATGCTTGATGTTTAAAACATCATGCTATTCTGTGGACGAAAATCTTACATTATTATTGGTTTCAATCGTTTTTAATCATACATCATCGTATATTATACAATATAAACACACCTTTTAATGTTATTTATTTATTCGCACTTCGTTGCAATAATATACGAAATCATACAATAAAAAGCAATAAAAGCAATTTACATAAGTTATTAGGCAATGGGCGGCCTTATCGCTAACAAGCTATCTCTTTATTCGCACTTCGTTGCAATAATATACGAAATCATACAGTAAAAAACAATAAAAGCAATTTACATAAGTTATTAGGCAATGGGCGGCCTTATCGCTAACAAGCTATCTCTTTATTCGCACTTCGTTGCAATAATATACGAAATCATACAGTAAAAAACAATAAAAGCAATTTACATAAGTTATTAGGCAATGGGCGGCCTTATCGCTAACAAGCTATCTCTTTATTCGCACTTCGTTGCAATAATATACGAAATCATACAGTAAAAAACAATAAAAGCAATTTACATAAGTTATTAGGCAATGGGCGGCCTTATCGCTAACAAGCTATCTCTTTATTCGCACTTCGTTGCAATAATATACGAAATCATAAAGTAAAAAACAATAAAAGCAATTTACATAAGTTATTAGGCAATGGGCGGCCTTATCGCTAACAAGCTATCTCTTCCAGGCAACCGTAATATGCAACAGTAAAGAAAGAAACACCAAACAACAGAAGAAAGGTAAAGTACAAGAAGTCTATAAATAATTAACAAAAGAAATCTCAAAATAACATGTAACTATAAAAAAATATAAATAATAATGTGTATAAACAAAAATGTAAATCCTAATTCAATTGAGTAACAATATACAAAGTTAATAACTAATATATAAGTAGTAGCTAATTACGAAACAGAAGAAAACATCAGAAAAAGGTTATTTTTGACGTGACAGTACAGCCGTAAGCCGAGATCTAAATCTAACTAATTTCTAACAAAACAATTGTTCAGCATTTTAAGAATATGTTTCTTTGGTTATATGTATTAAAAACAATTGAATATTTTTTCATTGAAACAAAGTTTATCTATCAAATGCCATTCTCCAAATAAAAACTGACACGTTATTTTATGGCATAACGACGTCGTGAGCGGAAACGAACAACTGTAATAAAGAGCCTACAAGTTGTTTGCTTAGCGACCCAACATAAATAGAAAGTTGGTGAAATGGTGAGGGTGCGTGTTCGAGGCCTAATCCATAGGATTCAGTCGAGACGACGATCGTTTTGCGCACTAAAAACAACTTATATCGATTCAGTAAGTAATTTAGTAATCTTCCATGCGTTCAATTGTTTTTAAGTAAACTGCAGAGCAAGCGATTGGCGTTCTAAATTCAAAACTTGTTTGAGCATGTGACAGAGTATTCTATGGTAATGGAATTCAAGCTTTCACGAGAAAATTACGATTATTTATAGTATCTGCTATCTGAAACGCCGGCAAAACCCAGAGATTTTCAGAGAAACAGTAATTGTTCTAGTTTTAAAGGCTCAGAATACTAATATAACATTGCAAAGTTAAACCATTAAAGAGAACAATCCTTGTTCAATTTCTAGGAAAAGCGCAATTGTTTCTAAAATCTGATACCAACATTAAAACAATTGCGTAAGTTCGATTTCTATAGCAATATTCAAAGTATCTTACTTAATTTTTAATTTAATTAATCTTAACAAATAATGATTTGTATTTTATTATTACTTATTACATAGAGAAATATATTCTAATCACATTTTTAATTGTGTCTATACAGAATCGTAATTATAAAATAGCTTACTAAAGGCAAATACCGTTAAGAATCGTATAATGTGCCGTCGGGAATGTAAAGTCGACATCAAAGCGAGTTTACTCAACAAAAATCCAATTTCATTGATGTAAGCTATATAATAATGAATATGTATATCGTGTATATTAAAAACGGAAACAAAATGCTAAAGGAAGAATTTATTAAATACCATCCACTGTCATTCCAAATATTTGGACTGCCTCAATTAGTATGCACCCAAATTAATTTGAATACCTTAAAGGGAACGTTTAAGACTATAATAATAGATTCGTTAATACTCTGTGGGGATTGGTCACAGACTGCATTTCTTTGATTGTTTTTATTTTTATTCTCTGTGTACTTAATCTATTTTTAAATTTGAAACGTTCTACACGTTTTAATTTATTGGCACTATGTTGGCTTAGCTTAGCACTTAAATAATTGATGTTACATAAACATTTAAGGTAACTAGTTTAGTTTGAAAAATAGTAACTATTTTCTCTATAAGACTGTTAGTTGTGTTAAATACTTTGTGGAACCAGCGGGTTACTATTTCCGAACCAAATCAACTTAAGATCCTTTAAGCTTCTTAAAATGCTGGCAATGTTTTATGCAAGTAATGTGACCACGAGAGGTGAATAGTTTTGAAGATGATGATTCTTTCACTTGATCGGTACACCTGGTTAGCGGCTTCGTGATATTTTGCCATCTGTGTTAACAACCAGGATCAGTTTCTCTAAGATCTCATCGCCTCTGAGCATTGTATAGCCGAAATAATATTATATATTATAATAATAAATCCGTGCATATATGTATATGTTTCTAAATTTTATATTATAACCACCAAAAAACCACCACAAGAAACACTTTTATTTTATTTAGCCCAATTACAAATAATTTCATAACACGATGTACATAACTAACCTACTCTAAATTTTCTCACTAAGTGAATGTAATTCTTTGAGAAATTAAGTATCTTTGAATCGACAGCTGATTTAACAGCTTTATTTTAAAAATATAAATGATTTTCCGTCATGAATTATATTATAATTTATTATTATGCTGCAGCGACTGTCAATATGTGACCAACAGCGAAAATTGCAAAGTAGAAATGTATTAATTTGTACATTTATATTTTTGAAGTGAAACTTCTTTTTCGGCGTTGTAAAAAAAATTACCGTCACAATTTTCGGCTACGCCTCATATTACTCGGTTACGTGTCACATTTTTCCGTTACTCGCCATCTTTTTCTTGTCCCTACCACGGTTGATTCGAAGCCATTAATAACATAAGTATATAATAATGATAACAATGATAGTAAGTAATAATTCTATTACAATTAATGAAATTCTGTAATAATCTGAGTAGTAATAAGGTAAAATTATATAATTGTATTATTTGTATTCATGTCTATGACAATAAAAGCCTTTTGTTAAACTTTATCTTATTTAACTTTATGTAACCAATTTCTGTAAAGTTGCATATAGTAGATCATTTTTCGAAAAATGTGTGTCCACTTAGTACACGCACACATTTTTAATCTAGTTTGTCTTTTACCTTGAATGTCTAAGTTTCTCTTTATCATTGTAATGTTTCCCTCTAAACCTTTTCTATGTGTTTCCTTACTGTGCCTTTTAAAATAAATAAATTAAAATATTTATTCAATAAATAAAACATTTCTCATATAAAACAAAATCACAAGCCTCCAAGAACTTAAATCCTAAACGGGTTTAACTATCCAAAACAAAAGATTAGAAATAGATACTCAACATTGCGGTTCACGTCACGTATAAAATAAGCGTGAACCCAATGGGGAACAAGACAGGCATAAGAAATATGAGCTAAACGAAGACTTGCTATATCAAAACTGCATCTTTCGCTTAGTGTAACAGGGGTTACTATCATACTTTTCTTTACATAGTAGTATTAAGAATATGCCATGTATTTCGCTGTTTTAACGTTAAAGTCATACCCTCGTTCCCTGGCTGTCCAATAATTGATTGTATGAAACAAGCCTTATTACAACGTCATCGGCTGTTACGACTATTGGTTTTTACTACCAAATACGAGTCGTTATATTAGATTTTGACAGTACTTTTCTTTTAAAACTTTTTTTACATGTTTTAAAATATTTTTAACGTCAGTGTCAAATTAATAATAAAACTACACGCGTGTAAAATTATGCATAGACACATATGCTGAAATTTTTTTTTAGGGGTAACATGCATACTAAAACTGGCGCCATGTCATTTTAATGTGTGTCTTCCGAGTGGTCATTGCTCAAATAGAAAAATTAACCATTTCTTATTTCACAGACAATTAATTATTATGTTGTATATTCATATTCATACATTTTCCTATTACTCTAAGGGTGATTCAATATAAACCTAAAAAGATTCGTTTCAGGCTTTAAATAGTATAATAAATGATCGTACAACCAGCGAGATTTGTTCAGCGACGTGAGTCCCAAACTCCCAGCTCGCATTGACTAAACTTGCAACGTCATTTTGTACAAGAATAGGGGAAAATGTAACAGTATTACTCTTCTATATTTATAATCTTAAATTTTTGTCTGTCATGTGTCAAGTGTTCTATAGGTGTACGTGGTGTATTTTGTAACATAAATAGGAGGCTGACTTTAAAACAAAATATTTTTTTTTTTGGATACATTAAAGGTCAAAATCACGAAATATACTGCTGACTTGCTATATCATTAAACAACTCAGAAAATTATGTATTGTTAACTTAAGAGCAGTGTTGGCCTAGTGGCTTTAGCGTGCGGTTCTCATCCCTGAGGTCGTAGGTTCAAACCCCGGCTGTGCACCGGCACCGACATTTTCTTTCTATTTAACATTTGCACGAAATGTGATGGAAAACATCGCGAGGAAACCGACTTGCGTTAGACCCAAAAAGTCGACGGCATATGTCAGGCACAGAAGGCTGACCACCTAATTGCCTATTCGATTTACAAGTGATCATGAAACAGATACAGAAATCTGAGGCCCAGACCTAAAAAGGTTGTAGCGCCATTGATTTATTTTTTAACTAAATTTTTAAACCAAAAAGGATATGACAGTATTGCTTTTGCCCAAAAACTATTAAACGCAAACCGTTTAAGATTGTTAATAATAATGGTATTGCTTTGATAAGTTCTCCCAAAGTTTTGTAAATATAGAGCAGACTTTATGAATTATTTTTTATATTGATTTACTGGGCTCAATGCGCCGCATTTGGGACACCTGCTAGCGCGGCTGTGCATACAAACAAACGATACATTCTGCTAACTAACCGAGCAGATGATGATGTTATAAAGATGAAGAGCTTTTTAGATGAGACGAGATTTTCCTAAACGAAGAAAAAAACATAACAGCGCTTTCAATAAAATATTTATTTATAGCTACGCATATGTAACAAGGCCATCCTAGAAACTGCTCCTGCTGCACAGCATAATGCTGAACCCGGACCAGTTACAACAACACACACATTACACACATAAAATCTACTTTATTCCTTTTTGAAGTGAAACTTCTTTATCGGCGCTGTAAAAAAAATTTCCGTCACATTTCTCGGTTACGCGCCATCTTTTTCTTGTCCCTACCACGGTTGATTCGAAGAGATTCGAAACCATTAATAACAAAAATAAATAACGATACCAATGATAGTAATAATTATATTACAATAAAAGAAATTCTGTAATAATCTTAGTAGTAATAAGGTGAAATTAAATAATTGTATTATTTGTATTCATGTCTATAATAATAAAAGCCTTTTGTTAAAGTTTATCTAATTTAACTTTATTTCTGTAAAATTACATTATCTAGTAGGTCATTTTTCGAGTTTTCAGTTCAAGTGTGAAACTTCTTAGTGTACAACTAACTAATACACGCACACATTTTTTAGTGATTATTCTTTTTGGATTATTATTATTTGTGTGTGTTTCTGTGTATATGTTTCGTTAGTAATAAATATTATGTTATGTGATTGCTCGCTAACTGATCATACCACGGTTACATTATTGCCTCGGAATTTATCAACGGAGACAGATATCAACACTGTATTAGGTGTTAATTAATTTACGACACGCCATAATTACCAACTCAATAACGCGAATTAATATACTATTAGGGGTGAAATATATCAGATTTTATTGATAAACATAGATAAAAAGTGACATATTTATCTAGTCTATTGTTTTAATTGGACCTACCGTATATTCATAAGCATAAAGATACTGTCGAAAAGCTTCTTTCTAGTAGTGTTTGGGCAATTTTTTTTCGACTTACCCCTTTTATGAATAAACATAAAGACAGGCAGATAACATTAACAAATACAAATCTACGAAACGTTATTATTTTAATAGAACTATCCTATCATTTACGCGTAACAAGAATGAGGTTTTCATAAAGAAAACTTTAAATATTAATACAATACTACAAAAATTGATTATTTTAATAGGACTATCGTATCGCTTTAAGCGTAAGCATAATGAGGCTTTCAAAAAGCTGCTTTCTAGCAGTGACTTTTTTTTTAAATATACATGTGTCTTTACTATGACATCATGGAACATTACGATCTAGCCTAATTTAAGACTAATAAGTAATTTAAGTCTAACCTAATTTACTAAAAAGGATTGTTATCATAAGTAAGTGTCCAATAACGCTACTTATAGTCTCTATTAAAGGGAAGACACTCTGTTCTTGTGTTTAAGCAGTAACTTGGATATTTTTGCCGACTCGCCCCCTTTATGAATAACTGCTATCATACAACAGTACTAAAAGGTGCTAAGAAATTTCTACTAGTACTAGAAGGAGACTTTTAATTGATCTAACGCATAGCGATAAAATCTTCTACTACTATAGATGTGGATATCTTATGTGTAGAACGTAATCGAATTCACATAACCTATACAATACAATTCACATAAGACACGTATGTTGACAGATCCAATCTCCATGACTATTGAGCTCCATGGTGCTATAATTGGATATACGTGAAGGCTGTACCTAACTGGTATGACGTCCACTAATGTAATCCAGCGAGGAACTAATCTGATATCGAAGCGACTCAGGCACGGACTCCTAGCTAATTGGGTTGCGTTTAATCCACAATGCAACTTTAGAGTCGTTGTCGCGTTTAATATGCCCTGAAAGCTTAGTTACTACCGGAATTATAAGTGTCAACTACAATGCTTTGTGTAGAATTTGGGAGGGCTTTTTTGAAGTTTCTTTTTAAAAGTGCTTAAATAACAACTACTTAACAATAATTTGGCAATTAAGTTCATCTTTATGTTATTTTTCTAATTGACGAAATCTTCTACAATTAAATTAGTCAAAATTCACTGTTTATAATTACTGATATTAAAAGGAGAGCATCCACGTTATCGTGGAATAGATAAGGAACTGGCTTACATCTTCGAGCCTGTGATCGCTCCAGGAGGCTTCTGAGCGTCTCGAAGGAGTTGGACAAGCCCAACCGGCAAAAGCTTCACGCAACACGGGATTTTTTTGTTTAAATTGAGGAAACACATTATTTTCATTAAAACCTGTGTCGATCCAATACGTTAACTGTGTTGACATGTGTAATCTAAGTTGCCGTACTTTGTACGAATTTTTGGCACTGTTGTAAATAATGTAAGATATACAATTACTTAGACATAAAGAATAGAACAAAACATAGTAATTAAAACATATGTTAATAATAAAAAAGTAAACCTGAAAGCTTCTTTATACGCTGCTTTTACAAAGTACAATTTTGAATTTCAATACTTGGTACTCATTATAATATCATGAATGTAAATAATCATTAAAAAGTAACATTAGGAACACAGCCCATTTCGGTGGGAAATTAGCTTCGTTCTATTATCTCTAAATGTGATTTCACGGTCCATAAATACAATCACCTGAGTCACAACAAAATAATTCAATTTCGTTCTAAATAGCTATATGGCCCGTTACCAAATTTCCTTTGAGATCTCGAGCGTACCCTGAGTGCTACGAGCCGGCACGTCTCCAAAGTTCGGAATTCCAATTTTGAAAAGTTTTCAAACAAGGTCCGATATTGACAGGGAACATCAGAAACTCACTTAGACACAGGTCATCTTGATACTTGGTCTCTTGTTGTACTTATCAAGGAATAAAGTTTAAAAATGTTAAATCGCAATATGCTATTACGAGGTAAAAAAATAATGTACTGTTTAGTTTTGTACCCTCACTTTTACATCATCACACATCCCAGCCAAATTTAGGTATTACTTAGTTAAATGTATTGAATATTTTTTATCATTTTTTCCTTTTTGTAAATATTGTGTATTCCATCTTTGGCTATATTATAAGTGTAATTGTTTGTTTTTATATACAGTCGAAACTGTTTACGATGACATCGTTTAAAACAACATACTGGTTATATTGACCAAAGTCAAAGGTCCCGGCTGAATTCTTCTGTATTAAGTTCTTAATAACAACGTCATCAGCTGTTACGACTATCGGTTATTACGACCAAATATGAGTAGTGTCTTCGATGTCGTTATAACAGATTTTGACTGTACATGTATTTTTGTTAGCTTACGAAATAAATAAATAAGAACTTGTTAATTGAACTTTCATATATACATACGTAATTTCAGCGTTATCAGGTTTTTAAACAATTTCCTTGTTGTATTATCATCATATTCCTTTGTTTAAATCTAGTAAAAAATAATAAGAGCGGCTATAACGAAAGTTGCGTACAGCGCCATCTGTTACGTATTGATTGAACTATGATAACATTTATGTTATAAACTGCCATCTAGCGGAAGCGCGGTGTATCACGTAAATATGTTAACACTAGAAGTGCTGCCAATATGTTAGATGCCATAGCATTAAGAAATATGTTATGATTTCAGCAAATCTAAGAGAAATATAAATCCACGCTATTATTTCGAATCGTTATTCGATTGAATTTTATGTTCACTTCAATGTCATAACCTGTTTGATCTATTTAAAGCCACCAAGACCACAATGCATTATTAAGAAAGTCCATTCAAAATACCGAAGAAACTGAATATACAAATCTTAACTATAATACGTCGTAGATTATGTGATAGAATTCGAAATATATATCTCTGATTTATTAACACTTTACTATACCGATATTATAAAACTTAACGTAAATATATTAAAATTGAATTAAAATAACGTAGTAAACAGAATACATTGCGTCGTAAACCGTCTAGTTAATGGTTTCTTTGTGATCATGAAAGTTAATAGGTTTTAATTAGATACAAATAATTATTTTCCCTTAATTATATTGACATATTTAAGTGCCGTAATTTATCTTTAAATTTCTTAAAATCTGATAGCAAAGCAATAATTATTGACACGAATTAATGAATTAAGTAGGTAGCTAGTAGTATGAGTAGCATAATAAAAAAGGAACATGTATTGTCACTGGAAGCGCGCGAAATGAAACTAAATTTGACACCGCAAGTGAGCGCCATTATTACAATAATATGTAGGTATCTGTAACACAATAAACAGTATAATCTTTTTATAAGCACAGGAAAAACGGCCATGAAGCTGATGTTAAGTGACACTCTCAAAGCCGCTCTTATCTGCAAAGACTAAGTCGAATTGGTTCGCAAATACTGCAGTGGCATCACCACATAGTGCGCGGAAAAAACTGCCTCAAATAAATAAATTGTAGTATCAATTTTATGTTATTCAGAGATTTCAGTAAATATCTATTGTCAAAATACATCACAGCGAGCATTAAACTTAAGCCAACGCCATTTGCGTTAGCCGCATCGTGTCAACGTTGATATGTTTTAAATCCTGATGTATTTATTATCATTATAATAAACTATAGTAGTTGAAACCAACTAAATAGAATCTTGTTTTATAGAACAGAAGTGGGTAGGAGCTCATCTCATGTTAAGTAATATCGCCGCCCGTGGACACTCAAACCTAGAGTTCGGACAATTAAACCGTTTCTTAAAACAAATACATCAGTGGTCTTTTTAGTTCTGAGCCTCAAATTTCTGGATCTGTTTCATGATCATTAGTCAGTAATTAGATTTTGTCTATAAAGGCATGTAGGTGATCAGATCAGATGTGCCTGACACACACCATCGCTTTTTGGGTGGAAGTCAAACCGGTTTCCTCACGATGTTTTCCTTCACCGTTCGAGCGCCCGGCTGGGGTACGAACCTACGACGTCAGGGATATAAAATATATTATTAATGTAGCGATACGTGACTGATAAACAAAAGATCGATTTATAATGTAATAAATTCGCGGGAAGAGAATTCACCAAATTACACTTCATCTGAAAGTTTTCAAGCTTTAACAGAAAGTAACTTGCGCAAGTGAAGTTTGTGATAACAGATGGACCAAAAAGACCCTTACTTTGAAGGAGCCAGTGGTATGAAAAAACAGAGGACGCCCTCCAGAAAACTGGGAATATGGTATATACGGGATAGAGCGGAAAGATTGGAAAACGTTGGCGAGGACGAAGGCAAGAAAATTCACTCCGTCAGAGGTCATGCACTAATGTTATACATAATGACATAGACTTTTAATCATGATTGTGTCGTGTATGAAGGCTATTTTTATTATATCTCATTTGCGCAAGTGAACACGTAGTGTCGATTTTTGAGAAATAGGTCTATCTAATTGGGTACCTAGGTAATATTTCGTGGGGACACGAGAATGTAAGTGCGTGCTCCTATTTCACCATGCCTACTGCTGATAAAGGAAAAACCATTGTATTTTTTTTCGTTATTATAATTAATTGATTAAATATCTGATTACACTATGTTCCACATGACATGTATGATAATGTTTTGTACAACAAAAAACTTGGCGTTTAAAACGAGTAGCGGAGAGTTTGTTGCCAGTTCTTCTGTTGATTTTATCAAATGAAGTTATCAAAACTGGCAGTAAATGTAAAAATAGAAGCATTTAATACGTATTACTTTATTGACGTTCATAAGTGTACATTGTGTTACCTAAATGAATAAATGATTTGAATTTGAAAATACTTTTAACTATTTTAATATTATACTTGTAAAAATAGAATTCCGAAGGTCATATCATTATATTTTACACTAGTACTCGACCTCCGACAGACTGAAGGCCTTCTCCAAATTCTTCCACTTGTCTATTTCTCGCGACAATTTTCCAATTCTACCCCTTTTATTCCAATCAATCAATCAATGGCGCTACAACTTTCATAAGGTCTGGTCCTCAGATTTCTGTATCTGTTTCAGGATAATTTGTTAATCTAATAGGCAAGGATCGGCCGACGGAATGCCTCAGACACTTCTGTGTCGCCTGTTTGGGTCTAAAGGCAAGCCGGTTTCCTCACGATGTTTTCCTTCACCGTTTGAGCGAATGTTAAACGCGGACATAGAAATCATTAGTGCACAGCCGGGGATTGAACCGGGATGAGAGTCGCATGCTGAAGCCACCAGGCCAACATTGCTAGTGAACGTCCACACTTTTTTCTTCTTATAAGTCTATTGTTCTTCACTTTAACTCTTTTGTAAGTGATATGACGTCTTTTATGCATGTACGGCTTCGTATCACACCGAATTTAACTTTGTCCTTAAGTTTCAATCGAAAAATCGAACGCTCCCTTTGGCGTACTCCAATCTTCTTTATAAGCGTCATATTGGAAATCCACATTTGGTATCCATATAACAGACATGGAAGTATGACTGAACAGCGACACAGCATATCTACTGGCATTAATATGTCCATATTTTTCCATCTCCGTAACTCTATAATAAAATATCTACTTCACTGGATTTATTAGTTTATTACGAAGAAATTAATCAAAGTTCATTGCGTGAGCGAATGGTGCTAAATCAAGCGTGAGCATTGCAATAAAGACTGCTATTAATTAAGATAGAGACGGCACACTTGGCTAGGTTCCCATCGTATGGCTCTTTTACGGGACATTGCCTATACGAATAAACATGTATTTACTCAGCGGGTAAGCGGAAACTAGAGACTTCTTAGCTTCCTAACAGTTTTAAGATTCTACGTCGGATGGGAGACTTAGACGCTGAAAGAGGGGAAGTGATTAGTAAACAAAGAGCTTGAGAGTCAGGAGAAACTAATAGATCGAGGATAGGCGAGCCCATATGGTGAAGCTTAGAACTAACATTCCCTTTAACTAGTCATCTTGAGAGAATGGGTGAAGATCGGAGTCTTCAAAAGATAGCTGGGTATACCCACTGGCAACGACCTTTGGCAGGCCTAACTCCTAAGTATCATACATTTACTATGTATTATTAGTAGAAGTACGATGTTTAGTAGATATCCGACACCGACAACTTACAATAAAGTGTAGCCCATAAAAACAAGAAATTTACAGATCCAAAAAATTTCAATTATAAGGATGTCGATGATTAAATATCAATAGTATCATAATTCCACTACCGGAAACATTCCAAAACATTTATGAATGTTATAAATTATTAGACCTACCGAAATCCATTTACATATCCTTCCAGAAAGGCAGATGAACCGATCGTCATCTAATGTAACTAGTTACCAAACATATTAATGTAGATTGTGAATATTGATGACATTGGTACTGTAGTGACATCTACAATCTGAGACTACAATTGGCTGGCTGCGTTCACGGCCGCTAGGAGAAGAGAATAATAACTTAGGCACTGGAGTGTTTGGGGCAATCAGTCCTTAGTTGTTCGAGGATTCTCAATTTAGGCTGGAACGGTTCACCATCATGTATCCACTCTGGTGAGTCATATAAGAAAACCGTAATTCTAACACTGAAAATTATGACGACATCACTCCTTGCTTCGGTATCCTTCAAAGCAAGTCGCAGCCTGACAGACAAGAATCCTGTCTACTACCACCAAGCCTGAATGCTTGGTCAGCACCCTCGGCCGCCGCACACACACACTGCATTACTCCATCCCACTGGAGTAGTATCATCGCACAATTGCAGCCCAGCGTGAACTATGCGACATTCGCTCCCAAATCACCAGCATCATAGGCAACCTAGCATTAGAAGGAAATACCCTCAACAAAGTTGTTCGAGTTGTCTTCCTTTAGGTTCGAGGAAGCTTCCTTTTTTCACAAACTCACTGGAAAACCCCTTACTCGAAAACATTTTTAACTGTTTCGGTCTTCTACACAGTTGTTTAAACCTTAATTAATATAGGCAGGTGATTTAGTATTTATATGTGGGGGAGTTAAGATCTGCTGTCTAGGTCTGGGTCACTTGGGTGACAGTTTACAGTATAAGCTATTTAGCCATGTATGGGACATGTAATTGACAATGACAATTTAATACATTATTTACATACGACATCTCAACGCATTTCAACTGTCAGTGAGAGTCAACTGTCAACAATTGATTTAAACTAGTATACGTACTACATTTCAATATCCATTATAAAAGCACCAAATAAACTCATAATACGACTCGTTTTTGACACAATAGGTGATCAGACGAAACGTATTGTTACACCGTGAATCGAACTCGAATGTTTTTGAATTAAACTCTTTATTTTTAAACCTTCCACCAACAGAAATCAGACAGTGACATTTCTCTATAGATATCTCGATTCAATGGAGCGCACAATATTACAATAAGAATTATTTTGCTTTGTTCAGGCCTTTGTACAGTATCAATTTTTAATATCCTATTGTACGTTTATTTTTACACATAAAGGTTATTTCTATTTATTTCTTTTAAAAATAGATAACAAGTGAACATGACGCTACGTAAATAAGAACCCTACAGATAAGTCAAACATAACATAGACAAAAAAAATCAGTCATAATATTGTCTTTGTCTTTCGTTCACGTCAAGTTTACAAAGCACTGTATTAACGAATATACGACGAAGTTTAAATGGCTTAATAAAACTAAATAAAATATAGACATACACATTCCTTGATTACATCCTTACGTTTTCATCGGTAATGGAATATTGATATGTCAAATTTTTATAAAAAAAATTTTTTTTTTTATTAAATGTATATGATTAGTACAATTTTCCAATTTTTCATAGTGTAAAGTCTAGTATATATGATAGCATTTCTTTTTAAATATGCACAGAATGTAACAAAAATAAAAAAAGATATTATTATCATTAATTAATTTGCTATGAAACTTGTAGACTTTAATAACATAAGGGATAAAAAAACATTGTTAATTAACATTCATTGTTGATTCTAAACAAACCACTACCCGATTTAAAATTCATAACATTGCGGAATTTTGTTTTTAAGTTTATAGGATGGTAACATTGCAAAAAATATTAACACTGAGTTTGATTTGAAAGGTTACAATTATTTTAAATTATCAAATTCGAATATTCAATCCAAACCAACATTAAATTCAACTTCTATAACTGTAAGGATAAATTACAAGTAATTAATAAATGGCAAAATTATATATTCTTAAAAATTCTATAGCCTTTATCCAGACCAAGACCCAAACCTCAGATGTCTGTATCAGTTTCGTGTTCATTTGTTGTAGGCTGTGGCTGAAACACGCCGTCAACTTTTTTGATCTAAGGAATCTCTTCTTCCTTGCAGTGTTTTCCTTCACCGTAAGTGTTTAATGCAATTATATAGAGGAAAGTCCATTCGACGAAAGCCCAGGCAAAGTTAAGGAATAAGGATCCCTGAAGCCACTAGGCCAACAGCTCTGCTAGTATTGTTACCCGATGATAATAATGAGAGCGATTAAGTTATCTATAGACACTTGTGTATCTACTTCCATATACAGCTGCCAAACGTGGACATACAACAAATATAAGAATCAAACTAGAAGCATGTCACCATAACATGTCACAGTAAACCTATTAAAAATAAGAAGAATTCATCAATAAAAAGCAAAAAAATAAGATGTGACAAGATGAACAGACTAAAGGTGGAATTTAAAGACAAGAGCGTTCTATAAAAAGTGGATAGAAAATAGAAGCGTTAGCAGGAACCGGATGGAGATATTTGGAAAAAGCTGGAGGAGGCCGTTACCCGTGAAGGCGTTGTGATCAATAGTACAGAAGGAAGTTAGAAAATCGAGTAACAAGAAAAAAATGTATTTAACAAATCTTAACTGTACATTCAACATTTGTAATACGGTCTTTATTATTAGTCATAGTCAAACGATTGCCATAATCACAGTTTTCAAATAACATATTTTTCGAACCAGTTTTTCATGGTAGGCTCTGATTGTTAGGAAAACAATTCATTTGAATTGATACGTTACACGCACGTGTATTTTATTGGTTGAAAAAATACAATGCTGAATTCATGTGCAGTTCCCGCAAACACTTATGTCGTGTTGGCTTAGTGTGGCATTGGCTAGGTGATTATACTTTTGGACTACCTGAAGTTGCGTGGTACTAATAGATTATATGGGCGCAATAATTTTTGCTAATACGTCCAAGATATGAGGAATGAAGTATGACTGAAACCAAAATTTAATAACGCGTATCAAGTACAAATGTTGTATTGATATTAACTTTGCATTAACTAAATTATTCAAACAGTAAAATTATTTCGTGGCTATAACAAACAATCTATCAAAGCTAAACGTATTTTTAGCTAAATCAATTTTGAATAGTTGAAAATAAAAGCTGTCATAAGAAGAGAAGCAATAAAAGATTTTAAGAAACTTTCGCGAGCCAGAATTTAGGGCATTATTTATTCTAAGACTCGGTGAAAATTTTTGTGTATGTACAATTTCTATAGTTAAACTTTTTTACAACATAATCCGGAAATTATTTTAAAACGTTTAAAATAAGCATTTTATATTAAAAATTACGAGCTTTATATGGGCGTTAAGCTCATCATAGTTGCCACCTAATTAGTTTAATAATACTGAATTTGGATTTAATGAATATGAATTGGTGTTGATTGAACCAAAAGTATGATTTTATCCAAAAATATTAAAGTTTTCATAATTCCTAAATTAGTATTCTAAAATGAATTATACATTTGAGAAAATTACATAAAACAATTAAAAAACTAGAGGCGCTGCAACCTGTTTTGGTCTGGTGAATTGATGGTGACAGGATGGTGCACCGACTGCTAAATGCGCGAAATTCCAGCAAATGTTAAAGGTGCACATAGACAGAAAGCCCATTGGTGCACAGCCGGGGATATTTATTTATTTATTAACACTTCGTTACATTACAATATAAACATTGAACATAATTAAATGAAAAGAAAGGCAAATGGCGGCCTTATCGCTTTCCAGCAATCTCTTGCAAGCACCCACTGTGGGTAAAGAAAAAAAATGTATTTAATTACATAAACGTGGATAATACAGTTACCTTATTTCATAATGAAGAAAGATTTTTGAAGAGAAATATATATAAAAGAACTATATATATATATATTAACAAAAGAAGTGTATACGTATTTTTAAAATATCGCATGAATAAGGTAAGGCTAAATACAAGGAACTTTTAAAATAATATAACTTACTTGCTTTAAATAGTAGGCGTGATTTGATAGATTGTGTCTATAAGAAAAGTATAAAAATTCAATGTTCCTATCAGATCTCCATGCTCGTACAAAACCTTTAATTTTCCAATTCACAGGATTTTTTCTACTTTGGATTCTGCTAATAATATCAGTCTTTTTTCGCACTCCTCTACTGCGTCGTTAATGAATAGGTTAAAACAACTGTTATTGTCCTAAGCCTTTTATCTTTCTTCTTTATTATTTCTACTACTATGTTGGTCGTTGTCCTGATTGATATTTTGTGCTGTATTGTCAGCTAACGCTCTGCTGTCACGTTTTGCTTTGTATCTTATTTTTATTCGTGAATCTTTCTGTGGATACTAATGTTCATTTCATGTTTTATTCTTTACTTTATATTTAATAGAAATGTATCTGTTTTGTTTTCTAAATAAATAAATAAACTGCGTAGTCTTCTTTATATTGTTCATTGGTTTTTTTGTTCCTCATATTAACAATGTATGCAAATGACTCAGTTATGTATCGAGCAGCAGGACATACAACGACCAATATTTTAGCCTTGACTTGTTTCAGCTGTCGCGGAAATGGTCAAAATGTGTACTAAGAATATCCAAAGCGTAAAATCACCTACATCATTAGCATACCCTCACTTTAACACCATCAGACGTCACAACAAAAGTAGGTATAGATATTACTTAGACTTACTTAGATATTACTTATTACTTAGTATTGATTAATTTTTATTGTTTTTTCCCTTTTCTTAATGTTTAAACCTTTTCCTTAATGTATCCATCTTTGGCGATATTTTTAATATAATTGTTTGTTATTATATATATTTTTTGTTAGCTTTACGTGCACCAGCCTCTTAGAGATTGTCAATATTTTCCTTGTTTAAAAAACAAATTTTATAATTATCAAAATATTTTGAAACATAATTGTCTGGCTGTTCGAAGCTGTACATAAAAGAGCATTTTAACATCTGGCCCAAAGGACTAAACGATTCATCTTAGCGTCGCCAAAAAGATTTAAGCAAGCTTATTTTTGGTGGAGCTGACAGTGCGATAGTGTAAGGCCCATTACAAGCAAATTATGGCTGCCATTATTGTCTCTGTCCCGTGTGCACGTGAGTTACACCCGCCTTGGGTCAATAGGTTTTGTATGAGATATATATTTGTTTATAACATTTTAAAAATCTACATTACATATTAGCATCATATAAAGTACATATTCTGTAAACAGCTGTTCCTAATATCTTTAAATATAATATTATATTAAATTATAATTTTATAAATAGCCATCATTAATATTTTTAAAACACGTGAGTTTTAAGAGGGGCAATTTGAATGTTAAGGGGAAAAATCGAAATCAGCTGGATATAACACAACGTGGAGACTTGAGACTTGAATTTACCAAATTAATAAAGAAAAATTTATTAAAATTATTTGAATTTAATTTTTTAATTATGTTATGAAAATTTATTGTTGCAATAACAATTTTCTAGTGATTTCTTCCTAAAACCTATCATTAAAATTTCTAAAGTAAATAATTCTTTAATGTTTAAACTACGTATGTTACATGGGGGGGGGGTCATAAGACTTTTAGGTTGGGTAAGGGGGCATCGGCTACCACTGGCTCTAATAGATTCAACATGCGAGGTCGTCTCTCCCTGAGGTCGTACGTTCGATCCCCGGCTGTGCACCAATGGGTTTTCTTTCCATGTGCGCATTTAACATCAGCTCGAAAGGTGAAGGAAAACATTGAGAGGAAACCTTGCCTTTGACCCAAAAAGTCGACGGCGTGCGTCAGACACAGGAGGCTGATCATCAACTTCCCTATTTGATTAACAAATGATCATTAAACAGATACAGAATCTAAGGCGCAGACCTAAAAAGGTTGTAGTGCCATTGATTTATTTTTTAATGGCAGGGTACAAAAAAGTTTGATCACACACTGTAGATCAGTGACTAGTAGAATCATACGTAACTTAAGTCTATCCCACTTTATTTAAAATGGATATTTAATATAAGAATCTGTCCAATAACACTACTTACAGACACTATTAAGGTTAAGAGACTCTGTTCTTGTGTTCATTTTCATAAAAATATATTAATAAAGTCACGATGTAGATAATAATGAGAGTCTTTAGATGGAATATATTTATTTAGTCGTTATTGTAATGTAGCATTGAATAATAAGTGATTTCATTATCAGGACTGGATTTAGCGGAGGGTAACTGAGATGCAAGGCAACGGAGGGCAACCCAATAGAGGGGCCTCCACAAAACAGGCCCCCACAATAGACAAGAGGCTTCGAAAAGGGTGTTTTAAATTCCACTATAAAACCTTTCTTTTGATATATTTGTATATGTTCTAGCTAACCCGGCAAACTTCGTTGCCATATATTATATTTCCAGAAAACATTTTTAGTTCAAAAATAACCTATCTACTATAGTAAAAAATAGGGGTTGATCGTAGAGGGTTGACAATTAACGATTGTATGTATTTTGTATGCTGTATCATAAAAAAATAAAAGCAAAAATATTGTCTAAAAAATAAAAATATTTTTTTGGAGTGGACATTCCTTATCGCTTAGTGATTTGAAAGATAGTAGCCGACTCTCAGACTTACTCAATATGCATAAAAAATCATAAGCATCGGTCGAGCCGTTTCGATGGGAACGAACATTGTGAAACGAGAATTATATATATATATATATAGAGATTAAATACTAAAAGAATGTACTTGGTTTCCCGATAAACTATTGATTGAAATTAATTGTTCATTTTATTTGTTAAATAATTTGAGGCCAGGGGGCCTCCACATGTTACCATTTGTTACGAGGCCTCTAAATCCGGCCTGTTCAATATTTAATTTCAAACTGTACATAGTCTGAGACAATTTTGATATGAATTTATTTAATGACTTTGAATTGTTTCTGAATATGAACTAATAAAAATCCGTATTGAATTTTCTTAAACGAAATAAACTAATAAGTAAAATTAGTATTACTATGTAGGTCAAGAATATTGTAAATAATGTATATTTATGTTTTGGAAATAAATAAATAAATTATGTTTTAACAAAAAAAACTACGTAACAAAGAGAGAATTAAGTCCCTTTATGAAATAAATAAATAATAAACATTTTTACGATCGGAAATTTCGAAAGGTGTTGAAAAATGTTCTTAGCAATAAAGTGTTTAACTACAGTTTTATACTCACTTGAGTACAATATTTAAACTTACGCGCCAATGTGGAACATGATAGTTTGACTATCATTTTTCTTAACGGCTAATACAGAATTTTCTAAAAAAATTCGTGCCCACCTTAGCCCTACTAAAATTATTATGTTAATATCATAACAGAAATGACGCCTATCATATTTTTCCTTTTTTAACGGAAATTGTTAACGATACATAAGTAAAACATATAATGACTAATTCTAAATCATTATTAGCCCCCCTTAACAATCAAATTGCCCCTCTGTGGGGTATACGTAGGTCTAAAAGCATACCCTTATAAGTGTTCGTGTACACATTCAATTTTGGCTAAATGCTTCATGATATTTTCCTGCCCAGAAAATATTGGTGCAACAAAACAAACGCCAGATTGGTAATCGCATATGAGAGCACTAGGCTCAACTCACATATTATTACACTTAACTAGAAACGTGCTATGAACCGTCAAAATTTACATTATTGAGCTGAAAACTAAATCATGAACTGGTAGTAGCAAAGTTTAACAAAGTTATCCCATTAACGACTCACTAAATCATTCCTGTCTAACAAGTTGTAAGTTAGAAAATTATTAAATCATACATCGCTTCAAACTAACGCCTTCATTCTTTTTTTAAAAACGCCGATTATTATTCACTCCCCACTAGTCGTGTGATCAAACCACAGCTGAACATAATTGTCTTTCTATATACATTCTAATAACCTACTTTCCTAACTATATAAGTAAATTACTTATAATATATCACCTCATTTCGCAATTTAAAATAAAACTAATCCATTCACAGTATTTTTCCTTATAGGCAAATGTTTTCTCCGTAAAGATACCGGCAAACATCTAGAACAAATGTCCTTGCCTGCGCAGAAGCAATTTTTAGGTATCGATGGGATATCTAAAAAAAAACCGGCGGCGGAAGAGTGACGTGTCGATCGCGTGATTGGTAAATCAGTTGACGTTTGTGTCCCGCGCTGTGTACGATGCGCGAACATTCCCCCGCTCCCTTGTTTAATGCTCAAGAAGTTTGCTGGTATCTGTATATAGTGGTCAACTGCTTTGTTTTATATACAACACAGTAATCACCTTCATACACAAAATTTAAAAGTATATATATCTTCAACCAATAGAAGCGCGTCATCATCGATCGTCGCGGAAGAATAACAATTCCACCTCACCTACAACTGAGCGATTGAACACTTTTTGCCGCGCACCAGCACTATATGGAACCAGCTACCCACTGAAGTATTACCTAAAACAAATTCGACTAATAGTCCTTTAAGTTAAGAGCGTACCAATTCCTGAATAACCAGCAACTTGCGAGCAAGTTTGCTTCCTGTACTACTACGAGTAAACGGAAGTAACAGTTATGTTACTCTGTTTAATTCCAATTCCGCACATTATCTTTCTGTTCGTTTAACCCCTTTTAGACTTAAACAGCTATCTCCAAATTTAAAAGCTTTCGATAAGGCGAACGACACAACAGAGGCAATTATCCAGGTTGATTTAGATAGTTGTTCACTGATGCACAAAATAGTCCGTAGCTTAAAATCGGACCTGGATCCCAAGGCGGCTACAAAGCGGCATGCGGCCGATTACGGTCAAATTATTGCTATCATTATAGCCTGGAGTCTGCGCTCGGGATAATCACACCCGTTGGTTGGCACTGCAATCCTGCAACTTATTCGCTAGATACTATCTCGAGCTTCGACGACTTTTCTAAATTTACTTTGAGATTAAACTATCGTTTGCAATTGAATGAGGTAGGTAGACGTACAATTTAATTAGAACGTGTTTCATTAGTTCTTATGATGTTGAGCGATACACATTTCATGTTAAATTCCATACATAAAATAATTTAATTATATTTTTGGTTATTTCTTTCTTTTGTATCAAAAATAATATCAAACAAATACTGGGTCTGTTTAATTAATCTAAGAACATAAAGTTTTAAACGCCGGCAACGCAAGATGATTTCGCCTTTTTTTTGGGCGTTAAGCTCATGTCACATACGAGTCAACCCAAAACAATGATCTTTTTGCAAAAATTTTTTTAATAACTTAGACTTAATCGTTACCAACTATCGAGTCCAAACTTATGCAAAAAAAAATATATATCTTGGCATGTAAATAAAAACAACGTAACATAGCTTTATTATCTAACTCTCTCTGGTTCAGCGTATATACTTTGTGTGTGCGAACCAATCACTTAGTTCTCGTCAACCTCCCATAGTTTGCATATGAAATGTTTACAGTCAAGACTAGACGTAATTTGAAGCCTTCGATCTTTTTGTTTGTGCTATTAAAGAGAATTACAGACAATAAATCTTATTATTTAATGTTCTGTGTAGCACTATTCTCTCAATGGTTTATGCGATATTCTGTGTTATTGACTATAACTATACATAAAATAATTACCAAAGTCTTTTAATACTATTTTCTTAATATATATGGACCATTAAAAAGCTATGGTTTATTATGACAAAAAATATCTATGACAATTATAAAAAAAATATTTTAAGCGTAAACTACCAGCGTCGGCTACAATCTACAAGTACTAACTTTGGGCCAACAATAAAATGATTTCGATTAAAAGTGAAGACAGCTAGATCGGTTTTCGAAGCTTAAGGTCAGCAAAAGAATTACGGTTCGTTAAGATAACGATGTGCCTGATTGACGCCCACCCATCTTGATTAAACTTATCTGTTTTTACTCCTTAAACTTAATCAACGTCCATGGTGATAGTCACACAATTCGAGACGATTTGATACCTTTTAAATCTAATAAATTTTCAACATTGGAGGTAAATTAAATACGTCAAAATTTGAGGTGCGCCATTTGTAAACGAATGACATAATTTATTTACTAATCTGTGGCTGCGTTAACTTTGCCGCCAATTATGCGTTTGTCAAATTTATTGTATAAAAAATATTAGTATCGTTTTTATGCTAATGTGATAAATGAAGGATAGGAAACGAAACTGTAAACTGTATTTAAATTCAGGTCTGATATACGCCGATAAGACTTCAGATTGCGTCCATTTATTTGATGCAACATGTCGATGTTTGGGTGACCAAGGAGGCATGCCTATTTCCTTACAATGTTTGCCTTCATTGAGGAACAAAGAGGTTTTTTTCACATCTCATTATTGTAGAATCCTTTTAGCCTGCTAAAACCGAAAGTATTGTTCTTGTACAACAGTTTAATTATAAAATTGTGTCATATAGAATATATACGACAAGTACGTAATATCATAAAAGTGTCAAATGGAAGACTAGCTCACGACATAGGGAATCCTATCGTGGGCGCTAGTAACCTTTCTCGTAATTATACATCCTTTTTTATAATGTATCATAAAGTTATGGTCTTACTTTCAGCTATTGCTAATCGATGCCAGGAAAGACGTTCAACAAATATGCGTTAGTCATTCGGCGGTTGTCTCAACAATTTGTATTTACATAAAACAACTATCTGGATATTCTTCAAAGAACAATATAGTATCTGTATGGTTTGACTACTTGCCTGTAATTGGATCTGTCAGTAACAAGCAACCAAGTAATTACAAGCTAACCATAATAACAGACAGCGCAACAAGAAATTTGATGCGTTGCGTTTCACTCATATTTCTTTGGAATTAGGAATTTTCTGCAATAAGCCTTATTGGTTTACTGTCCGTATCTTTCTTCTAAGAATTAAATTAAATTTATAATAAATAAATGTGTTTATGCATTATAAGTAAAAGAATATGATTATGGGATTTGCAGTTTAAAAATTAGCAAAATTGTACAAACAAATATATTTATATTAACTTAGTTATGGAATTAACTCGTATGTTTTGTTTAAAGGTGTTGCCTTAAATCTTACACATAATAATGAATTGTTTATACGGATTGAACACATTTTAATATTTTTTTATTTTCTTTATTACAATATGAATGTTTAAGTACCGTTTAAGGTGAAACTACTTAATCAACTAACCAGAAGTTATAGATCACTGTCGTGTGTGCCTATATAGTGGGCCAGTCTTTAGACTATAAGTTTGAGAATTATAAAATAATATAACATACAGGTCATAAAAAAATGGCACCTTTTTACGTCTGGGCCTCAGATTTCTGTATCTGTTTCAGGACCATTTGTGAATCTAATAGGCAAGTGGGTGATCAGCCTTCTGCGTTTCCGTACGATGTTTTCCTTGACCGTTCGAACGAATTTTAAATGCGCATATGGAAAGAAAGTCGATTATTAATTGATCTAAATGTACCACTTTCTTTGCGAATAAAGGCTTTATTATTATTATTAAAAGTGCCTGAGTCAGGGTTCTCAGTTCTTCCGTATATACCTAACAGTTAATTCCATAACAAAATCAATGTTATTTTCTTGATAAAAAAAAGTGTGTGTACGAATGTACACGCGTTAGAAGGTCATTGGCGTAACAAGATAGAAATCTTTTCAAAAATTGTATTCTACGTTTGTAGAAAAAACGACACTAACAATAGAAAATCCTAAAATGTTGACTATAGCTTCAGGGTGTCCTGCAATTGTGACGGTGTGCGCGCGAATCGTAAAAATTTACTCTTATCATTTTTCCCTAACTGCCTTTATAAAACTTCCTAAAGTTTACACTGTTACGTTGACATTTTATGATGTATACTGTTAATACAAAAAACTATTAACAACAATTAAAAAGACCAACAAATAATAATTTTATTGATCAAAAATCAAGCACGTTTTTTCGCGTCGCCCACTCACCATTTTGCACATATACAACACGGCTGTCATGGCCGGCATGTATACTTGTGGCATATTTGTTGTATATAGGCTGAATATTTTTTAAATGTTGAAAATAAATACAAAATATAAATTCTTTATAATATTAGTGTAATTATTTGTTCGATCCATAGCTTAGTTCATAACGGAAAATAAAATATCTAATAAATAATCTGGAGGCACTGGATTAAATTCCATATTATAATTCCATATTCCATTAAATTGATAACTCATTACAATAGTCACATTTACGATACAATTGTACAACCTTTTTTAATCATATTTCTTTAGAAATGTACAATTATAATTTTCTTAAAAGGTGTGTTTTGTGAATTTCATGAAAAGATCGCTCTAGAATATTCAGCCGTCTATCAGGCTTCAGTTGGAAATAATTCTTAAATTCTCTTTAAGAAAACTAGAGAAATGTCGCATTTGAGATTTTTAAAGCAGTTCTTTGGCGTATAAAAATAACATTATAATTTCGAAGAATGAATTTAATTTTAATTTACTTTGAGCTTTTATTTATGATTTGAGAAATGGCAGTAAATGTTAATTTAACATTATTATAATTTACTTTCAACCACACTGAGCAGTGTTGACTCTCAACCCTGAGAACGTAAGTTTGAACCCATTCACCAACGGATTTTTTTCTACATGCACATTGAACATTCGCTCGTACGCTAAAGAACGTAGGGAAAAACGATAGGCCTTAGAGTTGACGGCGGTCGTTCAGACAGAGAAGGCTGATTACCCAATAACCAATTAGAAGAAGAAAACGATTATGAAACAGATACAGAAGTCAAGGGTAGTGCCACTGGTTCTCTTAAAGCTGCACCTTTTTTCTAAACGTCTTAGATGGGGAAAAATATCCAGATACATGGCGAGTGTAAAGCGATAGGACCGATTGTTCGCGCTGATGTGATTGGTCAATAGCATCTCCTGTCCAACAAGCGTTGGCACGCTACAGAAGATGTCGTATGATTACGATTGGTTAATAGAACGCTTCGTTTTACATTCTGTGGTCATTCATTTTTTATAGCATAAGGGGTCCAAACAAAGGGCAATCATTACAGTCATTTTACACCATTTGGACACCCATTTTAGTAGGTGCGTTGCGGGCCTTTGTGGAATACTCTTTCTTCAATTGGAGGTTGTACCAGGGAAGACCAACACCGGGAGTTGTTAATAGTTCGCAAAAAAGTCTTGTGAAGCTGTCTTCCAGCTATCAGGCTCAGAGGATTTCATTAAATTTTGATACCGAACAATTTTTTGAATGAACGCGGAGCATTTTTAAATTCTTCTGTTAAAAATTGGAACTTATAAACTTATTTAAAGTGCAGTATTATTACGGAATACTATTGCGATGTCAATATTCAAAGTCGAGACTTAAGTATGACTTCTATATATCAATTCTGGTCGTTTTTAATTCAATTAGTTGTCTTAGTCTCAATCAAAGTTTGTCACGGAAGGCTAAAATGGATTACTTATACGGCAAATACTATAGTAGAAGTTTAGTTTTAGTTTTTCTTATAAAAATTGTAATAACTGAATAAAATATTATATATATATTCAGGAAACAGATAGACTAGTGTTGTAACCACATTTGAACGATGTTGATTTATTCGAAATAATTTCTTCGAAACCCTTTACGCTTTGTTATTCAAATCAAAGAATATTGACGGCTTACGTTGACCCGGGATATATACGCGTTACATAATATACCATTGGGATGACTTACATATACGTTATCATATAGTCCTATCTGTTGTAATAAAATAATTTTCATACAGTATTTAAATTTATAAAATGCTTTATTAAAAAAATAAAACTAAATCAATGGCGCTACAACCTTTTAGGTCTAGGCCTCAGATTTCTGTATCTGTTTCATGATAATTTGTTAATCTAATAGGCAAGTAGGTGATCAGCCTTCTCTGCCTGACACACACCGTCGACTTTTCAGGTCTAAGGCAAGCCGGTTTCCTCACGATATTTTCCTACACCGTTCGAGCTAATGTTAAATGCGCACATAGAAAGAAAATCCATTGATGCACAGCCGGGGATCGAACCTACGATCTCAGGGATCAGAGTCGCACAACACTGCTCAACAAATGCTTTATTAGTTATTTAAATTTATTCTTTAGGAGATCCCTGTAAATGTGTTCAACATTTCAAATCTCATGCACAACATTATTTTCTATCTTATATGCTTATACAGTAAAGTCTTAATTATACGCCATACCCTAGATCATCGTTTCTCAAGCGGGGAGTTCGTGACCCATAGGGGGGTGGGGGGTAAAAAAATAATAAATACAGGTTTAGTAAATGAATGAATAATTATAGTTAAGTGTGATTAAACTAAATTATAATGTTACTGTTTTAAATGAGTTTTTGGCAAAATAATGGTTGAAAACGATGCTGTAGCTCAAAAATCATACATACAGAAATAAAAATGAAAACAATCTCAGGTATCCAACGTTATTCATAATAGGTTCTGTGGGCGCCGAGGATCTGCGCTTACCATGTATCTTATGAAGTTGTTACGCGGAAAGAAAAACAATCTATTGCTCCAGTGCCTAGGCCTCAGGGTGCTTTACGTGAAGAGGCGGCAATCGTACCCTCAACGAAAACTGGTAAAGGGCATACACGACACAATGTATGGATTAATGAACTGCATTGATTACCAGACGTTTTTAATTGTCCGTTGTATGAGCTGACAAAAGGTGTGCTTCATGTCAATCCTATACTGTAAAACATAGTCTTTTTGTAAATAATTTAATATATAGTAATATATAGTATAGTATATATATATATAATAGTTTAAGGTTGTGTTGTTTTTTCTGTGTTGTATATGACATAAATGTAAGTATTTTTTTTTGTTAAAGATAATACATTTGTGTCTAAAACCCAAAAGGCCTCATTGTTAACTGATTACAGTATTCGTTACTATGGTTACCATTGTTATGAAATCGAAACTAATATAGTCAACGTTTTTTGAGTAATTACTTCAGTTCTGGATTATTATTATCCTGCCAAACCATTCCTATTGACATAACACGAAATTTACACAAAGAAAGTGTTTACCATAAACGCGCATCTAAATCATAACAATAAAATTTATAGCTGAAGGTCCGGCCTCAAGTGCTGATAAATCAAGTTTTCTTGCTGGAAAATCTTTTCCGCAAATATACCTACGCCATTAATTCTACTTATGCCAAGATGAATTCATATCACCGTTAGGGTTATGCAACGGTGATTCTAATCTGTTAGATATTGCACTTTATTACACATAAAGTTTCCTTTGTTTTTTATAGAATACTAGCTGACCCGGCAAACGTCATTTTGCCATGTACATTATGTCGAAGGCACATTTTTTTAGTTCAATAAAAATAACTATCTACTTTAATAAAAAAATAGGGGTGATCATAGAGAGGAGACAATTAAGGGTTGTATGTATTTTTGTATGTTCTATCGTAAAACAATAAACAAAAAAAAAGTCTAAAAAATAAAACAATAAAATTTGGGATGGATCTTTTTATTTAGGGGTTTGAAAGATAGATAGTAGCCGATTCTCAGACTTACCTAATATGCATAAAAATATCATAGGAATCGTAAAGCCTTTAGGAAGGAGTATGGGAACGAACATTGTGATACAATTTTATATATATAGAGATCACGAGGCTCACGAGATGTTAAGTTATACTGACCATGGAAACACACTGTCAGTAAGCATATACTTGTCTTTTAAGAATCGCATGAAGGACTCAGAGTCGAATTGTTTCGATTTTTTTTTTGTTTTATTTCTATTTAAGTAATGTATCATCTTGATTTTCTCTATTCATAATATTCTATTCTTAGAGATGCAAATGGTATGCTGACTACATCATCGGATGTCATCTTGATGTGTCGGGATATTGCGTACCTCATCATGTTCTATTGATTAATTTTCTAAGTATTTTGATCGTCAAGACTATATTTTATCTTTGCTTATAATGAGAGACGAGAATATCATTCCTTACCTATTTATCGAATCGAATTAGTTATGTAATTCAATGTGGTTAATTTAACTCATCTAATTCATTATTGTGCATTCTAAAAAGATTTAGATTAAAATAGCGGACCCGACAAACGGTGTCCTGTCCTAACTATAAACTGATTTCGAATTGGTATTATTAACTAAAACAAAAAAAATCGATATTAATTTTTCCTACATCCTCTTTATGATAGGAATGCGTGCTGCAAGCACGCATTCTGTGAATGTTATGTCAAACGCCATAAAGTTACATGAAAAACGTTTGAATTGTAAAAGCGCTATGCACTGAATAAAAAATACGCGTATTTTTCTTAATTTTTTTCTTTCCTAAGAATTTTCTCCTGTCAATAAAAAACACAAACAAAAATAATTAGCAAAATCGCTAAAGCTGTACGCGTGATGCCGTGGCGAAGGGAAATAGGGATTTATTTTAATATATACATAAAAGTAAATTAAAAAAGGCTTTAATGCTGTTTTAAGTTACTTGCTAAATATTATTTATTTCCTATTTTTAAAGTATCTTAATACTAATAAAATAGAACACTTATTAATATGAAAATTAACCCAAAAACAAAACAAACTTAAACCCTAAATCTTTTTTATAAGTTATATAAGTAATTAAGCAAACGGTTATTAAATATATATATAGTTACAACTTGTACTTCGAAAATGGCTTCCCATAATCCAATATTATCGCTCTCCAGCTGTTCCACTATCAACCAACTACCTTCGTGGGTACCACTCCGTTACGATACTGTTCCGTTCTTGCTTCCTTAATGTATAAAGAACTATATTTCTCAATACAAAAGTGTTACTGTTTAATGAGAACTTAATATATACGAAGGAAATACACGTCCCCATGAGACAGTCATCCTAATTTTAGCCTTGGTTCTTTCCTCTACATACCACCACCTCCACTTTGGATGGGTGTTTTGTTATCAATAACACCTAATAAAACGGATTAAACAATTCAAGATGCTTCATTTTCTTTGCCCAATCCCAATCCCAATAAAATATAAATATTTAACAAAAAAGTATCAAAAACCCATAATTAAAGCATTCAGACAACAACATCTTTAAAAGAATAAATTATGAGGCTAACGAGAGAGTTGTCTAAACTTATTTAAAAATAATCAACAAAACGAACACTGTGTCATTCCGGACCGAGGTTCGAGCGAAATAAATAATTTATTAAGGGCAAGCTAACAAGGGGCTCATAAAGGCAGAAGTCGGCTATTTATTTCTTGGAATCTCCCACGAAATAAGAAATTATTTCTTGGTTTTGTGTTTCGAATTATGTAGTTGGAATGCATTTTTGAAAATCGAACGATTGCATTGCCTAACCTTTATTTTTTACTATAATAGATTATAAACAGGACTCTTATAACGACTAAATAGCATACGCAAACAATTAAATTAAGCCGGCAGTTCATTTTCACTTAAGCAGCTTACTGCATACATAACACTTAGTTTATTAAACAGGATTAGAAAAGAAAATTAGATAAGTTACGCTATTATGTTTTCCTGAAATAATAAAGTATTTTATACAGAAAATTTTAATGAATATTTAACTTGCACAATAGCTTAATTTATTCTGAAAATTCCTTACGAGGTCTTTCCTCTATTTCCCTTTGAAGAGAGTGAGTAAGTTGGTATCTGGTAGACAGAACCTGTGACTCCAGAGCTAGTGTCTTCCTCGCTCAACGATTAAGTATCGCAATACATAGAGGAAATGCTGCCAGCGTTAAAGGTACACTGCTGCCTTTAAAAAATTGTTTTATTTTTCTTTTTATTATTTCTTATTATTATTTCTTATTATTACTATGTAAGTTAAGAAAATTGTAAATACTGTATATCTGATTATTATGATTACTAATACCGAATTTGTAATAAACAATTTTTTGTAATTTTTTTATTGCTGTAAAAACACGTTCTAATTAAAATTATTGGGATGTCACCCATGAAAATATGTATTATGAGGATTTTATTCAAAATGTATCACAAACATTGCTAATACTCGTAAGCCTAATGAAACTATTCGTCAAATGTCGATACAAACAGGCAAGCCGATTGAACGAAATTAATGTTAAGTTACGCTGACCGCAAACTATGTCTAACTAGATTTATTACTATCAAACTTGCTAAATTAGCTCAATTATGCAATTACCGTAGGCATTTCCATATTCCTATTTCATACATTCAAATGAGCGTATTATAAAATGGCGTTGGAAATGGGAACTTGGTGTGAAATGCATACATAATGGTCCTTTTATTAGGGATTTTTCCTAGAGGTTTTGCAGTCAATAAACAAATACTAGGCACAGCT
Source organism: Pieris brassicae (assembly GCF_905147105.1). NCBI lineage: Eukaryota > Metazoa > Arthropoda > Insecta > Lepidoptera > Pieridae > Pieris > Pieris brassicae. The sequence goes on along the minus strand of NC_059674.1, from coordinate 3,047,817 downwards.
CTAGACATAATATCGGGAATGGAATTTGTGGTTTACGCGAGTATTTTTTTAAAATACGAACGCCTGCTTTAACGTAGACACAATGTTAGTTTTTTACAATCCATGGTAATTCCTACCTTGGGTCAATAGATGGCGTTAAAATAAAATAAAAATATGTTTAGTATGGCATATAAGCAACAGATATCACTTACTCCACATCATTATATTTTTAATTCAGACATCCCTACTCATCGGTAAAAAAGACAGAGGGTGTACGGCGTGAGAAAAAGCCGGCGTAAAAATCTCTCAAATCCAGCAAACCTATTAGACTATTAATAATATCAATCATCATCAAATATTTATCTGTCAAATTGTCTCTCGCTGAAAAGCAATTGCCGACAGCCATTGTAATTAATTCAAATGAAATAAAAAGACACACGTCTCTAGCGTCTTCAATACAATTTTAATATTCAAATTCAATTGCCTATATTATTACGCGTCACGAATGAAGGATATGATCCATCAAACGAAACGCCATCTTTTCTTTTTTCATTCTCACATAAATTTATTAAATATTATTAATAATAGTTATTAAATTCAGAACATTTGTTTATTTAATTCAATTGTATTTGTAAGGCGAGTGCGTTGCCGGCCTTTGAAGTATTGGTACGCTCTTTTCTTGAAGGACCTTAAGAAATGGTTCGGATATATTTCAGTCGGAGGCTGGTTCCATATAGCGGTGGTGCGCTTTGCTGCGCAGCCGCACTGCCTTAAAAACGCTCAGTTATGGAACGGTGGACGTCGAGGTGATATGATATAAATTAAGTATGCTGCTTCGACGTGCGATGATGAAACTCAGCTGCAGGATTTAATCCGAATATGACCATCGCCTTATAATCCGCATGTTCTATGTGGTCAACACATTAAGTACGACAGATGTGTCAAAAATAAACATATATATTAGTGGCGCTATAACCTTTTTAGGTATGTGCCTCAAACTGCTGTATCTTTTTCAAGATCGTTTCTCAATCTAATAGAAAAGTAACTGATCAGCCTCCTGTGCCTAACACACGCCGTCGACTTTTTGGGTCGAAGGCAAGCCGGTTTCCTTACGAGGTTTTCCTTCGGCATTCGTTAAATAAACATAAAAAGTCCATTGAGGCATTGAGATAAAACCTACGACCTTAGGGATGTGAGTCACACGCTGGTGCCACTAGGCCAGTACTGCTCTATGATGTATTAAAGATACCCTTTTAATAATGATGGTATTAACCACCACTTCCGTAATATGACGCTTATTTACTAAAAATAAGCGTCATTATCACACATATATAACAAACTAAAGTCACTTATATATTTTGATGAATATCAAAAGGCATAAGTGATTTAATTTATAATTGTTTAGTCAAGCCACATTTCATATATCGAATTTGAAATATGAGGTACAGCATGCAAAAACAGAATTTCTAACATACAAACACTACACAATAAATTAATAAAAGCACTATTTAGAAATCTACCAAGAATCAAACACAACCACACGCAATGCTCGTCGAGCCAGTTCGCTTATCTTGCCGAAGCCGCGTACAAATTATTTGAAGAAGTCTATTAATGTAATTAAAGTATGAGGGTGTGCAATTATTTAATCAATTACCGTCTAAAATTCGTAATATTAGTGTGTTTAACCAATTCAAAAGGCCATTAAAGATTCATATCAGAATAAGCCTAGTAGACTAAATTTAGGACGGCTAATGGCGACGCGTATCTCGTTCGTATATAAAGATTCTCATTTAAATAAAATATTGTTTTTTGTAACGAGAAATAACATTCTTTAAACATTATTTTAAAAATATGTATAATTGTTTACGACATTACGAACATCTTAATAACTAGATGCTAGACACTGAACTACATTAGTCGAAATATTCATGAACGTTTGTGTCGCAATACAGCGAGGAAATGCTGCCAGCATCAAAGGTACTCTGCCACAGGGACCAAACTCTTTAAATTTGTATTATTTACATAGTAAAGTTGCTTTTTTTACCAAAAATCTTTTGTTTTAAAGTTATTTATTTTATAAACTAATATGCCGAATAGTAAATTTTTATTTTAGATAAATAATCGGATATCCAACTATAGTTAACTTTATAAAAATAAATAAATCAGTGTATTCTATATCTGTTTCATGACCATTTGTTGATCTAGTAGGTAAGTAGGTGATCAACCTCCTGTGCCTGACGCACGCCGTCGACTATTTAGGTCTAAGCCAGTTTCCTCTTGATATTTTCCTTCACCGTTCGAACGAATGTTAAATGTGCACATAGAAACAAAGTCAATTGGTACCGGCGTCGTACCTACTACTTCAGGTATAAGAGTCGTGCGCTGAGTCACTAGGCCAACACTGCTCAGTCAGTAAATTTTATACATTCACTAAGAATCTTAGACAACATCTTCTCATCCTGACGCTAAAAAGTTATGTATTAATTATTATGATATGTTTCTAATGATATGTCAAATGGTAGACTAGTCCACGACACAGGGAATTCTAGTGAGGGGGCTAGTGCACTTTATTTTTAACAAAACACCATAAATTTATTGTTCATTTTCATTTTTCGTTTATTCGTTAAAACCCGCACTCACCCCACTAGCCATTTGGCAGCCCTACGCTTAAGAATTACGTAAATTATACACGGTGCGCTTTTAAACGTTGTTCAGACAGTTTTAATTGTACTTGTTTTATCAAAAACTTTAGTAGTTCGAAAAAATATAATAACTGTTTTCGACAAAGAATTTTTGATACCAAAACAATAAATTAATTAATTATTCGTACAGGCTTCGATAATGTCTTCGTTAGTTAGTCAATCTAATAACTAGTTTTCACTTCTAACAAAAGGTGTAACTGATGTCTTTGGCATCCTGGCTTCTAAGCAAGTGGAACGAATAAAGCTGAAATGTTGGAGATCGTTCTTTGCTACATGCTGTTCAGGTGTCAGTGTTATCAGCTCTGCAGCAGAAATCTTACACGCCCTTTTTACCTATCAATCGGAGCATGTTGATAGTACTAAGCCACTCCGATAAGGGAGCTCAATTGTGGTCAACGCATAGTTAAAATGAAATTTTTTATTAATTAATATCAAGGTAAGCAAGATTTAAGATCAGACTTCAATCCGGGAAGAAATAAAATCTAAACATAAAAACTTCTTGTTGTGTGTTAGTGTGTGTGTGATGGTATGTATATTGTAAAGATAATTATCATAAACTCACAGCTCACAATTTGGGACATCTGTAATTATATTATAAAGAGCAAAAATATGAATTTTTGTATGTATGAAACGTATAAATAGAATTTTACAAATACTATATATAATATTAAAATGTATACCAATTGGGAAATTGCTTTGATGGAAAATGTAAAAAATTAAATAGTCCAAAGTGTTTTTAAGCGATTTCAAAAACCCTATTCAGTAAATAAGCCTATACATATAAAATCATATAATAGGAAATATATTTATATTGATTTTTATTATATTTTTCTGTTAAAAGTTAAAAAATAACGGTCACTTGCATTTTATGTATCTGAAATTGTTTTGAATCTGTATATTGAAATATCGTTTATTTTAATAACTAATAAAAACATATATGACAGAAGTAAATAGAGAAACACTAAGGTTTTTTTAAATGATCTTCAATTGTTATTTTACGAATTCAAAATTCGAATTCCATTTATTTCACTCCCAAATAGTTCAACTTCACTCACAATAAATAGAATAAAACATTGTTGTATCTTAATCATAACAGTCAGTCATTCCAAATTCAAAAAATTCAATTCGATCCACTGTACACACTTGTAATTCGTAAACGCTGTCGTAATATAAACACATTACGAAACGCGAGCAAACATCGCAAATTATTTGGGAAATATGTCAGATACGTGAGACACGTTCGACGGATCGTACGCAGGGAACACCGCGTATGAACAACATAATATGTCAGTTCCCAATATTTTTCCGGAGCCAATTTTTATGAAGAGCTTAACATTTATATTATATCGCTTGACAGCCGTATGAGACGGGAATTGATATATGAATATTCCACGATGTATATATGCATAGAATAAGTCTCGAAACCCGATACAATGGATACGTTTTGCGTTCCGCTAATGTATTCTTAATAATTACATATTTTGGTATAAAATTTATGGAGTAATATTTAAATGTTGAGCAGTATTGGCGTAGTGGCCTCAGCATGCGACTGTCATACCTGAGGTCGTAGGTTCGATCTTTGAACTTTCTTTCTATGTGCGCATTTCACTTTCTCTGGAACTGTGAACGAAAACATCGTGAGGAAACCGGCTTGTCTTAGACCCTAAAAGTGGACAGCGTGTGTCAGAAGGCCGGGTGATCACCAACTTTTCTATTAGATTAAGATTAATATGAAAAAGATACAGTAATTTGAGGCCCAGACCTAAAAATAATAATTAAATAATGATGTTCTGTTAGTAACATTTATCGCTCAATTTTCCACTTTTCTCAAACTTGGTTTGACACATGCCTGCAATGTGTTTATTTGTGTTTCAATTGTATATAATCATAATAATATTCTGTTAAAAATGATAGTATTTTAAGTCCACAAGAGGCAGTTTAATAGGCATCTTCTGGATAGGTGTGCCTCCGACAATCCGCATCTCACTTAAAATCAGGTGGTATTGTGGTCAACGCCAGTTCTACATAAACAACAATTCAGAGGCAACACGCGTTGACCCTCGACGGTGAGACTTCATAAGAATACATTACCAATTAAAAATAATAATGGTAATGGTACATTGAAAAACCAGGCACTAGACCAAAGCGGCTTGGGTCTCCATACCAGCGCGTTTAAACCCCTTTACGTGGCCATTTAACACGCGCTCGTGTAAAGGTGAACATCGTGAACAATCGGTTTGACACAAAAAGTCAACATCAAGTGTCAGACACACTAAGCTGATCCTCTACTTCGCTATTAAACAAAACAAATGACTGGCTATACAGAAATCTAAGGCTAGGACCAAAGATAGTAGCGCCGCTATTGAAATATTAGGTAATTCTCATGTGAACGAATTCTAGTTACATTCGTGACATCGTACATCACAGTCACCGTATTGCATTAATAATTCAGTGGTTTTGCCGTCAAAAGTACCCTTTGCTTCAAAAGGTCTATAAGCCGTAGTGATAACAAACCTAAACTAGTCGGAATAAGGGGCTTAATTCGACACGTGACACTGTCAGAAAAGTTTTTATTTAAAACATCCAGACCTACGTATTAAACGCTAATTTCACGTGTCAATTTTATGATCTTTTATAGAACTTCTTTGACGGATGTAAATGTAAATTTATTAATTCTTAATTCGAAATTTAGAAAAAAAACAAAAAATACTGAACCGATTTCAATTTAAACGTTACTTTAAGGCATTATGCCTTAAAGTAACGTTTAAATGTTTCAAAATCCGCGATATTATAGGCCTCTACTTTTTTTCATTGAAGCCAATCCTCACACACTTTGTTCTAGTCAAAATTAGTCAACGTTTTCATTTACTAAAATAAGAATAACAGAGGAAGTCTGTCCTATAAGGTACATAACAGTTTTTACAGTCTCTATGGAGGACACGTCTTTTTTTTTCATTTTAAGTATATATTATATCATAACATGCGTTTACAGTCCCTCGCCGACTACGACCGTCGTTTAACACTGTGTAGTGATCGCCCGTTTATGTCTCTGACTTAAAAAGTAACTATTTGTCTGGTATTGTAAAAAAAAATCAATGGCACTACAACCTCTTTTAGATCTGGTTTTTGTATCTGTTTCATTTGTTAATCGAATAGTCCAGTAGGTGATCAGCCTTCTGTGCCTGACGCACGCTATCAACTTCTCGGGTCTCACCGGTTTCCTCACGATGTTTTCCTTCACCGTTCGGGCGAATGTTAAGTGAATTGGAAAGAAAGTCCATTGGTGCACAGCCAGGGATCGAACCTACGATCTCAGGGATATGAGTCGCATGCTGAAGCCACTAGGCCAACACTGCTCTCCTGATATTCATGTATTATTCATAACTTTTTGGGCCTATTTGCGACGACGGTGTTTGGCGTATTCGCTTTAATGAAGAAGTTTATGACATCCTTGACGACGGCAACATCGTCCAATTTAACAGGCTCAAGTTTACCGAATGGCGCATAATAGAACCCCAATGTCTTGACCGATGCCAAGAGAATTCCCGGTAGTCTGAGACTGCGTTGGTGGGATGGAGTTGTCAAGGACCTTAAAATAATAGCTGTTCGAAGTTGCACTCAACAAGCACGAGATAGTATGCGATTGCGATACTTGCGGAGGGTAAGGGCCATAAGTGGCTAAAGATAATGACCATTAATGATGATGATAATGATTGACGTATAGGTATAAAGTTTGTATGGGAGAAATTGCGCTAAGTTGGTACTAAATACGAAAATGAAAACATGATGTTCGCTTGCGATAATATTTGCAAACGGAAAACGTAGCGTACCGTATAAAGTAGTATTGACACTTGACGAAATCGAAAAGTACTGAGTTTTGGGCGTAAATGGGTGTTGGCAAGTGCTAAATAATAAAGTATACAAACATACATGGTCTTTGGTTAACACAGCTAAAATTATGTAAAATAATTATAAGTTTATAATGATACAATTAATCCGGTTGAAAAATTGATTTCTTTCAATAAGTGGTTAGTGTTATATCTCAATGTAACAGAAACAAATTAACGCGTATAGATTAACTATAGATGTTATAGTTGTCTCTTACCGCTTCACTAACTATAAATATTAAAGTAACCCGAATTTATAGCCCTATTCAATATCAGTGTTCGTAAAGCCCACAAAATTTATGAGGTCAGCAACTAATTTACTTACGGCTTTTATGTCTATTGTATATTAGACGTTAAATGTATTAAGGTCATATATAAATAAGAAACTTCCATAATAAATCTATTTGAACAAAGATTTAGAAAAAAATCAAATAGAACGAAAATTCTTTATATTATGATTTTAAGATCCGTCCCGTCCAGTCCGTCAGTCTTGTTATGCGTAGTTCTGCTTCTCCTCCATTAAAGAAGCTAGAAAAATTTGAAATTATACGTCAAGTTACTGCTTCCACACTGTTCTATAATCTCAGGGCATATCTTGAGACACATAATTGCCTTAATTTGGTTAATCTGATGGAGAGGCGATCCCCAACGCCTCCTCTTCCCTACTATTACCAGCTTGTAGAGATCCGGTTCTCTACTGATGAAGAATAAAATACAGCAGCGCTAGAAACCTTTTAGGTCTGGGCCTTAGATCTCTTTCTGTTTCGTGATAATTTTCTTTTTCTAATATGCAAGTATGACTTCAGTACCTGACATACGTCGACTTTTGTGTCTAAGTCATTCAGGTTTTCTTACGATATTCCTTCACCATACGAGCGAATATTGAATGTATACATAGAAAGAAATTCATTATTGTATAGTCTGAACTGGGTGACTAGGCCAACACATATCTAATAATTTTGCCCCGAAATTGATCTTTTACACAGTATATTTTGTTATGTTTCTAGATGTAGGCTTTTATTGTAGTATCCATTAACAAACCTTTAAAAAAATTAATAATGTTAAAAATGTGTACCATATTAGCTTCGGTAGAACGTACAAACGTATCACAAACACGAACATAATAACTGAACGAAAAATTCCCTCAAATCAATGTTTATAACTCTCCAACTTCCATTATTACTCCTTCTTATTATTTGTTTTTTGTTATGTTTACTCTATTTTCCTTTATGTATTCTATATATTGTTTTAGTTTAGTGTGGATCACTTATATTATATAAGATATGTATGTTTGTAATGAATAAACTTCAAAACTGTGGGACCAATTTTAAAAGCTCTTCAATCATTGCTTTGGTATGAATAATATTATATGACTCATTAATAAAACCATAATTATTCCAAAAATATTTTTAAAATATCTACTTGGTGTAAGCCGAGACAGGGCCAAGTCGCTAATATAATATTTGGCATGCAGGTAAACATATTAACCAGGGCAGAGTTGAAAATCTAAAATTTAAAACAAAACACAAATGTTTTTTTACTGTTAATTTGTTTATATCCTATGTATCATACTCATATACTCTCATACTCTCTTAGCAACTAGACAACGCGGACGTTTATTTACTGGGGTTTAAGAGATCAAGTAAATGTTAATAACACGTTTAACAACTTTATATGTCCTAACAAATGAGGTAACATTTTCTATGGAATAATTAACTTATTAAAAGTTACTACAGGATAGTTTATTTAAATATTAACACATCGTTACATACAAAAATATTATACAATTGACATGATTAAATGTGGAAAAATTTAACGATACACACACACTTACATATATGTAAACAGTGAACAGGTCAATATTAATAATAGTATATGTTTTATTTAGAATAATAACCGGATGTAGTACCAGGTGTAGGACCAGTAATAATTTGATGTTACCTAGCCACTGTCTAGCTACTGTCTAACTCTAATATATAAGTAATTATTTCCACAAAAAAACAAACAACTACAAATGAAGATGTTTTCGTACGTTTTTTGGTAATTAACACGTGATAAACATTCATGAGCCTCATGTCTACAAGTGAGACGTGAGACGTGTGGCGGCGCCATATTGTAAGGATAAGAGTCCGAGACGATTGCAAACACCGGAGTAAAGTTATGAACGGCTTTATTTAATTGATGAATTATCTAATCATATATGATATATATAGGTATGATTCATAAATGTTTAAAGAACTTTATTTCTCATTAAAACTAAATATGTATATACGAGATACACGTTGCCATCAGCCGTTACAACTTCAGTCTACTGGGCTCATTCTAATATGTACCTCTATTGCCCTTTTGAGCTGGTTAACTTAAATGGTGAATTTCATTGTTCATCTCCGAACAAAAGAAAAAAAAACTTTTTTTTTATTATTAGATTACATTACAAAATTAAGTTTTATTGTTATTAATATTATAATTAACCTTTAAAGGTTTGGACCACAGATTTGAGTGTCTGTTTTGTGATTAGTTTTTTCTAATAGGCAAGTTAGTTCTGGGACACTCGCCTTTAAATCTAAGGCATTTCGGTTTGCTCGCGACGTTTTCCGTCACAAGTAAGTGTTTGATGCGCACATAGAAAGAAAGGCTTAGTACACAGTTTCGAACCTAAGACAGGGATGAGAGCCGATGCCACTAAAACACTGCTCCAGAAGCTGTATGGAAACATACAGAATACATACATAGTATTGTCTTTTGTTAACATAGCTTTTACACATTAAGAAAAACACTTTTTTTCATCTTTTAGTCGATATCAACTTCGGGGCAATAAATACAGATAACGCAACTTTCTCTGCAGCTGTGATACATTTGACATTCAACACCTTTTGTCTTCAGTTACCGTGACCACGCACGCTGAAAAGCACGCAAAACGACGGATTTTTTTTTAAATATTATGTAAATAATTGTAAATTTTTAATAATAATACATAGCTTCAATCCGTTCAAATAGTGTTTTTCTAGAATACATACATACAGAATGTATGGTAAGTGGTATTCCGCGGTTCAAAACTTTTAAGATGCATTGGTTACCGGGCTGCTAGTATCCTCTAACAATTCATAACACGTAGTCGAAAACAGAATTATCAGTCGCGGGCGGGCAGGTGTTGTCAACTTTCATAATAATATTGGATGTAATAATGAATGTTTTACATAACTCTTCGGCTGTTCCTTTTATCTAATTGTTTGTTATCCTCTTTAAAATTGGGACAATGTCTAAATTGCTTGAAGTCTAAATGTTAAAAGTTTTCATAAATAATTATAATTCAATAGTTGTACAAGGGAGGATTGGGAAAAGGTAGCGAGGATGATAATCAAGTGAAAGAATTTTTAGGGGACCTTCACAAGGTCGGAGATTGTGTACTTATGACACATAAATATAATGACATGGACATAATGTAATCCTGATTATGTAGAACTTGAATAAAGGCTATTTTTTATTTAGTGTACGATTATAGCCACGCCCTAATACAACAATTACTAAAATCTATTAATTATCTTTAATTGTTAAATTATAATTATGTAACGGTACGCGTGCATCTTAATTAAGAATTTAATGTTCTCTTAGTTAACGACTGATTTAAGTAAACATTAAATGACTCTGTACGTTGTATATTCTAAATTTTATAACTATTCCTACAAATATTTTAAAGAAAATAATTTTAAAAGATTGAAGCGAACAGATCAGAAACAGGCATTCTTTGACATACTAATTTTACGGAATTAAAATAAACATACTCCAAATGAAAATCATACAAAATTACAACATTATATTAAAGCTCCACTTTACTATTCAATAAACTTTTAAAAGTGCGTCATAACGATTTTTGATATGCCGTTGTGCTACCACTTTCCATAGTACGTCTGGTATTTGATATTCTGTCTTGACGTTGTGTTCCTGAACAGAAATTGCCTCACAACATTCACATTCAAACCTTACCATTACTGTAATCGCCAGTAAAACAATAAAAAATAGCTTATTTAATAAATCACTTTTAAACTAGTCCTAATTGCGTTGAAACTTAAGAGTAACTATTAAAAATGCACTGAATCGAACAATCGTCACTCGTTTCAAAGTTAAATTACTTCGGTTAGCGTTTTCTCAAGCGTCTGAATAAAACATTAGACTTTAGCTGTCCTAATGAGCTGGCTTCTTTTTCTTGACTGCATAAGTTGGGTCATTGGCGGCCATTGGATCAAATCGCACTTCATTTGTCCATGTCAGCCCTACGGGTGTGTGAAACTTTTCTCTTGTTTTTAAAACAGGAATCAGTCAATAGATAGACAATGTATAACTCTACTCGGTTTTGTTTTGGTTTTATCATTGTACTTGGAACGTCATAACATAAATAAAATATTTATTTTGAACATGCTGACATTGACTGAAACTCGCAGAGCAGTTGCGACTTGAGCAGTATTCATGAATTATAATTTTCTTAGGTTAGTTACAACACATCAAGTAAAATAAATAAATCAGTGGCGCTACAATCTATTTAGGTCTAGGACTCAGATTTTTGTATCTGTTTCAAGATCATTTGTGAATCTAATAGACAAATAATCAGCCTCATGTGCCTGACCTACGCTGTCCAGTTTTAGGCTCTAATGCCGATTTCCTCACGATGTTTGGTTCACCGTTTGAATGTTAAAAGCACACACAGAAAGTCAATTGGTATACAGCCGATCAAATCTACGACCTCGGGGATGAGAGCCGCACACTGAAGCCACTAGCCCAACACTGCTTAATTATAAGAGTAAACTTTATAATCGAGTTTTAAATTAAGAATTTAACACAGTTTATTAATATAATCTGTGGTTCGTAATATTACCAAGTTAATATCGTCGTCTCATGATGTTACATAGAGTGCCAAGTGGACTTTCAAAGTAGTTCCTTTGTATTCACTCAAACAAACTTTACAATATCTGCCGTCCGAATGCCGCGCCGAATTGATATTTTGAAGACGTTTTTCTAACTTCTTCAAAATTAATCATAAAATTATTCCTTCAATACTATTTACCAAAAAAAACAACTTTATACAAAAACTAGCTTTTTTCCATCTCTTAAAGACCGAAGACCTCCTCCAACCAGCTTTCTTTATTAAGCATTATTCTGTCAATCTTCAAAATTTATTCAGGTCATATTTTCGCATTTTTTAAATTAATATTTTATAAGGTTTAGAATAGGTTTAAAAGTAAAGGCGTAAAATTCTTTTCTTGGCTGCATAAGTTGTGAAAGGGGCTCTGGATCCAATGATCAAATCACGCTTCATTTGTCCATGTCACCCCTTTCGGTCTGATGGATGGAGGTCCGCGCGAACCATCCTTTTAATTGATACCGTCATTTTTGCATCGGACACGAGCCGTGCCCATTTGACAACTCGTTCCATTACAAACGGATTATTCTTTGAATTGTTACTATACCTTCATTAGTTTTTCCATTAATTTAGCATAACAATATATACGTTTTACTAATTAAATAATTTATAATTTTATATTATAAAACTATACATACATTTATAACTACAATTGGGATGCTAATGTAAGAATAAGAACTAAAACATTTATTTTTAAAAAATGAGATAAAAAGTTTCTACATAAATCAATGAGAAATTAGTTCGACTCAATTAAAATCGCTATGATACGAAAAAAGAGGATAAATGAATTATGCAAGATCATGCAAAAACGCTTTATAGGCAAAGGAGTTAATAAACCCATGCATATTCATCACCTCGTATCATTATTACCTTTGTATAAAAAAATTCAACACAAAGGTAAATCATTAAAATATGCACAGATTATTTTTATAAAAACAAGTGACCTAATCTCAGTGACGTAGCCCTGATTTGTTTTAATTTAAGTGGTTTAAAAAAAACTTTCGATTTTTAAACTTCATGTACTGTATATACTTTTTTTTTTAAATATTATGGCTTTGACTTTATGCTAGTTTCCTGTATATACTTCATACTCTTTAAAAAGGCTAATAAAACCTTCGCGCCTTTTTGGTCATAGTATTAGTCTTGATAGGCACAGACTAGATAGAAATCAACGACAAACGAGTAATCTTTCAACAAATTGGCGGGAAAATAATAACGCAATAGTTACCTATGTTTGCGAATTTAGTTCTGTATTGTGTATCTTTATGCATGCATAATATGTTTTATTTTTATAAAAATCAGTTTTTTCTGTTCTAATGAATTTGTTTTTATAAACAATGCAACGCTAAAAGGTAAGTACGTTCACGACAAATTTCCAATTGTGATATCAAAATTCTAAATAATTTTATAAATAATACTGTTAACAAATTTATAAAATAGATAGTATAAAACGTTCGTTTCATAGACCTGCAAACGCGCAGGAGGATGACCTGGTGTTAAGTAATACCCATAGACACATTTCCCGCTCTTTTCGTGACCTTTAGTTGTATTGGTTTGGATTTACTTTAGTCTGTAATTGGTTTATGTATTATATATCTGTATTATTACGCTTTTTACCACATTTGATAAAATAAAATAATTTAGCATATAAATAATTATTTAACAATAATTCATTCAGTTAAGCGTATTAACGATACATTCTATCTTGCGAGTAAGTCCCATTTTCTTTTTTTAGTGGCATTAAGTGCCTGTAATAATGATTTGAAGACATTTTTGAATAAAACAAAACAGTAAGAGTACCAATCATTATGAATATTATATTTATAATCGTAATTTTAATTATTAGTTTCTTAATCTATGTTAAAATATTCAGTTATTCAAGATGCTGAAATTACACAAGCACAATTAAGGTGGAGTTTGTATTTTTTCGGATTATTTTTTTCACTTTCGCGCGTATTAATTGTATTTAGAATATATTCAAACGGAGTATGGTCAATTAATAATTACCTTTCAGAATTGTTTTATATACAATAAAGTAATTAAAAATATAACATTACCTACAAATCTCTAATCTAGTAATGAACTCAATATAAATTGGTGAAAATTTAACATTTAAATAAAAAAATGCGTTTGACGAATTATTAGTTTCTTAATCTAGTGTAAAATATTCAGTTATTCAAGATGCTGAATTTACACAAGCACAATTAAGATGCAGTTTGTATTTTTTCGGATTATTTTTTTCACTTTCGCGCGTATTAATTTTATTTAGAATATATTCAAACGGAGTATGGTCAATTAATAATTACCTTTCAGAGATTTTTTTATATACAATACAGTAATTAAAAATATAACATCACCTACAAATCTCTAATCTAGTAATGAACTCAATATAAATTGGTGTAAATTTAACTTTTAAATAAAAAAATGCGTTTGACGAAAACTTATGTGCTTTCGTAATTTCAGATAATTTTATGTAAAACGAGTAATTATGACTGCAATATTAATAAAGCGTTTTTAGTATAAATAATGAATGGTTTAATCTCCGCCGGATGTTACATACTTGATAAATGCCGACGCACATGTTAATTTCCTGTGTGGAAATTTTACATTGTCTTTTAATAAGTATTATTACGAGGCGATGTTAGATTTAGGCTTGATTTTTGAACCATCTGGTTGTACGTTCAAACTCTAGTACATCTTTTGAAGCTAAACTTCTTTAACGGCGTTAGAAAAAAAACGTCACATTTTTCCGTTACGTGCCATCGTTTTCTTGTCCCTACCACGGATGATTCGAAGAGATTCGAAGCCATTACGTACATTGCATAACAATGACAGTGATAAAAGAAAAGTTATGTGTTTCTTGTACATTATTATTTATCGAAGTGAAACTTCTTTATCGGCGATGTAAAAAATATAACAGTCACATTTTTCGGTTACGCGCCACATTATTCCGCTATGCGTCACGTTATTCTGTTACGCGCCATCTTTCTCGTGTTGAAGAGATTCTAATTGTTTGCCTTTAATAACTAAAATGTAATAATAGTAATAAATCCATTACAATCAATGAAATTCTGATATAATCTTAGTAGTAAATAGCAACTTAGACGATGTAGAAAACATCCGTTTTAAAAGCCAGCATATCGTAATATATATTTGATAGTATGTGTTGTATACACAAAAAAGACTTTATATAAATTAGAACAAACAATACTATATTATGTACAATAGTATCAAACATACATCGATACACAAAATAAGTCGTCATTCATAACATCAAGAAAAAGTAAACGTTTAGATATTTTACTATCAAAGTAAAAATCTAACACATTTGTAAATATTCTGTATGAAAATAAAAAAGTAGATAATGAAGAAGCAACATACACAAGCAGTGCTAAGTGGCGACCGACAGTGCTTTGTTTTTGTCGCGTTCGCCTCGCTGCTGATCCTCCACTCACAGTATAGCTTTGATAATTAAAAATCTCTAATCAGAGGAAAACTGAAGCTTTTCTTGTAAATTATTATTTATTGAATTGAAACTACTTTATCACCGTTTTAAAAAAAATCCGTCGCATTTGTCGGTTACCCGCCATCTTTTTTGTGTTGAAGAGATTCGAAGCCTTTAATAACAAAAATATGTAATAACAATGACATTGATAATAATAATTCTATTACAATTAATGAAATTCTGTAATAATTTTAGTAGTAACAAGGTAAAATGAAATAATTGTATTATTTTTATTCATGTCTATGATAATAAAAGCCTTTTGTTAAACTTTATTTAACAAATTTCTGTAAAGTAGCATATAGTAGATCATTTTTAAAAAAATGAGGTCATAAAGATGTTTCAATTCTTACGTGTTTACACTGGTGCACGCACACATTTTTATTGTCTATGTACGTATTAGAATTATTACATTACACATAGAGACCTTCAATGTTAAGTGCTGCCTAAAGAGAATTCAAGATTTAAGCCGCCTCATTCGATTGTCATTTTATTTTTGTCGTTGTAACTAACGTGCGTTCTCAATGATCGATATAAAAGCAACAATCAAGAATTCATAACAAACCCAAATCGACAAACATATTGATATTGATAGATTGGTTTGGTCAAAGCGTCGAGTCATTGCTCAAAAATTAAACAAGCCATAATGAGAGCCAAAACTAATGATCGAAAACTGGATGAATGTTGCTCAAGACAAAGAAAAATGGAGGAGGCTTTTACCCTAAATGGGACCACACAAAAACTAGATCACTAAAAAAGTTAAGCTTATTTTTTTTTTAAACTTATACTTACACAACTAATACTAATATTAAGGAATGTAAGCTAACCATTTGTTAATATTGAAGGACGCCAAGGACGTGGCACTATAGGAAAAACAAAAACATGTTTTATTTATATTCATTATTGAAAATCAAGTCTTTATAACTAAAACCTTGAACCTTGATCAAGCCAAGTAAAATAAACGCAGATGCTTGACCTACATGCTTAAATCTCAAATAAAAATGGAGAACAATTTGTAAAGAATAATTATTCACAATGAAAGGCATTCGAAGCTAGAGCTACGGTGCTACGGCGTAGCAATCGTAGCACGTAGCAGGAAATGGAGTTACTCTCGCGGCGCACTCTGGATTTCAGTTAAATCCATTAAATGTTAACTGGTAATGGCTGTAATTTTACGCTTTAATTAAACAAAACGTTTCTATTACGCACGAACTTAAAAAGATGTACGATTTTAGTCTGGCTGTAACTGTATACTTCTGGTTGTAATTTACCGTAGATTATATTATATTAAATTATTTGCATAACTTTAAATATAAAATACAGACATAGAACGTAGAAAGGATTTGACAGGTGACCTTATCGCTACTAGTAATCTCTTCCAAGTAACTAGAAACTATTATTATTATTATGAATTATGGCTTATTATGGTTAGGATGCTTCAATGAATCCAAAATAAAAACGGTATTTAAAGGCATGAAACTCTTCACAAAATGAATTAATTAATAAGTGAAATATGAACTCGTCTTGTATCTGCGGTGCTCGAAGACGAGTGAGCGCTCAACGGATGGCACATAACATAACGTGTCGCTCCCGCGTTGTGTAGAAGTGAGAAAAGAAAAAGACGTTAAATGCTTCTAATTTCACATTTACTGTCAGTTCTCAAATCAAGGGCGTAGAACGGAAGTGAAGAACTGGCAATAAACTCTCCACCACTCTTTTTAATCGGCAATTTTTTTTTTTGTATTACACAACGTTTGTAAGGCGCTGCAACCATTGCTCCATGTTCCACATGACATCAGCAGGAGGCATGGTGAAATAGGAGCATGCACTTTCTCGTGGGAACAACACGCATAGTCGAAATAACTATCATCACCGCATACACGAATTTAAGTACGACCAGTCACCATAAGTATAACGGGTGGTTCACGAGTATTACGCATGGCCAGCCATCGGCCCCCTTCCCATATTTTAGGGAGAAAGACAACTCGACGCATGGACGTCGCCACAAGTGAACTTGGATACATAAGAAAATAAAATAATACTAATTATACTGAAATAATTTGATACCAAATGGATCACGGTTTGTTCCCACTTTACATTAAATCAGTATAATAAAGTAAAAAAAATCCAATTGTATCTATTTTTTTAACATTTCAACGTTTATAAACAGTAATCAACAGTCTTCTGTGTCGTTATTTGTTGTTTCTAAGACATGCTGATTTATTCACTATAGTTTCGTTCACCGTACGAATTCACATAGAAAGATCTATATATAATCTAATAGACATAGAATGCGATTTAAACCTATGACCTCAAGATTAAAAATTGCATCGAAAAGCCACTAGGCCAACAAAGCTTACACGTAATTTACATAATAAAGTATAAAATCGGCGGTTCTATGCCATTGATAAAAGCCAGATTTACTTGTCGTGAAGTGTGAGACATTTGTTGGGATCACGACCCTATCTTCAAGCAGCCGTGAATTCTCGAGCTCTCATTTGCGTAATGTGATTACAAAAGCACATCTTTTGAGATAACAGCTCGGCTCTACGTAAGTAATGAATTCCACTGTCATCGAAATGAACGGTGATCATAAATATCAAACAATCTTTACGTGAAACAATCATTTTTTTAATTTTATTCTTACTATAAAGGTGAAAGACCTTCATTTACCTATCTCATTGTATTCTCATAGTATTTCTAAGAATTCAAAAACTACAGTACAAAACTATCTAGATACAAACTCATAAATCACATAAAATTGCGGTAGCTGAATTGGATTTCTAATTTACAACGTATATTGCGAGTCATGCAAAAATGAGATTCCAAAAATTAAGAATGAGCTTATAACAAATCTCAAATACATACACATCACATTCACACATACAAATTCGACTTCTGTTTGATTGGTTGTAAAAAAAGACTTTTTCTCAAAGATTGTATTAAACATGTACCATGTACCACGGAAAAATTGTTATCTAGTTACAACACTGGGAATCCCTATTGAGACTAGCGATAGGTGAATTTAGTCGTAAACAATGTGTGATGTAAATATTTATAAAGATTTTATTATTATTGTTATTAAAATTATTTAAATACTTTCCTTATATTTCTCTTTCTCTTATATTTTTACGTAAATTCCTATAGACTAAACTTTAATTTAGTATTTCATACATAAGAAAGAAGTTTAATGAGAATTTTTTATATCAAAAACTTATTCCCTATACTTTTCATACAAAGAATGTGATAAACAGAATAAAGTAACCTCTTTAAAAGACCGGCAACACACTTCCGAGGCCTCTGGCAATGTTAGTGTATATGGATGGCGGGGAACTTACCATCAGATGAGCGACCTGAACGTTTGCCTCCTATTACATAAAAAAATATTGATCTTGTTACAAATGTATTCGTGTTCCATTAGCACGTGGCAGTGGCTTGTGATTGATTATTGATATTATTGATCATTTTGTGATTTAAATCGTATCTTTTCTTTTAATAATCGTATAATAGTAACGATTATACAGAGACACAATGTTAATGAACTAAAATCCTTTTTCATTCAATACTTTTAAATTTCCTTTTTACAATACCTGTCTTCAAGGCCATAAAACTATCTGAATAACATCTTGTATCTCAGGTACTTTTACGCTTAAACACATATTTCTATCAACTCATTGCTTTTACATATAATATATCAGTGTACTTTTTTTGGGAAAGGCCTCTACATCCCACCGTTCGTATGTGTTACATTCAATAATTCAAATTATATTATTTCTTGAAATTGTTAAACATGAAAATGTCACTTTAATTTGTAATTAACGGCTTTCTAAACATCAAGTTTTAATTTTTACAAGACCTTATTTAAATATTCCTTTGTAAACTTAAACAAGGTAATTAGCAATTTTAAAGCAACATGGCGCAAAACAACAGGGGAGCTAATAAGAACTCGGAGTAAAGCAAACAAAATCTCATAAAGAGTTCAACTTTTTCCTTTTCAAAATAGACTACGGCATAATGGGAAGGCCACCCAGTCTGTCTGGTTCCAACTTGACATAAGTCAGCAATTGTTGAGACTTTCCAACAATTACAACTCTAAGAATACATATTTATAGTAATAGACTCTAACTGCAATGAAAACTTCTATTGTTGGCAATACAATATTTTTCAATCGGAAAGTGTCTACGTTATTTTTGTATAAAAATATTTTGACCTACAATTTTTAGTTCTGTGACGGACTTTGAATTAGCCTACATTGGTGCTTCATCTGAATATGTCAATTAGAATGATTTACTCTAAAGTCTGTTATTTACTCCTCATACTTCTGTAGTCCTAAAATATAAGAAAGCAGAATTTTTTAAGTGAAACTTCTTCATCGGCGTTGGAAAAAAAATTACCGTCACATTTTTCCGTTACGCGCCATCTCTTTCTTGTCCCTACCACGGTTGATTTGAAGACATTCGAAGCTATTAATATGAAAAATATATAATATCGTTATTTGATTTGTTATCGAACAATGATAGTAATAATTATATTACAATTGATGAAATTCTGTAATAATCTTAGCAGTAATAAGGTAAAATGAAATAATTGTATTATTTGTATTCATGTCCATGATAATAAAAGCCTTTTATTAATCTTTATCTTATTTAACCAATTTCTGTAAAGTTGCATATCGTTTTCGAAAAATAAGGCCATAAAGAAGTTTCACTTCTTACGTGTGGTAGGTACACTAGTACACGCACACATTTTTTTTATACAGAACGTCGTTGCTTCGTTAACAAACTTTGTTAAAGTTTTATGAAAATCTATGCATAATGTATGACATTTCTTAGTAGAGAAAAGACATTCGTGGAAGCTCTTAAATTCACAGTACCAAGTCGTTAATTACTTTATAAAACCATGATTTATTATTTATTTAAATGTAAATATATTTGTGCAAAACAACGTCTACAAAATCTCCTAATTGGATCTTCACTACTAAATAACATTTTAAGTTTAATTGTAAAATACATTTACTACAAGATTCATGCGAAACAGTGTCTACAAAAATTATACAGACACTTTTCACAATTAAGTCATTTCAGACGTGAACAATACAAACACCAATTACTCATGAAATTTCTAGTTAAAGTTGAATAAATGAAAGCGGTTATCACAAATTATTTAACTGCAACATTCGGCACGCGGCCAGCGGACCATTCGGTGAAATTCACTAAACTATTCAGGTCGAGAAAACCGCAGTAGCTCACAGCTTTAACTTGTCGCGGAGAAAAAGTTACTAACTAATGTATTACACTATTTCGATGACACCAGTCCTAAATCTAGCCTTTATCCCTGGTAATCCACGCGTGTCACTCGCATATTGGGCAATCGATTTCTAGTAAAACTATTAAAGTTTAGTAGTTATTAGTATACTTGCTTTAAAATTTATTGAAAACAGATACTAAAATCTCTAACTAAACCTATAATCTTTTTTTTATAGAACAGGGGATAAACGGGTAGTTAAGTTAAGTGATATTGCCACCCATGGACATGCTTAATGCCTATTGGGCATATACATAGGTTGATAATTTTTAAAATATGACAAGGTGTGGTTTTTCAATATGTCGATATATATATAGATATGTATATATAATGTCAATCAAAGCCTTCTTTTCTATTAAGAAAAAGACATTCAAATGTGATATAATTCCTTTTCTGATTTACCAAGAACTGTTTATAATTTTGGAAATTAGAGTTACAGCGGCGAAAACGTATTGGCGTGATGTATGCGGAGGTAATTTTATAAGCCATCTTTAATTTAATAATTACATATACCTTATACCTAACCTACTTATATTGTAGCTAACGCAATAATATTCATAGGAACTTACGATTGTCTGCTTAATTATAATAACTATTAGATACAGTGAACGTCATAGTAGAATCGATTTGACATTAAACTTCAAGAAAAATATGTTTGGTTCAACTAATGCTTCATTAAAATTCTAAACACACATTCTTAACCACATAAGGCCTGTAAAAACGTGCATTAAAATGACATGAACAGTTTCCAATTTGCAGGTGGTGAACTTTTACGTCGACAGCTCTACGTGAGCTGAAACATGAGCAATGAGATTAAAAATAAATTATGTTCGGAGTGAGAGCCGCATACGATATGGACATATAGGAAACCTGTAACAGCTTGTGTCATTATGAAATGAATGTGTGTACCTTTTCCGTAATAGTATAACTTAACCTTTCATCCTCAGATTTCTGTATTTGTTTCATTTTAATCACAAAGCGTACGCTCGGCACATTAAGGCACGGCATATTAAGAAAAGTAATTATTTGAAAACCACTACAGACAATCGTTGATAAATGTTTTATAGGTGATCAGTATGCTGTAAACACTGTTTGAGCATCTGATGATGGAGATAGTACTTAGTATATTAGTCATCTAATACCCGTAATTATTTGAAAAAAAAACAGTGTTATTGAGAGTAAAACTTATAAAAAATGCCTTTAAAACATTATGAAGTAAAATAACTTGTAAATACTCAATACCTTATCAAAAACTTAAATATATTGATCTGTATACGTCAGTCACGTGACACAAACCCGTCACTATCTTGCATTTTATCTTGAGCAGTATTTAAAAGTTTCTTGACCTTCATAATAATAATAATAATTGATGAATAGAAAATTAAAACCAATTTAAAAAGGTTGGTATCTGTGACAGTGTACCTTTAACACAGCAGCATTTACTCGCTATATTGCGATACCTATTCGTTAAGCAAAGAAAGTACCAGCTCTGGGGTAGTCGGTACTTGTGCCCCACGGCCCAAGAGTCTCTACTCCAAGGGAACAAGATAAGATAATATAAGAAGATATTACCACCACCACCTTACGCGGTCTGTAATTGAAGTGTGATCTGATGTTTTGCAATTCAGATTTACCAACAATCTTGGGTTTCGATTGCTCTGGACACTATTTTGGATCGATAAATAATAATTGTACTTGTGTAATTCACGAATGATAATTAACAGGTAGATGTGACGTAGTCATCACAATAATAATAGGTATAACCTTATGTACATCACAATAACACAAAACAGGAGAACAGTGAACTAAAATAAATTAAGACAAGGTATATCACTAGGCAGTCTTACTGCTAACAACGCTTTCTTTCCGACAACTCAAACATAAATAATAAGAACATAAAATTAAACACAATACAGAACTTCAAGTTACACTAAACTCCTCAATATAACAATACATACAGGTTAAAATAACAAACATACATTGGTGTGACGCCATCTTGTGTAAAGAAGCGGCGAGTTCTCGAATTTATTAATGTTTAATTTGAATTTAATCAAATATTCCTTTAACAATGTTACAGTTGCAACACTGGACTGTCTTGATGTCGACCACTTATGCCCCGACTGTGCGCCAGTAGAGAATCGTTCTTAATTTAAATTCGCATTTAAAAATAGCATTTAATAACGATTATAAAACTAATTAAATTGTGTAGTCAAACAAATCACAAAATGTATTCTCAAGATCGTAATTGGTGAATTGGCAGAAATGTTTTTGTTTACAGGTAAGTTTAGAACAACGAATTTTCGACTTTGGCTGTTTGCTTCGGGCAAAGTACTTCTATACGAGTTGCCAAACTTCAGAAAACTTGGCATTGAGTTATAGATTCCGAACTGCCTTCCTATTTGTTTCGCACATTCTGACCGTAAACAAAGATTTCCATTTCCAACACTTTCATGTAATACTTTTGTACGTGTGTAGGCATTGATTCTAATTCAATATAAACCTTATTAATTTTTTATTTAGTAATAAGTATCTTCATATTTTTCCTGGTTAAATGAACAGCAAACTATAAATCATTCGTCAGCGACGTGATACGTTCTCCATCTCTTCTCTTCCATCCCGTTCAATTTTAAAGCTTCTTCGTATCTCAAAAATGATTTCAAATTTTTGGATATCCATAGCTATTAGCTTACGCACTTCCGAAAACTATATAATTGAAATCTCATCTTCTAACTCTTCCTTTCTTGGCGAATCCTCTAAGGTCTCTCAAGGGAGCCTATGGAATTCCCATTCTGTGTCTATTCGCTTAGCTCCTTCTTTGTCTTCCTTTTAATCTCTACTTTTAAAAACATTACCTGTCCACATCGTA
Source organism: Pieris brassicae (assembly GCF_905147105.1). Classification (NCBI taxonomy): domain Eukaryota; kingdom Metazoa; phylum Arthropoda; class Insecta; order Lepidoptera; family Pieridae; genus Pieris; species Pieris brassicae. Next base: position 3,024,662 of record NC_059674.1, on the reverse strand, counting down.
TCCCTAACTTTCGTACTACCTGATGTGAAATTAACCTACAATTATCGTGATTCCTGTGCACTTTTTCTTTGTCATATATCCTTTTGCTTACTTTTGTCCTGTTCACTGTTTACATATGCTTTAATTGATTTGTTTGGTTCCATTCGTTTTGTCTATGCCCTATGTATTTTTGCACCTCTTAACTATTCTTTTTTCTCACATTGGTTGCCTGGAAGAGATCGCTCGAAAACGATGAGACCGTCAATTTTCCTCGTTTTCAATTAATTATGTCAACTGTATTATATATGTATACAACGAAGTTGTAAATAAATAAATAAGAATCACTGTATAATTTATATAGTAACTTAATGTATACTTATACACGTCAGTAGAAGTAATGATTTTAAAACTTACTGCTTCTAATTAATAGTGTATAATGTACGAAGAGAACTAGCAACTTTCAGCTATTTTATTACGGTTCGATAAAACTCTTTTTGACAATTACGCACCAATTATTAATTCTTAGAGAATTTTACGCTGGACTACAATCTACGTAACTGTTTTTACAATTATTATTATTACATTATAACAATATAATGCTTAATATTATTAATATGTTTCTGTCTATACCTAAAAAGGTTTTCAAGGATCCCAATAGATTCTGATGTTAAAGCTGCAAAGTCCACTTATACCTAAAGAGTTTGTTTTACTTTATTATTTTGTTTCATTCAAGGAAAAATCACTTACACTGATATTAATATTCCCTTAACATCACTAAGCGAAATTGCATTTATCACAGTAATAATGCTTTCATCGAATTTTCATGAATATTAACTTTTATACGTGTAAAATGTTTAAATATTACACATTCATCGCAAGACCTTCATTGAAGTATTAAACCTGTGAATTTAATTAACACAGGCTGAGATATCATGTGTAACACAGGCAGAATAATGATATTACTATTTTTTATAAACAAAAGCTTGAGTGAACCTATATTAAAGTGTCTAGGTAAAATAGAAGGGGAAGGTGGAGTAGTTCCATTCCTTTGCTGTATTTACAAGAAGTAAACGGCGATGGACAAGACGAAGATCAATAGCATCCAAGACACCCAGATGACATTACCAGCCTAGATATTATAACACTTAACATAAGCCTTAATGTAGTTGAATCTCTGTATACAGTTAAAAGACTTTCCTTAATTAGCCGGTAACGTCATTGGGTCTATTTTCTGTAATAACTTGCGGCTTGATAAATGTTTGTTTATTCATTCTAATAATAATAATAGGTGCTACATCCTTAAATGGGTCGTGGTGTCAAATTGCATTTCTTTGTTCATTATTATTTCATAGACAAGTAAGTGGTCACTCTCGTACCAGACACATGTAATCAATTTTTGGATTTGAGACATGCATTTCTTACAATGTTTAATGTACCGTACGAGCGAGTGTTAGACGTGCACAAAGACGGGGATGGAATCAACGACCTGAAGGATGAGAGCCGCATGCTAAAGCCACTAGCCCAACACCGCTTTAAAAAAATATTTATTGTTCTACGTACATATAATTAAATTAACTTACCACCAGTCATCATAGTATAGCTATACAGTTTTCTATTGATACTGATAATATAAATATAGGGAAATATAATCTGTGATTTTATATTAAAACATTCACATTTTCTCGTGCACTTGTGAATTACTAGAAGTTGGGGTGACGATCATAAATCTAGAGGAAAATTGCTGACATAACTGTGAGACACAATCTGTGTCACTGGTTCACAGTTTATTGGGGAAAGAATCGCATGCAATATATCTTTTTAAATTTAAAAGAATTTCACTACGTAGACTACATTATAGGTTTAAAAATAATACAGAAAAGAAAATAGCCAAGTGGCGTGCTATTCTAGGTTCCAATTCCAAAACGTTCCAGTTAATTTTGAGCGCTGTAAAAATGTCGGAATTTATTGTGAAAACATGGTTTGATTGTTGGACTTGGTTTGAGTTTGATTCACGACCTATTAAATTGGCTAAAAGTCGTGCTTTTGTTAAAATAAAAATATGTTATAGAATGGATATACACGTGTGCAAATTACATGAGAACTTAATAAGGCTCATCGCTAACCAGATCCACGCAACTTCCTCACTAGCGAGTAGCCCGCAATATCGCAGAACACAACTATCGAAGGGACTTTTTGTATTGAAGCATTTACGCAATTAAGACAAGCTCTCTTGCTTGTCTTAAGAAATCGATCACGTTTGTCAGGCCTTGCAGATTGACCTATTAAGAAAGCTTATCAATGAGATCGATAAAGAAATGGAATCTATAGTATATGAAATTTATAACATGTATTAATAATATACAAATATAAGGTATAAAATAACATTAACTTTTAGATTGAGAAATAAGGTTATTTTTATGTAGAAGCCGTATTGGCCTAGTGACTTTATGGTGTGAGTCTCATTCCTGAGGCCGTGGTTCAATCCCCGGCTGTGCATTAGAGGTATTTTATGTGCGATGAAGACATTTGTAGTCAGGTGCAGAAGCCTAAACACTTGCTTAATAGAAAAAAAATAATCATAAAACATACATATAATCTGAGGGCCTGAGACCTAAAAGGTTGTAGCGCCACTGTTGTTGTTGTCGTTCTTATCTAGAAGCCGAGTTTTAAACAATGCTTTTATAGAACAAGCAACCGGGCATGAGGCATACGTAATGCTCAGTGATGCCGCTGCCCATGGACAGTCTCGATGCCAGAGTGTTCACGAGTGCGTAGCCGGCCTTTTAAAAATTGTTACGCTCTTGAAGGTCGCATTTGTAACGCTTTTTTTTCTCTGCACAAAGACATCATTCAACATTACGATCTAGCCTAACTTAAGTCTAATAAGTAGTTTAAAAATAACCTAATGTACTTATGATTTAACTTGAGAAATTCTGCAATTAGACTACCTACTCATAATCTGTATTTAAAGAAAGAGACTCTCTACTTATGTACTATTTTTTAAATATAAATTGTCCCGGTACATAGACAATTTATACGATCCAACTTAATTCATTAAAAAGGTTATTTAACATGAGAAAATGTAGTAACACTACTCATTTTTAATTTTCCTACAGTCTTTAAGGGGAAGACACTCTGTTCTTATATTCTATTTTTAACAAGTGTACTTTTAAATATTTGGTATTAAATTATAATATTTTTATTTATTTTTCTCCCAAATAACGTTTACAACAATAAGATTACAGTTGAGAAGGTATTGGGAGACTGGTTTCCAAACTAGGTAAGAACCTGTGATGATGGATAACCAGGCAAAAACAAACGAGTTTTGCCTATCCTTATATATGAACTAAGTCTCAGTTTACATTAATTTTCACAGAAAATAGGTATCAAACTATTTTGACATGCGAAAATACAATAAATTATTGTTAGTTATATTATTTTCTCAGGCTTCAAACACTCGTAGGCGTTGCGTAGAAAAATATTTGGCCAAGCCATATAAAGTTACCATGAACGTTATCATCCAAAGTTTCGAGTTACGAAAGTCGATAGCGTCCTGTCGTAAAAAAGGTCGTATCTAGGACACGGGCGTGCGGCTCACCTTCCGTTCTGTTTTATAGTGTCCTTGGTCACAATTTATCCAACTCTCTTGTATTCAGTTAATTATATTGAGAGCTCAAGGATTCGTATATGCGTTGAATATTTTTTTTAATAGCATCTTTCTTTTTCCGGATCGTTTGTGTTGATTGAGTAACAACAACACATAACACTAAAATAACATATAATGAACAATATACCTATAAAATAAATTTTAAAAAATCGTAAAAATTCAATATAAATTAATAGAATAAATATGTATTTACGTAACATCAAAAAAAGTTACTTCTAGCATTTATAACTTATTATTTTTAAAATTTATTATTTATAACTGTGAACGTCTAAGATTTTATTACTATTAGTCCCACAATAAGTTGTAACATTGATGCGATTTGTTAAAAATATTATACATATTGTCATTTTATATAGCCTATGTAGAAATAATTTCATAGCACGATGTACATAACTAACCTACTCAAAATGTTCACACTAAGTGAATGTAATTCTTTGAGAAATAAAGTATCTTTGAACCGAACATGTATTTTTATACTACATTATACTAAAAAGGAAGTAGTAAAACTACGTACAAAAAGCCTTAAACACTTTTGATTTGTGGACCAAATAATGCGTATAAGTCTAATTATTAACCAGTTCACATAAACATCAAATTAACTAGTGTATATTGATAGCGTCATATGGTATATTTACTCCGATGTAAGGACCAAATTAAAAACAAGCGCAAAGGGTTGGATCTTCTTTACAGAAAATTGTACTGGTTGCTCGGAATACATTCCACGTTATCAGTAAAATAAATTATTAATCTAATAACGAGTTCTGTTGCCAGCTGTGGGGTTGTACCAGCATACGTCTAGGGTAGCCTAAAATACTTACTAACCTTATGTTAGTTTAGATCGTAATGTTCCATCATGTCTCAGTGAAGACATTTATATTTAAAAAAGGCTATGCTTATTAATTTCTCTTTATAAGGTTTTGAAAATCGACTCCAAATTTCAAAATCTTAAACATATCTGTTAATTTATTTTTACTATAGTAGACATCAGTGTGACTACAACTTAGGATTATTCATAGATTTAGCGGAAAGTTTCGACTGTAATCTAAGTGTTTAAACGTTCATTTGAATTCAATTCATGGATGCAATTAGGTGTCTCATTGCTAATTTTATACATGGCCGCCACTTACTTTCGAATCACGTAAAGCCATAAACATAAAAAGAACCTTTGTTGATTTTTTATTTTTGTTTGGCAAAGCAAATCTTTCAATTTATTTGTAAACTTTCTACGATAATATGTTTAATAATACAGTAGCATTTATGTATTTATGTATTCGATATACCTAAGAAAACTAGACACTTAATAGTAACGTAACTGCCGCTTCTGGAAACCTGCAACACCTGATGGCTTATAATAAGACCCAAATAGTATATATAAGTTAAATATATATAATTATATGTTTATCTGTATTGCACTAGTGAGCTACTATAAAAAGAGCCCCCCACCTCCTTTGGTTATGTTAAGGCTCTCCCTGCGCTACTATATGTCCAAAATAATGCACGCAATTATTAACAACAGCATCTCAACTAAGTACTCATAATATTAATGTTATACATAATAATACGCTCATTGCAGTGATTTACAGGAATTGATTAGAACTGTTTTACAAAATATATAAAGTGTTATTCATTTGTTAGCTTCTAATCTTTCACTATTTACAACCCAAATAAACAGAAGTCCATACAGAACAAACTGGGGCAAGGTAAAAACACTTGGTCTTTTGAATTATATCGACAGTGGTAATTAAGAACTCTAGTCTAACTGGATTTGCTTTTCATATTCATGTTTTTATTTAATGAACATAATTTTATGTGATATCAAATATAAGATTTACTTTGTTCACCTCAGGATCCTCAATTGTTTTTTTTTTGGGGGGGGGGGGGGGAGTAGTTTAAACGAGAGCTCCTTTTTGTTGCTACTGCTACTTTTAACACTATTTACGTAATTAACCTAATCCAAGTCAGATGCTAATGTACTAAACCATAAATTTAAAAAATCAGTGGCTCGACAACCTTTCTAGGTCTTGGCCTCAGGTTTCTGTATCTGTTTTATGATCACATGTCAATCACCCCCTGTACCTGACACATGCAGTCGGTCTAAGGCAAACCGATTTCCTCAAGATGTTTTCCTTCAACCTTCGAGCGAATATTAAATACACACATAAAAAGGTGTTAGGTTAAATACACACTCCATTGGTGAATGGAGAGTGTTCAGAGGAGTTGTTCGAACTAAAACCTACTGCTGAGTTTAATCACCGGACGTCAAGGTAGAATACAAAATACTATCCGTATCATCTCGACATCCGTCGTTCCACAACTGAGCGTTTCTTAAGGCGGTTTTTGCCGCGCACCAAAACTCTGTGGAACCAGCTGCCCACTGAAGTATTTCCGAATCAATTCGACTTAGGGTCCTTCAAGAACGAAGCGTACCAAGTTTTAAAATCCTGGCAATGCACTTGCGATCCTTCTGGCAATGTGAATGTCCATGGGCGGCGGTATGACTTAACATCAGGTGAGCCTTCTGCCTGTTTATCTCCTATTACATAGAAAAAACCGAGCATCGAACTTAACTTAATTATAAATAGTGAAAAATCAATCATGTATTGTAAGTTTTAAATATCATACATGTATGGAATCAAGCAACCCCATTGTCCTTAGATACCCACACAACATATTTTCAAAATCTAAATGCAATACACGAAATAAAACAAAAATACAGACAAGAAAAAATTATAACAATTCAACATTTCAAATAACAGTCATACATATAACAATAGTGAACATCCTTGAGCAGTTTAAGCTTATTTTACAGTTCCAGTATAGAAAGCTAATTTCATTCGAAGAATTTCTTTAATTGGATTTACCTTACAATACAATAGAATCAGCATTTAAGACACTTCAGGTCAAGTTGCTCCAATAATGTGGGTCGTGGCACGTAGCTACGAAATTATCTTCCCCGAGAGAAACCGTCCCTGGCGACTTAAGGAAAACGTAAAAACGAAAATAACTTACGCCTGCCTAAGCCATGTAAATACATTTTTATATGGAGGCGATAAATATAGCGTTTTCTCTGGAAATGTTTCTTATTACTTTTCTGTTTCCGTGAGTGTGTTTATTCTGACTTATAGAGAGTCTTTAGATGGTTGCTTTGTCGGTTAAAGGTAAAGGCGTGTAGAAATTGTTAAATTCTAATTGATCTTATTTTAAATAGATAATACTACATATTACATGTTGTAGTGAACTAAAATTGGGACGTGTATCTCGCTCATAATATTTAGTTTCTTAGGTAAATAAAATATAATTTTGTAATAAGAAATAATGTTCTTTAAACATTACTGTATTTAATATTATATCCAGAGATTCTGGCCAACGGTTTAGATAATTTACTATTGCTTTATAGTATATATAGTCTATGTAAGTGAATAATAATAATATTATCATATAAATTAATTAAAGACTTATTAAAATGTAATATTATAAATAAAACTGTTTTTTTTATTATTTTTTTATGTAACAGATTCTCATCTGATGTCAAGTAATACCGTCGCTGGACACTCACAATGCCAGAAGGCTCGCTGCGTTGCCGGCCTTTTAAGAATTAGTACTTTTCTTGCACGACTCTAAGTTGACTTGGTTCGGTAATACTTTAGTGAGCTGGTTTACATGGAAAAACGGCCTTAAGAAACGCTCAGTTGTGAAACTATGTACGTCGAAGTGATACGATGGTATTTTGTATTCTGCCTTAACGTCCGATGATGAAACTCAGCTGCGGGTATTAATCCGAACAACTCCTATGAACATTCTTCATGTTAAATGCGGTGGAATACAGATATTTAATTAATTATATAAAATTAGTGCATTATGATATATTATTTCTGCTTTATAAATTAGTTTTATTTGTAAAAGAATACTTTGCTTTCTATCTAAGATATCAATACAGTATTAATACTTAAATCATTATAATGTATATTTTTTATCTATGGCGCTACAACCTTTTTAGGTCTGGGCCTCAGATCTGTCTGTTTCATGATAATTTGTTAATCAAATAGGCAAGTAGATGATCAGCCTTCTGTGCCTGACCCACGACGTCGACTTTTTGGGTCTAAGGCATGCCGGTTTCCTCACGATGTTTTTCTTCATCGTTCGAGCGAATGTTAAATGTCTACATAAAAAGAAAGTCTATTGGTGCACAGCCGGAGATCGAACCTACGACCTCAGGATGAAAGTCGCACGCTGAAGCCACTAGGCAAATACTGCTAATAATTTATATTTAAGCTATTGTAAAATACTAAAACGCCTTTAACGCATTTAATTCCTAAAAGTCAAGTTCCGTAAATTTAACTAATATTGAACTGGTAAAAAAGCTTGTTCGACAAGCTATAAACTCCGGTGACCACAGGACCGCGTAGATATTAAAACTATAAAGTGTGGTTTGCAAACGATTCAGCCTTACGATTCACGACCAACCCACGGTTTTTGCTTGAACCTTACGTTCTATAGTCGCATTTATTGAGCAATAATTTGCGAGTTGAGAAATAAAAAAGCTCTTAAAACCTATGCGAACAGTACTTAATCTAATAATTACATTACAGGATCCACCGACCTAATATTAGATGCCACCTGCATACGTTTGAAGGCATCCACGATCCGTTGAATCACAATATGGCTAGTGGAGTTCCAATATAATAAATAATTAAATAATATATTAATTATATTAAAAAATGGACGAAGTGCTGCGCTGTTTAATTGTCGGTCAACAGCAGCTCTCATCAAACACGCAAAGACACGACGACAAACTCCAAGACAAAATTTATTCCTTGTTTTAAAGTCATGATAAAACACGATGACACTTGTTCTGGGAAGCAGAGTTTCCACCTTATTCAATATTACCTCGCGATTTTCTTTATGGAATCTCGCTGTTGGTCTGAACCAGCTCGGGTTCTTTTGACGAGTCTAGCTCGGCTGAATTGGGTTTTTTCTCACACCTAGCACAAGCATCTCCTTTGACTCTCGGACATCGACTTGGATACCACGATGGGATGGTTAATCGTGTGAAGGTGATGCCGCTTAAAGCTCGTGCAGGTGTCTTTCTTCTTCGGGCCAACATTCCCGCCAAACGTGTCTAGGCCAATCGTGCGAAACCAACCAAACGTGGCGGCGAACATTGTACCTTCACCCCTTGTAACTTCACATGGTCAAAATGTATGATTAGAATAATGCTGTGAAATCATGAAATGTATTTTATGAACGATAAAATATTTATTTTAACCTTTTATTTAAAGCCGGTTAACGTCGAGAAGGCTTTTCACAACGGGGTAAAAATACTGACAATTATCATTCCTTTGAAGTTCTAACTTTGTATTTATGCAAAGTTTATTTTAATTTACAAGTTTAAAATATTTCCATGCAATATATATGTATATGTATTTATGGTCCGTCGGGAGTCGCACGTTGAACTTCCAAAGTAGCGAGGCAAGAGGTGAACATAAAATGACTAAGTTATCGCTCTCGCTAGAGATACGGCATCGTAAACCTCCGACAGAAGGCACCTATATGAAAATAATCAAGAAAGAATTGTCACTTTGCGGCATCTTAAATTAAACATAACCAAGAAATGATATATTATCTTCCCAACAAACGTATTTATGGTATGGTGATTCGATAGAATTGCGGCTGATGATATCAAAAAACAATAGCCTTCCCGATATGTCTAAAGTACTTTATTTCATGAGAAAAGTAAATGTTTCATTATTTGAATTATTATAAGAATTATTCACATTATTCTTTTGTATTTTCAGTCACCTAAGCTTAGAATATGTATCCTCAATACCGTCTTAAATTTACCAAATGTTGCGGTATTTTGCCGGTAGTACGTTAAGTAATTTAAAAACTTCTATTTCCTATAAAATGATAATGAAACGGACTGGAACGGAGAGGAATGTTTATTTTTAAGTCCTAAAACACCATCTATGCTTAAAAGATACAAAAAAACAGGACGTCACAAATTTTAACACACATACGCATAATTTCTTACCAGCAAGGAAAGTAATAAACAGAAGCACTAAAGAGAAACTAAAACGAAGTAAGTAGGGTGATTGCTATAATATATATCAATACTTTCATTAATGTTAGCAATTAAGTTGTAAGATCGAGATATCCTATTCACTGATTCATTCAATGTAGATAAGCGAAACGTAGGTACGTATAAAAGACTTTTAGTTCTAGCAACTCTAGGATTACAAAGAAGGCAAAATTTTATACAACCATCAGTATGATTTGTGTTTTGTATATTTTCCTATGAAGGTGAAGGAGGGGTTTCAGCCAGGTCTAGTAACTGTTATCTATTAACTCCAGTCCATGTAATAATCTTAATTTTCAACGAAATTGGGTTATGACAATTCCTTAATACTTTAATGAATATAAAGCTTGGGCATTCATTTTAAGATTACAAAGCGCATATTTTTGTCACCTTTCGATACAGAATATGCCAGAACAATCAAGGTGAAAATACAATAGGTATTTGCAAAATCACAAAGCGCGATCTACTTTTGTAGCGAGTTGAAAATTTTGAATTATTAGTTTGAAATTGAGTGTCATAATCGTCTCTAAAATATCAAATAATATATATATAGATAGATATATATGTGCTTGCTAATCATTGAAAGATTTCTGTTCATCGTCAAGTCGACTTCAAACCAAGCGAAGCTAAGGAGGACGGACGTCGACGTAGAATACGACAAAAATACTTGCTCCTTAAACTAATCATCAAGTTAAAGTGGCAGGAGACCGCAGAGGGACGTCTTGGTAATATAATCTTAGACAATGGTTTGATCAAAGCACGAAGAGATTCTTTAAAGAGTGGCATCCAAAATTAAATAAGCTATGATGATCGCCAACCTTCGAAAGGAGATGGCACTATTGAAAAAGAAAAGAGCGTACCGTACCAGAGGGCTCAAGTATATAATTGAGCCCTCTGGTATTGAGAGTGTCCTGTTAACAGGAAACCTCCTGCCAGTTTACTATAAAAAGTCATAATTGCACTCTTGAACAAACTCATTCTTTTCATCACAGCTTAATTATACAAAAATAGATTTTTATGAATAAGGGGATAAATTTACTTTAGTTAAGACATATTCAAAAACACACCATTAACTGAGAAATCCAAGCCAAGTTGAAATTTCTCCGACCCATTTACAAATAATTATAAGACGCAAAACAATTATACTATGTCTAAGTCTAAACTAATACGTTTAACTTTTATATAGCCTATTCATCGATGGCGCAATCATTACATCTACGCAGGTAAAGAAAACAATAAAATCCAATAACAAAAATAGTTTAGGTTACTACATGTTAGACATATATTATTATAAATATCTAGTTATAGAATTTATCTTACTAACCTTACGAGATGTAAGTTCTTCAGTCAAAATAGTCTAATTTGACGGATTTTGATTTAACTTTAATGTTTACTACACATATACATTTATATTAAATAATAAAAAGGCCTTTTAATTGTTACATATAAAACAAGAAGTTAGATTAAGTTAGTTCACTTACATACAATTATTAGTTTTGTTAGTAATTAAGTTTGTATCCTAAATTTAATTGTGTTAGTTTTTCCTTAACCTTACTATTAAACTATTATTCTTCATTCTGTATGTGAAAGCCTCCTCCAAAGATAGCCAGTCTTCTCTAGATTGGGCTACTTGAATCTAGTTTGAACCAGCTGTTTTTATGATGTCGTCTTCCCAGCTAGCCACAGCCAGTCTTCCTCTCTTTCTTTTTCCCTATGGACCCGCCCATGTGGTCACAGTTTTCGTCCATCTTTTGTCACGTAGACGCGCTAGATGTCCGGCCCACCTCCATTTAAGTGACTGAGCGTATTATAATCCATCCCTTATTTAATTAAACATTTATATACCAATAAATAACCTTTTGCACCGACTATCAGCAGTTACACAACACCAGAAAAAGAAAAACTTATTTATATTAATAAAGAAATCACAACAAGTGAAAATATATCTAATTCAATTAATGTCAATACAAATATTAAACGTTTAAACGAAAAAAAACACTTTTCAAATTTAATATTTCAAAGTCGAAACCTACTTTACGTAACTATCACTTCCGTCGCGCTATTACGCTGCCATTTCCGTTTTTCAGAGGAAGTTGCACCATTCAAACTACCTGCTGTATATTTGTATTCTATTTTATGAGATGAACTAGATATAGACACCAGTTAGTGTTTTAACATTCGTAACAGTTCTAACGTAGAAAAGGCTCCAATTCGGTTCCTATTATCGGAATCCGGAGCGTAAAAGATCAAAACAGAAGCAGTCATATTTGCATCATTATACAGTTTTGTTATCCTTATGCATTGTTTTGGTAGATATTTATATAGAGTAGACAGACAGACAGATGACAGATGGACGAAGAGGGTAACAAAGTGGAAAGGGCCACCAGGAAAAAGAAAACGTGGTCGCCCTCTTGCAGGGTGGGTTGACGATCTTATAAAAGTTGGTGGAGAGGATTGGGAGAAAAATGCTCAAAACAGAGAGCGATGGAGCCAATTGGAGGAGGCCTAGACTCAGTAAGAGGTCCTTGAAAAAAAAATTATGTGTGTGTTTATTTTGTAATTTTTTCACCGAATAAATGAGGCTTCATTATTATTATTATTGTTTATATAGAGCATTGTTGGCCTAGTGGTTTAAACGTGCGACTGGTGTCAGGGTTCGATCGCCAGCTGTGCACCAATGGACTGTGATACCATGATGTGCGCATTTAACACATTGTGACAAAACCGGTAAGGCTTGTTTGGACCAAAAAAGTCGACGGTGTGTGCCAGGCATAGACGGTTCATCACTTAACTGCCTATTAGAAATTATCACGGAACAGATACAGAAATCTGTCCCAGATAAAAAGGTTGTAGCACTATTGGTGTGTATGTATTTATATGGATACATATAATAATAAAAATAGAGCCCGTTTAATTTCTAATCACGACAAAAAACCATACCGACCATAATACACAGCTTAGATGTTTTTAAATTATTTTTATCTAAAGAAAAACGTGGTCACGGTGACCACGCACGCTGAAAAGCACGCGAAACGTCGGAAAAAAAATTAAATTTAAAATTATGTAAATAATTGTTAGTTTTTAATAATAATACATAGCTTCAATCCGTTCAAAAAGTGTTTTTCTTAATGTGTAAAAGCTATGATAACAAAAGACAATACTATTTTTATCTTGTTCTATCTGTATCTTGTCGATCGGAACCCCTTCACGGGGAAAGCTTCTCCAGCTTTTTCCACCTGACTGTCTCTGACTTTCTTTCCCCATTCGCTTTCTGCTCGCTTCTACTTCTTCTATCCTTGTTTTGGTGCACCCTCCTTCTTCACCGTAGTCCTTTCTATACAGTTATCTTTAAAGTCGATCTGTGTAGCTTGCCCATTGCCACTTTAGGGCATAATGTAGGTCACTTTTGTTTATCGTCTTATAATGTTATGTATGTATATATGGAGATATATAAACGTATATAATTCCTTTGGCCGTAATAAGGATAACATGATCTAAAATTATTAACATATAGATATAAACTGAATCAGCAAATGTTTAACAAATGTATACACTTCATAAGACAACCATGCTTCTGAGTCTGATTTATTAAGCCAATAGGTAAGTACCTAAGTAAGTAGCCATCTGTGTGTAACCACCCGAAACATTAAATGTTCGTTAAACGCCTTGTGCCTTAACCAATAAGCCACAGAGGTGATTTATCATTTAGTACTACTTGGTTAAATATATGAAGATATAAGTCAGTTTCAACTATATGTGTTTTTTAACATGAGTTTCCACCTATGTAGCTGGCACACACCGTCGAGATTTTGAGTCTTAGACGAGTTGGTTCCCTCACGATGTTTTCCTTTACGGTTTGAGGGAATGTTAAATGCGCACATAGACATACAGTCCGTTGGACAGCACAGCCGGGGATCGAACTTGTCTCAGGGTTGAAAGATGCATGCACTGCTCATGTGTTTACCAATCTATTTTTTTACAGAAGCATATGTCAATAACACTATAAATGAAAACTTTCAATTTTTTAATCTTATTCACAAACATTTTTGATCACAAATAATACCACAAAACTAAGACAAAGGATGGACATAGGCGGTCTTACTGCACATTAAGACCGCCAGCAATAGCAATTTAAAAACATTACAAATAAAACGATATATTTAAAAAGCTCACAGTTAAGTTTCCACGAGTAACACGACATCGAGAAATAAGAACACGATCTAACATGATTTAATAAACTTCAAAGTAGCTCTGACATAAACTTGAAGCAAAAATATATTTGTCGTTTCTTTTTATTTCAAATGTCAGTGACAAGTCGTTGACCGTAGAATACGTTCGTACGCTTGATAAAGAGTGGAAAACAATGGCACACTTTTTGTTGGCACTTCACACTAAACTGCCTTTCATAGTACTTTGGACGTATAAGAAATAAGCTCAATGAGTTCGTAACACTGACTGGTACAGATTTAAAATTCTACGTCAATTTTGTTTACCATTATATAATGCTCAATTTATATAAATTGAGCATGAATTCACTTAAATTTATTTATTTATAAGTATTCAGCTACATATATGAAAAGAAAACACTTCAAAAATATACAAAGCCAAAACAGATTACATAGATAAGCAATATATGTCGAAAAAACTAAATCATACAAAAGATTTAATCCAGAGAAGTATGCTCACACAACTACAACTAATTACGAGTTTAGCTGCTGAAGAGGAAAATGCGCTCAGTTATTGCTTCATCATCACCAATTATCGATGATGGAGCCTAGGCACAGTGTTAGAAAAAATAGTTGCCTTGGACAAATTTTAGAATTGAGTTATTAATTTATTTATTTTATTAACTTATTTTTAACGAATTCATATTTTTTGTGAGCAGTGTTGGCCTAGTGGCTTCAGCGTGTGACTCTCATGCCTGAGGTCGTAGGTTCGATCGCCAGCTCTTGGACTTGTAATGGACTTTCTTTCAATGTGCGCATTTAACATTTGCTGGAACGATGAAGAAAAACATCGTTAGGAAACCGGCTTGCCTTAGACCCAAAAAGTCGATAGCGTGTGTCAGGCACAGAAGGCTGATCAGCTCTTGCCTATTAGATTACAAATGACCATTAAACAGATACAGAAATCTGAGGCCCAGACCTAAAAACGTTGTAGCGCAATTGATTTATTTATAATTTTTTAATTATAGATATTCATAATACCCAATCTAATTGCACTAACACGCAATAACTACATATATGTATGTAGTATTTTTATGTTTTGAACCTTATTTTGATTAATTACTCTTTTTATTTTTACGTACACTTTACCTTTAGTAATTATTTTTCCTTACCGGGCTTGCCTGGAAGAGATCGCTTGTTAGCTATAAGGCTTCCTGTCGCCTCCTTTATTTATGTAATCTAAATGTATGTACATAACATGTAACATAACAAGTATAATATATAAATAAAGTCTTATGAATATTAGGCAATATTTCAAAAGTTTTATAATAAAGCCGTGTTACCATGGTTACCGTAACATGGAAAATCGTGACTTACGTACGTACGATATATATATCTCTTTCAGTTTCAGTCGTAACATAACGCTTAGTGTGATCCCTGAATGTAATAATGTTATAGATTTTGCAATAAGGGAACAGTTCGCGGTAAATCGTGTCCCTATTTTACTCCCTACTTATGGTATGGACTAACTGGAATTTAAACCACATTTAAATAAAACATTTAACAGATTAAATATTTACATAATTCGACGGAATATTGAAAATACCAAATTCGCCTCCAAAATAATTTTAACTCAATATTCCTTATATTTTTTTCAAAAATTACATATCATTACACTAAAAAAACTCGTATAGCCAAAGATGGAATGCATAGTCGAATAAAGTTCAATCATTTACAAAAGGGAAAACATAATAAAAATTATTCAATACATTTAACTAAGCAATACCTAATTTGGCTGTGTTGTGTGATGTGTACGAAGGTACGTACGTGCTCATGATGTAGTTGATTTTGTGCTATGGATATCTTTAATACTCCTTTTAGGCATACGGTAATATATTATATGAATATCGCTTACCTCTGCTGAAAACTCGAATCGTCAAGTTATACAAATTACATACATTGTTTACATACATTAAAAATGTTTAAAAAATATTAAATATGAATATTATCTGCATTACAATAAATAAAATGAGATTTGAAGGATTTTAGTTTTAATCGAAAGTACTTTTCGTGTGCTATATGTATGTTATTCGCCTCAAAGAACAGCGACGTGAACGTACAACTAACCTTAAGGGCCTATTCGGTCGCCAAACTCCAAAAAAGGGACATTGTTTCTTTCCGTTTTTTGTCATCGATTAATGAAGTATGGCGAATGGAAAAAATATATGATAGAGTTGAGTAGTTTATATAGTAACTTCGATCGATAGAAAAAAATCCAAACATAGACAATTTTTGACGTAAATGTATATAGAACATGATTTTGAAATTTACACGATATATTTTATCGCAAGTCAAGTAATCCATTTCAGAAAAGCTCCAGCTCTCCATTGCGTACCGCAGAACACTTCGAGACACTTACACAGAAATTCATGCTGGGATAAGGCCTTAAACACCACGGTTTTGTTGCAACAATAGCTGAACACGTGCTGCCTGAGTATTGAGGGAAGATTTTTCTGATAACACTTTAACACAATATTTATTCTTTATATAATACTGAAGGATATATTGTAATAAATGGTTTTAAAGCCGTCGCTTTTAAGTGTATTTTATATCAGTTATATAGTCGAGCATTCAAGAACAGAGCAATGCACTTGCGAGTCAGGCATTGTGAGTGTCCACGGGCGGTGGTATCACTTAACACAAGTGAGCCTTCTGCCAATTTGCCTCCTATAACATAGTATGGTGGTCCCAATATATTTGTTTACTATCGAGCAAATGTCCAATGTGCACATAGAAGGACGTCCATAAGTGCACATCCGAGATCGAACCTACGACCTCAGGGATAAGAGTCGCACGCTCAAACCACTAGGCCAACACTCCAGTCAATACTATTATTATATTTTGATTCACATAAAGATAGAGTATGTAAAACGGAAAACGATGCGGTACCTCTGATACGAGCGTAATATGACGTTGGACTAAACACCGTTGACCAATCACCAGTGTCGTCGTTTGTTTTTACATTCTCACCCTCCTAATAACTCTCAATCTCATTCTCGCAAAAAATCAATAATTCATGTCAAATTTATACATATTTTATAACACACATTTACACATATTTTAGACAACTGGATCGTTTTTGGTGTTACAATATTAATTAGTTAGCGTACTATTTAAAACTTTCATAAAACAAACTATAAACGATTAAAACGGATATTAATTACTTAAAGTGAATAAGTTAGTAAAGGCTTTTATTAGCTGGATTTAATCATATTTTTGTGACTATTATATTGATATTTTTACAAATTATTTTAGGTTCTACTGCTAACAGATTCTGTTTTCATGTAATAGGAATAAACAAGCAACTTTTAAATGCTAATAAATAATAATCTTCTGCAATAACCCTATATGACCTAAGATTTCATGGGTTGCTATGATTCTAATTTCTACCCTTCAGAAATGCCGTCAATTGTTTTTGATTGTTAACCACTTTGTTACGCATAATTATATCAAGTAATTACCACTTGAAAATCCTTCCATTAGACATTGTTTACACAATCGTTGCGTAAATCTTGGGAGGTCGACTCACGAAAATGCCCCATGAATATGCGATGACACAAACACAGTTTTTCCATTTAGGAAACATAATGAACTTCACGCATTCGTATTTGTTTTTTAATCAGGGCGATATTGGAGGTTCATCCTACGTTTAGAAAGAGGCAGTATCAGCGTACCAAAGAAAAACATTTATTTATAATAAAATATTTAGAAAAAAATGTTTAGATATTCCCGATACACAGGTGTTTAATTGTGACAATGCTATACAATCTCATGGAAGTATAACATAAATACTGGCAAGCATAGCCCAGAAATTCGATAAGAAAATAAACAGAAAAATTATTTAGCTTTTACAAATACGAATATTTTTTTGCCTTATCCTGTTTTGAATGAGATTGAAATTAACACAGTTTTAAAAATATATTTAATAAATACATTTGATAAAAGATTATTAACGATCAAAATCATATTTAAATCCCCTCTAGTATACTTTCATATAAACAAAAATAAAAAAAAACATAAAAATTCTAAATATTCAAAAACTGACTCAACAAAAAGGTTGTATTATAGCAGAGCATAATAAAAAATGAAGCATTGTTAGCAAGTTTTCAACGGTGTAATTAAGTAAGGTCTTTCTAGTTGTTTTTCTGTTTAAATAGTGACGTCAATGTCGAGGTCGTGCAAGCTTTATGACTTCATTTAGAATTTACTGACATAGGAGTTTTAAAATATCATGCAGAATATCACAGCGCTTGTGATTAAGGTTGTTACTAACTTTGAGATATATTTTACGTACAGAGAGATTTGGCTCAATGTTTTTGATATTCTGTGTTTAATATGTCGTTGCACTCGTAATTGCATCTTTGGATTCGTTAATAAAATAAGGTTTTGTCAACGGATAAATTGTTTGTTATTGCATTATACTTTACAAAGGTTTTGAGGTGTGGTATATAAAAACGGCTATAATTATTTTTTCAATAAATCACGACATTAACAACAGAATTGCTATTTTCAATCACTCACTCCGCTGGCTCAGCGACCCAAAAAGTGTATTGGGCTCCGAAATGAGCTTCTTTTAGCGCTTTAATTGCTGGTTTTCAGCTGTTTGCTATAGATGACTTAAAAAGTCATGTCAAGTCAAAGAAAATCAGTTCCAAATTTAAATAAATACGTGTTCGATATTTTAAAAGAAAAGTTAAAGTCTTCTAATAAGTTTGAATTATACGAAACCTGCCTTTAGGCCTTGATACATCAGCCGGTGAAATCTCATTTTCTATGCAAAACTTAATTCTGCAGGAAAGAACACGATTTGTCCTTTATAAATATACAATTACTTGCTGTATACGAAAAAAGGTTATGCAAGAAATATAGCGTGTCGAAAAAGTTTTTTATTGAATTTTATATCGACTTTTATAAATTAAACACTACGTGGACGCAATTTAAAAAAATGTTTTTTTTTTGTATAAATTGTGTATTCAAACAACATGAATGACTAGTTTTATAGAATGCACCAAATTTGGCTAATACTAACACAGTAACGAATTTGGCAAATATTAGAAATTATACTGAAGTGATGTTTCGGATGCAAGGGCAAATATGAGTATAGAACACAAGTCATCAATTATCAGGCTAATTATAATACTTAATGGAAAACCTATATAGTATATATGCTTAACTAAACGGGTTTAAATTTGGTAATAATTTTTATGAATAAAAACCGAATTACCATTATAAATAAATCAAAGATCAAAGGTGATACAATAAAACCGATTCCACAAATTCCTTCACAATTAGATTCCAAGCGGAAACGCCGTGGCATTTTAGTCCTTTATTCACAAAATATATACTTAATTGTTCATAATAAGGGTCAAGGTTATTGTGAATAACAGTGTTGACTACAAAAAAGGTAATTTAGGAGAGTAGCTACTTCAAATCCCGGCGGTCTGAAATGCTACATTAGACTATATATTTACAGTGTAAACTCCATGTAGCGTTCGTTTTAACGACGAACTTCCGTAAACGTCGTAAACAATTGTCTTTGGTTGGTTTAGCTTGTCTTCCATACAATGATACACACAACGTACACTCACACTCAAGAATAAAGTACCTACTTTTTAAGTTGCTAAAATTAGTAAAACCTGCGCAGCTGTGTACGTTCTTTTATTGCTTCACTGTCTGCTGTCAGCATCATGCATACGAACTTTCTAAGAAATTCGTTCTTTTGTTTACAAATTGGGATTTATTGCACGTGTATACTGTTGTTGACCATGACTAATAAGTAGGAGTCATGGATTATCTATACGTTTTTCTTCCCTCCATTTAATGACTACTCTCTGTAGCCCCATAAAATGCAGTGTCCTGTTGCATAGAAACTCTTTTGTCAACTATTTAGTTTTTTTTTAATTTTGCGCCATTTCACATATTTTTCGTGTTCATTATCAAATTACAATATGGAATGGGGCGATACAAAAACACTTCGCCTGTCGAAGACCAGAAAAGAACAAGGCGTGATGTTAGAACTGCAAAGAGTGTCAATGCTGTTAAAGCCAGAATTCGTCGAAACCCCAATAGGAAGCGAAAAATCTTATCGCGAGAAATAAAGATTCCTGCTAAGACTCTGTCGCGTATTATAAAATAAGACCCGAAGGTCGGTGTTTATCGTCGAAATACAGGACATGCCCTAAATTACAATTAAGTGAGTGGATCGACAAAAACTCCTTCTGTCACGATACGCATGTGAAAAGCATAGAAATGTCCACTTCACCGTTGAAGAAATTTCATCACGATTGAAGAACACTACAAGTAGCAAAATAATGAAGAGATCGGAAAGGTACAACGCGCTCATCATCCTGCGTTAGTAATGGTTTGGTGGAGCGTGCCTTATCAAGGAGTCACAAAACTACATTTTTGTGAAAAAGGTGTGAAAGCTCCTGCCAATGTGTATCAATATACAGTCTTCGATCATATTTGGAAACCTCTCAGCAATACACTTTTTAGACCGTGGACTTTCCAGAAGGATTCTACACCTTTTCTCGAGGCAAGAACTACCCAATCCTGGCTTGAAACTAACGTTCCGGACTTCAAGACTGGACCGGAATTGAAGACAGTCCTCATCCAGCCAGGATTTTAACCCATTAGACTTCAAGTTATGGTAAGCTAAAGAGGACATGGCGTGCTCTAAACGAGACGGCGACATTGAGGCTCTTATAAAATCTTTGGACCAAGCGGTGGCCAAATTTCCTTTGGAAACAGTGCGTAAATCCATATATTCGTGGCCAAACAGATAAAAGACCTGTATAAAAGCCAAAGGTGGCGGAGGCCATTAAAGAATATAATTTTATTTTTGCAGAGACTTAAATTACTATGTAGGTATAAATTTTAAAAATATTGCATTACTTCTTAAAAAAATGTGTGTAATCACGTAAGAAGTGAAACTTCTTTGTGTCGTTATTTTCCAAAAAATCATCTACTAAGTGTAACTTTACAGAAATTGGTTAAATAAAGTTAAATTAGATAAAGTTTAACAAAAGGCTTTTACTATCATAGACATGAATACAAATAAAATTCATTTTACCTTATTACTACTAAGATTACTACAGAATTTCATTAATTGTAATATAATTATTACTATCATTGTTATCGTTATTATATATTTTTGTAATTAATGGCTTCGAATCACTTCGAATCAACCGTGGTAGGAATAACATAAAGATGGCGCGTAATGGAAAAATGTGACGGTAATTATTTTTCCATCGCCTATAAAGAACTTTCACTTCAAAACCCAGTTTCATTTGTAATAGAACTTATGGCTGGATATTTTTTTTTTTTTTTATAAAATAGGGGGCAAACGGGCAGGAGGCTCACCTGATGTTAAGTGATACCGCCGCCCATGGACACTCTCAATGCCAGAGGGCTCGCGAGTGCGTTGCCGGCCTTTTAAGAATTTGTACGCTCTTTTCTTGAAGGACCCTAAGTCGAATTGGTTCGGAAATACTTCAGTGGGCAGCTGGTTCCACATAGTGGTGGTGCGCGGCAAAAATTGCCTTGAGAAACGCTCAGTCGTGGAACGTCGGATAATAATAATCTTCTGTAAAAACCCTAAATTATTCTTTGATTTTTTGCCTTCAGAAATGCCATCAATTGTATTGAATTGGAGACACGCCGGTTTTGTTAATGTTTGTCTTCATTAGTCGAAAGTTTAAATTACGCCAATAGATAGATCCATTAATGTAAATTCGTAATTAATTAACACACAAACAAAACACACACAGGTAATGATAATGATGACACAAATAATAGGATATTCACTAAAGATTCTCGGTTTTTTATTTCTTTGCTAAGCGGTTTCGGGATGATGACTCTGACATTAGTGGGAAGGTACCGGTTAGTGGTGTGCGGCAAATTTTCTTAAATCACTTGAATTATGGACGTCGAGGTGATACGGATGGAATTTCGTATTCTGCTGCAACGTCCGATGATGAAACTCTGCTGCAGGCATTAAACCCAACAACTCCTTTAAACTCTCTCCAAAATAGCGTGAGATGCTCGCCCCTTTATCACCACTTGCTGATAAAATGCCAGCCACATTTAGTGGCAATGGGAACTTAACACATTTTAGTATTACAAATAATTAAATTCTTAAACTGTCTCAAAACTCCCCACCTGTAGTTCCTGGAAAACAACTAACCAACCACTATATATCTTTATGTTCGAAATAAGCCCACTAAGTACTTAAATGAACTATGCGGCCGTGTATATAAGCGTACCGTGATAATTAATTTTGTATCTCGCTTAACTTTGTTATGGCAAGTTGCCTCGAAATTTGGGTGAAAAAATGGCTTAAAACGGAGCCTCATAAACGTGACTATTGCAGGTGGCCAAATGCCAAATGAGTTTTGTGATGTTTGGAAGGATGAACAGTAATTACAGGTATTTAGCATTCCTTACCTTCTATTTGTGTGGAATATCCTTAAAATATTCCAACTGTTTGTGCTTAAGATAATACTCGAAGTTTTTATTTGGACATTTGGCACTGTAGACAAATTCTCGAAGTTTCTTGAATACTCTACTTATTTGGATTACTTTGCACGTGATACAAATACAAAAACTTGATAACGTTAATTTATAAACAACATTAAATTTGGAATTGTAAAAGTACTAACGTTTTGCATGTATGTTTTACAATTCTAAATCTAAAATGAATTGATAACTCCATGTTCAATTATTCATTTACGTAACTGTGAATTTATTATAATTAAATAGGCATCCGAAAACTTATTCGTTGAAACTGTGAAATGAAATAAGCGGCAAGGCAAACTTAGTGCACAATAATCTCGCTTGAATCATCAGAGGCGTCGGACGCGCAGCATTTTCATTATTTACCATTGCGGTTTCCACACAAATGAATTGGACAATAAAGCGGTAAGTACCCGTCAACTTTTCCTTAATGAAACTTTTTGAAAATGGAATTGGGGCACTGAAAAGTTTACCCGCTTAATCTTTGATCAGTTGCTTTTCTCTGTTTTTGTCACACTGCAGTATTTTACCACGTGACAAATGGCTTCGACTATTTGTTTACGTCGCTTGGGTCCGTAAATTTAATCAATAGTTCGCAAATTTTATCCTGTAAAGTCAACACGGATTGGACTCCTCAGTTGTTTACTACTGTAAAAAATAATCTTGTTTTATATGTGGCAATTTTGCACATATAATATCAATCGTTTATATCATTTAATACATTTATAAGTAGATTATTTAATAGAACGCCATATTTTGTTTTCCTTGACCGGAGGATAGGACTAAAATAATATATGTCCGTAGGAATATAAACAAACAATAATGGAGAATGCATGCCTTTGTTTAATTCAATAGCAAACAAAGAGAATCCTGACAGCGAGATCCTTTTGTCAATCAATGTAATGTTGGCAACTTGTGTTTAATTAATCTCAAAGCTCCCGACTTACACAAACTTCGAAATCAAATATGGAATTTAATTACATGCCTGTTTAATAATGACATAAACAGATAATGACTTAACAAGATGTAGAGTGGGTTTTTACTAATTGCGCCGTCAATTAAGCTATTGAACTTATAATTATTGCATTCGTGCATGAGTACGCATCGACCTTTTTTCGCACTCTACTGCTTCATTTAAGAATAGGTTAAAACAACTATTATTGTCCTAAGCTTTGTATCTTTCTTCTTTATTATAGCTACTAGTGTGTTCGATCTCCTGATTTATAAATTTTGTGTTGTATTAAATAACATTCTTCTGTCATGTATTGTATTGTTTTGCTTTGTATCTTATTTTCTATCAGTGAAACATTTTGTGGATATATGCAATGTGTTATTTATTTTTTTCTTTTACTGTATTATTTGTTTCCTAAATGAATAAATCGCTGGTTTTTTGGAACTGTAAGTTATATATATATATATAGGTAAATAACTTATAGGACAAATTCTGAAAATAAGATGCCGGTTTTATATTTTAGTATTTACTTAACGTATATATGGAAGCAGTGTTCAGCGTGGCTTCAGCGTGGGCGTCTCATCCTTGAGATCGTAGGTTCGAAACCCGGCACCAATGGACTTTCTATGTGCGCAAGTAACACTTGTTCGTATAGCGAAGGAAATCGTTGTGAGGAGACCAGAAAGTCATAGACCGGTGATTCCCAGTTTGATTGTTAAAGGGGGCTATTCGAATATGTATTAAAATCATTTGTAATTTCAATTTCAGTGTTTCATTGTTTTAAAAATTTACTTATTATTTATTAACACTTCGTTGCACATAATATAAAAAGTAAAAGGAGGGCAACTGGTGGCCTTATCGCTCTTGAGCGATCCAGGCAACCACAACGCTTATTGTGTTTCGGTAAAAGTTTTCTAGTAATTTCTTGCTAAAACCTATCATTTTAGTTTCTTAAGTAAACGAGTAAATGTTTAATATTAAATGTTATATATATTACATGGGGGGGTAATTTTGGAAAAGCATAGGTGGTGCACGGCACAAAAATGGTCAACATCATATGACAGGCACAGAAGGTTGATCAGTTGATCATCCGCAAGTAGGTCGAAACAGAAACACAAATCTGAGGCCCAGACCCAATAGTTTGTAGCGTCATTGTTTTTTTTTAACATACAGGTTTGGTAGTGAGCAGTGATGGCCTAGTGGCTTTAACGTGCTAGTCTTATCCCGTAAGTTTGATCCCCCGGCTTAATATTCGCTCGAACCGTGAAGGAAGACATCGTGAGCCTTGCCTTTGATCCACAAAGTCGACGGCGTGTGTCAGGCACCAAAGACTGATACTTGCCTATTAGATTAACAAATGATCATGAAACAGACCTAAAAAGGTTGTAGCGCCATTGTTTTTTTTTAAATTTATTTTATTTATAGTCTTAACAGGCCTATATTTTATTATTCCTTTATGTACTTATCAATATTTCAGTTTGTTGTGTAAGGAGTGTAATATTTTTTATTGTGTTCAGTGTAATAAATTAAATTGTGTGTTATAAAAAATGTGTGCGTGTGCTGGTGTTGGTACACACGTAAAACTTATTTAAGGCCTTATTTTTCGAAAAATTATCTACTATATGCAACTTTACAGAAATTGGTTAAATAAAGTTTAATAAAAGGCATTTATTATCAAGATTATTACAGAATTGTAATAGATTTATTACTATCATTGTTGTAAAGATGACGCGTAACCCAAAAATGTGACGGTAATTTCTTTCCAATGCCGATAAAGAAGTTTCACCTGAATAAACAAAAACGTATGAACGTTTTCAATTGTTTCCATGTTAAGGGTGCAATCAATCCAAAAAGCTGAGACAGAAACTCATTTGCTGCGTGCTCCACTGGGATAGACCCGTATCTCTTATTACCATTACAAAGGCATTCATAACTCTTGCTTATCGTAATTTTTATTTTATTTTTTATAATTAATTAGGATATTACATTTGCGTGTAACTTTCACTTAGATATTTTACTTATGCAAACAATACCAATCATTATAAGAAAGAAAAACTTTGTTATATATAATAATAAGGATATTTAGGTAAAAAGAAAGACAACTAGACCCGCCCCCCACACTAGTATTCCCTGTGTCGTAGGTAGACTCTTTCTTTTGACATATTAATGGTAATTGACAATAATTTCTACATAACACTTACACGTACGTACATTTTATTAGTTAACTAATGTTGCAAATTTTTTTGTTACAGTTTACAGGTTTAATGTATATGGTTTTGAATCGTTAGTGAAACTATTTTTTTTAAGAAAGTGGTTAAAGATGAATGCATCTGAAAGCATTGGGTGAAGAAAGTACGTTTTTTTGGGCTTATATCTACGTTTGCGATGTGTATCATGTGTAATATTTTTCAATAAAATTAGCATTTTTAAGGCAGTTTAACGCTCCACCACTGTGTGGAACCCACTGAAGTATTTCCAAACCAATTCGACTTGTGGTCCTTTAAGAAAAAAGCGTACCAATTCTTAAAAGACCGGCACATTTCACCGTTTGAAGTATTGAGATAGTCCATATATACGTCACAGTAAAATAGTTAAATCAGAGAGTTAATTGAATCTCTAGACAGTTAATTAAACATCGATATTCAATCAAGTCGCTAGCATTTTGATTTAAATAAAGCAGCGTCGAAAACGTTTAACTATCTGTCTGACCGAAAGCCAGCGTGTTGATTAACAATGTAAAACAAGACTCCGCCATTATTATTTCATTTGTTATTGTTATTTCGGTGTGATTGTGAAGAACTGAGAACTTGGAGATTCCGTGTTTTGCTTTATTGTAAATGGTTAGATTAGGCTGGTCTTGTTGCGTTCTTGGGTAGAATGTCTGGCGAACGGTTGTTTTTAGTGGGTGGGTGTCGCTACCCCTCTGAATAGCAAAGGGAATTGAGTGTAGACCCAGCCCCACAGTCCACGCGTCAAACCCGACTTCCATCCTTGGTGCAGGCCTGCGTAAGTAAGTAAATTTTCACCTCATAAAAAATAAAAATAAGTCTGGCTGCCTAGGAACGTTTAGGAAACTCGTTAAACGTTTCATTCACTCACCTGTCTGACGGAACTTTAGCGACTTGATTGAATATCGATTTTGAATTAACTGTCTAGACATTAACTCTCTGAATTTAACTACTTTACTGCGATATAAATATGACGGTATAACTTAACATCAGGTGATCCTGCTGCCCCTTTGACCCTGTTCTATAAAAACAACATTCGTCAAATTCACAAATAAAATTAAAATTAATAAATTATGTATTAATCAAATCAATAAAGTTGTCTTCAAATCAATTTAAATACATCGCGTATTTAATTTAAGATAAAACAAAAATTATAAACACATCGCAAATTCAATGCCATAAACTCAAACTCAATATAAGTTTATGCATATAGGTAAACAATGCACTTATGAACGTCACAAGAGAAGTTAAATTAATTGTAAATTTACATTTACTACCAGTTCGCAAGTCAAGGGCGTTGAGAATATTATAATAACATCTACATAAAACCCTAAAAATTTAAATTATATTATTGCATACTATTTAACCACGGCAGCTACGAGATCCCTACTACCTTAAGCCCTTAAAATTTACATGGAAAAGGCTCAACGAACAGGCATCTCTAATTGAATTTTTTATTTAATTCCATACCTTAAATAGTCTGTCCAATTATACCTGTGGTTTAAAAATATGTATTTTCAAGATATTTATTTTCATTATAACTTGTTCTATTATGATTTTAAATTTAGTACTAGACTGTCTTCACGTGTTGCGTACAGATAATATACATTTAACCATGAAAAAAAAACATTTTTTTACCGGATTGAAGCTATGTTTTATTATTATAAACTTATATTTATATTACATCGTTTTATTTTTTTCCGACGTTAAAGCTATGTTAACAAAAGACTATATTGAATATGCACTACGGAAACCTTTGCATTTTCTTTCTAAAATGTGAATCTGTGTGAGAAACCAAAGTTGTGTATTGCGATATTGCAGGCTACTCAATTGTATGTATTGTGAATGCATTTTTAAGTTCTCATGTCAATTTCACACGTGTATATGGTTTTTATAAAATTATATCATAAGTGTTTTATATTCCAATTTTAACATGTGTGGTTTTTGAGAGTATAAAAAAAAATAAAACAATGATACATATTTTTTTATTAAAAGTTCTAAAACATACTACATGTAATGCATACAGGTTGTATGCATGAAATTATACATGAAAATATGACTTCACACATACACATCAATTATATTAGAACATAAGCAAGGAAAGAAATTAAACAAGCACAAAAAAAATACAAAAAATAATGACAAGTTAATAATTTTATTAGTAATTAAATTTCATTAAGAGTATGATTACTTTATTAATATTTTCATCAATGTTAGCATTAAGGTTGTTAGAGCGACATAGCCTATTCACTGGACCATTAAAAGTAGCAGAAAAGTGAGCCGTAGGTACGTATAGAAGACATTTAGTTCTAGTAACTCTAGGATTGTAAAGAAAGCAACGGAAATCTACAAATTAATATGAGTTTAATAACTCTTGTTGCTCATGAGCGGCGGCACTTCTTTAAGCGACCAGACAGCTCGTTTGACCGGGTCTTATAAAAAATATGATTATCTAAGTTCACAAACCCTCTATCGACCAAACTTCCTAGATAAGCAGGACTTTAAATAAACCACTATACATTATAATTCCATTGCGCAATTATTTAAACCGCCTCATCCTTATAAAGCACCATTTTTATTGTAAAAATACGCTCTATTAACGCAAGCATATATACGCATTCACTATTCAAACTGACTGTCAAATTCAAGTTTCACGAAAATCATCGAATTTGGAACGGTGTATTCATCCACTGTAACATTTTAATTGTAAATTGAAATTCGAACAATGAATGGTATTTGTTGAATATTCTAACCGGTCAATATAAGATGAAGCTAGCCGTGGTTATACGGCAGAAACTCGGCTATTCGTCAAGTTATTTCAACAGTTGTATAAACCGCTGCTCCAGATTCAAATTGTAATTGTAAAATCTGATTTAGTAATCTGTGATATTTTATTTTGCTTTGGGCATTATCGTGTTTTTAAAAACATCAAGTCGCCGTTGTCACAGAGACCTCTGCAGTGTTATTTTTTTTAATAACTATTGAAATTGCAAGAACATAGCCTTTTTAAGCCTCTTTTCGTTAGTGAGCAATGTGTGTTAATTTTTTTTATAAACTTACAGCTAATAATAATCTCTATATTAAAAAAATCTCGTGTCACAATATTCGTTTCCATACTCTTCCGAAACATCATCCTCCCGTCATCAGCTCGACTGATTCTTATGAAAATTTTATGCATATTCAGTAAGTCTAAGAATCGGCTATTATCTATCTTTCAAACCCCTAAGTGATAAGGGGTGCCCACGCCAATTTTTTTTATATTTTTTTATGATACAACATACAAAAATACATACAAACCCCCGCTACGATCAACCCCTATTTGTTTTATGGTAGATAGTTATTTTTATTAAACATGGCAAAACGACGTTTGCCGGGTCAGAGTCAGTAGTTATGTAAGATAAGTGTCTTTGAAAAATATTTATATCCACCTTAATATAACAAAGGCTCTTAATGAATACTTATTATTATTATTAATGATTATGTAACAAGTAACTTAAAACAAACAAAATAATTAACTTTTAAAATTGTAATATAATAACTACTAATTGTTATATTATGTATGTATAATGTATATACTAGCGGACCAAACAGACGTTGTCCTGTCTTAACTATAAATATTGATTTGGAATTGGTATAATAAACTAAAAATGCTATATACAACATTCTTTGTTGTGTTTATTTTTCTGGCGCGTATATAAATAGTTTTGTTGGTATTCTGACATGGAAACAGGCGACATATAACTGGCCATGTGAAAAACATGGATTTTTAAGATTAATGACACAAACAATTAGTGACTTTAATTATTTATATGTATTTTATAGATAACGATATTTATTTTTCTTACATCCTGTTTCGGTCCAGCCATTCACGCGTGATGCCGTGACCAAGGGAAATAGGGATTAATTTATATATATATATATATAAATCGTACATTAATAATAACTATTAACGTGGCATAAACCTTGGTTTGACTTCAGATTGCAACTGTTCTCAGATACTTTCTGTGAGCTCGATGAAATCTGAATCTAATACAAAACTATATTTGCGCGAGCGGAATGTAAACGAAGGATTAAAAGCAGTTACTAAGCCTAAACACTAAATATTAAAGTATCTAAACATTAAAATACCATATACTATGAAACATAAAGGATACTGTTTTTTTTCCTAGTTAATATCAGAAAATTATACTGCCCTTACAGTAAAAATAACTGTATTCTAAGATACGAAATTTTATTGACGTATAAACTATATGGGTAGTTGAGTGTTATAAAATTTTATCCTAACAAAAGGAGGAAAATAAATATTAGAAAAATAGCGCGTCGCGTTTCGTTATGTACTAATAAATTTCATTTATAATAATGAATACCTTTTGCTACCTTTAATTGATTATATTTTTGTATGAACTCAATAGAAGTCTATAACTGTATGGAACAATTATAACATATAAATACAATATTGAAAAAGCTTTCATTGATAAAATAAAAGCTCTTTTTAAATATGAGTTTTCTATTCTCGATATACATATAGCTAGCTACCCTAGTGGTTAAGCTTGCGTTTTAACTTAAAATTCCGAAGGAGAAGGTATAAGTAAAGTTTAAATTTCCTTTGAGACACGAGGACACGAGCAGGCAAGTCACTTAGAAACAAGTTCACACTGCCACCCATAGGCTTAGAGTTGTTTTTTTTATATAACAGAGGGCAAACGGGCAGGATGCTCAGCTGATGTAAAGTGATAACCGCCGCCTATTTACTTTACATATTACCAGAAGGCTCACAAGCACATTGCTAGAAGGCTCGCAAGTACATTGCCAGAATGCTCGCAAGCACATTGCTAGAAGGCTCGCAAGTACATTGCCAGAATGCTCGCAAGCACATTGCTAGAAGGCTCGCAAGTACATTGCCAGAAGGCTCGCAAGCACATTGCTAGAAGGCTCGCAAGTACATTGCCAGAAGGCTCGCAAGCACATTGCTAGAAGGCTCGCAAGTACATTGCCAGAAGGCTCGCAAGCACATTGCTAGAAGGCTCGCAAGTACATTGCCAGCCTTTTAAGAATCGGTACGTTTTTTTTATTGAAGGACGCCAAGTCGAATTGGTTCGGAAATACTCAAGTATGGGCAGCTTACACTTAGTGGTGATGCAAAACATGCCGTAAAAACGCTCTAAGCCCACTTTAGCTAAGTTATATTGTTATAAATCCGTTCTAGATATTAAATTATGCTGATAAGGTCGTTATTTCAAAAGTAAAAAGTTAGATAAAGTTTAAAAGAAGCCACTCAAAGCACTCAATTTTCATGTTGTTTTCCTGAAAACTCCCTAATTGTGTTATATTCTTGAAAAAAAGTTTTTGAAATAAAATATGTTTCATCCTTTATATCTTAAAACAGCATCAATTAACAAAATGTAATCAACGAAATGAAGGTATTTTCTACCTTACGTCTACATTAAAATAATATAATAATGCTTAAATTAATAATTTACTTGTCAAATTAATATTACCTGTTTAATGTTAATAAAGTTTTTAGTATTTTTATTTTGTTATAATGCCATTTATATCACGCTTAAAATTCTCACAATCATACATTTCCTTAATTGATCTTATTGCTAAACGTTCTACTAGCCTCATTTAGTTAATCAAGCAACGGTTAACCTAGTGTAAGGAGGATAAAAGTATCTTTGTTTTTTCCCTTAAGTAAAAATCTGTGAAAAATGGAGATGAATTCACTTTTATCAAGAGTATATTTTTAACAATTCTCAGTACAATAAAAAATAATTTGACATATTTGTCTCCACTTTTTTTAATAACAATTTCTCAAAATAATAGTGAATATTTCCACTTCCAAGAAGTTCTTATTTTCTTCATAAGCCGAATAGTTAGCTCACACTGCGGCGACATGAATAAAAAAGTATTAAGCATCGATCGATTGGAAAGACGTATTTGAAGTACTCTACGTTGGGAGCGCCGTGCACCGCTCAGTGTTCAATAGCGCGAAATAAAGTCGACCTCGTGAAATTCCAAACCATCCGTACCACAACGAATTTTGAATAAACTTTCTATAATGCATCTTTACCTTATTTCATCATGATCAACAATGGCTATACAGCGCCTTATAAGCTTTCTAATTCGTCCTTCTTGCGTCCAACTCCGTAGCTTGCCTATTTATATATGGCTGATTGTGCGGATATTTGTAGTTGATCGAACTAACCACTGTACCACAGTCATGGTAAATTATTATTATTATTACTCTGTGGTTTTTCTGAAAACCATTGAAAACTCCATCCTGGTTGGAATATGGTACGCAACACATATCAATTTTTTTTTACTAATGTTGCTATTGACGTAATTTGACATGATTTTCATTTGGAATATTTTTTTTTAATTCCGCAAAGTAAGTATGCCAAATAATGTCTGTTTTAGATCTGTTCGCTTCAATCTTTTAAGAATAATTTCTTTCAAAAATTTGTAGAAACACATTTGCAGTATGCAGATTTTAACGCAAATATAATATAGCAGGTTTTATGGTTATATAAGAAAGAAATTAACAGTAAGTGAGGGGGAAAAAGACAGATTTTAACTTCGTCGAGACTTTTGACGGTTGCTGTCGTCTCTCGGTACTTGAATTTTTTTTGTAGCGTAGATATTGAAGAATAACATTTAATATAATCAGCTGCGGATTCGTGCAGTATCGGTAGTTATTGCAAAAAGTATGATATAAGTCAGGAAGCAGTAAACCTCTATCTATTGTGGATTTCTAATGATGAACTATTCAATTGATTAGTTTGAGGTTATTTTTTTAAAATAGGGTATTTCGATATATATCTTCGATCGATATATTTTGATAATTTATCTTCATTTTGCACTCATTCGTGGTATAATTTACACTTAAGTACTCGAAAAATATGTTAATACGTACCTTTAAATTACTTATTATAATAGGTATGAGCTTTATTATTGTTGTTGTAATAATGAAGTATTGAAAAAAATAATTTTTATTCACTATATTGTCGATGAGGAATATTTCTTTAGAGTGTGGTTTTTATCATTCATTTCTATATATGTATGTAATAAAACTAAAGCATCTGGGGTTTATTTGAAGCTCTATTTCATACCCTATCTGTGTGCAATAATTCAATCGTCTTTCTTGACAAATAAAAAAGTTATCGATTTTTTATATGAACCATAACTCGATTTTCCATAACTAATCCGTCTAAGAAAGATAATGTTAAATGTGGGGTTCGAACCAGAGAACTCAGGGACGAGAGAATGAAGCCATTAGGCCAACACTGACCACAGCACAAACTCTTAGTCATGATGTCCTGTACATTTTTTTTTCTCTATGACTGAGTGAACGCTCGCAGACGTGAGTTCTATATTCGTCCTTGTCTTTTACATTCTTTGCCATTTAAATTTAAAAGTATACAAATACTATTCTATTTTTAAATTATTATTTATGCTTCAATGAATTATGTGTGCATGCATAAATGATATTAAGACTGTTAAGCTTTCCATTGACTTTCCACGTGAAAATAATATTGCGTTTTGTCATGAAACACGTTCTTAGCTCCATGGTTATTATTCCAACTTGTGTTGTTTGACCGTTTACAAGAAATTGTCTGGAAAGTTCAGTGAACTGTTTTGTTAAATTTAAGATAAACGTTAATGCTTAGTATTTATTGCTTAAGTTAGTGCATTCGTCTTAAGAATATCAATGAACCTGAATTCAAGAGAATTGTTTGTTTTATGAAAGGGTTTCGGTAAGGTATTTTAAGATATGTATGCTAAAATAATATTGTATGTATACCGTTTATAGGTAGCAAATTCTGATACATCTTCAATGTTGCAAAGACTTTTTGTTCTCTTCAGTCGGTAGCTTATGTCTGAACGTCATTGTCATCAAGGAAACATCTGGAGCGGACAATCTATTGCCACCGGTTTCTGTCCAGCGCCTCACTTATAACAGTGTATGAAGAAGATGAGTGTTTCACTTAATCGGTCCTCCTGGTTGATGAACGCTCACCTGATCCTTTGCCTTGTGTTATCAACTACGATCAGTTTCTCCAAGTTCTTATCGACTCTACGTTACGAAGATAGACTGATATGTTTTCTTAATTTTTCTACAAGATAAAATTATATGTAAGCTGTAATGTGGTTTAAAATAGAGGGCTACAAACTAGTTTACGTTAGGTATATATAGTATAGTAGTAATAGTAGTATATATAAAAGCAACAGATTTGTGCACCAATGAGGTCGGATTAAAATTCAGAAAAATTTAGCTGATTTTTTTTATTAGATTCTTAGACCGGTGTTCTTGAACTTGCCTGTATACTAAGATAGCAAATATACAAATCAATTTATATGTATTCTGTGTCTATAATAGTATATATAAATATATATATATATATTTTTAATTAAGACATAGACATAACTTTTATTACTAACAAAGCACACACACAGAAACACGTAAAATAACAATAATCAAAAAATAAAAATATTTAAAAAAAATAATATTAGAGAAATAACAATTATTTTAAAGAAAAGGGTTTAATTGTGTCATGCGTTTGTGCTGTGGTTGTAATTGGCCCTGGCTCAGCATTATGCTGAGGAGCAGAGTTGTTCCACAGCGCTGGTCATTCTGCCAGAGACCACAGCAGCTATTTACATACGGTTTTATTAATACCAACCCAACCAATTTACAATTTTCTTTATATAATTATTAAAATTAATTTTCATAATTTCATTTATATTTTCAATCCAAGATGGAGGGCTGGTGTTCTGTTACCACCGTAGTCCAGGTCGAGCTATAAAAGCCACCAGTCTCTGACAAAGATGGTCAATGCCTGCAGCATTAAGCAGAAAACATGGAAAATGTGTAATATTACAGGAATATTACAAGACCCTTTTAGAGAAAGTAATAAAACACAAGTTTCAGTTGGAGCATGTATCGTAAGTGTGTCGTGACCTAACGTTCATCAAGATACGATCGTTCGCGTAGATAAGAAAACACTGTCTCTCTACTTTCCTAAAGTCTCTAGTTTTTAGCTTCTTACATTTATATTCTAAGCATTTTTTTTTAATGTATTTGCATAGACTAAACATACTCTATGACTATGGCTGAAAGAGTCATGGGCTGGACGAATTTTGTGCGAACTTTAAGCAAGTTGATCAAAATCTGTGAATGATCAGATGTTCTTGCATAATCCAATGTCCATACAAGATGTTTATGTTTCGATATTTGTATGGAAAATATTAGATTCTTCAATTGTTTTTTTTTAAACTTCGTCAATTCGTGCGTTTATATACAAACGTTTATAAATTTCCGTGTAGTATAAATAATAGTATTGAATGAGCAGTGTTGGCCTAGTGGCTTCAGCACGCGACTCTAATCCCCGAGGTCGTAAGTTCGATCCCCAGCTATGACTTTCTTTCTATGTACGCATTTAACATTCGCTGAAACGGTGAAGGAAAACATCGCGAGGAAACCGGCTTGCCTTTGACCCAAAAAGTCGACGGCGTGTGTCACGCACAGTCGGCTGATCACCTACTTCCCTATTAGATTGACAAATGATCACGACACAGAGATCTGACGTCTAGACCTCAAATGGTTGTAACGCCACTATTTTGCTTTTATTTTTTATTGAATGAACAAAACAATAAGCCAATATAAACCTGCTACACAAGTAGTCCTATACTTAAACATAACGGATAAAGTTACATTCACAATAATACATTGAAAGATTATTATTGTTGACTCTATTAATTACGATCACCACAATTCACTCAAATTCAATATAAATGGACTGATGCCCTAGTGGCATCAACGTACGACACTAATATCTGAGGAAATTCAAACCCAAAGTGTGCATCAATGTACTTTGTCTATTTGCGCAGTTAACAGTCGTACGTATGACGGAGGAAAACATTATAAGGAACCCTGCAACAAATTGGCTTTAAGAAGAAAGTATTGATTCCGAAAGATACAAAAATCTGAGGCCCAATCCATAAAGTTAACGCGCTGGTTTATATGTAGTTTTTTTATAGAATAGGGCCAAACGGGCAGGAGGCTCGCCTGATGTTAAGTGATACTCTCAATGCCAGAGGGCTCGCGAGTGCGATGCCGGTCTTTTAAGAATTGGTATGCTCTTTTCTTGGCTGACCTTAAGTAGAATTGGTTCGGAAATACTTCAGTTGGCAGACACTAAGACGATGCCACAATTAAACCTTTGATATACTTTTTATGTTCGTGATCTTAATATACATATTGAAGTAAAACTTCTTTATCGGCGTTGGAAAAAAATTACCTTCACATTTTTCCGTTACGCGCCATCTTTCTCTTCGAATTCGAAGCCATTAATAACATAAATATATAATAACGATAACAATGATAGTAATAAATCTATTGCAATTAAAAAAATTCTGTTATAATCTTAGTAATAGTAAAATGAAATAATTGTACTATTTGTATTCATGTCTATAATAATAAAAGTCTTTGGTTAAACTTTATCTTATTTAACTTTATTTAACCAATTTCTGTAAAGTTGCATATAGTAGATAATTTTTCGAAAAATAATGTCAAAAAGAATATATTTTGTCTACTTCTTTTAATGACATATTTTGTGTTTAATCTGTGTATGTAAATTAAATGGTAGCAATTTTTTCTACACAGTTTATACTTGTTATGATGTACAGAAAATTTCTTAACACATCGTGTAACACACACATGACTATATTCTATATACTATACTTTTTATATGTTGTTCAGTTGTACACAGTTGAAACATTGCTCATCAGCCGAACATAACGTGAAGTACAGATGCAACAAAACAGTAATTGCGAGTCGAAAGCATGTCCGCGTGCAACTGTTGCATTTTATGTCCGAACCTCTGCTAATGAATG
The DNA here is from genome assembly GCF_905147105.1 of Pieris brassicae. Classification (NCBI taxonomy): domain Eukaryota; kingdom Metazoa; phylum Arthropoda; class Insecta; order Lepidoptera; family Pieridae; genus Pieris; species Pieris brassicae. The sequence goes on along the minus strand of NC_059674.1, from coordinate 2,988,127 downwards.
TAGCTGACGACCTATGTAACTTTTAATGGCTGTGGGCAAGATTTTTGCTTCGTCAAAGGCTAATTAGCTTCTAGTACTAAATATAAGATTTTTTCACCGCTATGCAGAAGCTCCCCACTTAAGTATTACCGAACCAATTCGACTTAGAGTCCTTCAACAGAGCGTACCAATTCTTAAAGCGCAACGCAGTCGCGAGCCCACTGGCAATGTGAGTATCTATGGACGGTAGTTTTAACATCAAGAGGGCCTGGCCCCGTTATAAAAAAAATGGTTCGGAAACTATCCCGTATACCAGAATTCAAAATATTTTGAGAATTAAAATAATAAAGTATGTGTATTCATTCGAATAAATATAGTGTTTTCTTAATTTATTTATTATTTATTAACACTTCATTGCACATAATATTAAAAGTGAACATAATTAAATTAAAAGCAGGGCAACTGGCGGCCTTATTGCTTTCGAGAGATCTCAGGCAACCCCTGTGAGAAGAGAATGTATTAAATTGGATAAGGTAAGCAAGAAGTGCAAAAATACAAATTACACATAGTTGTTGAGACAAAACTAAACAGGAACAAAAAATAAACAAACTTAAACTAGAAAAAAGGATACATGAAAAATATAAAAGTAAAAAGTCCACATGAATCACGATAATTTAAGGTCAGTATTACGTCAGTTAGTAGTTAGTAAGAAAGGGTTTTGCTACAAACTTTTTAGGTCTGAGCTTTCTGTATGTTTCCTGACTATTAGTTTTTTTTAAATAGGCGATCAGCCTTCTATACGAGGACGATGTATTTGGGCCCGGCCTGCCTTAGACCCAAAAAGTTGACGACGTGTGTCAAGCACAGGCTGATCCTAGTGGCCTATTAGATCGACAAATGACCATGAAACAGATACAGAAATCTGAGGTACAGACCTAAAGTTTGATTAATTTTAATTGCGCCATAGATTAATTTTTTATATGAACGACCAACTTGAAAATTAAAAAATATATATTTTCACTTTGTTTAGTAACACGTGGTACACACGTGTTATACATAAATACTTCAAATTTAAACGTGAATAAAGTGTCCATGACAATAAGACTTAGACTAGATCCAATCGGTGGGTAGCAATTACTATAATAGAATTAACATCTATTATTCAAACCAAACAGAAAAAAAAGGCTTTATTTACTTAGAGACGGCCGTACTTAATCCCATTATGTAACCTCGGCCTTACATTCTGAATCTAACGAGCTAATTTAGTGGCCCCTTGAGGACAATTTTCCTTATGTACGTATGGTCAGAATCAGGGAACTATATAGAGCCGTACATTATTAATTAAGTGCCTACTAACATTGAGAGTAGCAAAAGCGTTATTACCGCACACGTAATTATCTTGATAATCCTTGCTTGATATGATCAGATATATGATAACAATGTATTATAACTCATATATATATTTATACATATATTATATTAAAACTGCATTGTATAATTGTCATGAATGAAAACACGATGAAGACGAGGCAGAAAGCAGAAAATATCGTCCTTTGACGGCATCGTTACAAGAATACAAGACTTACTCTGATATATCGAAGTTTCAAACTCTATACATAGAATAAAAATAACGGAAACCACACCATCTTTATAAAGCGTAACAGTCTTCATCCTGTTGTAGACCATGATTTGAAACCGGTATGTCCTAGATATTAAACTCGAAAATCACCTATAAAAGAATTAACGAAAAAAATAAAAATCCAATCGGAGGCCAAATACCCATGAATATTGTATAGCCCTAGATTATTATAGTCTTAAAAATGACAGTTTAAAAGGCCAGCAACGCACTTGCGAGCCTTCTGGCAATGTGAGTGTCCAAGGCCGGGCACTTAACATCAGGTGCGCCACCTGCCCGTTTGCCTCCTATTACATAAAAATAATTGTATCAATAAATTTGTAAGAAGTACTTATAGCTGTGAGGCATTGACTTTTAAAGTCATTCGTTTCTTATAAAAAGTGACACCACGCTTTCGAGATGTGGTGTTACCGTCGCTACACATCAGCTGGATCCAAAGAATGACGAATGAAAGAGTTGTTTAACGAATCGGGACGACAGGAAAGTTTATCTTCTTCTTATAGTGCCATCTCCTTGCGAAGGTTGGAGAACATGGCTAGTTTAATTTTGAATGCCACGTTTTTAGATAATGACTTGGTGATTTCACGAAAAACCATTCTCTAAGGTTTTTCAACCAAGACGTGCGTCTGCGTCTAGGTCTCCTTTTATCTGCCACTTTACTTTGTATGATTAGTTGGAGGAGAAGAAAGTATACGAAGACTGTTAAAATATGGCAAGACTGTAAAAAATATCGATACGACTTGTTTCAGCTTATAATGATGAGAAAAATTCAAGACAAGAGAGAGGCTGGTAGAAGCAAAAAGTCGTGGATGCTGAACCTACGGGAGTGAACCGGCATCACAACTACCGAGGAGCTTTTAAGATTAGCGCAAGATACCAGACTGAAGCTGTGTTTACCCTCAAAAAAGTGGCACCAGATGAAGAAGAATTACGAAAAAAAATCCCTTCTGCATCCACCAAAAATAATACTTTTGATTTTAGGGAATTGTACAGTACACCAAGTCCACCTAAATATAAAGAGACTAAAGTATATATTTATAATGTATATATAATATATGTATCAGGTGATTCTCCAGCTACTTTAATAACAATCTCAATCTTGAACAAGAGTTACGATATTAATAAGATTAATTTAGATTGTATTAAGTTGTATCAAGTGACTGACGGCCATCCATTTGCATCCAGCAAGGGTGCTTCAAGGCATATAAGAATGACTGCTACCTTAGAGCTTAATTTTACCTATCTGATAGGAAAAGTCGTTTCAAAGTTTCAGGTCAACCGCAAATGTATTATGGTACCTATGTCGTCAATCTTCGTCTGCGCAGACACGATTAGATAGTCACTAACACAACCTTTCTGCAATATCAACCGTATCCACCTAATTTAAGGTTTAAAATCGATTACACTGCAGTCTCTAACACCTAGTCGTAAACATTATTGTATTTTATTATTTACTTAATCAAGAAAGTACTTTTCGTAACTTCCATATTAATATAAATTCAGGCAAATTATGCATACATGAATGTGTTGCAAGTTGTCAAGAATTATACATTTGAGTTTTTTTAATTGAATCTATTTATTTACTTCGGGAAACAGAAGGAAGCAGTACTATAACGCTCTATGTATGGATGATAACTAGGAGTTTTAGCATTATAATAGTTATTTTATAAATAATTTTCCAAATAAGTTAAGGCCTTAGACTAGATTTTTCTGTATGTAGAGTGATAATTAACGAAATTGTATACTTATATGTATAAATATGATTAAAAGTTGAATAACAAAACATTGTTTACAAACCCGATAGTTCAGCCGTTATCATCCCTTAACAAACTTTATCCACCTGCAATGTTTATTACACTTAGTTGAATTGAAATATGTGTTCGTGAAAAGCACGACAATCAAAACGGAACAGCGACGTAGCGTCCACACACGGGGGCGGGACGGCCAGCACTGACAGGTCCGCGTAACCTCCCCCCGAACCCTCTTCATCCCCAGAGCTTCCTTCGCCCCTGCGATAAGGTTGCAGCTTGCCTCCTTAAAACTGCTGACTATTCCTCGGCTAAGCACCAACTTATTAACATAAAGTAAATGAAGATGCACTGAGTAGCAGACACTAAGACCACTCATTGCGAGCGGAAAAGAAATTGCAAATGCATGCAATTTGCCAGCTTCTGAGAAATCTTTTGAACATTTTTATATTTTAATTTGAAGAAAATATTGTAATGTAGAGAATTGAATCAGGCGAACTCTTCCCGCCCACCGAACTTGCACATGATACGAAGCCCGCCCGCCCTATTATGCTCTTTTGAAATACTATCTTCCGAATTTAATTTTTAAAATCCGTTACGAACTGCATACTATTTTCAATTAAATCTTTGTTTTTATCTGTAAATGTAGCTTTAAATTTTATTAAACATCCCTTCATATTGTTGTTAGTAATCGGTCACTAACATTTTTACAAGTATACAATATTTTTTAGCTCGCTTAAACTAAACGAACCCTCAGGGATACTCTAGGTATCGTACCGAAGATGTTGCTGAGAAGTAATTCCTAACAAACGTCTCTTGTTTTTTGTGAATTAAGAAAATTCAAATCTAATACGCGCTCTCGCCGGTATTCGAACGCAATACCATCGCGTCACGGTCCTTTTGGGGAACAAGAACAGGTAGGCCAAACAGACAAAAAAATTATTTTGTTCACGATTCATTTTCCTGCTGCGTACACAACCAATTTTCAATTTATCAATAAAAACGCTTACCACAACTTTGTGGTGGTAACGAAAACTAATGGAATAACACACTACGTCCAACCTTGAATACATAGGATATATACATATATGTATGAACCTGTCTGTTACTAATTGTTGACACAGCGACAATGAACGCGACCGCTGTGGCACGCAACACCAAACGTCACTGACACGCAGACATCAAAACTGGAACGTTATCGCACAAACTATTCAATAGGTTTTATTGTCTATATGTCATCTTACTTTGAACTAACAAAAAATCTTTAATATAACTTTTTTTATCCATATTCATTTTATAAAGAGGAAACATTTTTATTTTTGTATGCATGTTTGTAATGTTTTCACACAATAATTACTGGACGATTTAAAAAAAAAATCACCATTCGAAAGCTGCATACTCACTGGATAACATTTTTTTATATCCCTAATAAAAATGCAATTATATATATATAGAACCCAAGGTATGAAAAATCGCTATTGCTGATAGAATTAAAATTTTGTATGACATATGGGCAATTGTATGTTGGCCTATCCCAAGTCGGAACTACAAAACATGAAATTATTTTGCTTACACAAAACAAAACTACGTCAAATTTTGTGTATAGGGAAGTTCTAAGACACTAAAATTCTACAAATAAATCTCTCTAATATTATAGAAGAAAGTTTTGCATTTTGCATTTTTGTTTTTATTTTTAAACATTTATGATAACAAACTTAAAATTACTGGACTTACAAAAAATTATCATTACCTACTTGGACTAAAGAATTTTTCATTATCTGTAGCGTATTTTTAAACTCAATAATGTAGGACATTCTTTGTAAATTTAGTTACGAATTTAAAAATGTGTTAGATATATATTTGTTGTAAAGTAAAATATGTATATTGATAAGATTATGAATGTAAGTGTGTATCTAATAATCTGTAAAGAAATAATTAAAATCTAAAATAAAGCTTCCACTACCACGACATCGATATCTACGTAAATGAAACCGCGGGGCATCGAAGTAAAGGCAGAAAACATAATATAGGTCATTTTAAGACATTTTTAAACAGAAATTCTTTATATACCTCTATATATATGGAGTAATGTAAACGCATTACAATAAATCTGCTGTATAAGCCAAGGAAACTTCTGGCACTTATCCACATCTAAGGTCCCTGAACCGTGACGCAGAGTCTTGAAGGACATGGTAAGACGTATTTAATAAAGTTAGAATTAAAACCTGGGGTCACAGAAAATAATGGAGAAACTTTAACTGGTTCAAATTAAATTAAATTTGTAATTTATCGTTTATATATAATGCCTGATTGTTTGCTGGTGTATACAGACTGGTTTTATCCAGAACAAAGTTATTGAAAATGGCCTGAACTGTTCCGAGAAAAGGATGGTTTAGCTGTGTCGTTGTTTTGCTCGACTTATAGTATTAACAAAATTGTCTTATATTGTAAAAAACGAAAACCAAAGCCAAATTATTTATCAATTCCGAGTTTTTTTGTAAAGCGCATTTTGCCAAATAATGTTAATATTGACTAAAAATATAAAGCGTTAAGCGACTAAACCGATTATATTAAGTAAATAAAGTACTCAAGAACCCTAAGGGTTGATTAGCCACTGAAAATCTAATTATCCACCCCTATCATCAGATTTATTAGAAGAATGTTTGTGCTGTCACATTGACAAGGTTAGCATTCTGTGTCAGTATTTATTACAGAAAATCGAATTGCGAACAGAATATCTATAATACTATTCTTCGTCGATTTTAACAGAAAGATTTATACCTTGTCTATAATCTCCTGACAATGGCAAATAAAACAAAACACAACAAGCACAATGTGAAATTTTGAAAGATCTTTTTAGACTCGCAAAATATATAATATAAGTTAGTGATAACCTAACGATTTCAGAATATTTAAGAAACACCTTTTAGCTATTAAGAAAACACTTTTTAAATGGATTGAAGCTATGTATTATTATTATAAACTTATAATTATTTACATAATTTAAAAAATTTCCGACGTTGCGCGTGCTTTACAGCGTGCGTGGTCACGGTGACCACAATACCTTTTAGCTAATTTAAATTTCGTGTATTCACTAGATGAAGGCATGCCATCCACCCATTTGTCCCTCCTTTCAGAAGAACGCGTTTTGGCTCACCGATATTTTTGACCGACCAGATTGAGCATTCTAATAAACAAGCTAGGTCTGGATATTGATAGTTGCTTCCCTCACACTTTGAAAAAAAAATTCGTTGAGTTTTTATATATTTTTTTTATTTCTTCGTGTTTGTTATGTTTGCCATAAGTGATAGTCACATTAAATACTACATTTTTTTTCTTTTACAAATGTATCTAGATCGTATCCCTTATATTATTTTAACCGTTGAAGAAAAAAATATTTTCTTATGATATAGGTATGAATTGTATAGTGAATTGAAGGACTATCTATGAGTCTATGTATGCTTTTCCCTTACAAGTGATGAGCCTCTAAGACCCAAAATCAACGTGGGCACATGTTGGTTTTTGGTCTTAGATTCAAGAGTGGCGGAGAGTTTATTGCCAGTTCTTCTCTTCCGTTCTATATCCTTCCTTATTCTATATTATCCTTCTATCGATATCCTTGATTGTTTGACAATATTCATTCTATAAAGAGGAAACATTTGTGTTTTTGTATGCATGTTTGTAATGTTTTCATACAATAGTTACTGGACCGATTTAAAAAAAATCACCATTAGAAAGCTGCATCTTAACTCGCTAACATTTTTATGTCCCTAATAAAAATGCAATATATATATATTATAACCCAAGGTATGAAAAATCTGTCATCGTGTGCGTTGTGGGAGCGCTATTGCTGAAAAATGTTGTATGACATGGGCAATACAATTGCAGTTTTTCCGTTACGCGTCATCTTTTTCTTGTCCCTACCACAGTTGATTCGAAGAGATTCGAAGCCAACAACAAAAACATATAATAACGATAACAATGATAGTAATAATTCTATCACACTTAATGAAATTCTGTAATAATCTTAGTAGTAAAGGCAAATAAATTAATTGTGTTATTTGTGTTCATGTCTATGCTAATAAAAGCCTTTTGTTAAACTTTAACTAATTTAACTTTATTTAACCAATTTCTGTAAAGTTGCATATAGTAGATCATTTTTCGAAAAATAAGGTCATAAAAAAGTTTCACTTCTTACGTGTACACTAGTACACTAGTACACGCACATTTTTTTTTAGAATCAATTAGGCTATAGCCCCGACTCTATATACATCTCTATTTACACTCATTTCATCACTATTTTTCACCGTACGAACAAATATTACTTTCGCATAGAGGTAGGTTTCGATTCAGTGTTTATCGCGCACTAAAACAAAACACTTCTATACGAATATAAAGGTATATAAAATGTTATACAAATCTTGAGGGTGAGAAAGTATGCAAAGTATACGAATCTATTTAGAACTTGTCTAATTAATCCATTGAATGCTAATTCAAATCACGCTCTAATATTGCGCGGCAATTGTATGTTGGCCTATCCCAAGTCGGAACTACAAAACATGAAATTATTTTGCTTACACAAAACAAAACTACGTCAAATTTTGTGTATAGGGAAGTTCTAAGACACTAAAATTCTACAAATAAATCTCTCTAATATTATAGAAGAAAGTTTTGCATTTTGCATTTTTGTTTTTATTTTTAAACATTTATGATAACAAACTTAAAATTACTGGACTTACAAAAAATTATCATTACCTACTTGGACTAAAGAATTTTTCATTATCTGTAGCGTATTTTTAAACTCAATAATGTAGGACATTCTTTGTAAATTTAGTTACGAATTTAAAAATGTGTTAGATATATATTTGTTGTAAAGTAAAATATGTATATTGATAAGATTATGAATGTAAGTGTGTATCTAATAATCTGTAAAGAAATAATTAAAATCTAAAATAAAGCTTCCACTACCACGACATCGATATCTACGTAAATGAAACCGCGGGGCATCGAAGTAAAGGCAGAAAACATAATATAGGTCATTTTAAGACATTTTTAAACAGAAATTCTTTATATACCTCTATATATATGGAGTAATGTAAACGCATTACAATAAATCTGCTGTATAAGCCAAGGAAACTTCTGGCACTTATCCACATCTAAGGTCCCTGAACCATGACGCAGAGTCTTGAAGGACATGGTAAGACGTATTTAATAAAGTTAGAATTAAAACCTGGGGTCACAGAAAATAATGGAGAAACTTTAACTGGTTCAAATTAAATTAAATTTGTAATTTATCGTTTATATATAATGCCTGATTGTTTGCTGGTGTATACAGACTGGTTTTATCCAGAACAAAGTTATTGAAAATGGCCTGAACTGTTCCGAGAAAAGGATGGTTTAGCTGTGTCGTTGTTTTGCTCGACTTATAGTATTAACAAAATTGTCTTATATTGTAAAAAACGAAAACCAAAGCCAAATTATTTATCAATTCCGAGTTTTTTTGTAAAGCGCATTTTGCCAAATAATGTTAATATTGACTAAAAATATAAAGCGTTAAGCGACTAAACCGATTATATTAAGTAAATAAAGTACTCAAGAACCCTAAGGGTTGATTAGCCACTGAAAATCTAATTATCCACCCCTATCATCAGATTTATTAGAAGAATGTTTGTGCTGTCACATTGACAAGGTTAGCATTCTGTGTCAGTATTTATTACAGAAAATCGAATTGCGAACAGAATATCTATAATACTATTCTTCGTCGATTTTAACAGAAAGATTTATACCTTGTCTATAATCTCCTGACAATGGCAAATAAAACAAAACACAACAAGCACAATGTGAAATTTTGAAAGATCTTTTTAGACTCGCAAAATATATAATATAAGTTAGTGATAACCTAACGATTTCAGAATATTTAAGAAACACCTTTTAGCTATTAAGAAAACACTTTTTAAATGGATTGAAGCTATGTATTATTATTATAAACTTATAATTATTTACATAATTTAAAAAATTTCCGACGTTGCGCGTGCTTTACAGCGTGCGTGGTCACGGTGACCACAATACCTTTTAGCTAATTTAAATTTCGTGTATTCACTAGATGAAGGCATGCCATCCACCCATTTGTCCCTCCTTTCAGAAGAACGCGTTTTGGCTCACCGATATTTTTGACCGACCAGATTGAGCATTCTAATAAACAAGCTAGGTCTGGATATTGATAGTTGCTTCCCTCACACTTTGAAAAAAAAATTCGTTGAGTTTTTATATATTTTTTTTATTTCTTCGTGTTTGTTATGTTTGCCATAAGTGATAGTCACATTAAATACTACATTTTTTTTCTTTTACAAATGTATCTAGATCGTATCCCTTATATTATTTTAACCGTTGAAGAAAAAAATATTTTCTTATGATATAGGTATGAATTGTATAGTGAATTGAAGGACTATCTATGAGTCTATGTATGCTTTTCCCTTACAAGTGATGAGCCTCTAAGACCCAAAATCAACGTGGGCACATGTTGGTTTTTGGTCTTAGATTCAAGAGTGGCGGAGAGTTTATTGCCAGTTCTTCTCTTCCGTTCTATATCCTTCCTTATTCTATATTATCCTTCTATCGATATCCTTGATTGTTTGACAATATTCATTCTATAAAGAGGAAACATTTGTGTTTTTGTATGCATGTTTGTAATGTTTTCATACAATAGTTACTGGACCGATTTAAAAAAAATCACCATTAGAAAGCTGCATCTTAACTCGCTAACATTTTTATGTCCCTAATAAAAATGCAATATATATATATTATAACCCAAGGTATGAAAAATCTGTCATCGTGTGCGTTGTGGGAGCGCTATTGCTGAAAAATGTTGTATGACATGGGCAATACAATTGCAGTTTTTCCGTTACGCGTCATCTTTTTCTTGTCCCTACCACAGTTGATTCGAAGAGATTCGAAGCCAACAACAAAAACATATAATAACGATAACAATGATAGTAATAATTCTATCACACTTAATGAAATTCTGTAATAATCTTAGTAGTAAAGGCAAATAAATTAATTGTGTTATTTGTGTTCATGTCTATGCTAATAAAAGCCTTTTGTTAAACTTTAACTAATTTAACTTTATTTAACCAATTTCTGTAAAGTTGCATATAGTAGATCATTTTTCGAAAAATAAGGTCATAAAAAAGTTTCACTTCTTACGTGTACACTAGTACACTAGTACACGCACATTTTTTTTTAGAATCAATTAGGCTATAGCCCCGACTCTATATACATCTCTATTTACACTCATTTCATCACTATTTTTCACCGTACGAACAAATATTACTTTCGCATAGAGGTAGGTTTCGATTCAGTGTTTATCGCGCACTAAAACAAAACACTTCTATACGAATATAAAGGTATATAAAATGTTATACAAATCTTGAGGGTGAGAAAGTATGCAAAGTATACGAATCTATTTAGAACTTGTCTAATTAATCCATTGAATGCTAATTCAAATCACGCTCTAATTCTGAAATGTCTTGACACAAACTTAATTGAGTCCTTAATTAAATAATACAGGGACTATTACGTAACTATTATTACCGGTAACTTCGTTGGTACCGCAAAACAATAAGTGGCTATTCCTAAATGAAGAAGATGTTCGAATGAAGAAACAATGTTTGCTTTTGCATATTTTGTTTGTATCTTATTGTGAGTCATACGAATTTCACAGCTTATTTGTAATTTTGTCAACATTCGTATCGATAATAAGCTATATGGCTACTCATTGCACTATAGTGTGTTGTACCCACGAGAATGTAAGTGCGTGCTCCTATTTCCCCATGCCTACTGCTGATAGAGGACAAATATTTGTTTAAAGAAAACACTTTTTTACCGGATTGAAGCTAGGTATTATTATAATATTACAATTATTTTACATAATTTTTAAATTTGTACAAAAAATCCGCGAAAATAGAGGACATCGTGAGGCATTTCTGCAAAAACCCGTCATCTTTTAGTCGATTCCAAGTGCGGGGAAATAAATACAGATAACAACTTTCTCTACAGCTGTGATACTTTTGACATTCAACACCTTTTGTCTTCAGTCACCGTGACCACGCACGCTGTAAAGCACGCGAAACAAATATTTGTTTTTAATTTATTTTATTAATTATTTAAGATGTTATGTGGAACATGGTGTAATGGTTGCAGCTCCTTACAAACATTGTGTATAACAAAAATTGACGATTAAAAGAGTGGCGGAGAGTTTATTTCCAGAGAGAGAAAAACTCTGCCGTTCTACGCCCCTGATTTGAGAAATAAATAGTAGTATAAAAGGTAGTATAGTAGGCAGTAAATGTAAAATTAGAATCATTTAATGATTATTTATTTTGTGACGTTTGGTGTGAATACTATGTTTTTTGGAAAGGGTTACAGTAAATAATATACTGACGATTTCATCATCAGACGTCGAGGCAGAATACGAAAATCCACCCGATTACCAATTCCACAATTCAGCATTTCTTAAGGCAGGTTTTTCCACGCACCATCGCTATGTGGAACAAGCTGCGCACTGAAGTCTTTCCGAACCAATTTGACTGAGAGACCTTCAAGAAAAGAGCGTGCTAATTCTTACATCTGGCCATGCACTCGCCAGCCTTCTGGCATTGAGAGTGGGTGGCAGTTGCGCTAAACAAGTGAGCCTTCTGCGCGCTTGTTTAGCAATTATCAACTTGTGACAACAAAAAGATCGGAATGATTGAAACAAAATACGATAGTATGTATCGTTTGATTGGTGTAATATAAAGTCGCAATGACCAAAACAAACGTGCCATCGATTCGTCTTTTGTTTTACATTCTCAGGCCCTTGGTTTTTTAAAGTACGAATCGTAACAAGCTTAAGATATACTGAAATTGGCCGCCCTCGACTTGTGGCCCTCCTTAGCTGGCCAAAAGGTCGGAAGCTACGATTAGCCTGCGTTTCAAATCTTTATAGCCAGTCATTTTCCGAGTAATGTGCCGCCTAAATTCGAAGAGAGGTTTCATCAAAAGGCCTTAAGTTTTGTTTTATTGAAAACCCTTCTTGCAATTCTAGATATATCCCTTTTATTTTTTATAGTATTATATATATATAGAAATTAATAAATAAAAAATCTGTTTTTTTTTATTTCAGTGCAATCATGATTGTAAAAAGCCGTAGTCAGAAATCACTTAGAGTACACTTGCAACGCAATGATTTGGGCCCCAAATGAAGTTCTGTTACTTCCATAAGAACTGTATGGAGTGTATCGTTAATATAAGATATTGTGTTCTCTATATGTTCAGGGTAGATAGCCTGGTCTTCTGACGCGTAGCTGGTAATCGTACCAGACAGAAACAGGTATAGGTATTTAGGTTTCTCTCAGGCCAGGTTCATATGATGATACCAAGCAAAAATATGAGGCAGCATACTTTTGGCGACACCACTCACCAGCACAATAGTAAAACATTTCACTTGATGTTGTTTGTAAATGGAACAAGTGTGTGGGCCTGAGTAAGCCTGGGCCAGAAGCGACATCGAGGATGCTCCCTTCCCTCGGTAAAATACTATGCGCTGGTTCGATCGATCACACTGAGACTAGCATTTACCATCAACATCCAACAAAAATAAAAACCTTACACATGCCGCAGCACACAACTCACGAGGCGACTCTTTGTATTCAAGAAGTCGCATGGGTCCGCCAAAATCCGCGAATAAACAATGTAAACACATAATTATTATTCCTTATAAAAATAATAATAATAGCCAATGAGAAACACAACAAGGTGTCTAAAACGACTCAGCGAAAGCTCTCCATCGTGTTGTTAAAAATGTCCACAGAGTCATTTATTATGTTCTATCGCATAACTGTAACAAAAACTATATATATATATATATATATATATATATATATATATATATATATATATGTGGAGATAAATAAAAAGGGGCCATTGTTCTAAGGATTATGTTCTAAAATACATTGTGAATGACATTATCGTTTTTGCATATTAAATGTCGTTTAAAATAAAGAAATTATCTTCGTGTTTGTCGTGATTAATTAATTCTCATTAAAATTCCATCATCTCGGAGAACGTTTACGTTTTAATAATGTTATAACACTTTTAACGCCTTATCTAATTAACTTTGAAAATTGAAATTGTCAACTTTACCTACATAATAAGAGTAATTTATGTTTAAGGGGCATTTGTCGTCTGAAACTGAAGTAATATATTTATGATAATCTACATACTTATAGAACAGAGGTTTCACGTGTAGGAGGCTCATCTAATGGTGTTTACATGGAAGCTCTCAGCCAGAGGGCTCGCGAATGCATAGCTGGCCTTTTAAAAGTTGGAACGCACGTATTTTGAAGGACTATGAATTACTAAAGTCAATCATAATCTATGTAATCTTGACGCAACATTTTTTCATATTGAGCATAATTGATACGAGAAAAGACTGTTGAAAATGGCCTTTTTTTGTACTTCAATCAAATATTTCTAAAAATAATAAAGGTAAAAATTCGGATAACCAAAGAAGAGTCCTACGTCATAGAAACGCCTACACTGACTTCTGCTGTGTCATCTTGTAATATATAATATCTATCCTATTTTCCTAACTTTTAAATCAGTGTATTATTATCAGTAGTTATCATAATTATCGGTACTTCACAAGATCACTTCTACAGGACCTTAACATATTAATGAAATTACTATATTACATTTATTAGCGAGGTGTCTTTGCTTTTGCGCGACACGCCATTGTCATTTAACCGGTTAGTTTGAAGTTTCATATGTATAGTTTAAGTTACACACAGGTGTTAATTTGTGTATATTTCACATTATTTACAGCATATGAGTTAATAATCAGCTCAAGTAGTCAGAAAACAAATCTTAGAAGACCCCGGCAGACTTCGGGAAGACTCGGGAGTTTCGATATTTGTGGTAGGACGCCATGTTCTCGAAGAGTATTTTAGCGGGTATTATTCACCCAGCTCTCATACGCCGCCCATGAGCATCGGTATCACCAAACATCAGATGAGTTTACTGCCCATTTGCCCTGTTTGTCTGATTGTATATAGAAACTCTATAACTTTATATCTAATATTACAAGTTTTACCAGTGGTGTAATCTTAAAGAAATTATTTGCTGAACAAAGCCGCAATCAGTATCAACAAATAGATCTTTTACTACTTATGTCATTATTGGCAATTCTAAGTATAAACAATCTGGCATTTCAACTGCCAACCCTGTAAATTCTTAAAAATATTACTTGTAATAAGATCTGTACAATATAAAAGTTGTATACATAATATAACTTTTAATTGTGATGATTACACTTTGTGTAAGTGTGTGGGGATTGCAGAAAGGAAAGCTTATGAGGCTAATTTCACGACGATCGTGGATAGATATAAATCTATAAATTTGTACGTAGGTAAATTGAACACGTATTTTTATATAAATTTATTCGTAACAGAAATAACAACCTTTGTTGTTTGAGAAACAGAAAAGTGTTTTCTAAAACTGAAATGTTTTTATTTTTTTTAACCTCGTCGAAAAGTTTCTTTACACAAAAACCTGACATTTTTATTTTGCTGTCAGACCAAAATATTTCCTCGGAACAATTCAAATCCATAAAATTCCCCGGAAAATATATTTATTATTGAACCAAATATGAAAATACATAATTTACAAACGTTTTTATTTTAAAGCGCATATAAAATTTTCAATAATATTCTAAAAATAGATGGTTGAAAATGTTCAGAACGCCTGTACTTGATATTTTTATAGCTCCTCCATAATATCATGAGTTATTGCGGAGCCATTTGAATATGAATGGAGCTTTGACAGTTTCATGTCGTCCTGTAAAGACGAAAAAGATATATGAAGAAATTATTAAAATTGTTATTCAGATACGTGTTATTACTATTAAATCATTTTACATAAATTTAAAACAAAAAGAAAATTATTGTCGTAATATACATATAGAAAATATATTTTATAAAAATCATAGTCCAGTGGCACTAAAACCCTATAAGGGCAACTCAGGTTGCGTTTTTTTGATTGATCATTGATTGACCGTTTCATTGATCATTTTTACACGACTAGTAAGTGATGACCTGTCTGAGTTATCATCAATTTTTAGATTTTGAAACATGCCCGTTTCCTCACATTTTCCTTTACCATACGACATAGGTGGATCGTGAATTACTGGGGCTCTGGCCTTACACAGGAAATCCCCTGTAACAGGCGCACATGCGCATACAATGTTGATATTGATATTATTATTTTATAAATTGTGTTGTTTCATAATTTCGACCCGTGATTTTATTTGAAGGCGAGGTATTTGTTATCAGACTAACCTCTCCCATTGTTCCTATATTAGGAACCTTAGTAATGCCTTTTTTCGTTATAAAACACTCGGTATTGAAAAACTACGTTATGGCTCATTATTTGATAAGATTTAAATATTACTATAGAAATATTATAGTAATATAGATCAAATTAATTACCAACAAAATGATTATTACGTAAGGTAATTCGTCTACGAATATGGTTGTTATAGACTTATGTCGTATGTCATTTATTTCAGATACAATAATGAGTTCCATTTTTTAACTTTCTTATTTTGCTTGGGATGTTTAATTATTTAATCTCTATAAATCTTATATAATATATATCCTATTTTTATACATTCGAAGAGATCTCTTATATGCAATAGGTTTGCGCGTTGCGTAAAATTATTATGATTCAATCTTTATGTACATTTGCATTTCTAAAGTCCACAATAAAGAGTGCAAATTTTCATGAATTACAATGTTGCCTATACAATAATTATGGTAAGTAATAGTATATTGACTTAATTTTCTATAATACTAGTGAATAGCTTAAACTAAAGTAATTTTCATTAACAGTTTTAGTGTTCTATAGTGTTTTGACACTATGTTCGTGTGTCTGAGATACACTTGCACTTATATTCACTACACTAGGTTTATTAACTCAAAAGGATTAGTTCTCTTTCAGTGTCTTATTCCTGTTAGGTCAAGAAATCGTACGTAAATATACGTACGTATTATATAAAATACGTACTCGTATGTCTTGCCCGATTTGGCTAATTTTGATCTTGCAATATTTGACTTTAGACATGGTGAGAAACATGTCTTAAAACAATTCAATTTAAGGTTTTTCCGGTTTTAAGAAATAAAAAATTATCACTTGGTTAACAAACCATTTGTAAATTTGTTCAAAAATTTCTTTTGCCTGTCGTAGAGAAAATATTTTAAGACAAAAACTCCAAAGAATAGTCAAGAGTCACCACTTGACAAAATTTGTTAAATGACATTCCCAACAGACTTACAATTAAAAACAAGCATTAACGCTGAGAAGTTATAAAAGTATGTGTAATATATCATATCCAAAGCAGTGTTGCCAGCGTCTGTTAGTCAAAATTCACAGATTATTATAACAATAAATCTTTGAAAATTTACATTGTTTCTTTTGTAATAAAGCTCTCGCTTTGAGCCTTGAATCCTCCCTAAGGGCCATAGTACAACGGCTTGTATTCTAAAAAGTATATTAACTCGTTGTTACAATTGTTTCCAAGTGGATCTAAATGAAAACAATTGTAATCTTGTCGGATATCAAACTGAGACCCAATAAATCCTTGTATGATATATAAAAACTGCTTGAAGCAGTTAAAAGCAAAATGTATGAATCAACTTAAAGCCCTCATAAATAATTTCTGGCAACACTGATCCATATTCGACGTTAATTTGTGTGTCACACGGGCTCATAACTTCTCCCATTTGCTTCCAAAGCCATTTTCCCAACTTTAAAATTCTTTATGCTACCTTCTAGAAATGGCGTGTCGTTTTAATCTAAGTATGCCCCGCGGTTCGTCTCGCGTTAATTCGGTCGTAGCGTGATCTGCTTTGCCGTATATATGGATATTTCTATTCAACTGAAACGAAAAACCAACACATTAAACCTAACAAACGTCTATACAGACTCGAAGGGTTTATACATATAACATTACAAAACAAATGAACGCAGGTCACCGGAAAAAAACTAGGTCTTAATTTGACATTAACTATGTCAACGATGTCAATAATTTATACAGTCTTTTAAATTTATTTATAGCATTATATTTAGTAGCAATCTCTTAAAAATATAAACCACAATGCAGACAAAAGGCTAAACAGCGAATTTTGAACACTTTTTCAGATGCTTTTATAAAATGTTATATTAAATATTTAACTGTGAATAAATTTAAAAATAGTTTGTAGCGAAAATTCGCTAGTTAGTAAGTAGTAGTAGTAGTTGCCATTGCATGCACAGCCTATAACATCTGAATATGTCACAACAGAACAATTTAATAATAAATAAAAAATATAACAAATCAATGGCGCTACAACCTTTTTAGATCTGGGCTTCAGATATCTGTATCTTTTTCATGATCATTTATATATCGAATATGCAAGTAGGTGATCAGCCTTCTGTGCCTGACACACGCCGTCGACTTTTTTGGCACGCTGGAGCCACTAGGCCAACAATGCTCCAATACATCACGGATAAAAATGTCTCAAAAATAATGCCAGGAACATTCGCTTTAGTGTACGCAAGTAAAACACATTTCATTTTTTTTAAATGACATGTCGAATTGATAACATCTTCCTTCAGTTTTTAAAAGCCGTTTAAAACTGGTCCCTTTCAGACAACGATTTCTTTAAGGCACTATAAACCTAGTGGTATTATGAGGAGGTAGGTCGGTACACCGAAGAACGTACGCACAGATATTGATGATGTATCAAATAATCGCACACCACAAATAACTTACAGAAACGAAAACAGAATATAAAATACAACTAGACATTTACTTCCATTACACGAAGATATAGAATGGAACCGATGAATGGACCCGGTATTTAATTATTAAATATATATAAAACGGTAATATATATGTAGCTATAAATACATATTCTATCCTTTCGCGGTTTAAACTATCTATGGGCATTGTACACACGTCACGAAACGTCAAGTATCATTTGACTAATCTGTGGATTTATTGTGACATGTAACTGACGTAAGAAAATCAATATTCATATATATGATAAATTAATTATTATTTGCAAGCTCTTTAAAGTCATGTTTTATATAGCATTATTTTTTATTCTGTCCAGTGGCCCATTCTCGAAAAAAGCAAACTCATTGATATAAAATTGGCTATATTGTAGGGTTTATAAGTCCCTAGTCTTACAACGAAAGGGTCCGATATGATTATGGGCAAAACGGCCGTTAATGTGCTGACGCTGAGCCCTTTATGCATTAATCATTTAAATAAAGCCTTATATTTTGTCTTTTATTACAGCAGTTTTGTATACAGTGGTGTAGTATACTTTGGGCAACTTTTAAACATAACTATAATCTATTTCAATTCCTTTTTACGTTAAGTAAAAAGGTAATACATATCCTTTCCCAAGGTCAATCCACTTACTCTACACATAAATTCATTAAATTACATTCTGTGGTAGCGTAACAGACATTTATACTTGCTCATTTTATAATTAGTACATTTGAATAACGTCAAATTTCTCAGGATAATTTAACATTACGTACGATACATAAAAATGTATTGACGAATCCGGAATTTCACGACCGACGACTCGAGAATCGTTACTAGACTAATACAGCTTTATTTTTATTGCAAACGTCCCATAGTTAAATTGTTGGGTATAAATACGTAATCCGGAACTGAACTTACTGTTATTGATACGAAGAGGTATCTCAATTTATAACGCAGATAAATATAATATTATTTTGACCAAAACGCGTTGTTTTGAAAGGAGGGACAAATGGGATGATGGGTTGCATGGGGTATGACGGGTATACGAAATTTAAATTTCGTTAAAAGGTTGGTTACAACTAGATGCTTAAATATACTAAACGCAAACGATATATCAATTAATTATTATCTACGATTCTCCAAAACATCTAATAGGGTTTTGTTTAATGATAAGTTTATAATTATTTAACGAAAAGTGTAACAATTTCATCGAGCGGAAAAAAATACATTTATGCAACATTGTATTTTGAAAGCAGTACTGGCCTACTGAGGTCGCAGATTCGAGGTAGTGGATTCGCTGGAACTGTGACGGTAACCATCATAAGAAAATTGGTGTTTTAAACCCGACGGCGTGTGTCAAGAACAGGAGGCTGTCCTATTTAACTGAGAAAGAATCACGAAACAGATACAGAAATCGGAGCACCAGACATGAAAAGTTTGTAACGCCACTGATTTATTTTGTATTTGTATTCTGAAAATTGAATTTAGTATGCTGAAATATATCGCATCATTTTGTTTCTAAGGTAGGCTAAAGGAATAGACAACTCTGTGTTTTGGCAACCCTGAGCGCGTCGTCAGCAAATTGAAGAGTGCAATTTAGACATTTCAAGATATTCTTTGTTTATACTACAGATATGAGAATAGACAATAGACTGTATTGAATGGATATATACATTCTTTATGGGACAAGATGCTAATGAGCACTTTGTATAGATTTCTATCCCCCGTCCTGACACCTGTGAGTCCTTACGTGTAGCCGACTTTTAATTTACGCTTTTTTTTAAGTTTTTATGTCGTATCAGGTTAATTTGTTTTATATATAACATTATATAATGGACAAATTGACAAGTGGCTCATCTGATGTTCAGTGACACCGTGGACACTCTCATTGCCAACAGGCTCCCGTTGCCAGCCTTATACAAATTGGAACGCTCTTTTCTTTAAGAAGTCGTCTTGAATTGGTTCGAAAATACATCAGTAGGTAGCTGGTTCTACATGGTACATACGCGACTAGGACTACCTTAAAAACGCTCGGTTGTTTAATATTGTTTCGTTGGGTCTTCTAAAAACAGTTGCTTAACGTTGATACGGAAATACTAAAAAACGTGTATTTCATTTGTTTCCACAGACGAAGGTCATCAACGTCAGAATCTGTTGTCTTAGTGACTTCTAAATTTGGTACTTCAACTTTCTAGATACCTGATCTAGTACATTACGATTACTTTTGATTACTATGTAATATATATATATTTTAATTAACCAACAGTCCAAAAAACACATACTACGAGTTTTATTAGCCGTACAACTAACTGGATTCCCATTGAATTAGTGTGTAACATGTGAAATGACATCGTGATATCAGATTATGCATCCCCAGAGTCATGTTAATATTCTGACGCGTGGTAATTTTCGTGCGGTCTGCTCAATATATTGAATCAAAAATTATCAAATTCCCATTAATGTCCGTATAAAAGATGTTATGAGCACAATGATTTTGGGAATTCCTTCGGGTGTACAAGCTGATGAAATATTTGTTCAATCGCGTGTGTAACATAGTTTCATTTATTTCACTTCATCCAAGTCACTCGGCTGAAATAACAACAGTACCTACGACGCGAATCAGCAATAAATTTCAGCGGAAATTTATCTGCTTCATTATTGCTATAAACTTCGAATAGTCGAAACCATTATTAAAAAATCTTCAGCGCGAGTTAATGCTTTGTTTCTGGGAACATGTTTTGAAAATGAAATACATTAAGAGACTTATCGTTAGGTGACAGATGAGATACCATAGAATAATAGATTGTTTAAAGATTTTGGGTTAGAAATTAAAATACTGATTTGATTACTTAGTTTTGCTACGAATTTTATACATTTACTACAGATCAAAAATCGACGGCTTGCTTCAAATTGAAATTAAAAATCATTTAGTATTTTAGGTAACACAATTCCCTTATAAGCGTCAGTCAAGAAATACAAAATAAATGTTTCTAATTTTCCTGCCAGTTCTCAAATCAAGGGCGTAGAACGGAATTGGCAATCAACTCTCCGCCACGCTTTTTAATCGCCAAGTAATTAATTCTAAAAAAAAACACACAGATTTGTCCCCTATCAGAATAGGCATGGTGAAATAGGAGCACGCACTTACATTCTCGTGGGAACAACAAGAAAACGTTTCGGGCACGGAAGGCTGATCAGAAAAAAAAATACGAAATAGATACAGTAATCTGAGGCCCAGACCTCTTTCCCTTTCATTGTCCACATGTTATAATTGCTTTGTTTTGTCCCATTATTTTTGTTCAAGTAATTTTATATCTTATGTAGTTTTGCGCTCTCTTAATTTTTTATCACAGTTGCCTGGAAGAGATCACATAAAACAATAAGGCCGATAGTTACCCTCCTTTTAGTTAATTGTTTTAACTGTGCTGAATTTCTGTATTACTGAGGCGAAGTGTCAATAAAAAAATAAAATGTTATTATTATTTATCAATAATAATTAAATATAATTATTGATTTATGCATTAACATGACACATGTGCTATAATGTTATTTCAGGTATTCAATGACATAAAGACCAACCACACCATTAGTGTACTTTAACCCTAATATTGATATATAAGACAATAAATTGAAACTGAGCTTTCATTTGTGACTATCATTATTCACCACACGCAATTACAATTTTAACATAAACAGTATATCGGTGGCCGGTGAACAAAGAAAACTAATCACAATTTACAATTTATTCCTAATGGTTATACTCGTTAATGTGATTCAAATAATACCTTTAAAACCGTTAATATCAACAATGATAAAAAATCCACCACTTGTCAGCTCCCTCCACAGACTATTATTATACCACAGACTCAGCTCAAAAGTCGGTATTGCCATATTAAAATTTTAGTTAAATTAAAACTTTATGATTATATTACTAACTAAAGTTAGCGATACGTGTTGTGATAATTTAAAATTGTTGTAAAATTTATTGAAACTTAAATCAGTCAAAAATGGGTGGGGAAAGTATCAAGCTCATACATAATTCACAAACATGGCATTTTCAGCGCATAAGTCAAGAGCACTCACTCTTCTAGCCGAAGCATAGGATGCTTTACGTCACTCACGGTCAACGTAAGCGTATGCATCATAGTGATGTTGGTAAACAAATTGTTACATAAGGTAGACTTCGTTTGTTTTTAATATTTTTCTATTATGCGGTTTACAAAAAAAAATAAAAAAAACGTGATAGCCAATAACTCGTGCCAATTGTTTTTTTTTTCTATTTACCGCTAATAAAAATATCGTTACGAAACTCGCGTATCTTAGAGAAAAATGTTTGTTTATTATTCATGTAGAACGGATGAGTGGAAAGCAATTGATAAGTACAATATACTGGGTGACTGTGAATGGTGATGTCGGATTGAGTAGGCCTTGTCAAACATACCTGGACCAAATTTGAGATGTACAAGAAAAGGGATGTACAATTTAAAAGTAGCCATAACCAAGCATACGTGGAGAAAGTCATGAAAGTACATGAAACGAGAGTGGACCGTAGCAAGTGGAGATCCGAGATATACTATTTAATTAATTGATACGTTAATAATATAATTACAGACACACAAAGATAGTTTTTAGTAATTTGAATATCGTATTTCATTGCTGTTCAAAATACAACTTCCAATTCCTAATAACCTGTTCGAAACAGTTGAAAGCTTGTTAAACACAATGTAGCACAGAGTAGCATAAATAATTGAGAAGGTTCAATTGTTCAAAATTATCATTAATTTACTAGCAACTATGGATTCAAAGTATTTACGACATAAACATGAATTTTAAATTAACTTTAGAATAGATTCTGAGTAGGCGAATCTTTGAATACAATCTTAGGTAGCTAGACTATGCAATAAAAATCTAGTGGCGGACCAACATGCAAGACAATAAAATTTTTACATTTACCCCAGATAAGGGACATAGCAAAGTAAGTGATACAAACAATACGTCATCGTATAAGCAAGACCATATCATAGCTATCTGACTTTTATATGATCCAAGTCAGAGACTAGCTTGTTCATCCACTGGCGCTCCATTAACGAATCACTGCCATGCTATTTCACCGCATGCATTTGCCGCACCGCGGTTGTAGCGTATTAAAAGCCTTTTAAAGGACTATCCAATACAAAAAAAACGATAAGAACATGTTATCTAGCTTTATAACATTAAAAACAATCTATATATCTGATATATGTATGCAAATACAAGGGTCTAGGCTCCGAATATGATTTTGTATCATTCGTTGTCGAGACCCTTGGTCCGTGGGGACCTAGCGCTATAAGGCTTTATAAGGAAATAGCAAAAAGGTTAGTCGACATCATATGAGACCGAACAGGCAGGTACCTTGGACAAAGAATTAGTTTAGCTACTCAAAGGGGGAACGCTGTCTAGTTATTACATTTTAAAGTTAGTTATTGTGTTTTGTTAGCTTTACTTTAGTTTGTTGGCAGTATTAAGTTATTTTTATATTAATAATCAATTTTATGTTAATTATAATAATGTCATGATAATAAGAACAGTTATTAAATATATTAGTTATCAGTGTTATTAGCATTTTGTGTATGCACAGTATATCCTGGAAGTTGTGCACTTGAAAAAGACGCGAGGGCCCAGCGCCAAGGACCCTTAAGTGTCAAAGAGTCGTTAGTAGTAACTACATGCATAGTTCCTTCACAATTTAGCAAAGCCTTTTTGGTAAGTAGTGTTAAAGTAATTATTAAGTGCACGAATAAGAGTAAGATTGAAGAGATTTTTTAATTAAATTAAACAAGCAATAAATATCTTGCTTAAATAAACTTAGCTTCACCATTCTTGGCAACTATAATGAAACCCATATAACCTCATCATGAACGTGAAAATATACAATACACACACAAACTATGTCATACTCACAAATACAGATACGTACGTACACCCAGGCAGACCTTAGTTAATTCGATTATATTTCACTAGACAATTTGATTATATATTTAGAATGACGATTTCCCTTTTTGTAAAATTAAAATCTAAATTACTTAAAATCTAGTCAAACTAAAGTCACCAATGACAACTGAAGATAATTTTTTGGAAACGATAAATGTGTGGAGAAAGGTAGATATGCCCTTCCTACGACCGAAAGGACAAATTCTCGACTAAGGCCGAGAAGTTGTATATACGCTTAGCGGTTGGAATAAATTAATTTTTATTTGTGTTAAATGAACATTACAAGTGAAGTCACGCTCATCAGTGATAACTTTAACGATTTGTTCACAATAATATGAAATGCAGACCTAAGTAAAAGACTGTGTATGTAAAATTTAATTTAGAAAGAAAATGCGCCATTGGAAATTCCGAACTGAAGGAAAAGCTCTGGATATCAGATCCGCACTTCAGTGAACAGCTTATCTAGCTTTATATGTACGTGCTTCCACAAATATGTGTGAACGAAATCCATTTAATATGTACTGTTCAGACAGGTATTGTTAAAAGTTATTGAATTTATATTTTAAGTATTTTATTGACATTAAAGTTCCCTTTGTATGCATTTCGAACACAGTATCATTCTTTTATTCAAACTTACAGGTTGTGTTTATCTCAATTTGTGTAAACGCTTTTCAGCTATGGTCTCTGACTATGACTGCGTCAATGAAAATGTTGAGTTATGGTATAAATGTAATGAGTTCGCGTTTATATTACGTTTTATTTAAATATATTATATTTACGCATACTTAAGGTCTTACGCAACTTTTGTTTGAATAGATGTAACACTATGACTACTTCATAATGAAACATACACCATGTACTGTATAATTGTAATGTAGTTACTCACAACAAGGGCTCGGTTGTGTGAGATCGTTAGATCATTTTTGTCACAACCATTTTTCTGCCATGAAAGTGTTTTTATTATTACAATGTCATCACTCTGTATAATTGTAATATGTATGTGTGTAGCGTCTATGTGTCACAATAAAAATTTCATTCTAAAATTGAGATTACATGCAAAAAAACGCATCGTAAGTACATATATTAGACGAAATCAAATTAGTTTTTTTGCGTTATTACTGTTTCCTTTCAATAGCATAAACTCATTTACATTTCATAACATACAGTTTAATAATTGTATATGATGATGGGGAATTCCGTAGCACATGCTACGTATACGCTACGAAACGCTACAGTGTCGCATTCTGACGTTGGGGTAACTTATAGATTTAAAAATGGAAACCATTGTTCAGTGTTTCAGGCATGCTGTAATTAGTATAAATAGCAAAAATAATTATATTTTTTAAATAATGTGTAGATGACTAATCCTATACAAGTCCAGGTGTAACACACAACATAAGTAAATTCAAAATTAACTTGCGTTGGGGCTCGCTAACACTATAACGTGAAGTCTAGTTTAGAGGGAATGTATAAACTCGGGGTTATATATCATATATAGCTTATAGCGTCTTATTTTACGTTCTTCAGCGCACGAGGCGGCGCAGTCGCCGCGTGAGACTAATGGAAGTTGGAAGAAAGCGAAGAACAAGAAGAAATATACATATAATAAATAAATGTTTATTGGTTAGGCCTCAGATTTGGTATTTCTTGATCTTGTATATGTAACCACAGTTCTTATGCTTAATCCACTAAGCCAATCCTACTCCTTTCGTAACGTTAGAAATATTGTATTTATTCTACATCAGGGCCTCCTGCTGAGCCTCCTGCGCATTTGCTCTCTGTACTAAAATAAAGAACATCTAATTTATTCCTAATTACGTATAATTAATTTGATTTCCAGTTCCAGAATCAAAATTGAAATAGCTTCGATACATTAGAGGAACGCCAACAACGCGCACCGCATGTATGGAGCTCCAGCGTACCCCGGGTATCGGGTATTGAGAACAATATTTGGCCGTGTATCGGCTGTAATTGGCTAGGAGCGGCGAATCGATCGCACGATGTGACACAAATACCTCGTTCCGCCACGCAATCACCCTCGGTACCTAATCCACTATCGACCTAATTGTTTCTTCTAATGACCAATGTTGGAATCAATTATTACAATCCATTACAACTTGTCGGTCATTTATTAGTTTCGGACAACTGAACGTAAATTATATTGCTTTTCATTAATATTAACTTAACCGATTCACTTAACATTCGGTTAATTTGTCGCTTTTGTGACTTTTGACGGCACGCAACTCACGAAGCATGACACAATACACTATTTGGTGTATTATGTTTTTTCAAAGTGACACTCTTCATTTTGAAATATAATATTTTTATTATATTACTAACAAATAATAAATATTAATATTTTTGACCTTTTACAGATAATCTACATTTCAAAATTAATGTTCAATGCCATACATTCTGTGACAACGTTTCGCTATCGGGTTTTACACTTAGCGACCGTAAGCACAGCGCCATCTGTTAATAACTATAAAAACGAAGTGATCAATGTAGATATTGATTCTAATCTGGTATTAAGAAAAATAAACATTGAATTTCAAAACATTAAAAGCTGGATTTCTTTACTCCTGTAAAAAATTCAAAATTGGAATGCATTGTAGACAATTGTTGACATTTCATTATATTCAAAACAAGCGCAACTTAAGAATCTATGACGGAAATAGAAGGTAAAATGGCTGACGTATCCCCGCGGCAATCTCGGAGCATTGCACTTGACCTACAATGCAAAACGGCTCAACAAAAGCCTGAAACACTATTCAAATGAAACAAACTGAACATTTTTGTACGTGTTAGCAAAATTAGAATTTAAATTTTTATTTCTATAGAAAATCTTAAATATTCAATGGATTTTTGTGCTAAACAAAATAAATACACAACCTTTCTAGGTCTGGCCTCAGCTTTCTGTATCTGTGTCATGATCATTTGTAAATCAAATAGGCAAGTAGGTGATTAGCCTTCTGGACCTGACGCCGTTGACTTTTTGGGTCTATGGCAAGCCGGTTTCCTCACGATGTTTTCCTTCACTGTTCGAGCTAATTTTAAATGCGCATATAGAAAGAAAATCCATTGGTGCACAGCCGGGGATCGAACCTACGACCTCGGGGATGAGAGTCGCACGCTGAAGCCACTAGGCCAACACTGCTCTATTATTTTTGGATTTTTGTGCTATCAAACTTAAAATACCTACTTTTTAAAAGGATTTTAAAAAGTTGATAAGACTAGGAATATTGTTTATTATTTAGATGGAGTATCTATGCATTTCCTATTGCGAAATCATTACATCGAGTTTTATTACAGAAGACTTTAAAAACATAACAAACATATTTTGACCTCCTTGTATATATAAACAGTTTTTAAACAACCAGGTTTATAGTCTACAAAAACAAGTTTTCACTATTTGGAAGTATTTTCATCCGAATTCCAATAAAGTCATAATTATTCACAGTCGATATCATGCCTAGTCGTGACGTATTACTAACACTATGTGAGCAGAATTTGATCAATTTCTTTAGATTAGATTGTTTTGCAGTGAGCCTTGAGGAGACGGTGGGCGGCGAGCCAGCCGTAAACAACGCCCGCTCCATTGAAATGTTGTCTCTTAAGGCAATGTTTTATTGAAAAACTTTCGCCCCCAGCTCCCGATGGTCGTAACCACCATCTTTTTCACTATCTAAAACAATTGCTTTTGTTATACAAAGAAAATATACGTATTCTCTTAATAAATCAGTTGCCGAATGTTAATTTTATCTTTAGACATATTTATGTTAAGTTGACTATGAGCGTTTATATTTATCAACACTTTTCCATCATCCAAAGCAAAAACAAAAGAGCATTTACGCGGACCATAGATTTATCATAGAACCTGGTTACCTATACATACTACATACATATGATCATCACGGCGCGACTTGTAGCCTAATCGTGCAAAATCTTCCAATACTAATAGTAGTAGTAGTTTCTGGTGTACGATGCCCGTGACGGTCTCTGTATGATGCTCAATTTATTTATAAGCCAAGCATGAAAGCTTATGCAATCCAAATGTATAATGCATTTATAAAAGAACTCTATTTAAAACACAATTATGACATTTTAATTATTTATGTTGAAAGTTGTCGTTTCGCGTGAACAACTTGAAATTTTCTGTGAAATGTGTAAAGCCAATATTAATTTTAAATACAGAAATGGAAATACAATCCTACTGTCTGACTAAGTAGATTATCATTTCATTAATTTATTTGATTTGGAGAAAAATGTAAACGCAATAAATTACGTACATAAATAGGCGCTAAATCTTTTTTGGGTTTTGACTCAGAAATCAATCATATTTTTGAAGTGAAACTTCTTTATCGGCGTTGTAAAAAATACCGTCACATTTTTCGGTTACGCGTCACATTTTTGCGTTGCGCGTCACATTCTTCCGTTACGAGCCATTTTTTTCATGTCCCTAGCACAGTTGATTCGAGGAGTACTTTCTCCAGCGGAGTAGGGATAGCATGTCATTTGGGCATACTTACTCCCACCACTCGACTTGACCGTTTTTCTATTGCAGCCTTATTTATTTCTAACACTCTATAGTGACGTTATAAATGATGTAATGAGATATATATATTAAAGTAATCAGGAAAATCAAAGGGTTTATTTTAATCGTAATTCCAATGAATATTTTTTTGTTTTTTTTCATGTCTATGATAAAATTGTTAAACTTTATTTAACCAATTTGTGTAAAGTTGCAGATAATTTTTCGAAAAAAACGCACACACACATTTTTAATTATTTACTTTACAGTAGGGATCTAAGACACACCAGTTACGAATTTGTCCTCCTGTTATCCGTACAAGCTAATAGACAAAATAATTCGACCGCTTCTGGGTTTCGGAAGCAAGATAGTTGACAATCATACGCTTAACCACTAGGCTTTCAACAGAAACGCCGTGCTCTTTGACAATCCGAGTGTCCATGGGCTTGTTACAAAACATCAGGTGATCCTACTGCCTGTTTGTTCCATCATAAATAAATACTAAATTCCTTATGTTATTCGTTTTTTTTATACAATAAAGCTCACAAAAAGTGCTACTTTATATTAATGACAATCTAGCCTATACAATAATTATGGCTAATAAGTAATATTATGTTGAATTTTCTACAATACTAATGAATAGCTTAAACTAAGGTTACAACAAATCATCGCTACCAATTAAATGCATGCCCCATTGTAAATACGGGTAAATAGGCACAAGGTGCTCTCAGTAAATCGCTCCATTAGATAGTTAAAAGCGTCGCTATCGCTGAGACATAACTCAGCAGCCCGTCTCCACGCGGTACAATAAATTACGCCTTTGTGCGAATGGAGGCGTACCCGTTT
Organism: Pieris brassicae; assembly: GCF_905147105.1. Taxonomy (NCBI): domain Eukaryota; kingdom Metazoa; phylum Arthropoda; class Insecta; order Lepidoptera; family Pieridae; genus Pieris; species Pieris brassicae. Next base: position 2,958,566 of record NC_059674.1, on the reverse strand, counting down.
AAAATATGTACGACGTTGTCTTCCCACACCCACTTCCATGAGATTCTGTGAAGGTCATCACTCAAATTAATAATCTGTACAAAATTTATTTCTGTCATACAAAATTATTTCAGAAGAAATGTTCTTTGAGTATTAAATTATTGAGTCATTGGTCACACATGTCTCACACATCGCAGATAGACGTAATCATTATTTTAAATGGGCGACCTGTATGTTATAGTTAGTGGTATCTATCAATTTGAAACCATTATTAAATCACCGAATAACACTTAGGAAATCTGCGCAGATGGCACTAATACATAAGTAATTGTTATATTCCTGCTAAGTTATTAAGTGTTATTGTAATAATAATTAAAATATGGCCAGCAATTAATCTCAAAGCCAGGAAATTACTTAAGAACTTCACATGTCAAGTCTAAAGAGACAACTTTATACTTGACGCTGGCTGGCACAAACCGAAAAAGAAGAAAAAAAAGAGACCCGTAAGAAAACTACCACAGATTATACCAACAAAATAGAGTAAATTTTTATTTGTTTAGTAATAACGGAATTTTAAACAATCTATTACACGAGTTCTATATTCAAATTACTGTTCCTAATCGATAAAACGCTATTCGTATACTAAAATACGAGTACGATTTCTTTAGAAAAAGTGTGTTACTTTCCTGAGAATCTTTATGGCAATCACCTTTTCAAGTATACCGTAATAGCTTAGATAAGATGTCTCAGTTGTTCTCATGTCATTAGACCCTAACAAGGCTTAGGAGTCTTCGAGACTGATCGAAGCTCGGTCAAGCGCGAGAGATAATGCCTTAACCCTCCAGTGTAAGCATCCTCTTTTGTCACAATAGTACAACTCGCATAAATATTCCTGCTAGCTACTAAAGTAAGATTACTATAGATATACATAAGGATTTATATATATACAATAGTTATAAAATAAATGTGAAAGAAATTTAGATCGTACTTGTACCTTAAACCATGACATCGACACATAACGATTTTATTTATACATTCTGTATTCATTTTTCTTGATTAATCACAGACGTGTTAGCCTAGTGTAATGCTCTCGCCACCTAAGTTCGTAAGTTCGATCCCCGGTTGGGAACCAATGGACGGATTCTATGTGGGCTTATAACACTCGCTCGTACGGTGGTGGAAAATATAGCGAGGAAACCGGCATGCCTTTAACCCAAAAGGTCGATGGCGTGCGTCAGGCACAGAACTCACCTACTAGCCTATTAGAAACATCAAATGACCACGAGACAGATACATAAAGGTGATAGCTTTTAGATCTGGGCTTCAGATGTTCCATACTTGTTTGTTTTCTGGTAATCATTATTTCATTAAAGATAATGGATTGATAAAATTGTTAAAATGAGAACATATTGTATAGAAATTCACTTGAGTTATTTACGCGTACCTTATACACAGATAAAATAATGACGCTTGACAATTTACCACAATTGAAAGTTATAACAAACAAACATGAATGACATTTCGCATATTTGGATTCGGGAAATATTTTATTACCGTATTTGAAATCCCCGAAGGTTTACAATTCGAAGCAGAAATTATTAACTAATTTTGGATATTTTAACAGTAACTACAATAAAAATTGGATTTATCGTTTGATTTAATTAAGTGATACCGTTTTATACATATTATTTATAGTGTTCAAGAATACGTACGCTTAGACGAACTTAAAATGTAAGTTATGAAAGTCAAACAACGGTTCGTTTACAGGAATACGTAAACATGTATTCAATGGTATGTGCACGCTACGAAACTTTACCATGCATTATCATTCCATAATGTGAAATTGGTACAATGCCTTCCATACCACGCTATTGTTATCAAAATGTAACCCGCTTTAGAAGCGTACAATGTCAAACTCTTATTTAAACATCAGTACTGTTCTTAGTTTATTTAGACACTGTGGACTATGGATCTATGAACAAGTTCGATATTATCTTCTCAAGGAAAACATTTCGACACTGCCCTGAGAGGCAGTGTCGAACATTTAACACGAACATGGACTATAAGTAACCTACAAGATGACGCAAATAATGTATACGGAGAAATGCCAACGTCAATATCGTTCCGCGTCTTGTTAATTATTTACCCTCAAATCTTAAAATAACACTCATTGTAAGGGTACCCTTAAAATGTATCTTTTAGCCAACCTGGGATGTTTGGCTCCATAAATTTCAGATAGATGTAATATGTATAAGGTATAAAATTGTAAAGTTGTAAATTTTTCTCTCCATTTGTTGTAATGTTCAGGCACCAGGGTTAACCTTAGTAATTTCTGGGGTTTTCTGTACTTACAGAGTATATATATACGTGGCAGTAAAGTAGTTAAATCATCCCGACAAAAAAGGCTCGTAGGAGGCCCCGACACATACTAACGGATCCGGACGATCCAATTACTGTAGCAAACAATAAATTAAATGCCGCCCACGCGGCCAATAATAAAAATAGCCAATCACAGATTAGGGTAAAAAACCGCCTTCACCGGGGAAGGCGAGGACCTTTACTTCGCACTTCGCTCACTACAGTGAGCTTCCGTCCTGCCCTTCAGGCGATTGACCGCCCCGCGACGGCCCAAGCCGAGGTTCGAGTCTCACAGGAGACGCCCTTGCGCTAGCCGCGGGATAAAACGCCATTCTGGCCGAGCTACGCTCGCCAAAACAGCCCGAGCTGAGCTGTAAAGGCCCTTAAGGCCAACAGCGAGATTCCATTCTCATTTTTTTTTTTTTTAGTAGTTAAATCAGAGAGTTAATTGAATCTCTAGACAGTTAATTAAAAATCGATATTCAATCATTTCGTCCGTCAAATTCCGTCAGACAAGTGAGTGAACGAAACGTTTATCGAGTTTCCTAAACGTTGCTAGGCAACATGACTAACCTAACCTAACCATTTACACTAAAGCAAAACACGGAATTTCCAAGCTCTCAGTTCTTCACGATCACACCGAAATAACATTAACAAATGAAATAATCATGGCGGAATCTTGTTTTACATTGTTAATCAAAACGCTGGCTTTCGGTCAGACAGATAGTTAAAGGTTTTAGACGCTGCTTTATTTAAATCAAAATGCTAGCGACTTGATTGATTCAATTAACTCTCTGATTTAACTACTTTATTGCGACATTAACACCATTGCAAATTCATTCATATTAGACGACGGGGAAAAACGGCACGTTCACTTGTGTCGAATTCATAACAAATTAGGATATTATTGTTTAATTTTTAGATTTTCAGAAGTGTCGTATGAATATTTCAATCAATCTCAACTATACCTATTATACATGTATCTTTGTATACATTCAATAGTTTGATTAAATTGGGTTAATGTAAAAACCATACGAAGCGACACTTTATGAACTAGAGCAGTCAGCGACATCATGAATTTTGTGCATGATTCCAAATTGTTAATATATATAACCATATAAATAATATATAAACAAATGAGTCAATCTACTTTATGTTTCATATACGACGATTATTTTGTATGGAAATTATTATTTTATGACGTACGAATATTTGTTACATAAAACGTAATAGTCTTTAGAATAAAATCAAATACAATGTTAATTTAAGAAACTTACTGCTGCTTCCGAGGTTTTTAATTTTGTCTATAGTTAAAGAAAATTCTATTTGTTATATGGAAGTATTAATTTACATTTATTGGTAATAATGGTGTATCTACCCCAAAGTTCTTAAGCCACTACCATTATTATCACGTCACTTATTAATTCATATTGGGTTTTTAATTTTTACATATCTCTTCATAACCATATCATATATAAGATTTATACGCGCGTATAAGGTACCTGCGCGTGCACATATTACATAAATAATTTTGGTCACAGCGACAAAACATCTGAGAGGCGAGAGGTCAAAAGGTAAGTAGGGCAGGGCAGAGATAGATAGATATTTCCTTACTTTTCACACAATAGCCTAACACAAAACGGTAATGTCTCTTGTAAAATTTTCAACATCCATTGTATTTTTCTAACAAACAATCTGTTGTTTTGTGTCAAAAACAATAAACATTGTGACCAAACGGCTTAACAAATTTAATTCAAACTTTGAAAATTGTTTAAGATCGTTGTTGAGCTCTTGTACGTTTTTGTTTTATTGCGATTGCCTAAGAAATACGACTATGTTAAGCAATAATAAAACACAAAAATCAAGCTTTGTTACTATTAGGAAACATCGTTCGAAAACAAAAAGTTCATAAATTATATATTGTGTCAATAACTTACATAGTCTTAATACGAATTGGAATCCTCTCCCTTCGGGTTGACAAATAGATTAATTTTGTTATTTATTTTTCAACTTCTGGCAAATGTGTTTGAATGTACACACCGGTTTTATTATATTCACGTGTTCAGGTGTAAAGCGCGTCCTTTGGGACAATTAAAATTTTTATTGAAAATAATAACGCGATTCATATAGAATTAGTATATAGTTTTGTATGTTACACAGTAGTAATTTGAATTTCAGCTCCGATGAATCGATACATGTGGAGCGATAATAGATTGAGACACCGTAATGGAAGCAAACCGCAAAGTTGGTCTTGCGGTTGACAAGCCTACACCTGGGCAAGGTGACATGCTCTTAGCAAACCTGTTAAGCTCTTTTACCTTATCAGCAAGCGAAGGGTACATGGCCTGCTATAATCGTAACGTAATTAGTTCATTACAAAAGTATCCACTTAAAATATATTGCCGTCGCATCAACTGAGGTCATTATTGAGTTTATTGGTCTCTTTCATACCGTAATTTAAACAAAGGCCTATTTTTTGAAAATTATTAACATTAAAATAACTGAAAAAATACCATGAACTCACCTATGTTAAAAACCAGTATTTGTCAAGTCATATGTCAGTTGTGCTTTTTAATATTTGCAATCAAATATTGACGAAAATAGAATAGTCTAGGAGAATATTTTTATTTACTTATCTTGCAGACATCTTAATGAGTGAGCTTTGCTAGACAAATAAGAAATTATAACCGCTCCAAGCTAACTGCAAACGAAGGCACAGCTACGAGTTACAAAAAGCCATAAAAGCCAACATTTACGTATATATTTTATAAAAGAAAATATATGTTGCTAAAGTGCAATTTATCATATGAAAAGCACACTATTGAATACTTCGTCAAAGTTCCCATAAAGCTAATGCACAATAATGTTAACACGTCAAAAATAATGCTCATAAATTATGAATAGTAGAACAGTTGAAACGGCCTCACACGTAATTTCCACGCAACGCGATGTCGCTCGCAGCTACTGTGGTTTCCAGGACCGGATTGAGCTAGATAAGTAGGCACCAACTATGCTATGCGGGCCCCATAAAAAGCCTTTGTTAATTTTACGGTGGTTCATATGTAATAGAGCCTAATTTCACTTTTAAGACATTCCGTCAAGTACCTTGTTAAACCAGAGGTGTTAACAAAAATAGCGAACTAACAAATTATATCTGAATGAACTCTGTCTTGGACAACTAAGAAACGATCTTACACCAGATATACCTAACTCATACTAACACCGTTTTGCTGCTTGTGGTACATAGCACAGATTCTATATTGGTAATAAAGAAAAAAATAAACAATTGACAATATAACAATTCTATATGCTAAATCAAAATCGTAACATTGTCTTTGGTTTATTCGACATCTACACATAAATAAAACGAATATATATAATTAACCTAACTCGGTGTTGACATCTTTGCATCAATCGTTATCAGCGATTGACATAATTTATAGACTTCTCCATCAAGTTGACAGATAAAAATTTGATATAGTCTATTGAAGGTGAAGGTGTTGCCAGTTGAACGACATCCATTAACGAATATTGCAAATGTATTATTTAAATAATGAATTCAATTTATTAAACGCTTTTATGTGTTACCGAAGATTTTTTTAAAGCAGTGTATCAAATTAAACAAAAATAAACATGCATTAAGTAATAGTTGTAGTAACTAAATGTAGTACACACTGGGCCCCTCCAAAATACTTAAGGCCCCACTTTGCTTTGATCCAACACGTGATTTCACGTATCAGCCCGTTAGCGATAACATTTACAGGTTTATTGTACGTTTTATTAGATTATACGCAACTGCTGCTACCCATAAACATTACAGTTATGTTTCAACAGAATGTTATTCTCCATTTATATTTTACAATTAAAAGGATTTTTGTTTTAAATTTGTTTTATTTTTATTAGTGGTTCACGACGAAACCAACACTCGTAATGTGGCATGTCGATGTGTCAGTCTTTAACCGATCACTATTGGTACTAAGTCCTCGGAACATAGTACGTAATAATAATTGAAGCCTCGGTAGTTTTATGAAAATGTGTATCAGGTAGGTATGTTAATTACGAACAATTTAGAACTTTCACCGATCGTAATGTTAGTAATTCAATTAAATTAATAAATGACATGCCTGTAATTAATTGATCCTAATATTTAAGCTTTGTATTTTGTTATGGCCATGCGTGATACTCGTGAACGGGTGCTACTTGTAGTGACTGGTCCTAGTTTAATATATAGTATTTTAGTTATTTTTGACTATGTATTTGCGTGTTGTCCCCACGAGAATGTAAGTGCGTGATCCTATTTCACCATGCCTTCTGCTGATGTCATGTGGAACATGGTGAGATGGTTGCAGCCCCTTACAAACGTTGTGTAATATAAAGAGTAGCGGACAGTTTATTGCCAGTTCTTCTCTTCCGTTCTACGCCCTTGTATGTAAAAAATGTAAATATTTATAAGTGTACATTGTGTTACCTATATGAATAAATGATTTTTTACTTTGACTATATGAAGTACTTTTTGTAATGTTTAATAGATATTTTCATCAAACTACTAGATGGCGCTATACTAAACGACTTCTTAGCCAGATTTACGTAGTTGAAATATTTGTCTTACTTAACTAGCATTAATACATACTTAATATTGACAGGTAGTATTGTTTGGTGTATTATGTTGTTATCAAGGTATTTACTTTACATTCTAACATTATTTCTTGGTTTTATCTATGAAAATGACATTTTTGGTCAAAGCAGAATTTAATTATTATAAGACTTAAATATTAATGTAACACTCAGAGGCACAATTAAGCTTATGAGTGTAGTTACTCTTATCTAAAACTGCTAATTTAGGTTTGTATGGTCAACAAATTAAAAGCAATAAATTATGCTTAACTTATTTATTCTTGGCTAGCATCCACATTTTCGGTTTGTAAGCCCTTGATTGATGCTACTGGAACATATGTTACCAGGGTGAACAATTTGTGTGTTGAGTCCTCATCATCATTACGTCTGCGGGATAACCTTACACGAACTCTGAAGGGGACATTCCTGAAATTAGAAGTGACAATTAAATTGAGCATCTTTGGAAACTAATATCAAGATTTTTATTAATATTTCATAGACATAAAACTATTTCTATAACTATCAATACTAGTATTGGTATCTAACTTTACTATATTATAATATTTCATGCCAGTTTAACAATATACAGTATCTTCCTTATATATTTTTTAAGTAAGTATCTTCAGGTTGAAATGCAATTTTAGACAGACAGAATACATATCTATTAAACACTAAGCATATAAAGTAATGTGAGGAAGTTATATTGTTAAGTTGCCTTTAAGTTAGTAATTTAGGTATAGAAACACCTAAGAAAATAGGATAATTTCTGGCAAATAAGGATGCTAGTGCTTAGAAATGAACAGTTTTAAGATAAAGAAAATATTTTAGCCAAATGAATAAGACCCCTAGTCTGACGCATGCAGAAAATACATAAATTACAACACATTATATTTACCTGTAAGAAAATCAAACATGTATAATTTATGTTTCATGCATGATACTTACAATTGATATGATTTTAAATATACTTGAAATAGTAGTATAAAAAAGTGGAATTTAAGAGTCATAAGTCAAGGCTAAAATTAAAGTAGTAGGATAACAGTAGAGGTTATAATAGTAACTTTTGATTCCTATAGTGCTCAATTAAACAAAACAAATGAACAAACTATGTCCTCTTATTACTTACTTTATTCCCTTAGACCAAAGATATTTATTCAATCTAGTGTCTACTCGAACATCAGGTGTCCCCATTTGTTGTTCAGCGAATTTACGGATCTCCTTGATGGCGCGGGGAGCACGTCTTTTAAAACCAACTCCATGGAGCCGTTTATGTAAGTTAACTGTGTATTCACGAGTTACAACTTCATTTATCGCTGACTTGCCTTTCCTCTCTCCTTTTGGTTTGGCCATTGTAAACAATCTGTAAATGTACACAACACTCGTAAATATTAATTGAACCTCACTTTATGGTGTATCGATAGCACATTTACGGGACAAGTTTTATTTATAATATATATATTATTAGGATTTTTAAGGATTAAAATATGAAATCACACCTTAGCGAACAAGCGCCGATACAAAAAGAAATGTCAACGTCATACAATTTTAAGTCGATGTCATGATTATGACAGTTATGAACATACAGACTCCTACGTCACTAAGTAGTCAGTAGTCAGAAATATCTACCATTTGTGGATATCCGTACAAACAATATGAATTATCTGATATAATAATAAGTAACTAAAAGATAAATATTTGTTAATCTATTATTTACTTTGTTAGGAATAATAGCCTTTTTAATCGACTAACTGAGAGTTACTTAAGAGGTTAGGGCTAAATTTAGACTAAGTTATTTTAAAATCTGTTAAGATATCGGCTTTAAAAGTTCCAATTAAAATTCATTATTTTAAGAACTCTTCAAAATGCTTCTATTAGACAATGAAGACATTTTTTACAAGACAATATATGTAACGAAAGTTAAATAAAACTAATACGAATGCGTAACTAGCAAGTCTAAATAACTGTCATCGGATATTCTGTATTATTAATCTATATAAATAATGTAAACAATTTAACACTTAAGAATTGAAAAAAATTATTTTAAATCTACTTGTTGTGAGGTTAATTTACAACTTTATTTTTTTATAAATTGACAAAATTAAAATATGTCAGACGTTTATAAGTGAGTTCAAGTTGTGTACTTACTAACATAACCTAAAATATAAAACCAAAACAAACATTAGACTACTATTAAAAAAATTTTCAGGGTTATACATCCAAATAAATATTTCAATGACTACATATCTTTAAATGTGAGACCTGACGGAAGAAAATTTGATGAACAGCGAAGTATTAAATTAAATGCCAATGCCATTAGTAATGCAGATGCTTCTGCACTTATTAAATGTGGAAATACCACTGTTGTTTGTGGAATAACATTAGTAAGTTTCTTTGGCCACAGATTTTAATGTTGTAATACAAAACATTGAATTAAATGTTATTTCAGGAATTAGCAACACCTAAAGCTGAAGAACCTGATCATGGATTTCTTGTAACTAATGTTGAATTATTACCCTTATGCTCTTCAAAGTTTAAGCCAGGGCCTCCATCTGACTATGCCCAAGTAATCAGCAATACTGTTAATGATATTATCAAAAACTCAAAATGCATTGATCTTAAGGACTTGTGTATTGTTTCTGACAAGTTAGCATGGGTTCTTTATTGCGATATGGTGTGCCTGGATAATGATGGAAGTATTATAGATGCTTGCATAACAACCTTAATAACTAGTCTTAAATCATGTAAGAATTTTCTGTCAATTTATGTATAATTCTTATTTTGTTTGTCCCATTAGTATTTTTAAAATTTGTTTGTTTTAGTATCTTTGCCTGCTGTATCATTTGATGTTGAAACGGAAGAAGTGAAAGTTGATATTAGTAATAAGACTTTATTAAAAGTAACTGGATTACCAGTAGCAACAAGTTTTGCAATATATCAATCTCCTGAAAGGTATTTTATTTTAAATTAAGATGACAAACCTTAGTTATGACACAAGCACTAATGCTTGTTCAATAGTAATCTGCTATGATTTATTATGACTTATAGTTGGTTTAATTTAATTAATTTCATCTAATTGTCTGGTGTAGATGAAAAATACAAATAAGTAAATACTATTTTGTAGTCTGTTAAGAAAAGAAGTAAGGTTTTAAATCAATAAATAAACCATGTTTTATGATTTTTATATGTATATATTTCTGTAATCCTAAACTTTAAATATTATTTATAGCAACATTGTGTTAACCGATCCAACCACATTTGAAGAAGAAATGTGTGGAGGTATTGGAGCAAATCTGATAGTCTGCTGGAACCAAGGTCTTCTTTGTGGTGTTCAGAAATATGGAGGTGGTAATATACCAACAGAAAGCCAGAAAAATTTACTTCAAGTTGCCAAGAAACGAAGCAAGCTTGTAGAGGAAGTCATCGAAACTTGTCTAAGCTAAATAAGAACTAATAAATATTTTAAGCAGTCTTTTCAATACGAGAACATGTTTTTATTTAATAGGTATTTACAAATACAAAACAAAAATAATACAACAATTCAACACGAAGTTACATTATTCATTTTAAAATAGATTCGCTCACAGTAAAACAAATATTATTTTGCTATATGAAACATATTACATTTTTAAATATTTGTTTGAGATTCAGTCATTTCATTATATGAAAAGCTATTCTGATAAACATTATAAGAGTTTTCTACATGATGTATTCCCTTTGCCACTTTTTCATCCATTTCATATAAAGATGCAAACATTGATTTCATTTTCATTAACATATTATTAAGGTCTTTTATTTTATTATATTCATTAACTTTATGTTTGGAATAAATACTAAAAAACAATACAAATGCAACTACAATTAAAAGAATAAGCTTGTTACTCAAGACAAAGACATGTTTGTTAATTTTTGTTTCAGTTTTCTCTAATTGGGAGGCTTCACTAGTTACTTTTTTTTCTGTTTTTATATGCGTCATTGATACATTATCAATATGGAGCTTTACATTATTTTTAGTTTGTCCAGATTCTGTAATATGTTGGAAAATAGAAGATTTTAAGGGTTTGTATGTGCTTGGATTCATTATTTAGAGATGCACTTCAGCTATTTAAATACGCGTCAACATAAGAGTTCACCAGGAGTCACGTAAATCTGTAAAATAGTATTATTTATATATTATGAATTTTATAACATAATATGTTTGTGTTATATATTTTGGATTATTTACATTTTCAATTCCAGTTTTTGTATATTTATAAGTAATTTTTTGTCAAAATCACAGAGTTTCAATCTTTAAGATATTCATTTAGATTTTTTCCCATATTTGTATAAATATTTTGTCTTAAAGGTGGAATTTTTTAATATCCCCGTGAAGAAAACATGCTAGGGAAGAATGAAAATAAACTTCTATGGCTCTATGGTTTTAATTACATTGATTTCATATATACCTTATGGTTAGGTGCACAGATTATATCTAATATACCGGGTATTTGTACAAAGTAAATGTGAATATTACTTTAAGAAGAGCATCAAATTAGGGATCTATAGTCTCAAACCATTGTTGTTGAAAAATTTGTCAGCACTTGTGGCTGCGTTGGTGGGATAGAGTTGTCAAGGACCTCGAAACAGTAGGGATTCGAATTTGTACGCGAGAAGCACGAATCACGAAATAGATTGTGATGGCGAAATATACTTGAAGAGGATAAGGCCCACATGGGGCTGTGTAACCGTTGCTAATAACGATTGTCCGTTCCAAATCTTTTAACCGCGTGTATGTGTTATGCATATGATAATCACACGTAGTAGTGTACTTGTGCGTTACTCCTGTCTTTAATTTAGTTTATTCTTTTGCTTTTGTATCTTCAGGGATTTTTATCATGCTAGATTGGTAGCACAAGAATTTACAACCGTCTGACTCACTTGTTTCCATGAGCATCTAATAAATTTAAAAAAAAGGAATAGAATTCCATAAAACTTGTGGCTGTTACGGATGGCAACTTTAAAAAAATAAAAATGTCACCACGTCTCAAAATATCAAAATATGTGATTGAGGTAATAATTTAAAATTAAAATATATTTAACTTTATTTGGCTTAAAATTCTATAACAAAATTAAATATAATAAGATAAAAATATCTGTTTAAATTTATGACATATATTTATATGAAAAATCTAAATTATATTACACTACGTCATCTTCATATGTAAACGCAAAGTTGTAATTTTTCGAAAGTATTTAACCAGTGTGATTTTCAGAGGTTGTTAAAGACTGAAACATATGAGACTACAGGATGTTTGTACGGTCTCATGTACGATGGAACTTTGCTTGTCATTGGATTTAGTTTAGAATATTTTGAAAATGAAAAGAAAACATACAGCCAACTACTTCTGAATCTCCCTGCTGAGGTGGAGCTTTGTGGTGTAGTTAAATTTTGTGATACAACAACTTTAGATTCCAAACCTAAAGCAATTCTGCAAGTAAGTAACATTTAAAACTGTTATGTGTTAACATTTTTTTTCCATCAAAAATGCATATGTTTTAATTCCAGGATGTTGATATAACAGATAATCCATTGTTTTTAATAATTGATAAGGATAAGGAAATAAAAGCTCATTTTTTGATTCATGAGAAGTTTGAGGAAACAAGTTACGATGTATTTGAAAATGAGGATATCTGGAAACAATTTTTACATGTCCGATTAAATACAATACTTCCATTGTCATGTGAAGCTACTATATCTGGTGTCAAAAGTGTACTTCAAAGTAAAAGGAAAAAGGTATTTTTTAATTATATGTTTGTATATACATTTTTTCATGAATCAAATCTGGTCAATTATTTCAGGTGAAATTTGTGCTTGTTCAGTACTATACTTTTGTTTGGTCACCATGTTTAAAAAGTTTGATTTTTAAACCTCACTGTAATAAATTAATGTATGTGTGTATGAGACACTTTTTTTTTAAATAATTCAATGTCTGGTTGATATTTATAGATGTACTATTGCTTTTATATACTTAAATAACTTAATTTCAGATAGCTTCAGGACAGGTGTCATTTCAAATAAATGACAGTTCTGTATATCTGTTTGGTATTGCATCTGGTGTAGGAGTAACTGGCACAAGTACTGAGGCAAATATAGGGGATCTTGTGGATTCTTGGAACCCAGAGCAAATGTCAAAAAAGAAGAAATACAACATAAATAATGTTGTAAGTTTTTATTTCTTTAATTTATTATGAAGCAATAACAAATAATTTGTTCTTTTAATACTTTCGACTTGGGACAATAATTATGTGAGCTTGAAATATCACCTACTTGACTATGAAGAAAAACTTTATATAAAACAGACACCAAAAATGTCTCATATCTTCTTGAAGGGTTATGACCCTATAGCCATAAGATATACATGAGCTTATAATAATTAGATCATGTGTATGTGTATCAGGTGCAATTGTAAAATAAAACAATGCTATACTATCCAATCACAAAAACAATACATTCCTTCATAATTTTTACCCATTACAAAATAGTTAATAATTTTATTTGTTCAATTGTAAATATTGGATTTTTTAGGAACCAGTATCCGTTAACTTAGTAATGAAAGCAACAAAGGATATGTTATCAGATAAGCTTGTGAAGACTGCTGTTAAAATGATGACGACACAAAGGAAACGTAAGTCATAAGAAGCATTTTAAAGAATATTAGTGTGTTAAGTGATCGTTTTGTAATAAATCCACATTCATAGTACATTTGCATCACATAATATACGCAACTCATATTATTCTGGTTTATTTATTTATATTTGACACATTAATATGAACAGGCGTCAAAAGCAGTGGTTTTAAGTTATACATGGATAAATATGATATGGATTATGTTTAAGACAATAATCTAGTTGGGCTTTGAAGTACATGTGCTAACTTTCCTTAAATTTCGTAAACCTATAAAGTTGATTAAAATTAGCTAAAATTTAAGGGAACAGTCCAATTATTATTAATGATGGTACAGTAGTTTTGGAGATGTGGGTTTGCAAAGAAAGAAAAGACTGCTGAATAGTTAAGAATAATCTAGGGGAACTGACCGATGTTGTCCTGTACACATCTCTTAAATACAAAAAAATAATCTAATTTAGAACTGTGGGCACCATTGACACTCAATAATAATAATAATCTTTTATGATCGATTCAGCCGTTTAGTAGTTGCTTTATGTGAAATAAACTAAGTTTTGTAAATTAATGAATATTTTTTTTCCTTTGCAGCTGCATTTTGTATAAGTATGCCGCTAAGAGTAGATACAATAGCAATGGTTCATCGAAACACAAAATTATCGGAGTTATACAGTATACTTGTTGAAGCGACATGCAGATCACTCAAGTTACTTGAAAGTGTTCTTATAGAGCAGTTGGGTAATTATATATGTTTTTTGCACTAGGCAAACATAGAAGTGTCAAGAATAATATTTTAAGTATGATTATTAGGCCCTTCTTGCATGACTTACATGCCTTTAAAAAAAAAAAACCATACAGATTTCTAAACTTGAAGCGCTATTGTTTTTTTTAATATAGCATTATTGAGAGCAATTTGTATAAAATATAGATTTAATGAGAAAAGTGATTACTAATTTGTGTATAATGTCTTCACATTTCTAATCCTAATTATGGCTTGGCGTTGTAATTGCGTCCGATAATATCCTAAAATGAAATATATATTTCGATAATTTAACACAAATCGCAGAATGTGCTAGTCTTAATGCACGGACTAGTACAACGCCATTTTCTTAGCTTAATGCAAATGCAGAAATTGGCGTATGAACCTCACGTAATCTAATTTTAGGGCAAGAGGGAATTGGTGATGGGGCAGGTTTGAGACTGCCGGAGACGTTCCACTATTTATCACCAGAAATTGGCCATTTCATCACTCGGGTTGTGCCTAAAGGAATACCTGATGAGAGCATGGGTATGTTAATCTTTGTGATAAATACAATAAACTGTCATAGTAAAAAATAACAGCTTTATAACGAAGTTGCAGCGCGTTTAAATAAACGTAGTGTAAAAAAAATTGTCATCGAGGAGGTTATTATTGTTTTTTTTTTTAAAGAAACACACCTTGTCTATGGTAAATTTAGTTTTTCACTTATCTGTGGTAGCGATCTTACGTCATTCGTATTTTGCCGCCATTACTAGTATAACATAACTCTGTGAAAAAAAAATCGGTAATACATTGTGCAGATAATGCTTATAATTTAATAAGAAACTTGTTGTGCTTAAATTTAATCCTACTTTTGTAGAAAAAGAAAGAGTATCGCTTCACGAACAGTTGGATTTACCACTAACTCGACCAATGTTTAGGCGAGGAAACGCATATATATTCAATAGCCCCAAACTCATCAACCCCCACGAAGGAATCGCACCACAGAATCGAGGAAAAATTGCAACCGTTCGGGGAAAATATCTGTATTGCCATTATATGCAGGATAATTTCAATGATGATGGATGGGGCTGTGCTTATCGTTCTATGCAGACCATATTCTCTTGGTTTAAGTGAGTATAAATTTTGTTGCGTATACAGTGATATTTGGCGATATTTTTTAATTTTGCTTTCTTGCCATACACAATCAGTACAATGATAGTCCCGTGTGTCTGCCTTCCAGATTTGTAATCACGCTTTGTTTCACGTTCCTCACATTAACACCAACTATGCAAAAAACTCAGTTTTGTATCGCACAGTTCGGACATGCACCGACCACTTTAAGCCTTGACTTGTTGAAAGGTATCGCGCAATATACTTAAAAGGAATATTAACAATATCCGGCATTATAAACAGACCCCACATACACACCATCACACAGCATAGTCGAAAATGTTGGAAACTTTACACATACAGTGAAAACTCAATTTGACGTCCCACGTTAACAACTCCCTAAAGCGCCGCAATGAGTTAGCTATGGTTGGTTTAGCTCGACTTCCATACAATGATACACTACGTACACTCACTCTCAATAACGATAACAATTGATTAATAAAGTACTTTTTAAATTGCTAAATTTAGTAAAAACTGCGCAACTGTGTACGTCCTGTTGTTGCTTGATTATCCAAGCCCGCAATAAACTCGACTGTCGGCGTCATGCATACGAACTTCCTAAGAAATTCGTTCATTTACATATTTGGATTGCTTTCACGTATAGACTGTTTTAGACTTTGACTAATAAGTAGAGGTCATGGATTATCATTACGATTTTCTTCTCCCATTTAACGACAACTCTATGACGCCATAAAATGCACAGTATTCTATCTTTGGCTATATGTTTAGTATAATTGTGTTACGAGCTAGGGGATCGGATAGAAAATGCCGTAGATTTATTCAAGGGTTTATTTCTTGATAAATCAATGAGGAATTTATGGGCATAAATTAATTGCAGAGATTCACTAATTGCACGTAAAACACAGTCACTAATTACTTCACTTATGCACACTTCACACTGTACTTTATCACTTGTATTCACTTTATTCGCACTTTATCGCTTCGGTGTTTCGCTCTTGTTATCGCATTCAAAACTAAAGGCGACTAGTGGCGTTTCGGCTCGCTTATATATCCCTGGGAATAATTCTAAACAATATTCGAGAACTTTCTAGGCGGCCTTGCTACTGAGTAGCGATTGCACAATTCTAGAACGTTCGCACTCTTTGTCTCTTTCGCACGTTGCTCCGTCCTTGTCGTACGGCGTTCTAGAGTACTCGTCTAGTTTCGAGAAAGTTCCGATCTTCTCTCTCTCTCTCTCGTATCATTTCGTCCTTGTCTCACACCTAGAAAGTTCGGTCTAGAATATTCCTTCATCAAAGGGGTATAACTAGGCCTGAAAACGCCTGAAAACGGGTCTCCTGAAAACTGCACCACTCGACTACACATGTTCTGAAACCGACTGAAAAAAGGTTTCAGCTTCCTGAAAACTAGGGTAACATTATGAAAATTACAATTTTCTAATATGTGATTGACCCTCTCCTGAAACGGTCAGAAATCATATTACAGCTTGCTGAAAAGTTCTCTAACTAGTGGAAAAATCTAGAAACATGGCAGTCGACCCGTCTTCGTAACAATTGTTTTTTGTTGTATATAATTATTAGCTGTAGGATTTCGAAATAAATAAATAGATAGTCTTGTTGCTCTCAAGCGATTCTTGTTGTAGGGAAAATTAAAGATATACAAAACTGATAAACAATATATAAAAACAACTAAATAGATATTGGTGTTGCTTATGGATCACGACAACGGTCAACTAAGTGATGTGTGTTAGAAATAACTTTGGGGAGTTAACAGTATCTGGGGTTGTAGCGCCTGTTGTAGGGTTTTCTTGTAGTTTTTGAGTATGTATGTACACAAAACAAATCTTTCCTCTTACAGGTATAGTAAATGGAATTTAAAAGTAATTCAGTCAATACAAAATTTGACTTTGACTTTAAACCATAAAGTTTCGATATTTAGGTCGTATTTAGACGAAAAAAAAAAATTTTGACATAAAAAAGTTTTCTTTGTATTTAGGCCATTGAACAATACTTTTCAGAATCTTTTAATTTTTTTTATGAACAGGAAACCATACATATGTATTGTTAGCCATACATATCTACTGTTAGTTATCAGTTATTTATGTTATTATCAAATTAACTTCCAAACCAATTTAAAAGTACATCCTTTTGTCTTAATTAATACCAAAAAAGGTTCTTTGTTTTTGTGTATACCCGAAGAATTATAAAATAAACTTATGGTCATACAACGAATTTAGATTAAAGGGTTGTATAACAGATATATATCCTCAGGTATCAGGGATTCAGTACACTAGATGTGCCAACTCACAAAGAAATCCAGCAGTGCCTTGTCAAAATAGGGGATAAGCCATCCTCCTTTGTGGGTTCTAAGCAATGGATTGGCTCCACCGAAGTCATGTTTTGTCTGGACACACTCATTGGAGTACAATCGAGAATTCTTTTTGCAAATACTGGGTCTGAACTGCTGACTTACACCCCGGAGTTGATTCATCATTTCCAGCAACATGGCAGTCCCATTATGATAGGTGAGATAAACTTCAATTAAAAAAAATCCAACATTGCATTGTACTTTAGGGTGAGTTTTAGAGCAAGCTATAACTGATGTCAAAATGCAATGTTTTTGACATACAGGATTGACAGCAAGTCTGGTTTCTAAATGTTACTGGTATTAAATTTTTAGTTTTTGATATAATATAAATTTCTAAACTGCAAAAGTAGTTTGCACACGATTTTATAACTAACTTTTATAATGAGTTCATACTATGTAGATTGAATAAACCTATTTACCGGTTAAAATATTAATACCGGTTATTAACCAACGAAGAGAGTCACTTTCCGTGCGGCGTGATCCCTTGGCGTTGCGTAGAGATGTGGGGTCTCTGCATCTTCTACCGCATTTACCATGGAGTGTTCAGAGGAGTTTTTTGGTCCAATACTTGCAGCTGAGTTTCATCATCGGACGTCAAGGCAGAATACAAAATACCATCCGTATCACCTCGACGTCCGTCGTTCCACAACTGACCGTTTTCTAAGGCAGTTTTTGCCGCGCACCACCACTATGTGGAACCAGCTGCCCACTGAAGTATTTCCGAACCAATGCGACTTAGGGTCCTTTGAGAAAAGAGCGTATCAATTCACGAAAGACCGACAAGACTCGAGCCTTCTGGCAATATGAGTCTTCAAGTCTATCACTTAACATCAGGTGAGCCTCCTGCCCGTTTGCCTCCTATTACAAAAAAAAGCCGGTGATTTTTACTGTATTTAATAAAGCTTAACCAGCTTTGACTATAGTACTTTTCAATCCTAGATCAAAAAATTATCATTTTGTCTATATTTGATAGTGTTTAACGTTTTTAGGTGGAGGTGTCTTAGCCCATACGATTATAGGTGTCGAATACAATGAAGATAAAAACGAGACACGCTATTTGATCTTAGACCCGCATTACACTGGCGCTGATGAACTCCAAACCGTCTTAAGCAAAGGCTGGTGCGGGTGGAAGTCATCAGATTTTTGGAACAAAACCGCACATTATAACCTATGTCTCCCACAGACTAAACCTTGTGTATAAGTGTTGCCATAAATGATAATGTTGCTATTGAATGGCAATGTTGCCATAAATGATAATGTTTCTATTGAATGGCAGTGTTGCAATAATATGAATAATAATATTGAAATCGCCTGCATTTTTAACACCTTTCAAGCAAACCAATATAACAGAATTATATAATTATTTTCCAATCTTAACTAACCGAAATTATATATTGTGTTTAATCTTGTATTTAAACAATCTTTTATTATATTACAAATGCGTAATGCATGCTAGGCATTTAAAATTCATGTGATATTTTTTTTTTTGAAGGAGCTAGCTAGCATAGCTATTTGCATGCATCGGTATATATCCAACCAATAAAAAACAGCCCTACAAGTCCTTTTTTGAGGTCTGGGTTCTGATGTGTTGAGCCTTCTGTGCCTGCCTGGTTATTGAGTAGTTAGGCCGGTTTCTTCACTACATTTTCCTTTAAAGCGAGCGAGCGGTTCGAATCTACGACCTTAGGGATGAGAGTTGCACGCCAACTCTTCATATCCAACTCGAAATCTAATAAAATAATTGCTCGATTTAAAAAACAATTACCTTAACTTAAAACGGTAATCCTCGAACAATAGTTACGAGTAATAGAATAAAAAAATATTTTTGTATGAAAACCTTTGTTCAAGGCCAAATTAATTCAAACAGTGCAACAAAAATACATCTGAAATAGAAAAAAATTAAATATATGAAAAGTTTATGGTTTGGTAAACGAAATGCCCGAAGACATCCTTTTGAAATAACGTATTAGGTACAGTTTGTCCTTTCCTAAGAGTGTATAACAGTTGTATCATTCGTGTTGTGATTTTAAGTCTAAAGTCAAATTGCTGTCTCGACTTTTTACTGAATTTTAAATCCAGATAAGTGGCGTAATCCCATAGTAACGTAAAGTTTACTATACTATTATTATTTACTACTAAGTGGACGTCATGTTAACAAATTCGCCCATTCGCGATACTAATATATTTCTATACTTTAAAAAAAGCTAAGGGTGTAAATTCAAAACAGTATTCTATTTGGTTTCACAAACCGTCACATCTATGACGTTTGACGTTTGACGTCTTTAAATATTGCGGAACGATACGGAGACGTCGACGAAGTCCCGTACTTCAAAAATGTATTGGATTTTGATTTACGGGTGGGTGCCACGCTTAGTCAGGTTTTTAAATCTCAACAAATGTGTACGGCCAAAGTTACTTGAGGTGAAAGGACCTTGGAGTGGGTGCTTTGAAGCATTTAATGTTATCGTCGGGAACACAATATTGCTTTTATCATGGTTGTTCGGGTTAAGAATATAAATTAATTTTTTATCTATCCTTTCATTATATTCAATATACATTTAATCTATACCTGGAAAACTTTAAAGCTTTTAAGCCTTAATCAATTTAACAGTGTATACAAAATCCATCCATTGTCTACGCCATTAGAACTGAAACCTTTTTATCAATGCCTTTAAAAAAAATAATTGGCCAATCTTTTATTAATGACTCAATTTTCTAAGTTTAATTCAGTTATTACTTTTATATGAAATAAATTATTACTTAATTATTTTGTTTTATTTTCCTTTTATTATTAGCATCCTTTAGAGATACGGTTATAACGTTAAATAGTAGAGCGAGTGTCAAATTCATTCACCGAACGTACAACCGTTTCTGCATCGTTTTGAAATCACATTTTTACTTTGTTTCGCTACTGAGATATTGTAATTGCGTATCTTTTTGTTCCCGACCTCGTAGTGTTGTAGAAAACATAAAATTGGAAGGCAGTAAGTAAAAAATGAAACAACAACTGGTACCTTTATAACAGCTTAGAGTAATAAGAAGTGTAAACCTATTTGATATTGCTATTGCCAAGCATATTGTAAAAAGATTGACCGAAGTAATATTTAATATTAAATTTGAGTGCCAGTACCGAGCGGGATTTAAAAATTTTATGCACCATTGTAATTGGTCTATTAGAAGATAGAACTCGTAAACTTAATATGACTGATCGAAAACTTGACGCGCAACATTAAGAGAACTCATGGTAAAAAGGATTCAGAGGAAATTAAAACCAATATAATCTGTAACAGATTTATTTACATAGTAGTAATTACAGTTCGCATAAATTAAAATGTAAAGTTATACTTATCAATAAAGCATTTACAACATCACAGAAAAAATTACAGATAATTCATCGTGTCATATATGTAAAGGATAAAATCTTTCACTCGCAAAATATCATTTTTGACATTTCTAATCATAATGACGTTTTGGAATACCACAGATATTAAAAAGGTATAGAGTTTATATTGTTAACTTAGTGGATAAGCACAGTCGTAAGAAAAATATAATTCGTGATATTTGCTGTAATAATTTTAATGCAATTTTGAATATATACATTAGTTCAAGTAACCGAGTACTTATTGGAGTTTTCTTTTCCCTGGTACTAGAACCCTGTGAATTTTTACTCTTTTACCTTTTGACCTGATATTTTTATTTATTTATTCATAAACTTACTGAACGCTCAAGTTTTTTTTTAATTATACATAGACGAGGCACTTCTCTCGTGTTTATGAATAACATAATACACATATATACTCTATGCATAGGAATTCGTATTAAACATTCCAAAGAGACTTAACATATAAATAAATAAAATTTTAACAAAAATACGCGAGACTTGATGAAACGCATATATCCTTTATAACACTTACTTTTGTCGTATTCATACACGTTAATACTACAAGTATCAGCAGAGCATTCATACTAAACCAATTATTCAAATTAGTTGATTGATGAATGTTTAGCTTAAAACAAATAGATGTGACATTTATCACGTTATATTACAATTACAAAATATATATATATTTTTTTTTTTATGTAACAGAAGGCAAACGGGAAGGAGGCTCACCTGATGTTAACTGATGGATCCATGGACACTCCACGGCCATAGGAATTGGTACGCTCTTTTCTTGAACCCTAAGTCGAATTGGATATATTTAATAAGCTTTGAATTTTTTTGTGTTCTTCTCTTCCGTTCCCTTTTGATTTGAGAATGGCGGAAAATTCAAATTTAGAAGCTTTTTTGACATTGACAGTGTTATCGGAATGAATTACATTGTTCTTTTTTTCGTGCTAAGGGCACAGATAACATATTTGAATTACATTAAGTTTTTCAAACACGCATAATTGTCAAAATAGTTATTAGAAATAAATAATTGTTCTAATTTTCAGCAATGACCTAAAGATTAAATATAAATTCTAACCTCTATAGAATCTCCAAATCGCAGTGTCGTATTTGAGGAAACTTTTTCTGAAAACAAAATCCGAAATTTAATTTAATTTGTAGTAATAAAGGTAATAATTTACTTTTAACGACATATTGTGCGATTTTAGCGATAATTATATCGAGTCACAATATGTAATAATAACTATATTACACGTAAATTTTGTAACTACTTTGAATTATTAGGTCTTGTGCTACATACAAAGTAACATTTCGTCTCCTTCGGTTAAATTGCATTTACCCTGTGATAAAAAGGGCCAGACAATTTTTTTTTTCAATAAGTCTGTAAAAATAACAATCTGTGACCTTATCAAGACATATAAACTTAACTCTCAGTATCCTATACATATTAATTTCACAGAGCAGTTATCAAAAAATACACAGGTACAAAATTTTTAATGAAATTGGTTCAAGTTAACAATTTGTTACGCTAGATAGCGCTGTATAACATTACTCACCCGTAACTTCAATTCTATCCTATCAATCTCTCCTCCCAACATGTCAACTATGTTCTCCCCGTGCTTCAGAAGGAAAGCTTCGACATCGTCTATTGTGTGAATTTTATTCATATCCTGAAAGAGGGTCGTATAGATAATGGAATATATTTAATTACAGTTAAAATTTACTTGGTATAATTTTTTATTAAATATTGAATAACTATTTCCAAAAGTCTTGACGTTAGACAGGGGCTAAACTTCTTTTTTATTCGCCTTTTGGCAAGTCTTTAGACTTTAGACATTCACGTATAATTTTTCTCTAGAAAGTAGGAAAAAAAATTATGTAAAATATAAGTTTATAATAATACATAGCTTCGATCCGTTAAAAAGTGTTTTCTTTAAACAAAAATATTTAGCAAATAGCTCTTTTATTCCTTAGGATTAAAATTTAATTTCGAATAAAATGGTGGTACCAAAGAGTTCCATTACACCATAAATAAAATAAAAAATTGTAAAATTAAACACGAATCGTTTTATTGTTAATAAATTCATACTAATATTTTAAGGAGGAAAGGTTTGCATTGAATAAACTCCGAAACTGTTAAACCGAAAAAATCTATTAGTACCCTACAATACTGCAATAAATATATACGCAAATAGAATATTTTTTGTTAGACATATTTGTAGATATTGTGTATGTAGTACATCACTTTGCTCTATTGTCAATAGGTGCAGCGTACGCGTTGTAGGAATGTTATTGGTCTGTTTCGGTGGGTGACACTTGTAATTTCATACAGAATCCTAACTTTTTAGAATATATTCTATAGAATATTATGATGAACATAGGCCTATGTTAGATGTTGGACATAGGCATCGGGATGCACCGCAGGCTACGCTGTTACTGTGTGCTGCCTCGGGCGATTGCTGGTGGGGTTTTAGTGGGTAACGAGTCCCACATAACCTTCAGGGCGTCGTGCCACAAGACACCGTGCAAAAACACCTATTTGGATTCTTATATTTCTAGAGAGCCATTGCGGAATTGTTTTTCTTTATAATTATTAATTGGCGACGTGTGTCATTTAAATAAAATATAATTTTGTAATGAGAAATAAAGTTCTTTAAACATTAAATCCGGGTCCACATACCTCTAACAATGCATTCAGATCGTGTTTCTCCAAATAAGATCGCGTTAGGGCTCTACCGTCGAAGTCGACTTCCGCCTGAAAGATATGAAAAATAAAATATTTATAGAATATCGTTAGCAGAAGAGAAGAAGAGCAGTGTTGGCTTTGGCGTGAGAATCCCATCAAAACGTGGTCTTTGATTCGATGGCTGTGCACTAATCGGATTTACAATCTATTACGCATTTAACATTTGCTCAAACGGTGGAGAAAAACATCGTGAGGAAACCGGTTCGCCTTAGGGAGCGTTCAAGTATTACGTAACGAATTTACGATCCTATGTTAATATTATTTTCCACTTTCCAATGCTTTACACCACATAATGGTAAGATTTAGGTATAGAGAGTCACTGGGGGTGGTTACGAAACGTTTTACTATTGAATCCAGAAACGTTACCGCGCGTTTCATGGGGGGGGGGGGGTCAAGAATCTCCAAAAATTGCGTGACGTACTACTTGAACGCTCCCTTAGACCCAAAAAGTCGACGGTGTGCGTCTTAAACAGGAGGCTGATCACCTACAGTAGCAAATCATGAAACAGATACAGAAATCCGAGGCCTGGACTTTGTAGTGCTGCACTGGTTTCTTTATAGAAAACCGTTATTAAAAAAACTTGTGTATTTATAGAGAATTATTAAAATTATTTTATTGTTATATTAATTAATATGTATTGTATTCTTAAAGTCATTCCAGAAACGTAAGTTTGTTTCACTATCGCATATCCCACCCGTAAATCAACGACAATTGTTGTTGCCGCGTGCCACCACTATGTGGAACCAGTTGCCCACTGAAGTATTTCCGAACCAATTCGACTTATCCTTCGACAAAAGAGCGTATCAATTCTTAAAAGGCCGCGCACTGTGAGTGTCTATGGACGATATTATATAACATCAGGTGAGCCTTCTACCCGTTTGCCCCTTTTCTATATAATAGGAAATGGAATTGAAACAAGACGTTTAATAAATCCGTATTTTAAACCCTTGTTAAATTTGTAAAACACAGTTCTGAGCTCGATATCCGTAACAATTATTTCGAATATAATATAGTATTTGTTAAACGTCATAATAAACACGTCAAAATTAAAATTACTCTCAGGAGCTGTCATTTGTATCGGCATGACGTTTGACATAGTGGACAGCGCGCCAATGATTGTGACATAAATAGAACATACACCTAATTGACCTTCAAGTTATAGACTATTTGCGTCAACCATAAAGGCGCGTCGTAAAACTTCAATTTAGTTGCAGCTGTCACTTTTTCTGTATGGCGTTTGACAAATTTGACAGCGCGCCAGTGTGACATATGACGTACACAATGGACGTAAGTAATATTACCTTGTATCTTATAAGATTGCTGCCAATATCGATTCCCTTTACATCGTGAATGGCTCGGATCATGAAATCTCTCTCTAACACGCTATTTATCTCATCCAGTTGCTCTTGGCGGATTGATCTGTGTAATATTATCTGAGGTTACCTCAAAGAATTTGCTGATTAATATCTATTTATATTTAACATATAAATATACAAAAACTATACCGTCATATTATTACTATTAGTTTTTGCCGCGCACCACAACTATGTGAAAAAAAAACCAAGTGGATGATAAAGACATGTATATGTGATATTATTAGAATTGATGTATGCTGATCCATTTAGACGACAAACGGGCGCTTTTCGTAAAGTGTGAAGTGCACACAGCACTTCTAACAAAGTAATTTATATAGAACCTATCAAATTTACATCCATATTCCTCCAGTATTTTTTGAGATATTGAAATCTAGACATTCCTCCAATTTCGATTAAAAAAATATCAATCAAGTCAATAATTTTTTAAAATAAATATTTACTGGTTAACAATGAAACTTGTTCTATTACTACGAATTATGTATTTCCCAATATAAACTCACCTCCCAATCAAAGCACCAACATTACTCAAAATGATAAATGAGGCAACACCACCCAACAGTGTGCCCACAAGCAACGAACCGATGGCATCCGGCAGAGGGTTGCCAGTATACTGCGATATTGCCATACAACTACCAGCCACTATTACGCCCGCTACTGCAGCGGTATCTTCGAATAATACCACATTTACAGACGGATCTGAGCTTCGAATCACTGAAAAATTATAAACAATTTACAAAACTTCATAGAAAGTCGTAAAAAATAGACAAAGAAGCATGCCAAAACCTCTTTAAAGTCTTTAAAACACTTATTGAGTTTTTTAATGTATGTATTGTCTTATTCATATGTATAGCATTTAGAATTGTTATTCAGGAACCGTATGATTAGTTATATGTTTATTGTATTTTGAGTATTGTATAATGTAGGTATATGTTAGTATTGTGTTACTTGTAATTTGATTTATTAATATGGTTAAACACTTCTAGAACCTACCCTATTATATATACCCTAAGTATTTATTTTTTACAAGGATTACCTGAAATACTTGTTAGCGATAAGGCGTCTGCAACCCTAATAGTTGATGCTTGTGATTTTTATTTTTAATGTAACGAAGTTGTAATAAATAAAAATGTTGCCATATTAATGTTAATATTGTATATATATATACTTATTTAACATATAAAAAATTGGGAACCAGTACCGATGACTTCAATTGTAATGATTGTATTGCTAAAGTAGTGTCTATTTTCATCACAGTGTATATGAGTTTGACAGAAAGAAACAAAAGATTATAGAGTACGAATACAAATAGAGAAGTATTTCCCAACTATGCCCCACTTCAATGATTGGGGTTCAATGATTGTTAAGGGGGAAATTAAAAAATTCGCCTCAACCTTTTTTTTTACATGTAGTAAAAATTTACTGACTGTGTTTCGTTAACATTTTCCTAAACATTTCTTCCTAAAATCTATAATTTAAGTTTCTTAAATATAAAAATATGTATGTTAGGGAGCGTTAAAGTATTACGTATTTTATTATGGGTCCTTTTGTAAAACGTTACCATGCGGGGCGGGGATTGAATCACGCGTTATTGTTAATATTATTTTCTACTTTCCAGTACTTTACACCACATAATGGTAAGTTTTACGTTTAAAGAGTCACTGGAGTTGATCACGAAACGTTTTACTATTAAAAAATTGAAACGTTACGGCGCGTATCGGGGGGGGGGGGGGGGGGGTCAAGAATATCCAAAAATTGCGTGACGTAACACTTGAACGCTCCCTTACATAGAAGCATAAGAATGTTCAAAAATGGGGGGATGGCATACAAAGTTTGAGAAAGAATAAACTAGACTGATTAAGAATAAGGTTGTAATTCAAATAGGTTGGCATATTAACGACTTTCAACGAATTACATCATTACAAAACAACACAGTGGTCATAGATATCTATATATGTTTCGTTATTATATTGTTTTTTTAATAGTAAAGTGATTAGCCTTATGTGGCTTGACACATGTCGACTTATTATGTCTAAGGATGGTTTCATAGCACGAGTTCCTTAATCATAAGAATATTGAATGTGGACATTGAAAGTCTACAGCCGAGATTTGAACACATGAGAGTCCCACGAAGACATTGAGACTTTCAGAATGTATACCGCACGTATATATATATATATATATATTTCTTTTTTTAATGAATACGATCAAAGGACTTTAGTCAAGCAAGGATCGTGAAGTTGTTATATAAAATTACAATATCATACATACAAAAAATAACATACCATAATCATACAATGACATGTTGGCTTCTTTAGCTCCCTTTCTGATCGCACTCAAAGCTACCATTAGAGTGGCGCCCTCGGAGACGACAGCTCCGCCCAATACGAAATACGCCTAAGGAAAAATTGTTATTATAAACGTCATGAAACGCAGTCTCTCTTCCTCTCCTCTCGGAATTACTAGTCAAAGTCAAAGACAAAATCATTCATTCATATATAGGTAACACAATGTACACTTATGAACGTCAAAAAAGAAATACATATTTTTAAAAAAATCTTCTAATTTTACATTTACTGCCAGTTCTCAAATCAAGGGCGTAGAACGGAAGACAAGAACTGGCAATAAACCCTGCGACATTCTTCTTAATCGCCAAGTGTTTTGTTTTACCCAACGTTTGTAAGGAGCGGCAATCATTACACCATGTTCCACGTGACACTTTAAGTAATTAAAGATTGGTCCTTTATCAGCAGTAGGCATGGTGAAATAGTAGCACGCACTTACATTCTCGTGGGAACAACACGCAAATCCATCCCAGGTTTGACCGAAGCCTTTGACTTTGTATTATAAATCAAACCTAGACTAAACTCTCGACTAACTTTTCGTTCAAACTAACAAGATTCAAAATTGTGTAAATTTAATGTTTTCATACATAATATCCATGTATGAAAACAATAAAAATTTATCTAATCATCGTCTTCCTGACTAAATAAGTTCACTAAGATTTTACGAATTCTGTAGTTAGAGGTCGACATTCATTTATTTGGGCTATGTTTAAGATGTGAGGATTGACTAGTCAAATCAGGAGCGCCGGAGCCCTGAGGCTTGACAACTAAATAATACGTAACATACGCTTTATTTAGTTCACAAACATCGATGACAATCAATTTACCAAAGTGAATCATAATCTATACATTAAAGATTAGTATAATACAAATATCACGATAAACAATGTATTCTTAATAGCAAATCATCAAAAAATAACAAAATATTATCTCAAAATTAAAAATATATATATTGTACTTAGGGTATGAGTACAGTTTTTTTAATGACCTATATATATATATTGATAGGTCAATGTCTACCGAATTATACACAAAAAAAAATTATAATCAATGATCCACCCGCTTTGGAGGAATCTGATAACACACACATCGAGACGCGAGTTGTACATGTGTATATATAGGCCGATGTATCATTATTATATATAGCACTACATTTGCTTGATGCTGTTGGCTTGTGTGAAAAAACTTACCCAATAAAAATCATGAAGTGGCTGCGGGTCCAATATTCCAGTGACACCATGATAGAAGGAAAGGCCGCAGCCCACACAGAAGATACCAACACCAGAAATCAGTGATGACACATATCTCATGTTTGTGTAGCCATATGGATGGTCGGGATCTGCAATCTGAGTATGCCCGTGAACTAAAGTCAAATTAATTTAAACCTCAAAATGTTCTTCAGGTCCAATTTAAAAGTTGGTGTTATTAATAAGTCATATATAGACTAACACATATATGTACATTTTATTATTAAAAAAATTAATAAAATGAATATACAAAAATTACAAACCTGCACAGATTTATGTATTCCATAAGCCAAAATTAACTGGTTTACTGTATCTGCTAATGAATGAATGCATTCCGAGAATAAACTATGAGAACCGGTGTACAGCCATGCACAGAGCTTGAAAACAAAATTGCATCCATTGCTGAAAAAAATACAGTTAAAGCAAAAAGTGTTTCCAGCACATTTTCAACAAGTTTATTATGACAATTCACTTTCACAAGACATACTGCTTAAAAGGGTAGAAACATTCCAGTATGTATTTGATTGAGATATTTGTTATATTATAGTTAATTTGATCATTAGTCAGATATTATTTAATTACCGTAAATTTACATGACCAGTATTATAATATCAAGTTAACTTATATTTTGTATGAAGTAACTAAATTCAAAGCAAAACATCCCTACTAATAATTACAAGAAGAAAACTATCTATCTATCTATGCTATCAGCCTACAACACCATTTCATAAAACAACATTAATAATTTCAAATTACTATATTCTCGGTTTTTTATAGGTTTTAGTGCAAAATAATTTTCTAGGGTTCTGAAATTGGAAGGGTTCTTATAATTTAAAATCCAGAAATTTTGTCAAGAGAAAGAGAAAGAAAGAAAAGAAAGAAATTTGTCTATCTGGCAATATTTCAAGTAGATTGGTATCAGGCTTGAGATATACCTTTAAAAAATTAATATCAATTAAAAATTTACTAATTCTAAAAGTATTCATACATTGCCACAGCAGTAAGAACAACTCGCCCCGATACTGTTTTCAGACCCATTTCTTCAACTCCATGTTTTAAACGTTTGTGTCCCATTTCTCGCCTATAATTTCTTAATCTTCGTTTTACAGTAAAAACATCTACAATTATATATGTAAAATTAATACATAAACACGTATTTCAATATATCATTTACTTTAACATTCCCAGGAATTCTACCTTGTTCATATCTCCTTCTATCTAGTTCTCTCCTTAACAGTTCTTTTTCCAAACTTTCTTTTGATGTCCAAACCTATCAAAAAAATTATAGGTGTAACTGCAGCATAAAAAGTTAATAAATTAAGTATTTACATTAAACACTGGTTTCAAGAAAGGTGACAGATATCAACTAAATTTTAAAAGATTGCTATTGTATATGTTTTTTTTTACTTCAATGGCTTTAGCTTCAACATCCTTTCTGTAGTATACAGTTATGGGTGGTTCTGATTCATAAGGAGACCTTCGCAGTACTTTTGGTAATGACTCAAGATCAGATTGTTTCAATAGATATTCAGTCATGGCCCGCATTGGTGTAATAAAATTCCTTTCCGTATATGATGCAGAAAAATCAATAAGAAGCCTCTTCTTAACTGGAATTAAAAAGGATATACTGTAAGTAATTCTTAAGTAATAATGAAATTTAGGATGGTCAGGAAAAGTACCTGGCGGGGCAACTGTCTGAGTGGGAGAACTTGCTGCTTCTTTTGGCTTTTCTATTGTCACCTTTGTTACTTTTTTACTCTCATCAGTCTCAGTCTTAACAACTATCTTATCTTTACTTTTAGTAATGATTTCAGACACTTTAAGTGAATTATTTTCTTTGGCCTGTTCTTGTTCTTGCGATTTCTTTACTTCACTTTTACAATTATTATACGTAGAAACATGTAGGTATCTTATAGTTTTTGTACTGAATCCTATTTTAAAGTTAACTTTCCTACAAATTCGAGATGTGCTTAAATAGAAAGATGTAGTACTCCTTATCTGGAAATATCTACTGCCTACATATCTAGAGAAAACAGCAGTTGCAAATGGGATCATTTTGAACTTTTTGTATGACTTATAACTTGTTAAGTACGAGGAATTACTTTGCATCTATTCGTTACATATCCTTAGGTAAGCACCTCATAACGGAAAATTAATCTTCTCTATGTGTTTTACACCTTACAACCTACTCTTAAATAAAATATTACGATGACCTCTTTATTATTTACTAAATATTCAATCAATTTTTTTTATAAAGCCTAAGTTTTAACCATTTTTTTTTATTGTCCAAATTCCAAAATAAGCCGTAACTAAATTCACGAATGTATACTTCAATATTTATACTTCAAACTAGCTCTACGTTCAAACCCTATTTTATATTGTAGTCTTTGATTAGCTCGAAGCTCGCTAGAAGTGATAGTGGTCTGTAACACAGAAGTAGTGCCACAGAACACTAACAAGAACAACAACTTCATAGGAAAAAATACTTAGACCAACGCTCCAGATAATGCCATCAATGCGTAATATCGTATGCAAACTACAGAATTTTAAAGAAAGAAACAAAACAAAGAGTGTACATGGGAAACAATTTTATTAAACTGCAAATTATAAAAACAGTTTCTATCTCGTTAAAATGTTGATATTACAACACAAAAGCGTCAATATCGCACAGTAAATATGTTTCTTTATTGTTGGTATCAGAACACAAAAGCGTCAATTTTGCACTGAAGTCAAGTCCCTTCATATTTGATAATTATACAGCACAATTAGCTGTTTTGCAGTAGCTTTCTTTTCTGCAAGAACCATTTACATTCATTCAAACACTGAACTTTTGTAATTTAATCGGGCGGTAGAAAAGGAACAGCATAACGATTTTTAGATTTTCAGTTCACAACTTCATCGTTTTATACACAGTTACTATTAAAGTCCCTTGAAAAATATAGTAAAAAAGTTTTTTTTTAAAATTAGTTATGTACTCAGTGTATCTCATATATCTCTTATATCGTATATGATATTCTAATCAATTTAATAGATAACCGTTATTATAATAAAATAATGTCTATACATATTGATGTTATTAACATTAATAACAAGAAAAAATATGCCGCTAAAGTAACAGATATCAATTAGAGTATGTTATTTTTTTTAGATTGTTGTTAATTAATTAATTATTTAAAAAGACATTTAATATTCCTAAATGTCGCGGAAAGTAACAAGTAATCGAAGCAGTTAGAGTTTTAAAATATTCCAAAAATTCGGGACAGTCGTTTTTAATGGAAACTTAAAAGTTTCCAATATATCAGTAACGATTACTACTACAACATTTTTTGCTTCATCTAGGTTAAAATAAGTGCTCGATTCCAGCTTTGAGATTTAACTTCTGCAGTGTCCTTCGACTTGGCAAAACACATAAGTTACTAAGTAAGCAATATGCCTTGTATATATTCATCCTTCGTAGTAGGTAACATATTCATCCTTTTTGCACTTTGCTTTGAAAGTCATCTTATCAATATCACATTTTTTTTAATTTCTTCAAAGTTGATTAAAATTCCTTATATTGCGCCACAGTTACACGAGGACCTGTAAATCATGGACCGTCTGCAATGTTTCTAGATTTTTCCACTACTTAGTGACGTTTTCAGCAGACTGAAATATGATTTCTGGTCAATTCAGGAGATGGTCAAGCACATATTAGAAAATTGTATTTTAATGATACCCTAGTTTTGAGGTGGCTGAAATATTTTTTCAGACAGTTTCAGAACATTTGTAGTCGAGTGGTGCAGTTTTCAGCAGACTCGTTTTCAGGTCTAGTTATAGGCCTTTCATGAAAGAATATTCTAGACCGAATTATCTAGGTGTGGGACAAGTACGGAATGATACGCGAGAGAGAGGGAAGATCGGAACCTTCTAGAATCTAGACTGCACTATGCTAGAACGCCGTACGACGAGGACGGAGCAATGTGCAAAAGAGACAAAGAGTACGAACGTTCTAGAATTGTGCAATCACTTCTCAGTAGCAATAGTGATATAGTACTGTTTGAAGTGCGTGTAAAGTAATTAGTGACAGTATTTTGTATTTATAAATTCCTCATTGATTTGTAGGTGATTAGTACGTGTCGTCATGAAACAATAATTTGTTCTGAAAAGAACAGTTAATTGCGTTACCGTTAGGACAACTTTTTGCCGCGCCTCGATTTTATTGTCTACGCACCCTTCGCATCTTGGTACCACATGTTTACCACTAGTGGCCAGGTAGGATAATTTTTGTATATAAATCTACAGTTTTTAAAAATTAAACACATTCCACATTCCATCTTCACCTCTTCTCAACGAATTATTAGGAAGTTTTATTGTAACCAAATAAGGACCAATCAACATAAACCAAAACTACCCTAAAGTGGTGACCCCGAGAAGAACACCAAGAAAATTGAAGATGACGAACACAGAAAATTCCGGTGCAGAGCGTCAAGTTTCATCACAACCGTCGAGCCAAGAAGTCTCCGGTATTTCACTGTCACTCCGTGTCCCACCTCCAGAACAACAACCAACCATCGACACTCTCATCGGTGAAATAAGAACGTTATTTTTGGAAGTCGCTGAGCTACGAGCACAACCTCGCGACAACTACCGCAACAGTCGTTCTCGCCACCATTCACATTCACAATCACACTCGCGGAACACATCAACAAATCGCAACGAAAACCGACGAGAGTCACAGATGGAAGATCGAAGCCGAAAAAAATCTCCAATGTCGTACTGCTATTACCATCATCGCTACGGTATGGACGCGAAGAAATGCACACCACCATGCAGTTTCAAGCCCATAAATCAGTCGGAAAACTAAAAGTAACGCTGGCCGCGGCGGGAACCGGCGTTACCGAATCATCACACCGCCTTTTCGTTACCGACAGGGTAACGAAACTTACCTTTTTGGTCGACACAGGAGCCAATATCTCCGTGCTACCAAAGGCAAAAGGCTCACGCGAAAAACCACTGCCATTTCAACTCTACGCCGCCAACAACACGGTCATTCCAACATACGGAGAGAAGTCACTCCAACTTGATCTTAACCTCCGAAGACCATATACATGGAAATTCGTCGTAGCAGATGTGTCTAAGGCAATCCTGGGAGCAGATTTCTTGCAGCACCACCACCTCATTGTCGATGTCAAAAACCGAAGATTGATCGACGGGAAAACAAAGCTGGTAACAAACGCTCAACTCAGTACTGCAGACATACCTACAGTTCGTAGTATAGACATTGAGCAAAATTACCACAGCATACTAGCAGATTTCCCAGGCACAACCAGAATCACTTCAATGAAGCTTAGTCCCAAACATTCCGTTGAACACTTCATTGAAACAAATGGACCGCCCCTTCACTGCAAGCCACGCCCCATTGCACCGCATCGTTACGAAATGGTCAGGAAGGAATTCCAAAACATGATCGATCAAGGGTTATGCAGACCAAGCAAAAGCCCTTGGGCATCACCTCTTCACGTTGTGCCAAAGAAGAATGGAGACCTACGCGTGTGTGGCGATTACCGAAGACTCAACGCCATAACCAAGCCCGATCGGTATCCCATACCACGCATACGTGACTTCACATACCAACTCGCAGGGAAGAAAATTTTCTCCACACTTGACCTCAATCGCGCGTACCAACAACTGCCAGTCAGCGAGCAAGATGTGGAGAAAACCGCCATCATCACACCTTTTGGTCTTTTCGAGTTTCCGCGCATGTGTCCTGGTCTAAAGAACGCCGGACAGACTTTCCAACGCTTTATTCACGAAGTACTGCGCGAACTCGACTTCGTATTCCCTTTCGTTGATGATCTACTCATAGCATCAATCGACGAGGAAGAGCACCGAAAACATCTACGGATCGTATTACAGCGACTAGAAGAATACGGCATCACCATCAACCCATCAAAATGTGTTTTCGGCCAGCCAACTGTGAAATTCCTCGGTCACCAAGTCACAGCGGAAGGAATACAGCCACCCCAAGAGAAGGTACAAGCTATTACAGACTTTCCAAAACCACAAACCGTAGAAGAACTACGACGTTTTCTCGGTATGATAAACTTTTACCGTGAAAATATCAAAGATGCGGCCACCATACAAGCGCCGTTAAATACCTACCTGCACAATGTCAAGAAGCGTGACAAAACTAAGATCGACTGGACCACTGAATCAACGCAAGCTTATGAAGCATGTAAAGAGAGCATAAAAAACGCCGCTTTACTTGCTCATCCGTCTCACCAGGCGACACTTGCTATATTCAGCGACGCTAGCGACAGAACAGCTGGTGCCGCACTCAATCAATTTATCAACAACTCATGGCAACCACTCGGCTATTTCTCGAAGAAGTTCACCGACGCACAGACTCGCTACAGTACCTACGATCGAGAGCTACTCGCCATCTACATGGCTGTCAAACATTTCCGCAAAATGTTCGAGGGACGAGAAATAATTATATTTACCGACCACAAGCCGCTAACTTTCGCTTACACAAAAACAAATACAAACAGCGAATCACCGAGACGCACCCGACAGCTACTTTATATCAGCGAATTTACCACTGATATACGACACGTCAGTGGATCTCAAAATGCAGCCGCAGATACATTATCACGTGTCGAAGCAATCACCTGTCCATCGCCGATTGACTACAATCTACTTGCAGAAGCTCAAGAACGCGATAGCGATACCATTAAAGCACTCAGTCTACAGAGCAACTTATGTTTCAAGAAAGTCAACCTGCCCGTCTCAAATATCAAATTACACTGCGAAACTTCAACCTCACAGTTACGTCCGTACCTACCAGAAGAATACCGACGTACCGCATTCAACGCAGTACATAACGTTAGCCACCCTGGAATCAAGACTACGAGAAAATTAATTACGCAACGTTACTTTTGGCCCTCAATGAACGCAGACGTCGGCAAGTGGGCAAAAGTATGCCTACAGTGTCAGCGCGCCAAAATACAACGCCACACATCAAGTCAATTATCAATTTTTTCACCAACCGAACGATTCGAACACGTTCACATCGATATCGTTGGTCCGCTACCTACCGCGGCCAGCGGTCATCGATACCTCGTGACAATGATCGACAGAGCAACAAGATGGCCCGAAGCATACCCATTATGCGAAATATCAGCTGAAGACGTCGCCAATGCGGTATACGAAGGTTGGATTTCCCGTTTCGGTTGTCCTGTAACAATAACAACGGACCAAGGACGCCAATTTGAAAGCAGAGTATTTGCATCTCTTTCTCGCTTACTAGGAATCGAAAAAACGCGTACAACTTCATACCACGCACAGTGTAACGGTATCATCGAACGATGGCACCGTGTCCTTAAAGCCGCATTAAAAGCAAGACTACAGATCGCAAGAAGCTGGATCAACGAGCTACCAACCGTCCTACTCGGATTACGCGCCGCTATGCGAAGTGACACCGGCGTAAGCGCCGCTCAGCTTACCTACGGTTGCAACATACGCTTACCCGGTGATTTCTTATCAACGACCCGCAATGACGTCATCATGGACTCTGGCTACATCGATCAGCTGCGCGACGCAATACGTAACTTGCAACCAATGCCGAGTCAACCACACAGCAACACAAAACCCATATTCGTTCACCGCGACCTGCAATCATGTGAATACGTATTTGTACGCATAGACGCCGTAAAGAAGCCACTACAAGCACCTTACGACGGACCCTATCGCGTGCTGAAACGAGACAGTAAGATATTCACGCTGCAGTTACCTAACCGTGAAATGAATATCTCTATCGACAGACTCAAACCTGCCTACACTATCACCGAGCAAGTGCCTACTGATACAACAACGAGTACCTGCAACAAGCAAAACACATCAAGTGCGAGCGAACTACATGAACCATCAAATAGCTTGAAACATCAAAATGACAACAACCTGAAACAACAAGACACTGGGAACACCTCAATACCTACAAGAACAACTCGCCGAGGCCGCGTTATACGCCTGCCGGTACGCTTCGCTAGAGGGGGAATCCTGTAGGTGATTAGTACGTGTCGTCATGAAACAATAATTTGTTCTGAAAAGAACAGTTAATTGCGTTACCGTTAGGACAACTTTTTGCCGCGCCTCGATTTTATTGTCTACGCACCCTTCGCATCTTGGTACCACATGTTTACCACTAGTGGCCAGGTAGGATAATTTTTGTATATAAATCTACAGTTTTTAAAAATTAAACACATTCCACATTCCATCTTCACCTCTTCTCAACGAATTATTAGGAAGTTTTATTGTAACCAAATAAGGACCAATCAACATAAACCAAAACTACCCTAAAGATTTATCATTAAATAAATAGATAAACCCTTGAAAAGATCTACGATACTAACCGATCCCCTAGCTCGTAACATTATTCTAAAAGTAAGTTAAGTTGATCTTTCTAGTTTATGACCTAGAGGCTCGGATCTGTATCTGTGTAATATAGTGATCTGCATTATAAATATATAAATACTTTTTGAACTACCTGTCTTTTCTATTCTGCCCCCTACATTGAGTAAGGTCATATTCATTTTTATCTCCTCTCCTTACTTAGGTAATCATTGTTATTGTCACTTAAAATATCAACATGTTTTTAGTACATAACAAAGTTATTTTTACTATAAGTATCTTTCCATCAGCACTGGCGCTGGTACCAGCACAGCACTAACAGGTGATGTCAATAGTAAAAGTGTTATGGATACCTAGCACATCATCTGAAACAGATTCATGATTCATTAAATAAATTATTAATATTTAATTATTCAAGATTTTTTTTAAATTTGGACTACTTGAAGTATAAAAAATGACAACATAAGGTTTCAGATTGTTGGCAATTCTGTATTTTTATTCTATGAGTGTTATAAGTCGTGTTTTGTTGGGTATTTACTATTTTATTCTATGGTTTGTAGCGTCATTCAACAAACAATAAAATTGAAGTCGAGGAAAAAGAACACCGAAAGCACTTTTTCATATTCTAACCTGTTGCAATCGTTAAATATTTATATTTAAAAGTGTTGTTCTGTAAACTACGCAATATATAGTGTATTTATCTCATCATAAGTTTTAAAATGCCTGCGAGTAGTGTTAACTTTTACCACATGCAAGATGCCAAAAATAATTTTGACGCCATCCGGCCTGCACCCATTTGCAGTGAAGCTAATTATTTTATGGGTCAATGTCGCAACCTTCACATATCAACGAACTGCTATTATGGGTATCACAATTCTAGTAACAGATCTGAAATTATCCAAGATACGGAAATGATAGAAATGACCATTGATAATCCATTGAAGAATCCGCCAGTCATTGAAAACAACACAAGGAAGAGGTGTGCTGAAGAAAACGAACATTCGCGCAGTAAACGACAACGGCAGGGTAAGCATTTTAATTCATTCTTGATCTTGAAGCCTCATTGAAATCACAATTTTAATTTGCTTGGCCTATAAAAAATACACTTTCAATGAGGCTTCAATATATATAATTTTTGAATTTTTCAGAGAATGGCTTTAAAAGTTGGGAGATCATAAATGAAGTCTAATACATATAGTTGATTTTCAGGTTAACTCTTGTTTTGTTGCTTTCTCTTATTGTTAATTTTATGTATAGTAGTTAGCATAGTAATAAGTTAATAAAAGTTGAGATTGTTAAGAGCTTTGGGTTCCTAATAATATTACTAATATTTGTGTGATGTGTGCAAGTATTGCTTACATTATTTAATTTTAGTCATATAGAAATGGTAAACTTGTTTATACTAACACTTTTAGTGCCATACATATTTTACCAATATATGGTAAAATGCTATTTCAAAAGTGCATTTTATAGATAATTTATATGAACAAGAGAAATATTCACCATTTCCATACATTACACATTACATAATTTTTTCAACATTCTCTTCAGAAGATGATTATAAAATCTAAAGAGAGCAGTGCGCCGGCTCTACTTGGCACTAAAAGGGTTAATAATAAAATCTATGTTTACAATTATTACCCTGATTTTATGACTTTATATCTTATCTCATAAAATTGTTATGGTTTTCTGCCAGAACAAATGTAATAATATATTGTGGAAAGTCAAAGCTTGTCAATGTGTGTATAAAAAAAATTTACTTGCATTGAAAACTATAATTGGATTGTAATTTTTGTATAAAATATTATCGACATTCAACATAAAAATTGTCCTATCCAAAACAATATAGTATGTAAAAAAATGTTAATAGTTTTATGATTATATAATTATGCATTATTATTATTTTTTTAAAACAATTATTTAAAATTTTGTAATGATAAGCCATGTTTTCAAAATAACAAGTACATAGATGGTTTTATCATGCCATTAGACTCTATATTCCATAATGTTCATTAATTATAAATTTTAAGTGAAATTAAATGAAGGTTTTGTTTGATGTTAGAAATTTAAAAAATAAATAAAAATTATGTTGTAGAATTAAGTAATAAATTCTCAAGAAAAAGCAACAAAAGTTGAGTGGACTTCCTATGAAAAATTAAAGGGCACACTGTGACAGAATTTGATTTATTTCAGAGGTTATGGTGCCACCGACTTCCAACTACAACCCATGTTTACTGCGTCCAACCCACAACAATCCAGATATTTCTCGTTGTCTCATGGTCCATATGTTATAGCTTGTAAAACAAAGAAATACTGTACAAATTTTAAAACGTAATGTTATTAAGTTAACAGATTTTAAGTAATGTTAATTTTATCTACAGAAGTACAAACAATGAAAAAACATGGACCTGAGATTAACGAGATTTTGAAATTGGATTCTACATCAGAGGAATTAATGGCAACCTTATATTGGCATATTCACGGCGGGAACTTTTATCAGTGTGTGTGACAAAATTTCAGACTGACAGTGTTAATTGACTATGATAAAAGACTATAAGTACTAAGCTAGAAAGTTTTTCTTTCAAGTATTATAATTTCAAAGGTTTTTTCTAAATAAAGGTAAACTAGGAAAAGGGAGGTTTTTTATTTAAAAACAATCAGATTACTTTTTGATATTTTATTTGTGCTAAATAAATATTACATAAATTATGTTGAGACAAGCATTGCAAAATAATAGTATATTGAATAACATATGAACCGTCAAAAACTTCGGAGTTTAATCTGAAAGAAAAATATGAAAATGAGTATATTTATGTTTTTTCTGTTGCAGGTGCAGTGTTAGAAGAACTAATTTAAAATTTGTTACAGGGATCGCTCAGACTAAAATGCTAACTAATTGTAGCTGTTTGAGTGTTTTGTTAATCAATATGATTTATTAATATCACCTTTCTGTTTTTCAGATTTGTCTTCCATATGCAGCCTTGTTGGCACACGGTCAAGTCCGAGCCATTCTGCTTCAGCCTTTAATGCAAATATTATTCAAATTTATACACTATTTTTGATATTTAAACTTTTTTAAAGTTATCAATAAATTTATTGATGAAACATTGTATCTGTGATAATATGTACCTGATTTATTATAAGAAATGTATGATTGTAATAAATGATATTTTTGAATATTTTGTTTTTATATCTTCAGTGCAATGACTAAAATATACTCAAGAAAAACCCCATAGTGGTTTATGCACACAATTAAGTAAAATGTGTTTGAATTCTTCACAAAGAAAATCTCACCACTTGATTGAAGCTTTGGGTTTTAAAAAAAAAAAAATTAATCCTTTTTCAAGGCTGTTCAAGTATTACAGGCATAGTTTTTTACATTATGATAGATAAATTAGACAGTGGTCCAATTTAGTGTTAATAACAAAATAAATACAGTAAATTAAAAAAAAAGCACTATCCTTTGAGATGTCAAAACTAGAGAAGAAATAGATAAGATAATTAAAAATGCGAAAAGAGTTTTCATATTTATTTTGATTAAAATACAAGTAGAAAACTGCAAAAGGTGCAATATGATAAGCGTTAAATAGGAAAAATACCATGAGCTGATTCAATATTACTCAGTACTTTCGTTAATAAATATGAACATGTATCAGTCATGATTGAAGGCTCATTGTAACCTCAGTTATTGCTATAGCGAGCAGCACAATTCATTAGTGGAAGGCATCTACAATAAAATACTTGTTGTATTACCTCTGTAGGCGTGACTTCCTCCGTGTCGACGACATCCGGCAGAGCCTCCGCATTACCGCCATCTCCATCCTGTCTATTTCCGGCGTTCTCGCTCACATCGGAGCGACACGTCTGGTCGGCTTCAGCCAAATCACCGTTAAGCATTTCCGAACACGTTATAAGATCGGATTTCCCTTCTTGACTATTGTTCGTGTCTGTGGAATCCATGTCCATATGAACGTGTCCAGGCCAAATGTAAGGACAGCCGTTCATCTGATGCATCTGTGTGTCGCTTGAACCAAATAGACTCAAGGATCCCGCAACATCTTGCAAATTCGGCTCCGATATTTCACTGTGGTGATTGTCATCTTCGACGGTTATCATGGCTGGCAAGTTCTCTATTATGTCGCTGGAGACGTCGCAAACCCTCATCCCTTCATATTTTAAGAGTGATTCGAGAAGCTTCTTAGCATGTCTGTTGTCATTTGCATTATTGATCACAATATTCGCAAATGTCTCCAAGAGCTCCGGAGTGAAGATGTCTTCACTCTTTACGACAAGGAACCGTAAGATTCTGTTGTCGATCTGCGGTAAACCGTTCTGCACGTCACAATAATTATCATGTTCCGTCGATGTCGTGGTGACAGCTTCCATCGAGTATTCCTCTTGATTGGAATCGGTTTGGTTCTCAATAGCCGCGTTGTATTGAGATATTTGTCGGATTGCCTGAAGAACCCTTTGCCTGAGACGGTCGGAGCTGATATGCGTCAGCTCCTTGAATAATTGTATTAGGAAATCTGGATGAGATTCGTTGACACCGATGAGGTTGGTGACCTCCGAGTAAATGCTTTCCCGGAGTATATCGAAGAGTCTCGAGGTGGCTATTTCTTGGCTGGTTGTATTGGCTTCGGAGGTGCTGGCGATATTAATGTTGCTCGTTTGGGAGAAATCCAGCACGTTATAGTTTCGCCTGTTGGCAGAATTTTTGGAGGGTAATTTCGCGCTGGACTTTTTCTTATTGAGATTCGAATGGGACTGAATTATTTCCGGGATGGGGTTCGTAATATTGAGGTTTCTGTTGGCGGCTTCTTGTCTGTTGATATTTGCAGCGGAGTCGTTCTGATTGCGCGGAACGGGTGCGTCATCGTTCTGGTTGAGGTTTAGAACGTCTGGGGCGGATGAGAAAGACAGAGATCGTTCGTACGCCACGTTCGCTTGGGAATTTCGCATTTGCTCTTCAGCTCTAGGGTCGTTCGTGTTTCGTTTGGGCGTGGCACACGGCGAGGCCTGGGCGGAACCTCTTCGCAATGAGTTATGCGAGCGTTCGAGAGGCGGATTGGTGGAACTTGGACCGTCCGCGTTCGTCTTGCTATTTGTTGAGAGAAGATTTTGGCGAGAGTAACTGCAATGGAAACACTGCAGTTATTATCGCTATAATATTAAATAACGTATGCATTAAAAAAAAACAATTTACTGGTAAAATTCAGAGCCGAAATTGAAACCATGACTCCTGTATATCAACATCTATAACGACATACTAGCCGAGTTAAACTTAACCCTAAGACCTTGACTCTAAATCTTAATATAACTAAAAACGTCATAAATTATCAATTTGATTATTGCAATCAGGGGTTTTGGAATTATTCTCTTTGCGACAAGCGTGACCCACTAAAAACCTCGTATGGGACACGGTTCACGCTTTGTCACGTGACCAATTCCATACAAATTCCTTTAGAGCGGCACAACATTCGAAAAGGGATCTCTCAAGCTCTGGTAAAAAATAATGTAATAGGATGTTATTAGGACGACGCCTTTTTGCCGATACGATACCGATGTCGGTAATTTTATAGAAATATCGCCGATACCGAATTACCGCTTATAGAATTAAAATTTAACTAAGGTAAGCTATACCAAGTTTGGTAAAAGATTCTAATTTTAATAAAAACATAAATGGTCACACACTTTCAATAAGATTAGCGGTTTAGTTATTAAGAATTAAGAGTAAAATATTAAATTGAATTAAAATAAATAACTAGAATCAACATTGATAAGATTTTTGTAGTTCTGTATTTTATTTAGTTATAAATCGAAAAGATAATACGCGCGATTACAGTTAAAAGCCAACTCAAATGTCAAGTGAAATAGAATATGCGGGGACAAAGCGGATGAGAGAGACAACAAACTGAATAAACCGCGGGGATTCCCGGGGCTTTGATAGTCAGTGCCTTGTTTGTAACTAACTAGATTAAACAACATGCGCGCCTTTACATTGTTTTTTTTAACGCGAAATTTTAAAAGTATCGTTGTTTCGGCAATTAAAATATCCCCTATGCCTATATATTGACAACCCAAAAATATCTAAAGTATGTTAAAGTTGAATAAATAAGACTTATAAAACATAGCGTTAGAAAACATAACTTAAGACACACAATACTATATCGATTTCTAACATAAATTCTTGTAAATAAATTCAGACAAGGGCGTCTCGTAAAGAATTAAACAAAAATTTAAAAAAAGGTATGTTATAAAAACGAAAAACCATGCAATAAGGTCCAAAATCACACAATCCTTACCCTAATAAATAATATAAACTACTTAAACTAATGTTCTATGGTTTTAACATCTGAAATAGAAATAATAAATTATAGATATAAATAAAAGATACAAAAAAAGATGTAAAAAAAATAATAATTTACCTTCTAAAATTATCCCAATAGTTATTGGCTCGATTTCCGGGCGGAACTTGGTTGTTCAGCGTGTGCGACGCTGTTTCAGCGCGCCAACGCTCTTCTAACTGGAATAAAAAAAAATTTAAAAAAAAAAATGGTTCATTTAAAAAAGTTTTTGCTTAATTATAGTTGATTTGCGAACTGGCAATGTAGATTTCGAAACATACATTTTTATTGACGTTCCTAATTAAATAAAAAAAGAAAAAAAAAATGTGATGAAGTGCAAGAGTGCGAATTCATATTAATAAAATAATAATAATTATTAAATATCCTTGTTTTATTTATTTAACAGTTTCTAAAAAATCCCTGTTTTTTTTAATATAGTCTAAACATTATATATACTTATATATAATACGACGAAGTAAAAATAATTTTTCCATTGCAGTATGTGGGCAATGGGTGTATGTGTATATGTATGGATGTGTGTGTGGCTTATTTTCTTGAAAAATACGCGTTTGGAGACAATATAGTAGACAATTAGTATATATTATTATGAAATTATAATACTCACGTGATTGATCTGCTGCCTCATATGATGTATATCCCGCTGCTGCATGAGTATTTGTTGCCAACACCAAGCGCCCCAAGTACTGCACGAGCAGCCGCAAGCGCAGCCACACATTACACCTACAAACCAATAAAGTGTAAAGTACTTAGGACTTCATTCACGAAAATATATTTTTTTAAATATTAAAATACAATTCTTTTCTTTGCTCTGATCTATTGTCTATGATAAAAATCATCGTACTCATGTGTGAGATACTCTGTTGAGTAATTAGAAAAACAACTAGTGTGTACATATGAACACGTGTTACAAGTTATACTTC
This sequence comes from Pieris brassicae, assembly GCF_905147105.1. NCBI lineage: Eukaryota > Metazoa > Arthropoda > Insecta > Lepidoptera > Pieridae > Pieris > Pieris brassicae. The sequence continues at coordinate 2,913,941 of NC_059674.1, read as the reverse complement.
TATGGCGTAACAAGATAAAAATCTTTTTTTTTTATCTTTCGCCTTATTCTACGTTTGCAGAAAAAACTACACTAACAATACAAATAACGCATTTCATATATTGAAAGTTACAACGCATTATCTAGTTAAATAAAGTTTATTTAAATATCACAAAAAAATAATCTACATAATTAAAGAAATGACTGCTAACTTCAGTCTGTCAGGTGTTTTGGTGTGCGCGCGCGCATCGTAAAAACGTACTCTCATAATTTATCCCTAACGCGCCAAAAGAAAAAATATTGATAACCCTATTTCTTTATGCGAGATAAACGTTTTAACACGATTTTTTTGATATTGATTTATTTGTAGAACGGGTAACGAAAATCCCTTGACAATGATATAATCTAAATTGCATAGGTATAAATGTTATTATTTTATTTAAGGAACACGTTAAAAATATTCATATCCGACGAACATGAAAGTCAATGAAGCGAGAGAGGTATGTATTAGTAGCAAGTGGAAACCTATGGCCTACCAATTCGGGAAAAGGCGTGATAAATTAAGAAATATATATTTACTATAGAATTTTCGTGGTTAAATTTCACTGATTTAACCTCATATAACAGTTTTTTTTCTTCGATTTACGTATTGATTTACTTTCAAACTAACTACTTCAGTAAAACCTCCATATTATTTACTTAATAGGAAAATTCGGTTCAAAGATGGTTTAAAAAAATACAAATTAATGATTATAGATATTTATAATTATATTCTATAACATCTATAACATCACGAAGCCGTACAAAAACTATTTTTACTATAAAAAGCGCAAAAAAACGTATTTTTAGGTAAAAATTTTTTTACTATAAAAAGCGCAAAAAACGTATTTTTAGTTAAAAAAATTCTTACTATAAAAAGCGCAAAAAAACGTATTTTTAGGTAAAACATTTTTTACTATAAAAAGCGCAAAAAACGTATTTTTAGGTAAAACTTTTTTTACTATAAAAAGCACGAAAAAACGTATTTTTAGATAAAAAAAATTTTACTAAAAAAAGCGCAAAAAACGTATTTTTAGATAAAATTTCATTCGTAGCGCTATCTCTATCCAATACTATGAAAGCGAGAAAGACAGCTGCTCCACAGATTCGTAACAGTTACGAAAAAAGTGTTACACGTTTAAAATATCCGAGCTATATTCTTTCTCTAGCTGGCGTTGTCTCAAAAAAATCTCTAGAACGAATACAGATAAAAAAATTCACTAAAAAGCTGAAATGCAATAATTTTCGGTGGCAAACTCACCACCAAAAGGCATCATATTAAAAGGCATGGATGGCGGGTATGCCATCTGTGGCGTTCCCAGGAGGCGCTCCATGGTTTGCGAGTGACTGTTCTGAGTGAATTGATTGGCTCGCATGTCCTGCAATAAAAAAATAATATTTATTTATACTTTGCACCATATACATAATTATATAAACAAAAAGTAAGTAGGTTACGTAAGTTATTAGGCAAAAGGCGGCCTTGAATAGAGACAGTAAGAAGCGTTATTATTGTGTCCAAAATTAAAACCAACAAACAATTTTTCAAGAAATTCATCTGGAGACATTATCGATGGATTCTCAAAACTGGGACAATTGGAAATTAAATTTTTCGCATAGTAAAGGAAAATATTAAAAAAAAAATAGCCAGCTCGTTATCCTGTAAACGCTTTAATAAAAAGATTCTCGAATCCACTAGGAAGGCACGTAAAAAATTTCATCCAATTCGTTCGAGCCGTTAAGGAGGCGGTTTTTAAATGTAAACTGAAAACAAAGAGGGGGGGGAAAAACTAACAAAAGGCTTATGTGACGTTAAGTGATACCGTCGCATATGGACACTCTCAATGCCAGTGAGGTCACGTTGCCGGCCTTTTAAAATACACCCACAGAAGATTTAAATGTTACATACCTGATTAGATTTAGAATTCCAACATGGCGGCGGCATATGAGGATACGGCATGTTCGTAGCGTTATCAACTGAAACAAAGTAGTAGACATTTCTTCTATTAAGCATATGTATATGTCGCAGTAAAGTAGTTAAATCAGAGAGGTAATTGAATCTCTAGACAGTTAATTAAAAATCGATATTCAATCATTTCGTCCGTCAAATTCCGTCAGACAAGTGAGTGAACGAAACGTTTATCGAGTTTCCTAAACGTTGCTAGGCAACAAGACTAACCTAACCTAACCTAACCATTTACACTAAAGCAAAACACGGAATTTCCAAGCTCTCAGTTCTTCACGACCACACCGAAATAACATTAACAAATGAAATAATCATGGCGGAATTTTGTTTTACATTGTTAATCAAAACGCTGGCTTTCGGTCAGACAGATAGTTCAAAGGTTTTCGACGCTGCTTTATTTAAATCAAAATGCTAGCGACCCCATTGAATATCGACAATTAACCAGATCCAAGCCCTTTCCCCACAATCGAGTATCCCGCAACATTGCAGCACAGCCCTAGGAGACTTTTTGTATCGAAGAAGTCACGTAGGGCTGTGCCAGCCGCGAATATAAATAGTCAATATATAAAAAGCAATATTTATTCCCAAGTAAATGAGCGATAATGTACAGGATAAAATATACAGTAAAACCCGCTTAAGACGATTTCTCAGGGACCCTACCAAAAACGGGATATGGAAAATAGTACGTACTACATATTATGTTCTAATTTTGGTATTTATAGGTATAAAATTATACATTTATAAATTACATTAAATACGTAGTGTAATTATAATGACAGTATTTAAAATAATCACTTATTTTGGTTGGACAGAAATATTTAGATGCATTAGCAAGCAGCTGCAGCCTGGGGGTTTGACAAAACCGGAGTTGACTCATCTTCGTCTTCATCATTATCACTTAGGGCCTCGTTTTGTGTGTTACGATAGAAAAACGTCTTACCGTGTTGTGAAACTGGCGGCGTCATGTCATTCGGCTCCGGACGGGTTTCGTGTCGGGAATTGTTCACGCAATTGTTTTGAGGCAACTGTGAATATAAAAAAAATATTAGGAACATACAGTCAAAATCTCTTATAACGACATCGAAGGGACTACACATATATGGTCGTAAAAACCGATAGTCGTAACATATGACATTGTTATTGAGTACCCAACATGTACATAGAATTCAGCCTTTGATAATGGTCAATATGTCAATGTCAATGTCAATAACCGGCATGTTGTTCTAAACGCTAACGTAAACGCTTTTGACAGTTATACTTTTACGAAATGTACCACCAATGGATTCAGCTACGGATATAGAGATATAAATTACATTATAAAACGTAAGATTTGCTATTGGAAGACAAGACACTGCAAAAACGAAAAAGCCATTTCACACACGGACTCTTAAATATATGTAATATTAATATTAAACAAAAGTACATAGTTTTCATTATGTCTGACCAACTTGACTTGGGGAATCAGTTGCAAACATTTACCTTGTCAAATTTTGAAGTAAAACTTTTTTATCGGCGTTGAAAAAAAAATTACCGTCACGTTTTTTGGTTACGCGTCACATTTTTCCGTTACGCGTCATCTTTTTCTTGTCCCTACCACGGTTGATTCGAAGAGATTCGAAGCCATTAATAACAAAAACATATAATAACGATAACAATGATAGTAATAATTCTATCACTGTAATAATCTTAGTAGTATAAGGCAAATGAAATAATTGTATTATTTCTGTTCATGTCTATGCTAATAAAAGCCTTTTGTTAAACTTTAACTAATTTAACTTTATTTAACCAATTTCTGTAAAGTTGCATATAGTAGATCATTTTTCGAAAAATCGAACACACGCACACATTTTTTGTAGAATAACTTTTACTTTGTTAATTTCAATTTATGCATGAATCTCTTTTTGGAGTGCCAATTGCCAAACTTAATGGCTTTAACAATCTCCTTATGTAGGCCCAATGTGGGACATAAGTCTTATGAAAAGCTAAGAAAATTATAATTAAGGATACAATGATAATAAAAATTGGTAAACGAAATATATATAAAAGCTGGCAACACACGCGAGCCTTGTGGATAGGGAAATGCTAATGGGTGTTGGTTATTAGCCAAGATCTGGGTATTTGTCCCTCGTCCTATAATTATCTTTTACATAGATTCTACTCTAACATGTTAAACTAAAGTGTGCATCTGTCTATTTTCATAGCTTAAAAAATGAGAGAGAGAGAGAGAGAGAAAGAGCTAGAAAAAGATATAAAGAAATAAAGAGAAAAGAGATAAAGAAATAGAGAGAAAAGAGACAGAGAGAAGTGAGAAAAATATATTATTAGGTAAAATTATGGCAACCCCATCATGAAAACTATGTATAACGAAACGACATACGTGCTCATTGCCTTCAATACGATCTTGTGTTCGTCGACGTTGTCGGTTCCGTTGATTAGACTTGCCTCTTGACGCGCTGGAATTTTATAAATTGGAAACACCTTTTATTATATAAATTAAAAAATTAATGGCAGATTATTTATTCTTGAATTGGAACTTGAGCTATAAACATTGCTAATTTTATTCGAAAATAGCTTTGGACAAAATGGCGTCTCATTAGTCCCCATAACGTACGATGCTTGTAAACACATAAACATTTTGGCATAATTGGTTTTGTTTTATCATTTTTTTAAAATTATATTACAATCAAAATAGTTATTCGATAAAATTAAACACCTAGACAGTGTTTGCGTTTGATAGGAAGACATTATTATTTACAAGCATGCCACGTCATCATCGACCTTATGTGACCGTCTTGTGTCACGTGACTGATGTATGAAAATCATTATTGGAGAGGAAAAAAAATGATTGAATACATAGTAAAACCTAACTAGACTGCGTTGTATGATGGCGTGAAAGTTAGGGTGTGTCCATGGGGTGTGCTCATGATGCTGGGAAAGTTAGGGTACGTGAGGGTGTGTCCATGGGGTGTGCTCATGATGCTGGGAAAGTTAGGGTACGTGATGGTGTGTCCAAGGGGTGTGCTTATGATGCTGGGAAAGTTAGGGTACGTGAGGGTGTGTCCATGGGGTGTGCTCATGATGCCGGGAAAGTTAGGGTACGTGAGGGTGTGCTCATGATGCCGGGAAAGTTAGGGTACGTGAGGGTGTGCTCATGATGCCGGGAAAGTTAGGGTACGTGAGGGTGTGTCCATGGGGTGTGCCGGTTACTTTAGCATATACGGCGATGGCTGATTATGACTTTTTTGCTATGAACGAAATATCTGCGTACAAATCATTATAAATTTCACAGAGCAGTATAGACATAGACATGACATTTATTACGAACAAAACACACACACAGAAACACATAAAATAACAATAATAAAAAAAACTAATAATAAAGAAAAAAAGAATAATAAGAGATAACATTTTTTTTAAAGAAAAACGTTTAATTGTGTAATGCGTGTGTGCTGTGGTTGTAATTGGCCCTGGCTCAGCATTATGCTGTGGAGCAGAGTTGTTCCACAGCGCTGGTCATTCTGCCAGAGACCACAGCAGCTAGTTTGCGCTTCAGTCGTAAAAAACAAATAAGAATCTAATACTCAGTAGAAACAAATAATTATAGTAAAAGTTAGGAATGTAAGCAATGAATAAAAAAAATCAGAATAATTGTTAAGAAGTAGATAAATAAATATTTTTGGGCGGATTAAAAACTTTATTACGTGAGATTTTTGTTGAGTGATGTTTTTTATAATTGCGACGAAAATATAATTTTAATTGAAGATTTTTCACCGGTATAAAGAGTATCCCGGCGTTACATGGGGGGGATACGAGGGACTAATGAATACTTTATTTTATACAGTGGAATATATTTATCGGTAAATTAAATTTAAAGTGTCTTTAATTAATAAAAATGTACCTGTCAGTATCGCTACAGTATGCACTGGCGAGTTGGGACGGGGCTGTGTTCGAACGGCTGCCGAGCGCGCTATCGCCGCCACCCTGTAATTAATTTTTAATAAGTAAAATTAATATCGTATATATACAAATATGTACGCTCTAACAAAATGCATCGTAAAATTTTACAATTTCACCAAATAAATTCATACATGTCTGGACGACCATAAACACAAGTGACAATTTTAAAGAAAACACTTTTTTACCGGATTGAGGCTATGTATTTGTTATAAACTTATAATTATTTTACATAATTTTAAATTTTTCCCGACGCTTCGCGTGCTTTATAGCGTGGTCACGGTGACTGAAGATGACTCACGGTGTCACATTTCTGCAAAAACTCGTCATCTTTTAGTCGATTTTCCAACTCCGGGAAAATAAATACAGATAACACAACGTTCTCTACAGCTGTGATACTTTTGACATTCAACACCTTTTGTCTTCCGTCACCGTGACCACGCACGGTGAAAAGCACGCGAAACGTCGGGAAAAATTTAAAATTATGTAAAATAATTATAAGTTTATAACAATACATAGCCTCAATCCGGTAAAAAAGTGTTTTCTTTAAATGCGTAAAAGCTATGTTAACAAACTATGCACAAGTGACAAACTCGTCTGTCAAATACGTCAAACTTCATCCAAGAATGGATTGACAGCGCTTGACACTTAAATGCGATTGACGTTCTAGTTTAAGACTTAAAGATAACGCGCGGACGGAGTTTGAATCAAAAATACTTTCAATTAATATGAAATTTCGATCTTGGAGTAATAGTTTTTAGATATTTCAGTTATAGCCACGAATTATGTTTTTTTTTAAATGAGGTGAGAATGCTATCGAAGGATATCGAGCTTGACGCGGGGACTGTGGGGCTGGATCTCCCCCCTCAAATCCCTCTACTATTCAGGGGGGGTAGCGAGACCCCTCACACTAAAAACACCTCAGCCCCTCACACTTGGTTTTTACCACACTCATTCTATTTTAAGTCTCTTTACCGATAATGACAACATACGTGTCCAGCAACGTATCCACTTAAATGTGTGACCATGGGCTGCGATGCCTGACCTTTTTCGGTGTCCATGGGCTTCTTACTCCTTATTAAATGCAAAGGTTAACTTACTCTAAAATTTTCAGTTTCTCTAGAATTCTGCGAATCAATCTGAATGTGTTCCGAAGATTCGGCTTCTTCAGGCTCACTGTAACACATACATATATATGTTAAAGATATAGAAAAAAAACTACATGAGGTGTTATTGCGGTAATCTGTGTGAATTTATTAACATATTATTATATATACACTAGCTGCCCCCGCGAACTTCGTGATTTCTTAATGTTATTTTTCTTAGGCAAAATTTTTAGAACATACCAACATGGAACATTTTGCTATGCTACTCAAATTCATGACTGTTCAGTTTTCCGAAATGAAAACTTTTTCGGGTTTTCTCTGAATATTTCTCTATATAAACCTCAGAGTTCTAGTCATAATTTTCTATTTGACAAATAAAATATAGGGGTTGATAGTAGAGGGGTGAAAATTAAGGGTTGTATGTATTACTAATTTTAAAATCACACAGAGCGCTACCATTTGATAGTAGGCTGTTCTTAAGAAGAAATAGGGATGTTGTCGTCGGTCAGACCGTAAGGACTGAGTTCGCCAGACGAAGACTTTATTCATATACTCAATGACTCACTCACTTATGCACTCAAGCGTGTTGATAACAGTTAAAAATCAATAACAAAAATAAAATAAAAGATGTAACTAAATTATATATTAATTAAATATTTTAAGGAATGTATACTTTCTTGTCTACTTAAGTTATTAGTTATTTTTTACTTAAAAGGGTTCCCAAATCGTACACATCGTTATGCAATTGTACTTAAAATGAATAAACACATATTTTATTTTTATTTATTTTTTGTATGTTGTATAATAAAAATAAATTTATCCAAAAAATATGAATTTGTTTTTGGGGTGGACACTATCACTTAAGGGTTTATAGATAGAGATGTAGATAGTAGCCGATTCTCAGACTTGCCAAATATGGATAAAAATTTCATAAGAATCGGTCGAGCCCTTTCGAAGGAGTATGGGAAGGAACATTGTGACACGAGAATTTTATATATATATATATTATTTTTAATCGACTCTCGATAATTTGACACTCATAAATTTGTATCTCTTAATAATTGTTTTTTTTTTGATCCTTTGAAAAATGCCACGTAAACTGAATAAAATCAATGTTAAATCGATGAAGTTGAAGTCCAGGCTTCCCTACTCACTATAAATCCTAGAGTTTATCATGTCAGTTGTTGTTTAAAATTCTTTGGACAATGACAGGCTGAAGTCACTCAATCAAAATACTTGACGAAATAAAGAGAGAGTTTTAAAGATAGTTAAACTAAATAATTATTCTCTTTTTTTCTTTTTTTATCTCTTCTCTTGAGACATGGAAGATCTAGCCAAATTTAAGACCAGTCTAATCTTACATTGTCTAACCTAATTTACTAAAAAGAATATTTAACATAATAAACTACTTACAATTTCTATTGAGGGCAGACACTCAGTTCTGTAACCTTTTTCACTAACCACTGTTTAGCACTTACTAATGTGCTAAACACACACAACACACAAATAACGCATTATATTGAAGTATTTCCAAATCCAGACAACCCCTTGCCTTTTTATAATATATATATATTAGATAAATAAATCTTTTTAGGCGGATTAAAATCTATATTACGTGAGATTTTATGTTGAGTAAATAGATGTTTTTTTTTTAAATAATTAACGAAGAAAATATGATTTTAATTGAAGATTTTTTCAACGGTATAAAGAGTATCCCGGCGTTACATGGGGGAATACGAGGGACTAATGAATTCTTTCTTTTATACAGTTGACCATATATATATGTCGGAGAATGAATATTTTAAAATTCCCGCCACTCTGAAGTTAGTCGTAGAATACGGTGTGGTATGGTAAGATCAACTGTCAACGTTGACAATTGACAATGCCTAGTCTGTGTTATCTACCAAATGTCACTGGCGCGACTGTTTCGTGACAGTAAGTGAATTCTTTAGTCACTTGAGTTTCGAACGTCGCCTGCGCCGGACGTGCGCACTGACTGTGTTATAATGTCGAACGACGGTAGTAACACCAATTTTGCAATTATTAATCGCGTTGAATCTGCGACATATATATAAATATCGTAATATATATCGGTTACATAATTTGTATGGTAATCGTTTAACAATACTAACCTATAGGACTGATTAGCGACAGACACAACACGGGAATCCGCCTTCACTTGCGGCAATTCTGAGGTCGCATTCATTACCTGAAGTTGAAAAAACTAAATCAATCAAAATATATATATATATTTTTATAGCTAATTTAAAGACGTTTTTTGACAACAGTTTCCCGATCATAGGCCTATATTATTATGCAATTCTGAATTAAGGCTGCGATATAAACTAAAATGACAAAATTCTTGCTATCTAACTCTATTTATTACGGACGAACATTCACGTGCACATAAACACACACGCAGCTCTACATGGCTCTTTTCCCGAACCAATACCACTAAGGAGCCTTCAAAGAGCCTAACAACGCCGGCAACGCATTCGCGAGCTCTCTGGCATTAAGCGACACTCTTACTCTGGGCGGCGTATCACTTAACATCGGGTAAGGTTTAGTTTGCCCTCTGGCCTATAAAAAAACTCGCGTAAAGATTTTCGTCTTTATTTACTTTCATTCATGACGAGAGAGTATAAAACGGCCTGATACCATGCCGCCATAGCAGTAGCGGTTTTTTCCCCTGCGAAGGTTTCTGGTAGTTGGACTTTGATGTAGACTATGTTTTAATTAGGACTAAACCTAAGTGAGAAGATGTACCCCTACAAACCTTATCATAACTCAGTTTTAAGTACAGAGCAAAAACCGTCGTCTTTTCAATATTTGTATTTACGCCATCTAGCGTCGATAATAAATGCAACTTTGAAATATATTTCAAACTGGATGAGCTTCAAAATCACCTATTTGTCACATCTTTTCAAAACAGACCAAAGAGAAAGGACCTCATACTACTGTTATGAAAAAGAAAGTTTTTTTTTGGAATCGAATAGTCGTTTTTAATATTTTTCTTTACTTATTAATATTTTCCATTTAAAGATTTCCTGAACCTTCCTGGTCCAACCATTCCCAAGCGAACCAAACGAACATCAATAAATTTTTATATAAAATAAGATTTCACATTACCTCTTTATTGAGCAAAAGCTCCAATTCCCGTTGCTTCTCGGCAAGCAGAGCCCTCAGTTGCATCTGCCTCCTTTCAGCAGGCCCAGGGCAGGAAACACTGACTTCCTCATTCACTTTCTTCGGCTTTCGGTTTGCTTCGGCAACTAATCATTAAATTGTCAAATATCTAGGTTATTAATGAACAACACGTCTGAATTTGTAAATGTGTATTTTGTCCCTTTTATTTAATAGAGAATTGGATATATAAAGGGCCTTTCGGAGGGCAGGCCTGTCCAGGTGAAGATTATTCAGCCAGCGCTTGTATGAACCCATGTTATACTGTTTAGGGAAGATGGAAGGGACCAAGGGGTTCCACTCAAGGTACGACGAAGCAAAGAGTGCGGCACTTGGGGATATTAACAACGAAGGGAAACTCCAGCGTGTTTCTAGACGAGCGAATGAAAGAAATGACGGAATCAGGTTGTGTAGTTCCATTGAGAATTCTCCTGAGTTTATATACTTACTGAAAGACAGGCAATGAAACAGCAATGAACAAAAAAATTTTTGATAAACGTATTCTATGTAATTTTATGTTTTGTGTATATCATTATGTATTATGTATCAACTAGCTATGGGAATATTGGCAATCAAATAAAATTATTATATTAATAAATAATATATTTAAATTTTAAATTTAAATTTTTCCGACGTCACCGTGACCACGCACGCTGTAAAGCACGTGAAACGTCGGAAAATTTAAAATTATGTAAATAATTATAAGTTTATAATAATACATAGCTTCAATCCGTTTAAAAAGTGTATTTTTAATGTGTAAAAGCCATGTAAACAAAAGACAAAATTATTATACATTATTTTCATACAGGCCACTTTAAAAACAGAACTTGTATGTAATGGAACATATAATAACTTTTGTCTAAATTCGTTTTTAATTCAATCAATTATGGAGCCAAAAATCTAATAGAATTACAGCACATTAAAGAAAACACTTTTTCAATGGATTAAAGCTATGTATAGTTATAATTATTTTTTAGAGTAGTATTGGCCTAGTGGCTTCAGCGTGCAACACTCATCCCTGAGGTCGTAGGTTCGATCCCCGGCTGTGCACCAATAGATTTTCTTTCTATGTATAACATTAGCTTGAACGGTGAAGGAAGACATCGTGAGGAAACCGGATTGCATTAGACCCAAAAATTCCACAGCGTGCGTCAGGCACAAAATGCTGATCACCTACTTGCCTATTAGATTAACAATTGATCATGAAACAGATACAGAAATTTGAGGCCCAGACCTAAAAAGTCGACGGCGTGCGTCAGGCACAGAAGGCTGATCACCTACTTGCCTATTCGATTAACAAATGATCATGAAGCAGATACAGAAATTTGAGGCCCAAACCTAAAAAGTCGACGGCGTGCGTCAGGCACAGAAGGCTGATCACCTACTTGCCTATTCGATTAACAAATGATCATGAAGCAGATACAGAAATTTGAGGCCCAGACCTAAAAAGTCGACGGCGTGCGTCAGGCACAGAAGGCTGATCACCTACTTGCCTATTCGATTAACAAATGATCATGAAGCGGATACAGAAATTTGAGGCCCAAACCTAAAAAGTCGACGGCGTGCGTCAGGCACAGAAGGCTGATCACCTACTTGCCTATTCGATTAACAAATGATCATGAAGCAGATACAGAAATTTGAGGCCCAAACCTAAAAAGTCGACGGCGTGCGTCAGGCACAGAAGGCTAATCACCTACTTGCCTATTCGATTAACAAATGATCGTGAAACAGATACATAAATCTGAGGCCCAGACCTAAAAAGTCGACGGCGTGCGCCAGGCACAGAAGGCTGACCACCTAATTGCCTATTCGATTAACAAATGATCGTGAAACAGATACATAAATCTGAGGCCCAGACCTAAAAAGTCGTCGGCGTGCGTCAGGCACAGAAGGCTGATCACCTACTTGCCTATTCGATTAACAAATGATCGTGAAACAGATGCAGAAATCTGAGGCCCAGACCTAAAAAGTCGACGGCGTGCGCCAGGCACAGAAGGCTGATCACCTACTTGCCTATTCGATTAACAAATGATCATGAAACAGATACATAAATCTGAGGTCCAGACCTAAAAAGGTTGTAGCACCATTGATTTTTTTCATTATTATTTTACACGAACGTCGTTTTTATTTATTTATGTATAATAATGTATACGTATACGTTCTTCTCTTGCTTTATTACGCCCGCAATACTGTCGTAATAGACTGTCGGCATCATGCATACGAAGTTTCTAAGGAATTCGTTCTTTTGTTTACAAATTGGGATTGCTTGCACGTGAAAACTGTTGTTGACCATGACTTATAAGTAGGAGTCATGAATTATCCATACGATTTTCTTCTCTATTTAACAACAACTCTACAACGCCATAAAATAAGCAGTTCCTTCAGTATCGTTACACAAATACAATATATATATAACTGACAGTTTTGAATAATAAATGGTCATTCATATACCTTTATTCGTAACGAGGTCCTTAATGCGAGCTCGTTCGCCCATTATCTTTTCGGTCTCCATACGCAACTCCTGCGCTAGCTCTTGAAGCGAATTGATGTTTGCTTCGTGGCCTGAAAATTCATTATTTAATTCAAAAAGGATTGCCTTATCATAAAATAACAATAAAACTAATTGCACATCCTTTAACATGCAACACCATACATTTTTATTTTTCATGTTACCTTTTTTAGTTAGTTTTTGTGTTCATGTTTAATAACTGTATGTAATATGTATTTTTGCACTTCTCGCCTACCTTATCCAATTTAATACAGTTTTATTTTAAATTGTAATGCAACGAAGTGGTAATAAAAAAAATTATGTTCCAAAATCCTATTTAAAAAAAGGGGGGACATATATATTGGTTGTCAAATATGTATACGAGCGTTCAGGCGCTGATTTCTTAAAATTGAACAAATTTTTTTTAATAATATTTTTATTTGACTTTCAGGCTCGGAACGTAGTACGTCATGGAGATTGGCCCAGTGTATGCAGGGCATGAAAGAAGATCCGAGAAGTCGAGGAGGCCTACGTCCAAATGAACCAAAAAAGAGGCTGATCGAATTCACTTAAGCACAAAAACTTCATCATAATAGTTTCAGCCGTTTAGTAGTTAAAAAGATTCCTATCCGTTGAAAATCAAAAACAATCCTTTGTTTCAAAGCCGGCTACGCCCTCGGGAACTCTCTGGCAATGTGAGTTACTATTTCCAAATCAACATGAACACACACGAACTTCATCAAAATCGGTCCAGCCATTTAGGAGTTTTTTTTTTACTTACTTTGCTGTGGTTGCATTTGCCGATTTTGGACGTGATTCTGGGTCCGTTGCGTGTGATTTTGTCCCGAGTGCTCGTTTGTGAACTTATGCCGATGCGGTAGCGAGTTCAAAACCCGGCAAACACTGCCTTCCCCGGACCATCCACCCACGCTGCCCGACTCCGACTTACTATAAAAAGCAATTCAGAACAATTAAATCACACCTCAAAAACAACTAGACCATTAAAGAGAAATTTGAACATTAAACTGTTATAAGATGGTTAAAAACATATATTAAATATTATTTTAATCCCAACATGTCTTGATAATATCATTTTTCTCTTGATTTGTGTTAATATTTTTATTTATTCATTCACAAAACCGCATCCTTACAGTGCCAAAAAAAAAACTGTCGGTACTCAAAACAAATATTAATGGTAAGGTAATTTGAAGTTGATGTTATCTTGCTCGCCAATTTCAAGTCCAGTATTAGTATTAGTATTTGTATGAAACTTTGTCGACACGAACTGTCATTTTCATACAAATTAAGTTTTCCACATTCTACATACACTACAGTTAAGTCATCTTGACCAAACCCCCAGGCTTTACTCCCCATAATTTGCAGAGTTTGTCATTGACAGACCTGTCAACTGTGTTTTAAGATTCTATGGACAATGACAGACTATATAAAAACCCTCTCCACACAATATAACCGACTTTTTATCGAAATAAAAATTTGTGTATTTTAAGAATGGGCCTAGAGGCTTCAGCGTCCAATCCTCGGCTGTGCACCAATGGAGTTTCTGTCGCATTTAACAGTCGCACGAACGATGAAACGACTTGCCTTAGACCCAAAACGTTGACGGCATTATTTTCAGGCACAGGATTAAAAAAATGTTGCGCCTCTAATTATTATTAATACAAAATCTATATTTATATCTAGCTAGCACCTAGCTAGCTAGTAAATTGCCTTGGTAATTGCATCACGCGTCAACGGCTGGACCGATTTCGCTAATATTTTTTTTGTTATGCGTGTTATTGTTAGGAGAAGGTTCCTATGAAAGATGAATGAAGAAAATTGCGCGGAAAATTAGAAAATTTTACAATAGTTAACCACAATATTAAGTAATCCTGACTTTTGTTACAATAGCAAATTTGTTTTTTTCAGTGCATAGCGCTTTTACAATTAAAACGTTTTTGACGTAACCTTATGGCGTTTGACATAACTTTGACAGAATGCGGCCAGAAAAACAAACAAAGAATGTTGTATATCATAAAGCTAGTAATATATAAAAATAATAAAAAACTTAATTTTGATCCAAATCCTATTTGCTTGAGTAACCCACGTGGTTATTCGAACGATTGTTATTTTAACCTCTTGGTAATTTGAAATTTATCTCCGGTAAATTGAGTTACACACTATCAAGAATCGAATACATAATATTAAATACATACATAGTTATTATAATGCCAAATGATTATTTTTTGTAGTCATGTAAAGATTTATAATGCCTATAGGAAAACTCTACTCACTTGTCGTGTATATTATTAGAATGGGACGGCATATGGAAGGTGTCCTCCGTTGTTCCAGACAAATGATCAGCTTCAAATGTTTCAACTGACCTCATGAGATCTATAAAAAAAATTATTTAATATATATATATATATATATATATATATATATATATATATGGAAAAACTAACTCTCTTGTCTATAGTATTGTCTTTTGTTAACATAGCTTTTACACATTAAGAAAACACTTTTTAAACGTCACCGTGACCACGCACGCTGTTAGGCACGCGAAACGTCGGAAAAATTTAAATTTATGTAAATAATTATAAGTTTATAATAATAATACATAGCTTCAATCCGTTTGAAAAGTGCTTTCTCTCCTGTCTATGTTATAGAATTAGTCTATTGTCTATGTTATTCCATAAATAATGAACTAAACAATAATGCATGCTCATATATGATTGTAACCTACATATGGTGCAAGTAAAGAGTTAATGTGATATTTAGACAATTATTTATATTAAAAGCTCTAAACCCCTATCTCCCCTATAAACTAGACATTTCGTCGAGCAAATTTACATTTAAAAAACGCTTCTTAATTGACTCTAAATGTTCAAAAGAAATCATCTGTCTCTTTTTAACATATTAGTATAACAGAAAGGGACGAAAGAGTGACTAGTGCTATGAAAATGCATTTGTATAAAACATGACTTTAAAAAATATAAGGGCGTTACGTAACAAAACTTGTAAATAATCATTAATTTATCAAAAAATCATAATTATTGATATACGTCAGTCACGTGACACAAAACGGTTACATATTAGTTTATAATAAATACTGTCCCTAAACCCCAAATTTGTCGAAGGACATGATTAAAATATAATATTGTTTGTGTAATTTAAGATTGAAAGAAATCAATTTTCTAACTGGATTAAAATTTAAAATTATGTAAATAATTATAAGTTAATAATAATACAAATAGCTTTAATCCGGTTAAAAAAATGTTATTATGCTAATTTAACATTGACGTTTGTTTACGTGTCTACTGGAATTTTATGTCATACGTGCGACGCCATCTTGTGTCACGTTTTGGCGGTTTTTAAAATCTTGTCAAACAACTAATATTTATATATATTTGTTAATTAAATTATTATTTATAATTTAATACAATTGTATAATAAAACCTTTGGTTTTTTGTAAGGCCGTCTTAATAGCTTTGATTTCCATAAGTTTGAAGGGATCTTCGTTCTTCATATTGACACCAGACTTGTTGCCTGAAATTGAAACATAATTAATTAAACTAAACGTCTCATTGAACTCAAAGTACTTTCGTCTCTATGTGTCAAATTGTGTTTACACTGTGATGAAGAGACAAATTATTTATTTATGTATAAGAGGGAAAATCTTAAGGGAAAATAGAACATAAGAACCGAGTGTCATCCCCTTAAACGAGACTGTAAGAAGTGTTATTGGACAATTTCTTATGTTATTAGTAAATTAGTTTAGATTTCAATTACTTAAGTTCGGTTAGATGTTCTATGATGTCACAATGAAGAGACAATGTATTGAAAAAAAAATATTTGTCTGTGAACTTTGTCTATGACCGAAAATTATCTTCTGGCCATCGCTTGTTATTAATCAAAACAAAAACTATTCTAGGAATTTTCTTTTGAATTTTCATTGACGTCATTGACATGCTTCTGATTGGAGAAGAATCTTAAACAATTGACTTTAAAATAATAAATATGAAATATAAATACATACATTTTCTGGACGGCTCTTCCTCCCCACTGTCTTCACCCGAACTGGAGTAGGTATTATGAGCCACGCCCATACTCGCCGCCATTTGCAATTTTTGGAACTCGGTAACCTAAAAAAATTATGAAAAAGGATACAACTTACTTTAATTTAAACTTTTATTTGACAGTATGTCAAATAGTGTGTCTATAAGGCATGGCTCTAAAAAATCGATTATGTATTTAAAAAACAAAATATTGACTAAGCCGTATTTTTGGTATCTACTGGCCTGAGAAAACCTCTAGCAACGTTGGGAGCGCTGCTGAGAAACACCGATTAGAGAGCAGATCAAGCGATGTAAGTGGAAAGGTGTAGGCCAAACACTCCGAAGAAACTCCATATCCCTAAGCAGGCACTTAATTGGAACCCGCAAAGCGGAAGCGTAGTGAACCCTGCGTCGCACAGTTGCAGACGAGGCAAAGGGAGCCGGAAAGACTTGGAGCGAGGTGAACGTGATGGAGACTCATTGTGGACGCCCTCAGCCCCATCTTGGGGTTATAGGACATTAAGTCAGGTGACAGAAAACAATCAGGATTAGTCGTAACAATGACGTAGCTTGCTTTTAAAAATTATCCCTAATCCTAATTTCTAGTTTTATTTTGTTGGTTGAACCAATTATGCAATATATCCCTATATGTAGTTTGAGTTAAGGGCTTTTGATATTCTTTAGAATATATAAATACATTTTCCAGAATTTTAAACTATTTCACTCAGAAATCACTTGAGAAATCACCACACAAAATTGATAAACTTACAAATTAATTCGTAAATGCGCAAAAAACGTGTTTACAAGTATGTTACGTCATAGGATGTACGACGCCATCTTGCATTGCGTTATGGCGGGTTGTATTAATTATGCATTTGTATAAATTCTATAGTAATTAGTAAATAATCTGGATTCATAGAACTGCCTATTTACTTATTGCTTCCTGTTTTTAGGGTTTTATGGTCTTACCAAGTTCTCCATATGCTGTTTCTTGAGTTGAAGATCACGCAATCTTCTATGCAACATTCGTCCTCGTTCCTGTAAGACACCCTCTGCATCTTCTTCTGCGTCACTTCTGTGACCTGCCTCCTACATAGAAGCAATATTTAAAAAAAACATTATTTCAAAACCAAAGTATAAAAGAAGAAAGAAGAAGAAAGTATAAAAACTTTCACCAAAATTGCATCGCTAAGTAACATTTCCTAATTGAATGGCTAATTAAAGACCAATTCATAATTATAATATTCACTAAAAAAATATTAAAGGAAATTTTTTAAAACTCTTTTGTGGAGGCCGCGCGGTTGCATCCCCCTAAACCTGGCTCTGACAAACCTTGATTAAAAGCTAGATCCAAACCCGATATAAAAAAAAAATTAAGTAATTCCAGACATTATTTATCTATTACACATTTCTTCAACAAGCTCAACAACCAAACTCTGATGAAACTTTTTAACTTCGATGAGAATTGAAAGAGAACAATTTTTTTACCGGATTAAAGCTATTAAGATGAAATATTATTAAAAACATATAATTATTTACATAATTTTAAATTTTAACTTGCGTGCGTGGTCACTAAAGGTGTTGAATGTCAAAAGTATCACAGCTGTAGAGAACGTTGTGTTATCTGTATTAATTTCCCCGGAATTGGTATCAACTAAAAGATGACGGGTTCAGAATAGCTTCAATCCGGTAAAAATTCTTTCTTTCAATGTGTAAAAGCTATTTTAACCAAAGACACTATTCAATGAGAATTTTGATTCAACCTCACAAAACATCATATTAAGATTATTTCCGAAAAATTTGAGGCTAACCTCCTTACCCATTTCTTCTTGTCTTTGGTTGGTTATGATATTTCTTCTTGTCTTTGGTTGGTTATGAGTTATGATATTTTTTCATAGACAAATTTTTATTTTAGTTCAAAAGTTTTATGAATATAAAAATCTCATCATACCTCGCTGCTAGCAATATTTTCATCCCGTATCGAGAACCGATCTTCCTGGTGCTGAGAATGATTCGAATGTGTTTCGTTAGAAAACACATCTTGGGGAAGAGTTGTCGCCACTCCTATTTGATTGGTCGCGTACATGCGGTTCGAGTTTGTATAATTCGCGTTCACATTCTGAAACGCAAAAATCCTTTTTAGAATGGAATTTTTTATTTCGTAATAAATGCAAATTGTATTTTTTTAAATATATATATAGATTAACTAGATAATATATACATAAACATTACATTAAAAAAATGATTTTTACATTTAAAGTTATATTACTGTGTTTGGCTGGGACGCTATGGATATTCTTAATATTCGGTTTAAGCATATTGCACGACAGCATGAACAATTTATTGTTCTATATTGTTCATAGGTTAGTTCATAGCAGACAAGTGAACTTCGCCGTAAATGTGACGTAAATACAATCTGTTTTAAACGTTTTGTGTATTAAGTTAAAAGAATTCTACACATTCTTTGTCGCAGGACTATAGCGTTACGTGGTATTGAAAAAAAATTATATTATGTCAATATTATTGACTTTATGCCAGTTTCAAGTAAAGGTTGGGAAACTACACGCGAGAAAAATGCCCAAAGACAAAAAGCCGACTAAAATCCGATTTTAGTCGGAAACGGAACATGTAATTGTAAGAAATACAGAAAGGTGCGGTCATATTGAGAACAAGAAAAGAAAATATGGTCGAGGTCACCAATATCTTCTCCACCCTCACAAATATGACTATCAACAATAAGTCTGCTAAATGACGAGGTGTACAAACATGTCCTAAACGCATTCTGCAAATGATAGAACTGACCACTTTAGAACTTTTAATCTCATAGAACCATGGTTTACTGTGGATCCTGGGTTGAATTTCAGCATAATGTTTGCCTTTGAACTAGCTGCTTCTCAACCATGAACATATTTCATAATTGTGATTCTCTGAATATGTGTGACATACGCTGTCATTTTTCGCGGTAATTTTGACTTAATTTCAGGCGGGAACCAGCGCTTAAATTTTTTGACAACTGACAGTTGACGAACAGTTTAAAATCCATCAATGTTTTTAAATCGTATACTTCTACTAATAAATATAATTATAATAGACAAATAAATCACAGAGTATTAAAATGTAATATACCTGTGGATTTGAAAAATTCTCATGTGATGTAGACGGATGATGCATCTCTTGGCTTTGCTTATTTAACTCTTCCAATTGCTGTTTGGCCTCCTCCTGAAAATATATTTTTTTTATTTATTATTTATATTAAATGTGTTTGACAAACCGGTGTTGTGTACACAATTACTATTAAAAACCTGGCCCGCGAACTTCGTTTCGTCGTTTTCCATACATACCAAAATATGGAAATTAGTATTATATGACATAGTACTCCGCTCTTTCGAAATAAAAACCAAAGTACTAAATAAAACTAAAGGTTTATCTCCATAAAAACCTTTCTTCCATCACGAATAAGAAAAAAATCGAATTGGTCCAGCCGTCTCCGAGGTTTGTGCTTCATTTTTAATAAACTAATAATAACAAGTAAACAGTTCGACATTAGCGTTTATTTATTTGCTTTAAGGTATATTCTATATTGACAGAAAGCCATGAATGCAGGTCACGTTATTTATATCTAAATCTACCTGGTATTTAATCAGCATCTTCTGTTGTTGTTTCAAGGCGCTTAAACGCATTTGAGACATCTCCATTTTGTTCTTTATCTCATTTTGCCACAACTCATTCTCGCTGTATGCAGATCCATTGCTTTGAACCGATACGGGTCGTACTACGACATCTTGCTGTAAAATTAGAACAATGTTATATATGTGTGATTCGAGATTAGGGCTTCTTGGTAAATGGCTCAAAGATTTATTTAAATATAATAATACTTCTATCAGGGTTAAGATGCAATAAATAATAAATTGAGGAGACATTTCTTTCAAGATCCTGCACACTTTACGCAGAATTTTAGCAAAAAAAATTTTACACGACAGGAGGACAATAAAACCCAGCTGCCGCAACTCATGTTAGTTGCGTAAGGCACGTTGCCGGCCTTTAAATTAATACATACAAACGAAAAGTTTTAAAAATATTTTAAAATTTCAGGAATGTAAAATGGCTTAGGTAGTCGAAAGGCTAAGTCTAAACTTTATTCTTGAATGTAATAATGGTTCAAAGTATTAAATGTTAGATTCACTAAAATCCAATGACGTCATATGTTAAAACGGTGAGTAACACACATAGGCCATGCAGCCAACAACACTAACACACTAAAGGACCTTTTCATCATTATTATTCGCATCTTTAGTGATATTTTTCATATCTTCTATAATCGCGATTTTTTCTGTGCACGATTTTATATTTTTCTTTAACATTTCGTTAAGGATTTCGTCATCTTTATTTATGTCTTCTGTATAATGTGTTTCAATTTCCTTTATTTCTACACCACTAGTCTCAGACTGATCTAAATTCTTTACATTTTTGTCTTCATTAATCTTTTTGAGGGAATTTGTTTTATTGATTTGTTCGTTTTCTATATTTGTAACTTTTTTTGCGGGAACATTAGGTTCACTTAAACAATTGACTGTGGTATCTTCGCTTGTTTCATTTTCCCTTGTTGTGAGACTTTGTTCTTCACTTGTAATTGCCTGTGGAGGATCTTCTAACGCATTAAAAGCTTCGGAATTCTTTTCCAGAAGAAGTATTTCTAATTTCTGTTCACTTTCTTTTAACTTCTGTATCATTTCAAGGAGTTCATCATATTCCTGTTTGGTGTGCTCTACAAATGCCTAAATTAAACGTAAGATTTTGAAATTTATATTGGACTTTAAGCAACCATCTTGTTTAAAGATATAAAAAGAAAAACATTAATCACAACCAGCTCATCTAACTTTTGAAGGGTTATTTTAATATGAAGTCATATAATAACATACCTCATCTTCAGAGTTACGCATAGTATCAACAAGAGATGAGGTAACTCTTATATATTCCCTAATTTGGCCGAGTCTTCTTTCCACTGAAGCTGCATCCGGGCAGACAGCCACAATGGCCTCACCTAGAGCACGGGCCGATTCTCTATGGACCTATTGACAAATTACTTGGATATCTTAAGGAGCTAAGTAAACTAGATCAAAGCAGTTATTTTTAAATATATTCTCCTAACAATCGTTTTATTTAAAGTTACATATTTCACACTGGAAAAGAACGTGTTTATTATGTATACATTATGTAGTTAGTAAAAAATATAGCTAATATATATCCAGCTCTCTTCAGATTAATGTAACATAATGTAGTAAACAGTATATACAATGTACTCAATTACTACACATGCCGTCGACTTTTTGGGTCTAAGGCATCTCACGATGTTTTGCCTTCACCGTTTTTTTTTTTTGAGAATGGAATCTCGCTGTTGGCCTTAAGGGCTTTTACAGCTCAGCTCAGGCTGTTTTGGCGAGCGTAGCTCGGCCAGAATGGCGTTTTATCCCGCGGCTAGCGCAAAGGCGTCCCCTGTGAGACTCGAACCTCGGCTTGGGCCGTCGCGGGGTGGTCAATAGCCTGAAGGGCAGGACGGAAGCTCACTGGAGCCTCCTCCTCGCCTTCCCCGGTGAAGGCGGTTTTTTACCCTAATTTGTGTATTTTTATTATTATTGGCGCGCTTTTAATTTATCGTTTGCTACAGTCATTGGAACGTCCGGATCCGTTAGAATGTGTCGGGGCCTCCTACGAGCCCTTTTTGTCGGGAAGGGGTAGATTCAAGCGAATGTTAAATGCGCTCATATAAAGCTCCAACCAACACTGCTCTTGTTGATCAAAATAATACCGCGTTTTAAATGCAACAACTGCCATCTATCATCATCAAAATTAACTAATTCATGAAACATAAGAGACCTTAGTGTATTTCCATAAAGAATAAAAACAAGCAAGTAAATAGTTTTGTTTTCTTACTCTGTATAATTGGATTAATTGCAGTAAGCTAATGTATGATACATTACATGATTTTATAAGATTACACAATTTAAATAATAATACATACATGATTATTTTCATTAATATTGTTGAACCTTCCTTGTCCTTGGTCATACATATTGTTCATCATATTCACAGCTTTGGTGGATGATCGACTGTTAGAAACGGAAGCTGTGTTGTTGTTAGAATTATTATTACCTTCAAAATTATGTCTATTTGAATTCAAATTCCTGGCAAAGTTCTTTCTATTCTGATTTTGAGCCTGCAAAGTTTATAATTATATATTTTACTTATTAATCTGACTAATGTTGTTCTGTAGACATCTTAAATACAAAAAAAAATCTAACTGGCAATTTCATCTATATCAGTCTAGTCTAATTTGTATTTATAAAGATTTGATATATTAACTTATACATATGTTTGGTCACACAGACCTATATGCAAGTAGGTAAAACAACATAAAAATCATAACAATGAGTTTTTTGTCTTAAGCAATTAACTGTAATTAGTACATCATTACAAAGTAAAATAAATATGGAACAAAAAATAATTTGCCACTTTGAAATTGCCTTGCAGACATTTCATTATGGTTGCAATTACGAAACACAATAATTTGAATTCATACAAAATTTTAGTTAAATCTTTGTTGCAGTTTACAAGTTAATCATATTATGTATATTAAAGTAACATTTTATTCTACTTACAGTAAAGGTTTGGGATATATTCCCTGCAACAGTGTTTGGTGTTGTAGGATTCACTATCATTACAGCAGCTGCAGCATGGTTTGAATGGGGAATTAAACCTAAAATAGGATAGATAATAATTAAATTTTTTACCTTAAATATACATTCTAATTCTAAAATATAACATTCTCATTAAACAATATAACATTTCCTAATTTACAACATTTCATAATGCTATAAGCTTATCATTAATCAGTGATAATTTAGTTACAGATAAAACATTTATTATTTAAAATAATACCATTCTGCATTTGATGAGCGTAAGGATGAAGGGAATGTGAACCAGAAGAGCTGGCATCATCATTTAAGTTGTCACGATCTCCAGAATGGTGTTCTCTGTTCTGAACTGTGAGGGGAAGTGCTCTTGGTTGTGGCCGCACTGGTACAAATCTACCAAATCCACTTTCAAAGGCAACTGAATTATCTAAAAGGAAAGGATTTGTAAAAAATTATAAAATATATTTTGCTGTACTATTTTTCAGAAAGGCATGGACACCTTTACATCAATGCAAAGTCAACTTGAAGACACCCATAAAATTTATTTTTAAGATGTATACTTTTGCACAACCATCCATATAATTAAATCTGGATATCACATACTTATATACCAAAGTACACCTCAGTACAGTTCTGAACAGACACATAAAATTAGGTTAAATCTTACCTAAATCTGTAAAATCTTGATCCGTTGTATTGTTTGTTTGCTTTCTAGACTGATTACTGTTACTACTTCTTGGATTGTATTCTGATACTGGCACCCAATCTAGGGAGGTCTAAAAAGTCACACTCATAAAACACTAAAACTTGCAAGGCCTCATGGAATTAAACTTGTTATAAATACCTAATTAAAATGATACCTTTTTTGGACCAAACTTAGAAAGACAACCTCCCATAAGTTAATTAAATCTAATAATGAATGTAATTGAATGAAATTATAAATAGATTATCAAGAATTTTTAATATGAACAGCTCAAAGCAAATTGACTTGGCACTATTTTGGCGAACAGCCAATAAATATGGCACATTTCTATCCCAAAATACTTTATTCTCCTGTGTGAATCTTTGTTTCTGGTTTCAGTTATTCATTGCACAAGCGGCGGTGATGGTGCTTAAACTGTTGAAGACTTCATTTTTAATAATGGATTAAATAGGAATACTTACAGATACTAAATTTGATGCCATATCTCTTCGAGTAGGTGTTACGGCTTCTTGAGGCACATTGCAATTGTTACGCACTTTAGTTTTAGGAATTGTACCGGTATGACTTGGATGTCGGTCTTTATTTCCAGGAGCCATGGTATTCCACCATACGAATAAACAAAATAAATGATAAAATGTTAGTTAAATAAGAAAGTGATATTTTTTGTCATAGTCTTAACATTAGAGAGCTAGCTCGAATTCCCAAATCACTATAAGTGCACCAATAATATCCGATTATTCTGCTGAGATTTTATAATTCTATATTTTTATTTTTTTATTTTATAAAGTTAAGGTGAAAATAAGAATAAACGAAATCCTGCCAAAGATGGTCGATGGAAGCTGTCAGACAGACATAAGACAGCAACGGCATAGAGTAAAAGTCACTAATAACTGACATAACAGACATGACTCTCGACTAAAATTTAAAACTTTATGTTATTCTGCGCCCTCATACCATCATCCCCTAAAGACGTTACTGTATTTAAATAGTTAACACTTAAAAAAATATATTTTGCAAATGGTAGTAAGTATAGATCTACCGGAATCTCATGGCATAAAACAAAAATAAGAAAATAAGATTTTCATATTGCAATCTCAAGTGTGCTGGACACTTACAGCCAAATCAAATAAAAGTACGAGATCTGTCAACCACTGCTGAAATATTGTGATTATCTTCTTGAAAGTTGGAATGTGTTGTTTTTATGAAAATGTCGAAAAAGCCAATTCGATCTAAAGCGAAAAATATTGTTTTCAATTTTTTTCGTAAAATAAAGGAAGAAGAAGTTGTAAATCAAACTCAATCTTTGATTTTAAAGCGCATGGTAGAGTTTACCGGTAAGTTGGGCTGAGTGGTTTTGATAGTTTTAGATTATTTTATATTTTTCTTCTGAGTCCTTTTTCTCTGAAATTGCTGCGAGAATCTCTAGTAAACTAAATTCATCTTCGCAATTCGCGTTTTCACTTTTAACGTCTAGCACAAATAAAAAAAGTATTCCATTTGATTTTCATAAAATTAACACGGATTCTATTGTAAAAGCATTTAAATCATTGAATAAGAATGAAACAGAAGTTCTATGGGACATATCATTAGCTGTAATAGCGATTACTGACGATTATTTTTAATTAATGTGTTGCTGATGGGGTTTATCCCAACCTCATGAAATATAGTATTATAAAATTAATTATTTATTTAAGTTTATTAATATTGTAATAGTTTCTTAATATTTTACCGACTTTAAGTGAAATATTTAAAAAAAATCCTAATTAATGACTTATAATTAATTGACAATTATATATCCATACGTTTATATTTTTAGAATTTCATCTCACAACAACGGATATCTAAAATAAAGCAACATATTTAAATGTATATAATTAAAGCCTCTGAGCTAAGCCGGTCTAAGCAGCAGTCCCTGAAATTTAATTTGTATTATGTTTGTAAGAGGTATAACAAACAACTGTATCAATGATAAGATACTTAATGAATTATTGAAATTTGACCATGTTTTAACGGTAAAAGAATATTGAAATGTCAGTGGCATTTTATTTTGAACCTGAATTTTTGCAGCAGCTTTTGAGATCACGCAAAAACATGGCTGATAAACGCCGTTTTTTTTTGCACTGCCGAAACATTAATTAGCCGTTGACTACCGAAAAGCGTGAGTTAATGTGTGTTTTCGTAGCATTGTCATGGCGTCGCTTATTTTATTACAATCGGTGGTCTCGGTAGTCTACGCCTTTTCGGCGACCTACACTGTCGACACGAGCTGTCATTTTCATACAAATTTAGTTTTTTTATTTCTACATACACTACTGTTAAGGCACCTTGTCTATGTACACTATATATACAATATGGGACTTTAGCCCAGCGTTACCAGAATGTTACTTTTGATACGTTCATGTTACACAACTCAAATGGTCCTTTTAATACTTAAAATAATATTTAAATTGTATTCAGCAAACAAAAACTAACACTGAAACGGAATGCACGTATCAGTGTTACAATATTTTATTAAACCAAGCAAATTTGTAATAACCGATTGATCCTAATGTGATGCCTAAATTTTTAAGCCTATAAAATAAAGTAGACGTTGTGCAGCTAAAAAACAAATGGAAATGCATAATTTTCTTGGTAACATAAATGTATCCCCAAATATTGAGGAATAGGAAATTTTTTAAATAAAATTTTGTGTAATAATGTGCCATATTGCAAGAGTTCATTTGAAAATTATAGTTTCTTAGCCGTCTGGTTGCTTTTCATCGGCAACTGGCAAGTGGCAACACTGATAGCTTAGTGTGCATTTGAAACTTAGCCGAGTAAGACGTGTTGCTTAGCGTTTATTATATTTTTAAACTTTCGATACGAATATATTGAAACTTTGTATGATAGGGTACTTTGTAGAGATATTGTTTTGTTGGTGACATAATAGCAATAATTTTCTTACGTTTGTGAAAATAGTGAACTTGAATTGTGCGATTTACAAACTCTGGCGGTTTTGCCGCTACGAATCGTTCAGCAATAAACACTACCTACTTTATACGTAAGTATTCTAGAGTTTGTAATATGAAATAAATAAGTTTTAAAACATTATTTGAAACCGTAACGAAGCAGATGAATTTCTGTATTTATCTATACATTACACACATTAAATTAAAGGTGTAATTTGCAATTTTTCAAATTTTTATATTTGATTAAAATTTTCGCTGTCGTATTTATTTATTTTATTAGTATACATTTTCATAATTTAAATGGAAAAGGGAAGCCGTAATTTTAATCACTAAGGGGAAACCATAAAAAGGCTTGATTGGATTTGGAAATTTTGGTCAAGGATACATTGTGTATAGTACTTATTATTATTAAGTACGTTTATTTTAGGTTAAATACGCATATTTTAAATATTTGTATATTGTTTATTAACTTAGTGAACTTTTATATATATATGTATTATTACCTAGTTTTTAACGTAATTATTGTCGTGTATGAAATAATATTTCAATAGAGCAGTGTTGGCCTAGTGGCATAAGCGTGCGACTGTCATGTATCAGGAGTTGGAATCACGGCTGGTACACCAATGGAAGATTCTTTATGTGCATTTAACACTCGCCTTGACAGTGAATGCAAACAGCGCTAACCCAAAAATCTCTTGACTGAAGATACAAACACATATGAAGTATAAATACGTCTAACAGAATATGTACAATCCTTAGCGTAAAATATCGATATATACTTCGTTAAAACTTCACGCCAGATTGACCGCAAGGTGCTAGCAGCTGTTTCTATGTGTAATTTTCTAATAAGGGGTCGAGGGTGGCATAAAGCAAGGTGCGCCGCGGCCGCAGCCCTGCGACCTGAATATCACAATTATGTTACCACACCTAACATAGAGTAACTTGAAATTTCCAAACGAATAACGCAGAATTAGGTTAATTTACAATTGAAGAATTAAATGATGTTAACCCTGGACTGTTAAACCGTTGTTGTTTCTTGTAGAAAATATTATTAGACAAGTAGGTAGGTACTAAAAAGCACTATAGACTTCGTGAAGAAACTGGCTTGCCATAAACCAAAAAAGTCGACGGCGATAGGCACAGGAGGCTGATCGCTTTTTTGCCTATTTACAAATGAGCATATACTGATCTGAGACCCAGAACTATAAAGGTTTTAGCGCTACGTTTTTTTTTTTTTTTTTTTAACAAAATACCTAATAATCAGCGTCTCCTCTCAGTGCCAGTCCGGAATATTTGAATATATTTAAATGTGGATAATTTGATGAAGTGATGTCATCTAATGACGTCACCGCAACCATGCTATGGCCAGAAACAGGTTCCGCCGCGGTCGTCAAGCTGTTCCGACCTCCAAGATCATTACTGCTTACAGCGCGTCCACGCTCGCTCGGTAACCATAAAATTTAAATCTTGATTTTACATAAGTTATATTTCTAAAACAAATGGGCGAATTAGAGTCTCAGTTCATGTTTAATAACATCGCCTCCCATGAACAGACAGGCTGTCAGGAGGCACACGATTGCTATGCCATTTAAGGAACGCTCTTTTAAAAATTAGAACCCTCTCAATCAGTGTTACCAAACGCGGAGTCCACGACCAATAGAAGTAATTTTACATATTTGTTAAAAAATATTGTGTCATCGAAGACTTTACTCGCAAAGGGCCATCGTTCTGAATCGATAAGTTTACGCACAATAGAAATCGCAACATCTTAATAATAGCTGCAATTTCAAATAAGCTAGAATGTGTCTGAAATTCTATTTCGATGATTCATATCCCATGGGGTCTATTGAGGCATGGGTCATTCACAGTTTGGGCCTGTTTGGTTAATTCTTTTCTAAAAAAAATGTGCGTGTACTAGTGTACAGACGTAAGAAGTGAAACTTCTTTATGACCTTATTTTTCGAAAAATGATCTACTATATGCAACTTTACAGACATTGGTTTAATAAAGTTAAATTAGATCAAGTTTAGCCAAATGGTTTTTATTATCATAGACATGAATACAAATAATACAATTATTTCATTTTACCTTATCAACTACTAACCTTAACTACAAAGATTACAGAATTTCATTAATTGTATAACAATTATTACCATCATTGTTATCCTTATTATATAGTTTTGTTATTAATGGTTTCGAATCTGTTCAAGTTAGGCAAGAAAACGATGGCGCGTAACGGAAAATTGTGACGCGCAACGGAATAATGTGACGCGTAACCGAAAAATATGACGGTAAAGTTTTTTCCAACGCCGATAATAGTTTCACTTCAAAAACTTCAGTGTTATGTCAACCATTTCGAAACAACAACTGTGTTCAGGGAACGTTTATCGGTAATCATAAATAAATAGAAATACTAAAACACCCATTAAAACTGTTCCTTGATGTCTTTTTAGAAATGAAATCGTCACTTGGTTGTCATATATGCCTAAGTGTTTCATAGCTGTAGTATGAAGTCCGATCTTTGTATATTTGTATTAAGTTTTGACACAAGTATTAAGGTAATACGAAGTTCACCGGGTCTAGTCAAAGGAAAAATATAAATACGACATATAATATTTATAATAATAATACAATAATTCCAACGAATCAGTTTAGTCCTTGACGAAATTCTGATGGTAAACCTTCGCTATTGCGACGACCATTACGACCCCAATTTTCTACGCCTCCGTCCAATTTCTACAATTTGCTTATTAGACCATTGTACCCGTATTGTATCAACTAGACTCGTCATACTGAGCTGCTGTTTGGTTTAAAATAGTAACGTGTTGTATATGATGATTATCAGACATTATTTATAAAATGAATGGAAAAAGCAGGCGAGTTAGTCAGCACGCAATGCATATTTACGATAAAAATAAGCCAATCGAATGGATTGTTAAGACCACACACATTGCGCATTCCCACACACCCCTCTTCATCGTGTATGTGGTGTAATACATTTTGATCATATTTTTTACTAGCTGCCCCCACGAACTTCGTTTAGCCTTAAGGTTTTTCCCAGCCCACCATTTTAGTAGCTACTTATCAATATATTGAACATTTTGTTATGCTATTTTCAAAATAAAAACCTAAAAAAACATTTGTTTTTTAATTTCACCATAAATCTCAGAATTTAAGGAATTCGAAAAATTACGCGAATTGTTCCATCCATCTTCGAGTTATGAGCTTAGAAACATATTTTACGATTAATTATTATTTATATTGATTTTGTAAAGCTATTATATTAATAACAAAGAGCAGTGTTGGCCTATTGGCTTCAGCGTGCGCCTCTCATCCCTGCGGTCGTAGGTTCGATCTTCGTCTTTTACCAATTGACTTTCTTTAAGCATATAACATTAGCTCAAACGGTGAAGGAAAACATCATGAGGAAACCGGCTTGCCTTAGACCCAAAAAGTACATGAAACAGATAGATAAACCTGAGTCCTAAAAAGGTAGCGTCACTGATTTTTTTAATTTTTTTATTATATTAATAAACAGTAAATAATTAAACGATTCAATAGTAAACTCTTTGTCCAGCCTTATCAGCAATAAGTCATTCAAAGAACGTGTCTTACTGTTATCGCCTTTAATTCATTGTTCGCAAATGCTTAAAATAATGCATCAACAATTTGATATCAAAGTACACTGACATTCTTGAATACTCTCAGTCACTTCCGTTGCAATCTTGAATACCATCAATTACTACTTTCTCTTACATCAGTTTTTATGTTATACGTGGTCAGTGACCGTTGGTTATCCACTTCAATAGTATAGTAAAAGTAGAATTTTTCTTCAGATTTTTATGCTGTCATTAAGGTAGAACATAGAGTTCGTTTACTCTTAAAGCCATGTAGACTTTAGTCATAACGCCCGTTGTGAGTCAGATAACCTGGACAAGCTGGTTGGCAGCAAGGTGGGAGGCAAAATGCCGCGGGAAAGCATAAAGTATAACAGCTGCCCTAAGGGAAGCCATAGACCGAACAGAGTAAAGAGATATCACTAACAGAGCAGCAGGTACCTTGCAGTGACGACTGACAAGAAGACAGGATACCTGTAATTGGTATTGCCAGATTTTGAGGAATAATGTGCTACTTGAAGGCCCTAAGTCGTATCGGTTTGGAAACACCAAGGCTGGTTCTATAGGTACGCAGAAGATTACTTACCTTAAAGGACGCTCTTTTGGAGTCCATGTAAGACATCCAAGTTGTTTATTAAATTTGTATTTAATTCCGGTTATAGGTATAAGTTGAATATATAAAGATCCAGGTCAGCTATGAAATGTAGTTCAATTTAAAGACTAATACCCTGTACCAGGATCTTCTCCTTCACTCGACCATATTCAATAAAGAGCGGTTCGAATCTTGAACGACCAGCCCCCAGGCGTTGCGTAGGGAGGTCTCTTTCTGCATCTTCTACCGCTGTTATGGAGAGTGTTCGGAGGAGTTGTTTGAATTAATACCAGCTATTTGAGCGTTTTTTATGGCCCATTTGTCCGCGTACCACCACTTTGTGAGACTAGCTACCCACTTAAGTATTTCCGAACGAATTCGACTTAGGTTCCAGGTAGGAGCGTACCGTAGTACGACGTTCTATAGCGTAAAGCTTTTTTCGCTAAATATAATTTTAATTGCAAATATTGTTTCATTAGACATATGGTATCGCTTTTTTTGGAGTTATTGATGTCTTCTATAAAACTGTAGTACATCCCTTTGCACAGCTATTGTCTATACGTGCCTACTTGATATAGGAATTGTCATCAGTCCTCAATATACACTATCGTTATTTCATACAGAACTATTACTTTTTTTAAATATTTATCTATGTTCGTCAGGGATGCAAATGGTGAAATATTTTTTACAAATCAGTCTTGCAGTTTTAGAGCCTATTCAATGTACCAACAATGTTTTCATAATTTTATTGGTTTATATTAAAATATGGCGCAAGGTCATTTCACATTTAATGAGAGAAATAGTAAACTGCAAACCCGCGGTAATATCATTAAAGATTTAGCAATACGTTGGAGTGTTTAAACCCAAGAGATGTTACATACTATAATAAAAAATGAGTTCAATTACACAAAACGTTAAACGTTTTTATATTACTGGGACGTAATAAAGCGACTCCTGTAGTTCAATCAGTGTATATTAAAGGAAATAAATAAATTTATTTACTATTAAAGACCCTTTCATACACATTTATCTATGCGCGTTGTAGTGAAAATAATGAATACAAATTACCAAGAGAAACGCATCCGGCGTCACCAATTCTGATGGTGACCTACTTAGTCTGTAGCGTGACTGATGTTCTTTTGTTTTTTTATATAGCAGAGGTAAATGGTTCTTGATATAAACACAATCAGTAATCAATTTCTTAATAGCATTTTCGTAAATTCGAAAATATATCATTCCAGGCGTCTATTACATTACACACAGAAGAAGATACTAAAGATTTATGTTGGCGTCTGATAGATAGTACAGATGGCCAGAGCTGGTGATTTCCTTGCTCAACGAATAAGTATCTCAATACAGCAGGAAATGCTAGCATTAAATCTACATAACCACAGGGATCAGACTTTAAATTTGTTTTAATTTTCTATTTATGGAGTTTTTATTATTACTATGTAGGGGTACAGATACCGGCAAACAACTTGAACAAATGTCCGTGCCTGCGCAGAAGCGATTTTTAGGTATCACTGGGAGGGGAAACTTTCAAACTTTCCCCCACTGTTTAATGCTTAAGAAGTTTGTCGGTATCTGATAGGATATTGTAAATGCAGTATATTTCTGTGTTGGAAATAAATATTATATTAATAATATATAATATTATATTATAACAAATATTTTATATATAACTTCAAAATTTATTATACTCGTATACAAAACGTAGAGAAGTAAACTATTATTAAAAAGTAGAGACAAAATATTGAGGTAGGACGCCCTATCAGCCCAACAAGCCGAAAAAATGCCTGACTATGGCTCATTGCACAGCCGCACCACAGACATGCGTTTATAACGCAAAAGAGTTTTAAAAACATCCTCAATTATAATTTATTTCATAAACACTGACACTGTTTGCTATCTGTTAAAAGGTTATCTGGCCAATGTAATACCTATTAATAAAAAAATATGAGCCATTCTTTGATTTGCCACAGAGCACGGTAATATATTCTCGTTTTATAATTGATCTTATTTGAATGGAATGCCTGGATTCTACATCCTAGCCAGTTTTCTTATGTTATTTTATATGGAAAATATTTTTATATTGAAATTTATGAAGATTATAAAACGGTAAAAATATAGCTAAAATTAACGAGCGGTGTATTTAAAAACACAAAGAAGTGATTAACTGTGAACTTCTAAGTAACTATAAGATTTTTTAAGTCAAAGTAAAAAATCATTTATTCATATAGGTAACTCAGTGTGCAATTATGGACGTCAATAAAAAAGAAATATACATTAAAAGCTTTTAATTTTACATGAGGGTGTATCATTTTTATTCAGCGTGGCTGTAGTTATCATGACACTCTTTGGATTTTTTAAGGTTTGCAAAGAAACCTACTAGACAGTCATAAAAGGCAGTCATCGAAGCGAATGGATACCAATTTGAGTTGGTGCGTTGCTGGACTTTGAGGCGGGAGTAAGCTTTAAATATGAATTTGAAATCAAACGTGAAAAACTTCATAATAATCTTGTAATTTACAAGTGACAATTGCAAAGTATAAATATATTAAAAATTTTAAATTCCACATTTGTATTTTTTAGTCTAGTTTGTCTTTTACTATTTAAGTTATTTTCTCTTTATCATTTTAAAGATTCACTATAAATGTTGTGCACACTTGTCATTGATGCATATGCATGTATCTTCATGTATGTCACGAAGTAAGTGTTTGTATGTGGCAATGAATTCTGGCAAAATAGCAATTGTTTCCGGCTGCTACTCTTATGAAGGTATCACATATTACGCGAGTGCCAATATTACGTTACGGGACATCTATTTGAGCAGGTTCGTTGTTAACCTTTGAGGGACGAGTAAGCTCTCTTTTTTTAATAAGGAAGGAATGACGTCCTCCGGGAGCCGATTTCACAGTTCGCCAGAGTCAAAATCTATAAACACTCCTAAGCGTTTTATGAATAAAAAAAAAAACAGTGAACTAATTCTAATACTGTACGTAATATTATTATTATTAATACCTACATGTTTAAGAAAATTGTATATTTTTGTGTTTATTTTTTTTAATAAAATAAAAATTCATATATCATATACTAAAGTTAATTCAATTATAATCTTTCGTGATACAATAATGAAAAGTATGGCGTGCCCTCACAACGAAGCTCGGTCACGCATGCCGATGGACCTTCGCTGCTTATAGCGGTGACATCACTGCTACTCACAACTTATTGTCACTAGCCCCCAACATCAGAATGATATTGACACTATCATGTTCAAAATACACTTTTGAAACCAGCGTTAATAAGGTTGACATATACACGTAAAAACTAAGAGCCTTTGTAAAAAATTCACACAGATACCAAATAATGAACTGTGTTACATAGATAATAGAATGGAAATTTATTTCAATATGACTTAGTATTAGAAATAAAAGACTTTTATTAATAATAAATCGCGTAGTGTCGAATAACGGTTTATCCAACACCAAAGTATTTTTTAATATCAGTAGTCCCTTTAATTTGTGCGTTTAACTAAACTCGTTATAGAATCACGCTATTAATATTACCGGATTAAGTGTGTTAATTTATGTTAATTTACAAATATTTAATAATAATCCTTGTCTATGGTTTTTGTAAAACCGCGGTATAAATATAATTCCAAATTTAAAAATAGGATCTTCATTCAAAATATAAAATATAAATATGCCAATTTTTTATTTATTTATTTTATTGTTCCAAACTTAAATAGTTGGTAATCATGAAAAGCGGTATTATATGAATCTGCTTTAAATAAACAAAGATTGCAACCTCCTTACTCATAAAAACATTTATTTTATTTAATCAAGATAATATATTTTTATAGGACAACGTTGATGTAAGTTCGACGTCTGATGTCACGCGACCATTATTTTATCGATTCGATCATTTATATATAGTGTTGTCTTAAATATTGTAGAAAGATACCATTATTATACCATATATCTGGTCTTCAAATGATCGAATTCAGCATATTTAGCTCGAATATTTTATTTATAAATTACTATTGAAAGGTGGACCACTGGGATCAAACCTTTTAAATTTGTATTAATTTTCTATTTATCAATTTTTAATTATTATTATTAATATGTATGACTATGTATGTATGTTCGCCTAGTGGCTTCGAATCGCGTGTGAATCTCATCCCTGAGGTCGTAGGTTCGACCTTAAATGGTTGTAGAGCGACTCATTTATTTATTTTATGTAGGTATGTATATTATTGTAATTTGTGTGAAGTTAATCAATATGAATTAATGTAATACG
The DNA here is from genome assembly GCF_905147105.1 of Pieris brassicae. Classification (NCBI taxonomy): domain Eukaryota; kingdom Metazoa; phylum Arthropoda; class Insecta; order Lepidoptera; family Pieridae; genus Pieris; species Pieris brassicae. The sequence goes on along the minus strand of NC_059674.1, from coordinate 2,878,324 downwards.
ACGATAATATGACACAACTGGCAAATGGCAATGAGATCACTACGATCACGTCATTTAGCGTAACTATTTTAAAATTAACGTTCTTTGTATACGCCTATCGTCGTGCCATGTGGGCGTACAAATGGCCCGGCCGTGGCCTCATTGGACCTAAAATTATCGTCCCTTTAAGAAATTATCCGTCTTTAAAACACATTGCTGCACAATTAAGCTTTGTTTTTAGTGAAAAGTTAGAATATGAAATGGGGGTTGAAAGTCGTTGTCGTTGGGGTTTAGAGAGTTCAGTATGACTCCAAAAATATCGTGGAATGAATAAGTCGTTTTATGAATCTTACCCAAAAGCTGTGTTCTATTGAATCGAACGCCTTACATGTGACCCTACCTTACTAAGGGAGCGTTCTAAAATTTTGACATACGGTAGTCAGATTTAGCATTTAGTCGGTTCTGAATCTTATTCAAAGCTCTGTTCTATTTAATCAGACGCCTTACACGTGACGCTAAATTACCCTTTAAAACATATGTAATAAAGAATTAATAAAATAATTGTTTGCAGATACAAGATGCTATCACAAACGAGGTAACGAAAGAAAACCATGATGAAGGAGATTGTGAATAAAAACCTGATCTCATTGAAGTGTGTCCTCTTTTGCTTCTTAGCAGGTCAGTATCATAATAAACACAGATCTAGTTACTAAGACATCAGTAAAGCTTCCGCGAAGTTGAGCGAGCGATGTATAAAAACTTGTTCATGCTTCCAAGCCGTTCTTGTAACGTATTTAATTGGTGGTGCGGAATCTAATAAATAGACTACAAGAAATTATAATTGAAAAAATATGGGAACGTAGCGCCTTTTATCTTTATGGTCTCAAGACAGGCCCTGGCGTTACACCAGTTGTACGCCGTGCGGGATTTGATGAACCCTACTATAACAATTATTGTGAGCAGTTTTAGCCTAGTGGCTTTAGCAAATCTCATCCCTCAGGTCGTAGGTTCGATTCCCCACGACCTTTCTTCCAATGTCTATATGCGCATGTCTACATTCGCTAGGGTGAAGGAAAATCATCGGTCTGCCTTAGCCCCAAACATTCGACGGCGTGTGTCACGCACAGGAGGCTGATCACCTTCTTGCCTATCAGATTGCCAAATGATCATGTAACCGATACTGAAATTTGAGGCCCAGACCTAAAAACGTTAGATAACATGTAGACCAGGCTCCTAATGAAGTGAGAACTGTATCAGGACTTCCTGGTTGTAATAATAATAATTTGAGTAAAACAATTATCTATTTAATAGGACCGATAATTAGCTCAACAAATTAAAATCATGTTACCATTTGTTTGGGAGATTTGAGGGATAGAAAGCGTCTTGGTTATTGCAGATACACTTTCAATTTTAGTCTTTGTTGCTTGGTAATAAGGTTTATTAATGTAAGGTAATCAACCAGACTAAGAGTACTACTGTAACATCCGCTCAATGAGTCAATAATTGTTAGGATATTAAGAGACTTTAGATTATACTAAGAATTTGTGTCTCTGTGTGTATTTTAAATGTTTTTAATCAGTCCCAGCACTCTGTTTTGAGTCAAAAAAATTTAACTATACAAAAAAACTTGGTTAAGTAATTATGCTAGTAGCCGTAGTTTTCTTTGAATTTATAATTACATATATGAGACTATAAACTTATAAAACAGCTTTTATTTAATTTCATTACAATAAATAAAACCTTGTCCTAACATATAACTCTAAATTAACTGGAATACATATCCAATAAAAAAATCACACGGAATAAAAACAAACATAATTTATTAGGAAAATTAAGTTAAACATTTTTTTAAACTAATTATTATAGACACTAAAAAATAGTGGAACAGTTGTCAGTTCACTTCGGATAATAAAAATGGTCCGTCAACCAATATAATACAGCGAAGAATATGTTTTCTATAACGCTTATTATCTATGAATATATGCTGATGAATAAATCTAAACACGAACTTCGTTAATAATAGTATTGTCTTTTGTTAACATAGCTTTTACACATTTAAAGAAAACACTTTTTTACCGGATTGAAGCTATGTATTATTATAAACTTATAATTATTTTACATAACTTTACATTTTTTCGACGTTTCGCGTGCTTTACAGCGTGCGTGATCACCGTGACCGTATTATTATAAACTTAACATTATATAAAATAATTATAAGTTTATAATAAAACATAGCTTCAATTCGTTAATAATGTCATGTGAAATTAATATTTCAATATTGAACTTAAGTGGTAAGCCTGCATTACCGTTTTGCTGCAAGTCCCAAGTTTCCATCTAAGGAGCGTTGTTGAACGATGCCGAATGATTTAGGGACCATTCACCTCGTTTCTCGTCTCGCGGCCATTTTAACTGCCCGTATGAGTGCAGATGCCATGAATAATTTAGTCGCATGTGCGAAACTGGTTTGATACATTATACAGTTACTTTTTGTCGAATTATAGGACGAAAAATATTTTAAATGTTATGTCAATAACAGAAAAAAGGAGTTAAATAATGTAAATGGAGGGTCTTCCTGCTAAAAGCTATATCCAGTTTATTATAACTAAAAGTTAAAAAAAACACTTTTTAAACGGATTGAAGCTCTGTATTATTATGTGATACTGTTTGACATTCAACACCTTTTGTCTTCAGTCACTGTGACCACGCATAAAGCACGCGAAACGTCGGAAAAAATGTAAAATTAGGTAAATAATTATAAGTTTTTTTTAATAATAATACATACCTTCAATCCGTTTAAAAAGTGTTTTCTTAATTAATCTTAACGACAATACTATTACTAAAAGTTATTTTAACTAATTTAGAATGTTAGAATGTGCAATTATTGTTTGAGTCTATATAAATAAAAATGAATGTCAAAATATTTGCTAAGCTTAAGCTTATATTTCTGAAAAGCGAACCGTGTCTACGTTTAGCATAGCAATGTTACAACTAAAAATGTAGGCAAAGTAAAAAATAACATTAAGCCGTAACAAAGTTCAGGGTCGCTCTATTAATACAAATCTTAGAAACCATAGGGAAAGTATAATTGGGAACAGACCTTATTGGCAGAGATATTTCTGTCCCTATTAATTCTTTTGGAGCAGTGTTGACCTAGTTATAGACCTAGGCTTCAACGTGCGACTTTAATCCCTGAGGCCGTAAGTTCTAACCAATGGATTTACTTTCTATGTGCTCATTTAACCCTCGCTCGAACGGTGAAGGAAAACATCGTGAGGAGGCTTGCTGTAGACCAAAAAAGTCGACGGCGTGCGTCAGGCACAGAAGGCTGAACACCTACTTGCCTATTAGTTTAACAAATGATCATGAAACAGATACAGAAATCTGAGGCCCAGACCTAAAAAGGTTGTAGCGCCATTGATTTATTTATTATCAATTATTTTTATTATGTCAAATTCAAATGTTCAAATGCGAATCATTTACCACTAGACTCGACTCTAAATCACTCTAAGACATGACGGTTGGTTACATTCATTTTACCGTCCATCCTTTGGCACTATTAAGGGGTACGAAAGGAACATATCAATCTTTAGTTTAACCACTAGACAAATGCAGTCAAAGTTAACGACGACATCGTTTAGAACAACATACCGGTTATATTGACCAACATCAAAACTCTCGGCTGAATTCTATTGCATTAGGTAGTTAATAACAACGTCATCGGCTGTTACGACTATCGGTTTTTACGACCAAATATGAGTATAACTTAAAATAGAAAAAATTGTACTTAAAAACATAATTTATAAACAACCACAAATAGCATGTCTAACGCAAGGACTCATCAGTACCAATCTAGTGAAAATTATGAAATATATAAGGATGTAGATTTTTTCGAGCTCTAATAAGAATTAGTAAAAAAGTCAATTTTATGAACTTAACGCTAATTAAAGATTTAGGTAAATTAGATATATATTTAGACAAATTAGATATATATTTAGATAAATTAGATATATATTTAGATAAATTAGATATATATTTAGATAAATTAGATATATATTTAGATAAATTAGATATATATTTAGATAAAGAGTACCAGTAACCTTAGAGCGAGCTGACGGAGCTTTCCTCGTTCAACGAATAAGTTGCATTACAGCGAGGAAATGCTGCCAGCGTTAAAAGTAAACTGTCAAAGTGACCTTTAAATTTGTTTTAATTTTCTTTTTATTCATCTTACTATGTAGGGTATATATAAATTGAATAAACGATTACTCAAAACGAATACACAAAAATAGACTATAAAAGACTTGTATGTATATTATTGTTATATTCTTTGGAACGAATATTAATTATTATTATTACGATTAAGAATATTTAAAAATGCTGTATATTTGTGTATGTTAAATACTGTTAGATTGTCCTTGTCTCTCAGCATATATCATTATATAACCTCATTAGGATTAGCCAGTTTTGACGTTTTCTATCAACGAAATTCTAGAAGAAAAGATGGCCAAAATAAGAGAAAAATGGAAGAATTTGGAGGCATTCACTCCTTTGGAGATCGTGTTTATATTAACATAAACTTAATGTTATCCATGCATACTGAATATTAGCTTTTTTTAATACTAGTTCTTTAGGTATCTATTGCGATTCGAATCACGTAACGAAACAGTCACGAAGCACTAAAGATTCATAACTATTAATTGTTCTTAATTAATAGTCGCGTCGCTGTGTCCTGGCGCAATCACGTGGTTTTGCGGTAGGTTTTTAAAACATCTCGTGTAGCATTTAGTGCTCTAAATCCATACATTACTTTCCTTTTTGCGAATTTGTATCCCTATAAGCTTAACTTGTTTCCAACACACAAATATATAGTGTTTACAATATACTTAACCTACATAATACTTATAAGAAATTTCAAAAGTTTAGTCCCTGCTGCATAAAACCTTTATTGCTGACTCTATTACGATGCTTCTTCGCTGAGCGAGGAAAGAACAAGCTCTGGGGTCAAATCTTTAAATAGCGCCTGTGGAAATGAACCTCTCGGCCCAAGAGTCTAAAAAGGGAACAAAACTTGGAGGAAAGACTCTTCTATTTCAGCCGTATTATTTTATATTTGAAAGCACCCAATACGAGATCGCTAAGCTAACACTAGTTGATTTTTCCGTTCTTTATTTACAGGAATAGGATGTATCTACCCATTTCTGCCCCTACATATGCTGTCAGTTGGATTAGATAGAGCGGAAGCACGATTGATTTCTGCCGTAACACCATGTATAGCACTACTGGGGCCTGCCGTCTTTGGACCGCTTATTGATAAGTAAGTCTACAGAATCTTAATTAGGTATTAGTATTCAGAGTGGAACTTGTATGTGGATGTGTTTTTACAGATTGTCAGTGGGTCGAGGCTCGACCGGCGGAAGTACGGGGCCCAGCGGTTCCGGGAAGCTTTTGAGAATCATCACTGCCTTGTGTCTTGTTTTAAGTGCTTTATTTTATTCGCTTCTACTCGCTGTTCCGTACACGGAACGACATGAGGTAAGCACTGCTTATATATTCTGATAAGATGATGACAAATCTAAAATGTCACAGCAATGAGGCATCAAAACCCGATTTGATACCGTAAGAGTGATGTTAATATAAGAGTTTCTGATTGTCATTTAAAATGTAAATCATACTAAGCTTTTACAATTAGGCGAATGGACATTTATAGGTAACCAAATGTCTTTACATTTAAATAAACTTCACTTCACTTTATTTTATTAATGGCGACTCTTGTGTAAATCACAATTCCGCCAATGTCGCGTTCTATGTCTAACACGGTCAGGATAGTTTTGATAAAATGAATTTAACCTAAAACAAAGATGACGACACTATAAAGACAACACAGACAGACATATAATACTATATACAAGAGGTTAACATATATACTATAAGGTACGGAGGGGAGAAACGACAAAGCTGGATGGGAGGGAAAGTAGGGAGTTAAGGTTACACGGACGAGGGAAAATTGGAGGAAGATGGTCAAATAACGAGTCATAAATAAACTTCATAAAAATTTAACAAAAAAACGCCACTATTAACTGAAGTACCCATTCCCTTTCTGTCAAATTGTGTTTATACTGTGATCTGTGATGACAACTGACAGACGTCATGTTTATTATAGGCCAGAAGACCGCAAGTCCTGTTTATGTGCGACGCAGATGGCGGTTACGTAATGCAGGAAGTGTGTACTGAGGGTATGAGATGCAATAGATGGGATGGACAAAAGGTAGGTAAAGTCGGAATTCTAAAGTTTTTTATAGTCTGGCAAGATGTAACTATGTTTAGTCTATCATGGATAAGTTTTGGCGGTAAATTTTACATCTGTCTGTTTTGACAGTTTGAGATGTTACTTGACATAGAGGGAATTCATTGCCTTCGTTCGGAATTATTAAAGTATATATTTTATAATAAATCGCTTGCAGACATAAATAAATCTAGAATAAGTTTATGTATTCTTAACAGAGAAGTGTTGGTCTAGTAGCTAGTAGTAGTAGTAGGTAGTAGTAGTAGTAGTAGCTTCAGCGTGCGACTCTCATCCCTGAGGTCGTAGGTTCGATCCCCGGCTGGTGCACCAATGGTTAACTTTCTATGTGTGCATTTAACATTCGCTCGGACGGTGAAGGAAAACATCGTGAGGAAACCGTATAGACCCCAAAAAAAAAGTCGATGGCGTGCGTCAGGCACAGAAGGCTGATCACCTATTTGCCTATTAGATTAACAAATGATCATGAAACAGATACATAAATCTGAGGCCCAGACATAAAAAGGTTGTAGCGCCATTGATTTTTTTCCTATTCTGAACATAGTAATAACGATAAAAATAAAGAAAGTATTTATTTATACTTTGTTACCATATACATAATTATATAAACAAAAAGTAAGTAGGTTACATAAGTTATTAGGCGGCCTTATCGCTAACAAGCGATTTCTTCTAGGCAACCCTAATATGGGAGACTAAAAAAAACACCAAAAGTATATATAGATAACGTTATAGTTGAAAAACAGAATAACAATATTCGACTTTATGTGTAAAATTCAGACATAACAAGTCACCATATATTTCAGAATTAACGAAATCTTTTAAAAATAAACATTTCAATCAATTAACATATGGTATGCTTATGAAATTTGTTTATTTAAGAATGTGTGAAACGATAAACATCCAAAATCCAATACTACAGAAAGTATAGTAGAAGAAACGTAGACTGTACATTTTGCTCACCCAGGCTTTCTTAGTTTTATAAGCTTGGCCATTTCCTAAATCGTCACAATTCAACAGTTACATTACATTCATACAGTACGTGAGTGGTTAATTATAGAGTAAAAATAAAATCCTACAAAATGTACAGCTTACATATAACACGACAAAATATATAAGTTGTTATTCAGGACAATTTGTAAATAGATCGTGATTAAGCGTGAGTTAAATTTACACAAATAATTCCAGATTACGATAGCGAATCACGCCTCACGTAAAATAGTTCATCAGGAGTCATTAACATCTCTATCAATTATATAATAAAATATCAATACAACATAAGTTGAAAATTTTGTCTTTTACAAGATACAATGTGGTTTTGATAATTTGATACTCGTTTATTTGAATTTTTAATCGATAAATTTAATAAAACCAATATTAATGATAAGGTAAGTTCGCATTCAAGTCTTTTAAACGTTAATATGTCATGTTAATGTTTGATGTAATCATGACTGATGTCACTCAAAAAAATATTACGCATTTATTTTCGAAATAAAAAATTGAGACTGATTGTATTTAATTGTTAGTACCTAATTTGTTTTCCTAGTATAAAGTTCATAAATAATGCGTTTACATAATTAAAATAATTATGGCTAATAAGTAATTTTATATTGACGTTAATTTCTACAATACTAGTGAATAGTTTAAACTAAGTTAATATTAAGTCTTAGTGTTCTATAATGTTTTGACACTGTTTGTGTGTCCGAAATTGCACTTTCGTATATTCTTTACACTAGGTTTTTTAACTCAAAAGGTTTAGTTCATTTTAGGCGATATATATGATTATTAGGTATATATATATGTAAGCATATAAATATATACATAATAAATGACGAAATTTAATCTAAATCTTATTATCTTGTCGTGGTTATTTGAACGCTTGTGGTTTTAAACTCTGGTAATTTGAAATTATTCTCTGGACCCTTGAATTTCAAAGTATCGAAAGTCGACTGTATATGAAGCATGGTAAACGCCAATACCATTCCCGTGAAATATACCCGTATATTCGTTCTTGTATAATCAATGGCAGTTGTATGTTTGTAGTATTATTAGAAAAAAAATGGTGGGATTCTTCGACTTTTTGAAGTCGTTTAAAGAGAGTAAGTTTTTTGCTATTTCTCCTCCATTGTACGTTCTTGGGATTCCTTCTAGATTATCCTACAATTTGGGAACTGCTAGTATTTGTAACTGGTAGTCATAATAATAACTTCCTTATTACAGATTTTATTAATACGTAGACTTAATTAGAGTTAGTAACAAAAAGATTCCTTGTGGGGCTTGGACAATGTACTATATAATATATGATGCTCTTTGTTATCACATTCAGGACACCATTAGTTCTATGCCTAACAATGTATCAAGGTGTCTTCGGGTCTCCGCATAGGTACCCAACACACTGCATGAAGCGTAAATGAAAAATATGCCTACAAGTTGATGTATATGAATAAATCTGGTGCGTTGGGTTTTCTCCATACACTTCAAGAACCATTGATGGTGACTGAATTAATTTTGTTACTTGAAAACAAATCAAAAATTGCCTTGAAAAATCATGATTTTATATTTAGATGTATTTGTATCCTTTAATGTATTCTAAATGGCAATTAAGAACTGGTACAAAGAAAATTAAAACATAAAAAGTTTGGTCCCTGTGGCAGTGTACCTTTAATTCTGGCAACAATCGGTGTATTGCGATACTTACTCGTTGAGCCAGGAAAGCATCAGCTCTGGGGTCAGCGGTATCAAGTATCTACCAAGCTTAAATCTGTAAGAAGCACCTGTGCACTTGAACTCTACTCCAAAGGGAACAAAATCAATCTTGTTTTTCGCTAACGAAATTGTTACTCAACAAGTTTGTTCTAATGTATAAATAAGATGTACCAATGTTTCCAGTCAGGAGTACTTGCTGTGGGCGCGTGTGAATACGGCTGTGCTGATGAGAACATGACGTGGGTGATGAAACCCTTCACAACAACTTCTACCACCACAACAATGAGCCCGCTATATAACAGTGTCGCTAATTATACTGTGAGTATACTTTTGATTATTTGCGACCCCTTTTAAAATACGGCAAAAGGTTTAGAGGTCCACAGGTCATAACACTGGTTTAGTAGTATTGTCTGTAAAAACAGTGTTTCGGAAATACCGACGCTGAGCAGCTGGCTTCATATATTGGTGGCGCACCACAAAGTGCCTTTGGAAGCCTAGTCTAAGTTATAGAACGATGGCCTTTGAGAATAAATATATACGTAATTTTCTGTCTCGTATATGTGTTATCTGCCACTGTTTTCACCACAAGCAAGTCGCAAATGCTTATTATTTATACGGTCAGGCGCCGACATTGTTAAGATAATACGATTTTAATATACAAATTTAATAGAAAGATTTTAAAGGCTACTCGGTAATTACGTGACGTGTGCACCGGGCAATGGTCGATGAACGACTGACCGAGTTGTGTTTTTTTTTTTTTTTTTTTTTTTTGAGAATGGAATCTCGCTGTTGGCCTTAAGGGCCTTTACAGCTCAGCTCGGGCTGTTTTGGCGAGCGTAGCTCGGCCAGAATGGCGTTTTATCCCGCGGCTAGCGCAAGGGCGTCTCCTGTGAGACTCGAACCTCGGCTTGGGCCGTCGCGGGGCGGTCAATCGCCTGAAGGGCAGGACGGAAGCTCACTGTAGTGAGCGAAGTGCGAAGTAAAGGTCCTCGCCTTCCCCGGTGAAGGCGGTTTTTTACCCTAAACTGTGATTGGCTATTTTTATTATTGGCCGCGCGGGCTGCATTTAATTTATTGTTTGCTACAGTAATTGGATCGTCCGGATCCGTTAGTATGTGTCGGGGCCTCCTACGAGCCTTTTTTGTCGGGAAGGGGTAATAGTTGATGCTATTACGCACCAGCGGATTGGGATGGTGTTTAGCCTTGTCAAAGTGGCGTGTGGACGCCAACTTCATCCATTGGGCTATGGTAGGGAGCTCCAGGTCATGGTGGAGATCGACGTTTCTCACATAGAAGGGCGCACCGGTCGCGATTCTCATGAATCGCGACTGAAGCACCTGTAGTCGGTGTATATAGGAGGGGGCACAATGCGCAAAGACTACGCTAGCGTATGTCATGCACGGTCGGATGCAGGCCTTGTACAGGGTGACCTTGTGTCTTAGAGACATTTGACTCCTTTTATTTAGGAGGAAATGAAGGCGAGAGAGGACAAAATGTGCCTTCTTGCGAACGGCGGCTATGTGCTTTCGGAAAGATATGCCGCTATCGAGCGTGACTCCTAGATATTTAACGGACTTTTGCCATGGAATGGCTTGCCCGTATAGGGTTACCTCTGTCTTGAGGTGAAATTTATCCCTAGCGATAGCACCGGGGTTGCCCCTGGCAAAGAGAACTGCTACGCTTTTCTCGGGATTTATTTGGAAGCCCCATTTCCGAAACCATTCGCCTAACGACGTGGTAGCGGTCTGGAGTCTGTCCACAATGACACCTCTATCTTTATGGGTGGTATAGAGAGCGGTGTCATCGGCATAGAGGGCTAGCTCCACATTGGGAGCCCTAGGGATGTCGCCGGTATACAGCGTGAACAGAAGGGGCGAGAGGACCGAGCCCTGAGGGACTCCGGCCATGATGGGGCGAGGAGACGATAACGTTCCTTCTACGCGATAGCGCATTGAGCGGTCGGACAAGAAGTCGTGTACGATACGCACGAGTCTTAGTGGCACATTAAGGTGGTAGAGCTTGTAAACCAAGCCGTTGTGCCAGACCTTGTCGAAAGCTTTCGCTATGTCGAAGAAGAGCGCACCCGTGGCTCTCGGTTTCAGGGAGCTATTCATCCCGGAGAGGATGTGCTCCGTGATTCGATGGACTTGATGAACGCACGAGTGGGCCGGCCTGAAGCCAAACTGCTCATCGGGAATGAGCCCCTTATCTAGGGCAAAGTCTAGGAGGCGCTTTTTAAGTACCTTCTCGTAAAGCTTGCTAAGCGTATTGAGAAGGCTGATAGGGCGGTAACTGGTGGGGTTGTTACGGGGTTTGCCTGGTTTGTGAATACCAATGACAATGGCCTCTTTCCACTGCGCCGGGAAGGTGCAGTTTTCAAGGAGGCAATTGAAAATGGACACTAGTAGGCATATCAGATGGGGCGGGAGGCACCGGAGGACCTTGTTCGAGATGGCGTCGAGACCTGGAGATTTACGAGGCAGTGAACTCTTTATTAGAGTTTTGACCTCGGCGATCGACGTAGGAGGGAGCGGCTCGGGAGGGAGGGGCAGTGCTACGATGCGTTCGACCTCGCGGTTCACGTGTTCGACGTGCGCCGGGTCGCTATGATCGAGATACGGGGTGCACTGCTCCACTAGGTTGACGGCTAAGCACTCGGCTTTTTCGTCGTCGTCGAATGCGTCAGGCAGATTTGGACGCTTGAGAGGGGGCATGGACGCCACCGTGTCGGTTTTTAGGGAACGCGCGAGAGACCAATAGGCCGTGTGCGAAGGTGACAATTCGCTGGTAAGACGGTCCCAGCGTTCATTTCTAATTTCCCGCATGCGCTCTTTGACTCGGCGCTGCGAGGCGCGGAGTGCTCTGCGGTTTTCGTCGGTCGGTGCTCTGGCGAAGGCGCGAGTCGCCGCGTTCTTCTCGGTCAATAGACGCCTCGCGTCCGGGGGAAGCTCCCAGCGTTGAACGAACTCATCTGGGACCTTCCGGGACGACTCGGCGACCTTGGTCTGAATGTGATTAGTGACCGAGGAGATCGCGTCTAACGCGTGAGCGGACGAGACTAAATTGTCGGGGACATTTGGGAGGGCAGAGGTGTCGGCGGGCTTGAGGGCCTCGTCTAACTTCTGCCAGTCGACAATGGACTTGAACCTCTTCTCTCGAGTGTTAGGAGGGCCGAATTCAAAGTGAACCGGGAAGTGATCCGAGTCTAACTCGTGTAACGTCTCTACGCTTCGCGGCTGTAGTGCCACGTTACGTAAAACCGCTACGTCTATGACGTCCGTTGAGAGAAGGCCGTTGCCTGTTATGCCACGGCGAGTCGGTTGTATGGGGGCAATGACGTTGAAATTGAGCACGTCTATAAGCCTATTGAGGGCTAACCCATTAGGGTTTTGTTTTGAACTATTCCAGTCCCCGTGTTTGCTATTGAGATCCCCGACTAATAAGACCGAGGGGCCCATCGCAAACAGGGTTCTGAGATCGCTCTCTAGTATGTCCTTGGCGGGAGGGAGGTACACCGACGCGATAATAATCGGCTGATGGCCGGTCATGGCTACGCGCAACACAGAGCACTCTATGTTGGTAAGGGAGGGCGGGTCTAAAGGCGAGCAGTGAAGCGCTCGTCTATAATAAATGAGCGTACCGCCTTTCGCCGTAGGTCGGTCGTTTCGCACTACGTTGTAATTCGCGAATCTGGGAGCGTGAACGCTGGGCTTGAGGAAAGATTCCTGTACTAGGAAAATATCTATTTGGTGGCGAACGAGGAAATCTCGAACCAAATCTGCCTGCGGCTTGAAACCGTTTGCATTAAAAGTCACTACGGACAGTGATCGAGCCTTGATCCTAGACGTACCGAGTTGTGCGCGCGCGCGCTGCTTTATATAGGTTCTGTAGTGGGGATCGAGTGAAACATCGTACGATCGTTTGACTAATCGCCCGTTGATAGTGGCGCCGTCACATACATTATTAGTGCAATAAAGTTTGTATATTGTCAATAATTTCATAAAAATAACAATGATATAATAACGATTTCATAAGGAATTTTGTCGTCGCGTTTAACTGTATTTCGTAAAAAAATTGACCTTGAATTTTGCGTAATCATTAACCCATTGTTACAAATAATTTTTTTGCCTCCCGTTCACCTTGTAGAAAAGACTTAAAAAAATCGTCCCGATACATAATATAATCATCTACACTAATTTTCAGTCATCGCTTAATACATAAAAATAATTAATACGTATTCTCCACGATTTCAGATATTATTTTATTTAAAACTATTAACTGTTTTAAATTAAAAGTACTAAAGGTTAGTTTATTAAACAGAAAGCTGAGTTATCTCTGTCGGGTGTAGTTTTAGACACTTTAGGTCCCGAACATATATATATATATCATTGGATCATGCAATATTTTATAATATTCAGATAGTTTATTATTCTTATTTGAAATTAAATATTAACCTAACTTGTACAATCCGATAAGACGTAAGGATTTCAGATAAATTCAACTTTTAATAAAATACATATTTGTCCTATTTGAAAGTAGTCTTACATCCTTGAGAAGGGCAGTGCATCAATGTGAGCGTTTATATTCTATGTGCGCATTTAACACTCACCCGTACGGTAAAAAACCGTAAGAAAACCGGTTTATTACAAAAAATTGGCATGTGTCAGGTCAGGCTGATTTGTCTATGAAATAAAAATTATCAAGGAAACAAGCAATCTGACGGGCTGTAGTATTTTTTTTTAATTGTAGCAATCATATTTTCATTTACCTGAAACTACCGACTTTATAACGAGTTTATAGTGCATAGTTATTTTTTATAAAAAAATCCTAGAAGTAAACCTAAATTAAAAAAAATAACGTATATTTCTAATAACGCCGGGCGAATTCAAATGTCATAAAAGTGTTTATTATCTGTGGCAGCACCGAACCACTTCGCGCCAAATTTGTTTTGTGTCATGGCGCCATTTTTACTATTTGAAATTAAGAATTGTTTTTTGACACTTTTTACCTCAGACACCAGTGGTACTAGTGACAGAAGAGCCGGAAGATGACGCTGACTTCGAGATCAACCCACCACATCTCTGCTACAATGGCCAATGCCTCGTATACATGCAGCACGCACAGAGGCTACGCGTTCCCCTCTCTCTATTAGCCCCAGAAATGCCTGAAGATAATTCTACTAACGAAAACAATTGGTGCACTTATAGAACTGGTAAGGTGCTACTTAAGTTGTTTACTTAAAAATAATAAAGCCTTTATTCGTATAATAAAGTATTTACAATTAATATTAATATTAATCGAGCGCGAGCTCGTCTTCAGCTTGCCGAGTGCCAAAGGCCTCCTCCACTCATCTCCATTCGCCATACAAGTTTTCTACTTACACATTTATTTCCAACACAGTTCTTACAATATTCTTAAACTTAACTGGGTTGTGGTAGGTTGTTTTTTTTTTAATTATGGCAATAGTTTTACTTTATGCCAGTTTCAAGTAAAACCTATTCAGGTTAAGAATTCTAAAAACTCTATTAGCTATTCATATAAAGTTATTGTCTATTGAATCGTAGAATAAATGCGTGCGTGGTCACGGTGACTGAAGACGAAAGGTGTTAAATGTCAAAAGTATCACAGCTGCAGAGAAAGTGGTTTTATCTGTATTTATTGCCCCGAAGTTGGTATCGACTAAAAGATGACGTTGGAAAAAAATTCAAATTTAGAATTATGTAAATAACTATAATTTTTAAAAATAATACATAGCTTTAATCCGTTCAAAAAGTGTTTTTCTTAATGTGTAAAAGCTATTTTAACAAAAGACAATACTAAAGTAATTCTTTTGCAGCTGGGCCATCAAAATGTATAGTACCAGCTGACCGTCTTGAAGAAATAAACCCTGATGGAGGTGAATGTAAGGCAGCTGTGCGATGCCAAGTGCTGGATCCGTATGATGAACCGGACGGAGTTCTTGCTAATGCTGAATGCAGACTTGTTATAGGCGACCCGTCTTATACTTTCTGGAGCTATTTCGTAATAAGGTAGCTAGTAGAGTGACGCCATTTTCGCTTTAATTTCAGGCTGCACAGTAGGCCGGCAACGCATTTGCGAGCCTTCGATTTCCATGGATTACGGTATCACTTAACATCAGATGAGCATTCCGCCCGTTAGCCTCTGATTTTATTTATTTGCTTATCATATAATAAATATCATATGGTGGTCAAATGTGGATTCACATTTTTATATATTTTATGTTCTATCTGCGTAATTTTTTTAAAAAATTGGATGAGGATTGTGTGAAAGTTCATAATGAAATCACTTCAAATCTTAATTGAAATTATTATATAAGTAAAAACAGAAGCTACTGAAAAAAACGCCTATGTTATGTACCAGTTAGAACTTATTACGTTATTAATTATTCTTTGACGTAACACGATAAAAATCTTTTCAACATTTTTATCTTTCGCCTTATTTTACGTTTGTAAAAAAACGACACTAACAATAGAAAAAACTAAAATGTTGACTACCTCACTTAAGGGTGTCGGTGTTTTGTGACGGTGCGCGCGCGCATCGCAAAAATGTACTATCATTATTTTTCTCTAACGCGCCAAATGAAGTATAACTTCAAATTCGTTTTTCTCAGACTTTTCGCTGACATATGGCCCACAGCCGCCTTGGCCTTGCTAGGTGCTGCTTGCGTCATAGCAACAAGAGAAACATCCTTAGGCCGCGGTGACGTTGGAAGGCAGCTTGCCTTCGGAACCCTCGGCTTGGCGATATTTCCACCCTTGGCGGGAATTGCGGCCTCAGAAATGCCTGACACGCCATACCTGGTGCCTTTCTTGTTGCACGCCTTGTTCATGTTGATTGGAGCGCTCATACTAATTGTTGACAGGTTAGTTGTTTGAGTATTTTTCAAGTGATTGGAACTGTTTCCAGAAGATTTCAGTCTTTGTATAACAGTTTAGTTAACAGGATGTTTAAACCCGAACTAATAATTTATTTAACATATACACAAATATAGTGTATTTACAAAAATATTAACCTTATATATAATAATTGTTAAAAAACAAATTTAAAAAGTTTGGCTTCTGTGGCAGTGTACCAACGCTAGCAGCATTTCCTCGCTGTAGTGCGATACTTAATCTTCGAGCGAGAAAAGCACCAGCTCTGGAGTCACCGATACTATCTATCTCTGTCTTAAAACTTTAATTAGCGCTTGTGCATTTGACCCCCCACGGCCCAAGAGTCTCTACACTAAACAAAATCAAAGGAAAGACGCCTATAATGGAGGCCATGGTGTCCAAGGCTACTTAAAAAATTACTATGAAAATTAGAATTTTTATAATATGAACTTTGACCTCTTAGTATAGATTTTATTAGACTCAAGAATAATAATAAATACATATAATTAAGTAGATGTTTTATGAAAACACTTTTTAAAAGGATTGAAGCTATTATAAACTTATAATTATTTACATAATTTTAAATTTAACTTTTTCCGACGTTATGCGTGCTTTACAGCGTCCGTGGTCACGGTGACTGAAGACAAAAGTGTTGAATGTCAAAAGTATCACAGCTGTTGAGAAAGTTGTGTTATCTGTATTTATTTCCCCGGAGTTGCTATCCACTAAAAGATGACGGGTTTTTTTTCATTTTTTTTTTGTTTTCTTAATGTGTAAAAGCTATGTTAACAAAACACAAACACACAATTATATCCTCTTTAGAATGTTTTAAATAAATTTGACACACAAACTTGAATTTATGTATTTTATTCCATTTGTTCTTTATTAATAGATTTTCAAATCCCCAAAATTGTGGGATGTCTTGGGAGGCTTTAATCCTTGTGAGTACATACGTACAAAGTGTTTATATTAATTAAAAAATATATACTTTATTAACATCGGCAGTTACGTGTATGTTTTTAATTAGATTAAAATGATTATTTTCACGTTATTCCATTAATTTAAAATACTATTACTTAGGAAGAAATATAATTTTTTGTCCACTCTCTTGCATCAAATCAAATCTGGCATCAAAAAAATAAGGGTTTTTTTTCACGGTTGTATTACCAGTCGAAACAAGTAATTTTTAGTTTGAATGCAGTAATACGTTACAGTCTTTCAGCAAAATCCTCTGTGCGGTATTGAAGGTGATGCCCCATAGGAATGCCTTTACATATATATAAAAATATATAGGAACTAAAGTAACCTCTGTAATACCAGCCACATGCCGCTGTCCACTCCTGAATGGTGGTGGCATACAGCAACAGGCGTGCTGACAATGCCAATGAATGCCGTAAGACGTTATGGAGCTGAGACGGCCGCTATCTTCGCTGTCGTGGTTCTATTAGGAACTCTATGGAGTGGAATCGATGCATATTTGCCTTGGTAAGTCTTCTGGTAAGATTAAATTGTGTAACAACGTTCTGGTCGACTTTTTAATTTTTTTTAAATTTAGGACGGTACTAGAGCTGAACGGCACCAGCGTGGCTGCCGGTTTGACATTGACGGCAGGTGCGTTACCGGCAGTCCCCGCTCTGTGGTGGGCGGAGGCGGTAGTGGACTACATCGGACATTCCAACGTCTACATCGCGGCCTTTACGTTCTACTGTCTACGGTACACTGGTGAGTAGTCTTTCAATAAGCTTATTAAATCTGAAAACAAAAAAATCCCATAAAATTTGCGTCTTGTACCTTTTCCAATAATCTTGAATGAAGTAATTAAGAGTGTGACTTCTTCTGGTTCTTCATTATTGGAGGTCGGCCGTTAGGCTCGTAAAGCGTGTCTGGTCCAGTTCCAGATCCAGGAACTATTCTGCAGTCGCAATCTATTCCAATATATTTCCCGTCTATTCCAAGCCATGATTTTAATGAACGAACTGTGGAATCGACTCCCGATGGAGGTCTTCCCGGGGAGATACGACCTTTAAGTGAGAGTGTCCATGGGCTGCGATGACAGTTCTTTATGGTCATCCCGAAAAAATCTATTAAATCCAAAAAAAAATTTTTTAAGGCAGTGGTAGCGATAATGAAGAAACTCGGGACCCTAAGCATGACTGCCGTATGTCAAATCCAATGTTTTTTGACATACGTAAGTCATACATAGATATATGTTTCTAGCGCTCTCGAATCTTAACCTTATCCTAAATGTGAAATATTTTTGCAGCTTTAGCCTACAGTACAACCTACACGTGGGTGATTGTAAGCGAGCTCCTGGAAGTGTTCACACTGAGCCTCGTTTGGGTGACGTCAGTGCTGTACTTCCGCCATCTCGTGCCACGGAAATACACGGCCACCGGACAAGCATTACCTGTCATTGCGCACTTCTGTCTAGGTAGACTTTTGTTTTATTTATTTACATATAATTATTCAATTTACAACACAATGATAGGCTAATAGTTTTTTGACAATTTAAAAAATCATGTGACGGTAGAACACAAAATAATAAAATTTCTGTCCGTAACGTCGACTTACAATAGAATAATACTTGGCACAAATTGTATTTTAAAATTAAAATTTCGGGTATGACAAAATCTGGGGACTACCCACATTTTAAAATTTTTACCTACGAATAATATTAACAACTTTAGATGACTTATAGGTCCACCTTCATAGAAACCTTAGCTAACTGGTGAACGCTTATATCAAGGAACCCAGACCCTCCATAACGTTTTATTTTAGAGTTTATAAACCTTTTTTTTTTAATATGTGTCTTGACTGATACTTTACTAACTTGTCCGACATCAGAGAAAATTACGATCTAGTCTAACTTAAGACAAATAAGTATAATTAACATAATTGTCCAAACACTACTTACAGCTTCTAATAAATGGGAAGTTTGGTAGTTTATAAACGTGAATTTATTATATAGATAACTCAAAGACTAGCTTGTTATTGTGGCTTGCGAGAGATTGCTATTAAGTTTAGTTATACAATTATATTCGTAATTTATTCAAATGTTATATAATCTGTAAAATAGATGGCGTTATTGAAATTTAACCAAAGCTATTTGTGATGTTTACGTTCATCAGTACCTGTTTGTTGTGCTTATAGAAAAAACGCAAAAGATCCCTCTCCGATTTGTATACTATAATTAATTAATAATATTTATTCACGTAACTAAACATAACAATCATACAGTATATACAATTTTCTTAACCTACATAGTAGTATCACTTAACATCAGGTGAACTTCTTGCTACCTATTACATTAAAAAAACATCTTGACATTGTAAACCGATTATGATAATAATAAATGTCGACGATTCGGTGGACGGAAATTTTTTGATTTTATTTTACATAATTGTCTGTACATTTTTTTTTTGTTTAAAACAGATTCTATAATCATAAACTATATACCAAACCTTTTAGAAATAAAATCGACTTAAACTTACGTAACATTATATAGTAAATAACGTAAAACAGGTCGCTGCATTGGGGCCATAGTCAGTGGTATGGTGACTCTCGAACAGAGCATCGAATCTAGCCGCAACGTGTACCGTGCGTTGGGCGTTTTGGCATTGCTCTGCTCGTGCGTCTACCTGGCCCTGTATCACTTGCTGTTGGCGCCACGATGCGCTTCACCCGCTGCTCCGCCGCCCACGCATTTATTACAAGGTATTGTTCTAAAAAAACCGATTCAGATTTCGACAAAATTACTGCCTTAATGTCATTTTTAAGGTTTATGTCCAAAGAGTTTCAAGTGAGTGAAAACCTTTTTTCTCCATTGTATTTATTTTTGTCATCTATAAATAGTAATTGTAAAAATTAACCTGTGTTTTGGTTACAAAAGTTTAACTCCTGTTGTAAGAAAGGAAAAAAATTGTATTTCGGAAGTAATTTTAGAACTGTAATTAAATCTCTTATTAGATTCTATAGTTAGTTATAGTGTTGCCGTAATGGCTCCAGCCACTTTTATCCCTGTGATAAGGCTGTTGGAGCGCCACTGGTTTTTATTATAAAATGATTATATTGCTTATAAATATAATTTTGATCTAATTTTGCTTTAAAGCGAGCACTGTGACGGGACAGCTTGACGGTAAAAATATCATAGATTAAACGCACTGCACCCCTATATTATATTTATTACTTACTTATTATTATAACCCTTTGCACTGCGTTGTAACACCTTAAAAATGTTTAATGTCAAAGTATATAACAAGTATTACGTAAGCAGATTTACTACAATTTATCCCCCCCACCCCTCCTCTTGTCAGCTCTCAAAAATATTGTATGTATTATATTTTTTTTGGAGCAGTCCTCGAAATTGCACTTCGTTTTTCAAGCTTAGACAACGTGTAGGTAATATTTGTTTTTAATATTCATAAAAATATTTTGAATTAGAATTTAAGTTTTTGAAATTGTACCGTCTTTTCGTAATAAGTATAGCGTGTTCAAACATTTGTTTTATTGTAGGTTTGAACTCTAACGGCGCTTCAAATGGATCATACGCTCCTATGAGGGTATACCACGAAGAACGATCAAGAAAAGGTCACTTCCGCTACTAAGGCAAAGTGTTTCATAACTCTTTTAAATTTTGTAATATAATTACAATTCGCTTTCGCTCTCTGATACAATCAGTTTTGACTTGCTAATATGTTATGCATTTGTGTATTTTTAAATGGTTTTTTTTACTAAAATAAATCTTTTTAATTTAACCATTGTTTTTTTTTATTTAGAATTAATCATAATATATATAAATCTCCTGTCACGATGATTGTCCGCGATGGACTCCTAAACTATTTAACCGATTTTAAATTAAATTGGCACACCGTGAGCAGTCTGGTCCAACTTAAGAGATAGGATAGCTTAGATCTTTAATTATAGTCGCAATTTTATTTTATTGCAAATTATTTGTCTATAATTAATTGACAGTCACAATTATCTGTTAACTCCAAAAGATTCTAACAGATGTCGATACTTTTCGACTGGATTGAGTAAGTAATCAATAGATGGCACTGCTATGGTAAACCGACAAACGTGTCATATAAGCTTCAATTCAATATCATGATCACCACGTGTTATTGAGGCTAAAGTATAAATTAAATTTATTTTGTAGTAAACGAAATACCGAGAAGGTTTTTGGTGTTAGCATAGCCAACCACGTGTTACTTAGACCGAAGTGTAAATCAAATTCAAATTATAGTGACGATAATACAGTGAAATTATTCTTTCGTGTCTCGGTATTAAGGCTAACTAAAACCACATTAAGGAGAAACGAAGTTCGCGGCGGCAGCTAGTATGAAATATAAATACATCCACCTCGTAGTACACAAGATAAGTGTAGATCGCTTGTTAGCGAAAATACCGCCTGTTGCCTAATAAATGATGTAACTTGCTTTATGTATGTTTATGTATAAGGTAAGTGTGAATAAATAAATAGATAAGGGAGGTGTACTGTTCCGCTAACCTAATGGGTCGACAACCTATCCTCTACCAGTCTAACCACTGCCTCAAAAAGCTAAGGTCTAAACAATTTATGTATCCTTAATTAGCATTGATATAAAGAGGTAGATGGTAGGGGTCGCTATATAAGTCTATTACATTTATGTAGTTTAAAAATAATATTTAATTCAAACCTTTATACAAAAATAATACTGTTTAGAGTTATTTAACCTAACATTATATAAGTTACATATACAGGTTGTCCCAAAAGTCGACGTCAAGTCGAAATTTTCTCATAGGTAATGCCACACCAGTTATCAGAAAAAAAAAAAAAATAAGTCATGTATTTTTGAAATTATGGATATTTTTTTTGTTATTCCAGAAAATGCACACCATGTGACAGTTTTTTCATTCAACAGGAATATTACAAATATTTACTTTTTACCAATTTTGTTTCTCTTACGTCATCCCGAATAGTGTTTTATGTAACCTATGACCCTAAACCGTGTGCCGATCACTCCAACTTGTAGGAAAATGTCATTTTATACCGTACCAAGTTTTCAAAATTAATTTTCGCACTACTTCAACTGATCGTCCAGAAAAAAATGTACTACTCCAGTTTGGCAAGTAGCTTTAAAAGTTAGCGTATTTAATAAGGATTCTACAGTGGTATAAGACTTACTTCATTATTTTTTAGATCGGCCATAAAAACTTTTTTTGTTAAACAAAATCTGTTTTTAAAAATTTCTCTGGAATTACAATATATATATTAAATACATAAACCATCATCGCACTCTGGAAGCTAATATAAGCCCTTTAGTTTTTACCACACTCATAAATTGTAATTTAAGTTTCTCGTTTCCGATAATGTCCAATAATATAAGTGTCATTTAGATTTACGAACACTTCAATAAGTCAGGTTAGTTTTTTGTTCAACTCAAACTTATAACTTTATTCATATAGGTAAACAACTACACTTAAGAACGTCAGAAAATAAGTTAAATTAATTGTAAATTTACTAGCAGTAGTAGTACCACAGTAGAGCGGGCGAGAATCTTTCCGCCACTCTTTTTAATCGCCAAGTATTGAGTCATACAAATTGTTTGAACTGGAGCAAATCAATCCCAAGGATTAGGATCATTTAAGTATTCGTCAAATTTATAAAAAGCTTTATTGATTAATTCACGTTTAATGAGGGCTTTGAATTTATTTAGTGATAATTCTCAAACTTCGCTTGGAAGTATGTTGTAAAAACGAATACGATTTCCATATAAGGAGTGGTTTATCTTTTGAAGCCTGGTTGGTCGTACACTCAAATTGGTTCTGTTTCGAGTATTATACTGGTGAAAGTCACCATTTGTTTTAAAATCGTTTATATTTTTTTGTACATATGTTATATGACAAAACTACGAGAATACATCAGATAGTGTCATAATATTTAATTCCTTAAACTTCATCCGTACTGACTCCCTCGGAGAAACACAACAAATACCCCGAACAGCCCACTTCTACAGCACAAATATGGATTGAACCTCTACAGTAGCACCCCACAGTACAATACCGTACAACATACCGCTACGAAATTAGCTATGACACACAATTATAGCTGTGCCCTTATCAGTAAACTGACGGATTTTCTTTACTGCATATGCTTCAGAGCTCAGCCTATTCGAAAGAGTCTCTATGTGTGGGCCCCACTGGAGTTTACTATCTATTGTTATGCCTAGAAAAACAGTTTTGTGAAAAAAGTTTAGTTCACTGTCCTTAAGTTTCAGGTTACCAATATCTCGCTTTACGCTAGTAGTTGTAAATCTAATACATTTTGTTTTATTTTCATTCAGCAGTAAGATAAAGGCAAAAATACCATCCGTATCACCTCGACGTCCGTCGTTCCACAACCGAGCGTTTTCTAAGGCAGTTTTTGCCGCGCACCACCACTATGTGGAACCAACTGCCCACAGAAGTAATTCTGTGGGCAGCTGGTGTTCTTAGGGTCCTTCAAGAAAAGACCGTACCAATTCTTGAAAGGCCGGCAACGCACTTGCGAGCCTTCTGGCAATGTGAGTGTCCATGGGCGGCGGCGCTTAACATCAGGTGAGCCTTTTGCCCGTTTGCATCCTATTACATAAAAAAGTTATTTACATAAAACCAGTATATTTTTCCTGTTCACTTTTCATAGAAATGAAGTGTCGTCAGCTAACAATACCATCTCATGAATTCCGTTGATAAATAGTGGGCAATTTGGGACTGTCCGCGTTTCGCGACCATTGGTGATGTTGGAGTTCTGTAGATCTTTGGTGAATCCAAGTTCGCACTTACGATAAAGGCAGGAAAGGCGGATACGGGCTAGTTGGCATCATTTCGGAGCCTCGGCTTGCAAGCTCAAGTTTAGGTTATTAAATTAAACAAAACTGATACAAATAAATTTCACTGGATTTGTTATAGGCAAATTTAGAGTTAACACTTTCAATATCGACTTTTTTAAGCAAATCCTTCTCTATATTCAACAAAGCGAGATGATTAAATACGTTTTAATGATGAAAAAGAACGTTCGCCACTGCAGTTCGTGATCAAGAGAGAATTGAATGGGCAAGCCAATTTCTAAGTTGGGAAACACGATTCTAAAGAATTATTAAATATTTTATAATATTGCTGTTCCAGATGCTCTTGTATCTTGCTGTCAATAACAGTAGCCACACCTGTTTTTAGCATCTTTACGAACTGCACTAATTCGCCACCTAGGCCGTTCTACAAATCATATTCTGCTTTTCTCCAATGGCATCTTGAAAAAAAACTTGCCAACATACGAAGCCAGGCTAGTGCTCTTCAATATGTTGTCATTGGAGAATCGTGAAATTTATTGATATATCGATTGCATTTAAGATATTTAATAATCAGTTTGATTGCCAGAACCTTCCATCTAAATTTATATTTCGTGTACCCTCTCGATCTCAGGCACCCATTTGTCCCTCCTTTCCGTAGAACGCGTTTTGGTCACACTTTTAAATCGATTTTTGTAATTTTATTTTTTGATTAGTAATTGTTTTGTTTATTATTTGTATGATCTCTACGTGTATGTCATATTTGTCTTTAAATGCTTGTCACATTAAAAATTGTATTTTGTGGTTATTTTACCAATGTATCAATGTGCCGATCGTTGGCAAACTTTTATCAATAAAATAAAATAAGTAAGCATTGATCATACGGATTAAATAAGGATAAGATTTTTTCCAAAATCTCTTCTGTCGTAAGAGATTTTAGCTGTCGAAATACTTCAAAAACACTTTGATATACCATAAACACTTGAACTTCGAAACATTGTCCAGGATTTTTAACAAAGTCGTCGAGTATAGTAGACCCGCTGAAATGGTCATACTTTGTATTGCTTGATTCGTGTTGATGTCTGCTGCTGGATTTCTTCACAGTTGACCAGATCATTGGGTCTTACCTCAATATCTGTGGATGTGGATTGCAGTGCGTTTCCCGTATTAAGATCTTGATCGGACGACTGCAGCGAAGCACTAGTCGTTTGTAAGCGTTCTAGGCGTTGACATACCGACCGACGTTTAGTTTCGCGGTGATTTTGGGAGAAAAGCTAATTAGCCCGCTTGTAACGCGCAAATTCGTACTTTCCTCATCTCTCACTACTTGACCGCATTGGTTCGGAATTCCTTTCCGAAAGGCTTGATCCCTTGGCGGAGCGTAGAGATGTGGGGTCACTTTGCATCTTCTACAGCATTTAACATGGTGTTGTTTCGAGTAATACCTACAAATGAGTTTCATCATCGGACGTCGAAGCAGAATACGAAATTCTACATGTATCTCTTTGACGTCCTTAATTCCAGTACTGTGGCACCAACTGCCCTCTGAAGTATTTCGACTAAGGGCACTTCAATAAAAATGCGTATTAATTCTTAAAAGGCCGGCAACGCACACTCGAATTCTCTGGCATTAGTTGAGCCTCCTCACCGTTTGGCTGTGCCGTGTTCTTAAAAAAATCCAATGGGGCCCTTTCAGAGTTCGATCCTCGAACCTCAACCTCTATGTCTCTTCGTTGAGACAATCTAATCTAATCAATTATTGAAATCTTAACTAATTTAATAATAAACTCTTATTTTCATGTATCATAACGTTACTTACGTTACGTTAAACATACAGTCAGTTATTCAAATGTTTTTTTTCTTTTACAACCTCCTCACTAGGCCCGTAATGTCAGGTTAAATTATTAAAAGCGTAAGTAAATGGAATAAATAAAAAACAGTATCTTCCAGATCATTTATTCTTTACAGTACAACATAAATTACATCTGGCTTAATGGCCGCATAAAGGCGTTTCATATAAAATCCAGCACAGCTGCAAGCCTAATAATGCCTATCACAATAAAACGGAACCAAAATACAATGATTTCCTAGAAAAATTCGGATAACAAAGCGAATATATACTATCAAAATTAGAATAAAGGAAAAAATTCTTTCAGTGCATTCTTTAATATCTTAATTTTAACATATAGTCAATGTCGAAATTCAAATGCTAACAATTTTGATTTAATGCAAATTATTCATGTAGCAAAAAGTATTTAATTTCCAATAGTGATTGGGACATTTGCACTTAGGATTTTCTGCATCAAAATTGTATACAGAATCGTCACTTGGTATCAAAACACTACCTTGGCTTATGGAATTATGTAAAAATTGTATTTAAGGACCCTTATGTACTAGAAGGCCCTTAAGGTCTGGAATAGTCAGTCTGTACGAGAGGGAATTGCAAAGGTAAAATACTTGTCATCATGACAAGTGTGCTATATGTCAACAAGCAATTAATAGTCCAATATTGGAGAAAGCAAACTCTTGCTAATCATGGTCATATAGATATGGCAATTACAAAAAAAAAACGTCATATCATACCTCAAATGATGGAACGAAATAAAGAAACTGTCATCTGTCAAAAACTGACACTGTATTTGACAGTTGACATTCAGAGTCGAAAATTAACTAGAACTATTTGTGGGAATCCAATGCGCTTTTCACCTACGCTATACTAAGCGGTCTCAGAGTCTTACCCAAAAAGAGAGGTTATAAAATGAAATAGTTGAATAATGAATACAAATTATATATTACTTATTCTAAATTAAATCAAAATATATTTACAATTCCTACGTCCCACATTAACATTAATTTTAATCTTCGAGCGGAGGTGTCTAAACAAAATATTATATACAAACTTTAAACATAAAATTTCGTAATAACATAACAAATAGTAGAAACACATATATAATTATGTGTAAATATTCCACATTTACACTTTTCACAATATTAACATAATTCGAACGACCACAAAGACCACGACAAAAATGATTGGAAGGTAAAAATTTGTTTTAGAACCAGTCTCTTTACTCTGTAAATACAACATTTACTTAATTGGCTTTGGCACTTCCCACCAAAGAACCTCAATTATTGTTAGTAAACTTACTGTGTCGCTTTGTCGCCATTTCTTTTTAAATATACAAATCAATGAAATACGCTCACGCTTTCAACTTGCGACCCTTCCATTATATTTATTCACGAAAACGAATACAAATATGAGTTTCTTATTTTTATTGCCCTAAAGGAACATTTTAAAGAATTTACACATACAAATCCAATTAATGGCTTCAATAGATCCACCCTTTTAATATGAAGATAAAGCAAAAGTTTATCTTCTATGTGAATTGAGTGCATTTTGGGATAGAGCATGTCTAATCTTTAAAGTGTTTTGTATAACTGTGGAACTAGTATTCTCCCTTTGAGAACACAAATCCGTAGTAAATTCCAACATTTGTCGGACCAGGCAACAAATGCTACTATCTCACTATAAATGGTAATATCAGCTGATTAAAAAGAATTACACGGCGAACTGATCCTTCGATTTTATTAAAATCAAACATAAGAACACAAGGAATTCTACCCTCTGCATAAATATTTGTGACTACCCTCCATCTCTAAAATCTGCTTTAAAGTCAAATTTAAAATATAAATAAATTGGTTATATTTTACTAGGTTTTTATGTCAGGTATTATTTTACACCGAATCAACTTAAACACAACTGGAAATAAACTGGCAAATAATTCACTTATTTATAGTATGTACTACGTTTAGATTAGTTAGGATTTAGTTTTTGTATTTAACTAAGGTATTTGTATAAAACTGTCAAGTATATTATCACGTTAGCGAGTCTTTTGTGCATTAAGATTCCTTTACATCATCAGAAATGTCCATAACACTTTCTTTACTCGCTTCCTTTGCCTCTCCTTCATTCAAACAATCATCTATCGTATTATCACTAACATTAATATCTTCATTATTACCATTGGTAACTTTTTCTCCCTTTTCGTTTGTTTTAACTGTTTTTGTTACTTTGCTATCAACAATCTCCTTTTTATCTTTCGGAGTATCTTCTATAATCTCACTTTCTGTTTTATTTTCATCCTTTTCGTTTTTATCTTCAGCTACCTTACTATCGGTTGAATTGGAATTGGAAAACGCAAATTCTGTGTCTGAATTTGATACGGATTTGTTACGAGAAATTTTTGGTTCTGCACTTTTTTTTCCGTTCAATTTAGCATCACTTGCAATGTCTTTAGATGTATCGATTTCTTCGCTGTTTTCACTGATAATTTCTTTTGTGTCATGTTCATCTATCTCTTGTGTGATAGATGCCATATGTGCAGATTTCTCTCTACTATCGTTGTGTTCGCTTCCAACCTCTGTCAGATCGACTTCTTGGGTCTCGTTGCAGAAGGAATCTAGCGAATTTTCATCAATACAAATAGGGTCTTCGTCTAAATCGGGTAGTATTTCGACGTCATCGTCATCTTCCTCTTCGCTATTTTCTTGACATTTCTTTATCAAATATTGTTTAAATCCTTTAGTTAGAGTATCACGAATCTCCTTGAAACGATGCGACGAGGTGTTTAATAGGGTATCGAAACTTCTGTGTAAATTCCGCATTTCATTGACAGTCCTTGTTCGTAAGAAGGAGGTGTTTGCTTCCTTTTTCAATTTATGTAATCGTGTCAATGAGTACTCGAGTGCGTCTATAGCGTCAATCAAATTATATCTATACCATTCAACGGGTACTGACAGATCAGCTTCCCTTTGGGTCGTCTCGGAACGACGGGGCTTTGGTGATTTGTGTTTTGAAACCTTTTTGCGATTTGCTGGATTGCTTTTTATTACTCGTAGTGGTGGTGGCGTACCACGGCTGGATTTATTAGATGAACTTATTTTGGGTCGATTTGTTTCAGTTACCGCTACTATCGTAGCCGAATAGCCGCCGGGCATGGTAGGATTGGCATTAATTGCAAATATTCTACCGTCGGGAAGTCGATACATCTTGTTGGAAGATAAGGTTTGAGGGTCAACGCGGAATTTAAGACCACCAGTGACAGAATTCACGGTAACATCGTTTTCAGTCATTTGTATGATATTTTCGGGAGACACTTCGGAGAGAACGATTGGCTTTTGTGTAGACAATGTCTTCGGTGTTATCACGGGACCTGGTGTTATACACTGCACATCATCATCCGTGTTATCCTCTGTCACCTATAATTACAAGGACAACGATAAATCTGGCTGGTTAAGTAGAGATCTGTTTTGTGTCATCACAGCGAAAACAAAATTTGAGCAAAAAACAGACAGAATTTGGTTTTAAAAAGTTTAGTAAGGGCCTTTACTAAACTTTTAATAACGATTGAGATACCTAAAAAGTCTGATTAAAAAATATATGTAAGGCAAGTATGTACCTCGCATAATGGCTCCATGGGGAAATCCGGAGTGCACACTAATTCGTCCTGAGATGCGCCACTCATGTTTTGTATAGAAGACATATCTAGGCCCTAAAAATTTATTTACATTTTATAATTTTAAAGCTATTTTGTATGTAAAAGAGTTTCGTTTGGCAAACACTTGATCAAGTCATTTTACTTTACGAGACCAGAGAAAAATCATACACCCAAAATTAATCTCACCTATATTTCAAGAATTAAAGAAAACCAGTGGCACTACAACCTTTTTAGTTCTAACCTTCAAATGTATGTTTTTTTTTTAATTTTTTTTACAAATTTATAATATCTGTGCCTCAGATTTCTGTATCAGTTTTATTATTATTTGTTAATTTAATAGGCAAGTATGTGATGAGTCTGAGCCTGACACACGCAGTCGTCTTTTTTGGCCTGAGGCAAGCCGGTTTCCTCACTATGTATTCCTTCACATTACGCGCGAGCCTACAACTTGGTATGAGTGTCACACACTAAAGACATCAGACTAACCCTGCTGGTCTAAAGGATTTAAAACTACTTTCATATATATATATATATCATCTCGTATACCACAAACCTTTATTTAATTCAAATTAGTCTATCTTAAATCCTTATGTCTTATCCGTTAAAGTTAAAATTTAATTTCAAACAAAATCTTAAATCGCTTAATATTACAAAATGTTGCAAGACCCAAAAAATTAATATATTAACCACAGAGTTGTCGGCCTCAGATCTGTGGGAATATACCAACCCTCTGCAACCTCATATCATCTGTGGCTTTGTCTTTGTTTTGTAAAAAAACCAATATATTATGAATATCATTTCGGTTGAGGAAAAAAATTATGCCTATGTCATTTTAATATAGATTGCTCCAGCTTTCTACATCTTCATAATATGCACTCACCTGGGTTAGACTGTCCAGCGACAAATTAATATTATCATTATTAAACATGACATTGTTGAATGGTGTGCTTGTACTGATCCCGTTGAACATATTATTTTGAAAATTGGCTTTCGGTCGTATCTTAATTAATGTGTTTTGGGGCACGGGTTTTCTCTCATTCAGTATCCTTATTGGGTTCATCATGTTTGACGGCAGCTGTAATAGATGAATATAAATTAGTAGATGAAATGTAAAAATTAAGCTTAATGTTTAATACCTAGTGAAATTATACACCACATGATATTCCATCAATGCATAACAAAGGTCATGCATTGTTTATTAATAAGCTAAAATCACCCAAAACATTTTGTGCCATAAATTTTTATCGAAGTAAATTTTATTAATATGAGAATAAAACTTTTTATTACAAAAAAAAATGTGTGCGTGTACTAGTGTACATACGTAAGAAGTGAAAATTCTTTACGATCTTATTTTTTCGAAAAATGATCTTGTTAATATTTATAATGTTTAATAATTTGTTAATTAAAGTTAAATAAGACAAAGTTTAACAAAAGGCTTTTATAATCATAGACTTGAATACAAATAATGCAATTATTTCATTTTACCTCATTACTACTAAGTTTATTACAGAATTTCATTAATTATAATAGAATTATTACTATTATTGTTATCGTTATTATATATTTTTATTATTAATTGATTCGAATCTCTTCGGATCAACCGAAAAATGTGACGGTAAATTTCATTTAGTTCGAACTGTAGGGATATGAATAACTTCATAATACTACGATCAAATCTGTGAGGATTCGAACTTATTTGCATTATACAAATGTTACAGGACTAAAACTCAAAGTTAAATAACAAATCTTTGCTAAAATGGCCTTAAAACGATTTCAGTTGTAAAATAAAATCATATTAACAAAAATTTAAATAACTCTCATTTTTGCGAGTGTCATGGCTGAACTTACCATGATTGATCGTGACCATGCAGGCTGTAAAAACAGGTGAGATAAAAATTGCCTTATCAGCTTAATTCATTATATTGCAGAAAACATAGGCTCTCTTGTAAATAAGGCAACTTTATCCATAGACAAAACGGAGTTCACACAACTGGTTTAAATATAATTCTTGAGATATAAGAACTTACCCGAACTTTCTTCATAGGTGCAACATGGAAGGTGTTAGACACCTTTGGTGACACACAAATAGGATTTTTCAAAATTATATTTGGTTTCATTTTGGGACTCGCCGACCTTTTTTGAGCCTTCCTAAGTTCTGGCTTATTCACATCAGACACAGAATTAATTGAAGCAAATTTCTTCACCTAAGGATATAATTACAATAAATACAACATTCGTTACAATTTTATTAGTTTAATAGCATTAGTCTGACGTTGAATGAATAATCCACCCAATGAATAATCACAAAAATTCTAACATTGGCCGTCCAAAGACAATTTACACAGGTGTTCAGCCCCAGAACTAACCAATTATGTGCGTATTATATTGTCTATGAAATGCAGGTTTCCTCATGATTTCTTACTACAGGCTCTATAAAAAATATATCAGTGCACAGTACAAACAGTCACACAAACAGAAAAATGAGTAATGGAGTAATGTTTTAATTAAGAACCTTATTTATGTAATAATTAAAAAAATATTGTCTTTGGTTTACCCGAGTAATACTTTAAAATAGACATGCACAACTTGACAAATATTCTATTGAAATGTTGCCATATTATATATTTACAATATTTTAGTATTGTCTTTTGTTAACATAGCTTTTACACATTTAAAGAAAACACTTTTTTACCAGATTGAAGCTATGTATTATTATAAACTTATAATTATTTTACATATTTTTATAATAATACATAGATAGGCTTGCAATATTTTATTTAACTTTTACAATAATTACTGATTAGGTCCCCTTGTTCTTTATAACACATTGATATAGTACGAATTAAGCATGTTTTTAATGCAGCCAGAATTTGTAATAAATGATGCAATTTCAAATGAACAAAAAGTTCTATAAGTAACACTGGAAAATGATAAAAAAACCAATATGACCAAAAGACAATACAATAGTTACAAAAGTTAAAGTTGAAGCTGCTTTATTTGGTTGTTTTACCGCCTTCCTCAATAAAGCATTATCGAATACAGAAATAATAATAATTTGTCAATTTCAACTGCTAGTTTTTGAGATTAGTAAACAAAGTATGTTTTACAAAATGGCTTATGTGTTTGAATGAAATTACCAGTATAGTAGGAGGAAGCTTCGATACAACTGCAACAGCCGCTTTTTTCGCTTCAGCTTCTTTCTTTTTAGCATCCAGCTTTTCCTTCTTTCTATTTTTAGACCTACAGCACTCAGAAACATCTTCAGATATTTCTTTTAAATATGATTCCTTAAGCTTTGCATCTTCAGTTTTATAAGCGATTCTGAAAGTATAACTCAAAATTAGTTATTACAGTCACAATTCTAGTCTACTGATGTATGTTACTTAATTTTTAGTCCACTAAGTATCTTTAAATTTCATCTAAGTCATTGTGGTGCTTTTTCCTTAGTTAATATATATACCTCCAAAGTTCCATTGAAAAAATAATTGGTTGTTATGAGAGACCTAAGGGTCATAAGTTCAATTAAAATAAATGTTTAATAACTCAAAATAACTTTCATATAGGTAAACAAGTACACTTATGTACGTCAGAAAAGAAGATAAATTAACTTTTAATTTACATTTACTACCAAGGGTGAAGAGCGGGTAAGAAGAACTAGCTATAAACTTTCTGCCACTCTTTTAGGGTGTAGGATCAGAAGGTCAGAAAGATAATTGTCTAAATGCATTTACTAGTAATAGTTCATGTTATTCATATAAGAGCCCGTTTCTTTATTTATTACATTACTAGAATTTCAATAATCCCAAGCATTTTAAGTTTCTTATACACATTTCATATTTTCAAGTTGGTTACCTGTTTTTAAAGTCACAGTAGCGCAGTGCTGCCCAACAAATTGCACGCAAATCTCTCAAACAGGTGGTATTACATTTGAAACATTTCCAATCATCTACTTCCTCAATCTCTCTTATTTTAGCTGGGCCCATATTTCTTTTTATGCATTTCTAGAAAAAAAATTGAATAAGTATTACAATGCTAAGAGAATTAATTACGACTGTATGACAACTATACAATATTCTTTGACTAATATAATGGAATTCTCACCGCACAAAATACATGTGGGCAATCTGAGCAGCAGTACACTTGACCGCCTTGTCCACACCAACGACAATATAATTCAGAGCCATCATCACCCTTTTCAAACTCTCCACTGTTATAAAATGAATGACAATTCTGGCACATTAATGTACGTAACATAGGATGTGTTTTCATATTACTTTCATTTTTGGGACAAATCCCTATATGTCGGTCACAAGCAGTACAGTGAACTTTCATGTGAATAATAGTATTAAGATCTGAAACAAATACAATTTAATTACAATGTTTTTAAATTTAACAAACACTTAATAAAAGTTATAAATTACCTTTAAATTTTGTTATGTAGTATGATCTCTCATCTTTAGATATATCTTCTTCAAAGTCATCATCTGCTGGGGCTGTAAATTATGAATGAAAATATTTAGGTAAATGACTATTGCTATAAATCCAATAAATTTTAGTAATTTGAGTAATAATAACTATAACTACAGTAGACAAACTGTCAAATATGCAATTACTGACATTAGATATCAGTATGTTTTTTACAGTATTTAATTTTACTATTACTGAATAAGATAATACAATTTCCTCACCCGGGAAAGGCGGGAATGGCACATTATCTGATACTTGAACCGGCTTCTCGGAATCCGCAAGTCCTTCACTATTAGTTTCATTCATTTTGAAATTCTTTGAGTACCAAAAGATTATTAATAATTAGACACTCCTTATAAAGACATTAACTAAATGTTTATAAATATTCGATGCTAATCGTGTTTAGCCTAATAGTTATTACTGTACAGAAAAACTTTATATTAAACATAGAGCATTTACTTTATTCAGCCATTTTGGCATTTTCGCTTTCATTTTTGGAATTTGGCATTTAGTGATGGTGTCAATGGTTCGATAGTTTTTGTGAAACCGATTTTTCGTAACTTTAAGTGTAATACCGATAATACTCTTATTATAATGCATCATAATACTTTAATATATAGTGTATGTAAAATAACATTACTTTATAAATCTACGTAATTTTAAGACACTTAAAAATATTGACAAAGAAATAATATGAGAATTAGGTTTAAATTCTTCATATATAGTTATAAATAAACGATTTATATTCAGTCAATATTTTTAGTATTCATACGTACAACATGAGATTTCAATGAATATCACAAATCGCGTAATAGTGTGGTGCCTTCCTTTGTGCTTATATTTGTATTATCGATATTAATATAGTGTAATCGGTTATTTTTAGGTAATGTGTCCTTTATTAAACATTATTAACACTAGTATATATTTTAAGTATTTATTATTAGTAATGATAGCATTAAAACATATTAGATAATGTTAAGATTTTTTTATGTGTATGGATGGATCTGTAAAACAACTGTTTTTAATCTGTTTTGTTGTTGACAGTTATATTTTACAAATGATACAGTTTTAGTCTGTGGTTCACTACTCTCTGATTTCTCTAAAAATTTCAGTCAGTATTCTGTTATTGTGATTGGAAGTGTGTATTGTATTGTGTTTTGTTTAGATTTTAGCTTGGTATTTTATTGGTGCATTGCAGTAAAATTTATACAGCTAATAAAGAGTAATATTTGTTTTTAATTATGATGAGAACTAGATTTTTATTAATATGTTAACGTTAATTATAATAATTGTTTTAACTGTGTAAACTTCTGTGAAAATGCTGTGATATTTTAATAAGTGCTTATATATTTTGAAACAATTATCGGTACTGTTAAAAATGACTGTTACTTACACTGGGGATGTAGCGACCTGTCGCGGATTTGGAACTTTTCTTAA
The DNA here is from genome assembly GCF_905147105.1 of Pieris brassicae. NCBI lineage: Eukaryota > Metazoa > Arthropoda > Insecta > Lepidoptera > Pieridae > Pieris > Pieris brassicae. The sequence goes on along the minus strand of NC_059674.1, from coordinate 2,843,244 downwards.
AGTTTTAAACAGGTAACATTACTTTTTTATCGTACCACCCGCGGCTTCTTCTTATTCAACATTTCAAAGTAATTTAAGTCCAAGTATTTTTACTTGAAAAAATCAGTTAGTATTGTCTTAAATATTTAAACAGTTTCAAATCAAAGTTCTCAATGCAAAATTTATTATCTCATGTTAAACTAACACAAACAAAAAAAAATAGTTATGATTTATTATTTACTTATATTAATTATAAAGATTTCATTAGAAATACTATAACACAAAAGTCAATAAATAAATAAGGAAATATACATCTGACATTACAAATAAGAAATATAGTTTATATAGGTATATGGTCTCTTTGTAGTTGAGACAGAACTGAATTTAACTATAAAATGTTTTCATTAGTTGTATAAAGTTTATTTTGACAAGATATTGTTTAATTGTTTTACACAAATTAAACAATATCTCATATATACAATTTCATCAAATTAATATTAAAAATATTAGCTCTATTCAAAACTGAAATTATTAAAATCTATTATAGAAACAGCCTTAAGTAAATGGTAATTTTTATTTCTGTTACAAACAATACGCTGATTTTGTGAATGTAAATGTAAAACCAATGAAAAAATGTAAAACCACAAATGCTGATTTGAGTCTGCGAGTCACTTCATTTATATCAACTTATATAAACTTGTTTTACTTATTTTTAATATCTTTATTCGTCAAAAATAGAAATTATAACTTAAATGTCAAAATCAACAAACTCTTCTAGAAACTTTCCTATTAATTTACACCAATACATATTATGAACACACACTTGTATCAATGGTTTAAACTTATGTTTTATTACTAGGGGGAATTTATGTAGGTTGTTATTTTACGTCGCCGACCTGTCTACCGTTTTAGACGGCGCCATGCCGACGAGGCAAGGGATATTAAGAATTCAGTGCAATGCATTTTGTATTCCTTCCTTATTAGACCCGTTTGTGTTTTTTTCCATGCATTTATTCTGAAAAGAGGCCATAAAGCAGGCAATGTTCTGCGTCTGGTTCATTCATATTTTAAGACAAGTAGGTTGAACAGTGTAGTTTGTTACCATGAAGGCGAGTCAACCATAGTGATTCGATACATAAATTATAAATTTCTTCACTTAAAAAGTTTTTTGACGAACATATTTTTACGTATGTTCAGGAAGTATGATTTTTAGATAACCCATGTGTACACAGTGTGAATGGCAGCTGCGTCAGTTAAATACAATGTATGCTAACTAATCATTAATCAAAATGACGTCATTTTCCGCACCCACGGTCGTCATTCCCATAAAAGTATCGAGATTGTATGCTTTGCTTTTGCTTTGAGATAAATATTTGTTTTGTAGCGAACAGTTTTACATAGCTAAAATATGTTGAAAACCTTGTTATCTCGGGTATACCCGGTTTTGGGTAACTGACATATTATCGGTCATAAACATCGCGTGTAATATAAATTATTTTAAATACGGTAGTAAATAAATTAAACAAACCTCATGTCTACCTGATAATTATATAATAAAAATAAATAACCAAATATTACAACAAGTATTCAATATTTCTTAATTGTATTGAACGATAATTAATTTATAAGAGGTAAGACAATCCTATTAGAGTAAATTTTTTTTAAATATATTATGCCAGTTTCAAGTAAGTGTAATGTTTGGCAATCGGTGCCATAAAGTCGAAATGTGAAACCTCTTTCTTATTTTGGAGTAAATCAAACACTAAAAACTCTTAGCTGTTTTGTAAGAAGGGTTACACAATGAGAAGCGAACAAACGTATATACGAAACAAAAATGATAACAAATTAATCTAGTGTAAACGCTGGCGTTTAAATCGTCAGGAAGTGGCATTTCCGAATAGTTTGAGTCATTCTTTTCGCGCTAATTTGAAGGAATACTTAAAAATAAACTCATTTGCAATCCATTCGTGACCTTGAGAATTGCTACATACACTAATATTGTGATGTACTATGGATTTCCTATTAAACTGATTTTCGCAGTTATCCCTGTAGTGATGATATTTAATTATATATTAATTTTGTTAATTTCCTTATTTGGCAAATCATTCAATCATTTATACGTCAAACAACAACAAATCTAGCATTATAGCTGCGTACCAATAAATTTAAAGCAGATATATATTACCGCGCGTACTTATTATTTAGTATGTATTTTTTATCATTTATCAACACAGCTGAAAAGAAGTATTTAAAATAAGTAAATATTGCTAGAAATTCTGTTAGTTATCTTCAAAACAAAGTAGTGTTAACAATTTCGTAGATGAATGCTTGAACCTCTTAAAGACCGTCTACGCACTTGGGAGCATTTAACAAGAAGAGCCTCCTGTCAGTTTGTTATATATATAATATAAATAAAGCCGTGATACGAGAATTCATAACCGCAATGTTGAGAGTCATATATGCCTTGCCAGTCTAGGACGGCTGTTGAAGAACTGGCTTCATATACATGACTGTATATCTGTAATATATATAAAATTCTCGCGTCTCAATGTTCGCAACGTTTCGTATATATTTCAAACCCCTAAGAGATAAGACGTCCATCCCAAATTTTCTTTTTTAATTTTTAGACATAATATTTGGTTTTTATTTTTTAATGATACACCATACATACAACCCTTAATTGTCACCCCTCTGCGATGAACCTCTATTTTTATTATAGTAGATAGGTTATTTTTATTGTACTAAAAGGAAAAATATTTTTTTTCCTTTTTAGTTTCTATATTTAATGTATCATCTTTTTAGTTTAGTTGGTTTTTTTTGTTCCTGTTTAGTTTTGTCTTAATAACTGTGTATAATATGTATTTTTGCTTATCTTATGTAATTTAATACATTTTTTTCTGTAAGTACAGTGGTTGCCTGGAAAAGATAGCTCGAAAGCGATAAGGCCGCCAGTTGCCCTCCTTTTTATTTAATTATGTTCATTTTTTTATATTGTAGTGTAACGAAGTGTTAATAAATAAATAATATACATGGGCTGGGGGGTCAGCTAGTGTATATAGTTTGTAAAATATAGATCTTTTTCGAAGGTAAATAAAATAATAGATAATTTGTTTGTATTGTTACAGATGGCGTGGAAGTATTTACAAATTAATATGGCTGGATCTTCTTGTATTTTTACTTCTATATTACTTTTTGAATTTAATATATCGACTGCTACTAGATGAAGAATCGAAAAGGTGAATATTTGGAGGCTTTTATCGTTATACTATCAAATACATTTTACACTGCTACGTTATTTGTAAGTGAAAACTTCTCTATCATCGTTGTGATTTGAAAGTCGACAAAAAGGCGATAATAAAAAGAGACAGACACATACATTCATAAGATTTAATGTGGAAGAAAATGAGATAGGAAGCATTATGTATAGTGTATAAACTTTAAAATAGATGAACAGAAAAATAAATAAGAAATTAATTTAATTCAATTATAAAATTAGATGTTTTTTTTTTCATGTCATGTTAATTATGAATATTTTTGAAGCAAAAAACAGTTACATAGGTATAATGCTTCTTAACTCATTTTCTCCCAGCTGAAGTCTGATGAATTTGTGTGTCTGTAAAAACGCTTTTTCGTTTCGTCGACTTTCAAACTTGAATTAACTAGGGAAATGTAGAATCGACTCCCTGAAGGATAAGACCTTCAATTGTTTACACACTAAAATGGGTTACCATGACGACTGCCCTTTGGGCGTCCCGTATACAAAAAAAAAACACAGGCGTTACCGTTTCGTCTTTTTCTTTCTTGAGAAAGGAGTCTTTGGAGTAGTTTTAATAGAGTAATCGACACGTGAGTGACACATGTCAGTTTCTTTTTCTTTACTAGGGTAGAGGTTGCCAGCTTTTTTTTAAAGAACATTGGTTATAAATTATAATACACAAGAAAAAAAGTAAAAAGTTTTCTGGAGTGCAAATCGATAAATTCCGTTTAACGAGAAAATATCTCCCACTAAAGATCATGCAAAATAAAGTATTTTCGTGTATTTTATTGTTGTCATAAATTATAGATTGCCTGAAATACGTGTGGCAACTCTACTAGGGTAGCAAGTGAATGTGATTAACGTTGTTTCAGAATGTTTGAAGGTGTCGTGAACTACTGCAGTTTTCATGGGAATGTCATACCTTTGTCATTCGTGCTGGGTTTCTATGTAACAGTTGTAATGAACCGTTGGTGGAATCAATACACGACGATTCCTTGGCCTGATTCAATAGCGGTCTTTGTTTCTGCATCAATCCACGGTCAGGTGAGGGAACTGTTTGAAAATAGGATTAAAAACAAAATAAAAGACAATCTTGTGCAAGAGTCGAAATTTAACTCGATTAAAATCAAAGGCAACGAGCTGTGTTAGCCTAGCGGCTTCAGCGTGCGCCTCTTATTCCTGAGGTCGTAGGTTCGATCCCCGGCTGTGCACCAATGGATTTTCTTTCTATGTGCGCATTTAATGAGCTCGAACGGTGAAGGAAAACATCGTGAGGAAACCGGCTTGCCTTAGACCCAAAAAGTCGACGGCGTGCGTCAGGCACAGGAGGCTGATCACTTGCCTATTCGATTAACAAATGATGATGAAACATACAGAAATTTGAGGCCCAGACCTAAAAAGGTTGTAGCGCCATTGATTTCTTTTTAATCAAAGGCTGTTATTGCTTCGCCCAACTGTTTCTGTATTCTTGATTTTTTTTTAAAGAAAAGAGATTTTTTTCTGGAATCAGCTGAAGTGTTTCCGAATCAATTCGACTTAGGGTCCTTCAGCGAAGAGCGTACCAATTCTTAAAAGCCCACAACGCAGTCGCGAGTCCTCTTACATGTAGTGTCCATCCGGATCCTGGCACGGTATCACCTAACATCAGGTGTACCTCCAGTGCGTTTGCTCGCTGATCTATAAAAAGATAACCAGGGTCCGAGAACGCACGACCGCAAGATTGAGAATCATGTGCTAAGCCAGGCTATCTAGCTAGCGGGTCTTAAAAAAGAACTGGCTTTATATTTATATAGTTTATTAGTGTTTCTACCCCAAGGTTTTTACGATACTACCACTTTTATCACATCACTTAGATATTAATTCATATTGGGATTTTATAAATGACAACTTTATTCATAATATTTAGGATTAATACTAGCGCAAAAGATATAGGCGCGTAGACAAATTACGTAACCAATTTTGGTCACCGCCTCAAATCGATTGAGAGGTCAAAACGTAAACCGGGCAGGACAAAAAAAGTATAACAATATTAGTGTAACACGAAGCGGTAACGCTGTAAAAATTGTCAATGGAAAATATACATTGTATTCTTACTACAGAGCCGTGTTGTCCTAGTGGCTTCAGCGTGTGACTCTCATCCCTGAGGTCGTAGTTTTGATGCCCAATGGTGTATCTTTGTATGTGCATTTAACATTCGCTCGAACAGTGAAGGAAAATATCGTGAGGAAACCGGCCCGCTTTAGTCCCACAAAGACGACTGCGTGTGTCAGGCACTGAAGGCTTATTTGCCTATTAGATTTTAAAATGATCATGGAACAGATTCAGACATCTGAGGCCCAAACCTAAAGAGGTTATAGCGCCACTTTATACTGTATTTTTTATACAGGAATAAAAAAATATTAACGGCCTATGAGATGTCATTTATTTGCAAATGTCTTAAGACCGTTGAGTCATAAAAATTACCATGGCAACGGGATTACCTACACTACAGATTGTATAGCAAAAATAATATATGAAGTTATTTAATATTAGTACGTAATTAAACACTCAAAATTGCGTTCAACAAATATCTCCATCAACCTTCACAAATTTTACTGTTTATAAGATAAGATTATTTTCCATGACAGATTCCAAGTTTAGAAATTCTCTATACGGAATTTCTAGTTAGTCTACTAGTCGAAGAACTAGCCATACAAGAAAGTATAGTTTATTTTTATAATAATAATTTATTTGCAAAAATATTATCTGAACTTGGCATATTTTGCCACTTAATCGCGTGCAATCTTGCCTTGCTTAAAACGTAGAATTTTATGTTTTATATCAATAATATCGTCATAATCAATTTTTATTTTATCTCTTAGATTATTTGATGATGTTGTGATAAAATAATATAAGATCCGAATATATATATATATATATATATATCATCAATTATTTATAGTTAATATATTTTTCCAAAAGTATTTTAAGTAGATTTTTAAAAACTTTAGTCGAAAGATATTTGTATGTTTTTGGTAGATTGTTACTTTGATACAAGAAGGTATAAGAATATTATTTTATAAACCGCAAACAGTATAAGTTACATATATGTGTTTAATAACATATATATGACAATTACGATGAAAATAAATTTACAAAAAATACTACACTCCTACTAAGAAAAAAGCAAATGTAAACTACAAAAGATTAGTAATAAAATAATCAGTGGCGCAATAACTTTTTTAGATCTGGGCCTCATATTTCTGTATATTTCATTTGTCAATCTAATAGGCAAGTAGGCGATCAGCCTGTGGCCATACGCCGTCGACTTTTTGGATCTAAGGCAGGCCGGTTTCCTCACGATGTTTTACACTAATGTTAAATGCATATAGAAAGAAACTCCGTTGGTGCCCATCCGGGTATCGAACCTACTTCAGGTATGATTATATTAAAAAATATTCATTCGCCCTCTTTATACATAGCAAAAATATTATTATATATTACATCAATGTCACATGGGCGATATCTCTTAAACCTATTACATAATCTTATAAAATGACAGGAGTAAACAATTTGTAATACCATTCAGTACTACATACCCAATACCTGGGTGACATGACATCATTCTACAAATTATTTGATTCAAGACTGCAATGATAATATTTTAAATATCTATACTGATAAAACTCTGTCCTTAGTCTACTAACTAATCTTAGATGGGTTGATAACAAGGGATTTGTAAAAGTACCGCCGTGTTATCTGCGAAATGGTTGAAAGACGAATCCGTCAGTCATTTGTTCTAGGATTTTAATTAGGGCCTCATTAGTACATTTATAACAACGGGATTGTTATCTTCGTCTGATTTCGTTCGGAATATTTCATTGTATAACAGTACCTTTAGAACTAACCTTCATATGGAATAATTTAATGAACTGCATAGATTAACAGACTTTTTAAATGTCAGTTCCTACACTGTAAGGAATATTGTTATTGTAAATATTTTAATCTATTACTAGACCGGGGAGCCTTTAAAAATAATAAATGGTGAAAAAAATTATAATAGTAGGATGAAACCCATTGGAAAAGGAAAAGAATATTATAAAAATGAAAGGAAAAATAATTTTCGGGCGATCTGAGGTCGGGGGTGTGTTTTTAAGGAAAAAATACGGTTTACCTCGATTTCCGGCAAAACTAAAAGTCCTATAGGGAAAAGTCTAACAGCAAAGTTGTAGATAATAAAAAGATCTATAACTTTTGTATTTACACTTTTTTTGCATAACCTCAAAATGTACGTGAAAAATTAAAAAAAACCAAGTCTTGGTTTTTTATTTTTATCTTTTACAAAAAAAAATCTACGAAATTTGGTGAAAGCTTACCTTTTTATGTCCAAAATACGCTTTAATTTATTTGATTTGAAATATTTATTTTTTCATCTTATTTTGAATCGAAAATTAACCCTTAAAAATATCAGTTTTTTTCAAAAAGTTGGTGTGCTTTCTGTTCGTTGAAATCTCTACTTTCCGATGGTATATATATATATACCATCTACTTACTACTACTACTTATTTCCTTTCTTTTTTTCTTTCTTGATTTTCTGAGAAGAAAAGAAATTATCGACCCTGGACTGTTTGTGTGTTATTATATTTTATGTGTATGTGATGTAAATGTATATAAATACCGTTTTGGAGTGATCTGTAATGGTAAAAATAAATAAATATTTTTAACCTAAAATCCAAATAGTGTGAACTGTTCAAGGTTATTATTCGACATATTTTATGGTTCACCTTGACCTTTCTAGAAGTATTATTTGCGATAATTTCCATCCATTTTAAAAAATATTCATACAAAATTAATATATAGTAATATAAATAGGCCTGCAACGCACTTGCGAGCCTTTTGGCAATGTAAGTCTCTGTGTTCTTACTTAGCATCAGATAGGCCTCCTGACTGTTTGTCCCCTGTTATATAAAAAAAAACACATGTAAACAAAATATGTGTTTGAAGTTTCTATCCTCGAATTTGTATTGTCTAAAGTTATATTTCCAAGTCCATTTTATTATCCAAGTTGTTCTTAGACGACTTGGTAAATGGAATTCTTTTCTTTTCTTTTTGAAGGACCCTAAATCGAATCGCTTCGGAAATACTTCAGTGGGCAGCTGTTTCCACATATTTCTTTAAGAAACGATGTCTTTCCTCAATATGATCTTTTATTTGTGCGAAATGGTTTTGATTGTTTTCAGGATGAAAGAGGCCGTCTAATGCGACGTACAATACTTCGATATGTGTGCCTTTGTCTAACAATGGTACTAACTATGATATCACCAAGGGTTAAAAAGCGCTTCCCGACCCTCGACAACCTAGTCGAGGCGGGCCTCCTAATAGACAACGAAAAGAGTATATTAGACAATCTTAATCAAAAGTTTCCTAAACCATCCAAGCATTGGTATGACATATTTCTAGTACCGTAAGTTAATGCTGATTATTGCGTAAGTGTCGTCGCTAACGATGTGTGGCAACGCACCAAGGATTAACAAAGTACGCACCGGCTTATTGCTTTAAATGTGTGGAAATGAATTTTCTAGGTTTGATAATTTCTCAGTTTTTAGGTTGCCGATTGTATGGGCTACAAGTATTGTGACGAGGGCGCGGAAGGAAGGTCGGATTAGGGACGATTTCGCTGTTAAGACGATAATTGATGAACTGAATAAGTTTAGAGGGCAAGCTGGTTTGCTCCTGAGTTATGATACAATCAGTGTACCCCTTGTTTATACGCAGGTAAGACTGTCTTAGATTTGAGACTCGATAAACCTTCGTATGTCTTGATTCATTTGTTTTTGACGGACGTAGTCATGTTACTGATCAAGCGTTCAATATTTATAGATTATCCTTTGGTTTGAGTGTTTGGAATGAGTGAAACCCCATAGGAGAATTGTATCTGTTTCATATAAACAAGTAGCCGTCATTGTCTTGAACTCTTGTGGCAGCCAACTAGATTAATAAGCCGTTCAAATAGTAGCTTAGCCTTTTAACTTAGCCAGGTTTGTTAACATTGTTACAAACTTTACGGCTAAATCTTTCAGGCCGCTATTTAAACGGCGCAGTTTGGTTAAAAGGCTAGGCTGTTAACTGAACGGCTTATTAATCTAGATGGCTGCGACACATACGTCCATTAATGGGTTACAGACGCATGCAAATATCTATTTGTGTACCACTCCTCATGGTCGCAAGTTTAACGAACTAAAACGCAGCTAACAAATTAGAACATTATTCGTTTAACTTAAGTTAGTTCTCTATGGTCTCTTCTAATTCTTCTATTTACCTAAGTGTTCTCTCTTTAATAAAATTATTCTTATCTTTAAAACAATTTTCAGACACTAATTATAAATTGTATTCCTTTTTATATATGTTGTGTTTTAATCTGTTGTTTTATTTTGATTGAGCTTGTGAATAAGAGAAAATATGTTTTTGTGTAAGAACATCTTACGTTGGTATGACTATCGCAAATATGTAATTAAAATATTTTTTGATAATGATAATTATTTCATAAAGATCGTGATTAAATTTGGGGTTTCCCAAATTGTACTCATACACATTACGCTCGTATACAGCTGAATCATTCATGATAAATCTTTCGAATGCTAAATGTAATGGATTCGTGTCAAGAATTAATCCAATTAAATGGAAATGAACTTTTATGCCTCAAGGCTATGAACTGTGGGAAGTTCACGTGACAAGTTGTAATTTATAGTGAGTTTTTTAATTGTATTTTGTTACTGTAGGGCGTTTTTTCGTATCTTTTAAAACGTTAGTACAGTCACAATCTATTTCAACGATATCGAAGGTACTACTCATATTTGGTCGTAAATACCGATAGTCGTAACAGTTCTTATTAAGTACCTAATACGTACATAGAATTTAGCCTTTGATAATGGTCAATATAACCGGTATGTTGTTCTAAACGATGTCGTCGTAAACGCTTTTGACTGATCTATAGTTTAAAACACAATTACGAAGCTCACTACAAGATTCATCGAATGAACGAAAACTATATTCTTAAAACATTTTTATACTTAATATAACGTTTTTATTACTTAAATCTTATTATGGCTAAACACTTAATAAACTTATCTATATATGATATTACATTTATTATAAGCTAAAGAAATTATAACAGAAAACTCTTTACTTATTTCAAAATACCCTCACAGATCACTATGACGACACATCATCAGCTAGTATTTAATTAAAATCATTTCTGTGATCAGTTTTCGGCGCTTCTTATTAGGATAAGATACATAATTCAATATGAGTTACAGTAGTGTAAGTCTCGAATCTGAATTTACCTGTATGAAAGAGACTCCCAAATGTGTTTGAATTTTGCTTTCATTTGTGTTTAGATTCCTTTCTTTGTGATTTTGATTTAGGAATCTAAGTTGATAACCTAATCGAGTAATCGTTCAGAAGTTATAGATCAATTCCGTGTAATGCTAATTTTTAATGTGTGCCTTTGTAGCCTGGGCGAGTATTTGGACTATAAGTTTGACAACAATTCTAAATAGCTAACTTATTATTTTTATAGATGTTCTTATTATATCACATTTTCTAGTGACTCTTATTTACCAACAAGTGTGTATTTATATTGCATTAATTATTTTTGATCAGAATTCGATACTAGGCCTCCTGTATTCATTCATTGACATTCGTTTCAGGTAGTAACTATAGCTGTATACTCATATTTTATAACTTCAGCATTGGGTAGTCAATGGGTAGACCACAAATTGCAGTCCCATAGTGAATCGGTCTATATAAGTAATATAGACCTGTACTTTCCCATATTTACGACATTAGAGTTCTTCTTCTACATGGGATGGCTTAAAGTCGCCGAGTCGCTGATAAATCCCTTTGGAGAAGATGATGACGACTTTGAAGTTAACTGGCTGATTGACAGAAATTTGCAGGTAAATACTTGAAATGAAGTAGTCGCAATGGATAGTTGTTACGTTGAGGGTATGGAGGAGACGTTTGAGGATTTTCAAGTGGATTATGGAGCTACTAAATAAAGACAATGTAAAATGTGTTATATCGCATAAATTACGTTCAAAGTAACTACTTTTAGTAAAATTAAATTCAAATATAATATAATCGCTAAAAAAATATCTTTGGCGACTAAAAAATATTTTCTGCTAAATACCAGAGACATAATGTAATGTTATTTGAAATACTTTACAATGAAACGAAAGTTATAATTTAGTTCAGCTTAATTTAGGTTAACAAAACTTATTTTCTATAGAAGCGAATATTATATATCTGGTATATACCATAAAGTCTAAATCAATTTTAATTGTAGGTATCATATATGATCGTTGACGAAATGCACCATGAGCATCCAGAATTAGTTAAAGATCAGTACTGGGACGCGGTGTTCCCATCGGAACTGCCATACACGATAGCAACTGAGAACCAGCGTGAAGAGCATCCAGAACCTTCGACGGCCCGCGTGGCTGTCCCACTACGCCAACGGAGTATGGTCACAATAAACCCCTCAAGTGTGAAAATTGACGAGATGATGCCATCTAACACCGTGAGTTACAAGTTCGCTCCACCCGAGGTTAGAATTTTCTATAAGCATGCTGCATGGAGCAGTGGCTTAGCAGTGTTCTAGGGGCTGCCAGGTTGTCATGGAAAGGGTTCATGCAGGTTTTGGTCTGTCTTAATTGTTGTTAGGGTCCTTTCGCAACGATTGAGGTTTCGATTCGGTAGATCTTACATACAATTTTAAAGATACAAAATTAATTTATAGCTCGGGATCTGAGTAAGTGAAACTAAGAAAGCATAACACTCGCATTTATAGAAAACGAAACCGCCGCTATAGTGGAAACACCTGTCGAAAGTATTTCCGAACCAACTTGTCTTTCAGAACGAAAAGAGTTCTGGACATAACACAATCGTGCTTCCTGCCTGTGTGCCCAGAAAAAAATTGCAATTGCAAAAGATATACACGTCTAATTGTATAACCTCTTCCTGCAATTAAAAAACTGGTTAGGTTGATTTCTTAAAATTGAACTATACTTTAATTGATGCATGAATTTGTTTGAAGAAATTGTGTGAATGTGACTAAAAATTTAATTTTGATGAACTTGTCATGGATGTGATCATTGGCTTTATACCCTTGATAATGTATGCAGTAGGAAAATCGATAAAACGATTAGATTTATTAGTATAGAACCTATCGTTATTATTACATTCATAATTTGAAGATCCCGCCAAAACGCGTTAGGCAAGATGGCGTCGCATCGGTGACTGACACTTACGCAACAAGTGTCAAGTTATTTCGTTCAAAAACAGACTCCATAACGCTTTTTATTGTATTATACAGATTATTCTCAGTAATGATTTTCATACTGTCAAATAGGCTATTAAAACTACATCAGGAAGACATTGTTTATATGTAATGAATGTTATCAATACAATACGTTGTATCAGTTCCGCTAATACTTTATTATGATTAATCAAGATACGGTTATTATTTGGCAGCTCTGACTAACATAGGTTTAGATAGCTGGCGATAACACTTGGGTTCAGATATTTAAAAAAAATGCCAGGTTGTGGACTAGTTTTAGACATGTTTATCTTCTTTGTCTTGTGATAACATGTTTGTTAACCTTCAGTTTTATTTGTTTTTTAATCTTTATGATTGAACACACATTTGAATGTTTTAAAATATTCTACTCTATTCAACAATAAAAAAACAGATACTTAGTCGATTTAAATTGTACTCGCGTATTATTTTTGGACTCGTAGAGGTACACGCAAAAGGAATTATGTAATTAGCAATTATAAGTTTTTTTTTTTAATTTTCATTGCCGATTTCGTTGGTTGCCGAACCTAGATATTCTCGGCAAATGTCTCGGTAACGTAAATAAAATTATGTACAATGCAGCTGAAAATGGTTCAGTCACATGTATTAAAATAAACAGAATCAAATTTGTGTTCAATCCACTCTTAACAAACGTGGGTGAAGTATTAATCTCTTGCTGATGCTATGTTTATATTTAGATTGTGAGTTGTATTATTTTCTCAATTGATGTTATAATTACAAAAATTCTCGTCATATACAAAGTCCTTTAACGATTTGTGATTGTCATTTGTTTAAGTATGATAAAGAAACAGATCGTTTATGGCAAATACTAAAGTTGATGTAAAGATGTCATAAGCGACACTAGAGACTGCAGTGTGTGCTGCAAAGACTTATATGAAACTGGTTAAAACGGGGTAAATATAGATACCGGCAAACTTCTTGAAAAAATATCGATCTCGTGATTGGTAAATCAGTTGGCGTTTGCGTACCGCGCTGTGTACGATGCGCAAGCTTTCCCCCACTACCTTGTTTAATGCTCAAGAAGTTTGCCGGTATCTCAACAATTGGACAACTGTGCCGATTTAATCATTATTATGACTAATTCGGGACATTTTCCAGTTGTTGTTTCTATAATAGCGTTACCCCCTTTTTAGGCCTGGGGCTCAGATTTCTGTATCTATCATAATCATTTGTAAATTGAATAGGCAAGTAGGTGATCAGCCTTCTGTGCCTGACGCACGCCGTCGACTTTTTGGGTCTAAGGCAGGCCGGTTTCCTCACGATGTTTTCCTTCACCGTTCGAGCGAATGTTAAATGCGCATATAGAAAGGAAGTCCGTGTGTGCACAGCCGGGGATCGAACCTACAACCTCAGGGATGAGAGTCGCACGCTGAAGCCATCACTAGTGTAATTAATAAATGTGTGGTACTCTAAACCAAAGAAAAATTTACAAAAGTCCTATAAAAAAAATTATATTAAATTTATATCTATACAGCAATTGCAAATGAACGATGACGCGCAATCCGGCATTCACTTTATGGTCACAAGAGGAAGTAGGCGGGGCAAGAGAGATGAGAGGAACTCCATGGGGTCCAGTAACTCCATGGTGTCTCTTCAGCAGCCAATGACAAGGACAAATTCAGTTACGTCTATGCTTAAACGGCTGTTCTCGAAAGAAGATCAAAGAACGGTGGTGCCCTCGCAGACTGACGGTGGTAAGTTAAACTATTTGTATGGTTTTGATGTATAAAGGTGGTCTGTGCCAGTGTGAAATGACAGGTGATGGTCAAAGTCAATTAAAAGGGGTAAAATTTGGTGAATTATTTTGAAATTTTCCCGTATGTATTTTAAGTATCTTGCATCATTAGGAATAAAATATTGACTTTATGTATTCTTATTTATTTTATTCTCAACGATATTAGATTAGCTTTATTATAGGACGAATGTTGCAACGGCGCAACCCGGGATTTGAACCCATGATTCTGTGACCAATGATAATGCTCTAATTAAATAATTTTCCCAACACAAGTGTCTCTGACTACTACGGGGTCTGTCTCAAGTCATGTATTTAATGTAAAATTTGAGACACAATAAACATTTTTTATTTGAAATAATAACTTAGTAAAATATAGTCAGTATTATATGTTTAACACAAAATAGCTTCAAGGTTAATCAGGATGTAATCGTGTGCAACAGTTACGATTGTAAGACGACACTTGAATAATGAGCCGTGAGACATAGATAACAGTTGTTACATATTTATGGCGTGTAAATTAGATTTTCATGATTCTGTTTTGTTCGAAATTCAAAATTGACGTTCTCTAATCGCGTTTTTAATCTGTTTTCCGAGTACGCTTGAAAACTTATTTTGATACTACACTTGCGGATTTTCTAGAATCTCATTTATTCTAAATTCAAAAAGACGTTCTCTAATCACAAAGTTATTCTATGTTCTCAGAGAACGCTTGAAAATTATTTTTCGGTGAAAAGGTCTATTTTTATTATAATGCAAACGTGATCGGAAAGGTACAAAGTTGTATCAAAAGTTTCTAACCTGCTGTGTAACTGAATATTTGTTAACAAAAAAGTTATTATCTGACGATACTTCAATACATTTATAATTATAAATATAAATATGTATAAAAAGTAAAGAAAATGTTTTATTCGAGATTACTAAATTTTAAAACCCTATTTTGATAAAATAATTTTCTTCATTAATTAAAACATATTTTTTATACATTTAAAAACATACGTAGAGGATATTTTATTTTCTGCTAATTCTATAAAATAAATAATAAAATTCATTTTGTAATATTTCTGTTAAAAATTTGCGTGCGCAATTAAAAACTTAAAAAACATATGACGGTCGAACACAAAGTGGCCACAATTTCTCAATTATTTTTACTTTTTGAAAATTACTTAAAATGAATTATTAGTGGTTAAGTAAGTTTACTTTTTTGTTACAGCAAAATATAATTTATGAATTAGGTCACAGATAATAATCATTCCATAGAAAGAATATGTGTCTTGAAACTGGCATAAAGTTAAAACTATTGCCATTATATACAAAAAAAGGCTCACGTTTGTACCGTGAGAAAACTGGCATGTCTCGATTATCAGGAGCTGATCATTACATTTCATTTATTTCCAAGAAAACACACACACACACAGAAACACATAAAATAACAATAAAAAAGAAAAATTAAATAATAATAATAGAGAGATAACAATTTTTTTAAAGAAAAAGGTTTAATTGTGTAATGCGCGTGTGCTGTGGTTTTAATTGGCCCTGGCTCAGCATTATGCTGAGGAGCAGAGTTGTACCACAGCGCTGGTCATTCTGTCAGAGACCACAGCAGCTAGTTGTCTATGAAAATCAAAGAAACGGATGCATTCTGAGGCACATTTAGGGTTGAAGCACCACTACATTATTGTTATCGTGTCGAATACATATGTAAGCCGTGTTCTGGTTTAGTTGGCAGGTTCATGGTATCAGCGAGCAATCCAGCGTTGAATAAACCAGCAGCTGCTATGAGCGGAAGTATGAAGATAGCGAATGACGTTATTGAAGAAGTGGATGAACAGGCCACAATTACCAGTATGGGGAAGCGACCGGACATCCGGTAAGTCTATTGCGTAACCTATCAGGTCTTAGCATCATACTTATCTGTTTCGTGATTATTTGTTTTTTCTAATAAGCAAGTAGGTGATCAGTCATCAGTACCTGACATACGCCGTTTGTTTAAGTCCTACTCAAAAAGTGCCTAGAGCTTCACCGTGCGACTCTCATCCCTGAGGCCGTAGGTTTGATCCCCGGCTCTGCACCAATGGACTTCCTATGTGCGCATGTAACATTCGCTCGGTGAAGGAAAACAGCGTGAAGAAATTTAAGACTCAACAAGTCGACGTTGTGTGTCGGGCACTGAAGGCTGATCACCTACTTGCCTATTAGATTGACTAATGATTATGAAACAGATACAGAAATCTGAGGCCCAGACCTAAAAATGTAGCGCCACTGATTTATTTTGTTTGACACATTAGCATACTCGTACTAGATTACACATACGTGTCAACTGTATCCAGCATACATAAATGGACTAACTATGTATATAGCATAGTTGTATTCTGATATATTTAAAGTACTCGAGGCGTACATAAATAGTTAAGGCAAAATGACTATTGGTTTCGACGGGAAACGGTTTTGAAAAATTGAATCGAGTTTTATATCATCATTATCAATTTCCATATGTCAGAGACGATCATAATTAAACTTGTACTGTTCCCAGAGTTGGAATGTATCTATATGACTTTTAGTTTCTAAGAAATTTGCGGGTAATTATAAAATGGGTAAATTTGTACTTGGAAGCCATAAGAAGTCAAATGTCAGAATCTAACGCTATAACACAGTGATAACTTCCTCCTCTGAAGTCGATTAAAGTGTGTAGGAATTGAATCAATCCATAACTGTATTTGTAAGCGAAAAAAATACGTATTAAAAACCGTTTTTACGTTACATGGAGATTGAAGTTTTGATTCATAGTAAACATCCTCAAGGTTATAGGAAATTCCGTCAAAAACAGGGTAAAGTTTTAAAACGATGAATAATATACTTGTTTTGTCTACATTAAAGCTTATTGCCATAAAAAATGTTTTCAGCGTTAAAAGCTTGAAATATCCTTAATGTGGATTAAATAAAATATATAATATAAGATAATTTGCATATGAATAATATGACAATATGTTAAATTAAGAGACAGGAAAACCCTTACCTGTAACTAACAATAATTCTGCACTAATATACTATTGTTAGAGGAAGTCCGCATTATATGATGTCATTTTTGATGGGATATTGGCGTGCAGAAAACATCGCCTGATGCCTCTGACGCGACAGGATATTGCCTGCTGACTACTTCGACTCCATTTTTCCATTCGTTTGATTATCTTCTATTGATTTGTTTTCTCTATGATATACCCTCTGATCTTCAAGACTAAATTGTAAAATGGGGTGCTCGGCTGACGCATCACGCGATATTTTTTATTTTTTTTTATTATTATAAATAAGATTTGTTTTTAATAAAAGTATTAGTTAGTAAAGACGTAGTTGGTACACAACTAACTTAAAACGCATCTTAAAACGGTATGTTATAGCTTTATTCATTGAAGTCGACATAAAATCCGATGAGAAAGTCTTGGAATAGATATGGAGAAAATGCAATTATAATCTCTCGATGTAACCTATATTGATACTGATGTTGGCGTATTTTATATGCCAGTTTGATCATTTTCTGAATTACCGTAGCGCTGATGTTGTAACCTTGATACCGCGCGAAACAAAACTAGAACTCGACATAACAGTTTTTTTATTGTTCCTACTGGATTACACTTCCGATAGCTTCCGCTCTGGGGCAGTGGAAGCCTTCTCGCTTTAATCGGCAGTTCATGTCTGAGCGTCATGGTCAGGTCAGGACTATGAGTCTTTCACTTGATCGTTCCATCTGGTTGGTGAATTGTCGGGACACGTGATCTTCCTTCTGAATCAACCACGATCAGTTTCTCCAAGTTCTCATCGCCGTGGGAGCTAAGCTACGTTTATTTATAACAGGAAAGCAAGAAAGCTGGGACTTGATGCTATTTGATAAATTATTTCTGCCAGTCTATAGGCTGTCTGGACGTCTGGAGTCTACCGTAATTAAATCATTACTTAGCGTTTACGCAATTGTCCCCGAGAGCTTACTCCAAATGGGACAAAAACATTGGTCGAAAAAAATTGAATTCGTCTTGAATTTATACATTGATGTGAAAAACCTACAAAAACGTTTTTTGCTTTGGTATATTTAGAAGTATGTATTTGTAGAACGGATACGGGAAATGGAAGCCAGTGGGCGTGGCTTGAATAGGAGTAAAAACTTGTTAAGCTAAGGACGACTGCTTCAGATCGATTATCTATTTTGTATCGCAATCTCTGCCAACTTTTTTTTAATGTAATAGCTCACCTGATGTTAAGTGGGTCGGCGGCCTTTTAAGAATTGGTACGTTTTTTTTTTTAGGACCCTAAGTCGAATTGTTACCCCCAAATTTAGGGGGAATTTTGATTTCTCAGGTGGTTTTTAGGACGTATTTTTTTAGGTGTTCCCCCCATCTATACAAGGTTTATGAAAAAACACTCGCATCTATACCATATAAGGCTTAGAACCAAACCAAATATAACCACCAAGCGTGGCTATAACTGAAATATCAAATAGCTATAACACTCCACGATCGTAATGTTATACTTACTACTTGCATGTTTGAATTTACTTCTCAAACCGAGTGTACAACAAACTTTACGGGGTTTTAAACGATTTAGGGGTATTTGAAGTTTGTTTTTTTTATGTAAAAGGAGGCAAACGGGCAGGAGAGGCTCATCTGATGTTAAGTGATACCGCCGCCCATAGATACTTACATTGCCAGAAGGCTAGTAAGTACGTTGCCAGCCTTTAAAGAATTGGTACGCTCTTTTCTTGAAGGACCCTAAGTCGAATTGGTTCGGAAATACTTCAGTGGGCAGCTGGTTCCACATAGTGGTGGTGCGTGGCAAAAACTGCCTTAGAAAACGCTCAGTTGTGGAACGACGGACGTCGAGGTGATAGGGATGGGATTTTGTATTTTGCCTTGCCGATAATGAAACTCAGCTGTAGGTAGGTATTAGACCGTACAACTCTTCTGAACACTCCCCATGGTAAATGCGGTAGAAGATGCAGAGAGACCAAACATCTCTACGCAAAGAGATTTGCCATCACTGTTGTGTACACCTATTATTAGATTGCATGCTAGAATAAAACCCAATATTGTTAATTAGAAAATGTATACATGTAATCTGTTGGTGTTCCTTAATAAATAAATAAATAAATCACTGGCTTCGAAACAACAAATTCTTATAGGGATATTTAATTTTACACCATGACAAGTTCTTTATGTGGTTCATGTAAAAAAATCATCAACTATATTATTTGAAACGTTTTTTGTTTCCTGCTTTTGCGTGATACAAATAATAATTATTGTGATTGTCTCTATTTGTCTATTTATAGAGGTTGCATATCATGTTGTTTGCCTTCATGTCTATTGAGTACATACAGTTATAAATATATTCGATTTTTATTTACTTATTACCTACCAAATCATAGTTGTCTATGGCTTCATTTGTCGTGAGGTTTCATAAAAAGTATATCATATAAACAATATTTATTGGTACAAATAAATATGTACATAGATTCATTACTTATAGAAACTAAAGGAAATTTGATTACAAAGTGTGAGGAGCAACAATCCAGACCTAGGTCGTTAATCATAATACTCATGCTGGATATCGGTGTGCTATGGCCAAAGGAAGGAGGGACAAATGTGATGATGGGATCCCTGATCCAGAGGGTACATGAAATTTAAATTTAGTTAATAGGTTAGGGCATTAAACCTAATTCTTCAATATCTTAAACGCAAACGATATATATCAATATTTTTAATACTACGTATTTGTTACTGACTTTTGAATCTGGAGTAGCTGTTATTTGTTCGTTACATCCGCGATTAAACAGTCAATGAATGTGTATAAATTATGTTTCATGGTACTGTCCAGCTATTCCTACATTAACCGTTCTGTTAGTCAAGTAATGAGATGATAATATCATTTATATGTAGAGGTGGTCCAATCCGGGTTAAAGTTGATTTATTTCCCGTAAATGATAATGGACGGCGATTCAGTGAATATCATTATAATAAGATAATAATAACGATGAAAAGCTTGACAGACGCTGGTTGATTTATTCCCAAAGGATGCCATTTACTGCTTTCCGTGTCGAATATTCGGACTAGAAAATACAAAGATTGGATCAAGTTAAGGAGTTTGCTATTGGAAACATTTGAGTGATTACCTTTAGTCTCACGAATCAAGTCGACAGCACAAAGATGTATGTTGAAATGGATTAATTAAGAGAATGGTTTAAAAAGCTGTTCCACTATTGACTTCTTGGCCCAGTCACAAATTGAACCAGAAAGGCAACGTTAAGAGAGTTGGAGAGTTTGTAAATTTTTAGTTCTCACAATTTGGCATTCAGGGGCCATAGAGAGGAGTTAATGTCTAACGCAGATTCGAGTGAGACATATTCTTGAAATTAATCCACTTGCTTATTTATTACTTTGTGGGAATGATAGCTGGAATCTCATCCTACGAGATGCAGCAGCGTTTTGGGTCCAAGCAATTTTTTTTTTTTGTTTTTCTACAAAGTTTGTACACTCGACTTGCCGGCTCAAGTCAGAGGTGGGCTATTTTAAATGATAATGTAAAATCGTTATCGCTAAAACCACTCTCTGAAACTAGATGGGAGTGCAGGTTAGCATCGGTGAAGGCCAATAAATACCAACTAAGTGAAATATGTGAAGCTTTAAAGATTTAGCAGAAAAAAACAACAGAGTGTCATTTTTTCAGTGATTTCCATTCTATAGAAAAGGAAATAAGTATCTATGAATTTGTAGTTTCACTTGTCAAATGGTAAATGTCATAAACATCATTAACCTGAGATGTAAACGTTATCAACTTGAGCGATAACTTTATTAACTTGAGCGAAAAATTTTATTAAATTGAGCAATAAACTTTATTAAATTGAGCAATAAACTTTATTAACTTTAGCAATAAACTTTATTAAACTGAGATATAAACTTCATTAACTTGAGATATAAACTTTATCAACCCGACATATAAACTTTATCAACTTGAGATATAAACTCAAATGTGGCTATACAACACCCTGACGCATTCACAAATTGGCTCGCTAATTATCGAAAAAATGGTTTTAAGCCATTTCTGTAACAGCTAAAAAAATAGCCGAAGAAAATGATATTGACAGACAGTTAAAAGAAGTCAGAAGACGACGTAAAAAAAGGGATTTTGATTATGATGAAGATGAAGCTCATGAATTGAAGGCGGAAGAAATTTTCAAAATAAACTGTTCTTATGAGTTTAAACTCCTGAAAGGAGCGTTTCGAGGCTTCATATTAAACTTACATATCTGAGGAATCAATGACGCAAGATCGGCTTTCAGCCCTTGCTATTATTTTAATCGAGAATGATGTAGGTCGTTCCTTAGATTATTGTGCTTTAATTCAAGATTTAGCCTTAGGAAAATCCGCAATCCCCAATTTGAAAATGTCATCATCAAATCATTTTGTATTTGTTAATTTTGTAAACCTTTCAATGTAAAATATTTTAAAACTCACATTTATTTGTATGACTTAAGCATTTCTCCTCAAACATGACAAATACCTAAACCAAACAACCAGACCTACTTTCGCATCATAGATTTTTCACGAAGGGCCTCGTAAAGACCTGGTGCCCGGAGCCTTGCAATGGGTAAGGCCGCCTCTGTTTATTTGGAACCAAATCCTTACTCCCGCGTTATTAGAGCAAACAATGGCTTGCCTGGCCTTCGTATAACAAACGATTCGTGATTTTATATTACACATACACGTCTCGATAATTAAACTAATTTTCGTGCAAACACAATCAGTGACATTGACCGAATATAGTATTTCTTTGTGTTAATAAAATGTAATAAATCAATTGTACTATTAAATGAACATGAATTTGTACAGGTAGATGACAATTTCTTAAAATACCGGCAATGTTGAGTACGAGCCCTTTGGCATTGAGAGTGATCACGTATCACTTAACATCAGGTGAGCCTCCTGCCCGTTTGCTATCTGTTCTAAAAACAACAAAATAATGTGTTTATCTTCTAATATACCATATCATAATAAGTCTCTTACTGTATTTACAATGTATGTATTTATGGTATGGAACTGCATAATACCAGTACTTTATAAATTCTAATAGTAATCGCGGTCTTTGTAGCCAATTTCAATTTGTACAGGAAAAAATCACAGGACCTAAAGGCAGGACCAGAGAAGGTCCAGATGGTTGAGGTTGAGAATTAAATATCCTGAGCGCGATGTAGGATATGACGTCTTTGTACGACGAGTAATTGTGGGCGCAGTTTGAAGGTGTCGCTTCAAACAGTGCTTTTAAATAAACATAAATAATTTAATTGATAAAAACTTCTGCGTATTACGCACATTTAGGCGCGACTTACCTTACTGTAAAATGTTTAAAGTTCTAATCTAATTGCAATGCCTTAGGTTCTTACGAGTCGTAGTTGAAGAAAGACTTTCAAATGCGCTCTCCCCCTTTTGATAGAACAGGTGGCAAACGGGCAGAAGGCTCACCTGATGGCCGCCGCCCATGGACACTCTCAATGCCCGACGGCTCTCGAGTGCGTTGCGTTGGAATCGAATCTCGCTGTTGTTGTGTTGACAGCTCAGATTGGGCTGTTTTGGCAATCGTAGCTAGGCCGGAATGGATCTTTTCCATCTACTAGTGCATAGGTGTCTCCTGCGAGACTCGGATCTCGGCTTGGGCTGTCGCGAGGTGTGCCTGAAAGGCATGCGCTCTCTTTGGGAAACGACTTATTTTTCTTTATTATATTTTTTTTTCAGGCCGACAGCGATGAGTCTTTTCGCCCAAGGGCCACCGACACCAAGTAATCCCGTCACAGTGCCTTCAAGGAACTCTAGCAATGGTCCAAGTAAGTAACCTGTTATTATTATATCTAATAATTTGTAAACGTGATGGCCTTTACACTGACCTAGTGTGTTGTATATGAAATAGGAAAATTACGAGTTAATATTTCTTTGTAAGGATGTTGCTCAATACATTAATACATATTTATATAGCCAATGCTGCGTTTAAACTGAAGGTTTTCGACTTAATCTGAAGGAAAGGATTGATTCTGAAAACAAAAATGTTTCGGGTTGAAATCTAAATGGATATAATAATAATAGTAAGTACAATAAAAATGGGTTAACGCTCCAGTAGGAGTAACTTTGTGCAAATTTGGTGTTTAGAAAGAAATGTAAAATATTTGTTATTTAACTTAAAATATAGTAATATTACTAATTCGATAAAACTTCAATGATGTCCTTCAAGAAGAAAAATCTAAATTTTAAATATTTTTATTATTTCTTTGAGCCAATCTTAGTGTGATGTTTTTGACTGTTCTCAGCGGTAAGATCGCCATTTTACATTAGTCTACTTTTGATTATTATACAAAACTGTTTATGTAAATTAAGTTTGAAAAATTAATTAAAGGCATCAGTTACAAAATAAGTAAACCAAATGACAATTGGCAACGAGAAATAATATTTTTACAATTCATTGTATACTGTATATGTCATATCAAAGGTCATCGACCTTTTTCACGCGTTATTTTCACATTAGGCAAAGTCGGCAGCCTTTGTCTAACGGTATGAAATATTATTGTTGATACGTGCTCTGTGCTAGGCAGGGTCTTGCTAGGTGTTATTTGCGTTCTTAAAACCAAAGTATGCAAGGTCTTGTCTATACAAGAGTGGAGGAGCATATAGTAGCGTGTTGAATGTGTATATATGTGTAGTATACGTGGAAGGACTTTAAAAAAAGTTATATAGTAATATGACTTTCATGGATATCTCAATAACTACAATCATTATGATGGACTATTGCTAAGTTGAATGAATTTAATTAAAAAAATTTATTTAAATTATATATAACTTACCTTATTTGATGCGTTTGTGACATTCAATACGTTATTTAAAGGCAAAGTAAAGGCGCAGATTTATAAAAAAACGAAATTTTAATAGCCGCTGACATTTGACTCAAAACACTCGATTTGGGTTTAAATTTTTATGATTTTATGTGTAAAACCATTATCCTATTGTGTATAACATTTATTGTAAACCTGTTAAAATAAAAAATATTTCACTTGAATGCAGTGATATGCGCTGTAGGTCATCAGACAGAATTCGTGTATTATATTATCATTTTATAATATGTTACACTTAAATGGCGTAAAAAATAATAATAGAGGCGGTATGGCTAAATATTTTAGCAAATAGAACAGCCGTTTCCATGCCATATAATATTTTTGAATTATCATAACAACTTTATTTTCAATACAAAAGTTGGCACATTTTTATAAGCAATAGTTCTACCATGTATAATTTTAGGCCGGGAATAACACTCACCTCTAGGTTTTGGTTCGTTTGATTTAACAAGATTTTAAGTAAACGCTAATAAAACTATAAACATTGTACTGTACTGTTATACATAGTTATCATTTGTTATTGTAGCAGATATCAGTGGAGGGAAATCGTTTCCGTGACACATTAATGGAGCGAAAATTGCTTTTCCTTAATGACACAGCAGTTGTTATGAGGATGATCATTCGTTTTAAAACTTAACCACGATGATACTAAATACATAATATGCGACACTTTTCATGAATCAAATCGCTATACAGTCCCACATTGACTAGTTTTTAGGTTTAATAGTAAGTATGTATGGATATACGTGGCTCAATCTTAGTAAGATAACCATTTTCATACTTAGCGAAATCGTGTCGCGCGGCAAAATTTCATTGTTCATTGCGTTGAAGCGTTAAGCGTTCCTTTTCACTTGACTACTTTATTGGCAGTTTTATTAATGAACTTTTTTTTTTTTTCAATTTTTTTTTTAAATCTGTTCAGCTGACAGTCGTCTATCAACATCGGCGCCATCTCAATGGGCGAGGGAGGAATCAAATGAAGGGACCAGAAGTCCAGCCAAAAGTCTGTCTGCGACTTCCTTCCCAGATATGGAGCGGCCCAGGCTTGATAGCGATGTTGGGCCATCACTCAGTGCGGTTGGCAGTCAAACATTGTGTAAGCTTATTTATAGTATTATTTGTCTCATCAAGGTGTATTTCAAGAAGCGGAAAACACCCTACCCTATTTTTTTATGTAGTTTAGTATATACCCTATTTGTATTTTTATAAATCGACGATCGACGACGTCGATGTGAAAAATTGAGGCAGATTTTTCTCGTTATAATTTTTTTTAATTTTCACTTTTTGTAATACCTCAATGAACTGAGGTAGATTTTAACAATTCCACTAAAGTTTAATTACAAAATGAAATAGGGCATTAAATTTCCGCTATGATGGACAGCCCGCACTACGACTCATGACTCATATGACGTCTAATGTTTTTGACAGTGTGAGTCGTACGTCAAAAATGTATTGAAGTTTGACATACGAGGCCCGGGAGTCATAGTTCGCGCTAAGTCTCGTTTCTTAATTTTTCCGTTTTTACCCTCTTTTAGGTATAACTGCAAACATTTTCCACACAGTTGAATTTAGAAATATAATAACGTAAATGTAATTTGATGGTTTTAGTGGATGAAGTTGACGGTGGTGATGACGATGAAGACTTTAACAGGCTTCGCAGTGTAAGGGAACAACATCGCAAAGACAAATATCTACAGAGGCTTATGGCTAGATCAGTCAGCGCACAACAGGTAATTCTTAAAAGAAGTATATTTGTAAGTAAATTTTAAATCATTGCTGAACTAATCTGTTATTTCTTAAGTAAGAGTTCTCATTTATTTATAGGAGGAAAGTCCCCTTATTAATTAATATATTTACATTTACCATAAAGTATCATTTTAGCTATATGCTCATTAAGACTGATTTAGTTTTTAGAATTGTGTCACACTTATTGTTTGTTAAAATTGTATTAAGAATAATTTATAATAAGCAGTTGTAATACAATGTTGCAGCAAACTGGAAGTGGTGAGGTGCTGGATACAGACTTGTTGCTAGAAGAACTAATGAAAATGCAAGCTAAAATGACTCAAGAGGAGGATGTCAAGGAAAACAAGCCTAATGACAAAAATGCAACTTGACCTAGACTTCTTTTCTCATGGGATAAGGTCTCCTGAGTACATTCCAGTATTAACAATTGTGATAATTTACACTATTTAAGTACAGCCTTGGAAATCATGCTACTGTTTTGTATTTAATTGAATAAGAAATAAATGAATTGAGTACTTTTATATTTTTTATCAATTCAAATAGAGCAATGCACTATTTGGAACTACAATGTCTATAATGCTTAATGAAACAAGTTAAAACCATACTGCTTCTTACATAGGTAAATATTTAAATTGCTGTTTTTAATCTAAGTAGGTATACTTTTGAAGAAGTGGTATGTGTTGGTTTTAACATACCAAAAAATCTCTTTACATATTCTAAAATGTAAGTCAAATTAAAATCAATGATTATTTTTGTGATAATACTTAGCAATTAACTTCAAACGTTCTCATTTTATAAGTTATAGGGAGTAATTAAGTGTAACAGTGATATACAAGTAGGTTGCAACAACTAAATGTTAGGTAAAATTAAACTAAAAATATACTATTGTAATACCACAAGGTGTCCTAGTACTCTTAAGTAACATTCAATCTTATGTGCAATAAGCAAGACACCATTCATTAATATCATTATAATAGCAATCTAATATCTATATGCCAATTATTTTATATATGAAAGATCTTTGGTTGGACTTAAGAAAAAAATACTATATAGTTTATGCCAGTTTTATTATCTTAACAGCTATTGAGAAGGCTTACAGCTTCAACTTTGTCCTTCTCCAGTGACGCCTCTTAGCATTGTACCTGTAAATATGAAGGAAAAATTAAGTATTTAATGCTGCTAAGAAATCCATTCATCACAATGGAATAGCAACTGTCACACATTGTACTTATTTGCAATCTGATCTGGTCCTAAGCACTAATTAGCACAAGTTCATATCTCACACAAACAATTCTAAAGCATTGAGTAACAAAGTGTTACTCAACGCTTTAGAATTTATGTATGATGTATGTTTAAGTCATAAAAAAGATAATTTCTTTGAATAAAATTAATATGAGTAGAAATTCATGTCTAAGTAGAAAACCTTATTAATTTTACAGTAACTAGGCCAAATAAATGCCATGCTTTATGAAGTTTTAATATTAACTGTATATTACTAATATTACTTGACAAATTGAAAAATTTAAAGCATTATTACTATTTGAATAACACAATTGACATTTAAAACCCTCAAGAGTAAGTTACAATCACTTGTAGTTAAAGTTTTGTCTAATGAATTACATTGGGTCTAATCTTAACTTAATTATGTTGATCTGATGAAAAGATACAAACAGCCTAATCATACACAATTTATAAGTATGAAATTGAGCAAATACACCACAAAATAAAAACATTCTATATATCTCAATTATAAAAATAAATATGTTTTAAAAGATAATAAATAATAGTTAACTATTAATAAAAAAATAGTTAACTATTTAACACATTTCACATCTACACAATAATGTACACAAAAATTGATACCTAAATTTAACATAATTCAATAAGTCAGTAAGTAAATACAAAATTGTACATACCAGCTAGGTGCTTTCAACCGACAACAAATTTAGTAAAGTACAGTTTGTGATGAAATATTGAAAGAAGAAATACTTAAAAATCATTTCGAGATGTCAATGATTTTAAGAAACAATGTTTCTACTCACCGAATGGTATTTCCTGTACGCATTCTAACCCATTGTGGAATAGGTCGATTTTGTTTAAGCTTTTTAGCGAGTTTCCGCTTAATAATAAATGTCTTGTGCGCCGACTGAAAAGAAGAAACAAGTTTATATTTAGTTACATTTTTAAAATCACTAACGATTACTTAAATAAATTTAGATTTATATTTAATTCACCAACCATTTTGCCTTCTCGGCTGTCAAAACAAGAAGAACTAGCAGTCGCCAATGTTGATTAAAATAAAATTAAATGTCAAAACCTATGCCAAACGTCAAATTATTGTACTTTATGTATTTTTGACGTATTCGTTATATCTATGCCGTTTAATGTCACGTTTGGAAGTAAATTTATTAATACAACTTGTTCAGATTTCATTTGAACATTGACCAACTGCTGACATGGCTCACGTGTGTTCCAAAATGTTAATAGCTGAAGGTGCGCAATACACCAACAGCCCACTTAAATAATGTTATGTATGCGTGAATAGGTGTAGGTAGTATTTAAGAAATTGTCTTTGAACAATAACTCAGATTTGAATATTGCTCTGTCGTATTCAGTTCTCGCTTCCTCTTAAAGTGGTGAAGACTACTTCAAGCCCTTAATTATCGTGGTGAGCCTGCCCGATAGCTTTGAGATAATCCCACCACCTCAAACCTTGGATCCTTCCCTTAGGGCTCCGTCCGTTACCTTAGGTCTCTCGGTGCAGACATCCTGTACTTATTTATATATTCACTATTTATGTGTTAGGGTACATCTGTAGGGGTTAGGGATTCATAGGGTTGTTAAGTTCTTACATCTCACCTTCTCATATATTTAGTTATCTAGTGCAGCTTGCTCATACATACAATATAGATACTCCTGACATTCATGCATATAAAGATTAAACACACATTTCAGTCCACTAGCTAGCAAGCTATACACAACTTATTTTAATACTAGCAATTACAATAAGGTAAATTTTAATAAATTACTTAAAGCATTCCAGACCTAGCTTTATGGACTAAAGTCCTTTGTCTTTCCCATTAGGGAATTTATTTATCCTATTAAATTAATATCATCATCATTAGAGCATTCTGCATGCTGCATGCAGTTTAACGACATTGACATTTTTAACCAATTTGTTGACATTTAAAGCTGAAGGTTAAAACGTCAATATAACGAAGTTAGAGACTACGATGTTATCAATTGTCTTTTGTCAAGTAAATAGTAATTAATAACCTGTGTTTTGGATAATGCATTTCAAATTTGATTATACTAATTTGTAATTTTTAAAAAATATCGAAATGATTTCTTATTTAACGCTAACACGAATAACAAAGTTCCTTGGTTGTCGACCGATCACTATGAAAATATCTGCTGATGGTAAAGATATCCCTAAGAAAAAGGTATTTCAAGCTAGAATTACTCTTATTGGAACTGATGATTCAGTAAGCATAACCGACCTAAAAAGTGCTCAGAATATTTCTACTAGAAGAGAATTAAAATTAGTCAAAATTCAGGATGAAGATACTAAAACACGGAGACCTGTGTATAAGTAAGACGTTAAATTACTTAGTAAAAATGTTCAATTTTATGGAAAATATAGAGCCTTGGTTCTATTTTTCGTCATATATTTTTATTCAGTGTCCAACACTGACATAGATTTATTACTTTTATGATAGAAAAAACTGCTTTGGTAAATTTGAAAGTTAGAAATAAACCTTTTCATAAGGAATTACACTCAATATACAGGAAGTCTTTTATATATGGATATTATTGTTTTATGTAATTCTGCACAGAAATATTTATATACCTTATGGCTTCCCTTTATTTTCAGATTGATGACAAATGCGGAGTATCATGAGGAGGAAATATCTAAAAGGAAACAGAAACAACAAGACAAAGAGAACAATTTTATAAAAGGACATAAACTTTTAACACTCTCATCACGAATAGCAGAACATGACTTGATGACTAGAATTAAGAAAATTGGGAAATTGCTAGAAAAACAATTTGAAGTAAGAGTTGTGATAACTGGAGAGGAAAGCGAAACAAACTCAAACTATGTAAGTTTACTAAAATATAGTAATAATATTTCTTTGATAATTTTTTATCAAAGAATGTATTTTTGTGTTTTTCTAATTCCCCAATTAATACCTTTATAAGCATTACTCTTTAGTTTACTTTTTAAGATTTTACTATTGTAAAGATAACCAATCATACTTTATAAAATAATCTATACTTTATAAAATAATCTATACTTTATATGTAATCTATGAAGACACTAAAAATGTATTTAATTAATTAACTAATTTGGCATCTTCTTGAGAATTAATTTTTTTGTCACAAGTATATAAGTTAATAATTTTATTTTATTTGGTGTGAGAGCCACTAAAGTCTGAGGATATCTTACATCTTAATTAATTATATATAATTAAAAATGGCTATATCTTTTTTGAAAACTTCCAGGACAAAATATACTCAACAATTGAAAGAAACCTTCAATCAAATGGTAATCTAGTTCAAAAGAGACAAAAAGGCAGCGCACTCAAGTTTCAAGTGCTACCGTTAAGAAAATCATCTAGTAAAGACTCCAGTTCTAATAAAAATGACAGTGATGGTACTGCCATATGACTAGCTGTGGTTATTGTTGGTATTTTACTGGCAAAATATTTAATTTTGTGTAAATATATGTTTAATAAATCCAAGGATACAGATATTGATTTAAAGAAATCTAGAAAATCATCTGATAGTGAAGAATTGATGTAAATATTGTAAGATTTATTTATTTTATTAGGTTTAATTTAAATAAAATAGACAAAAAAAAATTAAAATTTTATTTGATTTGAACTGGGAAGAAAAAGAATTTATTTAAAAACAGAATTTGTTTAATCAGTCACCTCAAATATACATATCATTATACCCGGACATGCAACGCAAACACAGAGACATGTTAATCTAAAAACATGATATTACTAAAAGTTCATAAGTTAATGAATTACTTTATCAATTGGATTATCACAGATGCTTAAGAGATCTTTGAATCTTATGTGGTAGGTGTTACATAGTTTTAGAGTTATTACAATGCATTTATGAATATTTACATTATTATTCTTATATTATGAGGGTGTGGCATGTTTTTATGTACGTAAATCTCCTATCTAATGAACAATTCAAAAGTACAATATTATCTATCTGATTTGACTGAACTAGACTAAATATTGTTGAATTTTGCCGGATTGAAAAAAAATTAATAAAAGTTCTTCTTTCTTTACTATTACTGTTGTTTGAAGTCAACTCCCAAATAGACATATTTATAAGTCTGCTTTTAACCCAGTTAAGTTAGTGCTAACCATTGCCGAATCCGGATCCTACGGCATATGGCTATGTTTCACTTACTTCAAAATAAGTAAGTCTAGTTCGTAGTTTACTATCACGATTATCATAATTTGATTATCTTAATTTTAGATTAATTAATACTTGAACACATTTCTAGGAAGGAACTTGTTTTCAAGCTACAATAACTTATAAATCATAGATTTTCTACGTACTACATGCACACGTTATTATCTAATAACCTAGTTTTGAAAGTATCAGAATAGATTTATTATGGCATCGATAATACAAGTTTAGACGGCCCCAAGTCTGCTATAATAATGGTATTACACTATTTCTTCTCATACAACCTACATTTTGCTCTAACTTCATTGACATACAATTGAAGTGTGGTGTAGTGGATGCTGACCACCAAAGCCAAAGAAGTGTCAAACTTCATTAACGAAGTTAATTTATTGCGTTTTGAAAATATCACGTTCGAAACAATAGAGAACAACGCAACTAATGACGTAATTATATGTGACGTATAAAAAATTGGAAATATGTAGAATGGAACGAAACAGTTTTCGAAAGATCAACCTGGTTTAGGTATGGTTTCTCGACAATAAGGGGACTATTATTCCTAATTTATTGGCTATTTAATGTTGTATTTATCTACAAATTTCTAGGCTAATTATACTGATTGGTCGTGGCTACCAGACTAGGGGCTCTAGTTATCAAAAATTTACATTATTATTCGAATCTTTTACGAATACACCGCAATATATGCATAGCGGTCTCTTTCTGCCGACGGTAAATCAGTGTTTAAAGTTCTTCCCCAAGTCA
The DNA here is from genome assembly GCF_905147105.1 of Pieris brassicae. Taxonomy (NCBI): domain Eukaryota; kingdom Metazoa; phylum Arthropoda; class Insecta; order Lepidoptera; family Pieridae; genus Pieris; species Pieris brassicae. The sequence goes on along the minus strand of NC_059674.1, from coordinate 2,811,059 downwards.
GTAGGGGCGAGACGGTGCCTACCACGGGAGCAGCGCGCGCGGCATTCCTTTCGAGTTTCTGAAATAAACAAACGATAACATATCAATGCTAAAAATGTATGAATATAGAGTTCGAGAGGTCGAGGTAAAATTTATCTATGACCCGCCAGATGGATAACGAATAAAAATAAACTTTTTGTGCCATGTCAACTATCCTTAATTGATAACATAAATTAAAATAATTGGAGCTGAGCATTTCCTACATAATAATGGTATATGATTTATAATGAAAGCTTAATGACGTCCCGTTTTATATTTTCAAAGGAATTAATCAATGCGTGCAAGGAGTATTCCCATTTTGAAATATTATGGTTCAGGAATAAGTCTGTATGCGAACGTACTCTATGCCTTGGTCCACGCCAGTACAACGGAGTACTAAACTTTAAACCCTCTGTCAAAATCTTAACACCGCATGACAGATTGACCAAGGCATTCCACAGACAAGATTAAGTTCATCATTGTATTTAATGATAATTCGATTTTGAGATTTATGTGAATTATATCGCACCTAGATCTCTGGAGTTTAGAATAAGTTCGCACTTTTATCCAATATTTTTCAAGACCAGAAAGATGAAAGCAGTCGGTTACATGAAACTGTTAGTTAACATACCCAAGCATTAGTATGAGTGTTAGTAGCCGAATACTTGTTCTCTTTGGCCTACATTGTTTATTATGTCAAGTGTCAAAAACCAATAAAAATAGTATTACCGTTTTATTCATTAATTGTATGCCTCCAATTCACATTGACAACTTTCAATAGAATTGTTTTAATATTCGAAGTTTCTAAATTATGAATAAGATCGTAAAGTAAGGTAATCTTTGAAACAATAAATTAATACGATATATTGCAATCACTGATATGTAAGTGAATAATTGCTACACGGCTTTGAGAATTTCTATAAATATTTTAGATAATATCGTGAAACTATTTGTTTCAATCAAATCCATCCACGTTCGACAGAGCTATGCGTGCATAGGTACCATACGCGTCGAATTCTAAATCTCTTACATAGTAGTAAGTTAAAACAATTCTATATACCTGTTTAAAACCCTAATATACTGTAAATTATTTGGCAATAACTATTATTAAAACTGTCTTTTTATATCAGTGCCTACAATTTCTAAAGAGAACAAGTGTACGGCAAAGATGAGACACACCATGTTACCCATTAGCAAGGAACGTCGTCGGCCCGCGCGTTTGCGCCGACACGAACAGCGGCCTCGCTTTGCGTACCCGCGACTGCGACCTCGTACCGAGCGCCGCTCTGATGACTCCTTGGCTACCACGGCTGCTGGCACGCCACTCGAAGCCTCAGCGGAGCGATCCTCGATCAAGTGCTCGTCCGTCAGCTCCAGTGGTGATTCTAATCTGTGGATATCAGGTGTTAACTTAACATAAGTTAGAAATTTCTTATAGGATATCTATGGTTATCTATTTACTATCTATGCTATTTAAGGTGAAGCTATTGAAGAAGATTTTGATACAAATCATGTATTTATGATTGCTCGTACTGGGAATATAGGCGTTTTTACCAAACAGTTTAAGCAGAATTATAACAGAAAGATAAAATTAAAAATTATTAAAGGTTATTTATTATTTACCCTTTAAGGGCTTTTCTTTGTCATTAATAAATAAAAAAAAACGTTTATAGGTTAAAAGTACGATAAATTCATTTATTTAATTTGAATTAAAAATAATTTACTGTCTTTACGATTGGCGTGCTTAATTCTATGCAGATAATTTTTCTTAAAACAAGAAGCTATACATTGTTCAAATCACCAAACTTACTTTATTACGGAGCAGTATTGTAGAAGCTCAGTTGCCCGACAAGACGAGAGGCAACATCGATCCGCTATGCCCATTTGCCTTTTCCGTCTGACTGCGCCTGTAGGCTGTTCAATTACTGAAAATATATATTTTTTAAATTAGGTAACGTCTTTGTTATGTCTGGATTTAAAACTCGATTTTGACGTTTCTTCTTAGTACAACATGATTTGAGCCTGTGGTAAGTAGACACTTGAAAAGTGATACGTAAAACGATTATTTTATTATCGTTTTGACTTTTGTTGACTTCGAATCATCGCCTCTCCTAGTAAAGGATAACTTTGGAATAATTTTGGATATACATATATGGAATCAATTTGTATCTCATAGTCTTACTTTTGACTATTATGTACTTCACGGAAGTCCCTTTTTAGTTAAAAAATAGAGTACCTTCTATTTATTATAATCAATTAGAAAAATCTTTGGGTAAATTTTTTGAAGCATTATTAGACCTGTTGACTTCCACATTAAATCACCGCCTTTCACGCCTGCCATAATTGCATAATTTGAATTATGTCTTTTCCCATTCTAATAGCTATGGTCAATTATGAATTTCGAATGGCCATTGTGTGCGAATGCAGTAGAAACAAGTGTTTTATATTGTTCTAAACTGAATGGAAATTCCCACGATGTTGCGCTCCCAAGATGTCCTTGGTTTATATAACATATCACGAAACTGTTTCGTGATTGATAATATTATTAATAGGGAGGCGTTAAGCTTGTTTTTCCTATATTAAGTTGTAAACAATCAAGAGGTCGCGATTAAGAGATAAAAACTAATATAAATAATTACATAATTTTTATTACATACACGTTGCCTTCATGTTAAGTAATTATTTCTGATTTACCAATACGGATCTAAATATAAATATGTATGGTCAAGTTGGTAAGAAACAAAAGCGAAAACCGAACTGCGGTTGTCTTTGGAACTTCAAATCAGGTGCCATGTTTTTTTTTATTTCCTTAATCAAAAATAGTGTCAATAAACAAATGATAACAGCTATCAATGCTATTTATAACTGCAGTACAGACTACATATGAGATAGATTATTAGGTAATTAAAATACTTTATTGATATCATTTATTTTTATACCAATCAGTCTCACGTCAAAGCGGCAGACAATGCAATGTATTAATGTTTACATCTATTCTCATGTCTAGAAAGCCCTGCCCTTATTGAACTCATAACCTTATCTTTTGCGTAATGATAAGAGATACTGTTACCAAGCGGATAAATGCCTTTTACTAACATTCTCTTCGAAGTTTTGCTCTACAGAGAGTACGAGATCTCCCGAATTTGACGAATAAATGAATAACTAGCTAAAAAAGGTAAATATTAGGGTCCCATTAAGAGTGAGAGTCCTATATGTTTTCGATATACATATGTAATAATTTTATGTATCATTTCTTATCTAAAAGCATTTGTCGAAAACATTAAAGTCTACTTGTTCATTTAAAATAATAGTGTTCAATTTGTTCTGCTTGAAATAGCGTAAGTTTTTTTAAGCGATTTGTAATAGTTCTACCGGCTACCGGTTTGCGGTTAGAGCGAGGTACACCCTCAGGGGCTACGACCTCGATCACAGGAGGGCATAAGGCTTTGCCCACGATTACTATACTATACCACTGGGTATATATGTACCTCTGCCCTATTTAAACCGCATACACCCAGTATGCGGTTGAATTAGTATTCGTTCTGGTATGTCCCACTCTCGCAACGTCATTGCAAAGCCCCGGCGCATGTATAAAGTATTTCCCCTCTTAAAGAAACTTCTACGACCACGGTTTAAACCGCTGTTATTGGATTGGCTTAAAGTGCTGACTTCAGAATCGAGACTTGCGAACGGCAAACTATAACTACCGTACGACGAAATCTGATAGTTTATGACATACGTCATACGTAGCTAAGTTACAATTTAGTCGAAAGAGCCTGCTACGAGAAATGTCATACGTAACTCAAAATACAGTTTTCATTGTTGATTGTTATTATTTTTTATTTTAAGTATTTTGTTAGTTATAGTTATTAAGTACAAAGTGAATTGTGTATTTATTTGTTTCTGGATTTAGATAGTAATCCTCGTTGGCAAAACTTATTTTTAATAACTAAAATTATATGTAATGTTTATTTAGAAAAATCTGTAGATGAAAAAGATAAATTAATGTTTATAATTGTAGTATTTCGTGGTAGTTTCGATCACATTCTCTGATTCATAAGATCACCTTTTTATACAATATATAAGGCAATTCTTATTCCTCTCATACAGTTACCTCTCGTTATTAACACTTCCGATAAACCGTAATTTATATTGTCTATTGGATATAAAAGATACTGTCAAAATTTCTTACCTGTAGGTACGTCCCAAGGAGGGCTATTGTACTCTTTGCATAGACCTTCCATAGTCTCCACAAGTTGTCTGCCGCACAATTTGAAAGCGGGTGGCGCTGAATAACTTGTATCCACCAGCAAGAATACTGTGATCACGGCAAAATGTGCCGACTTTACCACGGACATCTTGGATAACTGTAAAATGAATAGGTTTTGAGAAGTGAAAATTAATTGCGTATTTAAAGGGCTTCTTGTGAGCGAACAAGCAAGACAACAATGCTTAAAGTACAACAAATTGTTTCTGTCATCTCTTAACTTCTCTCTGTAATCGAACCAAATTAGGAAACAATATTGTACTATATTTATATTAAAAAAAAAACGTTTCCCGGCGTGGCACTTAAACAGAGACGAACGTAATGTTTCGCTATTTACAAATGTAGAAAAGGACGTTAGATACTAATTAATGTTGAAATATTTTTACTTTTTTAAATAGGTGTTTTTAATCAGATATAATGTATTCAGTCTTCGTCAATGTAATCGGAGCTTACGACTGTTCGTATAAGAAGTATCAAACGCTTTTATACAAAGGGTAGTGTAACATGATACCGGCGCCACCCAGCATTAAACAAGGGATGATATACGCATTTTTCATTTCCTTGATGTTATACAATGACGAGTTGAAAATTTTACATTAAAACGAAACTTGACACCATCTTGACCACTCAGCGTAAGTATTGGCCATACACGTCTGGCACTAATAAAATTTACCGACGAAACGTTCCTAAAAAAATTTAAAATTTAGAATTATGTAAATAATTATAAGTTTTAATAATAATACATAGCTTTAATCCGTTCATAAAGTGTTTTTCTTAAGTGGTACAGTGTTCAGCTTTCTGTACCACGTCGGCATTTCCGGGTCAAAGAAATGCCAGTTTCTTTCAGGGTTCGTACCCACGACCTCACTGAGAGTCACAAGCTGAAACCAACACTGCTCTATTGTTTTAATTTTGGTTCAATTGTTTTAGGAAACTATTAGCAATGCTTTGCTTGTTGATGTTTTACATCTACGAGATGGAGATAGAGAATAAAAATAATCAATAGCGCTACAACCTTTTTTACGTCTGGGCCTCAGATTTATGTATCTGTTTCATGATCATTTTTTAATCGAATAGGCAATTAGGTGATCAGCCTTCTGTGCCTGACGCACGCCGTCGACTTTTTGGGTCTAAGGCAGGCCGGTTTCCTCACGATGTTTTCCTTCACCGTTAGGGCTAATGTTAAATGCGCACGCGGAGTTAGAGAATAGAGATATATAAATAAATGACTTTGTATATCAAATTTTTTATGTAACATTAACTCGTGTCCATCTCTTGCTACAAACTAGTTTTGATCACAAAAGTGGTTTGATTCGGGAGTACGCTTCCTAAAGACTGGTTTGCGACCTGATGCGTATTGAAATACGGGAAAGATATTGTTTCTTAAGTTAATCTATAACAATACTTCAGACCGATCGATGATCGAATTACGTCTGGTCTGGTTATCTGACCTTAATTCGACTTTGTGAGCAAACATAAATACTAATAATAATATACTACAGAGAATCATTTTTGTTTGTAAAACCCCATCGAAACGGTATGGATAAAGTTAGAGGGTTTCACGGACACTGGATGCATCTTAGAGTAATTGTATATATATTTATTTCCGTATAATGTATGTCAATGAGATGTGGATAAATAAAGGCTTATTATTATCATTTTATATTACGTAAACAGTATCGTAAATTAATCAATAAAGATTTTTATAAATTTGACGATAATTTAAATGATCGTAATCCTTGGGATTGATTTGCTCCAGTTCAAACAATGCTCTGCCTTACAAACAATTTGTGTGACTCAAAACTTGGCGGTTAAAAAGAGTGGCGGAGAGCTCTTCCTGCCCGCTCTACGCCCTTGACTTGCGTAAATGTAAATTTAGAATCAATTTAACATATTTTCTGTTGACGTTTATAAGTGTACTTGGTATATGCATAAAGTTATTTTTAATTTGAGTTTGTTAACGGTAAGATTAAGATGAGTGACTCTAAAACTTTTTAGATTTTAATATAGAAGTCGTAGAATATTTCGAACTACGTAATGTAGTGACCATTTATTGCTTTCTGTTTATTTATTTACAAAAACGTGTGGCGCTGTACCCTTGGTCTTGACCTCTGATTTTTGTATCTGTTCGTTGATAATTTTATTCTAATATGCAGGTGATTCTATTTCTATATGATTTTCCTTCACTAGGACCAAGTGTAAAGGTGATCATTTTATTTTATACTCTTATTTAAAGTTGATAGTTGTGTGTTCGCATAATAATCTCATGTCTTACAATCTGATTTTTATGTAATATTCAAACACAAATAACATATATTATTGTAAGTAAGAAATCGCTACGAAAGTTCAAAAAGACGCTCGAGCGAATTTGGTTACGTTTAGAAACAATTGAATTAACTAAGTGATTAGATCCACGTTTAGTTTTATGATACAATGACCACACATACTGCACCCACCCACTGCACCCTATTCTTAGAATGGCACTTATGAAAAGGAAGACGCTGATTTGCATTTTTATGAATGACGAAGCCTTGTTTTATAATTCACTTAAACTAAAATGGCCTTATGTATTAAGAGGACCGCCGTTTCGATGCGAGAAGGATGAACTGTGTTTATAAGGTGAAAAATGCTGATTTTCTTTTATTAATACACTCCTATTTAAACTTGTCGTGCGTATATTTTTTGTGTAGAAAATTCCATAATTCAATTAACGAATGACTCGTCCGCCATTTTATTTCACGTTGTAGTTTTGTTCCAATTTTGAATTTTAAACGTTCCTATGCTTCCGCTCGCCACAGATTAACGAGAAAGATTTTACTGTCCGCCATTTCATTACACATATGCATCGTCAAGTATGATTGTTATGGCACGCTTTATAGTTGTGGTACGTGTACTACGTGGACCATGGCTTGTGGAGAGCGATATTATTTCATATTATAGTAATTATTGAACATTTCGTAACAAGAACATAGAATCGACCGTTATTATTATGAATTTTATTTTTTTTCGAAAATGTTTCTCATCTTTTTTGACATATCTTCGAATATACATATTATATCGACGGTTTTGGGTAATGGCATATAGGCTCTGGATTCAATACCGAAACTATTATTTGTTTTACGGACCCAACTTTTATTCAATATTAATGTTTTTGAAATACTTCTAAATACTATTTGAACCTGTTCCGATTGACTCGAGATACACATCCTAATTATTCCTCTAACAAAGAATGAAATCGATATAGTACTTTCAGTATTACATTGTACCAAAAATACAGCTAACAATGATAAAATACATCGTAAATTTCCAATCTTGTATAATCCTTCCAATTTACAACGGTTATAGAAGAAGTCCTGTCGTTTCAATCAGCAAGCAGACATAACAAACCGAACCTCCACCATTCATTAGACTATAAAGTTGTTTATTAATAACTTTATGACCTCGTAAAGCTAACTACGGCTGAGTCATAAAATCTATGTATAAATAAAAATGAATCGCAAAATTTGTTGCTAAGATGAAAATTATAAATCTAAAGCAAATTATACTAAACATAGAATACATATATACAAAAAGTTTCAAACATTTACCAAAGGAAAAAATAATACATTTAACTAACTAATGCCTAATTCGGGCTTGTCGTATGAAAGTGATAGAGAAAAAAGAAATTGGAAAATTGTCGCAAAGTATATCTAAGGACAAATGAAAGAATTTGCAGGAGGCCTCCTTCGAGTGTAATTATAGTGTACTAGAATAAAGGCTATTTTTATTTTATTACTTTTTTATATGAAAACGAGTCGTTGAATCGTCCTATCTCCAGTGACCAGTCAATAGCATGAGCAAACTAACAATTGTATCAAAGGCTTGTTAACGCATGTATTTCTCAAGTGTTTTACATTAGTGTATGTATGGTTGTTTCAACGATATGCTTTAAATAATAATAATATTTTTTAGTGTATTTTTATTTCGTATATATTTATTGTAACATTAATGTTTACCAAAATTTTCATATATATTAGATAAAACAGCTTGTAACGTAGATATAGTATATGTATGATGTGATAAACTCCAATAAATCAATTAATAATTGAGATCTTATTTTTACTCTATATTAATCATTCACGAACAGTAAATCTATTGAATGATTTACACATTTATATCATCTGTAGTCAGTTGGCATAGTTGTAAATACAACCGATCATGTTAAAATTGAATTGTAAGTACGTTCCGGACAATCGCTTACATGTGAATTGCAAAACGCATGCGCATACAACCGGCGATTATCTTGAATTTAGGGCTATCATTCTTTTTGAGTTTGTTCGCCCTTGTATCGTTTTAAGCCAATAGTTTATATAGACTTGGTTATCGCTAATGTGTATGTAATCCTATAATTCTTTTATTATAATTAATTTTACCAGTTAAGTGTAATGCTTGCTGTTGTTGATAGGTTTTTGGTAATATTCTAATATTGCGTTGTTTTCGCGTTGATGACATAACGTATTTGATTATTCGAAGTACCACAATTTAAAACTTTAATAAATAAATATACTTATAGGTATAAGCACAGTAATTTTAATACAACATAACAAATAAAAAAGAGTTTCGAATCTTTGCAGTGAGTTAAACCCACAGTCAAGTTTAATAATCATAATGATATTTTAATCACGCGAGCCAATGTGACCTGTCCAATTATATACGGATTACTCACAGTCTTTATGCCAATATTCAGAGACGAGATTTACGATAACATATGACCCGTGCGTCATGATTAAAGTTTTTAACATAACCTCTCAATCTGGATTATAAAATGGCCACTAAATATATAGCGCTATTCGTCGTGAACCCTAGGATATATAACACCTATCACATTATTGCTCCGTGCCTCAGTGCGGCTGTACTTGATTAGATAATAACATGAATCGCGGCTTCTTTCGTAGACTAGACGCGCGTTGTAATTCAAATACATGTTGAAACATTATTTTTATACAAAGCAGGTTTTATATCACAGTGATTTTGACGCAACGGTTATACATGATTCTTATTGCATTATTAAACTTCTAAGGAGGTTTTTTAGGTATTTATTTTTAATGTTTAAGCGTCTGTGGATCGTTCTTTATCGAATTGTCAAATACATTTGCAGCGAATAGGCATATGTATTGTATTTGTGTTTTTTAAGTCGGAGTCGTTTCTATATTTTTAGAGTTTTATAACCACTTGTATTATGTGGAATTACCACGCACGGCTGGCGTACTATGTAGCATTAATATTACCTTAACCTTATTATACATAATACATTTTCTAGAGTATTATTAACAATCTATTTTGACAAGTACGGTGAACATAAATTGTACAAAAATACAATAAAAATATAAATGCTAGTTTTAACTAGTTACGTATTTAAAAATTCGCTAGGGGTCATAAGATATTAAGTCAATGTGAAATAGCTTAAGGTATGTCTCAGGTACCGCTTGCAAATAATATGTGGCCTTTAGTATATTATCTTAAACCGAATTAAACTAAAAGTATGTAAGGCCACTTGATTAGGTATTTCTAATAAATATTTTGGCGTTTAAAAATTACTAACATAAGTTAGTACTCACTGATAGTTGAGGATTATTATAGGACTCATTTTGATATAAAATACGACAGTTAAATAAATATTAGACTTTATTTGTGTTTTTATATATGTATGCTGGTGAAGCATAAAAAAATAAAAGAAATTATTTAAAAGTATAAAAAATGTGTGTATCATTGCAAAGTAAAAACGGCCTCACAGACCTACCGGACCTTAGCCGACCATATTTACGGTGTATAAATAATCTAAACGAAAAACTTATATTAGACATAAAATTCAACAACCTTTCGAGTAAATTGCGTTAAAACACCATTAAACCGTATAGTTTTAATGTTGTATTAAGGCAAATGAGCCTACGGGATGCCTATGGCCATAAATAGCAGTCACCACTCACCCATTATAGTGAGTGCGTTGCCGGCCTTTGAAGGCAGACGAGTAAACTCTTTATTTAAATATTTAGGTCGTATCTCCCAGGGAAGACTCCCACCGGGAATCGATACACAAAATAAAGAGTCTTGAACATGTCTATTATTAATATGTATTTTAATGAATAAAGAGAAATAAATAAATAACTATATGAATAAAGAGATGGATCATACATAACTTTTATCTTAAACCCCGCTTCATAAGCCAATGAGTTTGAAGAAATGCATACTTTGGGTGGTCTGTTACAGTTAGTAGGTCATTGGAGTCGGTAAATAGCAATCAACGGGCATAATCCCGCCCGACTGTTTAAGTGATTATCTCCATTGGCAGCATTAGCCTGAGACATTTAAAGATGTTCACGATATATCTTTGATGAAACAATGCTTGGAAGTTTTATGAGAGTTACTCGTTATTTTTTTATATAGCTGGGGCAAACGGGCAGCAGGCTGATGATGGTAATGAGATCCCTTCATAGCTCTTTGATAAAACATTTTTTTTGAATTTCATGAGACAAAATTGTAATCTTTTTTTATATAACGTTGCAAACGGGCATGAGGTGAGCCAACTGATGAAAGTGCACCCATTGTCACATTGCTTGCAAGTGTGTTGACGAGTTTTAAGAATATAATAACATCAATTTACGGATCCGACCTGGTTCTGGATGTTTGGTTAATAGACCATTGCAGCCACGAGATTTTACCTTTTTTATTTCTTGTTAGGTTTGTTATAATATTTAGCTTAGTGATTAATAACCAATACAATAACCAAAATAACAGAAGGCAATAAGGTAAGGGTTCTGTGATAAAAAAAGAGTGTTACAGTAGGAAGGCTTGTACCCAATAAACCACCAAAGATTTTACTTGAATTCGCACGCTGAAGCCACTAGGCCTGGTCTTGAGGATTTACTCTAAGGATTAGGGTATAGTTAATAATTAACTGCTTTAACATGAGATGAGCAGCTTCTGCAACATGAGATACAGTCATCGTCTTTTATAACGACATCGTAGGACTACTCATATTTGGTCGCAAAAACCGACAGTCGCAACAGCTGATGATGTTGTTATCAACCGCTATGTTGTTCTAAACGATGTCGTCGTAAACGGTTTTGACTGTAGTTGCAGGTTGTTACAAAGCCTGGTGATTTAGAACAGTATTTTGTTGCCAGTTTTTCTTGTCCGTTCTACGCCCTTTGACAACTGACAGTAATTTTTTAATGACTTTCATAAGTGTCCATTATACCTATATTGATATATGTTTTGACTATTAATATCACCCTTTTTTTTGAGACAATACCCACTAAAACCACCTCGAGTAGTTCCTACAAAGCCGCGTTACAGAGGCTCCGGGATCGGAAATTCGACCGTGCCGCCCCCCCCCCCCCCCCCATGTACGGTTTAAGCACTCGGCGGTACCGTACAACCCTACCAAAGGCCGAGAACAAATTTAAATTAAATTAAAACTTGCACTCGAACCGGGAATCGATTCCAGTACCCCTCACCACAGCAGTCACATACAAAGACCGCTAGGCTATGAGGCCTTATTAATATCACCCTGGTAAGTTAAAGAAATTGCGTTTATGAATGAAGTTTGCGTTGGTGATCTATTTATTATCTACACCTTACAGTACGTTAGAAGGTGGCGAGGTGGCTTCGTAAGGCCATCGAACGTTGATGATCTTTATTGCTAATGAAATTTGATGCCGCGTTTCTGAGTAATGACTTAATGCTTTGACCAGACTATTGGCTAAGATTATCTAACTAATAAGTGCATCAGGGCCAGGTCTCCTTCTACCACTTTGCCTTGAATGTTTAGCTGAAGGAGGTCGTAGTTTTAGTGTTACACAATAAAATGATTTCATTAATTAGCTATACTTTTAAATTTACATTAATTTTATTGTGTAAACCAAATACAATATTGTCATTAGTTTAAATGAATTTTATTTCCATAGCAACCGGTGGCAAATCGTAACGACAAGCATCATTTGTGAGGGTCAAGTATATCGTCGGCTATCCCAATTGGCGTTCGGCGGTCACTGGCTTATGTCAGGTACAGTCTATGACCGTAAACAAGGATAAAGTATTTACCTTTAGCAGATTTATAGACTATAAATACTTGGGACTGTGGTTGCTACGACGAAACTGTTTGTCCGCCTTCAGACTTCAGTATCATGTCATATCATATCAGACTTGATCATATGTTGGAAAGTACGTGATCAGCTGTATGTGTACACGCCGATTTTTTGGGAGCATGCCGTTTATCATGATATTTTTCTTCGCCGTACAAGCGTTAAATGCACACATAGACAGATAGCCGGGAATCGCAACAACGCACTAAAGGATGAGGGTCACACGCTGAAGCCAGCAATCATCCAGGAAAATGTACTGATGTAAAAAACATAGTGTGATAGTAACGTGAGAAAAAAGGTTATTCACATCAAATCCAAATAAGTTGCAAAGAACGGTGCCTTTTAGTACTTGTCTTGTCTTCACGTAATTTGTATTGATGCGATTTGTATGATTGGATAATCAGTTCCGTATGTTGTAATTAACAGAGCATGATTTGCAACATCAGCAAGGTCATGTCAGCTGTCATGTGAAGTAGATTTTTTGTGAGTTTTCAAAAAAATTATATGAGTTTCGATATAAGGACGTATAATGTGTGTCCCGTCACCTCGTCATTTAAATTGTTTCTTGAAGCTACTATATGTTCAGGCTTTTGTGTCTGATTGTGTATTTTGTGATTGATTTTACCGTATAGAACGTGCTGGTTTCGTTTATTTATTCACTAAAATACATTAAGTCCAATACGATAATATTACGAAAAAAGAAGAACTAGATTGTTATGCTATACATTAGATATCGCTACTGTGAACTCTGTCTTCGAACATATAAAGATGTCGATAGTGAGACAGCATTCAGGAAGCGCAACGTCTTAGTCAACGGGGATCTGTGCAACGGACTGGTTGGCCAAATGAAGAAAGAAAACTCCATTGGTATCGTCGAAGTTTAAGTGCTCGACCTTATATACGAATCCCATGCTTAACCACTGGCACAGTGTTCTAATACACGAATTTGACGTCACGTGACATTCATACTTAGAAAATACGGCCGTCGTATTTATAGGTACGAACGCTGTGACCCCAATTTAAAAGTTGACCTCGCAAAGTTCAAATTATTTTTGCTCTCGCAGATTACTTGTTTACTTATATTTGCATTATCATTAATTATTTTTTTATGAGACTGTTTATATTTCAATATAACTATTTTGTGGTTAACTCAAACGGTAAAACAAACGATGAATTCCTTAAGGATTCCTATACAAAATGTAATAAAAACCAGTTCTACACACAAATAATCAAAGATATCTTCTAAGATCGATTAATCGAGACTCTGGCGTTTCCCATTTCCTTATATGACCCCTAGCGAGCATGCTATATGGCAGGGCCATTTTTAATTAGTGTAAATAATTTAACTATATATTTTCGGCCATTCAATGAGCAGAGGCGATGGGAACTTGGAGAAACTGATCGTGGTTGGTAGCACAGAAGGCAAAAGATCGCGTGGCCATTCCCCAACTAGATGGACCTATCAAGTGAAAGCCTCACTGTCCTCAAAAATAAGAGAGGCCCTGGACAGAAACCGGTGGTTTCCTTGCTAACCTTGACGCTCAGACATGAGCAACCGACTGAAGAGAGAATTTGTTCGAATATGCTTTCGCTTAGCTCCATACAAATACAAAAACGTATATTTACTTTTCTATTACGATTACTATTCGATATTACGACTCGTTCATACTAAAACCTCTGCTATGTCGCTGTATTTGTGAACAGAGTTTCTGAGAATGTTTTATGTGAGTATTCCAGCATGTCATTCTTATTGCTACCTTTTATGATGGACTTGAATGGGTAATAAAGACGTGTGCGTCGTATTGGAATACGACTTTCAATTTACTCTAATATACTATTGAAATACTGTACAGCTGTACTTTATTTTGAGGAACGGCTTATGTTTTTGTCGTATATTTGCAAGGTCTGATATTATTTCTATATTTTTGTATGATGATTATTCATACATCAAAATAACATGTAAAATATTATAAATTTATAATAATACATAACGTCAATCCGGTTAAAAAGTGTTTTCTATCAATGTGTAAAAGCTATGTTAACAAAAGACAATACAACATGTTTTTAATTCATTTGTTACTTTTTAATAAAAAACGTTTCTTTGTTTAATTGAAGTCTACTGGTTCGAATAATTTGTTTTATATTTACACTTAATTTTAATAAATATATAAGAAGATAACTTTAAAATAACTCGGCAACAAAATAATCGAATACCTTAGCATGTTTGTGTGCTGTATCCGCATGTGACAGCCGTACATATAAACAAAATACGAATTAACATTATTTTATAGAAGTTTTGTTTGTGTGTGAGGTCTTAACAAAGAGTATAAAAAACTAAATTTTAAACATTACATTAGAGACAAATGTGTCGGTCAAAGTTGATCTGTCTAACCTGAACACGAAATTGAACTTCTCTGGAAACCCGACCTAGAAAATGCAGGTTAATTATACCACTTGTTGTGTTTGTTAGATGTAAAATATATATTCTGTGCGCCTGTCTATGCATACGCGTCGTTTTACAGAACACGAAAATTGTTATTTTATATTACAAAGTTTTGAACTTCTTATCAGAAATATTCTTAGTATAAACAGTTTCATGCTTATTATGTATTGATTAATTTAATTGGAGTTTTCTCTATAAAAGCGGTTCTAGAAAATATATGTACATTGTTTGAAGCCAATCAAATAATTGACCTACGTGGTGTATATACAAGCGGCCTTTTTACCTGAATATTTATTTTTAACACGTTTTTATAAAATGTTTAATATTTCATTTTTTTATCGCAACTTCGATCGCTCAATCATTATTCGAATTTCAAAAATTAATACATCGTACCAAAAAACAATTTTACAGTATTTTTAGATTTCATTTACCCCGCTTTATAAAAATAAATACTGCGCATAAAAAAGTCTCGAAATAAAAAAAAAACATTCGAAAAAAGAAGTCGCTTTCGTGATATAAATGATCCAGGAACATACCTGGTATTATTGCCGTCTCCGTGCTGCTGATCGCACTGTTGTGTTCGCAGTCGTGTCGCACCGTACGCGCTCGTGCTCCGGCGCCGGTCAGTGGTCACGCTGTAGCCGGCGCACGCGCAGCACTCGCTTTTAAAAGACGATAGGCGGCCCGCCACGCCCCGCGCTCCGCCTGTCTTTACTAAAATCCTTACTACACTGATAACTTTTTTTCACTACAGTGCTTACGCTTGCAAACAATACATTAACACCACTTATAAGAATGTATTATGCCACGAAGGAGATACGTCAGTAAAAAATGATAACTTTATATGTAGATATATTTTAAAAGCTCTATTCTAGGTTTACCATGACTGATGTTAATAATTGGAATTTTAAAAAAAGTTTTAAAGTTAGATTTAATAGAATAAAATTAGATTACTATGCATTAAAATAGTGCCAATAGAGATTGATTCGCCTATTGGGAGGGAGGTGATTATCAATTCGATTTAATTTTTACGTAGTGGAAGGCGCCAAAAGAAGTCCTCATTGGTAATTTAAAATTTGAATATCTTTTGCGGTTGTGGGTCGATAACTGTGTTATCGTTGTTAAGTTTGAACATTCTAAGTTCGTTCTCCGCTAAGGAAGATCGTTTTGTCGCGTCTTCTAAATTTCAAGGTAATTAAGTACTTCACACTGCCTCAGCCTATACTTGCAGTTGGCATAAAGAAAGAAGTTAATTCAGCAGTCATGTGGTAATGCCCCTAAATACCAGCTGCTTTCTTTTGACCAAATTCATTGGACCAGTGTACGTATATAACTGGATAGGCTTTATTCTCTCTCTCTATGCAAAGACATTGCGCCTCTTTGCGTATTCTACAAAGTGTACCGTGAAGAATTATTCGGGTTGATCCCTGCTGCTCTGTTTCATGACTGAACGAGTGTATAATTCCAGTTTTCATCTGCACCACCTTAATGGCTGGAAATCTTTGGGTCCGCTTCACAAGGCCTTTCCTTTTCCGGCGAACTTTGGCTATTCTTACGAGAGCAACCTTCAATTGTATAAGATGAGAGTCTACTTCTTCCTCAAAGGCAACACACTAAAACGGTCCATGGGTTGCGATAACTGGCTCACCTGTAGGCTTTGCTTTCCTATCTTATAAAAAAACTGATTTCGTTCTGACTTCGTTCCAATGCTTTTCCCGTGTGGATTTAGTCGTTAGCTAATCTTATAGGTTTCCTATAAGAATAAAAGTCAAGATCAGTAACAGAACAAACTGTTGTCTGAAGTCAAAACTCTGCTACGTGGAGTCGTGTTCCGGGGTCGACTAAATCTAGTTCAATTTAACCACTAGAAGACAAACTACTCCTTCAAGCCACAGCCAGCATTGGAATACTGGGCGTTGACATATTGTACGACGTTCAGTTTTGCAGTCATTTGGAGGGAAAGGCTAAATTAGCCTTAAAGAAGCTCGCTGTGTTCAGGCAAGATAGTACTTTACTTCGGGCCATCGCTTGCAGTTGGAGAAAGCGCTATTCAATGAGAACTGTTCACCCCAGGACCAGCTCCTACCACTATTATTACTAGTAGTAGTTTCCGAGCGGTTTGAGCCCTTAGCGTTACGTAGAGTTGTCGGGTCCCTCTGTATCTTCTACCGAATTTACCATGCTCTTTATATTGAGAGGAGTTGTTCGGATAACGATTCACTTTTATCATATTGGTATAGACTGCAATTGACACGACAATCAATTTTGATTCCCACAGATATTTTTGTCTAAAATTGCTAATCATAATTTTGTCTACATATAAAAATATTACTGTATGTATATACTGTACGTACACAGGGTGTCACGTGACTACTAGTTTTAAAGCCGGTCTTCTAAGTTTGAACAGTAATACGCAAAATTAGCCTAAATTACACATCTTAGCGTACAAACGCGCCAGCGAGTTATTTGTATACTATGTAGTGATACATCAACTTTTTTACTTATAACTAAAAGTTTATATACGTACAGACGACAGTAAAATAAACAAATCGCACCCTTTACTATTGTAAAATATAAGACCTCGGACGATAACCACTCATTTAGAAGTTCAATAAAAACTTATCACGACTGAATATCGCTTAAACTGTTATTTCGTTTCGCAATCCCGCAGCAAAAAAGTTCACTAGCCAGACTCAAGTCAGTGACTTCTTCTATAAATACTATATTCTTTGCAATCATTTGAGGATCTTAATATATTGTTCTATTTACAATTATGACACTTTATTGACAGATCCTTAGCATGTTCATAATTAATTGTGTGTCGCCTGGCGCTACATATGTCTCGTCAATAATTAGTTGGGTACTAAAGTTTATTAATCATATATCTATGGCATACGAAAGGACAGACTGAGGTGGAAATAGAAAGGATTAAGTCTGTAAGGAAGCTGGTATTTCTATAATAAGATTATCCTACTTTGCATACTTACAGTATGGACAAAAAATTCTACAATAAAGGCGCAATTTTCTAGTCTACAAGATTTTACAAGTCATTACAGATTATGCAGTCTTCAGTGAATTTTTTTAAGCTTTGTGACTAATGGCCTATGTTTAGACTACGGTAGAATAAAGACAACAACAGAGGCCATTCATTTAATTTCATTCTTTGACCTTATTCGAACTATTCTGTAATTTCCAATTGGTTTTAGTATTTAGATTCGAATTATAATTAGATTCTACAGTAGCACTCTTAATTTCTGAAGGTTAGTGGCGCTGCACAACGTCCTCCACTCTCGCCTGTCTTCGGAAAGCCTCTGCGCCTTACTTGATCGCTCCAGCGAGTAGGAGATCAGCCTGAAGGTCTTGTGATATTTAGCACATTTATGACGCTCTAACCAAAATTTTGAGTTGATATATTATGTACATATTAGTGTCATGTATATATCACATACCGATATCTTGCCGATTTGCAGAATGGATGGACCAAATGGTTTCTCTGCATTATTAAGATAATGCATAGGATATTATTGGATTAGTCCTACTTGCAGTAACTATAGACTACGTATAGAAGTTAAAACATCAAAATATTCAAAGTATAAGTATAAACTTTTTTTATATTTATGTAAAAACATCAACATTATTTAATGAATAACTTAGCATATTATAGGCATTTTCTTAATACAATTTTCGGGTAGAATTTGACATATAGTTTATTTTTATGTCGTGCCAAATAGCTTTAAAATTCGGCGTTGAATGAAAGGGTATCAATTTTTTTAATCTTAGAAGCGTGTATGTTATGACCTCATAAAATTTGGAGTTATCTGTAATTGCCTTTAAGTGTTTCAAGATCTCTGTTAGCGTTGTCTATGTTATTGTTATATTCGCGCGCAAACGTGTTTTGTTTAATTGACATTACGTTTGATGGGGTCAAAAAATTACAGCGTGTTGTATACATGGCTCGCCAGTGTTATAATGGTTCACGTTCCTCACAGCAACACCAACTATGCAAAAAAACTCAACGCAACAACCACTATTTAGGCATCGACTTGCATAAAAAGAGTATTAAGAATAACCATAGTTATATAATATGTACCGTAAATATGTCCCATAAACACACCCTCACGTACTCTCACTTTGACACCATTATACAATACACCCGAATTAGGTATTACTTAGTTAAATGTATTTAATCATTATTTTTTTTTTACTTTTGTGAATGTTTTCTTTGCCTATGTTTTTGTATAATTGTTTTTTGTTAATATATGTTATACGATTACGAAATAAATAAATTGAGTCCCAATTTGAGTCTTGGGATTTAATGCCTTTATTATTTAAACCAAATTAAAACATCATTTCTTTATGTAGCCAACTTGATGATTATAAATGTCAGTAAAAATACTTCTCGAGCGTGTGGGAAGGACGAGAAGAACTGGTGATAATGTTTTAAATCAAGGTTTACAACATCTTTCTCTTTCAGATTTTCTTTGTAATTAATTTGAAGAAAAATTTTGCTCCTTAATTTATGTTTGACACACACAGCGCCTAATGTCTTTCTTAAATTGCCAAGGTTGTTTACATTTCTCTAACAAAATGATTATACTACTGACAAAACTTAGTTATTTATTGCAATTAATTAAAAGAAAGAAAATGAATGCTGCTAAATTTCTATTTACTGCCAGTTCACAAAGATTGTAGAACGGATGAGAACAAATGGTGTTAATGTCACTCTTAAATAGCCAAGGTTGTTTAGATCTCTCTAAGCACCCGATTTTTCTCCTGACATATTAAAGCAGTTATTTATTGTTATTACATATATAAAAAATCGCTATTGAATATAAATTATAAACACGTGTAAATTGTGCCAGCTTTACTATCTTGTCGGCGTTCACTTCAATTTTAATGATAAACAGCTCGTAACTGACATGTGGCGCCATCCGACATATTTGGGGATCGCTTGAGTATTTAGGTTATTGATTTATTTCAGGATAATTCGCGATTTCATTATACTACTACTACTACGATAAGCTATACAATGTATATATACTACGTAGTAGTGTTAGTGAGATATAAAACAAAAGACGACCGGTGAATTTGGTTCCTATGTGATTGGTCAAGATTTGCAACTGTTTTTGTTTAATTGTCTCACCTCCCTGATCATGTCCTTCGTAGCTAAGTGATCAACACACGCGATGCTGTTTACCATTTACGTAGTACAAAAGACGGTCAATTTGGTTTCGTTGTTATTGCTCAAGGTCTCTGATAGTTTTTGTTTCTCAGTCTCACCTCCCTGATCACGTACTTCGTAGCTAAATGACAAACACAAGTAACTCAATGGCCCGAGCTACCGGTGATAAATTATTTTAAAAAATATAGATGAAACAAGACGAAAATATAGTTATAGATTATCCACAGCTTTTTTAAAGATAATATATGTATTTTTTAAAATTATAAATAAAACATTATATATCTACGAAGCAACAGAATTTACTAATAATTTGTTGGTTAGGGTGTGTGTGGGAATGTGTAATGTATGAGGGTGTGTAAGTGTAGGTGAGTGTACGTTTTAATATTAACCAGGTCCCAGGTTGGTTTCTGAACTTTAAAAATATTGACCGTTACCATCCGAAAACAATGATTATAGTGGAACTCTTAACCTTGAAGTGAATCATCTATAATATATATGTGGAGAAATGTTGAAAATTCCATAGACGTTAGACGCTAACTAGACTTATCAATTTGTGTTATCTTAATAAGCCATTTACCATTGCCCCAATTTAACAAAATATGATTTATTAAGCTGTATCATTGTTAGAAGTTCATTTAAGATATAAAATATTCAATGTAATAGAATAATTACTTTATCATAGACTATAAATAGCGTACGGACCGATTATACGGACATAAAAAAAATACAATAATTTGGGATATCACCAATTTTACTGCTTCAATAATGTGTTTTTACTCCATTTAACATACATTTTTGTTCTCACTAAAACAAGAAATAAATCCAGAGATTACCCCCTACAACCTTACAAACTTTACCTCGTTATAATAAAATGTATTGCTAAAAGAGAAAGCCCTAGAACCTACACTAGGATTCACTCTGCCGTGGGCAGGTAGTCTATACCATTGGAATTTAATGAATTGAAGTACTTGACATAATATATTCTACATAACACTTACAATTTTATAATAAAACTACTTTTGTACAATAAGAATGAAGAAAGAATAATAATGAATACTTTCCGTTTCAGTACAGGACAGGTTGAGAACATATTGGTTTAGATTGTGAATGAATCTATAAAGTTTTGAATCTGTAGTGAAACATTGGTTTTAAGAAAATGGTTAAAGATGAAAGGTCCTCTGAAAGAGCAAAAGCGTCGGGCGTAGAAAGTGTGTTTTGTAGGTAATATATATAATATATTAGTAGATATATTTTAGGTTTAGTCTATGCCAAGTGAACGAACGAGAGACTAAGCTGCGAATTTGGCGCAACCTTACGGACAATCATAGAATTAAAAATACAGAAAACTCATCATTTATCTAATTAAGAATAAAGAATGATAATGTCACATGCAAATAAATTTTTAAATGTTTTCTTACGCTAATAAATAAATAAATATTTAATATTAAAACTTGTATTTTATTGTTATATTTTACTACACATTCAATTTTATGTTTCTTGCAGTAGCTATAATTTTTAAACATATTCTTATGATTGACACTAAAACCTTTTTATATCTTCACAGATTAGTAAAAAAGTTTTCTCTACAACCAATAGACAACAGAGTTTGAAAAGAAAAACATTTCACCCCTTCCTGTTGTTTAGTAACAAATTCACGGACCATGTACTTTCTAACTAAATATTTTCTATGAAAATTGAATCTAGGTCCTCCGAAATAAGCATTTAAAAACCATACGCTAGCCAGAGATAAAAATAAAATCGTCAATCGCATTTAAGAAATAATTTAATTATAAGCAATACATCGCGTAATTTCTAGAATATGACAAGGCCAGCCATCACATTTGTTTCGTGCATCAATTAATATCAAACAAGGACGCATTAAATGCAACAAAGATGGAAATTGCTTAGCAACTGCCCTCTTGACTCTGATTTTGCTTATAAATAGAATAGATTTTCCTTATGTCGAGCGCTTTAAATTCTTTTCTAAGACAATGTTGAACCAGGAAATATTCTGGAAATTATCCAATTTGAAAAAAAATCTAGCCAGCTCAACTCGTGTGACTACACTCTAGACAACTGTCTAAGTAAAAAGCCTCAGTGTTATTAACAAGGGCGTCCAAAGCAATCCTTTGGTAAACTGTATAGAATGATTGAATTTTGTTTCGAATTCTTTGCGAGTTTAACGGATTAAACAGTACTTATCCGGTATATTTTGTAGTTGGCTGATCGGTTTTAAAGAAAGCATTTGCTGGTAAAAAATCTACTTAACAAAAGTTTCAGGTATTTTTATTCTATTTTATTTTATATTGTACTAGAGGACCCGACAGACGTTGTCCTGTCTTAACTATGAATATTGATTTCGAATTAGTATAATGAACTAAAAATGCTTTATGATATACAATATTCTTTGTTTGTTTTTCTGTCGGGTATATAATTAGTTTTGTTAGTTTTGTTTTGGTGAAAAACATGGATTTTCAAGATTAATGCCACAAACAATTAGCGACTGTAATTATTTTATATATGTATTTTATCAATATAATAACTCCGATCGAAGCATTTGTTTTAAACGATATTCATTTTTCTTACATCCTCTTTGATCATATTTGCAACACGCATTCTGTCAATATTATGTCAAACGCCATAACATGAAAAGTTTGAATTGTAAAAGCGCTATGCACTGAAAAAATAAATATTTGCTATCGTAACTAAAGTCATGATTACTTAATATGGTGGTTAAATATTGTAATTTTCTTATATTTTTCTGACAATAACTAATACAATAAAAAAAGAATTAGCGAAATCGGTCCAGCCGTTGACGCGTGATGCCGTGACCAAGGGAAATAGGGATTAATTTTTATATATATATAGGTATTTAAATATTTTTTTAAACATTTATGTTTACCTAAATTATCATACATTTTGGACAAAAGAGGTTGTAATTAAATGTAACAAAATACCGTAGATTAAATAATATTTATGATGTGATAATTAACGTGTATGGTATTATAGGATTGACATAATATAGGTGATAGATTGTATAGATTTGTATGTTTGTAATAAATGAATCCAACAACTAATGAGCCGACTACAAAAATTAGTGGTGGTGTGATGTGGTGGTACATTTTTTTCTATGTATCTGCAATGTACAAATCTCAATAAAATCTTTCAAAAGGGAAATAATTTTATACAATTCAGCGAAAGCTACAAGTATAGCAAAACTTTTTGTTTATTTAGTACAAACACCGTTTTAGTCATTTACGAGTTTATTTTGAGCGTTTTAATGTCTTTTTACTTTGATGTGTTTTTAAACTTAAGATTTAAGTATCTGTAGTATATGTTTAAGATTAATCTAGACTTTATTAGTCAGGCAGAAAGGAAAATTAGAAAAAAAACATAATTTTATTAATTAGCTTTTTATTCCGGTTAGACCTAAACAATTTAACTGTTGTTCGTAGTATGTCCCTGAAGTGAGCCATATCTATATATTAAGTAAACACTTTTTAAACGGATGGAAGCCATGTATTATTATTATGAATATATATTTATAATACATAGCTTCAATCCGTTTAAAAAGTGTTTTCTTAATGTGTAAAAGCCATATTAACAAAAGACAATACGATATCTATATATTTTATGAGTATTTAAAAGAAAGTCGTGTTAGTTTCACTATTTATAACTCAAGAACGGTTGAACCGATTTGGCTGAAATTTGGTGGGGAGATCCAGGAGACAGACATAGAATGATTATGTGTAACGTGACATAAACGCAACTGACAGCTAAATGTTGACATGACAGTAATGTTGTCTATGGTTTAGTATGATTGAAACTTTAACATATATAAGTGCTGAAATTGATCGGTTGATGTGTTCATTTCGAGTTTCTATATACTTATCGCGCCGATTATCATTAACAATGCCACTACCAAGAAGATCGAATCTTCCTCAACAAAGATGTAATGCAATAAATGATTCGAGAATAGTTCAGATTATTTACAATTAGATGTATTATGTGTAAGGAGAATCGGTTGGGTCCTCTTAGTAATTTATATATTCGTAATACGAGACATGATGTTGCCACCGCCCAACATGATGTGGATTGCCCGGCTCGTGAGTACTGCATTTTTAAAATGTATGCTACGATTTTTCCTTGAAGTCAAATTGGTTCGGAAATTCCGCTATGGGCAAGTGTCCTGCTACGCGTCAATTCATAATTTTAATTAATTAAAGTATTAGATATAACAATATAACTTATAATATTAAACGCATTTTTTCTTATACTTTACAAGGAACGAGTATTAGTAAGTTTAGTTATTCATGTCGAAGAAATATTTAGTTAGTTTATTTATGGACCAGTTACAAGGTAGTGCATAAATAACAGATTAGGTTTATAGAGCAAATTGCTGCAGCAAAAATAGGTCTGAAGATTTCTTGATTGGTTTATTAGTTACGTTGGTATTTTAAAAGATTCCTGGACCCGGGGTTTAAAGTATATTCAATTCGTTTATTTAAAAATTTGATCTGATCTGATAGATAGATAGATTTAATGTATTTATTTATTAAAGCTTGCCAACGCTCAGTACACTGATGCATTGGTACAAGATAAATTAAAAACAATACCTAACAAGCACTTATAGGCAAACATCGAACACGCAGAGAGAATGAAAATAGTAAAGACAGCAACAGGCAACGTATATCCAGACCTAGCAGAATGTTCAATATAGGTGTATTGTAACATTTTCTGTGACCTCATTAACAATTATTATATTTCAGGCTAACTTAAGAAAAAAGAACATTATCCAGGTCTGATGAGTTGCCTGGATAGAACGGCTCAACGGCTGGGATTCGGTCGGTGTCAGGGTCCAGGGAAAGGTTTAATGTTGATTATTAAGTTTAACCTGCGTCACCTGCATTTATTCTTATTGTGAAAGGTATGTTTAAACCGGTAAGTTAAGTTGAAACATCGATACGATCTCCTGATAATATTTTCGCAGCAACTAATATTTTTATTTTATTTTCTAATAATTTGATAATATGATGTACACAATTAATCTATCTTAAATTTTTTCACTTAGTAAATGTAATTTTTTGAGTAAAATAATCTTTGAAATAAAATTATTATACGATTGAAGTTAAAAAGTTTAAATAGTTACTGATACAAGCCGCCGACTTTTAGGGTCTAAGACAAGCCAGTTTCTTCGCGATGTTTTCCGTCACAGTTCGAGCGAATGTTAAATGCCGGGGCTGATCGATCCTACGTCCTCAGGGATAAGAGTAGCACGCCGAAGCTACTGGGCCAACGCTGCTCTATGAGAAATATAAACAATACTTAATAATCATAAACCCCTTATAGCAAATTAGTTATATTATATATAAATTAATTGTTTAGAATTACTGTCTTGAGACCGTTCTCTCGTCTTTTATTATCTTTAGTAGACAGAGAGTATACGCGGCAGTCTATAAATAACCTATTACAATTAATATTGACTAATATTCGTTACTGGATCTTTAATTTTATGTTACTTATAACTAATAACTAAAGATTAAACTATTTGTTCAAATTGTACTTTGACGTAATAATTTTGAAGTTTACAAACCTGTGAATGTGGAATTGTGTGTGTAACATATTATCAAAATTTTAATAGATTTTCATCAATATGTGCTTTTAAAATTAACGATTTTTTTGACACAAATTTTGACAAATAAGTATCGCAATACAACGAGGAATGCTGCCAGCGTAAAGGGACAACTTATTAAATTTGTTTTTTTTCTATTCATTATTATTATTACTATGTACGCCTAGAATGTTGTTTGATTAAAGATATTCGTTTCTCCCACCTAAAGTAGGTGCGAGTCCATAGATTTGACCCACTTTTGTTTTAATTTGAGATAACCTCTTACCCAGCAGGAATGGTCTTTGTCTGTGATTTATTACCAAGATTTCACCGTTTCTAAAATAGCTGTCTGGCTGCAAACTGTCATGTTCCAGTGTTGCCAATTACGGTAGATTTCCAAACATCTTTAATATCTTTTTGTATATGATTTACTGGAGTAATGTTTTCTATGGATTTATATAAGGTTAATAACGTGATTTACTGTTTAAAATATTAAATAATAATAGTCCAGTGGCGCTAAAATCCTAATTGGTTGCTCCAATTTTTAGATTTTCATTGTCATTTTGTAGACAAATGTGATCACACATGTTGATTTTTGGGGTGGGCCTGCCTCGCGATGTTTGACTTCAAGTAAAATTGTCTAACAAGCTTTCGGATACGGATCTTAGCTTAAAAAATTATATTTCATATTTCTTTTTGTATATTATATGTAAATAAGATGTGGACAAGTAAAGGTTTATTATTATTATAATGACTCTTGTCAATTCTAAAAGTCCGCACTATCAACCACACAAAAATAGGCATGCAAATGTTATATTAATTTTCATTAAGACATATAATAAGAACATTAACATAATCTCATATTAATAAGTTAAGATATTTATAATTGTTGTCAAAATTTGGTCCTTGCCCGGGCTAGAAAAGCCTTTAAACCTATTTACTTGGCAATGTCAAATGTATTTGATTGACAACATATTTATACACATAATGCTTAACAATCAGGTACCTATAACGAGAAATTATAAAATTTGGTAAACTAAGATCAACTGCCTAAAAATTTTTGAACAGTTACTAGCAATTATGCTCTCAAAGCATTCAGATAAATAACTTTTATTACAGTAAATCTACTGTATTAGCAGCTCAGCATATGTGCCCGAGTTGTTTGTACGAGTGCAGCAAACTCGTGGGCAGCGAGAGTCAATAAAATATTCATTACTCATGTGTCAAAGCGGCATCCTATAGTGGGAACGTAGTTATAAACGACAAATGCATTGTTTTTGTACTCCATTGTTACATGATTTCTATACATTGTACGCGCCAAGGCTAAATATAATGTTTGCCTACTTTTTATTAGTCCTAAGTGGCACATTTATTAAAATTTTTAAGAATTTATTTACGAAGACAGTAGTAGAAGGGTTTCGAAGTTTGTATGACAGTATTGGACAGACAGGACTCATTCGGTAATCGTACACAAACACAGATATATGTGTCATGAAGTATATATATATATATAAGTATATATATATATATAGTTATTCATGACACTTTATGCTAGCTTTATGCTTGCTGTATCTGGAGTCACATTCTCTGATTCTGCACTTTTTCTTTATCATGTCCTGTCGTCCTGATCACTATTTACATAGCTTTAATTACTTTGTTTTGTTCGATTAGTTTTGTCTAAAAAACTATATGTTTAATGTATATTTGCACTCCTTGCTTACTTTATCTAATTTAACTGGATTGTCTGGAAGAGATCGTTCGAAAGCTATACGCCGCAAGTTCCTTTTCATTGGATTATGTCAATTGTATTATATTTGGTTTGATTGGTAAGCAATCAAAAATATAACATTAACAATGTAAGAATTCGTATATATAACATTAACAATATATAGTTGATATGTTTTGGTGCTCTGTTTTCAAGCGCGTTTTATCTCTAAGAATTGCTGCTTACATTTATTATTATTGTATTATTTTTATGTTTAGATTGCTCATTATTGTTAAGCCTTTATTGTATATAAACAATTGTTAAAGTTACATAACCTAATTTGAAATTTAATACATCAGATATGCTGGTTTTGTGATCAGTGTGTCCTGTGACATTGCCACGTGCATATGCCTCTTCTAGCATCCATTCATTTCTATTGTTAGCTCTTCTTGTCCAAGTTCTGGCTCCTATTATTTTTATATCTTGTGCCCATCTCTTCCTCTGTTTTCTTCTTTTCGTTTTCCATGTCGTGGTTTCCATTTTGTTATTATGTTTGTCCATTTTTATCAGCAGGTTAGAGAGACATTAGAGATAACAATCTCTCGTCATGTGACCAGTCCAGCGCCATTTTAATTGCCTTATTTTCTTTATAATGGCGACTACTTATAGGGCCAGATTTGGAAGTCTGGAGACCTCAGGGTAACAAAGGAGTGGAGGCTCCAAATGTATGTAAATGTGTAAAAATGTAAAGATAAAACAGCGAAAAGGAAATATGAAGAGTAAAGTTACTAGTCGGAATTTTAAACATTTTTTTTCCGAAGTCTTTATTGTGTAGAACCAGTTACCCTCCCATAACTCCGGTCCTGTCTACGTTGGTCGTTAATATTATCTCTTCTCCACTTTTGTGATTTCCCAAGTTAGTGTACTCATACTATTAAATAAAACTTATCTGTGAAACAATTTAAGGATATATTTTTTACATATCTTGTAATTGTAATATGTCTTTCATGTTACTTATTGGTAAATAAATAAATAGAGACGTTTTGTCAGAGTATGGCCTCTTGCATGTGGATTATCTGCTTTTTATGCAGAGTTTTATAGAGCATTGTTGGCTAGTGGCTTCAGCGTGAGACCCTCACCCCTGAGGTCGTTGGTACGAACCCCAACTGTGCTCTAATGGACTCTGTTTGTGCGCGCTCGTACAGTGAAAGGAAACAAAGTGAGGAAACCGGCATGCCTTAACTCAAAAAGTCGACGCCAGTGTGTAATTATTATTAGAAAGTCTATTGGTGCACAGTTGGGATGAGAGTCACACGTGGAAAACACTAGGCCATCTGATCAGTATAACTGTATAGGCAATATATATGTGATACACAACTTTTGATTTTAAGACAAATAATTTACAATTGGTTTTTTCTGATCTTTCGAGCACTTTACAGCAATCATGGCCACGGGTTGATTGACATCATGTATCGCGTCGGGTCGGTTTTATGTAAATTTAAAAATACATCAGACATTGTGAATTATAAATTAAAACTGAGTGACTGACAGCGATCTATTATATCAATATCAATATTGTACCAACTGTGCAAAAAACTGCGTTTTGAATCGCTCAGTCCGGATATACAACGAAAACTATTTAAGCCCTAACTTGTCGAAGCTATCGTAGAATATTATGGAGCATGAATATCCATAGTTAAATAACTTGCATCAGCACACATACACACCCTCACTTTCACACCATCACACAACACACCCGAATAAGGTACAACTTATTTTGATGTATTGAATATTTTTTTATATAGTTTATATTAGCTGCAGGACTACTAAATAAATATGTTTATTTTTTATCTAATACTGCTAACATAAATGAATATAACAAAAAATAATAACTAACCTTAATTTAATAACTAAAATATATTATTAAAAGGCAAGGCTCCGAAGATGGCAGCGTTCCCACTTTGAACAGCTAGACTTATTCTTTATACGAGAAAGCTGCCAGCACTTCGATCTCCTGTGATGTCGAGTAACCTTTTTGCTGTTTCCTTAAAAAACCATTATAGCGCTAGGAATAGAAATTTTTAATTATAGTTTAATCTTACATGCCAATGTTAATAAATAAAAGTTTTGTGGACGCTTGATAATTTTTTTTTATCAAAACCTGTCTTGAAGTCCAGTCCTTGTCTTGAAGTTACTGTCGTCATCATTATTCCTTTTTAAACAGCAGCAGTCATAATAAATGTATGATAAACCAAATTGTTTGAATATATATTTTTTTGTTTTTCCAGTGATTTGAATATTTCATTTTAAGTATTTGTTACATTTACAACTATTTATTATATTGTAATTTAAACAACGTATACCGAGGACTCTGGAGCGTAATTTTTTTTAAACACAGATTTGTTATTAGATAAAATTAATGTGATTATAGTACCGTAACAGCCTAATTTATAATTAATAAGAACCGTGAGAACCGTTTTGTGTGCAACATCCTTATTCAGTACAAGTACATTGACAATTGCGTTTTGTTGACGACACTCAAATGCAATTGCAGTTAGAACTACACAGTAACCGAAGATATAAATAGACCACGAGTTAATATGGGTTAGACGTCGCGACCCGGTTAATCCTTCAACTAGTCACGTGGTCAGCTTGTAAACAAACAAATGTTCTTAAATTTTCTTTATAAAACAGGGA
Source organism: Pieris brassicae (assembly GCF_905147105.1). NCBI lineage: Eukaryota > Metazoa > Arthropoda > Insecta > Lepidoptera > Pieridae > Pieris > Pieris brassicae. The sequence goes on along the minus strand of NC_059674.1, from coordinate 2,781,013 downwards.
GCAAATGGAAGGCTCATCTGATGTTAAGGATGGATGGACACTCTCAATGCCAGAGGGCTCGCGAGTGCATTTTAAGAATCGGAACGATTTTTTCTTGGAGGACCCTATGTCTAATTGGTTCGGAAGTGGGAAGTTTCAATGGGTGCGTGGCAAAAATGGAACGACGGACGTCGAGGTGATACGTGTACCCAATGCTGTATACAAGAGCTCTGTAATAATACTCCAGTAGTGCTAGATCCATTTCGGATACCTCAGATTGATTAGTCACGATCGTTTTTATCAGCGTTCTGACTTGATTTTTGGGTTTTGATACATTCCGATTTCCATTCGATGTTTTGCTTTACAGTAAGAGCGAGTTTTATATATCCATACTGTAACCATTATTGTTTCGATAAGAACATAATTAAGAACATACATATGTGTGTGTTAACCATACGTACATATCGGGGAAATTTTATATATTTAAAGTGAAACTTTTTTATCGGCGTTGGAAAGAAATTTACCGTCACATTTTTCCGTTACGCGCCATCTTTTTCTTGTCCCTACCACGGTTGATTCGAAGTGATTCGTAGCCATTCATAACAAAAATATATAATAACGATAACAATGATAGTAACAAATCTATTACAATTATTGAAATTCTGTAATAATCTTAGTAGTAATAAAGTAAAGTGAAATAATTTTATTATTTGTATTCATGTCCATGATAATAAAGCCTTTTGTTAAACTTTATCTAATTTAACTGTATATAACCAATTTCTGTAAAGTTGCATTTAGTAGATAATTTATCGTTAAAAAATTCATAAAGAAGTTTCATTTCTTACGTGTGTACACTAGTACACGCACATATTTTTTATTTATACATGTATCATATATGCCTTGGTTTTAATATCATTGCGGGATTTTGATTCTGATAAAATACATTTATACAGTTGTTACTGAAGTAAAACTTTTTTGGTTAAAGTTACGAAAGTTGGTTAAAGTAAAGAATTACGTCGTATTTTCCGCGCCTAAAACTTTCAATCATCTTTGTCAAGAGGAGACTAATATAGTAGGGAAATCCGAAAGTCTTACAGTGAAGAAAATCTTGTATACATTTTTAGTTAGTAAAAAAAATATACTTCAACGGTTCATATGGCTGAAAATTTGAATAAAACTTTATATATATTACAATAACCATTAAATATTACGCAAATATCGCCGATCACATAGTAAAGCCCCACATCATCCCTATGACAATAATGTCAGGCCTTTGACCATGGACCATCTTTGTTAGGCAAGTAACAAAAATCAATTAATTTTTTATTTCTTCCACACTCTATCTTACGAATGAACTAAGCTATAAGCCAGACAGTTTATTAAATGTTGTAACAAACGCTACGGCTGAATGTCTTTCAGGCCGTTTAGTTAAAAGGCTAAGCTGTTGATTGATCGGCTTATTAAGCTAGTTGGCTGCGACAGATAAATGCGAACCTAGAGGAACCAGTGAAGCATTAATACTTAGAGAAGTTTCAAGAGTTTCGAGATAAGGTTAAAAAAATCATTTGTATATGCAGCATATGGGTATATGTAAGATCAAGTGTGATGACTATAATAGCCTTTAAAAGCCCACCAGAGCATAGTGTTGATCTATTGGCTACACCATCCGACTCACATCCCTGAGGTCTGACCCCAGCTGTACCACTGGACTTTCAATCTATAATCTAAAATTATTTCCAATCCAGATTTTCGCAAATTTAGTTTTGATAAACATAAGAAACGAATTGAAATATCAATCTCTAGTAGTAAATTGGATTATTTAATCAATTACCGTCTAACATTCGTAGTATTAGCGCGTTTAACCAATTCAAAATGTAGGCTGTTAGGTGTGAGGTAATATTCTTACCTATTAGAAAAAAGAAATGATCACGAAACAGATACTAATAATATCTCTGTGTTCCAGACCTAAACGGGTTATAGCTTTTTTAAATTATTAAAAAAATATCGCACAATTCCCACCGCAGCCTATTTTCTATACTGTTATATAATACATATACTGTTGTATATACAATAGTAAATATATATATATATACTATTTCGCAAGTAATAAAGTACCTGAGCTAAAAGTACTCAGTGGTACAAGCTAAATGAAGTCGATTTCTAAGTCGCTGTTATATTAAGTGGTCTTTAAGTGTAAGCGCTTCAATTACATAAACCAGTACGCTAATCATACTTTGATGGGTTTGTTAATACGTTGCAAGTATAAGTACCTACAATGATGATCATAAGGCTGGCCGCAGATATGCGCGAAGAACGGAATAGTAAGAAACAAGAACGTAATCATTCAAATCAGTCAAAAGCAAATCATTTATGGCCAATTAAAAGGCACTTTTGAAAGTCAAAATTACAAGTTGAAAATATTAAAAAAATGACTCTAGTGGCCCCTTGAAAAAAAGAGAGTTTCACACGGAGGAGAACGGGCAAGAAATTCAAGAAAGAAAAACAAACTAAATTATTATGTAGATAAACAATAGATTTTAATACTGTTTATAAAAAAAGAGACATTTAACATACAGTCAAACAGTGCGTGATGTATGAAAGTTGATTTAAAAAGGAGAAAAATAACAGCAAATATAAACCTATATATGTTGTAGTAAAGTAGTTAAATCAGAGTGTTAATTACTTGTTGTTAACTATTGTTATAGAAATAAATAGAGCAGCGTTGGCCTAAGTGGCTGCAGCGTGCGACTTCACCTCTGAGGTCCTAGGTTCGACCCCGGCTGTGCACCAATGGATTTTTTCTATGTGCGCATTTAACATTAGCTCGAACGGTGAAGGAAAACATCGTGAGGAAACCGGCTTGCCTTAAACCCAAAAATTATACGGCGTGCGTCAGGCACAGAAGGCTGATCACTAACTTGCCTATTCGATTAACAAGTGATCATGAAACAGATACAGAAATCTGAGGCCCAGACCTAAAAAGTCGACGGCGTGCGTCAGGCACAGCAGGCTGATCACCTACTTGCCTATTAGATTAACAAATGATCTTGAAACAGATACAGAAATCTGAGGCCCACAACTAAAAAGGTTGTAGCGCCATTGATTTATTTTTTATACATTTACATTATATACTAGGTCGTTACATATGAAATTGACCTTTTCTCGTCACTTTGACCTCAAATATGTCCTCTTTAGTTAGGAATTCCAAATTATTTTTTTACATTTACATTATTAGGTCCTTACATATGAAATTGACCTTTTCTCGTCACTTTGACCTCAAATATGTCCTCTTTAGTTAGGAATTCCAAATTATTTTTTTTACATTTACATTATATACTAGGTCCTTACATATGAAATTGACCTTTTCTCGTCACTTTGACCTCAAATATGTCCTCTTTAGTTAGGAATTCCAAATTATTTATTTTACATTTACATTATATACTAGGTCCTTACATATGAAATTGACCTTTTCTCGTCACTTTGACCTCAAATATGTCCTCTTTAGTTAGGAATTCCAAATTTTTTTTTTACATTTACATTATATACTAGGTCCTTATATATGAAATTGACCTTTTCTCGTCACTTTGACCTCAAATATGTCCTCTTTAGTTAGAATTCCAAATTATTTTTTTTACATTTACATTATTAGGTCCTTACATATGAAATTGACCTTTTCTCGTCACTTTGACCTCCAATATGTCCTCTTTAGTTAGGAATTCCAAATTATTTTTTTTACATTTACATTATATACTAGGTCCTTACATATGAAATTGACCTTTTCTCGTCACTTTGACCTCAAATATGTCCTCTTTAGTTAGGAATTCCAAATTATTTTTTTTACATTTACATTATATACTAGGTCCTTACATATGAAATTGACCTTTTCTCGTCACTTTGACCTCAAATATGTCCTCTTTAGTTAGGAATTCCAAATTATTTATTTTACATTTACATTATATACTAGGTCCTTACATATGAAATTGACCTTTTCTCGTCACTTTGACCTCAAATATGTCCTCTTTAGTTAGAAATTCCAAATTATTTTTTTACATTTACATTATTAGGTCCTTACATATGAAATTGACCTTTTCTCGTCACTTTGACCTCAAATATGTCCTCTTTAGTTAGGAATTCCAAATTATTTATTTTACATTTACATTATATACTAGGTCCTTACATATGAAATTGACCTTTTCTCTTCACTTTGACCTCAAATATGTCCTCTTTAGTTAGAAATTCCAAATTATTTTTTTACATTTACATTATTAGGTCCTTACATATGAAATTGACCTTTTCTCGTCACTTTGACCTCAAATATGTCCTCTTTAGTTAGGAATTCCAAATTATTTATTTTACATTTACATTATATACTAGGTCCTTACATATGAAATTGACCTTTTCTCTTCACTTTGACCTCAAATATGTCCTCTTTAGTTAGAAATTCCAAATTATTTTTTTACATTTACATTATTAGGTCCTTACATATGAAATTGACCTTTTCTCGTCACTTTGACCTCAAATATGTCCTCTTTAGTTAGGAATTCCAAATTATTTCTTTTACAGCTATTTACTCGTACATTTGTTTTTCTAGTAATTTTATTTTAATTAATTCCATTTTTAATTATTTAAGAAAAAAAAGTTCTTTATCGGCGTTGTAAAAAATTAACCATCTCATTTTTCGGTTACGCGTCACATTCTATGTTCACGGTTATTTCGAAGAGATTCGAAGCTACTAATAACAAAAATATATAATAACGATAACAATGATAGTAAAAATTCTATTACAATTAATGAAATTCTGTAGTAATCTTAGTAGTAATAATGTAAAACTATTTTGTATATTATTATTATACTTTATTTAATCAATTTCTGTAAAGTTGCATATAGTAGATCATTTTCGATAAATAAGGTCATAAAGAAGTTTTACTTCTTACGTGTGTACACTAGTAGTACACGCACACATTTTTTCCTTGTGTCATTCTATTTATAAAATGGACACCATGAAATATCGCGTTATTAACGATTACGAGACTACCGTGGCACCAGTGCTGCAGGAATGGCTCTAAGAATTAATGATGTGAGACGGTGGATGTTAATGTGGTGTCGCAAAAGAAAACACAAGTCTTTCAAAGAAGCTCAGGTGGCAAATGTCCATAGATAGCAATAGTTGTTACTTTGATCAATTAAATATATTATATTTAAAAAAATAAAATTTTCAAATGAATGCTTCAAATTGAATTAAATTTGAAATATACCGTATCAGGCTGCTAGTTTTATCCACAACAATGTTATAACGGGCTTTCATATGCTCAACTATTCGAGAAAAAGATTGCCTTGACAGGGGAACGCCAGATATATAAATGTAAGTTGATGTTATACGTTAAAGCCGGAATTACATTACGAAATTAGTGGCATGAAATGAATTTTGTGACAAGTTTTACCAACAGCTTCACGTGCAATTCAATTTCGTAATGCAAATGAGTTTCGTGTCCTACGCGGTTTTTTGGTGAAAATAATTTCATGCAACTAGTTTTATGATGGAGATGCGACGTGAAACTAGTGTCGCGAAAACACCTGTGCTGTGCGGACGTGTCTATTGATGATGCCACCCCGAATTTCGTATGATAGACTTAAAACTATTTACAGTTGCATTATATTGTTATTCGTTGGTGTGCTGAGTTCATGCGAGGAAGAACATCTATTAACGACGACTCCTGGATGTCGCCCTACATAGTACTGACTGAACAAGTGATTAAAAAGTTTAAAATATTGTCTGGGCGTGTCGTTGTGTCGAATTTCACACAGCTGTTTGTTACAACAAGACCTAGATCGATTTTTGGCTTTAATAATAACTATGGGCGAAAGATGGTTTCACCATTATGAACCGTAAAAGACAGAACAGCTCAAAACTTGGAAGAGACCGTCATTTCCTACTTAAAACTTAAGGCGATTCCATGAAATCATGAGCTGTTTTTTTCTGGAACTTTTTGTTTTTATGATTATAAGTTAACATCTCTTCTATCGAGCTTTAAATACATCAAACCAACACAAAACTGGTGTACTCTGAATTCTACTCTGAGGTCTTAGGTGTGGTCCTCAGATTTTCATATCTGTTTGGAGATCATTTGTTTTTCTAATAGGTTAGTGATCAGGCTTGAAACACGCCGTTGAATATTTGCAGGATTCCTCACGATGTTTTCCTTCGCTTTACCAGTGCATAGACAGTAAGGGCACAGCTGAGAATCAAACCTTATTGGCTCACGCTGAAATCCACTAGACCAACACCTCTTTATTATGTTTTCGGAAGACATGTATTAACGAACTTATGAACGCGAAACAAATGGACCTATGCCACGGTGCAGTTTTATACAAATTTGTATGTTAGAATTCTGTTCAGCAGTTGAAGATCATTCACTTGCTGATATACATATGTACGGTGACTCTAAAGATTGGACTTTGTATCACAATGTTACAAGATTGAGTGATTATTATTTATGAGAAGGGCGTTATGTTGAGGTATAAATGCAGACGTGCTGCAGGGCACAGACGTTGCAACAATTTGTACTTTTATTGCTGACTGGTTCTGTTGAAATAGATTCTATGCTCTTTTCCGGAAACTCATTTGTATCAGTCAAGCATTTACGGGGTCGACACAGGAAATTCTAGATAATCTTCTTATATGAAACATGTTTTTATTTAGTTTATTCCGATTATTTTTTATAATAATAATTAGATATAATTTATTTATGATTATACAGTATTTACAATTTAACCTATATAGGTAATAAAAAACAAATGTAAAACGTTTGGTCTCTGTTGCGGTATGCCTTTAACGCTGGCAGCATTTCCTCGCTTATTTATTGCGATACTTATTCGTTGAGCGTGAAAAACACCAGCTCTGGAGTCACCAGTACTATCTACCAGGTGCCAACTAAAATCTTTAATTGGCGCCGTGCACTTGAACCCCACGGGCCACGAGTCTCTACTCCAAAGGGAACAAAACAGACTTATAACTTACTTGTTCAACAGCGACCTCTACTGTGACAGAGACTAAACTTTAAAATATAAAGTGTTTTATTTACTATCTACAGCTTAGCTATCTTATAGTAAGTAATTAATTACTTTTATTAAATAATAATCTATGAATATTGACCGCGGTTGTCTTAACTTCAAAATGTAATTCTCCATGCTCTTTGTCCTTTATTACATAACGAGGTTTAAGTTTTTAATGCAATCTCTATGATGTACTGTACCTTTAAAGCATATTGTTTTAGAACTAATAAATAAATGTAATATGCAAAGTCATAATTATGATTACACTGCCCACTTTACGAATGTGTATAGAATGTAAAGTAATGAATATTTGCTGAGTTTTCTCAACGGACGTCGAGGCAGAATACGAAATTCCATCCGTATCACCTCGACGTCCGTCGTTTTCTAACATTTTTGTAATAGGTATTGCTTTCTCTTACGTAAACATATATTACTAAACGACATAAAATTAATCTATACACGTGGTGTGATCTTTGACCCTCGTAAATGAGTAGTTTTCCATTTTAGTTACTATGATGTGTTGCCTACCTAGACTTTAATTTCTCTTATACATGTATGATATCTGTGCGACTTGCATTATTATTATTAGTCAGATATAAATAAACGAACCTCCTTCGTTATATCGAAGCAAAGGCACTGGTATCGGCTGCCACTTTCATTATAATTTAATAACAAATTAATTCAAAACAGTTGTAATATTACTTGATTTGCCAATATTAAGAAACCTACAAATTGAAAGAAAACAATTTTTTAACTGGATTAAAGCTATTTGTATTATTATAAACTTATAATTATTATACATAATTTCAAATTTAAATTTTTTCTTTAATTATAAGCTATTAAAAGCTTTAATTCGATTTAGAAATGTTTTCTTTCAATGTGTAAAAGCTATGTTAACCAAAGACAATACAACCTACAAATTAACAGACTTTTTGATAGTCTGTAGTAATTTCATAGTCTTTAATATGTATGTTGAAGCAATGGTGTTACTGTCAGCTGCTATTGTCATTATCATTTAATAACTTCAACGTCAAATTAATTCAAAACCGTTAATACGAAAGTTTTCTATGACGTTCTCCCCCCTAAAGTCTCCCGTCCGTAAGTGTTATGTCCGTATGTTTGTGTATATGTATAGTCCATATTGTAGATTTTTATGTAAATATATAAAAAGCAATAAAATTAAAAAAATATTTATAAATTGTTCATAAATAGGAAATAGTATTTAATAATGTTGTTACTCATATTTGTGTTGTCTGTGGTGTCTAAAAACCAATAATCAAATTTCAACTATCATTTTTAGGTGTATAATCGAAATTAACTGAATTATTATTTTTACCGATCAATCTCCTTGGCACTGGGTACAAGACCCATTTGGCACAAATAAAAGCCATAAACAAGAATTGAATTCAATACAAAAGGTTTATTTAATTTGTCAATATTGCTAGATCTATAAATTAACGACTATTCAATGGTCGATAATAATAATATCAAGTCTGCAAGTAATTTGTAGATTTAATATTGGTAAAACAAATAAACAATATAACTACATATTTTAACTAATTTGACTTTGATGTTGTTAAATTATAATGAACATGGCAGCTATTTTAATCGCGGGTCACAGTGTTTATAATCGAACCACACCAAAGACTTGACATGTGTCAATAGGTTGTAAAATATATTTAACCAAATTAGGTGATTAAGTTTTCAAAAATACTTAGTTATCACAAAAGCCTTTATTCGACTTTTGGCGGATGAAAACGCGAAGCAAAACTATGACAAAGAACAATGTAAATTAATGTACAAAACATTAACGTTTTGAAACAAAATATGTATGATATATAAACGTTGCGTAGAGACGCAAGAGAGTAATTAAATTGAAAGTGAATTAAAATGTTATGGCTGAATAAATGTTTTTCTTTCTTTCAACGAAATTTCCCTGCCTGTTTAAGTAAATTTAACCATCCATGAAAATTTTATCCTTATTACGAAGAATGCTTGTGCACTGTAATAAAAATAAGAGGGAAGATAAAGGAAATATTCAAGTTAAATATTTGGTAAACAGCTGAAAAAAGCTCGATGGAAATTGTGTAAAATGTACATTTTTGTTAGCTGCAATAAATTTATTTTTAACAAAGCACTAGAAGGTGAAATATTTATTGTACTACTAAGTTAATGAAATGTTTATTATTATTTTAAAGATATTACAATTCTGACTTTGAAAGTCCAAAAGTTCAGTAAAACTTTTGAACAGAAACAATAAATCATTCGCATTCCCCAATACCGAAATGGTATACAAAAAGTCGGTGTCAGTATCGCCCTTGGAATTTATATAGTTTAAATTTTTATATACATTGATTGTTAATGATAGTTTTGTTATGAGAGTAATTTACATAAAATATACATAAATTAAAAAGCGTTATGATTTAAGTTAGACACGGTTGTTTATGTGCATTTGAGTAAATTAAGAATCATAATTAACACGTAAAAATAATTATTTGTTTACATGTTAATCCGTAGGTACGTCAAAGGGACTGGGGTCACGCCTTCCTGTACGAAAAAGCGTTTGAAAATTTAATTATAATTTCTAAAGCCAATAATGTAATTAAAACTACATTTGTGTACTAATAAATGTCTTTCAATGGTAATTTATATCTTTTCGAGAAGTTACTGGAAGATAAACTAATACTAATTATCTTTGTTTCGTACTCTCCTCACATCATTTCTTTTTTATGTTGTATGACTGTAAATAGACTCTACGAATCCAAAGAAGTAGCAGATATAAAACTATGAAAATATTGTATAATCATACCTGACAAAAATTTATATCAAACTAGATGACCCGGCAAACGTTTTGCCATGTATATTATATATAGGAAACATTTTTTTAGTTCAATAAAAATAATTATCTACTATAATATAAAAATAGGGGGTTGATCAGAGAGGGGTGTCAATTCGGGGTTGAATTAATAAAAACAAAAAAATTGTCTAAAAAAATAAAAATAATATTTGGGTTGGACAGCCCTTATCACTTAGGAGTTTGAAATATAGATGGTAGCCGATTTATCCGAGTCTCAGACTTACTGAATATGCATAAAAAATATCATAAGAATCGGTCAAGCCGTTTCAGGGGTGTATGGGAACAATTATAAGTGTACAAAATATCGCGATAGTTTTAATTTGTCTTTTAAATAATAGATAATAGAACAATATATTTAATTTAATATGCATTGGAACTATTTCCTCTCATGGCAACACTCATTCTTCTAATAGGCGTATTTGATCCAGAGGTCGGCGGATGCCTAGACCTAGTAGGCCGTGGTGGAAGCCTAGAATCAGTACTTGCTCTTGCTCTAAACTGATCCACGTTTTCACAAGAAGAGTTGGAGTCGCTACGAGTAACACCCTCGATCTCTTCTCTTTCTTCTTCAAAGTCAAATTCGGTCCAGCGGCGACCTGGAATTATTTTTGACATGATTAAAAAACGTTAACAAAAAGTATTATTTAATACCTATAAATAATAAGAAAGCCGTAAACATGGTCAGGCATGTTCCCAATTAAGAACGACAGTGCCCAATGAATAATAATATTTTTTTTTATAAAATAGGGGGCAAACTCTCAGGAGGCTCATCTGATGTTAAATGATACCGCCGCCCATGGACACTCTCAATGCCAGAGGGCTCGCAAGTGCGTTTCTGGTCTTAATATTTTTATTTGTAAGTTTCTTAATAGAACAGGGGCAAACGGGCAAGAGTCTCACCAGATGTTAATTACGCAGGTGGTAATGCGTTACTGGCTTATTAATTTTATCTCGAAGGACACTAGTCGAATTGATTGGGAAATACCTCCATGGGTAGCAACCCAGCAGATCCTATCGAGGTTCCTATCCTATCGATTGCTACGCTCTTTATGTATAGTACTCGTTCGTATGAAATGACACGTGGAGGTGTTTTAGAGCCAAAAATCGACACCTACTTGTCTTTAAAAGCGGAGGATTAAGCGCCACTAATAAGAATAAAATACTGACAATTTAGTATTGTCTTTTGTTAACATAGCTCTTACGCATTGAAAGAAAACACTTCTTTACCGAACTGAAGCTATGTATTATTATAAACTTATAATTATTTTACATAATCCCAAGATTTATTTCCCATAACCAATCCTAAGATACGCGAAGCCATTGAAACAAAAATACGGGGTGTATTTTTATTTCAATGGCTTCGCAATTTCAATAGAGAAGACGGCCTAAAATTATCAAACACCTGGGATTCAAAAACCCGTTCAACACCTCTTCAGTCTTCAGTCACCGTGACCACGCACGCTGTAAAGCACGCAAAACGTCGTAAAATTTAAAATTATGTAAAAGTTTATATATAGTGTTGTTATATTATAAGTTTAAAATAATACATAGCTTCAATCCGGTAAAAAAGTGTTTTCTTTTAGTGACAATTTATTTTAATTAGTTATACATTTGTTGAGCAGTTTTGGCTTTTCTTTGTCCACACTTAACATTCGCTCGTACGGTAAATGAAAAGAGGTTTCCTCATGCTTTAGACCCAATGTTGACGGCGGAAGAAAATTAAATAGTCACGCCACAGAAGAGGTCCAGACCTAAAAGGTTGTACCGCCACAGTTTTCTTTTATGTTTTTAGTTTGTTAAAGTAATATTTAATTCTATAATGTATTAAGTAATATCCTATTAAATATTGTTATCATCATTTTGATGATGATTCCTAGTAAAAAATTTAAACCATGGTATGAAAGTCTTGAGTTCGAATCAGTCTAATTAGCATCATCAATCATAATGATTATATTACATAATTATCGAATACTATTTAAGCTCAGTAGCCAAAAATACTAACACAACGATGTAGCTATGACAGTGCTGGGGTCTGTGGTATCGGAAGCTGCTCGGGAGAGAGGCCTCGTCAGTGCTTTGGTGATGTCTGACTCGCTTCTGCCTCTCGACCACTTGCTGCCCACCCGCCAAAACCTACGTGCATCCCTGAAGACTCCGTATACCTGAAATTGTAAGAATTCTTTTAGATAGCTTTACGTGACTTGTCAGCGATGGAATTGGTATCAGCAATAGCCAAAGCACAGTGTGCGACTCCCATCCTTGAGGTCGTAGGTTCGATCCCCGACTGACCAACTTTCTTCTCGACTTTCTATGTGCGTATTTAACACTCGAACAGTGAAGGAAAACATCGTGAGGAAACCGGCTTGTCTTAAACGACGCGTGTTTCCGGCATGGGAGGCTGATCACCTACTTGCCTATTTGATTGACAAGCAATCATCAAACAGATACAGAAATCTGAGACCTAAAAAGGTTGTAGCGCAACTGATTTATTTTTATTCATCGCTATTGGAAATTCTAAGTTCCCACGCCCGTCAGAATTTAGAAGAAATTAATGGAAATATTTAGAAACGAAAACTCTTAGCCTAGTTCTCAGTAAATCCGGTCTAAGCCAAAGCTAAGTTTATAAATATTCTTAATAGGTGTTTTTTGTATGAGTAAAGAGAAAACGTTTTTATTAATCTGTGAATCCAAATAAAAATTGCATTGCATTGCTTTTCCATTACTCTCGTGTCAGTTTAAGCGTAAATAATTCATTTACTTACAGAAATTTAAAAGTATAAGAAACAAAACTGGACCAAATCCAGGTCTAGAGAAGGAACACGTTAAAAGTAGCTATAACCGACGAGCATGCATGGTGAATGTTATGAAAGTGGATGATGCGAGGTTTGTCTGGACCGTAAGAGATCCGATGTCTAAGGAAAAGGCATGAAAAACATCAATGACGCAAAAAAGAATCAAATCAAACTTTTAAAATTTGTTTCAATTTTCTTTTAATTAATTTTTAAATATAAAAATATTCTATTTATATTTCTATTATTACTATGTAGGTTAAGGAAATTGTAGATACTGTATATTTGATTGTTTGTTTAGGTTTTAATAAACGATAAATCTATATTATAAATTATTATTATGAATATAACGAAATTTCACTTGATGGTTACATGTTAGTGGATAAATTATGTACCACAAAGAACGGTTCGCTGGCCGTCGATACACAATCTTATACTAGAATAATAAGTCCTGAGTACATAACTCGTTACAATATCTTCTTACCAGCAAGAAAGGCACCCAATATTATCAGCCGTAAGGATTTGGAGAAATTCTACTAGTTTGGGAACAAAGAGAGGTTGGACTGATATTAGCTAATACTTTGCCTCACGATAGTTCTCAAAAACGCATTAAACATTCACTATAACATTCTAAATAGTGGACGTAACTATTATCAATTATAATTAACAAAAAGTATATATCAAAATAAAAATGTGTCTAACGTAACCCGAGTAAATCTCAACAATGACTCAACTAACAAATGTGACGATCGGCCGAGAAAAAATATTTGGGACCACCCTCATCAAAAATTATTAAATTGAATTTATCTATTTCGAACATATTATTTAAAGATACACAAGAAAATGTATTTTCTTGGCTGTAATTCATGTTTAATCATTAAATATAACTACGGGTTCCTACGGAGACATCGCTTGTTAGCAATCCATCTTTCGATTTTTCTTTTTTGCTTTTAGAATATTTATGTTTTGTTATTGTAATACAAAGGTAACAAGAAAAACAAACATTATAAAACATATCATAAGATCCCCCGTTTAGGTATAAAAATAAAAACGAATCGCTGCCGAATTTATGTATGCACTTACTGCAACAAATTGCTACAAAAGAATGCGTATATGGGAAACATTATTTATGTTAAATATGAAACGTAAATAAGACAAAAATCGAGTCGTCGAGTTAAGCCTCCTCCAACAGATTTGATGCTGATTAATAGTGATTAGCCAATATATTAAGAAATTATATAGTCTCAATCGCTACGAACGAATCAACGTGAACATGCAGGGCACTAGTATAAAAAAATATAATACGCCTCTGACTTTAAATCTAATTGGACACAATTTATTTTATTTATTAAAACTTCGTTACATTACAATATAAAAAATGAACATAATTAAATTAAAAGGAGGGCAACTGGCCGCCTAATCGCTTTCGAGCGACCTCTTCCAGGCAACCACTGTGAGTAAAGAAAAAAAATGTATTAAATTACATAAGGTAGGCAAAGTGCAAAAATACAGTGCAATAGTTATAAAGAAGAAACTAAACAGGAACAAAAAATAAACTAAACTGATACTGGATACATGAAAAACAAAAAGTAAAAAGTGGACATGAATCACGATAATTCAAGATCAGTCTCACGTCAGTTAGTACGAAAGTTAGGGTAATTTACACAGATTAAAGCTAAAAACAGGACCCGTGTGTGACTGTGAGGAAAGAACCCACCAAGCGGTGGTCCAGTTACTTGTTGACTGTCCGACTTTCAAGCCAAGGGCGGTCTGGAACACGAGACTGGCATGAGGCTATCTCGTGATGGGCATGTTGCTCGAGCACAGATCGTAGCTGACAATTCTGCTAAGAATTAGCAAATATGTCAGTAAATGAATAACGGAAGAGGTGACGAGGGTATGTGAGCGGGATCCGACTCACACATAAATATCATGAGGATATTTCCGGAGTAGTTCTCGCTCACTCTCGGCGGAAGATGCCAAGCCCACCAGACCTAGTTTAAGAAATTAAGACCTAGTTTAAAATTTTAGGATAGGAGATTTGGCACTTTCCTGCGGCTCATCTTCTCGGCTACAGATCTGCCTGATAGGCTATTACAGGTTTTATGTAAAAAAAACTTTAATATCCGCAGTAACTTTCGGCTTGAGAGGCCTTAAAATAAACTCATAAATCGTGACGACGCGGAGACCCGCGATCAAGTTATAAAAACAAATCTGGCCTATTAAGTAAAATATTTTCCTTTGTACCTTTCCGCAGTAAATTGCCAATTAATTTACACAGAACCTATTCCTTGTTGCATTTTACTAGCGGTTTCTTCAATCGAAGTTTAATAACTTGTAAATGAATTTATAGGTAACTCGGGTTGACTGTTTGAAGAGTTTTATGTGAAATAATTTTGTATTAAAATTTTTAACCTGGTATAAATGTTTTATTATGTTATTGTTTGATTAAAAACGTTATCTATTTCTAAAGTGACTTCAATTATTTCGACATCCCCTGCTGAACATGGTCTGGATTTACAGCCATCTGAATCCAACAGCTTCCTTTCTAGGTCATCTGTACATATGTACATTTAGTACTCGGGACATAATATTTTGTCGTTACGTCATCGTAATAAATAGAAGATTGTGAATGAAATCGTTATAAAAATAAAAAGAAAAAGCAAAAAGAATTTTAAATTTCTGATATTTAAATTCAAGAGATTTTTAAACTGTTAATATAAGATAATTTTCTATAATATTTTTCTTATAATACATGAAATTAATTAATTTATTAAGTTCCGATTTTAGTGCACACAAAAGAGTCTTGAATAATAAAGGCAGTAATAAAATAATCTAGAGCAGTGTTGGCCTAGTGGCTTCAGCGTGCGACTCTCATCTCAGGACGTAGGTTCGATCCCCGGCTGTGCACCACTGGATTTTCTTACTATGTGCGCATTTAACATTAACTCGAACGGTGAATGAAAACATCGTGAGGAAACCGGCTTGCCTTAGTCGACGGTTTGTGTCAGGCACAGAAGGCTGATCACCTACTTACCTATTCGATGAACAATCATTAATCATGAAACAGATACAGAAATCTGAGGCCCAGACCTAAAAATCTATACTTGTTTTACATTACATACATTAAATTATTTATTGGAAAACCCGACTTATTTTTTTTTAAATAATTTGGTGCCAGATCCTCTTCATCTTTGTTAGACAGATACCGATCCAGACCTTTAATTGCGACATTGAGTGTAAGAAAGTTTAACAGTCTATTTCAAATAAAAAAGCCTGTTAATAATATAAATAAACTGGTGGGCTTGCCAACTTCGTATGGAAACGGAAAAACACAAATATTGACAGTCGCGTAAAAAACACAAATATAAATCTGTCAAGAATAATGTAGCTAATATTGTTTTTAGTTTGTGCGAGTACTACACATTATTATTATTGATGGTTATAAAGGAGATTTAAGTTTTAAAAATAGATGACCCGGTGAACTTCGTACCTACATATGTATGTGTTAAAACTTAATGCAGAATTTTTAAAACAGACCAAAGAGATACCTCATACTACATCTATGAAACACAAGCTTATATAGGCATCATTCATCATCATTAAATATGTATATAGCAACCAAGTCACAATTTTTATTTCTCGATAAAAGACAGCAAAATTTCCCGGCTAGGAACAGTTTATTTTGGATTTTGATTTGTCGTTTTCAGTATTTTTATTTATTATGTTTACCACCGTTAAACCTTTCCTGAACTTTCACCAATATTTAAATATCGGTTCAACCATTTTCGAGTTTTAGCGAGACAAACGAACAGCAATTTATATATATAGATGGTGTCCAGATTAAACACTAGATATATACGCTATTTTTTATGACGTAAAACTCCTGCTTAACATTGTAAATTTGCGACACTAGATGGCGTTAGTAAGCCAACGTTTAATAGACTATAATCAACCATAACAAGTTATCTGTCAAATGTCAATGTGACAGTCACTCCCTGACTACGTTGCTGGGTTTTGGGAAAAAATTTACGATACAATTCCATTTAAGAAGTATAATTCAAATAGTTTTCAAATATAAGTGTAAATTACCTGATCAATACTCTCTCTCACGGAAATTTCATGAAAACAAACGCAACCGATTTCTTTACTTCGTCGCTGGCCTTCCTCAGTCGTCACCATACGATCACCAACCTGATCCACTTTATTACCAACTAGCACTACGGGTGTCTCGTGAATATTATCCTAAAAACATTATTATGTATAATATAATATGCAAGTACTAAATATACAAATAAAAACATTGTCAATACCAACTTCGCGGCAGTATATAATTGTTAATTGTCTCTGGCTGAGAACTATTTAAGACTTCGAGAAATTTCAGATGCGCACTCAGACACGTGAAACAGAAATGCAGTAACTGTTTCATTAGCAAATTTTGGTTTTGTCGGAAATCGAACTCAGAACTACGTAATATGAATATAAAAAATGAGGTTGGCTGTGTCATGCACACGGTCGTGTGTTGTACGTCAATACGTGTTTGCTATAATCGACAAGTTGATAAGTTGACGACAGCTAGTGATTATAACTTAAACGAACATCGAAGCCGAGGCAACTGTTTTTACTAATAGCAAAACGACCTCAAAATGGCGGCGCTTCCCCCTCCACCACTTATCGCTTATCGCATGAACTTTTTTGATTCTTTAGCTCTCCAATGGTACAATTTAATCTTGTAGAGGATAGTTTGAAACTGTAACGCCAAAATGTTTCCCCCGATTTTGTTATCATTATGTTTTTTTGGATTGCCCCCGTATATAGGTACATATAGTATGGTTATATTACATAATATCACAATGTGAATATAATAGCATATTTCGTAGTATATGGCTCATTGATTCTACCAAAATTAGTTCAATTTGCTTCAGTGCAATACCCAGTCACTAGTTCTTAGCCAGTGTTCAAAACTAGACATAATGAATATTTCCTCGGTAATGAAACAAAAGCCCCTTCTCCTCCAGGGAGCTTCAAACTAACAATAAAATAAATATTCTCCAAATATACCTATTGGAAGTCTTATAATATTTTGAAATTAAAACCTCGGAAAAGTTTTCCTCAAAGTTGGGAAACAATGGAGATTCGAGCTCTGTTGTGTAAATTGAGCCAAAGGAATTTTTATCCAATATATATTTAATGAAAAAGGTTATTTCGATGTAGTTAACATTCATATTTTTTATTTATTTATTCACACTTCGTTACCTTATACACAACATACAAGCAGGTTACTTTAGTAATTAGGCAACGGGCCTTATCGCCATCAAGCGATTTCTTCCTTAATATTATATTTTGTAATCCAGTGCATAGTAGCTTTTAAAAGTGCAAAGCATTTGCCTAGTCTTAGGTGAATTTTGTTACTAAAATGACATGAGAGACAACATTCGAAACCAAAAATAAAGTATTTTCACCATTTTTGTTCCCTTGGGAATAGAGACTCTTGGGTCATGGGGTTCAAGTGTACAGCTAATTCAAGATTTAAGTTGGTGCCTGGTTAGTAGCGGTGAACCCAGAGCTGCTACTTTCCGAATAAGTATCCCAATATAGCGACAGCATTAAAGGTACACAGCCACAGGGACCAAACTTTTAAAATGTTATTTAATTTATCGCAATACAGCGAGCAAATGCTGCCAGCGTTAAAGGAACACTGCCACAGAAGCCAAACTTTTTAAATTTGTTTTAATTTTCTTGTTATTAATTAATTCTATGATTATTATGTAGGTTAAGAGTATTGTAAATTCTGTATATTTTACTGTTTTAATAAACGATTATATGGGTATAGTTCTGCCGTAGAAATTACATTTAATAAATGAATTTAGTTTAGTTTCCTATTTATCCAAGTTTAACAAGTTTTATTTAAATAAATGTACGTAATAAATAATCTTGGACATACATAATCTATATAAATAATAATGAATCGCAAATAAGCGAACTCGGAGACGGAAGGACCAATTAGAGTTTTTTTTTATTATAGATTCCTTGAAATCTCAAAGGTTTTTATCAAAAGAATAATAAGAAAAAAATGTTTAATTTCTTACATAGGGTAATCGTACATTCTGAAAAAAGCGAACAGATTGTATGGGGTAGCATACAAAAATGTTCCATATATTGGTATGGCTCACCTGCTGTTAAGTGCCCATGGACACTCTCATTGCCAGAGGGCTCGCGAGTGCGTTGCTGGCCTTTTACTGTTACTATGTTTTAATAATAATTTTATATAGGACAAATAATTTCATGTATATTTAGATATCATGCCCTCATAACATATTAAATGCGGTGAATACTTAGATAAAAGATAAAAATAGATTGTTTTATTATTAGAAGGCGCCCTTCTATGTTATATCCATATGAAATAGTAACGGTATAGTTTTATATAGTAACCATATCGCTTTATAGTATACAATATATTTGGTTTCTGCGTACTACGAAAATTAAATCAATTAAAAGAGAGAATATTAAGACATTAGGGAGATGGATTTAAGCTGTGACTTTGGCAACAGGAGGTTAGTCACGTTATTATTTGTAAGTTTAATTTAAAAAAGTAAAAATATCTTAAGTTCATTACCGACCAACTGTGGTTTGACCGTGTGTGTGGTTTTAGTAATTTATAACAATTACCAGACTACACTTCCCGCGTATTATTACACGATTGTATACAGATTATATCAGAAAATTAAATTAAATTTATCTAACTGAAATCGACCTTACGTAATTTTACTTAAGTAACCGTTTTTTAGCAAAAGAATTTATATGACCATTAAACTGGATGGTAAAGAATATATTAGTTTTTCTTTTTTTGTAAATCACAGTCAGGGATTAAAAGCCTGCTTTATGTGCCATTGGAGGAATCCTATGCTTTAAATATGCTGTACATCTTTTTATGTTACAGAAGGCAAACGGCCAGGAGGTTCACCTGATGTTAAAGAAGAATTGGTACGCTCAGATCTTGAAGGACCTTAAGTGGAATTGGTTTGGAAATATTGCAGTAGGCAGTTGGTTCCACAGTGGTGGTTCGCTTAAACTATTCTACACATAACTTTTATTCTTTATATACGTGATTGACTCTAAAACAGTGAAAGAATAGCTTGAGGAAATCCAAATATCGTAAATGGCTACTCGTCTAAAGTGTAATGAAAAATACATCAAATGCAATGTGCCTGCCGTGGTGATAAGGGGCAACGTAGCGCTTCTGACGTAATTTAAATACCAAACCTTTGCATTAATTAAATAACAAATAAATGAAACAACTTCTGACTCCCACAAATTCTGTAATATTTTCTGTTAATGAACGGATGTTGGCTCGGTTATATACAGACTTAAATATCTATTCAAAATGTAACCCCAGCGCTTTGGATATTGAAATAAGCTTAGTGGAACTTTATTTAAAAGATAGATAGTATTAGTCATCATAACAATCAAATATACAGTATTTAGTATACTAAAAATAATGTAATAATAATCAACTAAAACAAAATTAAATTTCCTCTATTCTATATATTATAGAGATATTTATTCGTTGAGCGAAGAAAGCACCAGCTCTGGAGTCACCGGTACTATCTACCTCTATCTTAAATCTTTAATTAGCGCCTGTGCATTCGAACCCTAAGGCCCAAGGGAACAAAAGCAAATGAGAAAAGTCCCAAATATTAAAATACATTTAAAGTACACAAACATTTTTGTTGGGTATCGCTTTTGCAAGTTATATAGCGCTTGACTGCGAGTACGCATCGTCCAATGTCTACGCTACGTTGATAGGTGACTATGACAATTGACATTTACAGAACCCATTTCTATAAATGTCAATTATCCGGGGCTGTTTTAGCCTTTACCCACAGATATATATTTTAAAAATAGAACAAAAAGTTTTCTAAGTTGTAGGCTAGGATAACCTTAAAAATTATGAATTAATAATCGTATTAGATTACTGACCTTTAGCGACGAAGCGAGCCTACGCCGCCTCTTATTATAGTTTATTAGAAATTTTAGTCTATGACACTCGTCGAAAGAGCATTTATCTGTCACAGAGTATACCAAGACAAATGCCTCTGCCCATTTTATATGGTTTTCCAAGCTTTCGCATTTCTAGAAAAATAAATCAGTTGATTTAGGTGGTAATTCACATCGTCTGTTCGCAATTAAACATATATTTTTGTAGCTGGGACGGTAGAAGTCGTTAATGGTATACAAAAAAAAACTAGTTATTATAAATTAAAAATAATTATTAAATTTTGATAGAATAATTTGATAAACACGATGAACGGTGGTATCTCGTCATACGTATCAAGTCAATGGATCTTTCCTCCTACCTACTGGCTCGGTAAAGGTAATCTTTGATAAACTCATAATATGTCTGTGACTAAAAAATTCACGAGATGTATCAGGCAGAGAAGGCTGAACACTTATAAGTGTGAATATGTCGTAGCACCACTGGACTCTGTTGTATTATTATAAGGATAATTCACAGTGAAAGAAAATACCTCAGCAATAGTAGACAGTGTTCTGTTCGCAAAAACTTCGCTTTAATGATGCAAGAGTTTTAAATATTATTTTAATTACTATCGCCCTAAATAACATTAATAAGAAAACTTTATATAAACCAAGAACTTACTTGAGGGTCGCCTGCAGAGTCAAGTATCTCAAAGTAAACCATTTCGTTATCAATTACCGTTTGAAAAGTGTATATTTTCTCCAAATTGGGATCATATTCGCCGATGAATCGTCGTGTAATAAATCTTACCACCAAGGCTGTAATGCAAAACACGAATGAACATAGTTTTGAAGTAACTTTCGGGGTTTTGAAAACGTGTTAAATCGTGCTCATAAATGGACTGGCCACAAAACCACCTGATGTTCAGTGAGATGCAGCCTATTGGAGGGCACACGTCGGTAGGAAAGATGGAAGGTGGAGTTCCACTCCTGAGGATGTCGACAACGAAGGGGTGAAACTCTCGTGATTCTGGACTCTCTCTTAGATAATGCGAGAATGGCCTTATGACTTAAATATTACGGCTGATGTCCACTTGCACCTCTTGTATTATAATTTTCTCATATAAAAATATGTTTCGGTATCAGAAATAAAGTTATTTAAACGTTTCGTAATCTATAATAGAAATACATTATTTAGATGTAATATGATTGTTTGGGGATGTCGGTGTGCATCCTGATGATGGACCCCACCCTGCACTGGTTACTTCAACTTTGACTTCAGTTTCTGTATCACGCGAGCTCAAGTGCACCACAGCACAACAGATAAAAAAAGCTTCCTCTCTTCCAATGGAGTCAAACGCCGACGTTTTTGGATGCAGAAGTCGATATCGTAATCGCTACAGATAACCATTGGTATTCAAATACAAGTCAATAAACTGAATTTGGTATAATTTTGGACCTAACAATTCGCAATTCATTGTTGTCATTCACTAGGGTCCCTATAGTAAGTTGTTTTGCGTTAACACTATATAAAGAACTTATCCCCAAAAAACCTATTCTTAATGCTGTATTCTTGAGTATCTGCTTATCTAGGTTCATAGGTTTAAGGATTTTGTCTTCATGAGATTTTATCTTCGTTTCTTTTGCTATATGCTAAAGATCTTAATAATATAATATTAAAGCAATTGAAAATCTTAATACGCAGTGTTGGCCGGCTTCAGTGTGTGACTCTCATCCCTTAGGTCGTAGGTTCGATCCTCGGATCCACCTATGGACTTTCTGTCTATATGCGCATTTATCATTCGCTCGAACGGTGAAAGAAAACATCGTGAGGAAACTGGCTTAGGTTAGACCCAAATGGTTAACGGCGTGTCTCAGAATATCAAGTGAAAAAATCTTCCGACCAGAGTTTTTAAAAATCGACTTAATGTACATAACCACTCGAACTCAGTTTAATTGCATAAAATGCTTCGAAGAACATTTTACAGGAAAAATAAAAAAGTCGCTACATATACGACGAATTTATTGCATGGAGAGAAAAGAAAAAGCAAATAGTTTTATTAAATTGCTTAAATGTTGTTCAGTACACGTGTAGAACCGTCATTGCAACGTGTTCCGACTGTCAACCCTCGCACATCAATATACTATTAATTACGTTTGTACCCTTATACCTTTTCACCAATAATTATGGAACAAATACAGAAATCTTAGGTCTAGAACTAAAAAGGTTGTAGCGCGCCTCATAATGTATTTTTTTAATAATATTTATCAAATTTCATAATTACCAGATTTGCCAACTCCAGACTGTCCTAGGATCATAACTTTAAACGGCTTGACCTTTGGACATAACACAAGTTTAGCCAACGAGGACTTTGGAGAGGTCATCGAAAGCATGACAAACCTGAAAAAAGTTTTAAATTTTTACATAAAATTTGACTTTATAAGATAATTTCGTATTTTTCATGTCGTTACATACATCAACAGACTGTAAGTCAAAACTTCAAAGTAATTTTGTAAATTTCATATTCAAATTGTCATAATTTTACGAGTAAAATTTTGACAAAGCTTTATTTACGGCATCTTTATATCATAATATGAATATATATAGGAGTTTATTCATATATATATATATATATATGAATAAACTGAAATGAAAAAGGTACTGGCAGGCATAGCCCAGATATAATAAAAAAAAGTAATCAATAATACTAGCGTGCAGAGTAGCATTGAGATGCTGGCTTCAAATTGATGAAACATTCTTTATATATGTATCTAGCACCTAGCCATTTTTACCTATCTTCGCAAACATTTCAGGGGCCACTTGAAGATGATATTAAAAAAAGCCTAAGTAATAAAGTGGTACTGTTGAAATATAAAATAACAATTAATAAAAGATATTACGTGATGCTCATCACATTGGACAGTACAAAACGTAGTTGATGACTCAGAAGTCACCACTCGAGTAAACAAATGTAACTTATATCGCATTGCATAGGTATACTAAATTATTATAATTTAGTATACTAGATTACTGTCTAGATTCTAGACTAGATTCTGTCATAGCATGGGTTCAATATAATTCATAGAGATCTTATCCCTGAGACATGTGATTCATGACCATAGGCCTTAAACCTATCCCTTAGTCACTATAATGAAAAAGTAGTTGTAGTAGACGGTACAGTAGACCTATCCTATCATCAAAATAGGAGTTGCAACCTTTGATTGACATGATTTCCCTGCATAACAGAGTTTATCCCACACATTACTCCAGGCAGGGATATTTGCTGCTATGGAAGCCTTGAGCAATAGCCAGCTCGATTGCCCCTTCGATCTTTACCGATTTTTCTATAGTACCAAGATCAGGCATGATCGTTACTTTAAAATTTAAATATCGTATATCAAGCGACGCAAGTGGAAATCCATAGGCCAGACACTCCGAAGAGATTCCAATTATATCCTCAGTCGTTTGATTGGAACCCGCAAGGAAAGCGGAAACGTGGACCTAAGCAAACCTAACGGCCTAAAGATGCAAATGTGACAGCGAGAGCCGGAAAGACTTGGAGCGAGGTGAAATACGAGGCTATAGACCGAACGCGATGGAGACTCCATCTAGGGGTTATACAAATACATAATAAAAATCATAATACCAAACATAAGCTAAAGCATGCAAATACAGCGGTCTAGTTTCGGGGTCGAGACCCTTGGTCCTAGCGCTATAAGGCTTTTTAAGAAAAAAGCAAAAGGATTAGTCGACATCACAAGAGACCGAAGACCTTGGGCAAAGAAGTCTACCTACTGAAAGGGGGAACAGTGCCAGTATTTAAAGGGACTCCATTTAAAAATATATTTTAGTTATTGTTTTTTGTTATATGAATTTCTGTTAGCAATGTTGGTTGTATCTGCATTTTCCGTTTATACATGAAAAATAAATATTGTATGTGTGTGTCGTGCTTTAAGAATAAAAAATACTTTGCCCTATACCCATCGGAATTTAGATAAATTAACCCAAACTGTTTATATCGTGCTACTAATAGCTATAAAATATTAAAGCTATCTTGATTGAAGTGATACAATTTACTATGATTTTTATCGTTCGATACGATAACATTATACATCTGCTCAATTCATGATACTACATCGAATATTAGTAATCGAACTATTTTTGACTCTGATATGAAAACGTCTCGTGCGTAGAATATATTTATGAAGATATATATAACTGTGAGATTAAAAACCTAAAAATACAAGAAACAATTTCGTTATATAAATCTACATATTTAGTATATGTACCAGAATATGTTCTGGTTTAGCGTTCCATGACAGAATCATGCTATTCCAGGTATTTCCTAACAGCTATGACAACGACCTACAAGAGAAGAGCTCACCATTCTTAAAGGACGGCAACGCACTTGCAAGCGTTGCAGGTGCCCCTGGGTAAGCACTCAATTCTAACCGGAAAATGAGGAGCGTTAGCCTCCAGTCGCATAAAAAAAGTCTTCATAGCTATTTTGTGTCCGTTTAAGAAAAAAAATCATCCTTCTCCAAAACGAATTGAGTGTTTTCATGTGTTTTTACACATTAGACTCTGCCATAACTCAGAACTAATATTGTTTCACAGTTCTGTATTTGATTTGAATGTGTTATGCTTAATAATAATGTAAATACATTTAAAATTATTCTGTTTATTACGTACGAGACTTTGTTGAATACGTCTGTCTTTTATATATTCGAGAAATCCGATCAGACTGAAGCTGTTAAAAATATTATGCGTTTCACAAAAGTACTTATAATCGACAAAGAGTCGAGAATAAACAGCTCCTGGTTCTGTTGAAATTACTATTTTCGCGTCTTTAGTTGGAATCAAAACATAATTCAGAAATATTTATTAATACGCACACAATACATTAACAATGAGAGATAAAAATCAATATAGAAAAAGTGTTTGCCGCAGTGTTTGGCCTGACCCACTATGTTTGCCGTGCACACTGTCCTTATGACCACAGCACTGATGATGAGGAATGAATAATCTAATGGAGTATTGAATATGCCCATGGGGAAGGGCTTTTAGTCACACTCGTATATACAGTGAAGAAAAACTTCGTGAGGAAAGAAGATCGGGAAAAGAAACTCTAGTTAATACTAAAAAAAAATGTGTCCGTATTCTAGTGTACATACGTAAGAAGTGAAATTTCTGACCTTATTTTTCGAAAAATGATCTACTATGGAAATTTACAGAAATTGGTTAAATAAAGTTAAATAAGTTAAAGTTTAACAAAAGGCTTTTATTATCATAGACAAATAATACAATTATTTCATTTTACCTTATTACTACTAAGATTATTACAGAATTTCATTAATTGTAATAGAATTATTACTATGTTTGTTATCGTTATTATATATTTTTGTTATTAATGCCTTCGAATCTCTTCGAATCAACCGTGGTAGGGACAAGAAAAACAAGGCGCGTAACGGAATAATGTGGCGCGTAACCGAAAAATGTGACGGATTTTTTTTTCTACAACGCCGATAAAGAAGTTTCACTACAAAAATAAGAAAAACATCTCTTTAATTTTATCTTAATATCAATCTCAAAGTTATGACACGTCAAAATGTTTAAAACTTTTAATAATGGTACCGTGAACTGTAAGAAAGTTGTTTACGGCTTCAATGCTGCAAATAGTATATAAAATACAGCAGTGTTATCTTAGTGGTGAAATGTGTGGCTCTGGATTCTAAAGTAGAACGTTCGAACCCAACCTGGGTTTTCTTTTTTGTAACTGCGCAATTTTTGAACGAAAACATCATGATGTCAACAAAAAAATCAACTGTATATGTTGTAACAGATGCAGTAATCTGTTAGATACATATATGAAACTGTAAGAGGTGTTATTCCATAATTTATATTATTTTTTAATGCTTCACTAATCGTAATATTTAAAAAAATACTATTCGGTATTACGTTGCATGCAAAACTATACAACTAAGTTTATAAATAATAAATATTTGTATTTTAGTATGTTTGTAACAAAACCCATGTCACTAAAAGAATGCCCCAATATCCCTGAATATTAATTTCTAAAATATTTTATATAAAAGTCCAGCCAGACGAAGCTAATTACAAAACAAAAACCACAGTGAAGCTTTCATTTACATTAATAAACACATTGCCAGTAACTGTAAAACTTGTAAATAAAACACAAATGTAGAGACATCTAAACAATACAAAGTACATAATATTAACTTACCATTTAATTAATAGGCGACTTCGAATATTTTACGTAATTGAATTTCTAGCTACGCAAAATATTACGGACGAGTGCGAAGCGTGCGTCTCTGTAAAGCTACCGTAAGCTACTGAATTTACCGTAGTCCGTGGTGCTTTTCTAAGGGCTTTAATCCTAAGTTTAAATAACCATTGACGTCAGAAACACTTATTGAAAGATTCTACAAGATTGAGACATTTTATTAGTTTTGGCTCATTAGTGGATTTAAAGAGCTAATACAAAGATTTTTTTTAAACTTTATTTTACCTAAAGTCCTCCGTATGTTCCTCGGCCAATAATACTGTTGGTACAGGCTGGTGAACTTGTTCTATAAAAAAAACAATACAGTAACTTAAGTAAGATTTCATTCCCATGTGCCTTCGTGCATAGCTAACAATTTCATAAATTTACACGTTTATTAGTAAATCGTAACTGGGGCCTTAGTCAAGATGCGTTAACATTAGTGTATGTAGAAAGTCGAAACAAGATTTGTATGAAAATGACAATTAGTTTTCGACGGTACATGTGAACAGACTGTCACTTTTTAGATTGTAGGGCGCGCATCATAGTGAATATTAAGCGGACATTGAAACTCAATGAGATATGAAGTAATTTAATTAAGTGTTTCTGCCATTATATTAAGGCGGGGAAGAATGATTATTCGAATCCAATTATTATGAATCACCTGGATTTGGAGCATATGGCAACGGAAACTGCGAGCGGTTCACGCGGTGCCAGAGTTGACACCTAACCAAGTCAGAGCTCACGTTCGCCGCAAACGAAAGTACTTGGTGGGCCCAGCTGTGACCAGCATATACGTATATCATGCGTGATTGCTGATCACCACTGGCTGAACCACTGGCTTATTAATATCGTGCGTTGATAATTATTACTTCCTAGAGTGCTGGAAAACCACTCAGTGGAGGCATAGTTTGCCTAGTGGCTACAATGTGCGACTCTCATCGCTGATGTCGTAGGTTCGATCCCGACTGTGCACTGGCACAGGAGGCTGATCACCTACTTGCCTATTAGATTAAAATGATACAGAAATCTGAGGCCCAGACCTAAAAATATTGTAGCGCCACTGATTTTTTTATATTTTAATAATGATAAGATTCTACTAAAGCGAAATGTAGAAGACTCCTTCAAGAAGAGACAGACATGATTTGGAGCTAAAAAATGAGCTCGAATTGAATAGCAATAAATGTGCCACAATGATAGTCAGTCGTGTAACATCTCTGATGCCTATAAAGAATCATCGGAAATAAAGAAAATATCATTGCGAAATTGTGGAAGAACAAATGAATGCACAACTAACGTTCCCGACACCACCACCTTACACAAACTATAAAACGCTTATGAGAGATCAGGATCAGTCATTTGGAGGGGATCAACGTACACCAACACGAAAGCTATTTCAAGCCTGTATAATGCATTGATCGGAAGTATACTTGACTTTAATTCATCAGTCTGGTCTCCGCATAAACATCAAAAACTCAGTTCATATAAAGCAAACGGCTGTTTAAGACGGCGGACAGGAATCTTATTTGCGATCCCTGGGGAAAGAATATGTCACGAGGCCCCGTCACAAAGAGATTGCTCGCGCTTAATACTGTCTCCAAATTATCGACATCTTTGTAGGGTGAATTCGAAAAAGCAACCTCGTTCTGTTAAGGTATATACATTATGTATAAATAAGTTGCAGATATTTAGCATATGCCTATTTAATTATCTTAATATTACCCGTAATAAATATAAAATAAATGATACTTTAAAATATTAATACATAAACTGATCGTGGTTGGCAACAAATAAGGCAAGACCCCGAGGCCGTTCACCAACCAGATTCACTGATCAAGTAAAAGATTCATCGTCCTCGGAACTGTACACTGTCATAAGAGAGGCGCTGGATAGAAACCGGTGGAAACACATAGTCCGTTCCAGATGCCAGGTGCTCCCATGCTTCCGGTTGTCTCTCTCCCTAAAATATGGCGAGGGGGCCGATGGCTGGCCATGCGTCATACTCGTGAACGGGTGCTACTTGTGGTGACTGGTCATACCTGAATTCGTGTATTCGGTGATCGTGGTGTTCCCACGAGAATGTAAGTGCGTGCTCCTATTTCACAATGCCTCCTGCTGATGTCATGTGGAACATAGTGTAATGGTTGCAGCTCCTTACAAACGTTGTGTAATACAAAAAAAAAACTTGGCGATTAAAAAGAGTGAGAGTTTATTGACAGTTCTTCTCTTCCGATCTACGCCCTTGATTTGAGAACTGGCAGTAAATGTAAAAATAGAAGCATTTAATGTATATATCTCTTTTATTGATGTTCATAAGTGTACATTGTGTTACCTATATGAATAAATGATTTTTGACTTTGATGCTTCCTTGCTGACGCTCAGACATGAGCTGTTTAAAGAGAGAGTTAAATATCGATTAAATATTTAAATTAGATCAATTAATGAACAATTATTTTCCCTTTAAACATTTGGATACTACACTTTTTCGTATTATTAAATTTTATAATAAAACTAAGGTAGATTGTACTTTTAATATAACTTTATGACCTAATTGTGGATAAAATGATATTATCAGGTGTTACTGTCCCACGTATAGCCCACTCGTGATAATAAAAGAGCAGTTTCGCGTGGCACTTCAATGTACTAAATAAATCGAATTAGGGCCATCTGTAATAAGAACTGCATTTATATTAAGTCGCGACGACATATAGATGATAGTTTTTAAGCAAAAATATACACGTTATAAATTGTACGTTTTAGTCACTATTTCATGTAAAAAAAAAATTCTTATTAATCAGTTATTTCTTAAAATCTTTTTAAAAGAGATGCTACAATGACGCGTTCTGTTTGTGATTGGTCAATAGCCTCTTTAAGCCATGCGACAACATACGTCATTAAGTTTGACAAATTACATGATTGACTCCCTTTGTTACTTATAATTCTAAATTTTAAACAGTAGAATCCGTTTAAGACGATCACGCTTAATACGATTTCACGCATAATATGCCACTTTACGCCAGTCTCTGCAACTCCAGACATATTTTCAAACATTTCTTAACGCTTAATACGATTCATAATCCCGTTTATTACGCCTAAGCCCTAGCCGAGAGGTTTAACCGAGCGCTCTAATGCGAGCCCCCAAAAATTCCCCCTCCCGCACGTGAAGAACCCGAGATACTGCAGCGTTATCCTCGATATTCTTCCATTGATGACAATGTAGCACCGTACGAAACTCAATCAATTGAGAATGTGAATAACACACAAAACGAGGCCCTGAGTGATAATGATGAAGACGAAGATGAGTTAACTACGGTTTTGTGAAACGCCCAGGCATTGTCAGATTTTAATGATTTATGACGCTATGTAGCTTCTTTGGATCAAAGCGAAGATGAACTGCAAATTTGAATTATTTTGAAAATCTTTTAATTGCTAATGCATCAAAATCTTTCTGTCAAACCAAAATAAGTGATTATTTAAAATAATGTAATTATAATTACAAAACGTATTTAATGTAATTCATAAATATATAATTTAATACCTATATATACCAAAATTAGAACATAATACATACTAGTACGTAGTACGTTTTATTTTTTCTATCCCGTATAATACGCTTTCTCGCTTAAGACGCGTTTTTGGTAGGGTCCCTTAGAAATCGTCTTAAGCGGGTTTTACTAATTGTTAAATTGTCATCTTCATAAACTTCATTACTAAAGGTCCGGCGTGATTTGAAAACTATATCCTCAAATTGTAATAGTACTTGTATAAATTCGGTGTAGTGTGATTCTTTATTATAGAAAGTCTCTTAAACATGTGTTAATATGAATTTTGTTGCCTATTGAAATTAAATCATTGTTAGGCCAATGACCATTATTGATCCGATGCGGCCGGCCTTACTGGAAGTTAACCCTAGTTCCTGTTTTAAATATTATTTACAAACAATTAATCTTGGTACAGAAAACTCATTTAGTTTTTTTTATTTATACCTCGTCATACGTCATGGAACATATAATATTATTAATTTCAATTACTTGTTTTAAATTAAGGTTCTTTGAATACTTACATTATATTTAAATTGGAATAGGGAGATAGGTCGCGCTACAATAAGATCTTCGTCAAATTCGTTTTGTTTTTATTAAGTATTTCTATATATATATGGATAAACTTATGGATTATATTCGACCATTCAAAATGGTCGCCA
This sequence comes from Pieris brassicae, assembly GCF_905147105.1. NCBI lineage: Eukaryota > Metazoa > Arthropoda > Insecta > Lepidoptera > Pieridae > Pieris > Pieris brassicae. Next base: position 2,749,873 of record NC_059674.1, on the reverse strand, counting down.
TTACACTATTGTTTTCCGATATTTCATTAAAATTAATGGCCTCCGTTATTTATGTCCGCGTCGTTATCTTAATAACATATATAAGAATTTTCCACCCTAATTGATATAAAAAGTTGTAAAAATACACCAAATATCTATGTACTTTATTGATATAATCTTAAATGTTGATGATATTATAACAACTGACAACGGCTGATGTAAAGCTATCGAAACATCAAGAACTAAACATAAAATTAAATGCACTTAAATGGTTTCAAAATGGTAATTCGTTGTGTGTGCCATAATTTGACAAAATAAAAAATGTATTAGCTTACTAGATCTTAAACTAATATTTCGTTTGCGACATATTGTTGCAAATGAATCTTATCAGCTTTGCCATATTTTAACGAGATCACTGAATCGTCACACTAATATCTAATGAGACAGCCTAATGCAATTTGCATAATTTGTTCATCCACTTAATTTAAAAGACAAGAATCTCTCTCAATCTCCTGTCTATGTCAAATTGAGATAGTCCACTCACGTCATTTGAATTAACTGTATGGTATTTATCACGTATAAGGCGTGAGGTCCATACAATTTTTAATCACGCTTTGGTTGACCTATAATATGTAATATATATGTAATATCGAACTATTAGTAAAAATCTATCGTTTTTATTTTATTATATTATATTATATATGTACTTTATTATATTCAAAGATTTCTGAATAGAAAACCAGAACTGATCTGTAGTAAACTACGTTATTTTAAAATACAAATATAAAAAAAAAATTATATTTAAACTCACTTATCATAAAAATGACGGTGTTTTTCGCCCTCAAGACAACCAGACATTTTTGTACATACAAGCAATGCCTGCTATACTTGCCATTTTTGTTATAATAATAATATACACACTTGATGTAGGCCGAGATTTCTCTCGGCTTTTCAGCCGGTGTAAAAAACTCGGTACGCTTTTAAAATAGCAAATCATCAAATAATATTTATTTTAAAACAAATATCGCAAATTAATTAGAAGTAGCCTGTCTAACACTAGTCCCAGGCCCTTTTATCAACTAAATAATCGATAACTTTGTAAGCCTTTTTACACAGCCTTTCTTTAATGCATTTCTTAGAATTTATTAAAAGGCATAGATAAAAGAGCTTCTGGGATTTTATTAAAAAAGAGTATCCCTTTTCCCAAAAAAGAATTACTAACTTTAGATGGGGAAATTGCAGACTGCGTTTGTTCCGAGTATTAACATTGTGCGTATGTTCTATTCTAGTAAACTTATCATATTTTTTTTATAAATACATAATATTTTCATAAATAAATTGCGAGGGAAAGGTATATACTTAATATTAATTTCCTTGAATTTATCTCTCAGAGATTCCCTACCTTTTAAATGATAGATTGCACGAATAGCTCTCTTGTGCAGGATGAAAATAGTTTTACATCAGCAGCATGACCCCATAACAATAAGCCATAAGTCATTAAGCTGTGAAAGTAACTAAAATTCCAAGAAATACAATTGTATCATACAGATTCAATTCCTCATCATTTATAATTGGTCTAGTATCCATAACCCTTGCATTTTTTGCATTTAGTTTTTTTTATTTCATTAAGTAGAAGGTTATTCATACTAAACCAATGGACAATCGAAAAGAGAGCCTTGTTCACATCGTCAAAATTTGTTATATGTCATTTGATTTAAAAATCAAGGACGTATCATCAGCAAACAAAACTATTTGATGTTTTTCTCTACCATGAAAGGTAGATCTTTTATATAAACAAGAAAGAGGAAAGGCCCAAGAATTGAGCCCTGTGGGACCCATATCTACTGCTGACCCAGAGGACCTCTTACCATTCTCTACGACCTTCTGAGCTCTACCGTGTAAATAAGAAGTCAAAGTTTCAGTGCGGTATTCTTGATGCCATAGTGGCGAAGTTTCCCAATTAATGTCTCGTGTTGGACACAATCAAATGCTTTGGATAAGTCGCAGAAAACACCTAATGCGTCATGTGACTACTTCCAAGTCTTAACGATATATCTATATAACTCAACACCGGCATCAGCTGTCGAGCGAACCTTGGTAAAACCGAACTGATTATTATGTAATGACTTATTAGTTGATTTAAAACAGTTTTTTCAATTATATTACTACATGTAGGTAGTACGGAAATTGGTCTAAAGTTACTGGGGTCGGTCATACTACCTGCTTTAAATAATGGAATTACTTTACTATGTTCCATTAAACCGGGAAACTCGCCACTTTCAATACAATTCACTTTCACGTCGTACGGTCGATTGCTTACTCTGGTCTGTGGTATTACTTTTTCACGGATGATTCCTTCTCCACCATCACAGATTTCGACGACCTCCTGAACATGGTGGCTTTGGAAAAGTTTATGCCCTATATTTTTAAAATAAATTTAACATCCCGTTACTAGTAATACGATGATCTGAATCTGAAAGAATATTTCATGGTTCGTGTAATTACTTACAAAAGTCTAGTCTGCGTAAATATTCTGAAATCCACACTTAATAGTTTGGCTCATGATATTGATATTCTGTTACAATAAACAAACATACAAAACGTGCAGTGACTTTTATGCGAATCATATGTTCACATCTATGAGAAAAACGACCTCGAGTTGCCGCCGTTAACCGACCGATGGCGTTGTTCTTAATGTCTATGGTTCTAAATATTCTTATAAGATAAGATATATAATATATATCCTATAATATAAGATATAATTTCGGTTTTATAGTAAGCGACTATGGTTTACCTACTATCGGTACGAATGCGGTATGCCCCAATGCTAATTGTAAAAATTGATGTCAGATAGACTGCTGAGTGCTGACTGATGACTGATCATTTCTAAGTCAGATGTCATGATTGATACCCCGCAGTCCCGGTCCTCGTCACTGTGTAGACTGTACTCTGTAGAAACTATTTTATTTTTACATAAGTCTATATTTAGTTATATTAGAAATTAGAAATTTATTCAGTACTTTGAACTAAAATGAGTCCTGAAGAAAGTATAGAAAATTTTAAAAAGATTGGTTTAAGTGAACAAAAAGCAAAAGAAACCCTTAAAAATGGCAACGTAACAAAATTTCTTCTACTAGTAATAAATGAGGTTAGAAAAACACCGCAACAGCAAATAAAAAAAACCTTCCAAGTATTAATATATTAATTTTATTAGCTATATCATTCTGAGCACATATTGGTTTATTTCTAGGTCGACGTAGATAATTTGCAACCTGGAGTGGGTTTACTATTGTACCATCTGGCTACTAAAATCAAACCACAAATTGCTGGTAAAATTTCCTTTATTTCTAAATATATAGCAAGCGGAAAATTAGACTCAACATTAAGAATTGATGCTGCATTAGAATACGCTTTGAGCCATGTTAATGAAGAGAGTTTGAACATCAAGGAGTTTGAAGAGGCGTGTGGTGTTGGAATTGTAGTGACACCAGAACAAGTTGAACAATTTGTTGAGAAACATATGGCCAAATACAAAAATGAATTGATTGAGAAAAGATACAGATTCAACTCTGGGATTGTTATGCAAGCTGTCAGAGCTGAGTTAAAATGGGCAGATGGGAAAGCAATTAAGAATGAAGTTGATGTTCAGGTAAAAAGTTCTATTTAAAAGACAAAAAGATAACTCAAACAAAATACAGCCCAATCTTTTTGACCTAGGTTTACAAGTTACTTAAACTCTTGACTTTGATTCCATTAAAGGGAATCTTTGTATTTTAACATTTCCTATATATATAAATTATAAATATCAGTCCTCAATACTATGTTTATAAAATAATAATGTTATGTTGTTATTGTCAGAGTCCTGGATTCATAAAGTTTTCTACTGGTTGTGATTATGGGATCTGATACTTCATATTGTTAATATTAAATGTAGGGCATGCATATAATGATATAGCTTAGGCAGATAATGATTGCGTAAGATAAAGATGTCGTGTAATAATAGAAATACATTTAATAGTCATAAAATAATAAAAATCAATTTGAAAAGAAAATCCCTAACAATAAAAATAAAATTCCAGATATTGGATCTGTTGGGGCCTAAAACAGAGGCTGACCTAGCACCTGTACCTAAAGTGAAAAAAGAGGCAAAAACTAGTAATGAAAGTAGTAAGAAGCCCAAAAAGGAAGAATCTCGGGGTGAGTTATGATTTTTATTAAAAATAAATAAATCAGTATAACATTTTCAACTTCCATAGATAGAAAACCATGGTCTTGTCAGTGTATTTTTTTATTATTCATTGTAGTATATAGTAGTAGGTAATGCACAGTTTGGATGTGATTCCCAGTAACTATATTTTAGTACATAAAAAGAGAAATTATATAATATTATATTGTAAAAAAGAATGCTCATTTATTGTGAATTTATTACAGGTACTAAAGTGACTACAGATGCAACTGATATTGGAGGAGCTGCCTCAATATCTGAACTAATGAAAAAATTACCATTCCATGCTCCTGGTGATAACTTTAAAACCGATGGCTATGTTGTTACTCCAAACACCAAGAAACTATTAGAGGATCATCTGAAAATAACTGGAGGGAAAGTACGTACAAGATTTCCACCTGAACCAAATGGTATTTTGCATATTGGCCATGCTAAGGCAATAAATATAAATTTTGGTTATGCTGCAGCACATGACGGTATCTGCTTCTTAAGATATGATGATACAAATCCTGAGAAGGAAGAAGAAAAATTCTTTGTTGGAATCAAAGATATGGTTGAATGGCTGGGTGAGCTATCTTTTCTATACTAAGGTGATAAACATTACGAGTTTTTGAATGTTCTAATCTCAATAACTGGTTCTAATTGATTCTAATGTTGGTTACAGAATAACATAATAGACAGCACGGCGCAGATATTTATAAATATAATTTTTTTTTGTTACTTGAGTTTAATATTTTATGTTATATATTGTTTTGTAAACAACATTGGTTCTGGTTACGCACCCTGACACAGTTTCCCAAATGATTGAATATTATTATTATTATAAAGATTCAGTTTTATATTCTATTTTCAGATACGAAAATAATTGAATATTTATACTAACATTGCCAATAAAATTTTCAGGATACAAACCATATAAAATAACACATTCATCTGACTATTTCAATCAGTTGTATGAGTGGGCAGTGAAATTAATAAATAAGGATATGGCGTATGTCTGCCACCAGCAAGCGGAGGAAATAAAAGGCTTCAACCCACCTCCGTCACCATGGCGCAACCGACCTATTGAAGAAAGTCTACAATTGTTTGAGGTTATTATTTCAAATTTGCAAAGCTTTAGATAAGTGTTTCTATGAACCACTGAACCAATTTCAGTTGCTGCAGTTGCAGTGTTGTCACTTATGTCCCTTAACATCAAATAAAAATGTAACTAGGACCTAAATGTGTTCGGACATGTTAATTAAACTCAAATTTTAAGATTGTTGGTTCACAAGAGTGCCATGCCTTACATTCTGAAATAGATTAACTTTGATCAGTTGTGTAAATATGAAAATATATTAAAAGTAAATTTAATATCCGTTGATGCAAATGCCTAAATTGAATTGTATATTGTATCCTATACCTGAAATACAACGTCAGGCACGAACTACTACATATTACTTATTACAATTAACCAGCAACTATCCCAGCTAGACATGTTTTGTCTTAAGTTATAGATGCTGGTTATCAAGGTAGAAATTAAAAAAAAAATATTTTGAATTTTAGACCAAATTGGGTTGATGTACTAATATTATAAAGATGTGTAATTCTGTTGTATCTGTAACAAATAAAGCTAACTATTGGACCAACCCAAAAATACCATTAGAATGCTACATCATAATAATATTTAACCTAAAGCGAAAATACTTTAAAAATAAACATCCACCTCGACATGAGTACTGAAAATGTTATTTTTAAATAACTTCATAATTATAGCCCAAGAATTAGGTTATCTTTTTTGATATATTTTTACATTAATTTATTAATTTCTAACACACAAATAAACAGTACTTACAATATTCCCAGCCTTTATAGTAATAATAATAAATAGAAAATTAAACAAATTTAAAAAGTTTGGTTCCATCTGGCAGCAGTTAAGAGAAGAAAGCACCAGCTCTGGAGTCACCGGTACTATCTACCAGCTTTTTTGCTTGTTTGAGGGAGTTGAGACGGGGTTAAACATAACTTTAACATTCAACCCTCATTTAGTTTAATAAACAATAAAATTATTAACATCTAATAACAAAAAACTAAACCAATTTCTTATTGGCACTGGAAGGAACTAGCGTTTAAGATACAGGCTAGGCCTAGTTTAAACGCTAGTGCTCATAGAAGCATATTATGTGTAAGGTTAACCAAAATGAATATTGTATCTAAACGTTTCGTTGCCTATTGTATGTTTACCTTTAAAATGTGAGTTCAAAATGTAATGTTTTTTTTTTTACTTAACGTTTTCCTTCTCATTACAGGATATGAAAAATGGAAAAATAGATGAAGGTGATGCGACTTTAAGAATGAAAATAACACTGGAGGAGGGCAAACAGGATCCCGTGGCTTATAGGATAAAATTCAAGCCACACCATCGTACTGGCAACAAATGGTGTATTTATCCAACATATGATTATACACATTGTCTGTGTGATAGCATTGAGCATATTACACATTCTCTGTGCACCAAGGAGTTCCAGTCCAGAAGGTAACAAGTAATTTTCAATATAGATAATTATTTTTCTGAATCAAGTCGTTAAATTGTTTATATCATTAGGAAGTTATGAAAATACTATTGTCATAGTATTGTCTTTTGTTAACATAGCTTTTACACATTAATAAAAACACTTTTTGAATGGATTGATATAACACTACATAGCTATGTATTATTATTAAAAACTTTGTTTACATAATTTTAAAAAAAATATATTCATATACAGTACAGTTGGTGATCTTCTGTCTGACATGTTTTTTGGCTTTGCTAGTTTCCTCACGATATCCTTCAGCCAGCGAGTGTTAAATCCGCATAAAGAATGTCCATTAGTACTCTGTTGGGGCTCCTCCTGAGGTTGTGACCTCTGGTACTAGAGTAGCACTCTGAAGCTGCACTGTTTGGACGTAACTTAGATCAACTCGTGCGAGCGAGTTGTAAAAAGAAGTTGTCGAAAGTAGCATCAGGGTTTTGTTTGTTGTCGCTCCTCCGCTATGCTCACCAGGCAGTTCACACAGCAGCAGTTGAGTTTCCCATCGTTAGGACACAGCAGCTCGCCAGTCTCAGTGGGACTGTTTTAAGCGGTGCTAGTGTTTCAAGAGGCATTTTCCAATTCCTGACATTACTATGTCAGGATGTTGTTGTCATATCACCTTTAACCTTTTGTTTGTACTTCATGCAGTGTCTTAGTTTTTTTCCTTAATTGCGTCGAATCGCTTGTTTAGCGATAACGCTGGGGCCTCTTCCATTGTACTCTTGAAGCTAATGAGGTCATAATTATTTTACAATATTTTAGATCATCCTACTACTGGTTATGTAATGCGTTGGATATCTATTGTCCGGTTCAATGGGAATATGGACGGCTCAATGTGAATTATACAGTTGTGTCAAAGAGAAAAATTGCAAAACTAATTGAGGAAGGATTTGTCAATGGTATGTTGTACCTTTTGTTACATATTATAGTATACAATTATATTATAAAGAAAAACTTAATATTTAAGCTCAAAAACAGTTTGGTTACATTAGCTTGAATTTGATGCATTAAATGTAAAGACAAAAAACAAATTCTCATTCTCACATGCACACACACACTGACCACACTCCACATAGCACAGTAATTGTGTTAACATAGGAAAAGCTAGTTTTCCCAATACAAGTATCCATTGATTACTTCAAGTAAGCCTCAACTGAACTGTTATGAAGTTTACAGAATATTTGGAAATAGTCTACTAAAATTAAAACATTTATATTCATCTGTTAAAGAGGTTTTATTACAATTTGTGATACATGTTCAAGTCAAAGACAATTAGTTATTTATATGTATTTTTTTGTATTGTTTTTGGTCTAGTTTGTCTTTTAATTTTAATGTTTAAGTTATTATCTCTTTGTCATTGTAATGTTTCCCTTTAAATGTTGTGCACACTTGTTATTGCACAACATTTAAAGCATATTGCACATGTATGTATCTTGTTTTGTATGGCATGTGTTTTCTGTAATGTTTGTATGTGTTTCGTTAATGTGCATTTTAAAATAAAATAAAAACAATGTTAATATTTGTATGTGCTTAATATATAAATAACATATATGGGTTAAGAAATTGTGATTATTGTGATATTCTTAAGAATCTTTTCCTGACTTCTTTTGGGGTCATTCAATCATTTTATTTTCATTAATTTGGATATTTATTAACATGGATGAAATTTTTTTTTAATAATTGTAGTTTAAAGGCGTTCCTGTTAAATTTTGTGTTAATCACGTCACATTTTTTCTGCTCAATTTAGTAAATTCGCTTGTTTTTTAGCAAAAGTTATTCCATTTGATTTGTTTTTACAATCTTTATTTGTGCAACAATCCCATACTCTGTGGCTCATCATTCTATAGAAAATTAACTATTATAGTCTGTGCACAGTCACAGACTATACTCCTTCCAAAATAATAAAAAAATAAACGAAATCGAACCCATACATTTTTTAAATAAAAATGAATATGAATCTTCTAAATTTGACGTGGTAAATTTAATATGACTATTTTTTTATTGTTTGAAAAGAACTGTCGCAAAAATTAATTTCGAAGACCTGTGTAATACATTTCAAGTATGTTTACGTAAGTGTTATGTATGTTTGCATGTTCGTTCGCAGACTAAAGATCATGTGGAAAAAATGGGCCCGCGCAATTCTTCAGACATGTTTTATATTGGTTACTTATGGACACATGTTCTTGGATGATATTTGATATATTGCTCATTTTGTTATCTTTATATGACTATCATTTTCACACAAATCGAGCCCAATACAATTCAAGTAATTTTGAATTTCAGACTGGGACGATCCTCGCCTATTCACATTAACCGCGTTACGTCGCCGCGGGGTACCATCAGCCGCTGTTAATGCGTTCTGTGCGGGTTTGGGTGTAACTGGCGCAGTGGGCGCCGTTGACCCCGCGTTGTTGGATGCTGCTGTGAGAGACCATCTCAATACTTCTGCACCTAGGTATTTATTTTATTTATATACAAATCCTATATATTATACCCTAAAGATCTTATATATATCCTTTTCAGCCAATTAGTTGAATAAAAATAGAAATATTGCTGATAATGTTCGAAGCTTATTTTATAATACAAAAAATTATAATAACTTTAGGCTTAGGTTGTCGAATATGTCAAATTTTATGCTTTTGAAAGAGAACTAGGTTGTCAAATATGTTAAACTTCATACTTTTAAAAGTAGATTTGGGTTGTCAAATATTTCCTACTTCATGCGTTTCAAAGAAAACATGGTTATCAAATATGTCAAAGTTCATGCTTTTAAAAGAAAATTTGGTTGTGAAATATTTCAGACTTCATGCTTTTGAAGAAAACTTGGTTGTCAAATATGTCAAAAGTTAAGTTACAAAAATACTCTCTCACTTAAAACAAGACATAAAGTACATTAGGGCTCTCAATTACCTAAATAAGAAACAGTTATTGGCATGTCTTGACTTTCATTTTGTTTCCAGAACAATGGTAGTTCTAGACCCACTTAAGATCACAATAACAAACTTCCCAAATCAAGCTATATCAGTGAAAGTTCCCGATTTCCCAAACGAACCAGACAAGAGCTTCCATAACGTCGTCTTAGCTAAAACGCTATATATTGAAGCAAACGACTTCAAAGAACAACCAGAAAAGGGTTATAGAAGATTGACACCAAATCAAACAGTTGGATTACGCCATGCTGGATTCATTATTAAGGTAAGATTTTTACTTGAGTACATTTGGCCTGTCGTAGGTTGTGCACATGAGGACGTTCCGTTCATTCATTCAATCATTCATTCATTCATTCAATCATTCATTCATTCAATCATTCATTCATTCAATCATTCATTCATTCAATCATTCATTCATTCATTCATTTATTCAATCAATCATTCAATCATTCATTCATTCATTTATTCATTCAATCATTCATTCATTCATTTATTTAATACCGTACGAGACAGGTACAGTGAAAGGAAAAATTCTGGCGCATGCCTTAAATGGCGACGTGTGTCAGGTATAAAAGGCTGACGCCGTATTGTTTAACAAAATTGGGTCACAACACTGACACATATCTGAGGGCCAGACCTAAAAGGTTGTACCGCTGGTTATATATTTCTTAACTAATTGTTTCTGTATTTTGGTTTGTAAGTCTGTTATAAGCTTTACGTACAATGACCTGAAATTGGATATTTATAACGGTCTATTAGGTTCTGTGTGCTCATGAATTTTAGAATTAGAAAGATTAGAATTAATAGGTTTAATAGGTAAGGGATGGGATTTGGAGAAAATTTCGACAGATCAAACTTTTCGCATGACATAATCTAATAGTTTTTATTACCTTTAATTGTTGAATCTTATAATCTTAACTGACATTAGTCTTTTAGAGAAATTATTATTGTCATATAATATCATTGTAATTAATGTCGGCGCTTTGGTTGACGGAGAAATTGTATTTGTGTTGCACCGTTAGTTAAATGTGTGTGAGTTAAATAACTTTACCAGTGTGAGCTTTGAGTGCAGTTCTCTATCCGATAAAAGGTGCATTGTAAAAAAAATAACAAGTGTGCTTGTAAATTAAAAGATAATCCTGCATTTAAGTTTATCAAATTCTTGAAGATGTGGTGAAGAGTTAGTCCTTGGGTTTAGCATACAAAACCCTGATTCAAATACAAATTATAAAGAATCTCTGTTTTTTTGGAGGTATCTTATATAGTAATACTCGACGGACGGTTAGGTCTGTGCTGTCTGTCTATGAAATATCAATCTACTTCGCTCACTACATACTTCGCTCACTACAGTGAGCTTCCGTCCTGCCCTTCAGGCGATTGACCACCCCGCGACGGCCCAAGCCGAGGTTCGAGTCTCACAGGAGACGCCCTTGCGCTAGCCGCGGGAAAACAAGCCATTCTGGCCGAGCTACGCTCGCCAAAACAGCCCGAGCTGAGCTGTAAAGGCCCTTAAGGCCAACAGCGAGATTCCATTCTAAAAAAAAAAAAAATATTTTTTAATAAAAATTACATTAGTGTTCATCACTTGGTGAACTTTTAGGTTGGCAACACCTTTTCATCTTTCACAAAATAAATATCCAAAGTATTGAATTTTTGGTCTGCAACAGCCTTTCGTACCTCATAGATCAAATTTTATAGGAAGCAATCATTAAATGTCAAATTTCTTTAGGTGTCCAAAGTGATCAAAGACAACGGAAAAGTGGTAGAAGTGGAATGTACTGCGGAGTCCACTGACTCGGCAGAAAAACCGAAAGCCTTTATTCATTGGGTTTCAAAACCGATAGCTGTTGAAGTCCGATTGTATGAACCTCTGTAAGTATTTTTACCTCTGTAAATTTAAATATGTGTTGCTTCAGTCTGGATAAATCACTATTTACCCTGTGTAAAATCTGTGTAGTGTTTGATCGTGCGACACTCTTTATATACGCCTCCGGTTATGTTATATGTATAAATTTTCTGACCTTGTCTCTTAAAAGCATAGATTTTTCGTTTTGTGATTTAATAAAAACTCCTACTCTTAAAAGAAAATAGCGTGTCAATTCTTAAAAAGTCGGCAAAGCACTTGCGAGCTACCTGACAATGTAAGTATTCATGGTCGGTATCACTCAACATCAGGCAATCCCATTTGTTACATAAAAAATAATACATAAATACAGATTTAAGTGGGCTATACGTTATTATAATCAAGTATGTTTAAATAAATTATTGTTATTTACACGTATTTTAGTATAGTATATTATTTATAGAACAACACAGACAAATATTTATATTTAAAAATAATTAAATTTATTTCAGATTCAAGCACAAAAATCCAGAAGATCCCGTAGAAGTACCGGGAGGCTTCTTGTCCGACTGTCGCACGGATACGTTGAGCGTCGTACGCGCGTACGCAGACGCGTACTTAAAACGCGCTCAACCCCACGACAAGTTCCAGTTTGAGAGAATTGGATTCTTCTCTGTGGATTCGGACACTAATGCGTCAAATGTAAGATTTGTTTAATATTATAAATATCAAATATTCACTTAATTAAATTTAAAATGTTTAGTTTGGGTTATTATGTAGAAACAGTGTTAGCCTAGTGACTCAAGCGTGCGTCTCTCATACCTGAGGTCGTAGAATGAACGAGCGTAAATGCATACGTAAACTACGTACGCTCGCTCGTGCGGTGAAGGAAAAGATCGTGAGAGATTTAGACCCAAATAGTCGGCGCGTGTCAGATTCAAAAGGCAAAGCATCTACTTGTCTATTAAAAAAATTGATACAGAAATCTGAGTTCCAATCCTAAATGGCGGTAGTGTCTGATTATAAACCCATGTGAGGGTACACTACATTTGAATTTCCTTAACTTTTGCCTATCCAAAAGCTATATACTTTGATAAATATGTAGACATTATCAGCAATTAAAACCTTCGTATACACAAAAAAATGGTTGTCTGTAATCGGTTTACGAACGAAAGTGTTGATGAAATGATTGCATACTTTTATGAATAAAATTGAATTATTTTTAATGAATTTACACTATTTTGTATGGATAAGAAGAAAAGTTATTCTGACGCATAAGCCAATCAAGTGGGAAAGAGATAGATAAGGCGTAAGCGTACAATGAGCGTAACGGGACAATGAGCCACGCTTTTACGCGAATTTTATTTTAATTACGGACGGTTGGGTAACAACTGACTTTAATGGTTTAAAATATGAGGTTATAACAATAAAAAAATTAAAGACTGGGTTGCGATGCTAACAAAAGAAATTTGGCTTATCTAAGAGTTCACAAATCTAAAGGACACTTATGTTATTGGACATTTTCGGAAATGATAATGTTAAAATACAATTTATGAGTGTGGTAAAAACTAAAGGGTTTTTCTTGGCTACAATTGTGCGATTATTGTATACATTTTGATTGCGCTTCTAATTATTACCTATATGTTATAAAATATTTATATGTAACTTAAACGTCAAACGTCAGGTCGAAAATATTTCTACATACTTTATCTATATTATTCAATTTCAAACGAAGACTACACGCATTAACCAGGCACTGACATAGTATTGTCTTTTGTTAACATAGCTTTTACACATTAAGAAAACACTTTTCAAACGTATTGAAGCTACTATTTACATAATTTTAAATTTTTCCGACATTTAAAAAAAATATAAGTTTTTAATAATAATACATTGCGTCAATCCGAATATCTCTATATATATAAAATTCTCCTGTCAAAATGTTCGTTCCAATAATCCTCCGAAACGGCTCGACCGATGTTTATGAATTTTTTTAAGCATATTCAGTAAGTCTGAGAATCGGCTACTGTCTTCATTTCAAACCCCTAAGTGATAAGTGTCCACCTCAAAAAAAATTTTTTTTTTTGTTTTTATTTTTTTATGATACAGCATACATACATACATCCCTGAATAGTCACCCCGTTACGATCAACCCCTACTTGAAATTATAGTAGATAGTTATTTTTATTGAACTAAAAACATGTTTCCTTAAAATAATATACATGGCAAAGTGACGTTCGCCGGGTCAGCTAGTATAATATATGAAAAACTATCGTAAAAGTCATCCAGAACAATAATTTAATAAAATTTGGGTCATTTATCCAATGACTACTTAGTTTATAAATTAGAATATTTAATTATATTAAAAAAAAATATGGTTATAGACAATTACAAAGTTAAAGTTTTTTTTTTCAGATCGTTTTCAACAGAACCGTGTCGCTGAAGGAAGATAGTGGAAAGTAATGATGGATATGCAATAAAGTTTTATAATATTTATACGAAATAAATTATTTGTTAAATAATAGTTTTTTTTAATACCCGTAATACAAATATTTTTAAATGACATCCAATCCAGGTGTATTTTTAAATGAGCGTCATATAAAAATTCTGCACATTCTAAACTTAATAAATTTCTATAAAAATTAGGAATGGAATATTAAGAAAAGCCACTTTATGACCGGATTAATGCTATATATTATTAAAACTTATCGTTATTTACATAATTCTAAATTTTAAATTTTTCAAAAAGTGTTTTTCTTAATGTGTAAAAGCTATTTTAACAAAAGACAATAATAAGATAATATTGGTATTCCAGAGACGGTAATTGGCAAACGTATATATTTACGAGTAACTCAAAAAAAACATATAATAGATATCCGTATATTAAAACTCTCGTTAAACGTAAATTAATTAAGCTTTTTATGACAAATATTTAAATTATTCTAACCATTTGCTCCAGTTACAAATATTCTGCTCTGCCTAACAAACAATGTGTATGACAGAAAACTTGGCGATTAAAAAGAGTGGCGGAGAGTTCCTTGCCAGTTCTTCCTGCCCGCTCTACGCCCTTGACTTGCGTAAAAGTAAATTTAGAATCAATTTAACTTCTTTTCTGACGTTCATAAGTGTACCTGTTTTCGTATATGCATAAAGTTTATATATTCAGAATAAGAATAAAGAACAAATTTAATAGGCGGCAGAAACGCTTCGTAGCAATTACGACAGGTATTTTACTTGTTCTCAGTTCGAATTACCTAGTAGTCGGTTCCATATCTCGGCAAAAAGTGCCTTAAAGTTGCTTAGTTATGAAACAGTTGATGCGAGTGGAATTAAGAAGGAATCGTAACTTGCCTCGAAGCGTAAGTCTTCTAACGATAACGTAAATCAGGAACTTTCAATCTTTAGTTTAAAACTTCTGCGTATTATAATAAAGTTACTTATTATTAAGCAACTGTCAGTGGCTATATTTAACTAATTGTAACCTGAAGTATCGAAAATTTTAGATACTCAATAAATAAATTCTGGTATAGCTTAGTACAGTGTATTTCACATAGAGGCCGCCACATTTCGGCCCTCAGGGCGCAAGGGCGGGCTTATCGAGCGTGGGCGGCGCGCAAGTCATTTTCACAAACTACATTTGCACTACGCGGCATCTAAAATTCTAACCGCACGCGAGCGTAATGCCGCTAGTTAACTCGTAGGTAAGTCTTTAGCGATTAAGTTTATTTATAAGTGCCATTTTTAACAAAATTTTACTTTTCTATTTCCGTAATTGTCGATATGACGTATGACATTTAGATTATTATAAAATTGCAATATGTAATAGTTCGTGCGTAGACACTTAATGAAGTGTAAATCAAAAATATATCTTAAACCATGACCTTGATGGTGTGCTAGCCGTATGCGGCTCATCTTTGATCTTGTCTAAGTATCTATTCCATCTATATATCTATTAGCTTGTCAAATTGAATTACAGACTGACGTCGTACATTTAATTTTACAAAAAATACTATATTAACTATTTTGGGAAAATTAACATAAATTGTTTGTAGTTCAATGTATACTTACTATAGCTACAAATTTATCAATCTGCTTGTTACTTATATAGCGAATATACTTGGTTATAATATTTATCTAATAACACAAAAGACTTGATATTGTCTACAAAGTTGCCAAAAATTTCTGGTAAATCAATAACGCTTCTAACGAAATTGCTCTCATCTTTTCCGCAAGGAATGAACGCCTAATTGATAAATTAATTGGCTCCATTTAATAAGAAATTGAATTATAAGTACAATTAGTATGAAGAGGTTAACATTTGTCGAAAAAATAACTTTTTAGCGGATATTTTATTTATTATTAATTATGTGATTTTGTGACAAACATTAATGTTCATCGAATCACAAATTTATATATATTAAAACTATTCACCTGTACAAAGCATTGATTAATTTCCGCTCATTATAAATATCATAATTCTGTAATAAAATCCACAGCACTATCGTATGTACCTACAATAAATTCTGAAAAATTTGCTAAATAATCTTTGCATTGGGAAGCATTTTTTACAAACATTAAGTGCCGCTGACGTAAAAGACTTAGTAGGGCTGCTTATCTTACAGTTACGAAACTTTTACTTACAAAGAAAACCAATCAAGCCTGTGGTACAAGTTAATAGGTAGGTAAGGCAAGCTTGATAAATTAAAACCGAATAACATTTTTTGTTGACGCATTTTAAAACAGATAAAACCTTCCGGTTGTTACCGTATATCACTTATCTGCGTGCGTTGAAACCACAATTGCGATTACTCAAGTAGGGCAAAATTAGCATAACATTTATTTTTAGTTTAGGCAACTTTTCTACTATGAAGGACGTATATTTTTAGTTGATCTGAAATTTGTGATATGTAATATCCAAAACCGATTTCTCTAGTATAACTTGCACCATATTGTTTGACAAATGTTTATAATAACGTTTACTTCGAGAGAGTTCTATAATTGTTCAATTTTGATAATAAAATACGTTTTCTAAAATATCTATAGGAAGCAGTATTTCCTGTAAATCTTGACTTTACTTAATCTCTTATAACCCCTAGATGGATAGAGGGCGTCCACAGTGACTCTCCATCGCGTTCGGCCTAGAGCCTCGTATTTCACATTGCTCCAAGTTTTCGGATTTTGCCTCATTTTCAACTGTACGACGCCAGGTCTGCATGGGACGGCCTCGCTTCCACTTTCCTTGCGGGTTCCAAGCAATCGCTTGCTTGGGGATATAATTGGAATCCCTTCGGCGTCGCCTATTCCACTTCCATTGTTCTGCTGGCTAATCGGTGTTTCACGGTAGCCCTCCAGAGAAGCTCGTAAATTTCTGTACAAGACTACTCTTTACAATAACGAATATGTTCGATATAGAAACTAGCGGAGATAATGTAAAAAATGTTACGTGTATTGCAATTTCAGCTGGAACAAATTAACAATTAAAATTGCCTTTATTTTGTCTAATACTCCAGAAAGTCAAGTTGAGTGGAGTAGAAACCGTTTCTTCTATGTTGTTCTTTCTATGTTGCTCTTGCGTCATAGATCGTGAGGAAACTCAGGAGGAGGAGTATTCTGATCACCTACTTATCAATAAAATGACCAAACCAGATTCAATCAGAAGTCAGGACCTGAAGGGTGCGTTGAGACGTGGAGTGGATTCTCTCGGCATCTTCTACTTTATTTATAATGACGAGTGCTTAGAGGAGTTGTACGAATACCTGTAACTGAGTTTCGTCACCGGACGTCAAGGCAGAATACGAAATTCCACCCGTATCACCTCAGCGTCAGTCGTTCCACAACTGAGCGTTCAGGCAGGCTATGGCAATGTGGAACCGGCTGCCCACTGAAGTATTACCGAACCAATTCGATCTGGTTCAAGATATGAGCTTACCAATTCGTGCTTGCGAGCCTTCTGGCTATGTGAGTGTACATCGTATTACTGAACAACAAATGAGCCACCTGGTGGTTTGCCCTCTGTACTATAAAAAAATAGTTAATACGTATAGGTACATTGATTTGTGTCCTTAAAACACCGGTCCGACTCGAATGTTTTGAATAGCTTTTAAAGACGGTTTTGATTAAAACTTGAGTTGTAAATTTACCTCGAACGACTCGATACACCCACATTGCCAGACGTCATAGTTATACAGTGACACAGCGTGGCTAATCGTGTGGATTGTTTTCACTTTATCTCGCCTATTGACGTATAAATACTATGGATTGACGTCAATCGATGCATATAGGCTTTATGATGGACCTAAATATGTTTATTGATATATCATGTATGTATTGTATTTATATATTTAGTGCTAAACGTCTTCAGAGTATAGAACTGTGTGTGTATAGGTATTTTCAGTTACAACGATAGTGATTTTGGTTGTTTGATTTCAGACAAAATACTGCTTGCTTATGAATCTTTACGGTTCCTAATATTCTAACTAAACTAACTTTATTTTCGCAAACAGTTATGGCCGTAATCGTCCTGTCAATATCGCACCAAATTAAATTCACACATACGAATGTAAACAAAACATAACATTATAAAATTAATTTTTGATCCCACAAGCAAACTTCGTTCATTAAAAAATATTTTTGTGAAAGAAATTGATCTGATTATTAAACACGCCTTCAAGCAATACAACGATTATAGCGGTCATACAATTTTTCGATACCATTTTTATATATACGATTTGACTTTAGCCACAAAATAGGCAAGTGTCGGCTCTGAACGCATTTTATTTATCACTAAAAAAAATTGGAAAATTAACCCAAAGTCAAAAATCATTCATTCATATAGGTAACACAATATACACTTATGAACGTCAATAATTTTACATTTACTGCCAGTTCTCAAATCAATCTCAAAGGGCGTAGAACGGACGAGAAGAACTGTTTGTAAGAAGCAGCAACCATCACTCCTTGTTCCACATGACATCAGCAGGAGGCATGGTGAAATAGGAGCACGCACTTACATTCTCATCACTGCAAATACGAATTCAAGTACGAACATTCACCACAAATAGCCCTACAGCAACAATAAGGGTTCACCTTGAATGGACGCGCAACTTATAACTCACAGGATGTCTTCATTAAAAATGGTATAATCTTGTTGACTGCGACATAAAACATTTATTGTAATATCTTAACTTTAATAACACGGTTTATGGCACGTTTACGGCCACTGCGGAGTATGGATCGTAAAGTATCTAATAAACTCAATATCGACCTGCGATGTTAAACTATTGGTATAGTCTTTAGTCAGGCGAAAGCGTTTCGTCCCAATGGCTATTACGAATTTAGTCCAAGGACCTGTTTGATATTTTTTTGGAATTTTATAGGTATACTATATCTAATAACTGTATATAAATAAATCACTGGCGCTACAACATTTTTACGTCTAGGCCTCAGATTTCTGTATCTGTTTCATGTCAATCTAATAGGCAATTACTGTGACTGACATATGCCGTCGACTTTTTGGGTTTAAAGGAAGTCGGTTTCCTCACGATGTTTTCATTCACCGTTCGAGCGAATGTTAAATGTACATAGAAAGACAGTCTTTTGGTGCATAGCCAGGGATCAAACCTACGACCTCAGAGATGAGAGTAGCACGTTGAAGCCACTAGACCAATACGACCCAATTAATGATAATTAATGTAATTAATTCACGTTAATTGGACTTTATTGGGTATAATGAAAAATCCATAATTGCATTATTGCTCACATGCACTTAACCAAGGATATGCGTATATGGGTTACTTAAATTATTCGATTTAGGCTCATATCCCGCACACCGGTAGGGGACGTAATTGGGTCAGGGAAATTGGGCCAAGGGCAGGTTGCCGTTCAATGTTATAAGGGTCGTATTTCGAAGAATCAGTTTGTATACTACGGCATATATTTGTTTAAACTTTGGCAACTTTAAAGTAAAATATGATATCTAGGTATCTAGAACAAACAATAAAGTACAGATAACTTAATAACTATTACACACTAATACTTTAAATATTTTTCGCAAATTGAGTTAAAATTTTGGTAGTAATTATAATGGACTAACATTTTAAGTGAAGTATGTTAAAAAAGTATTTTTTATAGATCGATGTGCTTAAGAAACGAGGTTTAGAAATAATAAATATCATCTGTATCTTAAGGCAATTTTTGCCGTTTTTGCAATTTTTACCAGCACCATGTGGAACCAGCTGTCCACTGAAAAAAAGAAATCACCTATTTGAAATTCATAAGAGTCCCCGGGTAGGTCTGTACCTGGAAGATCTTTTTTTGACTAATTAATTAATTTATTCTACAGAATAATGTTATCTAAATCATGGTATTTGAAAACCACTGTGATTTGTATTAATGTAAAAATAGCAGTTTGTTGGAGCGTTCCAATTGCATATAGAATTTTCCAGCCAATATAGCCCACCCAAGAAGATTAAGTTACCAATCCAATAATAGGCTGACTCTGAAAAATTATTCTACATACCAAAAATTATAGAGTTAAAAAAAACAACAAAACTCAATTTGTACAGCTCATAAGATTTCTTCCTATGACACAATTTATTATTAAAAAAATTACGAAACAGCTATTTAATCTTACAAAAGACCCCTTTCCCCCAAAATGGATTCCAATAACAATTTCATTACAATACTTCAAGAAGGCTTTAGACGACGCAACATTCAATTTATGTTATAACGAGTTTACTTTGAATTTAAGTGGAATCTCATTTTATTGGGCATACATTTTTATATAAAATAATTGAAATTGAAAATATCAATTTGCTTGTGATTGTTTTGTATTTAAAATCTTGAACCTAGAACATAGACTTCAACAACATGTCTGCGGGCAATAAACTTAGTTTGTTATAATATTTTTTTTATTTGATTACCAGTATCCTACAATTACATTAATATCTACATTTACACAATACATTACAGCCAAAAACGGAATACTAATTGAAAACAATAATAATATTTTAAAATTAAACATTGTAACAATAATTAATATACATTTTATCGATTTCCTTTTTTACTAGTAGATTAAAGTATACTTTTACAGCCTATTTGAAATATATGCACAACCCACATACACACGCTCACTATTAACACCATCACACAACATGGTTAGAGAAAGTTAAACTTTGTACAAACTTTGTTTCTGTATATTTTGTTGTTGTATATAATTCGTGTTAGCTTACGAAATAATAAATAAATATTTTCCACTCGACATTTGACACACGACTATGCTGCAAAGCATTGCATAGATTTGATAAACTCTAAATAACTTTATACATATAGGTAAACAAGTACATTTATGAACGTCAGAAAAGAAATTAAATTAATTGTAAATTTACATTTACTACCAGTTCGTAAGTCAAAGGTGTAGAGCGGGCAAGAAGAACTGGCAAGAAACTTTTCCCCACTCCTTTTAATCGCTAAGTATTGAGACAAATTATTTGAACTGGAGCAAATCAATCCCAAGGATTAGGATCATTTTATATCAGTAATATCTTATTTTATACACATCATATTGTGAATTAAAATTGTCCAGATCGTATCCCTAACTTTCATTACTCAACTAACCAAAATTATCGTGTTTTATGTTTTCATCGTCGAGATAAGTTTTAATTGCTTTGTTTTGGCCAAGTAGTTTTATATCTTATGTAGTTTTGCACTTCTCGCGATTATCTCATTTTATTATTTTCACCTTTTTATTTATTCTCATTATAGTGGATGCCTGAAAGAGATCGCTGGAAAGCGACGAGGCCTTCCGCATAATTAATGATTTGTGTAAACGAAGTGTAAATAAATAACTTTGATGTTACGTTGATTATAAAGTTTGTTTAAATCTTTTTCTCCTATAGTGGTACCAATCCAGTAATAGTACATTTCTTCCAGGTATTCCAAGACAATCATGAAAAGCAATATTTAAGATATGACTGCAGTAGCTAGACGGAAAACACAAGAAGATGGACGTCCAGAAGCAACAATTATGCCCTCGGCTTGTGGACTACTTGACAATCGTCGGGGCACGACCATATACCACTGGGAAGGGTATGGCTCCAGTTCAGGTAATAAAGGTCAAGACGGCCTCGTCGGTTCTATTGATAATGGCCCATAGATGGACTCCAAAATGGACTAAACAGTATTGAAGAACAATACTTCTTATTTGTATTGATTTACTATGAAAAAAACATATATAATTACTTTATTTATATACGAGTTATAAGGATCTTTAGAAAGACGGAACACTACAAAACCAACGGGACTAATTCGCTGTAAACACGAATCATTTGATCTTTGTCCACGGACGGGAGAGCTGTAATTGAAAAATATACATCAAATAGTAAATCTCTTTTTGAAATGTTAATAAGCTATCCTTAATTCTCTAAATAAAGCTCGCTCCGTTATATGTGTTTAACCTGAGTCTCATACTAAGTTAGCCTGTAAAAAATATTTTCTAAAGAAATTGCTACAGAGAATTTATATGCCAGCATAAAAATCCCTAACAATAGAATTGTATATTGTCTGGTCTTGACATTTATATTGAACAAGCGTTGCAATTTCTTTTATAAAATTTCTATTGATGTATTAAGTCGTAACTATTTTAAACTATTTCTTTGCTTTCAACTATCGTCACTTACATTATATATTGACTTAGGGGCCTGCAAAAGAATACCAATCCTTCAAGTTCGGCAACAAACCCCTTAACCACCACCTTATTTAAAGCCTGCCTGATAATTGCACTATCATACAAAATAGGATACTTTTAAATTATTCCGCGCACTAAGGAATAACTAACAAATGAAACGCTGTTTAAAAACAGGATCTACAATTTCAGTTGCGTTATTTTGCTCGTAGCGGTGAACATTACCTTCCTGGATGAAAAGGCTCTACACTTATCGATTCGAAGTAGTTTGTTTAATCGATTTGAAGTAACAAATTATTAATTTATAAAATGAGTACAACTTAATTTATATAAAAAAAACGTGTGTTATGTATGTATTAGAATTTATACTTCTTTGGCTTCTTTTGGCTATTAAAATGAACTGCATATTGGACCATTGGACACAAAAATCTCTGTTTTCGGCCTCTCGTTTTTAATCGTAATATAAAAATATTTTAAACAGTGTCAAGCAAATAAAGATGAATTCTTACAAGGACAATTTCACAGGCCCCAGAGCTGTTGCGTCGCTACCCGTTAACAAATCACGACGACTTTCCACTTCCCCTGGACATGGTGTACTTCTGTCAACCCGAAGGTTGTGTTTCCGTAGCTCAGCGAAGGCAGTTGGCCCATTTGTCTGCTAGAGATACCACTTCTTTCGTCTTCACGCTTACTGATAAGGATTCAGGTAAGGTTTAACATATTAATAACTGGAAACTTAACCAAGCGTTTTATGAAAAATAACTTGCTGGCAATAGAAAAGTCGCTACTAAAAAAGGAAAAAAAAAACACAATAGTTTTGATTAAAATAATTTCTTATCTATAATACTGTGGATTTCGGGTTTAATGACAGTGAAGTTACTCTAATTAAGTCGTTATATCCGGGCGTCGATTAAGGCACAGGTTTTCCGACATATTTTCTGAGTAGGAACACAGTTGCTATTTGTAATATCACTTTGTAACTGGACCTATAAACGCAAAGTACAAAAGATAAGAAAGCTCTATGGCGCCCCATCTCAGTGGAATATCTGTTTGGAATTTATATGAATTTATTACAAATGATAAATTTAAATATGTCGCATGTTTAATTACAATACTATATGCTTTAAATTCAAGACTTCGATTTTACGTCGGCGTCACTATACCTAAATAATGGCCGCTACAAACAAGGTCATCAATAAAATCCTGTGTATATAATAATAATGTTTTATTAGTAACAAAATACTCATCTTTGTTCGTGAGATCTACTAAACTATGTTTTTAGTCAAATTCATGTAGATATTTTATAAATGTCTCTACTTCGCGCTTCTATGTACCAGTGTCTAATGCTAAAGAGCGAAGTCATTTACAACAAAATTCTTTGATTACAAGAATAATAAAAAGTAGTTAAAGAAAATAGAGATAGGTGTTCTGGTGAGCTTTCTTGATAGAACTTTCCAAGGCGATAGTAACATAAAACTTGATGACTTCTTTGTAAAAACTTTGAACAAAGTTTATACTTTGAATGTCTAAAGAAATTTCTTTCCAAGATAAAAAGAAAAAATCAAGTCAGAATCTTTTACGTAATAATGTACGTACATCGTTACACAAGCGAGAGTTTCTTGAGGCAGTTTTTGCGCACCACCACTGTGTGGAACCAGCTGCCCACTGAAGTATTTCCGAACCAATTTGACTTAGGGTCCTTTAAGAAAAGAGCGTAACTGTTCTTACACTTGCAAGCCTTCTGCCAATGGGTGGCGTTATCACTTCTGTTACAGAATATATTAGATTTTCTTACTTCTGTGTATATCTAACACATTTTATTTTAAGTGACTGAGCTTTGTAATCATTAATTTAACGAATGGGTTGGGTTGAATGACCTAAGACATTTGTCTGCTACTACCCACAGCGATACCGATTTCATGAATTAGTTTTTGTACCACACTATGGCAAGATTTCGGAGCAGTGTTGGTCGTAGCGTGTGACTTTCATTCGTGAGGTCGTAGGATTGATCCACCGGCTATGCAACAATAGTCTTTCGGTCTATGTGCATTTAACAATCGCTCGAACGGTGAAGGAAAACATCGTGAGGAAACCGGCTTGTCTTAGACCCAAAAAAGTGTGCGTGTATCAGGTAAGGTAAGGTACTCAATTTCCGCACTTAGACGCGTAGTCGGTCCATTGTGCGTAAAAGCCCTGGCTAATTTAGTCAGCCTAACTCCTTCCAGAAGCACAGAAGTGCTTCCCGGGCACTTCACAGGCTTCGCGGAGCGACCTCACTGTTCCGAGGATTTTTGTACGTTGATTAGCCACAGCCTCGCATTCCAGGACTACGTGGCGTGTATCAGGTATAAAAGGCTTTTCACGGATACGGATATTTGAGGCCCAGACTTTGAAGGTTAAAGCGTCAGCAGATTTTTTTAAGACCAAGGTTGGTTTATCAGCGCTATCGGGATCGGTATTGCTGTTGTAATTGGGAGTTACAAAGTATGGTAGCTGTCCTCATTGCAATGGAATATCAAATCAAATGTGTTCTGGTCTCTTAGGAAGAACGCGTTACGGTATATGCGTGAACTTCTACCGAGCTGTGGAGCGGGCTCCCGTCCCGGGTCCACGAGACCGTGGTCTTCTGAGACGGGAGTCCTGGCGGAAGTCGATGGAGAAAAGTTCAGACTCTGCCTTTTCCAGGTGATCATTTATTTCTACCATATACCTATTAATTACTATAAACATTTCTTAATTTGGGATGGTTACCAACATTATTTCGGTATGATTGCTTTCTTGACTTGACTTGTTGTGACTTGATCTCTTTAACCAAAACAATTTTTAAAATCAAGTAAAAATTCAGTTTTAAAGCATATTTCCTGTTCTATGAACACTAAAACTTTGTTGTAAGTGGTTTTTTGATGGTGACGAATGTAACTTTAAAGTAGATATTCGTTTGAATATATGATCGCATCAGAATTCCAAACTAAATAGGCCTGCTAATTCGTTGGTTATCGCTTTGTTCCAAATATTGATGTATTACAAGAAAAGTTATTACTTTTAGAATAAATGAACGAAATGTCTCTTACTGTTATTTTCTAAGAAAAAAAACCTTCGAAAGGTGCTTGCTCAATGAAAAGCAGATACTTATCAGCTAAACAGTCAAAGACAGTGATGACCGAAGTGGTCTCGCCTCTAAAATCAAACCTAAGGCAAGAACTTGTTCCAGTGACTATAGGAGCAGCAATTTAGCGCCGAGTGATTCGGAGAGAGAATGCAGTGCACCACGTTTCGCACCAGCTCCAGATTCTGAAAGCGGTGGAGAACATACCCCAAGCCCTAGAGCTACCAGGAAACGACAGGTATGTTAATCTGCTTTTGTTTCTTCTTAGGACGGTTCAGACCAGTGGTTGTAGAAGAAGTTTAATGGACTACAACTTGAAATGGAAATTAAATCTGGTCTTATTACAGCAGTGATGGATTAATGGCTTGAGCGTACGATTCTGAGGCCATATCTTCTATCTTCGAACCCTGGGCGATTGTGCTCCAATGGACTGTTCTGTTAATGTGTGCATTTAACTCCACTGTGAAATCGTCTCCCGGTGAGGTTCTTCCCTGAGATTCCACCTCCAACAGTTTTAAACGGACCATACGTAACGCACCTTCTAAAATGGATGTCCATGATGGTTGCCTTTTTGGGGCATCCCGTAGGCTCGTTTGCCTATCAAATTTTAATTTAAAGATTTTAATTTAAAGGCCTTTAAAATAAAATCCTCGCTTATATGGTGAAATAAATGAAACCGGCTTTCCTTAGACCCAAAAAGTCATCTGTGTGTCTGGCACTTATCTATTAGAAAAAGCTAATTATTACAAAAATACGTTGAAATCTGAGGCTGTGAATGAAGTTAGGTTGGACAATTAGTATTTTAAAATCTATTCTCTAAGCAATACTATCTTAGGGCGAAGCAGACTAACGTATTTTTCTGCGCGTATACGGTCGTTACACCATACGAGCTTACACGCGCGCTACAATACGCGCTCCAAAAAACCGTATGCGCGTAAACTGGCATATTTCAGCGTGTTAGCTTCAACCGGTAGTGGCGTCGTGTCAGATACTAACACGGATTCTGACAAAGAAACGTTGCTATTTGCTTATATGAGATTAGAAGCTCGTCAATGCTGGTACTAGTTGAGCGTGTGCCAAAAGGCGCGCCTTTACGTGCGCTCTTAAAGACGAGCTTATACGCGCGTAAAAAACGCTAAGCTGTGACCGTCCTTGTCGCAAATAATCAAAACCGTTGTTTGTTTAAATATTTGCATAAACTAGGTCACCCTGGTAGTCCTGATATGATTGCCCCATCATATGACAACGGCACGCGATTTGGCATGACGTAACAATTAAGTGATTCGAAAATATAATAGTAAAATCGAAATCTCTATAAAAGCTTGCTTTCTAATGGAGTTATTTTTTCAAATATTATAAAGATAAAGACTAAAGAGACGACCTGGTATTTTACCCTTTTAGTATGAAGTAGGTGTCTGATACAACTGTCCACTTCTTGGCATCTAAGGCAAGCCAGAGCCGGGGATTAATCCTACAAAAGCGATGTTTTCCTTCACTGAGCGACCGAATGTTAAACACCCACATAGACAGGAAGTTCATTGGTGCACAGCAGAGGATCGAACCTAAGCCAATACTGCTCAAATGTAATATGTGAAATATCATAGATTATTGGCGGCTTTTCTACATAAAAGTGAAACTGTCTATTGTTTCAGCGTATACGAAACCATTCCTTAACCTCTCTCTGCCTCCTGTCCCATCATCCCTTCTTTTCCACGTTCCGCGAGTGCCTCTTCATCCTCAAGAAATTGATCGATGCCTGCAACGAGTCTTCCAGTCCACGCCGCGTTGGTGCGTCCAGACAAATATTTAGGTAAGTTAAAAGTGATAATGACTATGACGTAATTATCTTTTATCTTTTAATAGTAGCTTCATGATTAAGATCATTACTAACCCTTGGCTGTCCCAGCTGGCCTTAAATTACCTCGGAGATGGTGATGACAGTCGTACGAGTCATCAGATTGTTTTTTCGATTGCGGTTCATAATGGTGAAGCCACATTTTGTCCATATTTATGAATCGATGTAATGCCAGCCATGATCTTGAAATCCAAACATGTTTGTGAAAGAAAACAATTTTTTAACCGGATTAAAGCTAACGAAACGTCGGGAATTTTTTTTTTCAATGTGTAAAAGCTATGGTAACCAAGGACAATACTATGTTTGTGAAATTCAAGTTTGTATTGGAGCGTCAGAAAGTAGTCTGGACACATGCTCACCTCCTATAGAATTTTTTTTTAAAGAAAATTTAAGAAAACCTTCGATACTCAAACAAATGACTACTATTTATAAAAAGTTAAACGGAATTGATTGTTTCTTTTTTTATTATTATATCTAATGTCTATGCTATGTCTGCCAGTATTTATTGATTTTCCTTCCAAGGAGAATGTATCGACATATCACTATTTATAAAACACCTATAGTATGTAACATAAACACGAATTCTATGGTAATTTCCTCAGTACGATAATGACAGTTTAACAGCTCAAACGTAGGATTTTACAATGCACTTAGTCACGAACTGTATTCGTTAAATGTATCTTTATACTTACAAAAACACGCGGTGCTGTTTCAAATAAATATATACATAATAATAAATAAAAATATGTACTCCATTTAAATCAATACATATTAGTAAAGGTGGATCGCGACCCAAATGAAAGAAAAATTACATTTAGAAACTTGATCTTTGACTCCAACGCTGTTTAATTGAAATACTTTTAATAACTCCTGTAGATCATATACGTATTGGTTTCAACCTATATTTACTTCAATTAAATTTTCACAACTATGTTTAGATAACATTAGAGGATAATAAATACTGCCGTGCCCTAGTTGTAGGCTGTAGCCAGGGATCGAACCTACGACTATTTTCCTATTTGCTACTTATTTATTGAAATGAAACTTCTTTATCGGCGTTGAAAAAAAATTACCGTCAAATTTTTCAGTTACGCGCCATCTTTTTCTTGTAGGGACAAGGTTGGTTCGAAGAGATTTGAAGCCATTAGCAAAAATATATAATAACGATAACAATGATAGTAATAATTATATTACAATTAATGAAATTCTGTAATAATCTTAGTACTAATAAGGTAAAAAGATATAATTGTATTATTTGTATTCATGTCTATAATAATGAAAACCTTTTATTAAACTTTATTTAACCAATTTCTGTAAAGTTGCATATAGTAGATCCTTTTTCAAAAAAAAGGGCATAAAAAAGTTTCACCTTCATGTACACTAGTACACGCTCACGTTTCTTTCGTAATCCAGCAACTAACATAAAATCCTACAACTAATATAAGACAAAAAACAATTATACTAAAGATATAGTCAAAGATGGAAAACACAATGTATACAAAAAAGTTCAAACATCAGTAAAATTATTCAATAAATTTGACTAACAATATTTTGTTCTTATGTTACTTACACTTTCCCTCTGCAATGTGAGCGTACATTATGCTTGGGGGCGAATCTATACATCTTTCAGAAAGCTCACGTATTAACCGAATCAATTGCGAGGTTTTCTCGTAGCCATACATACTCTCTAACTAAAGAATAAAGCAAACATTATTAAAACCTAAATCATAAAAAAATCAGTATATACTATTTTCTTAACCTACATAGTAATAATAAAAATTCAGGAAAAAGAAAAACAAATTTAATTATTACTGTCCCGAATTTAATGCTTGTCCCAGGGAGGTAAAATCCTTAAGAATTGAAGATCACAGATTTTAATTCTTTCAGAGATACAGTATGGTCAGTATTAACGGGCCAAGCGTACGACAATACACCTACAATAGTATTACACGATGTAAAAGAGATAGAGACGTGGATTTTGCGTCTTCTATCGGCACCGGTACCAGTTCCAGGAAAAACAAGAGTGGAGCTAGAGGTTTTATCGCCGACTGCGCATGCGCCGCTAGTATTTGCCCTGCCCGATCATACCAGATTCACCCTTGTGGATTTTCCGTTACATTTGCCGTTGGAATTACTGGGTACGTACTACAAATTTTAAGTAGCGAGCAAGTTCATTATTAGATTGTGAACCAATAGATATTGTTTATCTCTAGGTGTAGACACCTGTCTGAAGGTCCTCACGCTGATAATCTTGGAGAACAAAGTGGTTGTACAGTCACGTGACTACAACGCTTTATCAATGTCTGTGATGGCATTGGTATCTATGTTATACCCACTTGAATATATGTTCCCGGCAATACCATTGTTGCCGTGTTGTATGAGCTTTGCGGAACAGTTGCTATTGGCGCCTACGCCCTTTTTGATCGGAATACCAGCGACATTTCTCACTTATAAGAAGAATTTTAGGTAAGTATTAAAATAACTGTATGTTCGATAGTATCAAATTAGTCTAGACACTTAGTTACATATATAATATATGAAAATGCACCAGGCACACGCCGTCAAGTTTTTGGGTCTAACAAGCCGGTTTCCTCACGATGTTTTCCTGCACCGTTTCAGAAAATGTTAAATAGGCACATAAGTGCCCATTTAGATCACTTTAGATCATATAGAGAAGATACAAACTATAATAATAACAAAATTCCAAAGATTTTTGTATATTGTTAATACAGACTAAAAATAACTGGATTTTAATGCAGCTTTCATGTAACAATAGCATACTGTTAAATATAAATGGGATTACCGCAAGGGTCTAATAATTTTATGATAGTCCATCTTTGTTTCATGCATATAAATAAAATAAATTATAAACTTCTATTAACAAGATTACCTGACGATATCTGGCTGGTGGATTTAGACGCGACAAAACTAACCAGTCCCACGGGGGATGATCAAGATTTGCCACCCCTACCGGAACCAGAAAGCTCAGTTCTAAAAAGCCATTTGAAACAGGTATGACTTCATAATTAGCCCATATTAATAAACATAGTTTAAGCTAATACAGAGTCGCAATCAATGACTCACTAATGTCAAAAAATTGTTAATTGTCAATCCTGACAAATTTGACAGACATTAAAACTAAGGTGTAGACTAAGTATTTGGGTCACATTTAACATCAACATAAATGTTATTTCAATCAAAAATTTATCAATGAAAACTATTTTAAGTAGAACTCCTTTTTATGTAATCATTGTCTCTGTCACTCTGTCATCTCCAACACTGTATCCTCGGTATGCTGTGTTTATGTATAGAAGATTTATAACCTATTTTCCTCAAGTATTTTTCTTATACAATAATGAATATTTTTTTAATTATTACATATAGTAGCGTGTTTAATGTGGCATTATACACATCAAGCTGAGCCCCACTAAAATTAGGACGCCTGTCCGATTGCGACGAGCATAAAATATAAGTTCTTTAAATATCAAAGATCAGTAAATTGTTGAAACCTTTATAAACATTTAATGTCAAAACACTTTAAAAGTTTCTGTATGTAAAGTCTTAATTCGTTGTAAATCTTTTAATTACAAGCTAAATTCATAAAATTGTTGGTGAACATAAATTGTTAACATGTCTTCTGTGTAAACGTTCTATTTTTGAATTTGACTGAAAATATAAAAATCATCTAAATTGACACAGACATTTAATCTATTTTCCTAATTTAAATTTGGAATATCTTTTGAATCAATGGTATAGCTTTATTAGTTTGAAAGAGGCGTCTCGAATCATTTTTGACAAAGAAGCTAATTACAACGTTCTGCGACCTGTTACTTTCAAATACAGAACACGTGTACCATAGTTTTAGAAATATAAAATATTTTTTAAATTGATACAGAACTAGTATCGGTAAGAAAAATAACTTGAGGTATCTTTTCTGGCATTCTCTTTCTTGACTCACTAACCAAACACTTTCCTATCGCACTAGGGTATGCAACTCATGGGGACAGCTGGAACCGGAGTAAATATCTCTATTTTTACATGCACACTCACTTTACCTAGTATACACTTGCATTGTATGCCAGTTAATATAACAAAAGCAACTAAAACTTAACTGAAATTGATGTCTTTAGAGATTGTATTGTTCAAAGTAAAGACTTAAAAAAACTATGTAAATATAGGAACGTAAGTTTCTTATGCTTGCCTTACACCTAACTTAACAGATAAATTTAAAAGACCTATAATTTTTCCACAACTGCAAGTGTAATACACAATATAGCAAGCTTACTCCATATTAGCGATTCGAAATATTAAATTTTCTACCATGAAAATCCTAGTTTGCGACAGCCCTAAGAATGTCTTATAATTTTGGTCAGTTACGCGACTTCCGTCAGACCAATCTTCGAACTTCCGTCTGACCAACTTTGACCAAGCCCGAATTTCGTTTAAAGACTAAAAGACATTGATTTCAGTATAAAATAATACATAAGCATGTAAATAAATATAATTATACGCGTTAAAGTATATTTTGTTAAGTTTAATATGTAGTCCTACTTTTATAACGTAGGTAAGTAGATTAGCATACATAGCTATATAAACTATAAGATTATGCTTTGTTTGTCCCATGCCCCACTGGGGACAAGGGATTTAATCATCATAATGTTTTTCATAGAATGCTAGGTTACAATAAATAATGATACTACGTTAATCTAATTTAGGTATATTTTTATATATTTTAAACGAAATACAGTTTTCACACAAATTGTTTGCGTGATATTATGATGATGATATTAATTTATCCCTAATAGTAAAGGCAAAGGACTTTAGACCATACATCCAGGTCTTGTTCTAGGTAATAATTGGAGAATTTTGGTAGGTTTAAAGCCACGTATTCACTGTTCTTGATCAAAAGGCCGAAGCCATGTCTTGTCTTATTGTTGTCATGTCTTATTATTCTCGGTCATAAGGCCTAAGCCACTTCTTCGATGTTTTGATTTTTACGTGATAGATTACAGCGTTAATTGTATTTTTTTGTATAAATTAGCCCCTATTCGCCAACGTCAAGACAATAATGTCAATCTGACAGTTCGAACGCTTATACGATTTACAACACGGAGACCAATGTCATTTGAATAATAACGTCCGTTTAGTGTCAAATACTATTCGGTTTGTCGTGTTATATCCGAAAACTGTATTTCGTTCATTAATATAATACGTATAAATACTTATATAGTTTTTAATATAGCATACAATGTTTGCGCTTAGTATGCAAGACTGAAGTTTCAAAGTAGGCTTTATGAGCTTGTTTGAGCTATTTTCAGTCAGAATTTTGAATACAACAGCGATGACGCTTTGCCTCGTGTTCGTAAACTGGACGAGTGCGCAATAATTACTCGGCCCCAAGTCTACTATACGGTCTGGTAATATTCAACGTCAACAAAACCAATTGTTCGTAGTTATTAACGACGTTTAAAACATTTTTTTTATGGTTCTTATAATATAAGATTGAGCAGGTCAATTGTCATAGTGATAACTGCTTATCAACCTGGGTAACATTTGACAAATCAAATGTTTATTATTTATATTATATTTTATCTTTAATAACTCGGCATACTTCAATTGCGAATCCGATACGTGATGTGAAATTAGTTTCAATTTTTTTTGTAGATTTTATAGCTTGGTAACAAGACCAAATCAAGTCTCATCTTCGGGTTCTAATTTTCACTAAAATTGCGTGTATTTTCACCTGTCCTGTTATTATAATAATGGATAAACATACTATAAAATACATAAAGATTCTAACCCACATATTTTAGAAACAAAAATATTGGCATTTGACGTATTTTTACAAATTCAATAGCTATTTAAAAAAGCTATCTAGCTTTTTTATTTGCTTAAAAGTTAACCATACGCCACCTTCATTTAGGACTGAAGTAGAAGACACTGGGGCCTCAGTTCTAACTCGTGTGTAAAATATTTGACATATGGAAGACTCTCGGTCTCAGTCTCGACTTCGAATCAAAATTGTTTACAGACACGAGTATAAAAACTCTGACATATTTACCCTAGGTGTTTTATTAAACTTATAACTATTACAATTCCTAGGCTTTAAGCAGTCTTACGAGCACATCAGCGGAACAAGCTACTGCTCCAATAATGCCATCTAGACGAGATAGCGTCGGTGGTGCAACACTAAAGTAAGTATAAATACGTAGTCTATATGTATGGCCACGTCAATCTATTTATTGAAAACATAAATACCACATTGTAATTAGTGAGATATTGAGTTAAAATAAAGTAACATAAATTATAACTACAAACAATGACTAACCTTAAAATATAATAACTAACATATATTATTAGACAAGGTCCGGAGATCCTGGCAGCGTTCCCCCTTTGAATAGCTAGACTAATGTCGACATAAAGTATTTGTAATATTGATATGGTCATTATAAGATGTTGTTAGGTTAGCTACTTATGTAATAACTTAAGACGAAAGGTCCCTTAAGTTGGGACTGAATACATAACCCTGGATCTCACAACTACGTTGCCAGACTTGTATTTTTTACAGGCAATGTTTTTAATGGCATATAATGATTAAAAACATTGCCTGTAAAAAAAACAATGGCATATAATGATACGATAAAAACATCAACATCCAGGCGCCATCCATCGGACTTTGGTCTGGTCCAGCAATACAATACAAACCTCGAGCTGGTCCGGATATTAGAAATAAGACATAACACTTTGTCTAAGCTCATAATATGTATATGGTTTACTCAAACACCGTACTCTTAAATATATTATAATTAATTAGAAAAGATACAGACACTAAAATATCTGTAATCCCTGCACCATCATAAATACACATTTTATGAGACTTAAAAAAAAACTCTTAGCCGACTAACTTTGTAGTTCAGTACGAGACAGAATTCTGCTGCTGCTATGCTATGCTGTTATTTTATTTTTATTACCACGCCTTTTTCCTGAAGGTTTTTTTTTTATAAAATAGGGGGCAAACGGGCAGGAGGCTCACCTGATGTTAAGTGATACCGCCGCCCATGGACACTCTCAATGCCAGAGGGCTCGCGAGTGCGCTGCCGGCCTTTAAGGTGTAGGTAGAGAACTCTGAACTCCACTTGCTACATTCCGGACATAACTTTCTCGCTTCATATACATTCATGACATGCATGCTCTTCGGTTATGGGTACTTTTAACTTGTCCCTTGAAGTTGAATGAGTCGTAGAAAAAAATATTCATTTCTTTTTTTTCAGAGTCCAGACACCGTCGTTTAAAGACAACACACACGGCTCTCACAGCACACCGGAAAGCCGGCGTGTGTCCGTGGGGAGTGCTACTCATTCCCAGAGACATTCTTTTGCATCCGCCCATACCCCGCAATCACAACCACACTCTCCACAGCAGCCTTTTAACCCACTCATATATGGAAATGATGTGGACTCGGTTGATATAGCTACCAGAGTTGCTATGGTTCGTATACGATTACTATTCAATTACATATTAAACAAAAATATTTACTTCTCTAGCGATAATATTCATAATTTGAAAATATAGGTGACAATTGACTCGGGCAAGTTTTTTTTTCCGACATGCCATTAATTATAACTCTATAACAAACAACAGCGTCGCGGCAAAATTTCATAGATCGTAAACAGATCATAAAACCCCTAAGTAATAAGGGTGGACATGATTTTTTTACAACAGATAAATTATTATTGTATTAACATAGAACACTTTTCCACCAACACCGACAGTAGTAGTAGTGTGTGGAAGAAACTGCTTTTAGCAGTACTGTGTAAAGGTTATAAGGATATTTATAGAAACATTCTCGACAATTTGCAATAAAAACATGACCTTAAACTAAAAATGTATCTAAGCGACACAAAGATGTTTGCGTGGGCGAGACTGGCTCTGGCGTGACACAAGGTCATGGTCACGTGCACTAACTACGTAGGGACAGATTTTCGCTGGAAATATTAGAAATGCTCACGGCGTTTATTTATCCAAACATTCTGTTTGTAGTTTTTGGTCACCTAACTCGAAATGTCTCTGAAAAAATAATATTTCACACTGATAGAAATATGAATACGTTTATACACTAAAGCCCCAAAACTATTCTTGAGAGTATTGTATTCCTCTGTTTCACTTTGTGTCGCTGTTATCATTTTTAATAATTTTTATAATCATGTATTTATCTTCATGATTATTTTCTTTTCTCTGTTTTGTTAAGTTTTATAAGTTATGAGGTGTCATTATTAATATTAAGATTTCATTGATTTTTTTGTATCATTTCTCACTCTTACATTTCGTCACAATTATATTCTTTTTGACTGTTTTCTTCATGACTAAATGTAAATGTTAAGAGAATCGCAAAGCTATTATTTATCCGTTTTAAGATTTCGAAGTGTTTCACGCACTTTGATGATTCTGTGTCTCCATCTGGCACTTATATCACAAATCTACTTTAAAACAATAATTAAATGAAGCTAAATATAATCAAAAAAGTTAAGAATATTCGTGCGTTGTGTGGAATACAATTCTATACTTTTGTTATTCAATCTATTCAGATACACATCAACTGTTAAAAAGATTCTTCTATTTGTCCAATCTTGTTTGTTTCATTTACTATTGAGTATTTAAGGAATCCTTCAGTCGTTTTTTAGTAACTAAATAAAGTAGGATTTTATTTAAATATAATCTAGTTTCTTAAGGCCGTCCGTCATGGGCGGCGGTATCTCTTAACATCAGGTGAGCCTCTTGCGTCTTCTTACTACATAAAAAAATTGATAGGTTTTAAAAGTACGCATATATTTTGTGTACTAGATATTTATAATTAAATATGTAGTAAAAAATTGATTAAATTGCTTCCAGGTCCGGTTTTTCAACTCCCAGAATGTGTTGGCGAACTTTATGGAACACACACGGACATTGCGACTGTATCCTCGACCCGTGGTCGCCTTCCAAATCAACAGCTTCCTACGCTCCAGACCAAGGACTTCCGCTTTTCTTAATAAATTTGCTAGAACACAGGTAATTTTTTTAAATCTTTATCTTTTTGAATCCGAGTATATTCATCCGCAAATACATACGCTATAATTTGCTGAACTTAAACGAACTTTAACGCGCTTTAGCGCATTCGTGATTTGCTTTTGTATTTACATTTTTTTAAATCTAAGTTACTTAATTAATTAAAGACACTATAATAAGGAATACATTAAGTTTAAGTTATCATGTTGAATATTAGTTCTCGACCTCGGACGGAGTGATGGCCTCCTCCAAATTTGTTCAATTGTCTCTCATCTTCACTATTATTTTCCAAAGTTTCCCCGCTATCTCATTTATTTTATTCCATATTTTGTGTATAAATTTTATTAAACTTCCATTACCAACATACTTGAAAACTAAACCCAATAAAGTTTTTTAAATATGTATTTATTCCAAACATTATCCTTTATGTGGAAAAAATACTAAAAATTAAATACATAAGACTCACAATATTGCTACAGTGAACTCACTCTAGAAACATATAAAGATGTCGATAGTAATATTTAGTATAATTTAAATATTTCAGGCAGTGGAATTCTTAGCAGAGTGGTCACTGACTCCACACAATGTAGCCTTTCTACGGGTTCAAACGGGCGTGTTCGACCCACGTCAAGTTGGAGACAAGCCGAAGTGGTTCGCAGACACATTACAACCAGTACGATTTGCGGTTTGGGATGATGGGAGCTCACTAAATGGCGCCTTACGACAGTTGCAGCGTCAGGAAAATCAACCTACCGGTAACAACTCCATAATATATCGTGTTTCGGTTCAATGTTTTTATTTATTTTTATTAATTTTCTTAGGTCTTTCGTTTTATGTTGAATATTTAGTATGGCTCTTTAGTGTATCTAAAGATTATTTATATATTTACACTTTGTTTATAAACAAATTAAAAAAAACTGGTTACATAAGTTAGTATCGAAAAATAAATAAAGCAATACCTACTGAGGTTCATTGTAAGAAGTGCATAAATGAACATAAAATTTCATGTAACACTAGAATTATAGATTATATTTTATATTAATGAATGAAAATGTCTTTTTTGTACTTTCGCGAACGCTCGGCGGACCATAGAAGCAGACCCCTCGGGATTTGAGTGCCGCTATATCGCGCTACTCGATTACGAGGAAGATGCACGGATCTTGTTAGCACTGTACATCTATTACATATGTCACAATTATCGAACCAAATACATACATTTATATAATTTTAGCCTAAGCGATAACAAACATTTTAACAAAAAAATTATAATATAAATGAATATAACAAAAAAACAATACCGAACCTTAAAATATAATAACTAAAATATATTTTAAAAAGGAGTCCTTTTAGGCAAGGTTCTGAAGATTTATATATATATATATATATATATAAGATATATCTTTGTCCGAGGTAGCTGCTAGCTCTTCGGTCTCCTGTGATGAACCTTTTTCCTATTTCCTTAAAAAGCTTTATAACCCTAG
The DNA here is from genome assembly GCF_905147105.1 of Pieris brassicae. Taxonomy (NCBI): domain Eukaryota; kingdom Metazoa; phylum Arthropoda; class Insecta; order Lepidoptera; family Pieridae; genus Pieris; species Pieris brassicae. The sequence goes on along the minus strand of NC_059674.1, from coordinate 2,712,176 downwards.
GACCCCACGGACCAAGCGTCTCGACATCAGACATCTTATTCAGAGCCTAGACAAAAGGCTCCTAAAGTTATCTTCATTTTGACATATGTTTGAGACCATAATTAATAAGTTAAAATTAAATTCATTTCAAGTAATAAGGTCTGATCAGACGTGTTTTTATCTATATGTTAATCTAATTATGTTATTTTGTTTAATATGGTAGTTAAAATATACGACCATAATCCTAAATATACAATATCCATTAATAAGATAAAAATTCAATGGTTATTATTTTAAACAAAACAATTCAAGTATAAATTGTTATTTTAACATTTACAACCAACCATTTACAACCTCTAACGGTGAAGTTTACAACCACTATAAATAAAAAGATTAAATAGATCCTTTTTTTTCAGACGAAAGTGGTTCAGATTCTGACGGCGCTGAAAGTACCAGCTCTTCATATTCGTCTCTAAGTGATTTCGTCTCTGAAATGGCATCATCAGATCTATCCCCAGGTTGAATTTTAATAATGTCTTTAAAAATTGTTAATTTGGCTTCAGGGTGGGACTCTCATCCCTGAGGTTGTAGGTATCCTGGCTGTGAACCAATGGACTGTATGTGGGCATTTAACACACTTAGGGAAAAGATCGTGAGGATTGTCCTGTCTCACCAAAAAGTTGGTCTGCCACAGAAAGCCGATCAAATAGTATTCTGCTAGAAAAAACTAATAATTAAGAAACAAATACAGAAATTAGAGGACCACTGGATTTACACAGTGACAGCCGTAGTAAAGTGTTGTTAATCTGATCGTTAATAATAATGATTTGTTCACAACATATAACAATTTTAATATATTTTATAATTTTAATGATAGGAGGAGGCATGCAGCATGTAGTTGGCGAAACATATAACGCAGTAGTCCAAGTACCGATGACGCTTTCATCATCTTTGGATCCTAAAACAGTAAGTTTCTATATAAATAGTTAATGTTTCAAAAAGGGCCGTAATTTTAATATTAAGGAGGCCGTATATAATTAAATAATAATCTGCATACCATGGAGAGTGTTCAGAGGAGTTGTTCGGATACTTGTAGCTGAGCTTCTTCACAGGATGTCGAGGCAGAATACGAAAACACCCGTATCACCTCGACGTTCTGTCGTTCCACAACTGAGCGGTTTTAAAGCAGTTTTTGTCGTTCACCACCGTTATGCTGCTCACTAATTTCCGAACCACTTCGACTTAGGATCCTCAATAAACGTACCAATTCTTAAAAGATCGGAAACGTAGTCGCAAGCCAGCTGGCATTGAGAGTGTCCAGTTGCGGCGGTATCACTTAACATCAGGTGAGCCTCCTGCCCGTTTGTCCCCCCCTGTTCTACGAAAAAAAAATTCTTTTGAATAAAGAATAGCCACATCAACATTAAAAGCAGTTTTGTATACATGATATTCCTAAAAATATACATTATACATTTAAAATTCGTTCATTCGTTTTACAGGTGTACAGTCCACCCTCATCACTAATGTACGGTGAAGAAGGTGAAGAACAAAAGGGTCAAGCGCGTGAGTCCACGTCTCCATCGCCATCACCATCCAGTTCGGAACACAGTGATCTCTCTGACGATGAAGTGCCAGCCAATACAGATATAGGGCAACCTACGCCTGTCAAAAAAAGTGTAAGTCGTAATTTTATAATATGTATTTTAATTTTGGTTTACAGTTGTCATATGTGATATTAATTACTTTAAATATATGTTTATTATATCAATACACAAAAGCAGCTTAACAAGGTGATGCCCGCGTATTTGGGGAATTTAGAGAAACTATCCAACCTATTTTTAAAGGAGTCCAAAGTGGGTACGGGATTGTTCAAGTATTACGTCACGCAATTTTTGGAGATTCCTCCCCCCCCCCCTCATGAAACGCACCGTAATCTTTTCGGTATCCAATAGTAAAACGTTTCGTGACCACCCCCAGTGACTCTTTATACCTAAAACCTACCATTATGTGGTTTAAAGTACTGGAAAGTCGACAATAATATTAACAATAAAGCGTAATTAAATTACTTACAATACATTTAATCCGCGTTTATATCCGTTTAGGAGGTTGTATTTAAAGGTCCGAGCTTAAACCTAGTATAACCCTGTAATAATTTAATTAATTAATTTGCATAATCTAACTATATATATAGGATACAGACAGTGGTAGTTTTGGTCGCGAATCCGACTCAAATTCAACAACAACCCCAGCGACAGTAGTGCGTGCGAGACGCGAGCCAAGCCCCGCCCACGACAATACGGCTCATGCGCGTACGCAGTTTGCTAACCGAACTAAGGTAAGACTTTATAATGAATTCCAGTTTTTTATAAATCCAGTGCTACAATACTACTTTTATGGGTTTTGGCTGGTAATTGCGGCTGTTCCTTGATCATTTTTTATTCACAAATCCTTTAGTGCAACTAGGATATGAACGCACGACCTCACGGTTGTTTGCCCCACTATTAATTCTTAGGGTAAGAGTCGGGCGTTCTTAGTTTTATAAGCTTGGCGTTCACCTAAATCGTCGGGGTTACGCCCCGAGAGTATATCCAGACGTAGGCCCTGTGTGTGTGTATAACTGTTACATTGCATACATTCGTTACATAGCAATTAACATTTCATTGAGAAAACATTTTTTAAACGGATTGAAGCTATGTATTATTAGTATAAACTTATAATTATTTACATAATTTGGTGCAAAAGCTATGTTAACAAAAGACAATACTAAATAACATTTCATTATTCCGCTTATATTCTATTGTTGTACTCAAGTGGTTAATATGGAGTAAAAATAAAATCCTCTAATCTTAGCATTTATTTCAGAGTTCAGGTGGTGTATCAAGACAGGCGTCTCAAACTTCACTATTAGAACAATTTGCAGCTCAAGCGAAAGAGTTAGTAAGAGAGACAACGCGACAAAGTAGTCAAGAAGGTTTATTAGCCCACATGGATAAGGTTAGCCAAATTATAGTTAAAAACCTCGTCAAATTGCCGTAAAAGATTTTACGTAAACTTTACAATTACGTAAATTTTATAATAAAATATTAAGATTTATAGTCGATTAAGCAAGGTCAACAATTCTATAAATACATAATGACAAATTGTTTATTTTAATTTTTTGCTTTATCAAAAAGAAAGGACAGGAACATGGAGAGGATAAGAAAATATTCGCTCCTTTTGATAAGGTATCAGAATGGAAGTGATAGTCTAGTTACCTTTTTGTATTTAGTCGTTCGACACGTTTGGTCACAACACTGCATTGTCAACTATGCCTGGTTTCGGTCAAAGAAAACTCTATTCACTAAAAACACTGAATTTTAAATATTTTTCATTGAACAGGACTACGTTAAAATACTTAAAGTAATATATTATCAACTGTTAAATAGTCAATTTCCTCCATTAAATTTAGTAATCTTTAAAAACTAAGAAAAACACGTATTGAACGGATTAAAGCTATGGATTATTTTTAAAACTTATAGTTATTTACATAATTCTAAATTTTTTCCGACGTGTCGCGTACTTTTCTGTGTGCGTGGTCACGGTCACGGTGACGGAGACGAAAGGTGTTAAATGTCAAAAGTATCACAGCTGCAGAGAAATTTGTAACTAAAAGATAGATGACGATTTTGCAAAAACCCGTCATCTATCTTTTAGTCGATACCAACTTCGGGGAAATAAGTCATTCGTCTTCAGTCACCGTGACCACGCACACTGAAAAGTACGCGAAACGTCGGAAAAAATTTAAAATTTAGAATTATGTAAATAACTATAAGTTTTAAAAATAATACATAGCTTTAATCTGTTCAAAAAGTTTTTTTCTCAATAATACATAGCTTCAAAGTGTTTTCTTTAAATTTGTAAAAGCTATATTAGCAAAAGACAATCTTTAAAAACTGTTTGGCAATAACAAATTTACCAATATTCTACTGTGAAACCGAAACCAGGGATAAATATTCTCAAATCACACACCAAATCCTACATATCGGGACAGTTTCATAGATTAAAAGCATTCTAAGTAATTGCACGTCTCGAACATTTTTATGCACGTGTACATATACTTAAAATGTAGCATATTATATATATATAGTAAATTCATTACATTTAGAAATCGCTACAATATTTGAATGATCTTAGCGCTTGGTAACCAATCAGTAGCTAGTTAGACAAAGTTCCGATGCGTCTGTGTCAAATTTATGAATTCAAAAAGAGAGCTTGACGTTGTCAGCCTTCTTACGTCAAGATGACGTGTGTATAAGAAACTAATTTTCACATCTGTCAAACATCAAAGTTTACTTGAAACTGGTAAAAGTTAAAATTATTGCCATAGAATAAATAGAATATTTAAAAAAAACAAAGTTGGTCTATTCTTCGTTCGGTCTTAGGGTAAGTCTGAGTCACGTACGTCATTTTATTGACTTAATTCGTTTCTGAATTTCACCCATAGCACCAATTGAAATCTTTATAAGTTAAAAACGAAAACATCAATATTATGGTTATAGGAATTAATCAATTTGGCTAAATTTTTGTGGTAAACAACATGTGGTTATAACTTCACAGGCGGTATAACGTAGTGTAAATTTGATCTAAATTGTAACTTTATCTGTGTAAACTTTTTAATTACGTAATTTTATGCACTCCGTTCGCACCTCTTAGCAAGACAACATTTTTAATTTGTGCAAACTATTTTTTATTCTGTATGACATTGGTGCCGGTATAAAGAAATAGATGTCGGAAAATGTATCGGCTATTGTCATTGTCATACATCGTTTAAGCTGTTTTTGACTATTTACATGCGCGTAAAAAGTGGCGGAGAGTTTATTGCCAGTTCTTTGGATACGATTCAGGGTTAAAAGTTGGACCTAAATCCCTTATTTAAAACCGTTTTGAATACCTTAACACTAAGTCTAGATTCTGAATCTTATCCGAACATTCATAAAGTGACAAGTTATTTGTCGTTTCCATAGAAAACTTATTTTCGCCTTTTCAAGCCTTTACAAGTTGAGACGAGTAAATCATAATATTGAATATTTTTACTTAGCTGACTTCGCACGCTAAAAAGGCGGCAGAAGAAGCATCAAAAAGTGTCCAGGAAGCGTCGAAATCTGCGCTGGAAGCGAGTAAAACAGCAACCGCGGTTAGCAAAAATACCTTTGAAGATCTCACATATGTTGGAAAGTCGACTTTAGGTGATTTAACTAAGAGTGCAAAGGAAGTTGCGGCAAAGAAAGGTTTGCTTAAGGTTAGTGAATGTTCGTTCCTTCAAAGTTATACTTGTGTAAAATTTATATAAATATATTATGGAACGATTGGAGCTTTATTTTAAATAAAATTTCGCATCTTGTTACTAATACTATGATCATTCTGCTATTGTAAAGTTTGAAGAATATTAAAAAATGTTATGAATTTGTTACATTTAATTATTAGTATTGCGTATAAATTAGACTTTAGACGATAAACCTTCTAGTTAAAAGGATCGACTTTTGAAGGATCTTTTAACTTACATCTGGATTGTCTAAAGAAACTGACGTTCTTTACATCCTTTGTGCGATTTGATCGAAATCAAGTGTTATTATAGTTCTGTTTATGTCAACTATAATGCGTACTTTTGCTTTCTAGCCAATAAAAATAAACAACGCGCTACAACAATTTTGGGGCTGGACCTCAGTTTTATATATTTGTTTTATGATCATTTGTCAATCTAATAGGCAAGTAGGTTATCAGCCTCCTGTACCAAACACGCCATCGACTTATCCTCGCGATGTTTTCCGTCAGTGTTCGAGCGAATTTTTTAGAAAGAAAGTACAGTTGTGCACAGCTAGGATCGAACCTACGACCTCAGGGATGAGAGTCTCGCGCTGAAGCTACTGGGCCATTCTAGCCTATAGTGTAATTAAATAATGTTTTAGGGCGAAAGCCAGGACGGTTCTGGTCCCATGGGTCGGCGAGAGTCAGGTGCTCTACAGACAACAACTCTGCTACAAACAACGCATAGAGATTTCTTCTCAAACATAAGTTCAGATTTAAACGGACTCGCCGCTTCCACGTCTAGCATGTTCAGTGATTTCTTTGGGTCTAAAGGTATTTAATTTATTTTTTATTAATAGAATTGAATACCTTACATTCGAAATTATTCTCGAACATTTAATAAAAGTTAATGACACAAAAACATTCATAGTAAATATTTGTTCACTAAATATAACAAATCTACAGTATTAACAATTATAATTATTGTTATATATTACAATTAATAAAAAGGAAATTAACGAATACGTATCGCAAATCGCAATACAATTAAAATTTTATATATATATATATTTTTTTTTTACTTAGCTTATATATTTTTTTTCTGTCTTATTAAATTTAACTTTTAAAGTTTTATAAGAATATCGAGTAAAGTATTATCTGTGTATCTATATGTTTCTGCTCGTGGCATCATTTCTTAGTTTTATACAATCAGATATATAAACTCACTTTAAATATATATATATATGTTTGTACTTGTATATTGAATCATTATTTAAACTCAACTGTTATTTTTGGTCGTTCGAGCCGGATTTGGCAAAAGTAGGAACATAATTTTTTTTAAATTTTGCTATAATTTAAACGTTCAAGTACGTCAAAAATCAGTATCCAAGGTTTCTAAATGTTTAATTATTACAGGAAAACCAACAAAACCTCCCGAACCAACAGGTACGCATTTGGCAGCAAACTTTGGTCCGTTCTCGCAAGGTGCCAGGGGCTTAGTACAACGTTCGCCATTAATTCGTCACTCTGCGCCTACTTCACCTGCGCAAGCGCAGCCCCCTCGGTCACCTAATACTGAAAACCAGGCTTTCCTTAATGACGTAAGTTTACTTAACAAATTTTTATGTTTACTAAAACCCTTAAATTATATTCTTGTTGTAAGACCCAAATTTAATAGTTTACTCTTAAATATGTCATAATTTAATATGAAAATGGAATGGATATTTTAGTATATTTGCTTTTTCACATTTTTCACAAACTCGGAAACTAAAAGTCAAATCGAGATAATCCTTTTTGAGTATATTTGCCGATTTGGTTTGTATAAAATACTACATTTGTTTCAGAAGTTGAGATTAACTTTCTCAAATAACAAGATTTATTTACAGTTGATCCAACACGTCTTGGAAGGTGAAGGAGTTGGATGGCTGAAATTAAACCGCCTAAAGAAACTGATGGAAGACGAGTCGTATAGAAATATGGTGCTTAGCAAACTCAATCGCAATATTAACAGGAAGACCACGCCCACGGATAAAGTGGAAGATGTGGTAAGATCAACTTCTAAGCATTTGTATTTTATATATGATAATGTTTCATGTAACACCAGCCACATGTGAAATTTGACAGAATTTAAGAAAAGAGCGTACTAATTCCTATAAAGCCGGGCACTTGCGAGCCTTCTGGAAATGTGAGTGTCCTGATGTTGGTACCACTTAACATCAGGTAACTTATGCCCGCTTGAATCCTGTTACTTAAAAAAATTGAAATAAAGTATAACATGTCTATCGTCGTGATGAGGATCTGAACTTTTTTAGGTTTGTTTGTTTTTTCGTTGTTGTTTGTTCCTCTTGATAAAAATATTGTAGCTCGTTTCACGTATGTTGAATACTCTCGCTCCGTATTCTGTATAGTACGTTTAATTTGCTATGTATTACGATCATATTCGTTGAGAGAAGAAAGCACCAGCTCTCGGATCACTGGTACTATAAACCAGTCGCCAACTTAAATCTTTAATTAGCGCACTTGAACCCCACGACACAAGAGACTTTACTCCTAAGGGAACAAAATCGAAGTTGGAGGAAAGACTCTTATATTTGAGCCATTTATTATGTTCCGCCTGCTCATCTGAGGCCCCAGCTTTTTTGCTTGACTAAGGTAGGTGAGTCGCGGGGTCGAGTTGTAAATACTGTATTATACATTGTTATACAGTTATTATTATAAATATTTTATCCTTACAGAACTAAGCCAAATTAAACAAAAATAATAATTTGGCAAAAATCGTCTATTGTTAACAGTTTGTAAGCAAGCCAGTCTGGAAAGGGATGTTAAAAGTCCTACAAGCCGTGATTCATGGGTTAGAATTCACGTACTCCAATTTCGGATTGGGCGGGATGGCTTCAGTGTTCCAGTTGACAGAAATGGCTCATACGCACTACTGGAGCAAGGAAGTGGCTGGATTGGAGCAAGGCGGGATGGGAGGCTCATCTCTTACTGATTATCGACAGGATCTGGACACACCCTCGACGCCGTCTTCGAGGAAAAGCTCGCAATCTGGTAATTAGGTTTTATTCAATTAAAAATAGTATTCTACAGACCATTACATATATGTAATAGTATCTCTTTTACCTCAATGGAGTAGGGGCACAAGTTTTATCAAAAAATCCTCAAAACATATAAAGAATTTTATTTTGAATTATTATTATTAGCCAATTACAGATTGCTACTTTGTTATAAGTAATATTGTGAAGTACATAACCAAAAATGTTACGAGTTAGGCTATTAACGTAATGAGCGTACAAATATAAATATTTTATCCAGATATGCCAGTGCTTAACTACCCAGAAATGGATACAAACGACGCACAGACCACAACAGAAATGTTCAAGGACATGTTGAATTCAAAGAGAAATCTACTTTTCAGCAAATTAACATCGTATGATTCCGATGTAAGTATTGAATATATTATCGCATGATATGTGTGTAAATTAGCATGGCTTAATACCTATTACCCATTATGTGTCACTTAAATTTAAAAGCTTAATTAAATTTATGAATATATTTTTTTAAATAAGCTTCTAAATTTAAGTGTATTCGAGTCGGTAATTATCTTCTTCTAATACTTGAATTTTCACCTAACCGACTCATGTATAAAATACAAATGTATAGTTATATACTTATAAAGATGTAGTACATTTGCATGGACGTGTCATTGTTGACCATGCACTGGATACCAGTGCGTATATAAAGGTGTTTAATTGGCGACAGGTGCAATCAGAGTGCTCGGTGGGCGAAGGCTCTATCACGACCAACAGAGTTCTTCACGAACATCAATATAAATCAAATCTCTCTGATACTGAAGTCATGTATCTTGATGTAAGTCGTCACGCTATCGTCGCTTTCGATGTGAGACACCTCTCAACTAGAAATATTTTAATGTAGGTAACATCGTATCAGATAGATGTCAGTGATGCCAACTTAGGGGCTTTACCCCCGAATTTAGGAGGAATCAAGATGTCCATGGGGGGAAAATGGGTTTAGAGTACTTTATTCATTTTTTTTAAATGCACGATTCTATAAAGTTTATATCAACCAACAAATTAAACCAAATATAAACTCCAAACTATAAAACCAGTTCACCCTCTCAAATCCAGTGTACATCAAAAACTTAAGTATTGTGGTCCCAGGGAGATCATTCTGAACATTGAGTTGGCACCACTGAAAGATGTCAGTGTTCACTGACAGCTGTCAGTTGTCGGTTGTCAATTCGGTTTGCCTTATAAGTATTGATTTGTAATTTTTTTGTACATCTTTGGATTAAATTGGTTTAGTAATGAATTGTGCCACTTAAATGATAACTAATCGTTAATCATAATGGAAGCAATTGCAACATCAGTGTGAATGTTTAAATTGCTCCAAATAACAAAACATTCAAAGTTTATTAGGTATAGTTTTAAAATAAAAAATTCTTTGACATACTTCGAACATTAAATATTTTGTTTAGCTCATAATTTGCGCACTACAAGTGACAAATGAAACCACGGAATCGGACACTGGCATACTTTTCTCTAGCGATCGTATAAGTAACAATCTTATGCAATTTATACAGTTGAGAGATGTTATCTTCATAATCTTCCGCTTTAAGCGTCCACACCTCACTAGTTTTCAAATGCGTGACATTTTATTATCACTGCCTTGCTTATTGTCTATGTACAGTCATTATCATTAAAATAATACTTCCTAAAATCAGAATATCATCGTAGGTTCTCCAAATATTAAGCACATCTCTTTGTATTACGTCTTCATGTAATTTCAATATTTTTTTAAAGCATCTCTTTTTTTCATTAGTACAAGTTCCAAGCGCAAAATGGTCTATGCACGGCTATTTTAGTCATGTTAAAGCACAAGAGGTGTCCAACTTAATTCATTAGCTATGTATTCACATTATTGTGACTGTCCAAAATTTATTTAGGAAATTTTTGCTGAATTTATGTGTATTTAAACCGAATTTTATCACAAATTAAAGGGTCCGAGATAGTGCTCTCAGCACTTGTTATGGGTAAAACTTTTAAATAAGCATCACGACTAAAGGCAAAAATTATAGAAAAAACAGTTTACGCAGGCCGGTCGCGGTGGAGGCAAGCCTAGAGCAGCGAGCGTTTTCTCTTCGAAGTCTGGTACAACCTTTAAGGCACCAGTTGGAGTACCAACGACTTCTCCTCTTACATCACCTGATACAGCTCGAACTTATTTATACCAGGGGCTAATAGGTACGTCATCCTATTTTTTACAAATATGTATTGTATTGTATACAATGCCAGCCAGTCAAGCCAGTGTTGCCAACAAAAAAAAGCACTACAGTGACCTCAAATTCATGGTTTCTATTCTGACTATCAAAGCATATATTTATCTTTGTATCAACATTCATGATCATCAAATAGTAACTGTTTAAATTTATGAATAAGACAATTAATTGCTGTACAGGTAAAGAAAGATCAAACTTATGGGACCAAATGCAATTTTGGGAGGATGCGTTCCTCGATGCTGTGAGCCAAGAACGCGATATGATAGGAATGGACCAAGGAGCGAACGAAATGATGGAACGTTACAAATGTTTAAGTGAAACAGAAAGGAAGAGATTGGAACATGAAGAGGATAGATTGTTATCAACGGCTCTATATAATTTGACGGCTGCTATGGTTCTGTTTGGTGTTGAAGCAGATATTGTGAGGAATAAAGTGCGGAGGCTTCTGGCTAAAAGTCATATTGGTCTGGTTTATAGCCAGGAAGTCAATCATCTCCTGGATGTGGTGCATACTTTGGTACGCTTTTCTTATTATCCTCGTTTTCTATTTATTTTGGAAAAACGAAAGTAATAATTTGTTGGCCTCCAAGTGTTTCTGATGTTAGGTTTATAATTGTTGAAATCAAATATTTTTAATTAAACCTTACGATAGGCAAGCATTCAGGAGATATAAAACCAGTGGCACTACAAATATTTCTAGCTCTCAGATATGTTTCGTAATCAATAGGTTTTTTTTAAAGACAAGTAATCAGCCTTCTGTGCCTAACATACGCTATCGATACGCCGCTATCCGATGTCTTTGCCGTACGTTGAGCGTGCAAATTAACACAAAGTCCTTCGATACATGAATTTGAATCTCCGACCTCAGTGATAAGAGTCGCACCGTGAAACAACTTGCTAACTGCTCTTGCATACAACAAAAAGTATAACATTTAAAAAAAATCTAAATTTCAGCACGGCAACGATATAGAGTTAAAAGCTTTGGGCTCGCGTCAGGCCCGCCGTGCGTCGTTCACAGTGCATGAACGCGACGCCAGTGGCCCATTGCGTTTTATGGAGGTACGCACTGACGGCCTGGTACTACGGTCAACGCAAGGTTAGTGTATCTTATTATACATGCTTAGTTTTGCTCTCTCAGGCTTTCTTAGTTTTATAAGCATGGTCGTTTCCTAAATCGACGGAGTTACGTCCCGAGAGTACAGCTATACCTTGGCTCTGAGCATTACATTATATATCAACTAGCATTGTTTTGTAATAGTTTAGAGTAAAATCATATTTGAAGCATTGAGAATTTTTTGGTGGGTACGGTGGTACCCCCAAAAAATCCATCTCAATAACAACTTAACAGATTTAGATAAAACTTGAACAATTATGATTATTATCAATTTTAATTTCAGAGAAATTGTAATTCAAATGTCATCGAATTCCACAATATCTGATCTGCAAACCTTAATTTTGAAGTTGACTTAAAAGAAGTTAACAGTTTTATTCAAAATACCCGCACTCTGGGATCTTTAAAATTTAAATATTATTTACAGGTACAATAATAGAACGATGGTGGTACGAGCGACTAGTAAATATGACATATAGTCCAAAAATTCGCGTCTTATGTCTATGGAGGAAGAATGGTGGTCAAACACAGTTACATAAATATTATACGAAAAAGGTGGGTAGTACGGCAGTTTTTGCAGCTGCCCACTGAACTAATTCACCTTAGGGTTCTTCAAGATCGTATCAATTTCTAAAAGGCTGGTAACACACTTGACTTCTGGCGATGTGAATGTTCATGAGTATCAATTAAAATCGGGTCAGCCTTCTGAACATTTCCCTCCCCCCTTATATTTAACAAAGATTGGTGAGTACGTTTTTTAAAGGTCGATTTACGAAACTAAAATGCCACGAATCGTAGAATCCTATTTCCTACAGAGAAAAATCTGGGGGCGTACTAGCTAGATGTTTACGTGGCTTTAGAAGATTACGTCTACTAAATTTGCATGAAAATTCATACCATATTTTGTTCATAGTGCAAAGCACTGTACTACAGTATTAAGGAGGCAATGGAGAAGAGTGGGCGGAAACAGGAAGCAGCGGAACTGGGCGGAGAGTTTCCGGTCCAAGACTGTGCTTCAGGAGAGGGGGGACTCATACAGGTCTATCACTGTCTTCTTTCATTCCCCTTTATACAATTATATTGTAAAAAATCGTATATGAAAAATTTACGTTATGAATGACACTTGCTTAAAATTTATCAGCCATTTTCCTGGCTTTATTATAAAACTGCGATACAGGCAACAAGCGTCAAAACAAGATATACGTACGTATATAAATATATATTAGTGGCTTTAGTACATAGAAAAGTATCTTCGGACTTTTCTATGTACTGTACTGTAAAATGCTCAGAAACACCACCAAAAGGTAAACTTTACAACCGGTACGATCCCAATACTTATCCGTCCGTACGTCCGCACCCTACGGCGGTAGACTGTTGACTGCCTCCCACTACTGTACTTCAGTATACTACAGGAATCTTGCCTGTAAATAATATATTTAGTTTTTATATTGTTTTTATTATAATAAAGCAGTATTTTATTTTAATTTTACGAAAAACATTTTTTGAACGGATTGAAGCTATGTATTATTATTAATGAATATTATTATAACTTATAATATTAATTTTTTCCGACATTTCGCCTGCTTTACAGCGTGCGTGGTCACGGTGACAGTCACTTTAATCCGTTAAAAAAGTGTTTTTCTTAATGTGAAAAAGCTATGTTAACAAAAGACAATACTAGAAAATATATTTTCAACATATTAAACAAAGTATTGTTTACACATTCAAGGTTTGCATGGAAGGCGTTGGGCTACTGTTTCATCATAGCAAGGTATGTCGCTTTTTCACTTACATATAAATATGTTGTCTGCTTTTTAAATTAACACCTATATTGATAGGTACATTGTAAGGTAAGGATCTCTATCCGTCAATGTTTTCGCTTTTGGGAATCTTTGAAATTTTTATAGAATATCGTCAACACAATGCAATGGACTCGGCCCGCGCTGGCTTATCTGTCACTATGTTCTAAGCATTGCAAATCTGCTGAATTTCGACTTAATTAGATGAACCCAGATTATACGTTAGACCCATTGTATATCGATACCATGCAAGGACCACTCAAACTTTCCTATTCTCATTTTCCCTTAATTGATCCTACGAAACTTTGATGTCCAACAAGAGAACGACTAAGATTTTTTTAATATAACGCAGCTTTGCTAAATCATTTTTTTTCGTATTTTCTATTACTATTTCGATGTAATAGCTAGTCATTTGTTTATTTTATTTACATTTTAAGGTTAACCGTTGTCCGATTTACATATGATTTGTGCATGTGCTATCTGTCTGCATCATTACGCTGCGGCGCTCCGCTAGGAACTTTTGAGATGGTCCTTGGGTAGCTCGGCCCTCAACTAATATAAATTTTTTGTTCTCTCTGCGGACCCGCTGCCGTCGCCTGAAGGATTTCGAGGTACACAGTGGTTTAGAAGCCGGTCGGTAGCGATAGACCGCCCGAGCTCGTAGGGCTTTACTTGTAGTTTGAGGCTTTCAATTGTTTTAGCCGTTAGCGTTGTTTAGTTACCCGAGTGCGGCTGGCGCACGCGCCGTCGTGCATGCACTTTCGCCCTTTTTGTTCATACGCACCCGATAGCTTGCATTTACGGATTGTCCGGCGTCCGTCAGATCCGTCATTCGCCCGAGGTTAGTCTCCGGAGGCCGTAGCGAAAGCCGTGACGAGGTCAGTCGTAGAGCATTGCCATCTCACAAGTTCTGAGTACTGCCTTCAGCCCTGGCACCGCGCTCTCGCTCACCGCACCTCACACTTCGACACTTGGGCCCGTATTCCACCATCCGACTCCATCACTTCGATGTTTATGGAATACGGATCTTAGTTTCCGGTTCATCGATGTCACACTTGTGATATGGGCGAATCGTGTTCTTGCTGATGTTGCAGCTATTTATTTTCTGACAATATCTGTATGGCTAATTTTATATTCATTTATAGCTGTTTAGTGGCCTTGTCAGCATGTTAGCATTGTAGATTTGTAGTGTTTATGCATATTTTGTTCCCAGCTTTAGAGTTCAAACGGAAGTTGTTTTTGGCTCGCAAAGGATCCTATTGGCTTAACGCATGCACTATGTACGCTAAGAACAATTTTGTGTCAGAACTATACTGCAGTAGTGTAAAAAATTTAACAGTAGATCAAATTATTGATGTTACAAATTATCTTTCAGTTCTTTGTGAGGCTGGATCATATCCGCAAGTGCTTCACACAGAACGGAGGTATCTTCGTTTTAGAAGAATTCAGTAAGTATTAATACTTCAAGTATTATTTTCAACTATTTTTAATTACCGAAACAAACAAAGGAACAACTTTTAATTACCTATTGTAATTGTATATTTGTAGTAAATCTACTTCGCCTAGCCAAATTAAATTATGCTTTATTTTCTAAATCAAATATAAAATAACATATTTTGGTTTAATTTAAGTCTCTTACCAACAGCATTCTTGTTAAACTGATCAAGTTAACCGCGGCAGCGGCAGCGACAACGACTAATCGGTTAAATTGTGATCTAATTTCACCGAAAACGTTATAATGAAGAATATTTAAACTAATATAAATAATAAAAACAAATAAACGGACAAATACCTTTACAGATCCCAAGACAAGGCAAATAACTCAAAGAAAGTACAAGTCGGTAATGGTAAGCATTGAATATTTATGATCACAGTAAGATGAATTTTGTAATTATATGTGGATTTTTCTTGTTTAATGTTGGCTGTCCGTAGCTTTAGACTGTAATTTTCCTTTTTATCAATTTTTTTTAAAGAAACAAAAGTGAACTATATTAAACACGTGTCTTTTAAAGGTTTGGGCTAACTAAATCATATTAATATAATACTAGAAATGCGAAATTTTTATCAAACATTTTAATGTAGTCCCTAATTACAAACTTTTGTCATTCACGTGCAGTATAGGCGGAATTAATTATAACAAATTTGTATTTTGACTGGGATGCTACGTTCCCGGTTTTATTGTTTAAAACCTTTCCCTTTAAGTATTTTAACTCAACCATTTCTCCAATTAACTCGTTAGGCTGTCATTTCGCGCTCTTGTAGTACGAGAGAAGAGTCGAGTTGTTTCTACGTACACACTTATGTTTTATGAACACTTCCTGAAAAATATACATTTACATACATACAAAACAATATTTTCAACTTGTTAAATAATTTGTTCAGTCACAACCGATATAGGTATCCGGAAGCCTATATCCAGGATGCTCCCTTTCCTCGGTGAAATAATATGCGCTGGTTCGGCTGTCGCGTTTCAGTATAATAAAAAAAGAAATCCAATAATCAATAAGACTAAAACTAGCAAAACTATCAACGGTGGCGTATCTCACTCCAAACACTGGATCCTTCAATGATGAATTAAAAAAAAGTAAATGCTATATGGTATATATTTCGTGCGCACGCGACAGTGGTTAAAATTTAACTCTCTTGTGCCATTACGCCGGGATCTACCATCTGCGGTTCGTGTGTCAAAGTCAAATCGACAATTGTCATCCTTCCTTGACTGAGACCGATTTAGCGCGAACAGGGCGTCAATGAAAGGGTTTATCAATGAAAGTTCTTGCTTTCAAGTCTTGCTTTACCAGCTCCATCGTTAAGTTTTAAAAGCACATATATTTTTATACACACATAAAATTGTAACGCTTCTACTGAACAAAAAGAGATGATTGGTTGCTTTTTATTATATCAAATTTCTGGGCTATTGTTTGCCTGGGCCTGTTATTGTTTTTTCTTGTCAAAGAGAATGTAAACTATTTATTGAACAACCCTCGTGCCACATGCCAGTGTGACAGCTCAAACGACTTCAATTTTTAAATATAAAACAGTTTTTTTTTATTAAAGTATTCCTACAGCTACTCATTAAACAATATTCAAACAATTACATTATACACAAAAGCCAAAAACGGAATACACATTAAAACATAAACATAAAGCACAGTTTTACCTATTCATACTAAAAAAATATAACAAAGTACAAATTCATACTTCTAGATTATAAGTTCTAAGTTTCATTATTATTTATTTGTTATTATTAAATCCATCGTTGCCTGAGTATTTTGTGTTTGCATTATCACTGTTTATTGAACACTGTTTATGGAACACTCCTTGTAGCACTGATGAATATCTTGTTGTAGGCAGAGAAAGTAGTGCTTGATCTTCATCGTATCTTCACCATTTGGCTTTCTCGGTATTATCTGTATGTTCGCGAAACCGAATTGACATACGCACCCTATGTTTCATGATGTATGTAATCTTTATGTTTTTCGCTTTTATTTTTTTTACGCTTGTTGCTAACGATTGTTACCAATTTAGATAGAATGGCCCTTCGAGAATATTGAGTTTTTTGTTACAATTTTCGAAAATATAATAATCTTTTTAAACTTATCAGTTATATATATAATAATAATATTTAAAAGATTTCTGTTTCAGATAATGCGATTATAAGTTTCGTCATTCGATCTTTTGTAGTTGAATCTCGAAAGATTTATACTGCAATACATTTAAAACTTACTGTATATTTTTCACATAGTTTTATTGTTTTTAATTAGTGTTTTTTTTTAATTACTCAAATACTAAATTTCCCAAACTAATTTTAGTATTATAAATGCGTGGTTTGTTGTGAAAATCTATCTAAATTAGTCAATCCTATAATTCATTTTGCCTGCGCACACGCATCAAGATTTACCTTCAACTTTATGTATCTTCTATCAAAATTTCAGGCGGACCAAATTTGTTACGCGGTTCTGTGCGTGTTCTCATACTTTGCAGCGGGGCAGGAGCAGAAAAAGGCGATTCTGGAGCAAGCGGCGAAATTACCGCCTTCACCACAGCATCTACCCGGTGCTACCTCAAAACAGGTATTATTGTCGTGATTGGTGAATTTTAATCAAAATTATTTTTGTACCATAATATAATTTTTTTTGTTTCAATTATATATGTTAAGTAAAACTCTTAAAAGTGTCCTTGACTGCCTCTGAAAGAAAACAAATGATCACGAAATAGATAGACAAGGCTGAGGTTAAAAGGATGTAGTGTTCTAATTCATTCTAATTCTTATTAATAAAATTCCAGGAGAAGTCCGAATCAGTTAGTCGAGAGGAGAAATTTTCAAGGGATTCAGAAGCAAGTCGTGATCGTCCACGTGTGCCTCCCGACAGGCAGACCTCACGGACACTGCCTGAACGGCCACATCAGGCTGAATTTAAGCCTGAAAGAACTGATAGGCCTCCAGACCGGAATTACCCTGAAAAGGCCTCTGATAAGTCTTACCAAACTCAAAGGACTCTGCCGGAAAGGCCTGACGCTAAAACTGTAAGTTTTTCTCATGACGGTATGCGTCTAGCTCAGTGATTACCGAACTTTTTTGTCTTGTCTTTCTAAAATTCTTATTATGCATAATTTTCAATAATAAAAATAAATCATTGTTAAGTTAAGAAACTTAAATGATAGGTTTTAAGAATTAGGGCAAGCTCGGGCAAGAAGCGTAGTGCGGGCAAGAAGAATAACTGCTTTTTCTATAAATCTATAATAGATAGCGCTTTGGCAATTTTTTTTATTCGTTTCATGTACGACCGATTATGCCGTGACAGTTTAACCAAACCAATACGCGAGTGGATTTGTTGTAAAAAGAAAAAAAAGCTATATCGTTGTTTTATTACGATTTTTGACCAGGTTTGTACATTAAAATTTTTATATTAGTCATTAGTTATCTACGAAATGTTTTATCAAGCCAATTGCACGTTTATTTAAGTATTATTTGTGTTAATTAACTTTTGTTTACCGATCTGATCGTTCGTTCAACATTATTCTTCCTGCCCTTGGAGCGTATCCGTTTTGCCCGGGCGGTTCGGGCAAAATGAATTGATACTTTTTCATTCAAAAATCATTAAAGTTTTTAAGTTTATGTGATTATTTTCCAAAGATGATTAACCATAGTACAAATTAAATATACAAAGAGTTCTATTGACTATCACATTGCGGTTTTATTTACATTATCCCTTAACATATGCGGCTTGCCCGGGCTTCCCATACTAGAAAATTGTAAACGAAACACAGTAAGTAAATTTTCAAAACATAAAATGAAAAACTGTCATTCAAATGCGAAATAATTATATTGAATTTTCTGATAGCTCACCCTAACAAAACAATCGCCAATATGCGGCGTGGACCCCACTTTGGGGAACGTTGGTCTATGTAATATATGGCACAATTTGCTTAAAAAAGTAATATTTTTCTCAATAAATTACGTATTTAAGATGTTGACAACGCTGTTTATATGAAAATTATTTATTACTTACGAAAAATTGCGCCATTTCTGTCCAGTTATCTATGTTGTTGTATTAGTTGCAATTTTAATTTGCAAAAACAAACTTTCCGTTGACTTTATTCTAAAGAAATTATTGAAGAACTAAAATGCCGTGTTTGTTACCATTGTAAAGCGATCAAAAATATTTCTTTATGGAATTCTTGATAAATTATTTGAAATAATCTTTCGTATCTTACTTAATGTCCTATAAGCCCTTTGGGGAAGAGGTTTGGTCTGAAGCCTTGTATTTCACCTCGCTCCAAGTCTTTCCGGCACTCTTTGCTTCCTCTGCAACAGTACGAAGCCAGGATTGCTTGAGATAGCCACGCTTCTACTTACCTTGCGGGTTCCCATCAAGCGCCTGCTTGCTTATGACTGGAATCTCTTCGGAGTGTATGGTCTATCTATTTCCACTTGCGTCAAGGTTTCTCGTCATCGCTCCCAAAGTTGCTCGTTAGAGGTCTTCTTAGGCCAGTAGATACCCAGAATACGGCGAAGACAGCGGGAGTTTTTTTACCTACAATTCCTTTATTCACATTTTACAGGATTACGTGATATCCCGTGTGGGCCAGATTGAGAGTATAGAAAGGCGAGGCGAGGTTAGGGAAAGCCCCGAAAGAGACGGCAACAGTATTCGCAAGGAGAGTGAGCGAGATAGAGTGCATCGCACGGAGAGCCTCCCCCCTCGCCGCCCCCCGCCTCCAGCGCCCCAACATCGACTGGCGAGAACTATGTCGCATTCATCGCCGCCAAAAAATCATGATCCGCCGACGGTGAGAAAAAAAATAATTATTATAGAATCTGTAAGGGATACAACTTCTCGTTAACATAAGAAATGAGAGGAATGCCCCAGGACCCTGAACATTTGGTCAATAATTTATTAATAGGCTATTTGACAAGATTTTAAAAACCATTTCAGATGTTTTCTGTTTGGCTATTGGCTTTAAATTTTCATAATTTCAAGACCTCGTCTTTCTCTGTCCAAGATGGAGTCGCACCTATGACGTAACATAGTTGTAAACACACAAACGTCACGTTGTTTAAGATTACTGTTTCTACTACACATTTTTAACACAGAAACATTTATTAATAATTAAATTGTGTGCATACTAACAGTTATACAACACAAAAAAGAAAACAAGATAAAATGATACAAAGAACCAAGAACGAGGAATGATAAAAAGAAGTAATTTAACAAATAACACACAAATCTATAGTTTATTGTCAGTGATAACAATTGTTATCGACACACGCAGGCAACTTCGTATGTAGTAAATTTTCAAATTCATCTGTAAAAAGCCCCGATAAAGATATTGAAATGTGATGTGTATATGAATGAATGTCTAAATTCTTCGAAACTTGTGGTCAGAACAAATTAAACACTTTACAAAGACTTGATTCCCTGATGTAGGATTCTCTTGCTGGCTTACGAAGAGAAACCAATTATTATTAACACCACATTTGGTCAAAATTAACCTTAAATTACTCTGTAGTGAATGAGAAAGTCCTGAAATGATATATGAATGCTCCAATTTTAGTCAATTTACTGTATATTATATGAAAAACAACCTCCAACAGTGAGACTCCACAACAGGATTAGTATACATACGCCAACATCTTTATAACGTATCCTGACGGTGTCACGTGATATAAAACAATTGTTTTCTGTGAGGTTGTTTGATATGTTTTACTTAATAATAAGAACCTTTAATAAAACACTTTTTTCTGGATTGAAGCTATGTATTACTATAAACTTATAATTATTTGACTGTAGACAAAATAGGTGTTGAATGTCAAAAGTATCACAGCTGTAGAGAAAGTTGTATTATCTGTATTTATTTCCCCGGAATTGGTATCGACTAAAAGATGATGATGAGATGAAAAATTTAAAGTTATGTAAAATAATTATAAGTTTATAATAATACATAGCATTGTCTTTTGTTAAAATAGCTTTTACACATTAAATTCGTCACCGTTTCCGTCGTTCACCGTGACCACGCACGCTGAAAAGCACGCGAAACGTCGGAAAAAAATTAAAATTGAGAATTATGTAAACAACAATAATAATGTTTTAATAATAATACATAGCTTTAATCCGTTCAAAAAGTGTTTTTCTTAATAATACATAGCTTCAAAGTGTTTTCTTTAAATGTGTAAAAGCTATATTAACAAAAAACACTACAATAATAACCTTTTATTTCAGATACTTTTACACACTTATATTTCTGTCTCTTTCTTTTTAAATATCTGTATCCTTTTTTGGCCAAGATCTCCTCTAAATTCTGTCTGCACTGTGCCACTGCCATGATATCTGTATGATGGCAGTGGCACGGCGCATGAAAGTAATCTACTTTCATATAGATGAACAATTTCATATAGATGAACACTTTCATATAGATTAACAATTTCATATAGATGAACAATTTCATATAGATTAACAATTTCATATAGATGAACAATTTCATATAGATGAACACTTTCATATAGATTAACAATTTCATATAGATTAACAATTTCATATAGATGAACAATTTCATATAGATGAACAATTTCATATAGATGAACAATTTCATATAGATGAACAATTTCATATAGATGAACAATTTCATATAGATTAACAATTTCATATAGATGAACAATTTCATATAGATGAACAATTTCATATAGATTAACAATTTCATATAGATGAACAATTTCATATAGATGAACAATTTCATATAGATGAACAATTTCATATAGATGAACAATTTCATATAGATGAACAATTTCATATAGATTAACAATTTCATATAGATGAACAATTTCATATAGATGAACAATTTTATATAGATTAACAATTTCATATAGATTAACAATTTCATATAGATTAACAATTTCATATAGATTAACAATTTCATATAGATTAACAATTTCATATAGATTAACAATTTCATATAGATGAACAATTTCATATAGATTAACAATTTCATATAGCTGAACAATTTCATATAGATGAACAATTTCATATAGATTAACAATTTCATATAGCTGAACAATTTCATATAGATTAACAATTTCATATAGATTAACAATTTCATATAGATGAACAATTTCATATAGATGAACAATTTCATATAGATGAACAATTTCATATAGATGAACAATTTCATATAGATGAACAATTTCATATAGATTAACAATTTCATATAGATGAACAATTTCATATAGATGAACAATTTCATATAGATGAACAATTTCATATAGATTAACAATTTCATATAGATGAACAATTTCATATAGATTAACAATTTCATATAGATGAACAATTTCATATAGATGAACAATTTCATATAGATTAACAATTTCATATAGATGAACAATTTCATATAGATGAACAATTTTATATAGATTAACAATTTCATATAGATTAACAATTTCATATAGATTAACAATTTCATATAGATTAACAATTTCATATAGATTAACAATTTCATATAGATGAACAATTTCATATAGATTAACAATTTCATATAGCTGAACAATTTCATATAGATGAACAATTTCATATAGATTAACAATTTCATATAGATGAACAATTTCATATAGATGAACAATTTCATATAGATTAACAATTTCATATAGATTAACAATTTCATACAGATTAACAATTTCATATAGATGAACAATTTCATATAGATTAACAATTTCATACAGATTAACAATTTCATATAGATTAACAATTTCATATAGATGAACAATTTCATATAGTTTCACAATAATTGGCGGATTTACAAAATTTCAATGTGTTTGCGCCCTTGCCTCTACAATTGTGTCTAGACTATTTTAAGAATCTAACGTAATTCATCCAGTTGGCAACCCCCCACCAGTAGTACAACTGACATGAATATGAAGAGGGAAATACACTTTCTGTAATTCCGCTCGTTATTCATACAAAGTGTGATAAAGGGCGCAGAGGTCCATAACTGGTTGGGGGATTGGGCAAAATTGTCCGGGCACCTTCTTGATTTTTGTGACGTGGCAAAAAAAGTTGCCGCCCTACTCCAGCCGGCAGCCTGCAAGTAAATCCGCCACTGCCTCTCTCCAGAATATTTAGAATCAATAGAAGTTAGGAGAACACTTCGTGACCTCGAACTAATAGTACTACTAAAAATGCAGTCGTTCTCTTGTGAATATTGCGTATATACGCAGATACCACCCCGTGTCGGGGCCAGTGTGGTACCGAGCGCGGGCCGCGGTGTGCCGCCCGCGTTACCGCCCAGGCAAATGTCCGCCGTCGAATTCAACACCTCACCCAAGTATGACCGAATACTCACGCCACTTATATAGATGCTTTATTGAGTCGGCTTCGAGTATTTGTACGTTAGATGGTGTATATAGGGTCCAATGTTATGTTGCTGTCCGCTTTTGTTTGCATTGTTTCTAGAACGTACTTTTTTGTCTGTTATATTATTTTTATTAGAGCGAAAATTTACTGCGGCAGACATGTTTCCTAAACTCCTTGTTTTTTGTTGTCTTATGGAAGACTAGACGCATTGTGAAATAGTTATTGAATGTTTTAACCATTACGCTAAATATTTGTGTGAATGTTCTGTTTGTCTTTATTAGTCCTCAATTGACGTTGTCGTGACGTTAGTGAAATTGGACGCAGTATATATGTCAGTTGCCACAGTTGACAGTTGTCCTTGAAAAACATCTCCCTACAAATATCAGCTGCGATCCTTTGTAATAACATATATTATTCTATCAAATTAAACTATATCGGCCTTAAAATATTCATACAAATATTTTTATAATGTATTAATTGTTAGCGATTAACATCTTTTTTCATCACAGCGTAAAAACAATTTGACAGAAAGAGAGGAAAAGGAGTTTAGTATAAGGAAGCCCCTAGAGCTGACTTTGAAACTTCCTATGGCAATAGACGTTTCTATATGCCATGTGAATATTTTTTCTTAATATCCGGATTAGTGATATTATGATGAAGCAAGGCATCGCGATTTTTATGGAGTACCGCTGGTTAGACAAGTAAAAGAAATCAAGGTGGTGGTGCCCCCTGAATATGCCATGCTCGCATAGAAGAAGTGATGCTTTCAGTGAAGCACTGCTTTTTAGTTAAGTCTCAAATTGACATTAACGTATATACTATATAATACTCGCGTTTAATTATTTAAGAATTTCCATTTATTCATAAATGTTAGATTAGTCTAATTGCGTAAACCTACAATTTCTCAATTCGTAACGTATTTTGCAAGCGCGTTTCAATTAGCGTATTGCGCCATCTATTGGTAAGTAGTTGAACTATTTCGCGTTAAATTCTAGGCTCAAACTAGTGTAGGAGCTGTCAATTACTCGTAAGTGACAAATAAAATGCGATAAATGCCATGCAGTTTCGTTTATTTCTGTCATACGCTGTGATGGTAAGAGACATATAAGTACTTTAGTTAATACGGTGCACCTAAAGAATATGTATTTATGAATGTTTGGTATAATTTTTTTTTATCACACTCATGCGTTCATTAAGAGTAAATGTAAGATTAAACAATTAATTGTCGGCTCGTAGGCTGTGGGTATATCGATAAATACAGTTCTTACCGTCTGTAGTATTTCCAGATCGTCACCACAGCGCCGGGCACCTGCTCCCCAGCGGCAAGCGTCAACTTCGGGCTTCGCTCAGAGCAACCCCTTCGTTGCTCCCCCCCACCACGAGTTCGTCATTCCCCCTCGCCCCACTCGTCGCCCCTCCACAGACCGCACTTAGAACACTAATTATAAATAAGGCTCTGTTCTTATACGTACGTGTGACTCCAAGGCAAATAGACCCCTTCCGATAACAAAAATTCTTTAAATTTATAAAACATTTTAAGTTGCAGTGAAAAGTTAATATATTTAGATATAGTATTGTCTTTTGTTAACATAGCTTTTACGCAATAAGAAAACACTTTTTAAATGGATTGAAGCTATGTATTATTATTATAAACTTTTAATTATTTACATAATTTTAATTTTTTCCGACGTTTCGCGTGCTTACAGCGTGCGTGGTCACGGTGACCACTTTATAATAATACATAGCTTCAATCCGTTTCAAAAGTGTTTTCTTAATATTTAGATATTACAAAAACATGTAACAACGCCGGAATTAATAAAAGACGATCGTTGCCTAGCAACGCATTAGGGGAAGCGGCAAACAAAGTTGGACTTTATTACACTCCAGTTATATCTTATTTTTATATATTTTAAACAATGAATAATCGGAATCGGTCTATTTACTAAATATAGACAATATTATTATTATATTTTACTTCAACATCCTTTGTCGTATGAGACTGACCATTCATAAAGCTTATAGCTTCAAAACAGGACTGATGTGCATTGTAATATGCACTTTAATACTCAGCAATAAAGTCAACTTAAGAGTATCAATCAGTCCTGTCATATATGCCCTGTTCTGTTTTAGTGTCGAATTGAGACTAAGTCTTCTTGTCTAAAGACCTACGACTCAAAGATTGGGCCCGTATTCCTGAATCATACTTAAATGTAATCTCAATATGGCATGCTCTTTTACAATTTGTCAGTGTCGCAAAATTTTCTGGTATCAAATCACCTTCAGGGTATTACAAACAGCACAGCTATTCTGTAATATGATCCCGAATTCTTGTAATCACGTGTGCCATACCTCGAAATTGGCTGCAAACCTATAACCGCTAAACCTGCTAACCGGCTCGAAACCAGTACTGTTAGGAAATACTGACACAAGAGGTGCAAGCAAGAGCATAGCCATAAATCTGCTGGGAGAATAAGCGATACACAGTGTAAGCTGTATATAACGACACTGAAAGGATGCACAGTGCATTTGGCGTTAAATGGGGAAGAACGAAACGAAAAGATATTCCATGACGCCTACTTATTAGTCATAGTCAACAACAGTCTACACGTGCAAGCAATCTCAACTTGTAAACAAAAGAACGAATTCCTTAAAAAAATTCAAATGCATGATGCCGACAGTCGAGTTTATTGCGGCCTAGAATAATGAAGCAACAAAAGAACGTACACAGTTGCGCAGTTTTTTCTCATAGCAACTAAAAAAGTGCTTTATTGCAATTGTTGTCGTTATTGGTGGGTGTAATGCTATGTAGTGTTTATCATTGTATGGAAAATAAGCTAAATCAACCAAAGCCATTTGATTTCGACGCTTTAGGGAATTCGTTTAATCGAGGGACGTTAAATGGAGTTCACACTGTATATACCTTATACCGAAAAGATACCTTAACGAATACGGGCTTAGAATCTTGCATCGATGACAAAATATATTAAAAATAAAAGTATCGAGCAACATGTAGTTCCTATTCACACGATCATCACCCATTTATTTGCCATCATTCTAAATATACAGATACAATATTTTCATAGATAATTATAATAGATTTCAAAGTATAGTATTTTAATAATTGAGAATTTGTGATTGCTGTTTTCGCTGATGTTAATAGATTGTAGACAAAATTACCACTTGACATACGAATTATAAAGCATTGTCCTGAAATAATAGATAATATATAAAAAAAAGGTTTTGTTTCATTTCGTACACTATAATATTTTTATTTTATTTCGGTAGCCAACAGCTTTTATAAAAATTACAAAACCAAATTAAATATTTAAGAAGTAATTGCCATGAACGGCATACCCAAGTAAAATATAAACACTTATAAATATTGGTGTGTTTGTGCGTATATGAGACAGTATATGTGACTATTAACTGAAGTGGTAGTGTGTTTTAATAAATAAATACATACTTCATTCGTTCTACCCTGGCCATGCTTTCTGCGGCTCGTTCTTAAATTGTATAAAACAGGGTCAACTCTGCACGATTTCTGGCGCCAAAATTAACACAATTTCAGAAGACAAACGTGACAAATTTGAAATTATAATAATACGGCGTTCGAATAAAATTTATTTAAATTTCGAATTGCCCGCTAATCCATAGATATTTAAATCATGAAATGTTTGTTTTTTTTTTGGAGTTTGTGGCCCGGTATCTAACCCTTTAGGCCAAAAAAGTGCTTGTTATATAATCTTGAATTACATAGACCTATTATTATTAATGATTACAAACATCATTCGTTGTTCCGCTTTGGCCAAACACGCAAGTTTTTTTTCACCTAGGACTGATTTTTGTAGCCTATCGTGTGATATGATAGATCTTAATCTAGATGCTTGTACGTAATCTAAAATTGGGTTGACTCTGAATAGATATTAGAAACACTTGCGAGTAACGCTTATATTATTAATAATTATTATTTCCTACCTTGATGTTTTGTCATGTTGTTCCCATAGTAATGTACGCTCCAATTTCACCGAGCTTTCTTGATAGAGGTGAAACCATACGTTTTCTCATTTATTTATTGCTTGTTACAATAATTACGTTGTTGTGATAAAAATCATATAATGGTTGCTTACTGTTTTAGTAACGTTTTGGCGTTTTAAAAGAGGGATGGAGTGTTTATTGCTTGTATTAAATAATAAATCAGATTAGATTGTTTGCTTTATGTCTCAGTCAAGAAATTCATTAAATTTTCCTCGTTTACGTGTTTTATTATTTGTAATAAAAATTCCATACCGCATAAGTGGTAAGGAATTCCATTCAACGCTACAGTAACGCGGAGAAAAATAGCAATTTATATTGTCTTATACAATGCAAATCTTTTTACTATTACACAAGTCAGAAATAAAACAAATATTTTTCATAATAGATGTATTATCACAGATAATTTGTTGATACAAACAACACGCCTACAATCAAAACAATAAAATATTTACAACGCATTTAAAACTAGGCGCCTTAGTGTAACGTACTATTCGATAGGCGAGACCGACTATCGAATACTGTTTACAGAATTAATATAAAAATACTCACGTTAATGTGAGCTGATTGATACGATAGCGGGTCAGTCCTGTCGAGTAGTCTTAACTGAATTAAAATCTACTCTGAACACTTGCGACGTATGACCTTCTCATGACCTTGTATAAACATATACCAGGGCAATAAAATTACAAAAAAACCTAATAACGAAATATTTTACACTTCAATCTCAATGACAACAAAATCTTTACCTTCAATTAAACAATAAAAAGGAAACCAAACAAGAATATTAGCTTAAAATACAATTTTAGGTAAACATTTAGTTCGATTTGGGTCAACTTTCACAAAGGAATCAATGTTAAGCGTTGTTTGAGATCAATTCTAGACAAGGAATTAAAAATAAAAACAGTCTCAATTTCATCAGTCGATGTTGTGTAACCCGATAATATAAAAAGAACGCTGTGACTGCGATGACCAAGCTCCGACAGTCTTTACTTTATTGTCGCTGTTGGACCTCACAGAGTTGATTCAAAACGTTCCAAATCTTGTATTTGTTCAATATGAATGGCTCTTTATTAATATAGGCAAGAGGATCAGCTTGTACAGAATGGGAAAAGTATGACTTTTAAAGACCTCAAATTTCTGCATCTGTTTCACGATTATTTGTTAATCAAGTAAGGCAAGTAAGTGATCAGCCTCCTGTGCCTGATACACGCCCATTTTTTGGGTCTAAGGCAAGCCGGTTTCCTCACGATGTTTTCCTTCACCGTTCGATTGACATTTGGTCAATTAGGCACATAGAAAGAATATCTTAGAATAGATTTAGAACTAAACAGATTTACCAAGCAATACGTTTTGAGAAGTTAATAATTAAAAAAGGTTTTGTCTATTAAAAGGGGCACATTACGACCACCTTCCCTTGATTAGAGACACAGAACCGTTATAACAAGACAGTTCCAATCACTTATATTTTACCAGCAGAATGACTTCCCTGACATAGATTTAAAATATCTAGCAGCAGCACGTCTGAAAAGTAAAACGTCTGAAGAAAAATCCCGTTCCGTGATTGCTATTAGAATATCAACATATAAAATATATAACGTATTTAGTGTGACTCTGATTTGGATAGAATCAAACTCAACCTGTCAGCCATGTTTTGTCTCTCTTTGTCATCTGCTTTAGACAGAGCCAGCATTATATCTTCTTTCTTGGAAACCAATTTTTTTGTATACTCCAAATGATCACTGTAAGGCACAGTCTCTTTTGTTTTCTACAACAAAATTTATGGGATAAATGTGATTTATCAATTAACTTATTAAACAATGAAAACCTCAAATTTTATCGTAATAAAATTTGTTCTAAAATAATCGTCTTTTAAGAGAAGTTGTCAAGGTAATTTCGATGGCTATAGCCCTCTCTGCATAGCAGAAATTCTGGCGTGGACCTACATATCTTTCGGGGGGCAAGCAGAACTTCACCTCGAATTAAAAAAAAAACATATTTCAATACGATTTACTAAAGATATAGTCAAAGATACTAAATACATTGACGGTACTACCAAATTCGGCTGTGTTGTGACGTTGGGAAAGTGAGTGTGTTTATGTGGGTATATTAGTAGTCTGGGCTATAAAAATCGGAAAATAACTGCTAAGGGAACTTACCTTTTTCTTAATATTTTTTTTACTAACAGGACTTTGAAGTTTCTTTTTCAATTTAACCACCTTTATTATCTCAGCTCGTTTTTTGAGACCTTGCTTTGTCAATACCTGAAATTTTGTATTAAAGGTAACATTAAATAAACAATAAATAGACGTAATTGTCTATTCTTAACCAGGTTCCATAGAGAACAAAAGTATAGTACAAATTCGGATAAAATCCAAATAAACAAATGAATATTATTATTGTCACGAATTTTTGAAGTGAAACTTCTTTAAGCGCATGAGTTCTCTTGTTGATTCGAAGAGATTCGAAGCCATTAATAACATAAATATATAATAACGATAACAATGATTGTAATAATTCTATTACAATTAATGAAATTCTGTAATAATCTTAGTAGTATAAGGTAACATGAAATAATTGTATTATTTGTATTCATGTCTATTATAATAAAAGCCGTTCGTTTAACTCTTATTGGTTAAATAAAATAAAATTAGATAAAGTTTCTGTAAAGTTGCATATAGTAGAACATACTTTTTAAATAAGGTGATAAAGATGTCAATCCTTACGTGTGTACACAAGCAGACGCACACATTTTAATTTATATTATGATTAACACGTATACAGTGTGTAAACAGTGTGAATATAGATATACAAATACATGGAGTGATTATATACTGGTACATGATCATCTATTGGGGCTTTTACCTTAGTAATAATTAATTTATAAACAAGTTTAACTTCTGACATGTACTTTGTACGCACGTACTTTTTTCTAACGTAGCCAGGTTCAACAAACCTGTAGGGTGGTGCGACCTAACAACACTGATAGAGTTTTCATATAAATATATGCACATTGAATACTTCATATTACACAGAAGATTGCTATTAGCCGACAAAAAAATAATCAAGAAAACATACAGAATTAGGACCGCCGGGTTTAGATAAATATTTTATTATCTGTATCGCGTTATGATGTTATTTCTGTGTAAATGTCAAATTATATTATACTTAATAGCAATATGCAGAATTTTATAAGCAATCAAAAAAAACGCACTTCCATCGCCCAACGATTTCTCTCCTTGCGAGGCCCTTTCATGTTTACCAATTTCTTAAAAACAATATTATCACTAACACATCAAAAGTCACAATACATTCACTAAAAATCTCAAACAATATCTTGTATACCTGTCCTATGCTCAGACTCAGATAATATTATTTTTGTACAATTTTTTTAAAATTATTGATTGTATTATTTAAAAATTATTGTCGAGTACAGTTTCCATGTAAAGCTAGCCGCCCACAATACAGGGAATCCTAGAGTTTATAATAAAGTTTTTTCGTTCTTTACAATTGTCATATATAACTATACTTGTCAAACTGTAATATATATGTTTGCTCATTACTTTTTTTAATTAAGTAGAACATAAACAACATACTTTTTATCAATTTTTTAAACCTTTTTCTTATATTGTGTTTTTTATGGTCCGAAGCAAATCGAGAGATGTTATATGAGTTTGTTAGTTTATCTACCTAAACGGGTGATAAGATTTTTTGTAAGACAGCACCAGCTGTGGTTTTTTATCGAAATCTACTCTTTAGATTAAAACAGTGTTGCTACAACTTTTTTAGGGCTGGGCCTGAGGTTTCTATATCTGTTTCAAGAATTGTCAATCTAATAGGTAAGTAGGTGATCTGCCTCTTGTGCCTGACACACCGTCGACTTTTTGTGTCTAAGGCAACCTAGTTTCCTCACAATACTTCATTCTTTGAGCCAATGTTTAATGCTCACATAGATAGAAACAACATTGCTGGACAGCCGGTTATTGAACCTTCGACCTCAGGATCTTTATCCTAGAGGTCTCGTAAGCTCAATGCCAACACGAGTAGTATATTAACATTAGATTAAAATAATAATATTTATATTTAAGCAGATTTTTTTAAACTATATTTTTTTTATTAATTACTTACCAAATCCGCATTTAAATCTCCTTTCTCTAATTTTTTTGTATCTTCGATGTCTTCTACAATTTCCCATTCAATTTTCAGTTGTTTAGGAACGTAGACTTTTCTTGATAGTACACTAAAATATTCAAAATTTGCGTTACTATAATATTTTTGGACAAATAATTTATGACTAAACAGTATAAAGTGATTGTGTAGATTAATATTATAATACAATAGATTCTGTATCGGTTTTAGAAGTTAAGCTAAACAAGGCTATATACTCAGGCGAAGACTATAGAAGTTCAAGCCGTTATAGCCGTTCAAGTACTACGCAAGCAGATTTACTACTGTTATGAAAAGTAAGCAAAGCTTTCAAAAATAACAGAACAAAAATGTATAAACTTTTTGTAGGAATCCACGAAAATGCATTTCTTTTTCAAGCATAGACAACGTAAAAAGTAAATAATTACTGTTGACGTAATCACCATGTACGAAAATCAAACACACCCCAATAGTGCTTACGTAATAGTTGTATATACCACATGAATGAATTTCTCCCAATACTTACAGATTTATTTTACGATATGCTTCTTCTTTTCGATAAAAGTCTGTGTATTTAAATCCAGGAAATTCAAAACTTATATGATCATCGCTGTTAATCTTTGCTGGTATACAACCGAGGGACGGAATATTTTTCGATTTTATCCATACATCCTTTACTTCATCAATAGTTTCATCATCTGATATGATGTACACTTCTTCTTCATCATGAAGGGTGCATACGGATGCCGTTGCCAGGAAATTCTCTATGTCTTTATCCAGATTGTTATATAAACTGCCCAGTTCAATACTTGGGCCAGGCATTTTTTCCATAACACGTTTATTAATCTCTTCCGGTTTTAAAATACTCATTCCTCCTTCAAACTTTTTCGTGGTGGTGCTCTGGCTAGTTTTAATTTGGGGAGCAATTTCAGCGACTGGCTTTGGTGTATTTTGAGATTGAGAACATATTGAAACTGCTCCTGGAGCTCCTGGAGCTCCTGCTCCAAACTGTTGGATTGGATGTGAATTTGATAGACACGCTTTTGGTATAATTGCTAATCCGGGATTATTTGAAGAATGTATAAACTTTGGATAAACACAGTAAAACCCATCTGATTTCCGAATTTTTATAGGTTTAATGGGTTTGGTGACATTAGGGGCTTTAATTTGGGTTTCTGGATTAGTTATATCTTTTATTTCATCTTCATGGGATGTGGTTGGAGTTGTGTTATCCGGAGTAGATGGTATGGTATTATTTTCAGTATTGTTTGATACTTCATTTTTTAGTGGAATCATAGGTCGAGATTGAATTTTTGATGGAATAAATGATAACGGATCGTCTATCAATTTATTGATATACTTTTTATTTATGGTTATGCACAAACCTCTCGTTTGTTTTGCGTTACCTTCTGGTTCGGATTTCTTAACTATTTCAATACCTAGAGGTTCATCAAGTTCGTAAGGTCCAACAACTACGTTGCGATTATCATTAGGAATGGCATAGATTCCAAAATGTATCAAATCCTCGACATTTGAGTTTCGTTTCTGACAATATAATTTGACGGTTTTTTTAGATGTTTGTGACACGTTTATTGCTTGCACTACATGATCATACTGTACAAAGAAGCCTTTTTTGAAAAAATGAAGTTCATTAAAATCGTTTTCCACAGTCATCAAATACCATTTAGTCATAGAGTCTACGTTTTCGTTTATTTTAGATTCGGACTCGTCGTTCACTAATAATTGAACTTCTTCCACATCGGTAACTATATCTTCATCGTATCTTTCTAATATTGGCGAGTCATTCTTTTCAACATCTACGCAAATATTATTAGAATTACTTTCTTCTGTCTCGTCATCGGAAAATCCATAACATATGCTCAATGGTCCCTTACCAAGGTCTAATGGCTCTTGTTCATCACAGTTTAAGGAACAAACAATGTCTTCATCTTCCATGTCGTCACTGATTTTTTTCTTTACAACGCCATATAACTCCCAGCAATACGGCAAACCACGCAATATCCAAAACGTGTCTTCTTTGACAATTGCATTTGTTCGAAGATTTTGAACCTCGTTAGGATAATTTTGGACGTCATCCAAGCTTAAATCTTTTATGTTAATATACGATAGAAGCTTAGGGTGCTTTTGGTTTATCGCTACAAATATTTTATGTGGTTTATCTGGCGTAACTAAAAAAAAGTTTTTTGTCTCCCGATATCTAGAGAGTATAAACTCCCAAGTGTAAAATCCAATTCTCATAAAACGTGGAGGCCTTAGAAATTTTTCTATTTTTCCTTGAGTTTTACACTTTTTGCAGTGTTTATAACATGCAATAATCCAGGCCACCATTTTTGGGTTATAAGGCAGTTGATCGAAAAACTCTTTAGAAAATTTTCGAACACACTTAGTTTCATTAGGAATCTTTTCGTCGGCCGTTACAAGTTGAAGTTGTGTTTCGGTTGGTTTCGGGTCCTCACTTTCTATGTCCATGTTCATTAAACTTTCCATCTTTTTCAGAAGTCTGCGATCATTTTTTTCCATTTCAATGATTTTTTTATTTGTTTCCAAGTAATACTCATTGCTATACTTTCTACCGCTATACGGGTTTGCCCTAGCGCATCGAAAACTGTCACATTCAACAATTTCTATTGGTTTTGCAACTTCATTTACAATAGACGCGATGTTATTTGTGGAAGATATATCAGTTTTACTCTCGTTTATACGGAGGCTTGATCTAGTTTTTGGGGGATCATTCGAGGGCCTTTCAATCAAGTCAACATCCGTTGGTTGATAAACGTCCGTTACCTGATTAGAAATTTCACTTTGTTCAGTTGGAGTTGATTTTCGTTCAGTGAATTTTCCTTTACAAAAACATTTATACAAATTGTGAACCATACACCAAGGTTCACAATTATCACAAGTTAATTTAGGTATAAGTACAAATAATTCTTTTTTTAATTCCGTCTCAGATTTAAGACACATGTTGCTATAAAATTCCGCATATCTTTTAGAAGATTTCCAATTTCTGCGCCGTGGTTTTAACATAATACTTTTTTCGCCGGATAGAATGACAGTTTGTCGAAACTTTTGTTCTTCTTTTGCCAGCCTTGAATTCAGTTTTTTATTTAAGTCTTCAAGACCAGAAAACGTCTGCGAACCGTGTGTGGACGGCGCATACCATCGTTTAGAATTGATGCACTTGCATACAAACATACAATCGACGCGGCCACAATGTGTTTTTAAGTTATAGGAACATTCTAAAGAATTACAAATACAACCGAATGAGCAACAATCTCTTGCGCATTTAGTCTTTTCTGTCTCTGCAGTCGATAATTTAATAACTGTAACGTCCAGACGATCTAGCTCACAAAATTTTCTTTTACTTTTATCTTTTGTTATTAAGTCTACCTTTCCACCCGAATCAGATAAAACACATTCTTCCTTGGTATACAGTTTTTCTTCCTCAAGTTTTATTTCTACATAATCTAATATTTTATTTAAAACAATATCAATATCAGCCTCTGGTGATAAGGGTTTCTCATCCTCAAGCGACATTGTTTCGCTTTTATTATAACTAGTCCCATTACGCATTAGGATACGATTTTGGTTACATTTGTATTCTAAATCAAATGATACACTTGCACCTTTTTCGGACTGTTGAGCACCACCCTTTTTATTCACACCGAGTGTAGACAGTGAAAACTCTGCCCATTTCTCTGTTATTTGTCCTTCAGCATTTCGCATAAAATTCTCACTTAGAAAATTAATCATTGATGGGCTTAGTTGTGTTCCATACAAGGATTTAACATCTAAACCTGGTTTAGGTAACTTAACTATGGTAGAATCGCCATATTGAAACTTTTGATATGAGGAATCTAGAAACTTTTTCTTTGAAAGTGGACCGGGTTTAAATTTGACGTGTAAGGAATTTTGGAGAATTTTCTTTCTGTGTGAGATGCTAGGTGATTTCACGAAGGACTCATTCAAATTTTTGATGCTATCTTTGCCAATATCGAAACTGCAGATAAATTTGTTTTTACCGCCTTTACTGCCATTTATTTGGATAGATTTATGATTCCAAAGAACGTATTGCGCTGAATGTGAATGGCCTTCTGGGTTTAAGTTAGTTAACATTTGCCAAACATCTTTACATATAGGAGAGCTGCTACGAAGAATATTTTTGGCCAATTTTTTCGTAGCTTCTTCTCTAGATGAACCAATCCTTATTTTACGTAATAAAATATTTTTGTGTCTCTCCATTTCTGAATTCAGCACTACGTACACGGCTTTTTCCATAACTTCTCTTATATTTCGAACGGTTTTTACTTTTAATTTACTTTTTTTCTTTGGTACGTAGTATTTATCAGTTTTTGGAATAAAGTTACATGAGATTGGCGTATCAGAATCATCTTTGGGTAACGGTTTTGCTGGTTTCACTTTTAATAGGTCACATAAATTATTATTTAATGCCCTGTTCTGCCTTATAATACCTGAACGAAAAACTTTCGATACCTCCTCCATTATGCTGAAACAGAAAATAAAACTTTGTTACTATTAAGTCTATATATATATAGCCTCGGATTTACGAATATAGCGTGTTTAGTTTCTACTTTCTAATTACTTTATCCCCACTATACACATATATTAAAATATTTAGATTTCTTCAGTATAATAGTATAGCCTTTCTTACTTGAGGAGTTTTGCATTTTAAATATAAATTTACTCATAAGATATCAAAAGGATTTACTATTTATTACCAAACAGGTTTATTTTCTACACTGGCAAGGCAGACATAAAAAATAATAATATAAAAACGATTCCATATTTGATTGATTTATTTAGAACTATCAAAAAACAGAAAAATATAAATATATTGCAATATAATATGAACATTAGTGTGTCTGTGTGTGCGTGTGTGTTTACTACACAAACACACTTACGCACAGATTTTTTTATTTTTTACATCATTCCTGTAGGAGTCTTTTGTTTTATTAAAAACGATACACTTATATGCTGAATAGGTCACGTGATACGGTTGAAGCTTTCGACTTTACACACAATTTGTGTGACTTTCATAAAAATAGTTGTATAAAATGCGTTATTTTATTCGCACATGTTCTGTTTGGTTTACAATACGCCGACGGAGTTTTTTTTTTTGTTGAAGTTTTAATTTACAAATGTTCTTGTACGTTCGTTATCAGATTGTTTGAACGCAACCCGTTTTGACTGTTGATTTATGAAATGGAAAGCACTCATATTTTGACATAGAATTTTTAGTGTCAATTAATTCACGAAATATTTGTTAGTGGTACCTTTACCAACCGAAGAATGTCATGTACACCTATTGAGTCACTGCAAGTTGTAGGAATAATTAAATACCTACCGACTACCTAAACTAAATAACTACCTGGAGAACTACTAGACTATTTTAAGCTGACTTGGTTTAAACGAGTATTATTTATAATTTATTATATATGTGTAGGATTTCAAATACATGTTTTGAATTTTTTTTCGTGTGTAGAGTTGAGATTAGGCTAGACCAAGAATTTATTCTTTTTATTATCTGTAATATGTTCATTTTAGAAATAGAATTTTTTGTTCAGTCAATTATTTTCCATTACTAATCTATCTTTCTGGCCCATAATTTGATTGACAAATGATCATGAAACATATTCAAAATCTGATGCCCAAAACTTACAAAGGTTATGATGCACTGATTTATTATTTTTTATTTATTAATAATCTACTTAAAAACTACAATTATTATTTTTATACTGGATCAAGTAAATGTAATATGCCATTACATTGATTTACCTTCATTCAAAAACTTAAATTACCACGTTGTCACAACATGTCTGCGTTGTCGGTGTTTAGTATATATTACAATCACGCTCATGTCACAAAATGGCTGACAAAACAACGTTCTATTTTTTAACGCAGATTATCGTATTGTTGGGTAGAAAAAATACATTGTGTTTGATAACTTTTAATTTAATTAAATTTTAGGTTATAGTTTCTTTTAACATATCCGTAATCTAGCACAGATAAACAAACTACTAATGTAGTCCTTCTTTCGCTCTTAAATCCGGGAATACCAAATGTCAAAAGAAATATACATTTCACGCCTAAATGGAAAAATATTTACAAATATTAAATGACTTTTATGGGATAGTGAAATAAATAATAAAATTAAATATTTTTTAATACTATTAAACACTTACTTCTTTAATTTACTAACTTAGAGCTATAGGTTTGGTAGTTGTTATTCGTTAGTTGCACAGACTAACAGTGTTAATTGTATACTGTCAAAAATCAAAACAATTTCAAAATGGTGGAAATCAGAACGTCACTTTTTACCTTATCTGAACTGCATATATCTTTATAAAATATGCTAGCCAAGCTAAAGATTATGTAATTGTAATATTTTTAATTTGTTACTTCAACTAAATACTATAAAAACATAACTGGTTGTCAATTGTCACAATTGTATTTGTCGGCGCAACGGATATTATTTTTATAGTTAATTAAATAACGTGATCTAAGTATATTGCAAAAATAAAACTTACATTAATAGTTAAATTCGGCCCATTAAATCCTACTTTGATAGAAGAAATTCAGAAATATTCTAGAAAAGTCACGTGACCCATTCTTAAATGGCCGACGTCTGACATGAGACATCTTCCATTTCCAATTCTTAAGCTCGAAATCTCCTTGAATCTCTTGTAATGAAATGTATAATCATATTTTCACTTAATATTCACTTGAATTCTTATACGGTAATCTTTAAATTCCTTGTATTTTGAGGAAAAATATAAAAGCACAACACTTTGTTATGAGTTTGTTTTGAACGTCATCATCCACAGATAGTTCTTTGTTCAATGACATATTTTAATAACAGATAATTTATTATGCGTATTCTTTTTACAAAATGAACTAGAAACTCGTAATTATATAATAAAATCATAAAATATTTTGAATAAATAATATTAAAATGTATTTAAGTAGTCCAAAAAGTAGTATGTTCTGTGGTCCACACTACATAACATCTCATATTTAAATAATTGGATAAAAAACGAAGTGATTATATTGTTATATGTACTCTTTGATTCATATGGCAAGATTGGGTATTAAAGTTAAAACGTGATTTTCAAAATATTGTGCATTGTAACTGTTACCAGTAGCCTCGGCTTCAGATTTGTTTTACATTGTAGGCCTATCTAAGTCACAGAATTATCTTTAAATAGTTCATGTAATTTCTGAATGTGTGAATAAATCTATAAAATATTTACTTTACTAACACTAATTACGTTTATATACGTTATTTTAACCACATAACTACTTTGAGCGAAAGTATTTCGTTGCTGGTTGTTTAAACCCCGTCGAAGATGGGTGTTATTGAGTTTAACGTTGCCTATGCGACTGTCTGTAGTATCCCAAGTCTCATCTAAAAAGAATGCACCGATTATGATGTGGAGTAAATTATGAATTTACAATGAAATATTTATGTATTACTGAAACTTTTTTCATTTTAAATTAGCATGTGTCACTTATCTAGAAATATTTTGCATTCAAAGATTGTGAGTCATTAATGCTTTGACTTGGAGATTAAAGGTTTAATAAATAACCAATGTTTGGACAGTCATA
The DNA here is from genome assembly GCF_905147105.1 of Pieris brassicae. NCBI lineage: Eukaryota > Metazoa > Arthropoda > Insecta > Lepidoptera > Pieridae > Pieris > Pieris brassicae. Next base: position 2,673,038 of record NC_059674.1, on the reverse strand, counting down.
ATTTTCACTATGTTGTATACTTGTAAATAGGGGCCAAAAAGTGTTTGTCCAGAAGAAAACTCTTAAACTGTTTTAAAAATTTAATTTATTTAATTACAGAATCTTAAAGTACAATCATTTGTTTGTCAGTAATGTAGTATCTTAAAAAGATTATTATAACATAATTCTATTATTTCATGGTGCCAGCTCCATTCGACTATCTTCTGATTTTTGACTCATTGGAGCGTCTAGTGTGGATGAGTTAAGGAAATCCAAATCAAATAAAAATTCTACTTAATCAACAAAAACAGATGTGTCTATTAAATGAAGCTATACTTATTTAAACAAATCATGTATTTGTTCTATAAAAGACAAGTGCTATAGGCACAGATATTTCCACCTTAGAGGACTAAATTTATAACGGATGGATAATATAGTTATTTGTAAAATTTCTAATAATTTAAAAGAAAAAATAACTGTTAATAATTAACATATGTTTAAAAAAGGTAATTTATATAAATATAGGTAATTTAATTTAAAAAGGATATTGTTTGTCTCTTGGCTCTTCTAGTGAGCGATCCCGGAATGGTGACTTTTCCTAAAAATGTTGTATGGTCATTAGAACTAATTTGTTATAGAAGTGAAACAAATATTGTTGGCTGAAAACAATTGATTTGGTTTTAGTGAAAATTGTCTATATTAGTGAATTAACTTATAAATTACCCTTTTATGGTACTTTTCATAATGGTGATCCTCTTGAGAACCATTTTGATGACTGGTCATCTTCAATATCGCTGAAACAAATTCATAGTAAATTTCACCGCCGCGATAAATTCGCCTAACTTCACCACTGAAATATTTTGAGATAAAACTTTTCAGTTGGCAAATAAAAGGTCAGAGTCAATTATTAAAATTCAAATTCTTCAAATGTTTTTGAGATAAAATATAACTAAATTATTTCATACAAAGCTAAGCTATTCAACTATTTCACATCTACTTTATATATAAATGGAGACTTGGAGTAACATTTTAAAATTATTTTCCACTTCTAATATGTAAGGGTTTAAAAAGATTGTATGTTGATGGAATTGTTTGTAACATAGAAGTTGATTGAAATGTTTCTATGTTTGTAACATAGAAAAAATTCAATGAAGTTGCCTTTGTCAACGTTACAGGGCGAAAAAATCCATGTTCTTGATCCCAGATTTCCGTATCCATTTCGTGATCATTGGCTAGTTTTATCACGGGGATCGAACTTACGCTCGAATCACTAGGCCAAGCTACATCAGAATTCAGATATTTTATGTACCTTTTTGTTCGTCTCTTCGTCGCTTTTGTTCCAATATAGGTGACTCTTCAATTCTCTCCTGCTAAAAGAAATATAATGAATGCTGGCTATAAAATCCTGCCATACAGCATGTGTACATAAACTAAAATACTTTAAACATCAGATATACACATATTTGTAAGGTAAAGAATACTAAAACCCGAAAAAACTTGTTTGTCAGAATATTTTTTTATAGATTTAAGTATTCCATCTCAAAAACTAAAAGGGGTTTGAGCTATTTAATAAACTGATATATAGTATTAAAATAATATAGAATTATAACAAATCAACATATAAGGCATCTTATATATAATAGTCTTTATTGTTTCTGCGATGTCGTTTTATCACCGGTACATATAAACCGAAGCTGCCCTGCTATTTCATTCCGCGAAACGTACGGTTCTAATTAATATGAGGTCAACTTAAAATTACGATTCCACCTGTGCGCTTGCGGCACAGCATACGGCACATATGTTTGTTTTGGTCGACTCACTCAAGCGATCGATAGGTCGTCAAGTAATTTTTTTAATGATCACGAAAATTTTCGTTCGTGAACAAGCGTACAACACTGCTCAGTGTACTCACAAACGTTACACACAGCATTGCCAGTTAAGGCAGAAGACAAACGCGACACTAGCTTAATACGAGTTGTACTATAGCTTTGCACAAAATGCAAGTTATTTTGCTGGAATCGTACCTTAATCGTTCTATATGAGTATTCAAAATAAAGTTCCGATATATATTATTTAGATATGTTTATATATCGTATCGTCTTGTTTCCAGCGAGAACGTGCTCGTTTATAATTTTTACAAAAGCTTTATGCGGCTAAACTAAAACCTGACAGTTCTATTACCATTTGACCTGTCTGGAACATAGGCTTTAATATGACGGTAGGCCACTTGATACATTTTTCTAAATGTATATGAAAGATGGGTCACAAAATATAAGACAGCCAAGTAACACGACAAATTTGTAGACATATTGGTATAAACTTACCCGTTTTCTGCTCATCTTACGCTCTTTCCGATCATCACCTCTAAGTTTAGACTTTCTTTTCTCTTTTTCTGGCGAACGTTCTTCAAACTCTTTACTACCCTGCTTATAAAACAGCATATTAAAAACTACACTAACAACATTAAAATGATGATATTTTAGCTATGTGAGCCAAACGAAACACAGAATTAAATATGATCTTCGTATACTTCTGGTTTGTTCTTAATTACGATGTCTCGAGGTCCATATAAAGCCTTCTTCAAGATTATAACTTCTGTCGATAATTCTTCTATTCTACTTTGTGCTTGTTGATATTCTTCTTTGGTTCTTGATGGTGTTGTAATTCTGTATGTTTCGTTTATTTACAATATGTCTAAGGTTCCGAGTTGAATATCTTGTTTATCAATCTATATCTTCTATCTTGCGTAGCACTGAATAATTATATATCAATATTCTTCAAAACTATAAGTTTATTTAGTGTTTAGTTTTGTTTACGGGGCAGTTTTTTTAAGATACTGCAATATTTGTTTGTATATAAAGGATGTAATTTTGTTCATTTTTTAAATTCTCTTCTATTTTGGGTAGTATCACGTCTTCTTTTAAGCTAATAGGATTGCTGCATAACCATTTTCTTTTATTAGATGTCTGGATTCAATTATGATACCAAGTGGTGCGGGCTCTATTTCTTCTTTAATAAGTGCTGATAGAGCTGGTATAGTTAAATAAAATAACTGTAATAAATCCCTGGGGCTGCCTATCTGCAACTGTTTTTGATATGCAAGTCGATGAAATCAGCCTTTTGCTGACGCTCCTTGCCTTGAGTTTCTTGATTCTTCTAGACAGCTTCGCTTCCATCTTCCGTCACATTTTAATTCTGTGAACGTTTGGACCCACTTGATAAAAAATGAAAAACCTTACCACTGCTCGACTGGGCTGGGCTGACTTACGCATTACCTTTGTCTTGGAAATAATTTATTAATGTTCCTAAATAAAGTCCCCGTTTCACTATACACACTGTTGAGTTCTTCATGTGTTCTCTTGATGTCGTGTCTTCTAAAGTAACTATATTTTTAATTTTTTCATTGTTTCTTCTGTGGATACTGAAGATTCTTCGCTTTTTTTTTTAAATTAAAAGTTCGTAATTTTGTACACTTATTCACAGTTCGCTTAGATCAGCAGTCGCCTCGTGTTGGGCCGTGGGCGCCCAATCGTCAGTCCGGCGCCAGTGCGATGCAAGGTCGGTTTATTACAACGATACTCACCTTGCCATTGCCGCTGCTTTCAACTTTACGTCGTTTCACATCTAAAAAATATATGAATAATATTTACTCATTAAACTTTGCAACTGGGTAGAACGTTGCAAGAAAACAATCAGGATAATTTGTAAGAAAACCAAATAAATACATCTATTGTGTTCTAGTTACACGCGATGATAGTGTTTTTACGTAACTCAAGTCATAATCTTGAGTATTGTCAAATATCTTAGACTGGAGTTTTTTTGGGACTAGTGGCATACGGCTAGGAGGGGTATCTGATGTTATCTGATACCGCCCATGGATTCTCACACTACTAAAAAATTCCACAATGCATTGCCGGCCTTTAGTACGCCCTGTTCTTCAACGACCCTAAGTTGAATTTATTTCCAGTATATAAGGCCGAGTCTTTACTTATTCCTAACAAAACTTACCACGATCAACGTCATCAGACGGATGCCTGTGTTCATGAGGCGGAGATATTGCCTCCAAATAGCGGTCTTCCTACAAAAAAACTTGGCTCATAAAACATTTAATTATATTTTATATGTATGCATTCAGATACGTTAAAGAGGCAACTAACAAGCAATCTCTTCCAGGCAACTCTAGCAAGAAAAGAGAAAACAAGAAATACATAGAGAAAATAAATATGCGTACAACAACAAAAAAACTAAAAATCAATCTTAAAGAGTCATGAATCACGATGCTAGCTTGCAAAATACATAAAAATAATTATAAAAGTCAGTGTTAAACATTACGACACACAAAGAATATTTTATTTTATAAAAGATGTCAACTGTCAATGCCAATATTTTTTGTTTGACACCTCAAAGGATTAGAATGGAACAATGTGCGTTTCATTTCATTAATTGTAGAAAAGCGTAAAAAAAAGTAAACGCGTTTCGCTCCGTATATATATTTTTAAAGTTAGTAGTTAAATTTTAACGAAATGAAGGTGACATATTATAAAAACTTACTCGATGCGATCTTTCTCTCGGCGACTTGTCTTTGCTTCTTAATTCTTCTTTATTTCTTTCTTTGTTTGACCTGTTTGAAGATACGAATCATTAAAAACTAATTTATAGCTGACAATTAACTAACACTTTTTGTTAGCTTTATTAAACATTTTTATGAAATATATTCTTAAGAATCTTGCTACAAGCACATGCTTGTAGCATAACTTTTAACTCGTTCGGTTGTTTAAAAATTGACTTCGAACATCTGCCCGAAGTAGGATGGTCAAGTCAGAGTAGGGAATAAATAGATTAAAAAGGATGTTGTGTCATGCGCACGAGCAATGCATTTGTTTAACTTTGAAGTTATATAGTTTATGTAAAGTCAATGAAGTCAAAGAAGTGAATTATAGTTAATCGAGTAATTATAGGAGTTTTTAATTTTTCTACCCTTAGAACTGGATCACCTAGCTCTTTTACTGTCATTGAACATAATTTGCGACAATTTCTTGTTCAAAAGATTCTGAAATTAACTTAATATAAATAAAAAAGCAGCAGCAATAGAGAGCAGTGTTGGCCTATCATCCCTGAGGTCGTAGGTTCAATCCCCGGCTGTGCACCAATGGATTTTCTTTCTATGTGCGCATTTGACATTAGCTCGAACAGTAAAGGAAAACATCGTGAGGTAACCGGCTTGCTTTAGACCCAAAAAGTCGACGGCGTGCGTCAGGCACAGAAGGCTGATCACCTACTTGCCTATTCGATTGACAGATGATCATGTAACAGATATAGAAATCTGAGGCCCAGACCTAAAAAGGTTGTAGCGCCATTGATTTATTTTATTTTTTAATAAAAATCGCATTAAGAAGACTCTTTAGTCAGCTAGTATATAATACAAGGCAACGATGGATGGAGATCAGGTTGGGTAGGCCTTGTCACCATTTGCAGGAGGTGGAACGTACAAGACAAGTATAAGCATGCATAAAGCAAGTAAGAGCATGCATGAAAGTCATTGAAAGTGGACGAAGCCAGAGAGGTTGTCAGGGCCGTAGTGGAGCCCCGAGGTGTCCCGGGAAAAAGGTGTAATAAAAATTTTGATTTGATTTGACAGGCCTTAATTTTCATACTTACGATCTCGATTCACGTTTTGACTCCTTCTCGCGATCCGGCTCTTCACGTCTTCTATCACTGCTTTTTGATTCCTTTTTGTCACTTTCTATTTTAAAAAAAATGTTTAATTTAAAACATGTATTTGCGTGTTGTTCCCGCGAGAATGCAAGTGCTGCGTTCTGCTGAGAGAGGACAAATCTGTGTTGTTTTTAATTTTTTTTACCATTAATTAACTATTAATTGCTTAAAGATGTAATATGAAACGTGGTGGAATGAATACGGCTCCTTACAAACATTTTAAAAAACAAAAAAACATGGCGGAGAGTTTAGAAGCAATGAATACATATTGTTACGAGCTAGGGGATCGGATAGAAAATGCCGTAAATTTATTCAAGGGTTTATTTCTTGAAAAATCAATGTGGAATTTATGGACACAAATAAATCGCAGAAATGCACTTATAACACGCACAAAAACACAGTCACTAATTACTTCACTTATGCACACTTCACACAGTACTTTATCACTTATATTCACTTTATTCGCACTTTATCGCTTCGGTGTTTCGCTCTTGTTATCGCATTCAAAACTAAAGGCGACTAGTCGCGTTTCGGCTCGCTTATATATCCCTGGGAATAATTCTAAACAATATTCGAGAACTTTCTAGGCGGGCTTGCTACTGAGTAGCGATTGCACAATTCTAGAACGTCCGCACTCTTTGTCTCTTTCGCACGTTGCTCCGTCCTTGTCGTACGGCGTTCTAGAGTGCTCAGTCTAGTTTCGAGAAAGTTCTGATCTTCTCTCTCTCTCTCGTATCATTTCGTCCTTGTCTCACACCTAGAAAGTTTGGTCTAGAATATTCCTTTATCAAAGGGGTATACCTAGGCCTGAAAACGCCTGAAAACGGGTCTCCTGAAAACCGCACCACTCGACTACACATGTTCTGAAACCGACTGAAAAAAGGTTTCAGCTTCCTGAAAACTAGGGTAACATTATGAAAATTACAATTTTCTAATATGTGATTGACCCTCTCCTGAAACGGTCAGAAATCATATTACAGCCTGCTGAAAAGTCCTCTAAGTAGTGGAAAAATCTAGACATTTTCAATCTAAACATTGCAGTCGACCCGTCTTCGTAACACTATTTCTTTTTTACGTTCATAAGAGTACATTGTTTTACCTAAATTAAGAAATAATTTTGATTTGTTTTGATAAAACTAGCACATATTAATACAGGCCCCAGTCCTTTGTAACTTCCAATAGCGAATTCCCGATTCCAATAAATTATTTGAGATCGATTATATTTGTTTGTATTGTAAGTGTCTCTGACTACTTACGGGGGCTGTCTCAACTCATGTATTTAATATAAAATTTGAGACACAATAAACATTTGATTTAGATTTAATTTAGATCACTTTCGTAACATTCTCTTCTAATTTGGGTTAAATCTTCTTTTTGAATTAGATAATACGGATAGGGATTGCTCCAAACAGTTTTCTTTTATTATGTTTCTGGACCCAATTCTGGTACCAAGGTGGTTTAGGCCCTATTTTATTATTTGATTAAGTTCTGCCGGCAGAGTTAACAACGAAAAGAAATCCTTGGGTCTTTCTGAAACTGGTTCATGTTGATATGAAAATAGGTGATTATCCTTCTGTGTCCGCACGTTACGTTAGCGACTACGGATATTATATTCGGGAGTATCCCTCTCGCCGCGTAAGTTACCGGGTAAAGGTTTCCGTTAATTTCCCAGTTAAAGTTTTAAAAGAACTGATATTTTAAACTCTAACTCAATAAAGCCACATCCAACTTGAACTTAGGTGACTTTAATCACGCCTGTCCAGCAGATGCATTTTTAAACCGCCGCTTAAAATAACCCATATTAAGCTGTCTAGGCCAAGGAGTCCTACTACTTAGCTATTTTACAAGTAACGACGAACTAAATCGTGTAGTACGGCACTTGGGGATGTCGACAACGAAGGGTTGAATATATTAATTTCACCTTATTAATAACTAAAATAGTGTTACGAGCTAGGGGATCGGATAGAAAATGCCGTGGATTTATTCAAGGGTTTATTTCTTGATAAATCAATGAGGAATTTATGGGCACAAAATTAATTGCAGAGATTCACTAATAACACACAAAAACACAGTCACTAATTACTTCACTTATGCACACTTCACACAGTACTTTATCACTTATATTCACTTTATTCGCACTTTATCGCTTCGGTGTTTCGCTCTTGTTATCGCATTCAAAACTAAGTGACTAGTCGCGTTTCGGCTCGCTTATATATCCCTGGGAATAATTCTAAACAATATTCGAGAACTTTCTAGGCGGGCTTGCTACTGAGTAGCGATTGCACAATTCTAGAACGTTCGCACTCTTTGTCTCTTTCGCACGTTGCTCCGTCCTTGTCGTACGGCGTTCTAGAGTGCTCGTCTAGTTTCGAGAAAGTTCTGATCTTCTCTCTCTCTCGTATCATTTCGTCCTTGTCTCACACCTAGAAAGTTCGGTCTAGAATATTCCTTCACCAAAGGGGTATAACTAGGCCTGAAAACGCCTGAAAACGGGTCTCCTGAAAACTGCACTACTCGACTACACATGTTCTGAAACCGACTGAAAAAAAGGTTTCAGCTTCCTGAAAACTAGGGTAACATTATGAAAATTACAATTTTCTAATATGTGATTGACCCTCTCCTGAAACGGTCAGAAATCATATTACAGCTTGCTGAAAAGTTCTCTAACTAGTGGAAAAATCTAGAAACATTGCAGTCGACCCGTCTTCGTAACACTACCCCTTCCTTAGACATGCTCGTCCCGAGCATCATTACATCCTTTATAGGGAGCCAATCGATTTATGTGAACGACTTTCGGTTTGCTCCTTAAACCACCCACTTTCTTTATGCGATAGGTAACGTCATTTATCTTCGTGACTATCGTGTATGGACCATCCCAGTCAGCTTGAAGCTTTGGTGATTTGCCTTTTCGTTTTGTTGGGTTATGGAGCCATACTTGCGAGCCTTCTTTAAATTCTATGTGATTCGTCTTTCTGTCATACCTAATCTTCGTAGTCTCACTTATTTTACTTTGTGATGCTCGTACGTGTTCATGGATTTCGTCCAGTTTATTACGCAGATCCGCAGCATATTCTGTAACACTCTCCGGTGTGTCAGGTGGTCGCCCAGTTACAATATCCGCTGGTAATCTAAGTTGTCTCCCAAACATGGCTAAAGCAGGAGTAACATTTGTGGTTTCATGAACCGCAGACCGGTATGACATTAGAAATAATGGAATATACTTGTCCCAGTCTTTTTGATGGTTGTCCACCAGTTTTGCCAAGTGCCTTTCCAAAGTTTGATTGAAGCGTTCCACCATTCCATCTGACTGTGGGTGATATGGAGTAGTCCGCGTCTTATGAATTCCCATTAATCGGCACAATTCTTGAAATAGTAGAGACTCAAAATTTCTTCCCTGATCACTGTGCATTTCCAAAGGTACTCCAAATCTAGAGAATACGTCATTTACAAGTATCTCAGCTACTGTAACTGCCTCTTGATTGGGAATAGGGAATACTTCGGGCCACTTCGTAAAATAATCCATAACAACCATGATGTACTTATTTCCTTTTTCTGTTAACGGAAATGGTCCAGCTATGTCAACTGCTATCCTCTCCCATGGAGCTCCGACATTGTATTTCTTCATACTCGCTCTAGTTCTCGACTGTGGGCCTTTAACAGCTGCACAAGCTTTACATTTCCGAATCCAGTCTTCTACATCTTCGCGGCAATGTATCCAATAAAATCTCTCTTTAATTTTCAAAAGAGTCCTTTTTACACCTAAGTGTCCGCCTGATGAGCCGTCATGAAACATTTCCAATATGTTGCGAATCTTGGCTCTTGGCACAACTAACTGTAGATGAGATGCATCCCCACGAGCGTTTTCCCATTTGCGACATAACACCCCATTATGGAGAACTAAGCTATCCCATTGAGCCCAGTAACTCTTGGTCGTGGTACTAGTAGATGCAACATCATTCCATCGCGGCTTTATAGCTGAAGATTTCATCCAGTCCAGAATTGGTTTAATATCAGAGTCTTGTTGTTGCTCTTCCTGAATTAATTTACCACACCAATCTGGACTAATGGTATCCGTTCTTAGTATCCTCACATGGGCAACCTCTCTACCTTCGTGTCTTGTACAATGTTTACAGTCTTCCTCACATGGCCTACGAGACAATGCATCTGCGTTCCCGTGTGCTCTACCCTTGCGATGTTCAGTAGCAAAGTCATACTCTTGCAATTGTTCGATCCATCGAGCCACTTGTCCTTCTGGGTTCTTGAACTGAAGTAGCCATTTTAAGGCAGCATGATCTGTTCTAAGACGGAACTTGCGACCTAGTAAGTATTTACTAAAATGCTGCAGCGTCTTCACAACAGCCAGTAGTTCCCTCCGAGTGACACAGTAGTTTCGTTCTGGTTTCGATAACGACTTGCTGAAGTAGGCTATTACTTCCTCGCGCTCACCTTTTACCTGTGATAGTACACCTCCGATGCCAATTCCACTGGCATCTGTATCTACCACATATTCGCCATCATGTTCCGGGTATCCTAGTATCGGAGTCGCACATAGTCGGTTCTTGAGCTCATTAAATGCAACTTCACACTCTCCATCCCATGTGAATTTCCTCTTCTCTTCAGTGAGTTTGTGAAGAGGTTTTGCAATATCCGCGAAATTTTTCACGAATCTTCGGTAGTAAGAGCATAAACCTAAGAAAGCACGGACTTCAGTTTTATCTTTAGGTACTGGCCATTCCTTCACCGCCACTATCTTCTCGGGATCTGTTCGAACTCCGTCCTGAGATATAATGTGACCCAAGTAGCTCACTTCTCTTTTGAAAAATAAACATTTCTTTGGACTTAATTTCAGGTTGGCTTTATGAAGTCTGGTGAGCACCCGTTGCAGATTCCGTATGTGATCTTCAAAATTTCTCCCAATGATGACTACATCATCCAAGTACACTAAGCAGGCTTGTCCTATCAGTCCTGACAGTACTTTCTCCATTAGTCTTTCAAAGGTAGCAGGCGCATTGCAAAGCCCAAACGGCATAACTTTAAACTGCCATAGTCCTTTTCCAGTTGAGAACGCTGTCTTCTCTTTATGACTTGGGTCTATCTCCACTTGCCAGTACCCACTTTTCAAGTCTAAAGTTGTAAACCATTTTGCCCCACTTAAGGTATCCAAGGTGTCATCTATTCTAGGTAAGGGGTAACTGTCCTTCTTTGTGATATCGTTAAGACGACGGTAGTCGACGCAGAACCTTAAACTGTTATCCTTTTTCTTGACTAAAACTACTGGAGAGCACCAAGGGCTGGAAGATGATTCGATGACATTATGGTTTGACATTTCCGCAATCATCTTGTCTATATTTTTTTCATATGCGACAGGTACTCGTCGCGGTCGCAAACGTATCGGTCTTTCGGTTCCAGTCTCAATTCGATGTTTAACTACACCTGTCCTTCCTAGATCTCCATCGTGTGTAGCAAACATGTCTGAAAATGACTTTAATAGTTCCTTTGCTTTCAACATTTCTCCTTTCGACAAGGTTTCCTTACAGCCCTCTAATACTTCTTGAACTATATCTCGTTTACTAACTGTACTATTTTCAGTGATAGATCTATAGACGTCGTACCCTCCCTTCAATGTATTACCTTTTAGAGAAACTACCTCATCTCTACACTTGAACATTCCTTTTTCTAGATCTATCTTACATTTATAGAACTTCATAAAGTCCAAACCGATTATACAGTCATCTACTATGTCAGCAAGAACAACTTTATGTCTGTATGATCTTCCCCCAATCTTGAAGGTAGCGATACCTTCCCCTCGAACGGTTATGTGCTGACCTGTAGCTGTAAGGAGCTCTACATTTCCACCAGAAAGGCTTTTGTAAAATGACTTCAGAAGTTGGTATCTAATTACTGTCCGGGAAGCTCCAGTATCAAGGGTTAACTCACACCTACATCCGTTTACTTCTCCGTCGATAACAATGGTATTCCCATCCTGAGTTTGAGTGATCATAACTTTTGGGGCCTTCCTTACAGAACCGGCCAGCACCCGCCCCGTGGTCCTGGCTTCTACTCGTTTCCCTGCCGCTGTTCAGCGGCAGTCACACCCGCTGCTTCCGGTTCCCCACGTCTAGTCTTTATTTCGCCTCTGAGATCTTTTTTAGGGCATGAAAACCTCATATGCCCTATTTCCCCACAGAGGTAACAGGTGGGTCCACGTTGGGTACTTGGTTTTTCCGTGACAGCCCTAATGCGGTTAGGTCGATGATCCTTGCAAAATGCTTCCACCTCCAACGCATGGGCAAGAGCATCCTTAAGTTCCTTATGGTGACCGAGGTTCACAGCCATTCGAATTTCACGGTCTCGAATACCGTCGACAAAAGCTTGAACCAGCATCTTGTCTGCAACATCTGGTGAGGATGCGTAGGCCTTCCTTACCAGCTTCTCTATTTCAAGTCCCCATTTTTGCAAACTTTCATTTGTCTGCTGTATTCTATCTTTCAATTGAGCCCTGTAAACGTGCTCTAAATGTGCGTCTCCATACCGTGATTCCAGGGCATCTAGCAGTTGCTTCAACGTCACCTTACCTTTCTTGGTATCTAATATGGAGAGGGCTTCGTCTCGCAATCCCAGAATAAGGGCGGTAACTGCTTGATCGTCAGTCCACCCGTTTGACTGTGCTACAGTCTCAAATTGAAGCTTGTACGCGCCCCAAGAAGATGTACCATCAAAGGGAGGCACTTTCACATTTCCAGGTGGTGCTACAGTCGTGACAACACCAGAGGTCTTCAGGCATTGGATTTCATTTTCTAATCCAAGGATACGTTTATCCTGCTTGGATTCCAAATTCTCGATCTTTTCATCTACCTGTATTTTCAGGTCACAAAGTTTTTCTCCTATACGGCGAGCCTGCTCCTCTTGACGTCGTGCCTGCTCCTCTATCATGCGACGTGTCTGAGCCTGTTCTTCCATCATTTGGCGTGTATGTTCGTCTTGACGGCGTGCCTGTTCTTCTTGACGGCGTGCCTGTTCTTCCATCATTTGTTTTGTCTGTTCTTCCTGACGGCGTGCCTGTTCTTCTTGACGGCGTGCCTGTTCTTCTTGACGGCGTGCCTGTTCTTCCTGACGGCATGCCTGTTCTTCTTGCCGGCGTGTCTGTTCTTCAATCATTTGGCGTGTCTGTTCTTCTGACGGCGTGCCTGTTCTTCCTGACGGCGTGCCTGTTCTTCCTGACGGCGTGCCTGTTCTTCCATCATTTGTCGTGTCTGTTCTTCTTGACGGCGTGCCTGTGCTTCCATCATTTGCTGCAGAGCAAGGAGGATGTTGCCATCGTTACTTTCACCCATCCCGCGGTTTGCATCGAAACTTTGTCGCCGGGCGGCGTCGCGTGCTGATTGCGCCCTTGTCTGCACTCCCTCCGCAGCTGAAGACTCTGCCACAGACTCCTCTTGATTCTCCCTTGGAGTAATTGGCATGTTTCTATCCCACTTCTGACACCAAAATGTTACGAGCTAGGGGATCGGATAGAAAATGCCGTGGATTTATTCAAGGGTTTATTTCTTGATAAATCAATGAGGAATTTATGGGCACAAAATTAATTGCAGAGATTCACTAATAACACACAAAAACACAGTCACTAATTACTTCACTTATGCACACTTCACACAGTACTTTATCACTTATATTCACTTTATTCGCACTTTATCGCTTCGGTGTTTCGCTCTTGTTATCGCATTCAAAACTAAGTGACTAGTCGCGTTTCGGCTCGCTTATATATCCCTGGGAATAATTCTAAACAATATTCGAGAACTTTCTAGGCGGGCTTGCTACTGAGTAGCGATTGCACAATTCTAGAACGTTCGCACTCTTTGTCTCTTTCGCACGTTGCTCCGTCCTTGTCGTACGGCGTTCTAGAGTGCTCGTCTAGTTTCGAGAAAGTTCTGATCTTCTCTCTCTCTCTCTCGTATCATTTCGTCCTTGTCTCACACCTAGAAAGTTCGGTCTAGAATATTCCTTCACCAAAGGGGTATAACTAGGCCTGAAAACGCCTGAAAACGGGTCTCCTGAAAACTGCACTACTCGACTACACATGTTCTGAAACCGACTGAAAAAAGGTTTCAGCTTCCTGAAAACTAGGGTAACATTATGAAAATTACAATTTTCTAATATGTGATTGACCCTCTCCTGAAACGGTCAGAAATCATATTACAGCTTGCTGAAAAGTTCTCTAACTAGTGGAAAAATCTAGAAACATTGCAGTCGACCCGTCTTCGTAACAATAGGTTTTATTTAACATGAGTGAAGTGAAAACATACTATCATAATATATACATTTTTAAATAAAACAAACCTGGAGTTTGAACTGGTGAGGCGGCCGTGTCACTCTTATGGGTGTCCTCTTTGACGCTGACGGGCTGAGTCGGTTTCTGTTCTACCACCTGTGAAACATTTCATCAGCTTTCTGACTATAGCTAACAATTGACGATTCAACCATTACAAGACGATTAGCATGTCACTTTAAAAGCCGGCTTCCTACCCGTTATATAGAAAAAAAACTATCGAAACGTTCTGTCTTATAAAACGTGTTTATTCATATATTTGAATATATTTTATATATATCCAAAAAAAAAAACGGGAAATATATTGTTTAGATCTCTATGGTCCTACATTCAACACTCGTCTAGAGCGCTGTCAAATGTCAAACTTCATACGGAAACAATATTTTGACAGCTCGTGAAACTTAAGTTCGTAATATAACCTCCTTTCTGAATTCCTTGCAATAAGTACATGTTCATATTCCGACTAAAATCTTTATCCTATATTGTATTATCTTTCATAATAAATACTATTAAGATTTAATGTTTATATAAATATTTTCTTTTAAACTAGCTTATCAATTTGTTTCCTTTTGATTTCCTGTTTATTTTTTATCGCGTAAGTTTCCCAACCTTTTATTTGAAACTGTCAAGTTAAAACTATTGCCATAGCAAAAACATTAACTTAACAAAACTTACTTGATGAAAATCGCTTTCATTCATCAGATTCGGTGCTTTATACCTCAATTGGCCACTATAACCTGTAGCCAACACATACAAGTCTGGCCTTTGAATTTTCTCCTCTTCTTTAACCTAAAAATATTAACTTTTGAACCATTGCTTGACAACTATTTTACACAATTCAACAATTTTATTATGCAATTACTAAATATATGTGATTGTTTGCAAGAGATCTAATTGCCCTTTCGTGTTGTTCCCACGGGAATGTATGTGCGCCTCCTGCTGATAGAGAGACAAATATTTGTGTCTAATTTATTTTATTGACTATTAATTACTTGAGAAGTCATGTCCTGTAATTGTTGCAGCACCTTACAAATATTGTAAGGACGAGTGGTGGAGAGTTTATTGCCAGTTAATCCATTCCGTACGCCCTTGATTTGAGAACTGGCAATAAATTTTATGATAACTTAGAAGCATTTAATATATATTACTATAAATTGTGTTACCTAAATGAATAAATGATTTTGAATTTGAATTACATTTTTATTATTTTAATTGTAATGTAGTTCTTGCAGTGTAAATAAATAAATTAAAACAAAAATGGCGCCTTTCAGGTGTGGGCCTAAAATTTCTGTAAATGTTTCGTGATCATTTGCTTTCCTAGTAGACAAGTAGGTGAACAGCCTTTCCTTCAACGAGCCAATGTTATGCTCAATTAGAACGTCGATTCTACGACCAAAGGGTTGAGAATCCGAAGCCACTAAGCCAACACTGCATTGAAGTGTTTACCTTATCAATTTTCCTTTCAATAATCTGAGCCAGCTTAGCGAGGACTGGAAAGTGGGGCAATATCTTGATGAGGACAATCAACGCGTTCCGTATTTGAACGTAGTCACCGGAATCCAGGCAAACCACCATCGCCTTCGTTATTTTGTAGTGCCATTTGTGGCATACGTGTCTGAAAATAATTTATGATTATATAAAAAATAAATAAAAATGTGTTTTTAAAGTGAAACTTCATTATAGGCGTTGGAAACAAAATTACCGTCACATTTTTCGGTTACGTGTCACATTTTTCCGTTACACGTTTGCTTGTCCCTACCACGGTAGATTCGAAGCCAATAATAACAAAAATATATAATAACGTTAACAATCATAGTAATCGTAATTCTATTACGATTAGTAAAATTGTGTAATAATCTTACTAGTAATAAGGTAAAATGAAATAATTGTATTCATGTCTATGGGAGCATTCAAGTATTATATCATATATCACGCAATTTTCGAAGATTCTTCCCCCCCCCCCCCCATGAAACACACCGTAACGTTTTCTGTATCCAATAGCAAAACGTTACGTGACCACTCCTAGTGACTCTTTACACCTAAATTTACCATAAAGCCGAAAGTAATATTACAAACAAGATTGTAACATTTTACAAGAGGACCCCCCCCCCCCTTCAAAAATCCGTTACGTAATACTTGAACGCTCCCTATGATAATAAAAGCCTTTTGTTAAACTTTATCTTATTTAACTTTATTTCTGTAAATTTGCATATAGTAGATCATTTCTCGAAAAATAAGGTCATAAAGAAGTTTTATTTATATTAAGAAGTTTTCGTGTGTACACGCACACATATTTTTTTTTTATTATAACAATGCGTAAGATTTGTTGATAATTGAAATATCCCCTGTCAGGCTTCCCAGTTAATATGTCAGGGAATGCTTGGATTATCAGGAGATTTCTGATGGAGTCATTGATTTTTATTGTTGCTTTGGTTAATCATTGAGATTACTTCTATTACTTTTAAGACTCATAATATAGTGATTCGATTTGTTTTGATATTATTTAATCTTAATATATATAAATCTCCTGTCACGATGTTGGTCCGCGATGGACTCCTAAACTACTTAACCGATTTTAAATTAAATTGGCACACCGTGAGCAGTCTGGTCCAACTTAAGAGATAGGATAGCTTAGATCTTTAATTATAGTCGCAATTTTATTTTATTGCAAATTATTTGTCTATAATTAATTGACAGTCACAATTATCTGTTAACTCCAAAAGATTCTATCAAATGTCGATAATTTTCGACTGGATTGAGTAAGTAATCAATAGATGACACTGCTATGGTAAACCGATAAACGTGTCATATAAGCTACAATTCAATATCATAATTACCACGTGTTATTGAGAGTAAAATATAAATTAAATTTATTTTGTAGTAAACGAAATACCGAGAAATTCAATTATTTCAATTTTTTTTTAATTTTTGGTGTTAGCATAGCCAACCACGTGTTACTTAGACCGAAGTGTAGATCAAATTCAAATTATAGTGACAATAATACAGTGAAATTATTATTTCGTGTCACGGTATTAAGGCTAACTAAAACCACATTAAGAAGAAACGAAGTTCGCGGGGCAGCTAGTTATTTTATAGTTTATAATGTACAGTACCTTCAGTGTCCTTATATAGAGTTTACACTGTATTTATTACGTATATACTTATCTACTGCACACTGAACACATCGCATTATTCATTATTTGTTATAAAAAATATACTGTAACAATAGAAGAGGCTCTCTTCGGAGAGCCTAAATATTATTTTAAAAGACCCACAAAACGTTGGCAATACACAAAAATACTGAAAAAGAGTTGGTTGGTGGCATTCACATTACAAATAACACAAGTTTATAAAGGGCTGGACACACTTTGACGATTTTTTTTTGATTCGAGAATGGTTTAGTTTTACAAATGATTTTTTTAAAGACGCGTGTACAGGAAAAAAGGTCCATTTAAAAAAATACTTTTGTAGCATTTATACATATTATTAATTTAAATAGACGTTTTACATCGACATCTTTTATCGTTACTTGCACATAACTACAAGAAAACTGGTTTAGCACGTTTCGCGCGTATGCGTGCGTGTACGCAGGTAACTAGGATGTGGTACGTAGTCAGTGCGCTTGGTGCTTCGTTATTGAATACACATATGTTTACATCTTTATATTATTTTTGTAATCGTAACCAAAACATTAAATAAATTAATTATATAATAATAATCAATCTACCGTACTTTTGTTTCACAACAACTTACAAAATAATTTAAGAATAAACGTTCTTACCTATAATTCTCATATCCAACGTGGTCATTGGCCTCTCTGAACTGGTTGGAAACACGATACTTGGTCACAAAGCCAGGGTAATGCGCACACTCCGCGTGGAAGGAGGCTCTGTCCGCGTGCCAACGCATAGCTGTGCCCAAAACCCGGCAGAGGAACTGACCGTACCGACCAGCTTCCGCCTCAGTACAGGACATCACTGAGTACGTGATATCGCAGAATAACTGTAATATTTTTAATAGATGAAATAAAAGGGATAGCGGGGAAACATTGGACATTGTCTCAAGGAATAGGGACAAATGGAAGAAGCTGGATGAGGCGTTCACTCCGTCGGAGGTCGAGTACTAGTGAAATCATAAATGACACGGATTTAGTGTACTCGAATAAAGGCTATTTTTTTTGTTATATTTTTAATGCTATATCATCAAAATTAAGCTTAAATTACAAAAAAATATGATTGTCATGTCATCTGTCAAAGTGTGGTGTATTCGTATATTAGCAAATGTATAACTATAGTCTTGCTATATCAAAGTTACTTTAGCTTAAATTACAACAAATTTAAGATTATCACTGTCGTCTATCAAAGTGGGGTGTGTTCTTACACTAGCAAATGTATAACTATAGTGTTGCTATATCAAAGTTAATTTAGCTTAAATTACAACAAATTTAAGATTATCACTGTCGTCTATCAAAGTGGGGTGTGTTCGTACACTAGCAAATGTATAACTATAGTGTTGCTATATCAAAGTTAATTTAGCTTAAATTACAACAAATTTAAGATTATCACTGTCGTCTATCAAAGTGGGGTGTGTTCGTACACTAGCAAATGTATAACTATAGTGTTGCTATATCAAAGTTAATTTAGCTTAAATTACAACAAATTTAAGATTATCACTGTCATCTATCAAAGTGTGGTGTGTTCGTACACTAGCAAATGTATAACTATAGTGTTGCTATATCAAAGTTAATTTAGCTTAAATTACAACAAATTTAAGATTATCACTGTCGTCTATCAAAGTGGGGTGTGTTCTTACACTAGCAAATGTATAACTATAGTGTTGCTATATCAAAGTTAATTTAGCTTAAATTACAACAAATTTAAGATTATCACTGTCATCTATCAAATTGTGGTGTATTCGTATACTAGCAAATGTATAACTATAGTCTTGCTATATCAAAGTTAATTTAGCTTAAATTACAACAAATTTAAGATTATCACTGTCATCTATCAAAGTGTGGTGTGTTCGTACACTAGCAAATGTATAACTATAGTGTTGCTATATCAAAGTTAATTTAGCTTAAATTACAACAAATTTAAGATTGTCACTGTCATCTGTCAAAGTGTGGTGTATTCGTATACTAGCAAATGTATAACTATAGTCTTGCTATATCAAAGTTAATTTAGCTTAAATTACAACAAATTTAAGATTATCACTGTCATCTATCAAAGTGTGGGCTATTTCAAAATTAATTTAGTTTCCCCAAAGCAGATTTTATTGGAATAAGGAATTTTACACAATAATATCCGCACTTACCCGATCATAACACAGCAACGTAGAAAAGTTGGGCGTCTTCAGAGAGTGGACTGTATGCACAAATTGGGCGCAGTACAATGCATCCGTCGCCGTAAACACGCAACGCGGAAACAGACACAATTGCATCAGCCGCGTGACAGTTTCGTTTTTGGCAGATTTGACGGCTCTCGCTGGGAACCAGCCACTACACTCGCGGGACAAACGCGCGTGAACGCGGGACACGTGGTCTTCTTGACGACGACGTTCATCCTAATTTTAAAAATACCTTTTGAACTTATGATTCCAGTGCTTTTAGCATTGGTTATATTTAGTTGGGTTCACAGATGTATAGGGAGTGTTAACTTGATTGAAGCTATGTATTATTATAAACTTATAATTATTTTACATCATTTTAAGTTTTTCCCGACTCAACCCGTGTCACTCTATAGAGGACACGGTGAGTCATTTCTTCTAATTTTGTTTTTAGTAACCGTGACCACGCACGCTGTAAAGCACGCGAATCGTCGGGAAATAAAATTATGTAAACAATTATAAGTTTATAATAATATATATCTTCAATCCGGTAAAAACGTCAATATTAAATTAAAAGACAATATTAATTGTCGTACTTTGATACCCTCAACCCTGATATCAAGCGTTCAAATTGCGGCTTTTATGATAAAGATCTACTAAGTATCCACTTTCATTCCACCGACCGTACAATTTCTTACTATTTAAGCAAGAAGGTGTATTGCTTCTGTAGCCCATCATAAAACAACAATAGCACCGTTATAACTGAAGTCACTCTCTTTTCATCACAGCCTTAACACAATTTGCCAGAAAGAGACGAAAGAGTTTCGTACTAAATCAGACTATATTAATACAGACTGATTTAGTTTTATGAGGGGTTCATATCTGTATCACTTAACATTAGGTGAGCCATTAGCCCGTTATATATATAAGAAATACCTGTAATTTTTCAATAAGGCTGTTAAAGCGTTCCTGTTCCTTCTTCCCCTTGGTCCCTTGGGAGTCCTTGGTGGCAGCCGAGGCAGCCAGCTTCAATCTATCAATTTCCCTTTCGTAGCTCTCCACCGGCACGCGCAAGTCGTACATAGATAGTGACCTTAAATAAAAAAAATATACGGGTAAAGTAAATTATTTAAGAGCAGTGTTGGCCTAGTAGGTTCGATCCGCGGCTGTGCACCAATGGATTTGCTTTCTATGTGCGCATTTAATGAGCTCGAACGGTGAAGGAAAACATCGTGAGGAAACCGGCTTGCCTTAGACCCAAAAAGTCAACGGCGTGCGTCAGGCACAGAGGGCTGATCCCCTACTTGCCTATTCGATTAAAAAATGATCATGAAACAGATACAGAAATCTGAGGCCCAGACCTAAAAAGTCGACGGCGTTCGTCAGGCACAGAAGGCTGATCACCTACTTGCCTATTCGATTAACAAGTGATCATGAAACAGATACAGAAATCTGAGGCCCAGACCTAAAAAGTCGACGGCGTTCGTCAGGCACAGAAGGCTGATCACCTACTTGCCTATTCGATTAACAAGTGATCATGAAACAGATACAGAAATCTGAGGCCCAGACCTAAAAAGTCGACGGCGTGCGCCAGGCACAGAAGGCTGATCACCTACTTGCCTATTCGATTAACAAATGATCATGAAACAGATACAGAAATCTGAGGCCCAGACCTAAAAAGTCGACGGCGTGTGTCAGGAACAGAAGGCCGATCACCTACTTGCCTATTACATTGACAAATTATCATGAAACAGATACAGAAATCTGAGGCCCAGACCTAAAAAGTCGACGGCGTGCGCCAGGCACAGAAGGCTGATCACCTACTTGCCTATTCGATTAACAAATGATCATGAAACAGATACAGAAATCTGAGGCCCAGACCTAAAAAGTCGACGGCGTGTGTCAGGAACAGAAGGCCGATCACCTACTTGCCTATTACATTGACAAATTATCATGAAACAGATACAGAAATCTGAGGCCCAGACCTAAAAAGTCGACGGCGTGTGTCAGGAACAGAAGGCCGATCACCTACTTGTCTATTACATTGACAAATTATCATGAAACAGATACAGAAATCTGAGGCCCAGACCTAAAAAGTCGACGGCGTGTGTCAGGAACAGAAGGCCGATCACCTACTTGCCTATTACATTGACAAATTATCATGAAACAGATACAGAAATCTGAGGGCCAGACCTAAAAAGTAAATTATTTAGTGTTGGTTTAAAAAATATTTACAGATTACTCACCAAAACGTAACGTAGAACTCTGGCGAAATATCTTCCCATACTTTATTCGGCAGGAGGGGTGTTATGGATGTTACAATTGGTTCTAGGGCTTCCTTGGAGGCAATGCTGTACCGCGTTATGCTCTTCTCGAGAGAATCCGATTTACTATCAGAGGCTTTGCGAAGGGACTCGACCCTCGCAGCGATTATTTGAGCTATAACTGGACGATGCAGGAAGAACGCCACATCTGCGTCTACGTGGTAGTCCCGAAGCAGTTCCTGTTAAAAGGTGAGGAGGTTTTAAAGGAGTTTTTGCTTACTCATGTTACTAGCATGAGAAAAAACCTATGTACACTACAGATCAGCTTTCCCTTGGAGAGGAAGATGCTACTTCTCCATCATCACCAAAAGGCGATCAACCGGCTGATTGATAGATTATCTTGGCGAAGTCACTTAAGAAAAACACTTTTTGAACGGATTAAAGCTATGTATTATTATTAAAAACATATAATTATTTACATAATTTTAATTTTTTTCCGACGTTTCGCGTGCTTTTCACCGTGCGTGGTCACGGTGACTGAAGACAAAAGGTGTTAAATGTCAAAAGTATCACAGCTGCAGAGAAAGTTGTTTTATCTGTATTTATTGCCCCGAAGTTGATATCGACTAAGTCACTTGTGAAATTTAGATTTAAAAAGTCGGTTGTCCGTAAAGTTTTACTGACGATAGTTGAACGTGACAACGACAAGAAAATACTGACGGAATGGTTGCTTTTTCACAAGAAAATTTTAATTTTATTTGTTTGATAGATATTTTGTATGGATATAGAGAAGTAGGTAAGTGGAAATCACAAATGAATTGATCAAGTTGGATTTATTTGTACGCATAAATACAATTGTGTAAATTTTTTTCATCGCTCACTCAAGTAGGAGAGAGACAGATGTCGAACGCTGCCGATTGTGCCTCTTTGTCGCTCGTGCCGCGCTCTCGCTAGCACTTCAAGCCTTAAATGAAACGACTCAGAGCGAGGTAACGTCGGATGAGTCATATTTTTTCGAGCGTCTCCATCGAATTATAAGACGTTGTCACGTCAAAAAAGTTTATTCTCATAGAAAACGTACATGACACTTGCATGAGAAAAACAAGAAATAATATAGTATTGTCTTTTGTTAAAATAGCTTTTACACATTAAGAAAAACACTTTTTGAACGGATTAAAGCTATGTATTATTATTATGTGCGTGGTCACGGTGACCACGCACGCTCAAAAGCACGCGAAACGTCGGAAAAAAATTAAAATTATGTAAATAATTATAAGTTTTTAATAATAATACATAGCTTTAATCCGTTCAAAAAGTGTTTTTCTTAAGTAATAATATTTTAAAACATAACAAGAGAAATATACACACGCTGTTATTTCACTAAAGTCCATTTACCAAAAAAAAAACTGTCATGCATAGTCGGTACGGATACTCCGAAATTGCGACTGATATTTTTGCGACCGTTTTCGCTTCTGATTAGTGTTATCTCGTGTGGGATTGTAGTTAAATTTAGTTGGATTTTAATTCATTTATTTTGTAGAACCTGAAGTTGTTTAAGTTTACTAGTTGATGCGCTACCCCATACATAATGATTTTACTAAGGAATTGTACATTCGAACTGTTTTAGAACGCAACTTTACGTAACTCCACTTGACGTGATGTATGTATACTCGAAGGATATCAAATGATTTCGTTTTATTAAGAACCGTGAAAAGCTAGAATAATTATTATTGACTCTACAGTTACGGCAGTAAGAGATAGAGAAAATAGGTCTGTACCATGAAAATTCTTAACTACACTAATATTATAAAAAACAAAGATTTAATTTGTTTGTTCCGGGCTCTTAAACTACAGGACTGGTTTATACAATTCTTTCGCCATTAGAATCCTTTCCCTGACATAAACATAGACAATAGAATATTGTCAAACAAATTAAAAATCTATTGGTGTGAAAAATAATATGAAAATTCCTAAATCGCGTACGCTACGGAAACTATTGACAATAGAGAAAAGTGATGTACTACAGTTTTCTAGACATCGATATCTACAAAATAGGCCGCGATACAACGTCAAACAAAATGCGTTCAGTTACGACCGAATAATGTAGGTGTAACCGCAGAGCATATCTAATTCATATATGTATATATACGTGTGTTTATGAGCTCTTCGTAAACGGCTTAACCAAGTTTGAATTTTAAGTTCGGGGTTTAAACGGTGAAAAGGAAAATACGGACTGTTGAATGAAGCATTTGAAGTATTCGTAGAAATATATTGTTTTAACATGTTTGTAAAAACAAATGCGTTTAAAAGAATTTAGTATAAAGTTTTGACCGCATTATACACAAATATATAAATAGTTCACCTGTATGTAGAAAAAGATAAAACAATAAAATTATTAAAGTACAATACAGATTTCAATTGTATGTAAAACTCTTACCGGTAAAGCCGGTAATCTCGCAGCGTACTCGTCGGGCGCGTGCGAAGACGCAAGGAACGTGCCAAGCTGAACGAGCGCGTCCTGACATTGGTCCGCCAAACGTCCCACTACTTTTAACTGAGACCCACTCGATTCCCCGCTTATTTCCTCACCTTCTGTAATTGTCAAGGGATTTTTGCTTTAGTATTAAGATTTATATGACCATAAATTATTGAGAAACATATTATTCAATATTCACAAGCACATGCTGTTTTATTACCTGTATCAAGCTATAGATTATATTTGTAAATGTCCAATTATATGGACAATTGTCATGTATGTCAAATGTCATTCCCCTGTTAATACAACAGAATATTGTCCAGAATAACTTTATTATCAGTATAACTATATTATGAGATTAGGTTTTCTATACATTTTCTTTAATTAGTTAAATGTGACAGCTAAAAGAGTTCAAATAAGCCAAGGATAGTAAAACTGTGTCTACACAAAAGACTTTAAGTATTATATAAGCTTCACATTAGTTTACCTAAGTTTTTTTGAAAATTTAAAATACATTATTACAATTTTTTTAATTTTTTACTTCATAGTGGATCGCTAAGTTTAAGATTTGAGTTCAGACTTAGCTTTCAGCCACACGTCTTGGATTTTGTCATAGGGAAGTAAGATCCACACATAATTTATATCTAAAACATTTAAAAGAAGCCATATATATAAATATTTTTATTTTGTTTGACAAATTTAGTAAATATATATTATTTAATCATTAATAAACATAATATATACCTTTCCAAACACAACAATGTCTTTGTTGGGCGGACAAAATGCAAAGGGCAATATCTAAATTGTTGCCCACGACTGCGTCTTTTAGCCTCGCTGAAGACCGTCTTGTGTTTCGCACTTGTGAGAAGTATCCAGCCTGTAAATGTTCAAAAATAAAATTTCCTTTGTACATATTATTTACTATATTAACTATTTACATTTCAAATATATTATAATTCAATCTTTATCGATATCTTTTTATGTTCGGTACGTAACCACAAAAACTGGTCTTGCTTGTTTCGAGCGTATGTGTGCGTGTACGCAGGTAGCTTTTATATAATATTTTCGTAATTGTTAAAACGTTAAATCGATTAATTAATTAAAAGTTTGTTGTTATATACCTATATATATCATTGGATAAACAGTAGTACTAGTATTTATAAGGAAAGGCTCATGAGTTTGCATTCGATTTATATCCGACAGACGTATAATGTCGCTTGAGATGCTGTTGACCAATCACACAACGGAGCTAGCAATCGTGTTTTGTTTTACATTCTCATCGGGTCTTAGGGAGCGTTCAAGTATTACGTTACGCAATTTTTGGATATTCTTGGAGATCCCCCCCCCCACCCCATGAAACGCGCCGTAACCTTTTCTGTATCCAATAGTAAAACGTTTCGTGTGTGTGACTCTTTTTACCTAAAACTAACAATTATATGGTATAAAGTATTGGAATGTGGAAAATAATACTAAGCAATAACGCGTAATTCAATCCCCGCCCCGCATCGTAACGTTTTACAAGAGGATCCCCCCCCCCCAAATTCATTACGTAATACTTGAACGCTCCCTTATTCAGTATTCAAAAACATCTACTAAGTTTACTAGGTTTACTACTAAGTTTCTAGAAGTTTCTCAGGTTTCCGTTTCGTGATCATTTTTTATGGACAAGTAGGTGATCAGCCTTCCGTGCCCGACACACGCCATATGGAACTAAGGAATGCCGCTTTCCTCACAATTTTATCCTTCACCGTACGAACGAGTGTTAAGTACATAGAAAGTTCCATTGGTGCACAGCTGTGATTCGAACGCCTGACCTCAGGGACATCTAAACCTCTGGAACCTCTATAATTTAACCAGAAATCCTACCTCCCCCTTGAGTAATTCACCGCCCGCCATTGCATCTAATTGTTCAGGTGTCATCTCCTCAGCGGCTTCAATTCCAGCCATTTTTTGAACTATCTCCTTAAGTATTAGCAAATCTTGACTGAAATATAAAAAAAATCGTTAAATATTTTGCTTTTTTGTCAATTTTAAGTTAGTAAAAACACTTGAATTTATTATACTACATAATCGATAAGTAAAAATCTTATTTATTATTTTGCTTAATTATTTATTTTATCTTTTATTAATTATCTCTTTTTTTGGTTCACGTATCAGAATGTAGGGAATCTATACTGCTAGATTTGCCAACCTTTTTTGTTTACCACCACTTTACGCATTCTAAAACTCTTATACCCTAAGTAACATACGTAATTTTTAATATAAAAAAACTTGGAAATGTTTAGTTAAAAAACATACACTAAAATCGAAATTACAAATATTTTTACTAAATTTTCGAATAGCCCGCCTTAACCACGTGTATTCAATAATAACACTATTCATATAATATTAAAAAAAATAGGCACTTACTAAAGCACAATGTGAAAGATTAAGTGTAACGTACAGAGCCATGGAAAGAAGTATTATAAAGAAAAGTATAATTGACAAAATAAGTAACTAGAATTTCAAAGACACAACAGGCTTTGCTGACGTTACATATAAAAACAACTAACATGGAAATGGGCTGGACATACCATAAGAGGAGCAGATAAATGGAACAAAATGGCAGCCAAGAGGCCATAAAAGATGGTGCACCTCTTTAGGTGGACCGATGAAATCATAGAAATGGCTGGAAAGACCTGGACGAAATTTGTGTTCAATAAAGAAAACTGGAGGAAATTGGGAGAGGCCTTTGACACAGGACACAGAATCAGTTGTCGTAGATTAATAAAAGCAATATTTATAATGTATATACTTTGTATTTCTGATATAAATAAATAAAATTAGGACAACGAGACACCTATATAAAGTGTTTGTTATTAAAGTGTAAATAATAAAATAAATACATTACCTCTGTTGAGCCTTTAAGCGATTAGCGACGAACTGCAATAATCCCGTCAATTCAATGTTGTGTTTCTTAAAGGCCGCGCCTGCAAACGCGGCTAACGCCTGTAGCCATGGCGGATGTGCCGCACCACTTGCGCCGATACCTCTCCCCGCACAGAGTGCTTCCACAAGACAATAACCCAGAACATCGAGTGACAGTGACGTCAAATATTTGAGGGATTCCACCACTGGTCCTATTAGGTTATCATAAGTTTGTATCTGCAAGAGATGAAGTTAATGAAATACTGTTTCTCGCTAAAACTCGGGAATGGCCGGACCGAATTTGATATATTTATGGAAGTTCAGATAAAGTTCAATCGGTTAGAAACGTGTATACTCATTAAAAAAAACAATGAATGTATATACAAAGCGTACTGGTGCATACTAATTATACATTAAACATACTAATTCCTGGTTACCTGCGTGCACGCACACATACGCGCCAAACAAGCAAGACCAGTTGTCACAAGAGTGTCGATAGTTGAATAAAAATAAATTTAAAATGAAATATAAATTCTGACATTTCATAAGTGTTGCTACTAAAAAGTTTTCTACCAAAAAGGAAATTAGAACCATTTGACGGTAATAGAAAATAAAATGCTACGTATTTTTTTATATTTTACCTATAAAAAGGTAAATCTTAATGTTTACATACTCAAGTGACCCAATACAAAAATAACAAATATCACGAACAATATATCGAATTAACTTTAATTACTTTATTTTATTTTTTTGCTGCCATCACTGCCTATTAATTCAAGGTTTAATAAACCTTACAAAAACAAATATTATCTTTATTATTGTGATGAAAAAGTACGTAATAATCACTCGCCGTAAAATTACTGATGTGTGTAAACTAAATAAAATGGACTTAGACGTTCAGACTCGTACTGAAATTGAAAAATGTGCCCGGCTATTAGGTTTGTAATCTCTTACATGTCAAAAAATGAAATCTGTCAGAATTCTACGGCATTACAAATCAATGTATAAATATGGGAAATTTATAATAAAAAAATTATGTGCATATAATATATATATGCTACAAAAGCAAAAATAATTTGACTTTGAGTGGTTGCCTAGAAGAGATCGCTCGAAACCTATAAGGCCGCCAGTTGCCCTCCTCATCATTCAATTGTGTTAATAAATAAATAATTTTATTTTCCAATACAATTCGTTTCTAGCTTCAAAACATTTGTTGTCTTGTTTTTCTAGACGTATAAATCTTTTAAGTTTGTAGATACACACTTATATGACCATCTAATTATTTACAATTAGATATTTTTTTAAAGTTTAAAAATATTATATTTAAATCGTTTGAATGGTTTGATTGTTATAATTTACAGTTTATATGTCACTGGCCTTAGTATATATATGTTAATGATTTAAATATGTTCGACGTCCTGGTGGATAGAAAAACTGTGTACAGTTTGTGTTTCCACCACACCAACTTGCTTTATATTAACACTTATAAAAAAAAAATAAACACGTATACAGGACGTGTGTCCATTAGCTTTATAAAAAAATAATATGTTTAATTCTTCAGTACGTACAACGTACGCGATGTCGCGGACGCTGCGTTCGTTCGTGCACGTAGTCGACTCTACTATTTATAAACTTTTGGATGTTGCGCGCGCGCATTCCAACTTGGTTAGCAAAGCGCAACTCACGCGAACAATACGAATATTTAACAAAAATTTTACTGAGGTAGACCTATTTGTTTGTACACAAGCTGAGTTCACAAGAGTTGCTTGCTATATTGTTAATTATAAGATTTAGGCATATAAATGTACATTTTTTAAATGTTCTTTATGTAGGATAATCGGTGTGAGTATTATTTTGACGATCTAAAGAATTAGGTTAAGGTAAAATAATGACGTGAAAATAAAAACTGGTAATTCAAGTTTGGTTAATAAACATCTGCCTCTATTCATCATAGCGTAAACATAATTTGCTAGAAAGAGACAAAAATACCTTTAAAATTATATTCCAATTAGACTTATTTCTTTATAACGAATAAGATAAACCTTTTTTCCCGATCATAACCAAGCTTGCAATTGCGTTTGTGGTAACAAAATTAGGTTATTTACGTTCCTTTAACTATCGGACGAGTTTTAGATACTAAACCTTAGGGCCTTTTTCTTTATCGAGCTTTATTAAGTTTTTTTTAAAAATGTTATTCATTATTTTTAATACGTACATGTACACGTACGTTGATATATCAAAATTACCTGTAAAAGCATGTAATCGAAGAGGAAAGCGGGCGCCGCGTGCGACAATTTTCCAATAAGTCGTCCTTGAGGTTTTATATTTTCTTTTGATACTCTTTTCATTATGTGTTTTATGCGTTGTAATGAATTCCCTCTCACGCGCATAAGTGATGGAATTTTTTCACCAGACTCATTCTTCCATCTGGCATATATGCAGTATCTACGATAAAAAACTTTTATAAATATTTTGGTTAAAATGAGAAAACTTATGATGAGATTTGGTTAAATTTGAATATCACCGATTGAAAATACAGAAAAAAAAACAGCAAAAATATAAGACATTTTTATAATACATCTTGTGTCTAATGTTTAAAAATAATCAAAATATATTAAAAAAAATAATTTATGATTATAATTGATTTCATTTGAGAATGTAAGTGCGTGCTCCTATTTCGCCATGCTGATAGAGGATCTTTGATAACCTGAGTTCCAAATCTTTGTTTTTAATTTATTTTGTTATTATTAACTACTTAAGATGTCGTTGCAGCTCCTTACAAACGTTGTGTAATACAAAAACAACTTGGCGATTAAAAAGAGTGGCGGAGAGCTTATTGCCAGTTCTTCTCTTCCGTTCTACGCCCTTGATTTGAGAACTGGCAGTAAATGTAAAATTAGAAGCATTTATTGTATATGAATTTGATACTATATAATCACTATCCAAGAAGTTAATTTCAAGTTGAAGGTGATGTGTATGGTTTTTAGGTGTGAGCCTCAGATTTCTGTAACTGTTTCAAGATCATTTGTAAATCTAGGCAAGTAGGTGATCAACTTGTTCCTAACACACACTGTCGACATTATGGGTATAGCGCAAATGGGTTTTCCTACAACTTTCGAGCGAATGTTATATACGCACATAGAAAGAATGTCTATTGGTGCAAAGCCGGGGATCGCACGCTGAAGCCAATAGGCCAACAAATACATAATTAAATTGCTTTAAATTTGACATTTGCAAGCTAGTTTCATTGTGATGTTTTCTGACAGCCAAAATATTGGGTATAATCTCAATCAACGGAGTCTCGAGATGGAGTTTATAGTAATCATAGTAATTGAATGAAAATAAAAATTTATGATAACAAAGCTAAATGACAGAAATCATTTCGCGCGCTTTTTTTTTTAATGTGGTCTCCGAACTTGTTTGACAGCCAGTAATATTTTCATACCATTGATATCGATCTCTTTGGTTGAAATATTTACTAATAATATCCACATTCCAAATTCAAATTTCTTTAAATCTTAATGAAGTTAATATGTAGCGCCAATTTAAGAGACCACATTGCTCTTACGTATTATCTATGTATTTAACATGTGATAAAAACAATTTTTTCTCACCTGCATTGGTATGAATATAACTTGAGTAACGTATAAACCTCCTCGGCCATACAACAGTTGCCTTCCATGAGTGTAAGAGCTGGCAATATTGCCGCATCTAATACGGTCAACGCTTCGTGTTCGAGGGGATCGCCTACTGCCGAACGGGACGTTCGTAGTATACGTATAACCTATAAAAATAATTTTAAGTTAAATGGCATCAGTATTTTATAACAATAATATGACGAACAATTTATTTACTAGTATTTTTGTTATATAAACTCTAAACTACTGGACCAATTTTAAAATATCATAGACTATTTTAATTACGACAATATTTAAAAAATCCGTTAATTTTTTTTTACATTTAAATAAAAAGTTACGTTATTAACAGATCGTCCTTATAACAATAACAGTACTTTTTAACTTAAAATGTAATCAATTTTAATACCTTATACATCAAAATGGGATCGTGATGAAGTGCTGGTCCAAGTAAGATTAGCGCTGGTATCACCGTCTCCTTCATATCCTCAAATGTTTTACATGCTTTTGGTGCTAATTTTGATTTCAATGGCGGAATGGGAATACCCATTATTTTCGGAGCCACGCGGCATTTTCTGTTAACATAGTACGGAATGTATATTTTGCCCCAAAGGACTTGTATTTGGTCATTTAAAAAGTCAATTTAAAAAAAGTTACATTTTCCGAATTCTTTAACTTTTTTAACATATTGTATTGATGTTTTAGTTTGAACGGCTTCTTGTCCATACTTTAGATAAAAATAATAGTCATTTTTTCGATTATCTAACTCAGTCTAGACTCTTCGAGAAGTTACCATTTGGATCACAAATTTGCTTCTTCCATCCATTTAACCCTCGAAATCTAGACGTCTACCCGCATTTAAGTGCCTTTGTTTTACGCGAGTAATACTAATTAAGCATATTTAAGAGTTATAAAACCAATTCTTTAACTATACAAACTCAATGTTTTGCCTAATTTTGATATTAATAATGTAAAAAAGGATATAATGTAAGTTCTTATTCTGAATAATTATACAATAAAAATGTGTTTATTCAATATGCATTACAATGTGTTAGATTTGGGAACCCTTTTAAGTAAAAAAATCTTCCATAACTAAAACTCAACTATAAATTTCTTAAAATATATATATATAGTTTATTTACATCTTTTATTTTTGTTTTGGATTATTTTCAACACGCATGAGTGCATGAGTGAATGAGTAAGTGCAACTACGTATTAGGTCTCAGAAGAAGTGCAAGTGTGTGAGTGATGTATGAATTGTGTAACTACGTTTTAGGTCTCAGAAGCAGTGCAAGTGTGTGAGTGATGTATGCATTGTGTAACTACGTTTGAGGTCTCAGAAGCAGTGCAAGTGTGTGAGTGATGTATGCATTGTGTAACTACGTTTTAGGTCTCAGAAGCAGTGCAAGTGTGTGAGTGATGTATGAATTGTGTAACTACGTTTTAGGTCTCAGAAGCAGTGCAAGTGTGTGAGTGATGTATGAATTGTGTAACTACGTTTTAGGTCTCAGAAGCATCTCCAACACTAAGGTAAGGTGTGTTAATAAGTCAGTCATTTAATTGTATTTTAGTTTGTAGATGGTGAGCGGGTAGATATTAATCACCCTATTTAAAATACATATATACTCCGATTTCTGATTTAATTCCGTAGAATTCTGACAGCTATCATTTTTTGACATGTCAGAGATTGCAACCCTTTTTGGCCGGGCACATTTTTCAATTTAAATACGAGAGAACATCTTAGTCTATGCGTACATTTTATTTGTTAGTGAATGTATCAATTTTATGAAGTGGTTCACAATAAAGGTGGATTTACGGCGAGTGATTACGCCCTCTTTCATCACAAACAGTAAAAAACGCAAAGTAAAGATAATATTTGTTTTTGTAAGGTTTATTAAACCTTGAATTAATAGGCAGTGATGGCAGCAAAAAAAAAAAAAAAAAAGTAATTAAAGTCAATTCGATATATTGTTCGTGATATTGAAATATTAGTTATTTTTGTATTTGGTCACTTGCGTAAGTAAATATTGAGATTTACGTTTTTGTAGGTAAAACATTCTATTGCCCTAAATTTTGTCAAATTTGTCCCCTTTTCGGTAGAAAACTTTTTAGTAGCAACACTTATGAAATGTCAGAATTCTTCGGAATGAAAAATCTGAGTATAGCCTGCTTGCATATTGCGTCTGACAAAGTCAATCTTTATGGTTCTTTTTGAAAACAGCCTGCCATCATAGGGGAGCGTTGTGCGCTTTTAAAATAACACTGAGGATTACATACTTTTACTCTCCTTATTAGCCTTTGAAGAAAGTGCTTCGGGACCAGTTGTACATTTGTGAATTTAAGTATATTTCTAGTGCAATTTATTACGGCATATTTAAAATGAACTTACGTTCTATACAATGGCTCAATAACGGCATGAAGCATATCGCACAACGCTTTGGCAGGTCGAGGTGGCATGGCTGATACCTGTATCCGACTGAACAGTGCTGAGAACTCACGCCAAGCGCATACTCTTATCAATGCCTCACTGAGAACTAGCTTTTGATTGGACCAATATTCCTGAAAAAAAATCATCAAATACTAGTATTGTCTTTTGTTAACATAACTTTTACACATTTAAAGAAAACATACAACAACAACTTTAAATACCAGTGGGCGGTCACAGCTTTGCAATTGGAAATAATTTTAGATTTATTAAATTGCAAGTTCTAGAGATTATTATATAAATACCATGTATAAATGAGAGAAGAGGAACGAGATCAATCTACCTGGAATGAGCTACGCATATATAGGGATGGCTAACAAATAGGGTGTGGCTCCAGCGCTAGCATATTCTCTCTTGATCTCAACATCAACATACACCTATCTCTAGGCACACACAGCTCGATTTTGTTTTCAATGTGAATGTGTCAATCTAATCGAAGCAGCTAGAGCGGTGATTAAACTATTGAATTAAGTTCATATCAGACAGTGCATCTGTGCTGATGGTGCTAGTAAGCAAAAACCAGCTAACTGATACTTGAGTGTCACAATGCATTGGAGGCAATAAACCTGCCAAACAGAGTTACCCTACAGTGGATAAAGGGACACAGTGGATCTGTCGGCAATGATGCTGAGGAACTTGCGAGGAGAGGCTCCGGAATGGTGCCTGCTGACCCGTCTCGTAAGTGCGAACCTGGATTCACCAAAGATCTGCAGAACTCCAACATCAACGATGATCAGGAATTACAGACTACAGACAGTCCTAAACGGTACTGCCAGCAGTTAAACGGCTAATGACAAAGCGACTTCTAGACCTAAACAGAACTAATCTCAAAACAATGATAGAGACAATTACGGGCCGTTGTCTCCTCAATAAACATCTTTTTATCCTAGGCGCGAAAGACAGCCCCTTGTGCAGAGGCTGTTTCAGCATAGAGGAATCAGTCACTTATGTACTCCTGGAATGCTAGGCTGTGGCTAAACAAAGTCCAGAAATGCTCGGAACAGTGAGGTCGTTCCTTGAATCCTGCGAAGTGCCTAGAAGAGACTTTTGGAAGGAGTCAGGCTGGCATAGTTGCCTAAGACTTTACGCACAACAGACCTAGTGAGTCTAAGTGCGGAAACTGAGTCCACAAAGTAATAACCCATACTAGATATAATTGATTACAAACATTTGCAAGCATTTTCAATAGTTCCTAATTTTTTATGTGTAGATTTACCCCTTTATAAAAAAGTAAGTGAATTTGATTATCTACTTATAACAAATTGTATTTACGCTGAATTAAAGACTAATAATTATTTTTTAAGAAATTATTATATATATTAAAAAGAATAATAAAATATAAAACCTTCTTATATAAATAAAATATATTTACTTGTGGATCTGATTTCTCCTCTATAAATTCTGTTGCTCCGTTTGCTTGAGGTCCTTTTGTGGAAACTATATTTAGCTTACGTAGAAAATCTTGGACAGATTTCAATTCCTTATCGGCTTCTTTGGCCATTATTATGTCATCAGGTCGTAGCTACAATAAATGATTCATTATAAATGGTTTGTTTTTTGACAATAAAATTATTAAATTTGTGTAAATAGGTTAAATATGAATAAACTTCTTTACATGAGATAAACATAAGTTTTTTTATATTATATACAGTGTAAACTCAATTCCATACAATGATACACTCTACCAAGCATAACACACACTCTCAATAATGAAAACAATTGAGTAATAATGTACTTTTTTAGTTGCTAAAATGAATAGAAACTGCCCAGCTGTGTACATTCTTTAGCCCCTTTATTATCCTAGCCCGTAATACACTCAACTACCGGCAACATACATACCGAACTTAAGAAAACAGTTCTATTGTTTATAAATTGGGATAGCTTGCAGATGCTTTAAACACGAAGATGCCTTAATAACGCATGATAAAAAAGTAAAAAAAAACAACAATACTGGTCCACCAAAAGACCTCAGGTGAAAATAATAGGCTATGCGCAATAGTTCAAATAAGAATTGTTTTTTTATGTACTAGTATGAAATAAACATTTTCTTTTTCTAATACAGATTTTTCTAATTTCCATTTAACAACTCTTTATAATGTCAAAATGTGCACAGTCCGTTTATATATAGTTTACACTGTATATTCAATGAAACATGCTCTTTAATACATACATATAATAATAATAGTCAATGTTTTACCTTACAATCTGCGAATACAAATAATGTGTTATACATCTGAATGGTAGTATAAGCATCTTTTTTTATTAATTACACTTA
Source organism: Pieris brassicae (assembly GCF_905147105.1). NCBI lineage: Eukaryota > Metazoa > Arthropoda > Insecta > Lepidoptera > Pieridae > Pieris > Pieris brassicae. The sequence continues at coordinate 2,637,651 of NC_059674.1, read as the reverse complement.
CCCAAGGATATATGTCATCTAAAGAAATAACTTGATGTTGTAATAATAAAGCTATGACGGTCATTAAGTGTGGCGGTTCTTTATAGTTATCCAATACATCCATATTTCCAAGTTTAAATCCGAGAACCTCTGATATAACTCGTGGATCACACATATAGTGTTTAATAAGCGAAATAAACAATTTATCTAAATGTGGACGTGCTTCAAATGACTCCAGTATTATGTCTAAAACTCTGTTTGGGTCTAGATTAAAACAACCTGAAAAAACATTAGTAGTATAAAGTGTTGTTTTAATATCCATCAGCCTCCTCTTAACAAATCTCCACTCACCACAAAAATCATTTAAGAATTAATTAGTAACAAAGTAAAATACTTAATCAACATATTCATCTAAACAAAAATTTTAGTTCCTTATCTTAAAGTTACACAAATAATTAAGAATGTAAGGATATATAAATAATAATTACCAATAAGTGATTGTATTATTTCCAAAATAGATTTCCATTCCGTGTCTTCTGAAATTTCTTGATTTAGTTCAACAATTAATTTGGCATATCCTTCACTTTCTTCTCTAAAAAGATTGAATTTACGCTGCTTATAACTGAAACCAAAGAAAGATGTTGTTAACAGATAAAATGAATTTAACATCTTTGTTGTAATTTCATAGACATTACATAGGTGAGAAAACTTACTATAGTTTAGTTTTTATTTTTATGAATTTAGTATAAAAGTTTTTGTTTTTCAGTGTTCCAACATCCTGCAAAGTGTCTATCTCTAGTCTTTCTTTTAATAGTTTGTCAGATAAGAAAGATTCTAAATCCCGGACTAAATAGCAGAAGTTTGATCGCTCCTCTGTTTGCACATCAAGTGAAGTTTCTGCATCCAAAACACAGACAACATCTAATAATATAGATGGCATATCTGCATGAATCATCTGAAATTTCCAAAATAATATTTAAAGTAGCACAACTAAAAACATAAAAGGTTTAAACATTATTAGATAGATATTTCATATTTTTGAGAATAGAGTATGTTTATGTGACATTTATTATTGTTTTATCTTATCTAATAAAACCAATTTTATAAATAAATATTAAGTTATATAATTTGTCATACATACAGTTATTTCACGCAATGCCGAAATCACAGCATCTTTCTTAAGGTATCCTTTAAGCTCAGAGAGCAACAAATCATAGATACTTTGTGAAAGGCCAGACAATTTGCCTGACTTTGTAAATAGGGGACTCTTTCCTTCATCTTTGATATATTGTGTGATTAGCTTGATACTGCAAAGAAGAAAAAACGATTATTAGAGTATATATTTCCTGAATATTGATTGGTTATGAATATGAAAAATAAAGTATTATTACAGAACTATATTAAAAGCTGTTTTGAAAACATAAGTGTAGCTTTTTATAATTCAAACACTACAAGATAAAATATATATTTGCAAATTATTAATGCAATCGTTACAAAATCAACATGTGGCTAAAGGACTTAAAACACAATTTTTATACAAGTGATATCTTACTATGAGTCTCTGCCTGATTTTTCCCATGTCTTGCAGTACTCTGATATGAATTTTGTCAGAGTACTCATGATGAAATTGTGTTAAGACGCCAGTTTTTTACAACAAACTACAAAGACAAAAATAAAACATACGCCGCAGCCATGACCGACTCAGCCACAGAGTAATAAATAAAATTGATTTTTAATTTTGAAGTATGACAACAAGTCTACGGGCACTAATGCCAAAGCTACAAGAATAAAAATAAACTAAGTCGCGCTAAAATAGTAGATAAATAATGTTAATATGTAATGTTTTGTTTTACATAGGTCACGTTTCTTTACGACTATTTTATTAAGGAAATATTATGTTTTGTTTTTTGCAGTAAATATTATCGATAGAAAAAACGTCACTATGCAATGTTTAGATTTATTGGATCGTGCATCACTATCCGAAATCGGAAGTCATATCTAATATTTTGATTGTTATAAATAACCTATAAAAATCAGCTGTATATTTATTTTTATTCCCTGCTGTTTGAGTGCTTCCGAAATAACTATTGGAAAAGACTAGAAAAGAAATGCCTAGTTACGAAATGGCTATGATAATACGGGCTATGCCCAAAGTTGAACTTAAAAATGCTCTTATGAGAATATCTAACGGAATATTTGATAGAGGTGGTATTATAAGAAAAATTGAAAATTTAGGATATCGACCACTGCCGTACAAAACAAGTGCTCATGGTCTGGTGCATAAAGAAGCAAATTTTTTTGTTTTTAAAATTGATACCGCAACCACAGTGGTTTCTGATTTGAAAGAAGAGTATAGTCGGGATGTAGATGTAGTCAGACAACGTGTTTTCAAAGTGAATGAGGAGTCGGAGCATGCATGTACGTTGGAAACGGAATTATTGCCGCCAGCATATCGCAAAGAAGTTCAAGAAATGATCAAAATGGGAAAGTCACAAGTGAATCGATTTAGACACAAATTCTCTTATAACTCAGGGTTGGATTACTATCCTTTCCAAAAGTAAATATTTAGACACATAGTCCATAATTGTATGTAGTTATTATTAGGAATTATAAGTAATGAAATAAACATTTAAGCATTCATTATTTATTTCATTTCTCCACTGATACACCTGAACAGATTTCAGTGCAATGTAAGTATATTTTTCACTTCTTCTATTCTCCCATTCTCTAAGGATTCATGAAGTTCGGCTAGGATTTGGCTGTCAGGCTGCCCATGTGATAATTTCTTCCAATTTGTATACCATTTTTCTATTTCAGCTAAAAATTATACGTCATTTTCATAGAGTCCTGTTATATTTCTATACTTTATCTACATAATATTATTAAACAAAATATATTCACTAAATGATAAGAAACATTGCTTTGCTGATTATTAATATTGGAAAGCAAAATATGTTATGGAGTTATATCTTTCTTAATTTACTGGGCTAGGGCTAATGTAAATTTTAAATATGTAGGTGTTTTGAAACATAAACTTAGAATCCTAGACTTGTCAAAAATCTCACAGGTTTTTTATCATAACTTATTGAAACTAAATCCTCTACTCTATTTGTAATAAACTCAAAAATTACTGTATAAACACACAAATAGATAGCTCATAACCATCCATATGAACAAAAATACTTACATGTTAATTGATCAAAACATGTTTCATTCAAGTTTTCTGGCAGTTCCCAAACTCTCAAATAATCTGTACAAAGTTGTAATTTACCTTCACTATTTATCAAATTAGTATCTAAATCTAGAGCACTGAAATGCAAAATATGATTCTTTAATCCTGTTATTTTTAAGTGGTATTTTTAAATAAGTAACCCACCTTAAACAGTTTTTTAATTTTGACTCATTTTTCCATTTGTATTGTATTTGAAATTCATTAGTTAAATTTTCAAAAGCCAGTGCACAGCAGTTATCAGGAATATCTATAAAAAGGAACAAACATAGATAAGTTACATTACATATAAATACCTGTCACGATTTCTTAACCTATCGGTAGGTATAATAACCATAAACTGATTTTATAAATATAATTTAAACAACATTGTTTTGTTGATTGTTCTTAGTTCAAGACGCGAGAAATCAACTTTATAATAAAATTATTTTTTCAGTTTTAATCCCATGAATGACCGTGTGATATTTAGTTGAATAAAACGAAATTTTGTTCAATATTTTTTAAAGAATAAGGGCAAATGGGTAGGATACTTACTTAATGTTAAGTATTACCACTGGACACACACTATTAGAAGGCTCGCAAGTGCAAAGCCGGTCTTTTAGAAAATGGTACGCAATTTTTTTTAAATGTAATCTCGCTGTTGACCTTAAGGGCCTTAGGGCTGTTTTAGCGAGAGTAGCTCGGCCTGAATTGGCGTTTATCCCGCGACTAGCGCAAGGGCGTCTCCTGTAAGACTCGAACCTCGGCTTGGGCCGTCGCGGAGTGGTCAATTTCCTGAAGGTCAGGACGGAAGCTCACTGGAGTGAGCGAAGTACGTAGTAAAGGTCCTCGCCTTCGCTGATGAAGGCGGATTTTCACTCTAATCTGATATTATTATTGGCCGCGCGGGCGGCTTTTTAATTTGTCATTGGATCGTTCGGATCCGTTAATATGTATCGGGGCCTCCTACGAGCCTTTTTTGTCGGGGAGCGGTTACCAATGCTATATCCCTAAGTCGAATTAGACCGGAGATACTTCAGTGGGCGTCCGGTTTCACATCGTGATGGAACATTATAATGTTAATGACATACCATAAGTTATATCAACTTTTAATCCTTTTTTTATAGTTAAGTTTGAAATTATGTCCTTCAAGTCTGCTATTGTTGATATGTTATCTGATTTGAATATTGCAGAGCCACGTCTGTGAACATAATAGAAACTTAATATATCCTGTACTGTTATATAGTTGTGAATCTCTAACCTCAAAATTTGTTTGAAAGCCAGAGAGGCTTATTCCATTAATCAATTTTCTCAGAAACAGCAAATCATTTGACACCACACTGTTTTGTCATATTTCTTTAGAACATAAAATTACGCCAAATAATTATTAATTAGACTGCATCGCCCACTATATAATAAAATATTATTTAAAGCCGTTGTATTTACTAGCTGCGCCATAATAATCTTTTCGCCGAATCGTTTTAGAAACCTAGCGGTGTTAATGTATTTGCTATTACCTATTGTTATTTTCTAAACACATCATAATCATGTATTTACAGTGTATATATATGTCGCAGCCAACTTAATTAGTCGTTCAATTAACAGCCTAGCTTTTTAACTAAACGGCGTCGTTCAACTAACGGCCTAAAAGATATTCAGCCGTAGCGTTTGTTACATTTGATAAACTGGCTGGCGTAACAGTCATTATTTGGCATAAATAAAATAGATGAAACACGACGATAAAAAATATTTTCTTGAAAATTTAATTGCTTAAGTAAAATTCACATTTTTATCACTACACTTATCGTTTTTCATGAAACTTTAGGAAACATTATCAAAGTTGTGGTTTACCGAAGCCATATTGACAGTTAGAAGAGTTTCGTTTCGAGTTTGAGAGTGGCAGAAAGTGGAATTAAATTAAAATTATTAGCCAACAGGCTAGGCTAGTAATGAAACCTCATGGATCCAAGTCATTTGCCTGTCTATGGCTGAATATCATTCAGGCCGCGAGTTAAACCGCACCGTTAAGTTTACCGGCTTGGCTGTTAATTGAACGGCTAAGCTAGCTGGCTGCGATATATACATGATGTTCTAAGATATTGCGGGCTAATCGTTTGTAATGGAAGGAAAGTTCTAATGTTATTTTCACACATGTTATATCTTTTCTATAACATAAAATCATGAGTATCTGATATAAAATAATATTAATAAGTCATTTAAAGCAAAAAAAATTGAACTAGTGTGTTTTTATGTTAATATAACGTTCAAACAAGTAAAGCCTTTATAATATTAGTATTAATTAATACTCACTGATACTGACAAAACAGATAAGTCCCCATAAGTGTATGCGAACGAACGAAATTCACATAGCTGGCAGGCTTAGGCAATTCACCTGGTAGAGCTTCATTGAGCCATGAGGTAACTTCAACCACAGAGAATGTACCAAGCACTCGTAACTCACATAGACATCTGAAATTATCTTCATTTATTTACAAACCATCATAATGAGGTTTTTTAAGGCGCGATCCTACGTGCCCAACAGCGCTGGATATTGAAAGACCTTACAAAAACGTAAGGATTGGTAACGCTATTTCTATCCGATAAAGAAACTCGGCTGCCAGGTATTAGTCCGAACAATTCCTCTGAACACTCTCCATGGTAAATGCGGTAGAAGATGCAGAGAGGTCCACAGCTGCAAAAAAGAAAGTGACTGGTCGTTGACGATTCTACTCGAATACGTCGTACTGCGTTGAATACAGTCAAACGGAAGGAGCTGGTATTGGGGAGCTCCCCCCCCCCTACCAGTGGCGAGAACAGTTCTCCACGCGGGGTCGAATTTGCGCTTTATAGAGTTACAGGCGTCTCACCTTGAACACTAAGCTTTTTGTTGTGCTTACATCATTCTTTAGTGTGTGATTATTATTAATTAGATATCCATCTTAACGGAACTTATCGTTAAAACCTACCTTTTTGATTCGTTAACATCGATTTCTTCATGTTTAGAATAGTAGGGTAGAATTGCTAAGTTAAATTTTATTAGTCTAGCTACCCTCGGTGCTCCCGCTGGTAGAACATAAACCAGCACTTTAGTGCTTTCAAGGAGAATGGTTTCTATATTTCGCAAACCTATCCATAACCGCCTAGTACCGGCCTGGCATCTTATAGTGGCTAACAGATCTGATTCTTGATCCTAGAAATTAATATTGAACTTGAAAAGTTACAGCGTACGATTCGCTTGTCGTCATATGTTTTAAGTTGTGAAATAAATAAACACTTTTTTATTTTTATAGGTTTTTTTTATAAAGAATGTTCGACTGTGACAATTAACACAAGATTGATTTGAGACATCGTTTAAAAACTATATACGCTTGTGCAATATACACTATTATTACTTCAAATCAAAGGCATTTTAAGTATTAAACCGAGTGATTATATATAATAACATATCTCATTAGTCTGAAGAAAATGTACACATAACTTTTGACGCAGTTGTAAGTAATGCAGGAGTATAGTAGAGTACAGATAATATTCAATAGTTTATCTAACCTGTGGTGGGCAGAGACTGAGCACAGCCGCCGTGTCAGTTTGTATGACCAATTTGTTATTACAATAAATAAATAACATGTCAAGAGGCATGGCTGATGTTATTCTCGCTTCTATCCAACCATTTTTATTTGCTCCTGTTAACTGATATTATAGTTTTATTAGTCTCCATACAGCATACGCTCATTGATTCGTTATATAATTGGAAACAATTGTGTCACTGGATATTGAATCCTAGACCTAACAGCGCTAACTGACCACCGAATGTCAGTCTCCAAGGCATTTTGACGTTTGAAGGACCTTCAAGAAAAGAAGGTACCAATTCTTAAAATGCAGGCATTGGCCATTGCACTTGCCTTTTGACAATGCAAATGTCTACCAGTTGCATCATTTCACAGCAGATAAGGCTTCTGTTAACCCTCCCCCCTGGCTTCAGCGCGGCTCTCATCCCTGCGGTCGAAGGTTCGATCCCCGGCCTTTCCACCGAAGGACTTTCTATGTGCACATTTGACATTTACACGAACAGTGAAGGAAAACATCGTGAGGAAACCGGCATGCCTTAGACCCAAAAAGTCGAACACGTGCGTCAGGCACAGAAGACTGATCTAGGTGCCTATTAGAATAACAAATGATCATGAAACGGATACGGAAATCTGAGGCCTAGACCTAAAAAAGGTTGTAGCGCCATTGATTATTTTTTTCATTCTTAAAGGTAAGATTTTACCTAACTAAGGTAACCAGCCTTTTCTGACACCCGTGCGTTTTTCATCTGACATTGTCAAACGGGCAAGACTTTTTTGTATTCTATATGCTATTTTAAAAGAGTACCAAGAGTTTTATACGCCGGCTTTTTCTCTCGGCCTACACCCTCTGTCTTCTTTGCACTTCATCCCTACTCATCCTAGGGATGTCTAACTGTTCAAATTTAATGATGTGGAATAAGTGATACCTGTATCTTATATTCCATAATAAACATTTTTTTATTTGAAGATAATTTGCTGTTAAGTGATACCGCCGCTCTTTTCTTAAAGGACCCTAAGGGTGCGTCCACATCTGGCGATTATGCCGCGAATGAGCAGCTCGCGAGGCGTTTGCGAGATGCGCGCGTGCATTTTTGTTCGTGCGATGCCCACGCGCAGTCCGCTCGCAACCTCAGCGCAGTACGCGATCAGCACGCGGGCGGCGCGCTAGTGGCTTGCGTCTTCCTTCCGCCCGCGCCTCAAGCCCCTAACTTACCCGCTCAGTTCGTTTCAGGATTACTGGAGCCTAAGTATGTGTTGTCATGGAGTGGACGGAGGAGATTGTTTACGCTTAATTAACTACTGCAAGCTTGTGTAGGAATCTCCAGTGGCCAAGAATCGTAATGTCAAATTTAATTTATTTTCAACTGAAATTGGTAGCCTAAAATGCGTTTCCTTTTTAGCAATCTTGAAACTAACCATCTCTAGTAGATTTTGATATCATTCGGTGACAATTTAAAAAAAAAATTACATAGTGTCCGCTTAATTGATGGCTTTTCAACACCTGGATGGCTATTCTGTTTTCTTTTAAAAATAGGATTTTGCCACCAACGCCGTTGTCTCTTTTTTCCTCTTTATCAGTTATATTAGCTAATAATGCAGCAATTATGTTAAAATACACTAGTGTCGTCCGACATCTTCGAAAGTACTGAGCCAGTACTGAACTGTAAGCGCGAGAATAGAGTGCGCGCTGCGCGCACGCCTTATACGAGGCTTGCATGAGTTGCGCTAAAGAGACGCACCAAACCATTGCCTTGCAGTATATTCGCCAGATGTGGACGCACCCTAAGAGACAACATGACACACCATAACCCTTCCAGTAGGAAAGGGCTAACTGATTGCGCTAGTGAAACCCTCTGTTACAGTTTATTTCACACAGCGTCGTCACGTCAACAAAGACACATACTAATATTGTCTGGCTCCATATAGTCCCTGGCACTGCTATTTGTGAATACTTACTTCATGTTGAATGTCCAACAATGGTGGCATAGACAGACCGGTCTGTAGTGATCTTGTGCTTTTCTGGTATTTATCCCTTTCATTTGCTGTTTGCTTCTCTAAGCGAGTTATTTCATTTCTAAAATAATTATCAAAACGTCTATGTACCAATCTTTTAGTAGTTAGGTAACGAAAGTTACTTTGTAACTAATCTTGGAACTTAGCGGTCTCATTAAATATTTACGTTAATTAATAATAATAAAATATATATTCCGAGACTTGAACCTATTGTGAAGAGCCTGATTCATAAATTTAATTTAAAAAAAAAAACATGTGTGCAATTCACACGTGTTAGAAGTGAAACCTTCAAAAACAATGTTTTTATTATTAATAATATGTAAATTGGACGTTTTTCAATGTCTAAAAGTAGGATAAAACTTTTAATTAAAAAAATAACACACCACGCTATCTTACTAAAACGCTGTAATACGCAGCCGCATACAGTGTACAGTAAGCTCACGTAGTTTTCACATGCACTACACACGTTAAATGCTCAAATACAAGCACGTATTAAACAGTGTGCAATATACATACACACTGACATCTGCTCTCTCGCTCTGGCTCACAAATTACAGGCGACTATGCTTAGAAGACGGGAGTGGGGACGCTACGAAGTATGGCACAAAGAGGAGAGACCGATAATATACAAATTGTATGTATATTTCTGTCTCATTCTTTCCCCTGGCTTCATCCTACACATTTTTGTATTTGTGTCTCTTACCTGTCGTTTTTTCGTTGCATCCGGTTTGAAATCACAACGATTCTAAAGAAGTTTCACTTCAAAAAATATGTGCGTGTACTAGTGTACACACGTAAGAAGTGAAACTATTATTATATATTTATGACTTTATTTTTCTAGAAATGATCTACTATATGCAACGTTACAGAAATTGGTTAAATAAAGTTAAATTAGATAAAATTAACAAAAGGCTTTTATTGTCATAGACATGAAATACAAATAATACAATTATTTCATTTTACCTTATTACTACTAAGATTATTACAGAATTTCATTAATTGTAATAGAATTGTTACTGTCATTGTTATTGTTAATATAAATGTTTGTTATTAATGGCTTCGAATATCTTCAAATCAATCGGTATCGCGTAACCGAAAAATGTGACGGTATTTTTTTTCCAACGCCGATAAAGAAGTTTCACTTTAAAGTGTTTCGGTTTAAACAAACTACTAAGAAAATTATCAATAAGACAGACGCAAATGTGCACAGTGAGTTTTTCTTGAGAAAAAGAAGAGAAAGAAAGAAAATCTTAAAATATATTAAATAAGTAAGAATAAACTTACTCTAGTTTCGCCCTACGCGACGCAAGCGCATCGGCAGGAACATTTACAACTGCTGCCGACTGCAAACTGCGAGGTCTCAAGCCAAAAATCCTGCCAGAGAATGTAGAGGCCAGTATTTCTGGTTCATCAGAGCCAATAAAACCACCGCAAACGGATGTAATCGGTTCACCACAGAACTAAAATAAATTTCTAACTTAGAAAAAAAATTCTGCAATCTTTTCTCGATCTCTATTTTAATTTTTTTTTATGTAATAGGCAAACGGGCACGAGGCTCATCTGATGTTAAGGGATAAAGCGCCCCTGGTCACTTGTAATGCTAGAGTGCTCCCGAGTGTGTTACCGGCCTTTTAAGATTTGGCACGCTCTTTCATTGAAGGACCCTAAGTCGAATTGGTTCGGTTCAGTGGTGGTGCGCGGCAAAAACTGCCTTAAAAACATCAGACATCGAGGTGATACGGGAGGAATTTCGTATTCTGCCTCGACATCCGATGACGAAACCCAATTGCAGGTTCATTCGAACTCCTCTGAACACTCTTTATGGTAAAAGCAGTAGAAGATGCAGACTGAGACCACACCTTTACGAGACGGCGTTACTCTATTAATGTTGTTAAGCTTTTGATCAACTAAGTGATAAATACATACGTAGGTGTACTTGAGCTGTAACTTTTCCTCGTAATTTTCCAAATTAGTTAGGTATAACTGTATTGAGCCGTCATGACGACCCACTACGAGATGGGTCCCCCTATAATTACGGAACCAGCCAACGCACACAACAGATCCCAATCCTTGGCCGTCGACTAAGCATTTGCTTATTAAATTAGAACTGTAGGTTTAATATTTCATTAAAAATAAAGCAAATATCATTTGTTAAACGCAAAACTCAAACACGGCTTGACTAATTCGAGATTTTTTATATATTTATTTATTGAAGACTGAGAAAAGATTTTATGATAGAAAAATAAAACAAATTGTTCATACATCATTCAGCCCTTAAGTTTTTAATCCGTAAAAGCAAACTGTATATATACGCTATGGTAGCAAAGGACCTCTTTAGGTCCGGGCCTCAGGTTTCTGAATCTCATGATTATTTTTCAATATAATAGGCAAGTAGGTGATCAGCCTCCTGTGCCTGACACACCGGCGACTTTTTGGGTGTCGGTTTCCTCACGATGTTTCCCTTCAGCGTTCGAGCGATGTTTAATGTGCAGATTAAAAGTCCAAAAACAGCCGGGGATCGAAGTTACGACCTCAGGGATGAAAGGCGCACGCTGAAAACGCTTAGCCAACACTGCTCTCCATATATTGGTACGTAGCTACTAAAAAGGAAGAAAGAAGCGGTTTCCCCTCAGATACGGTCTTTCCCATTTTTGAACCAAATAAAGGCGTTACAACCTTTCAGGTATAAACAATTTCTGTATCTGTTCCGTCGGTTGTCGTGTTGTCGGTTTCCAGCACGACATGCTCGCTTTAGCATGGTAGCATAGGTGCAAACCCACCCTACCACATCCTTCTGATGGGTAGGGAGGCGTGGTCTTGGGGGTAGCGCAGGTCGCTGTGATCCCCAAGGCAAGTTTGGTGGACTAACCTTCCCGAGGTTGCCAACCCTGTTTTTGGTCTAATACCCTATGTATTAGACGTAACTAAAACCACCAAGCGAACTTTTGCAGGGATGTAGAGGTCATGTCCTTGCGAGTTCATCGTCCAAAATAAAAGGACGGTGGACAGTAAATGACCTCCCGCGTGTTTGTGCCGTGCGCGGGGACCCGTACGGGGGGATGAAGGAGTCCTGGAGGTTGAGTGGAGTAGTGCGCCGGTACAGTTGTGCGCTGCACACAACACACCTCTTTGGTCTGGATTTCCCCTCACACGGGAGGCCGTGGATTAGCTGACCACGGTCAACCGGCTGTGGTATCCCGTAAGAGGGCTACCAAGCGAGAGTCGGGGTGTGGGTGGGGGGGGCGGCGGCGTGGCACGGGACTCGGGGTGAGTTTGCGTCATCGTCTCGGGATGCGAACAGCTCCGTACTCTCTTGCGGCGTGCGGGCGCGCCTGCCCCTCTACACGCTGACTCTATACCGAAGGAGTAGCTCTGACGTCGCTTGCTGAGCAAGGGACGTCCCCGACTTGAGGGCTCCGTGGCGGGTGGAGAGCTCCGACGGTGAATCTTTTTCATACCACCACATGGATAGAGAGACAAAACACACAAACCAACAAAAGGCTGCATCCACAGATGCGCCTAAAACTAACATAAACAGGGTTGCGTCGCAGGACGTGTTGAGGTGCAAGTCACCAGTGACACGATACTCTGATGCCCCTATCTCGCAAACGGATGCACCCAATAGGGCAGCGTCCGAGGCACCAAAGGAGAGGGCAGCGGCTGAGGAAGCGCCAAACCGGGATGCACCCTTAACCGTGCCCACTCCAATGGTATCTCATACACCACCACACAAGGATGCGTCCACTGTTGCGGCCAGGCTGACTGCGTCGGTCGAGCAGAAGATAGCAACTCCGAAGGATGATACAGCAATGTCTGCGTCCATAGGGGGGGCATCCGAAGCAAGATCGATGCGGAAGACCGAGGCTGCGACGATGAGCACGTCCAGTGCACAAACCTCGACCATGGACATGTCGGCCCTGAAATCAGCGATTCAGGAATCGACTCCCAGGATGGTCCTAAGCTCCTCAAAAAGGCGACGGCTCAGGAAGGCCAAAAGAGCGACGGAACAGCAACAGCTGATTACCGGCTCTCAGAGGATACCTGAGAACCCTGGAACTGCCCCCGCGGTTACCACAACTGCAGGACGCGGGAAAAGGGCACCGAAGCCGACTGGGTCCTCTGCCGCGCTCAAGCCTATTGGCTCTAGGTGCGGTAAAGGACCTAGAGGGGGGTACCAAACCAAAAACCCAAACCAAACCAAACAACAAACAAAGGGCCAGAAACGCGATCGGCCAGAGGAAACCGTGACACCGACTGGGGAGAGTAAAAGGGTTAAACCTAACAAACTCCGGCTGGAGTCAGGGACCTCGGCCAGTTACGCGGAAGCGGCAGCATCCTACAAAGCCAACGAGCTTTGTGTTGCCGTGATGACTGAGCCCTTTATAGACATGACACAAGAACAGGCAGATAACATCCGCCTACAAATCGAGGGTAAAATCCAAGATGAGCTCATGGCGGATCTTGAAGCTACCCTAGCAACTGAACCCAACGACATCAGATTCCGGGGAAGAGCCCACTTCTCAGATGGTGTCCTCAAAACTTGGTGCGAGGATACCTACACGCTGGGATGGCTTACCGGAGCATGTGATGTCATCAATAATCCGATACCGGACACCAAACTGGTGGTACGGCCTCAGTCAGACATTCCGAAGAAGGTGCCGTGCTTACTGCATGTTCCAGGGTTCACTGGTAGCACGGAAACTTTACGGAAACTGATCACCAGGCAAAACCGCCACCTAAACATCAGATCTTGGACCCTGACTCACGAACGTAGAACACAGGACCCGACAGGCGTATCTTTGTTCCTTCGTGTTCCGGAATATGAGATCTCAAAGATCAAGGCTCACGAACGTCGCATCTACTATCTGATGGGGAACATCTATATCCGAATTCTGGAAAAGGATGAACCCTCAGTGGTAGCTGCCGCCACAGTAACTACTGCCAGTACATCGGGGACGGGATCCTCGGGGCCAAAGCCGCCCTCGTCAACGACGGAGATAGCCGCGGTTGCCGAGGTAAACGTCCCCATGGAGACAGCTCAACAACCACCCTCACCGGTGCAACTAACCTCGGATGACGAGTTCTTTCAGGAGACAGGGGGGAGTGAATTCAGCGACAGCTGTTTGCGCTCCTCCCCCTAACCGGACTGACCTTATCCAGACCAACCTCCAGCACAGCCAAACAGCGTCGGCTTCACTACGCAGACTGCTGGAGACCAACCCGAAGACCATTGCCGCGATCCAGGAGCCGTGGATCAGGAATGGCAAGGTATGCGGCCTGGGTAACACCGGTGGTAAACTTTTGCTGGATACCTCAGTAAGTAACCCAAGAACCTGCATTATCATACCTAAACATGTACCAGCATACCTAATTAACGAACTGTGTTCAAGGGACCTTACAACCATTAGGTTACCTAGGGACGCACATCCAGACATCGTCCTGGCGTCCGCCTACCTACCGGGTGACGAGGACGTGCCCACTCCAGAACTCGGCCTTCTGGCTGACTACTGTGAGAGGGAGAAACTGGAGCTTATAATCGCAGCAGACTCCAACGCGCACCACACGCTATGGGGTAATGCAAATACCAACGCTCGAGGTGAGAATATGCTTAACTTCATTCTTAGCAATAATCTTATCTTAGCAAACAGCGGCTCTGAACCAACCTTTATCAACGCACGCTCGCAAACCATAATCGATCTAACAATGGTGACCTCTGGTCTGTCAGATCACATACAGGATTGGCATGTCTCCAGAGAGCTATCATGCTCAGATCACAGGTGGATCCGCTTTACAATCAAAGGGGAGCTACCTAAACCACAACCACGACGCATACCTCGGAGAACTGATTCAGTAAAATTTTACAATATAATCGACTCAGAGGTAAGCAAACTAACAATACCAACCACCATTGATGTACAAGACATAGACAAACATGTAAATAACCTAACGTCCCTACTCCAGACCAGCTTTGAACGGTCGTGTCCCCTTACCATGCCTAGGTGGGGGAGTAGACATAACTGGTGGTGCCCCGAACTGGAGAGACACCGAAAGAAGGTCAGGAAGCTGTTCAATAGAGCAGGAAATACCCGTTTACCTGCCGACTGGGACAAGTACACAATCGCGAGAAGACGATTCAAAAAACTTTTACGCTCTAGGAAGCAAGAGTGCTGGAGACACTTCTGCACCAGCATTGAAAGCAACAACCAGGCAACCAGAGTGAAATCATGCCTCTCTAGTGAGCCTTATCACTCAATTGGTTGTCTTAAAAAACCTGATAAATCATTTACAAAAACCGATGCAGAAACATGTGAACTACTGATGGAAACACACTTTCCAGGCTGCATAATTGCCAACGACCAAGCATGGCAACCCTACTCAGAAAGTGCCACCACCGACTCAGACTGGAATGTAGCTCACAAAATAATCACAAATGAAAAAGTAACATGGGCAATCAACTCCTTCCTACCATTCAAAGCGGCTGGCCTGGATGGCATCTTCCCAGGCCTACTAAGATGGAGTAGAAACCTTTTGGTGGACTATCTTGTCTCAATCTTCCGAGCATGTATAGCCCACCGCTACATACCCTTGAAATGGAGGGAAGTGAAAATAATATTCATCCCAAAACCAGGCAGAGAGGACTATACCCAGGCAAAATCCTTCAGACCCATAAGCCTCACATCTTTCCTGTTAAAAACAATGGAGAGGCTTGGAGATCTGGAAATACGTAGCCAGGTATCGCTATCCAAATTCCTGCACCCAAATCAGCATGCCTACAGCCCAGGCAAGTCAACGGATTCATCACTCCACAACGTTGTGTCTCGCATTGGCGACTCCCTGAAGTTAAAACAGTCAACCCTTGGTGCATTTATTGACATCGAAGGCGCTTTTGACAAAACAAACTTCACGAGCATTACCAGAGCACTCGTTACATGTGGAGTATCATCAACCCTGATAGAGTGGATAAACAACATGCTAAAACAACGAGCTATACAGTTCACTGTTAATTCCACGACACGGGGCATTGTCAGCAGAGGCTGCCCGCAAGGTGGTGTCTTATCGCCGCTACTGTGGAACCTTGTAGTTAACGAGCTCATCACAGAACTCAACGCTGGCAACCTCTACACAGTGGGTTATGCGGACGACATAGCTATCTTGATATCGGGAAGCTTTGAAAGTACCCTATGCGATCTCATGGGAAGGGCTTTCAAAGTAATTGAGAGATGGTGCATCAAGCACGAGCTATCTGTCAACCCATCAAAAACAGAGCTAATACTCTTTACAAACCGGAGGGTTCTGGGACCACACAGGCTTCCAAAACTCTTCAACACACAACTCAAACTCAAAAATGAAATAAAGTACCTGGGTGTGATTCTGGACAGTAAACTGCTCTGGAACAAACACCTAGAACACAAACTGAGCAAAGCAACGATCGCCTTCTATCAATGCAAAAAGATGCTAGGCGTGAAATGGGGCTTATCGCCTAAAATAACATTATGGCTATACACTGCCATAATCAGGCCAATGCTGGCCTATGGAGCCCTGGTTTGGTGGCCAAGATCTGAACTTCAAATGGCGATCACGAAACTGGGACGCTTCCAAAGGCTTGCCTTGTCCGCTGCTAGCGGTTGTATGAGAACAACTCCGACCGCAGCAATGGAGATAGCCCTGCAAATCTTACCTCTAGACCTACACATACAGCAGGAGGCGGCACTTGCGGCCATCAGGCTTATGGTATTGGACCTATGGGGAAAAAACCACTATAGTTCACACACAGTGATTCTCAACAGGGCAATAGAGTACCAACCTCTTATAGCTGCGCCATGTGACAGAATCACAAATCAATTAATATTCAACAAGAAATATCTTATACAACTGAGAGAAGAGGAGCAAGATCAGTCGCCCCTGAATGAGCTACGTATATACACTGATGGCTCAAAAACAGGGTGTGGCTCAGGCGCTGGTATTTTCTCCTTTGATCTCAACATCAACATACACCTACCTCTGGGCACACAAAGCACAATCTTCCAATGTGAATGTGTCGCTCTAACCGAAGCAGCCAGAGCCGTACAGCGGATGGGAGTCAACGACTTTCACATTAAGCTCATATCGGACAGTGCATCCGTGCTGATGGCGCTCGGTAACGAAAACACAAACAGCAAACTAATACTGGAGTGTCACGAGGCACTGGAGGCAATAGCTCTAACAAATAGAGTTACCTTACAGTGGATTAAGGGACACAGTGGCTCTCTCGGCAACGACGCAGCCGACGAGCTTGCGAGAAGAGGCTCTGGTATGATACCTGCTGGCCCGCATCCGCTTCTCCCCTTGCCCTTCTCGCTAGTTCGAACCTGGATTCGCCAGAGATCCACTGTACTCCAGAATCAACGATGGTCGCGAAGTGTAGATTGCAAACAGTCCAAAATAGCTCTGCCGGCTGTGAACCCGCAACTTACTAAGCGACTTCTAAACCTGAACAGAACCAATCTCAAAACAATCATAGGGACAATCACGGGCCATTGTCTCCTTAACAAACATCTTTTCGTCCTAGGCGCAACAGACAGCCCCTTGTGCAGAGGCTGTTTCAGCGCAGAGGAATCAGTCACCCACGTAGTCCTGGAATGCGAGGCTGTGGCTAATCAACGTACAAAAATCCTCGGAACAGTGAGGTCGCTCCGCGAAGCCTGTGAAGTGCCCGGGAGACTTCTGTGCTTCTGGAAGGAGTTGGGCTGGCTAAATTAGCCAGGGCTTCTACGCACAACGGACCGACTACGTGTCTAAGTGCGGAAACTGAGTCCACCTACCTAAACCTAAACCTAATCTGTTCCGTCGTCATTTGTTTTTTCTAATACTATATTGAGACATCTGTGCCTGACACACGCCGTTTTTTTTTTCCTCGCGATGTTTTCCTTCAACGTACGAGCGGGTGTTGAATTCAACACATTGTGTAGAATTAATATTGAAAGTCAATTGAACCTAACCCCTCAATGACGAGAGTCGAACGCTGAAGACACTAGACCAGGGCTGCCTAGGATCTAAGGAATACACTGTCTGAGGAGACTCACTCATGATACAAAATCAATCCAATTGAACCGTCAGCAGCTCCATAAAAAGCACATATTTCAGTAGGCCTCTGCGATTGTGGGACTGCAAGACGAGATGGACCCGAGTTCATATATACTCTCGTGATAAATTTACCGTTTTCAACAATTGCTGCTCCCTTATTGGCTATTAAGAGAAGAAGTCTTATGCGAGTGCTCTGAAATGTCAAAAATTAAACTGTCATTGATCTTTCCCTCTCTCTATCATCTATACTCTATTCCAATACATAGTTTGTGATACTGTTCTTATTTTAAAAATCCTTTTGTCTATTAGCCACGCTATTTATGAAAACTTTTTCGTGATAGTCGCATTTGTAAAGTAAGTCGGGAGAAAACTAAATTTCATACGCAACCTGCCTTATCGAAGAGAGTTATATAATTGAGTTATAGATAACAGACTAGAGCCTGATAATGTCTTTTATATTATATACAAAAACATGTCCTTGGCGTTTATCTCTCTGTGTCTTTGCGATTAACTAAAAAACGAATACACGCCATTTATCGCGGTTTCCACTGTATAAAATGATTCATGCGGAAGGCTGTTACATTTTTCAATATACGATTGAAGCCGGAGCCTGTCGTATATACTAGGGGATCAAAGGGGTATAACTAGTCCTGAAAACGCCTGAAATCTGCATGTTCTGAAAAGTTCTGAAAGTGCCTGAAATTTTTTTCCGCTTCCTGAAAACTAGGGTAACTGAAACAGCCAGAAATCATTTTTCAGCCTGCTGAAAAGTTCTCTAAGTAGTGGAACAATCTAGAAACATTGCAGTCGACCCGCCTTCGTAACAATATGCAAGAAGCATCAAAGCAAATAATTGAAGTATTTTTTATTAATTTAATTGTTTTCACTCAATCACGTATATATTTCACCGAATATGTGTATTAATAACTGAGAGGCTTTTTGTAAATCTCTATTGATTTATATATTGGATAGTTATATGTATATGTACCAATGCAAATAATACGTAATACTGAAAATAATCAAATTAATATCTACGTCCAGTTTCACAGTAGAAACTGTGAATTATTTACTCGGCTCGGATGTATTAGATTTTTGTTTACGGCCGTATACTATATCTGATATACAATAATAAACAATACAAATGATATCGTAGGAAAGCATTACATGTGCTAAGGTTTCCCAACGTGGGGCCCACACCACACAAGGGTCATTTCATTATTAAGGGACTATTCGTAAAGTTATTAAATTTAAAAATTTACTTACCGTGTTTCGTTAACAATATTTTTTCTAGAAGCACCTACTTTGTTAAGTGAACAATTAATTTTTTTAATATTAAAAATTATGTATGTTACATAAGAATTTTAGAAAGGTAAAACAGGGTGCGAGCTAGCCGTAACATTTTCCTCCGCATGATCGCGGACCGAGTCGATTGCCCATACCTCAATCACTGTTCCGCCATTTCATGCGGAATGATTCGGGTATGAACAATTGAAGCGGTATTAATGTTTTTAAATTTCTCCAATTCCTGCATTTTGTGTGTTCTATTATGTAAACCTACTAACCCTTAGATTTAAGTTATTAAATTGTAATTACTAACATAGTTATGGAACCATGTTTTCCGAAATAAACAAATTTTATTTATTTTATTTAACACTACCAACTAAATTGCTACCTACTTACATTAGCTGTCATAAATGCAGCCACGTCGAGTACTCTATCCTCACACATGAACGATGTTAGCTGATTTAAGTCCTTACAATACGTAACTGTTCGTCCACTGCATAGAATCAAATCATTACCAATTATCCACCTATAAAAAAATACATATATAATGTACCAGACATGTAACATGTACAATGTATAGGACCTGCAGAAGAAGCCCATTCCTCCCAATAAGTTTTTAAATAAGTGATACTTTATAGCGTATATACCTAGGTAACACTGAAAATGTTTTGAAAATGAAAAACGGCTTAATGTAGAAAGTTGTCAATACTATTATTGTTTTTCAAAGTAATCTCCATTTCTCTCTACACATCTTGGCATTCGATGGAATCACTGAGAAGAGCAATGGGTCCATTCTTCCTTAGGTGTCTCTTCTATCAATGGCATTTTCGTACGCTTTCACCACATCTTCAGGACTCAAAAAGCGAATACCTCGAATTTTATCACTAGTTCTTGGGAATATGTGAAAGTCGCAGGGTGCTAGGTGACTCATTATCTCGACACCTGCCACAGTCAAATATTCAACAGTCCGTTTTGCGGAGTGCGCTGAAGCATTGTCGCAGTGAAGAAGGATCCTGCTTCGAGGGCGCTGCTGTCGATTTTTTCCAAGACAACAGGCAAACAGCGATTGACCTACCAGTCTGCAGTAACTGTCCTTCCATCTTCTAGCACAACACAAACTGAACGTCTAAATGTTCGTGTAATATTTTTGAACTTGACTCATACCAATGCCTAAGCTTGCCCAAATCTGCTGATAGGTCACTCTTATGTTAAAGGACGTCCCTCACGCAGATCATCATTAAGATTGCTACGTCCACGCTTAAACTCCTTAAAGCAACAATTGTAAATAATGGCACGATATAGGGCTTCATTAAGAAATGCTAATCGCGGCCAATCATAGCTTTGTCGTTGAGTAAGCCCACAACGAAAGTCATAATAAATCATTGACCGAAAATTTTCTCGCGTTAGGTTCATTTTCACGTGTAACAAGAGTTTTTTTTATTTTTTATTATAGCAATAGATAACAAGAGCTTTAGATTTGCCGCCAATTCACAAAAACAAATGACAAATGGATGCAATATACTACATTTGGTTACCAAAGAGTTCTAAAATTCAAATTCAAAAAAAGTTTTAATTAGCAATGTTTCTAACTGGCCAGTTCTAAACATTTTCAGTGTTACACGTGTGTATATATATATATAGCTGTGTTGTGTGGTGGTGTGAATCAGAGGGTATATACGTGATATACATACACACCGTATGTGGATTGTGATAGTGATGATACAGGATATTTGTTTCTTTAAAAATCTAATCTAATTACTTACATGGAAGTTATAACTTCCGACACCAATGTCTCAACTGTTAGGAATACTTTCCCCTTCCTTGTATAACCCTTCACTTCGTTCCCCGATGCGGCATATATTTTATCGTCATTTGTGCCTAGAAAAACAAGTAAATGTTGCTTTTTGACGTGTGAAGTATCTGGTATCTCAAGAGGCCTCCATTACTTGAGTATTTATTTTAACGTAATTACTGTTAATTCATTCAAAGAACCAGTGGCGCTACAACCTTTTAGATATATTTGGCCTCAGACTGTATCTGTTTCGTGATGCCTGTGCCCTCGACCTTTTGAGTCTAAGGCCGGTTCCACGAAGATTTCCTTCGCCTTACAAATGTCAGTTGAACTTCGAAACTGCAACCTAGATAAGAGTCACACGAAGAAGCCAACACTGTTCTTGTACGGTTCCTGAGTCATCAGGTGCTTTAAATAGTAGAGGTTTTATTTTTCTCTATTTGAACCACTCGCGTGCAACAAGCGAAATATTGAAATGCTAATTGCTATATAAGGAATGAATGCAATGCACTTGTTGAAGAGGGTGCCTACGTCTGGCTCTACACTCGAGGCGTGATGCTGTCGGTTTAGTAAATCGCCACGTCTATAAAACTAAGAAAACCAGAGTGAGCAAACCAGCCTTGACTCCTACAATTAATAATGATTGAATTAAATTATTATCCTGATTTACCTGAAGATGACGAATGTACAATAACTGATGTGATAGACTTGCTTGGTAGGGTTTTAAATTGAACCACCGGTTCTTCATCTTTTATTCCTAAACACTGCAAAACTCCGTTCTTATCACCAACTACAAACTAAAAATACATAAAAGATTTAATATCGGCGTTCGATATTATTTGCTTTCGCAAAACTCGAAAATGTTTCTATTTCATTACTCACTTAAGCCGTAATTTAAGAGTTACTTTATCAATTATAGCCGTAGTATAAGATTCCCAGTCGTGACAGCGTTGAGTACGACTCATCACAAAAGCCAATACGTTTTTGACGTGCGTCCTTAGTACCACCCGTACTCTGAATATACCCCCGTAAACTGTATCTCAATTCAGCGTGAACTACGACTTCTATATGTCAAAATACATTGTAACAATACAGATTTGCCAAGTCTTGTTCCTTCTTATCCAGAGATAGGAAGAAAATGTAATTCCGCACTATTAATTAATGTATTACAACTCCGAATAAATAATCATTAAATTAAAGAAGCTTAGGACTTTGATAGGTTTTATTTAGCTTCTAATTAGCGCGCACTTGCGAGTCTTTTGGCTATGTGAGTGTCCATGGGCAGCGGTATTACTTAACCTCAGATGAGCCTCCTGTCCGTTGCCCGCCTCCTATTACATAAAAAAAAATCTCTTTTGTGAATTTCAATTTGCGGCTCTTGACTTTGACAGTCTCATTAATCGAATTCGGAATTTTAAAAATAAGTAGAAAATTACATACTTTTTGTTGAACCTTTTCGTTTACACTTTGTAATACTTTCAATGTTTCCGGATATGTAATCCCGCATAATGTATAATCAATACGTGACAAATCGTATTCCATTTGTAGCAAGTAGTAGTTAAATCAAAAATAAGTTATGTCTTGCTCGTAACACTAATACTATTAATACAAAATTCAAATGTTTATACATATACTTTTGTTGAAAATCGATGCCGGTATCATAGTTACGAAAACTAACAACATACGTGACTTTCAAACTCTCCAAGAACACACTGTTTGACATTGACATTAGGTGCTCACAGCAGATTGCTTAATTTTCTTCCCCTTAGGAGAAATGCACAATGCACACGTAGTCGATAATCCAAACTTCGATTCTCAACTGAATGGTTTGATTGATTGATTCTCTTTATGGTAGACATAAAAGATCGTTGATATTATTTACTCACCCAAAAAATATATAATTAAAACAAATACTTTGTGGATGCGCTTTTAGATTATGGTCCATATTATAATATTTATAATACAATTCGTATTACGAATTCTAAGTCACAATCTCGTCTTGAGTGCTGTCAAACATAATAGAGAAAAATACTTTGACAGCTCATTAAACTAGATTTAAATTAGATTTTCGTTCTTGAATACAAGCTTATGAATTTATACAGATTGTTAAAAGTTTGATCAATAGAATAGTATTATTTTTTATTAAAATTATTCCACTTCAGCAGTTTAATAGCATATTGGTTTGAATATTAAATAGTAAAAATTTCAAAACAATATTCTTATAGTGATAATAGCTTTGTGTCAAATAAGTCAAAACTCTAGTCTGATTGATTAGTCTGTGTACTGCTACAATTTACAAATGTTCCAACTTCCAATTCCCAAAATTCATTCATAACCAAAAATTAAAAAAAAACAAACAAGTTCTTAAATAAAAGTCCACATATCTGACTGATCTTTTTGCGAATTCATCAAACTGAAAATGGATGGCGATAAAGAAAATGTTGTTCAAGCTGTTGTAATAATGGATACATTTAATAGCAATCTAAATCCCATATGCGCTGATAAACCTACAGTAAGTGCGCTAATTGATTTAAATTTAAGTTTACTTTACAGTGACACTTAACTTAAAAATAAACATTTTGTCAGGGTTTACTAGCTCTAGCTGGGGTACCTCTTATCGATTATGTTCTGGAGTCGCTTGTGGCTGGAGGAGTAGGAGAAGTTATATTGTTCTCTTGTCAAGAACCATCAAAAGTTAGAGAATATGTCAAGTAGGTAACTTAAAATAGTCTGAATCAAAAACTTGTGTTTATACCGAATTATAATAAATTTCAATATTAATAGGAAACGTAAGGGAGAAAAAGTGCCATGGACATTTACACTAGATGTACAGATATTGTCCTCTGAAACATGTCAGACAATGGGTGATGTGATGCGGGAAATAGATGCAGCGGGTCTTATTAGAGGATACTTCATACTACTAAATGTTAATACTATAACTAATGTTAACTTCGCTCAATTATTGGAACAACACAAGTGAGTATTAAGAAAAGAAATAATAAAATTTTTGTGTTTGTAGATATTATTTTAGTCTCTTATTTTTTGGATTATTAATGGTAGACTGTTTATCTATCTGTAGGTGGAATCTATCTCTGCACTGGCTTATACATGATTGATCAACTAACTTATAGAGTAATTTAATATTTCAGACAAACCTGTAAAAAAGATAAAGGTGCAGCAATGACATTAGTCTATAAAGAAGTTGCATGGGATCATCCTCTTATAAGTAATAATAATCCTATTTTTGTGGCAGCTGATGGTAATACTAACAAAATTTTGCTGTATCAGAAGTATAAAATAAAATGTAGGGATAATACATTATCTTTACCTTTGGTAAGTACTGACAGTTTTCAACTATGGTGAGTGTACATGAAAAATGCTTTCTGATTATCCTTTGCTTGCTTCATGTTTTGTCCTTTATTATATTATATTTATAGGTTATTACACTGTGATAAAAAGAAACAGATTAACATTTAGGTTTGATGAATATGGGCTGACTGATCTTCCCTTATGGATAATACGGAAATAATGGAATTCAGACTTAGTTAGGACTAATATATTAATTTTGACATAAGATATTCAAAATATATTGTTTTAAATTTTTGTTTATTAATTAAATAAATGATTGTTTCAGGAGAGTGTATTGCATCATTCAGAAGTAAAATTGCATCATAATCTACTTGACGCAAATATTGCCCTCTGTTCACCTTCAGTTCCTCCACTTTTTTCTGATAATTTTGATTTCCAAAACAGAAATGATTTTATACATGGAATTCTTATAAATGAAGATATTCTAGCCAGCTCTTTATATTACACTTTATTGAAGGGAAATCAATATGCAGCAGCTGTAACAAATTGGAAAACTTATCATATTATATGGTTTGTTTAATTCAAATTTATTGCAAAATAGCCTTTGATTTGTGCAACTAGATTAATTGTGGCTTAAAATAATTTTTGCCTGCAAACAGTATGTTAAAAAAATGAATATTTATTTATTTTTCAGCTTGGATGTACTTCACCGTTGGGTTCATCCATTATCTATTGAAACTGGATCCTTTTACCAGAATAGTTATATCTTTATGGGCAAGCACAATTATATTAAAACAAATTCTGTGCTCAGCAGGTAGTATTTTTTTAACTTAGTAAAATATTTGATGGATTTAAGACACATTAACAAAATTTGAAAAAATGTGATATTTTTATGAGTAAGTAATTTTTATTTTTAGGTCTTGTTCACTCATTGAGGATGTTATAATTGGATCAGAATCCCATATAAGTGACATGTCATCACTACGTAAAAGTATAATTGGTGATAAAAGTCTTATTGGAAAAAATGTTACACTACAAGGAAGTCATATTATGAATAATGTTGTTGTAAAGGATAATTGTAAAATTATAAATAGTTTTATTGATGATGGCTGCATTATAGAAGATAATTGCATTCTCGAGGGTGTAATAATTGCTTGTGGAGCAAAAGTAAATACTGATTCAAAATTAAAGGGAAACATAATTGAAAAGTCACTTAATGACAAAAATGGTAACAAATTTTGTATACTTTTTGAGTTGTTAGCTCTATAAATTCCTTAGAAGCATTATAATATTTGATCTCTTATTGTATAATGTAAAGCTAGCTTAGTTTAGAAATATTTGTATTCTTATGTAAGGGAATTAATAAATTCTTAATGAGAGATAACAATCCATATACATAATATTTAATTAAACTCTGGTCAGGTACATAAAACATTACCAAAACATTTTTTCATTATGTTATATGTTGCTTCATTTTCTATATTGCAGAAAAAACATTATCTAAATCTACATCTGAAAGTGGAACAGAGTGGGAAAATGAATCATCTGGTGATGGGGATGAGGAGTTTGTTGGTTTTGAGAAACAGTGGAGTGATAGTGAATCATGTTATTCATCAGACTCTAGTGCTGAATCCTCATTACGTAATTCACCAGTTCCTGATGATATAAACAGTAAGTTTCTATTTGTTACAATTCCAAAAAGTAACCAGCAAGCAAGCTAGCCATTAATTTCAAGTATGGTTTGGGCACTTACCTCAAATAGAACCCTAATGATGTCATGTACTGATGATTAGTGCAAACATTCTCTGTTACAAAAACTTAATATTGAAGTTAGAATTACTATTTAAGGTATTTTATAATTGATACAAATGCTTTTTGTTGAACAGTCACTTGTTATAATTGTATACTAAAACAAATTTTATTTTCTAGTTTTCCTTCAAGAGGTGATTGACAGTTTAGCAAGAGGTTATGAAGAGAAATTAAAGTGTGATTACCTCATATTAGAAATCAACTCCTCAAGATATGCTTACAATATTCAATTAAATGAAGTCAATTTCTTTGTTGTGAGAGCATTACTCAGTTTGCCTATTCTGGTGGACAGCAAGAATGTTCTTGTCACAGTGAAAGATATATTGAAGTTTTTCCATCCTGTTTTATCTAACTATATTAAGACAAAATCATCAACAATGGACTGTCTACGAGCTGTTGAGGTAAATAATAAATAATAGTTAATTTAACAGTTACTTTTCTTCTACTTAACAGTTAATTTTCTAAGTCTTTCAATTTGATACCTGTTTGAATGGGAGCTAAGAATCTCTATAATTTAGTATTTTTATTCTCCACATTTTTATATAACTAAATAAAAAATAGAAGTTCAAATGTCATTGTTATTTATCATTAAAATACTGGTTATAAGCTATATTTTATTACAGGACAGCTGCATTAAAAATGAATGGCTTAATGATAAAGCAGGTCAAGTTATACATTTGCTCTATAATGCAGATGTTATAGATGAAGATTCTTTATTAGAATGGTATGAGGATTTGAAAGAGGAGGAAAGTGAAATTGTAAATCAAACATCACTTGTTAAGTTCTTTGAGTGGCTCAATCAAGCTAGTGAAGAAAGCGATGAATCTGAGTAATGAAAAATGTTTATTTATATTATTATGTTGTAAATAAATTGATGTACATGTTTTAAGTTTAAATAATTTAATTGCCCAGTTATCATCTTATTGTGGCATATTGCTGGCACTGTACAGTAGTAAATTTGCTGAACTTAGAAATGTCTAAATTTGTTGGCTCACATGGAGAATGAATCTTTATTTGTCTCATGTGAGTATCACGTCCATTTTGGTGATTACTTAGAATCGCTATTTGTATCATATAAGTCCGTATTGGGCTATCATCTAGATCTTTAATAGGAATCATTTCCCAACCTGGAAAACATAAATAGATATCAGATATCATGTGGTATCAGTAACAAAACCCACAGCATGCATAAAATATAACATATTTACCACTAGGTTCTATTAATTCTATCACTTCAATTTCCTGTAGATCATTAAAATGTGTTCCAGCGCGAATGGAAATTCTACTTGGTGTGTAACTTTCATCAAGTTTATAGTCTGTATAGATATAAATGTGTGATACCATGGTTTTCCGTTGAAATTGAATGTTTACTAAATGTGGTAATTGACCATCAGATTGCCAATAGGTGTCCATGCAATCATCTCTTAATTGATCAATACCAAAACCTATAAATACAAAACAATATATATCTTTAAAAGTGTTGTTAGTGTTAATGCTAATTAACAAAAAACACATGACTAGATACTTACCAGGTTTGCAGGAGGATAGACTCCAAATAGCATTATTTCCTACTTCACGTACTGTTCCGGATCTTTCGCTAACCAAAGGGTCCTTTTCCGATGTCATTGTAAATTATTTTCTCAGTTGATTTAATATACTGAATTCTTTTTTCTAATATTTAATTTTGTTATCAGTATCATTTATTATTATTTATTAAACAACCGCCACAGGCTACCGCAATAGATCGTTGATTTCTGTCAATAAACTGCTACTATCAAAGTCAAATATAGGAAATCCTCGCTGTTGTCTATTTCACTTTTTAAAACTGCGTGATTTATCTGTGGTTTGATGCGTTTAAGCGGCATTTTTAAAATGTTTGAAGAAACATTGGAAATTGCAGAGTCGGTAGTTTTTATCATTAAACATTATTATTGATACTATCGATTTTTGATATGAGAGAGACATCAAGTAAGAGCAATATATGCTGTTAAAAATTACTGGTATTATGGATATTGACATAGCTTTTGGCTATTAACTACACTATCTTACATTTTAGTTTTTATTAAAAAAATACAGACATTTATCTTTATAATCTATAACTACGCAATCTTTCATTTAACGCGTAGTTTCGTGGGAATAAAACACATATAATTGGTAAAATTGACCCATAGCTACCCAGATCATTTAGTTTTATTAGAAAAACAATGGGAACGGGTTGACAAATTGATAACTTTATAATTAGTGGTTACATAGGCCATGAAATAATTGACCGATGGTTTCGTTGGCGCATGCGATCAAGCCATTAGACCAAGCGAGGGAATTTTTACTAAAATATGAAAATGCTATTAACAGTGCAAGTTTATTCTCAATTGATCAATAAACAGAGTAATGCGTAATTATTATCGTCTATAAATTTTCGCGCAGATAAAATAAAATATTCAGTCAAAAATTATTTAAGCTAGTAATCAGAGATTTAAATTCTGTATCAGACAGTTATATTCTTTTTTTTGCATTTGTATAAAGGTATATTTTAGTTTATAGTTATTTTGTATTGTTTTTTCTTTATTCACTTATTATATTCGGCGTAATTTTCACAATTACGATATTTTTATACATTACAAATTTGGTTTAATAAAGACTCTGCCATAGACTAGACCCAATTTAATTAATCTGTGTCGCCTTAAACATGCCTAGATGCTTACCTAGAGACAAGCATAAAGTTTTTTTTGCCCAGTATTGTTTATGTCTACGTCAAAATTAGAGGTACATAAATAACTAATTGTAATATTTAATGATTAAATTATTTACGTAAAAATGTTGAACAAGAAACAAATTGAACAATTAACTGCGTTTGTCGGGACCTTAGCAACGTTTGGTAGTACGGGATTCATGAGTTTAATTTATCTGACTGATTGGAAATGTATCTGCAGATATATTCCTTTCTATAACAGTAAATTTACGGATTAAATGCATATATTGTTACCAGTCTACGACTGAGTTAATGTGCCTTGATTTTAATACTTGGGCACGTGTAAGCACAAAAGAAATAAGAGTGAATGGAATTAAAATAATGACTACTTTCGATGATCAGGTGTGTCAGGATTTCGTTGTGTCAACCGGATCGCGCACAGCCGGCACACGCGCACCTGGCCCTCTGGCCCTCCTGCCCTCTGAATAAACAAGACCTCTGTTGAGTTATTGTTATTGTAAATTTATTAAAGAGCTGTAATAAAATTTTAAAGGCAATGGTTCTATTAATTTTATTGTTGTATTGTTAGTTAGATTTTCGGTATTAAAAATTAATATGTCATTTGTTTAATTTATATAAACGAAGTAGTATTTCACTCGTTTCAGAAATGAGACTAACCTCATTATAGTTTTACTGATAATTTTGTTTAAAACGCTATATTTAGCTAACAAAAAAAAGGTAACATCACAGGAATTTAAGAAATATATTTTTTAGTAAAGCAATCAGTGTTACATACTTTTTTTTCCTAATATGATGTATTTATATAACATACTTTTTAATAAACATAATTACAATACTCAATACATTTTTAGTAGGTAGGCACTATAAAATATAATATGGTGAAAATGCGTGCGATTAAAAAATATATGTTAGAAGTAATAGTTACTCGTATTTTAATTAACTATCTAAGAAAATATCTATTTAGGCATACCAATATCATTGTTTATTTTTATAAATAATACTAACTACCAGACCATGTCTTATAAAAAATTCTTAGCAAATATTGTTTTTATTTCGCGACCTAAGATATTTTACAAAAGGGTGCGTTTTCAACTAGAAAGCAAAGGTAGGGTGGGGTGCGATGCGCACGCGCTTACAACACAGGGCTTCGCATTCCGACAAAGTACAAACATTCGTGAGTTCGGTCTGAAGCGGGCTGGCCGTGTCGCTTGCGTCGCCCACTTCCCATATATTTCGCGATTAAATTTATGCCTATGAAATCATCGTTATTGTTAAAGAAACTGTTGGACATTGTGAAACAAAGTGTTTCGGTGTTCAAAATGGATTTGTCGTGTGGCGAAAATCTGGAGAACTCAGGAAACAGCAACGGTGGAAGGCCAGATGTCTGCATCGCAGGCACTGATCCAGCCCTCGACCGTAATCCACACTTGTTGACGAATCTCCTTGCATTGGAAAGGTTTCATGGATTGCATACAGATTATTTTCAACACGTCCAAATAGATATACAGCCGTTTATGCGGAAGGTTGTCACAGTATGGATGTTGGAGGTAAGAATTATGATTCATAGTAGGGTCTTCAATCATGTTAATTACTTCCCTTTGTGGAAGCTTGAAGCTTTCGCCTACTGCTTCCGTCAACAGCTGATTAAAGTGCGATCAACGACCTGTTATTTGTAAGGGCCTCCGAACTTTCTAAAGTTTTGTAGATGTCCACAAAACACTCAACAGATGATTCATTATGCTACCCTCATGTGTAATGTCAGAATAAATAAAATTGGTTAACTAATATTTTAGTCGTAACTGTTACTGACTAGCTAATATATTTATAAAAATACTGACTTAAATTGAATATCTCAATTTATAGGTATAAAAACGATTTCTCTCATATATAATTTTTTAGTTCGCAATCCTACAGTTACACTTATATATATAACAAAAACATTAATACGGAAGATATAGCCAAATATGGAATATATAATATTTAAAAAGTTCAAATTACAAAATAAGATTTATTGGTAGGCAGACATTTAATCTTTTGTGTGAAGCTTTTTTTAACTATCGAAAAGGGGATTAGCTTGCCACTTTTAAAATAAATTTTGTGCAATATTAATATTTAATCATGAATTTGTTGAGATCGAGTGAAATCACATATTTAACAAGAATAGTTATTAGATTCTTAAGTTGTTGGTTAGTTTTGCAACAATAATGTAAAACAGATAAATAATTGTTCTGAAAAGACAATCATCGACTAGCACGTGTTTGGTATCTAGTACCTATAAGCCCTTTATGTTCGAGCGGAAGCTTTTTTACCTCACTTTTTGTTACGTTCAAGTTCGATGAGCAAGGGAACCTTAAGCTCTTTTAAGGTTCTATTTCTTAATGTTCAACTTCACCTGCGTAGAATAAATATTGTGAGCATAGATTAAACATAAAATCGCGGACTTAATCAATTATAAAATTTTATGTATATGTAATTTTTTTATGTATTTACTTGGCGAGTGATGACCTGTGTTTGACAGTTTCGTCTTCCTATATCTAATACTTATCTTACTCATCTTAAATATAACATTTTTGGAAGAACAAGATTAAATATTAATTATGCTTATTCCAAAGACACGTGAATGAATGTTGAGCACTCTCGGTGATTAGCAAGGGTTACGATAACCTTTTTTTTAATCCATGTAAAACGAATAAAATGAATATAAAAACGATTCTCTTACATAACATAGTTTTTCCTATCATGTACATTCATTGAAATTTACTGGTTTCGTAGATTGGCTTAACATTGGCTTTCTTTAATCCACGGTTTCTATATACCAATCATAAAATTAAACGCATTTGTTGCATTCAAAATACAGATTTATACACTGTATTTGATATTGAACTTGTAGCAATTTCCCGAGGATTTGAATTTGGTAATCCGCATAAGGGTACCAAGCGCGTAGGTAATGCGTAGAAAACATAATTGTATGAGATTGCAGTTATTAATTCTAATATAACATTTAAGGTATGCGAGGAGCAGCGTTGCGAAGAGCAGGTGTTCTCCCTGGCCGTCAGCTATCTGGACAGGTTCCTCGCACAGGTCGCAATCTCCAGGAAGCAGCTGCAATTGCTGGCTGTCACAGCATTGCTGGTAGCATCTAAATTCCGACAGTGCCATGCCCTATCCATCGACCTGCTGTGCGCTTACACAGACAACTCAATTCTGCCACAAGAAGTTCGTGTGAGTAATGTATTGTTCGTAACTAATATCCATATTCATAAAAGCCTAAAAATCTTTTGTCCTACTCGCATGCCAACATTTGTTATAGTAATCGAGGCTTCTACGTGAACAAGATATCTGCAGATACAATAACTTTATAATAATAATTTGCTCTAGAATGCATGGTTTTGATAAAGAAATTTATTCACAGCGCGACTTTATGAGTTCATTAATAATTTTTGTTTTTAAACAAGTAGGTTCAGTATATTTCACGATATTTCCCTTTCAAAGGCTTATAATATTTCGTTGCTAGGGGGAATGGACTCTTTAGTCTTTTACTTTATTTTTAAAACGGTTCAAAGACAAGAATTTTTATTATTGGTATCATAACCCTCTTACGATAAAGAAGTAATATAGTTACAAGGTTAAGTATTCCAAACGATAACGATCCCCTTACAAAAGCTCCATAATTAATTATAGAACTTGTCTGTAACTTTAATTACTATAATGAGATTAACACTTTCGTTATAAACTCTGATATAAAATTTGGTGCAAATTTACTTCACCTGAAGAAGTAGGTACGCGATGTTTATACATTTGTATTCAAAGCCGCATTTATTGTAAGATTATTTTATTAAAATAAGCTTAGATGTAGCCGTCGATTTAAACTTGTCTATGGTCAAGCCTAAGCTTACATAATATCTTTGCGGATTTTATCCGGGTTTCAATGCCGGGTACAGTTTTGTTCAACCAAACATATGAAAGTTAACCCGTAACTATCTTAAACTGGGTGGTGTTAAATTAAATTCCTTAAAAAAGTCTTCAAGTAATTATATACGTTTAAACGATTTTTGATATTACGACAAAGATATCACGCTATAAGGCACCTTATATCCTGCTCATATTGTTTTGTAGGCACTCGATTAGTTGACTCAAATGACACTGTTTACTTCACCCCTTGGAGGACGCCTTATATTGCCCGTTTCCTTAGAGTTTCCTGTAATTATTACTTCCGCGACATTATTGTATGAGGACATTTCTTACATCTTTACTGTAGCGTGTGAAGACACTTTACAATTAGGCGCTCCTTCCGACGGAAATGTAGGAAGTGTTACATAGACCACTATGAGTAATTTTGTTTCTTCTCGCAACTTATAATATTAAATGGTACATTACATTTTATTTCAAGTTTTTAAATCTATAAAAAATACATGTAATTGCGTAGTTTATTAATTGAAGTGTTTAAATGCTATGCGGTTTCGCGCCTAATCGCGGGATATGGCAGGCGCCATTTTAGCTTATTGAAAGATTGGTTTGCGTTCATATATTTGACAGATGACACAGATTAGATAAAGCTGTAATACTTAGCGTAAAAACAACACATTCGTTATGTATTAATTTATTTATTTCAATAAGGAATAAAATAGTAGCGAGCATATTACGACAAAAAAAGGTATAATTCTAATAGATGAAACAATTTTTCTATAGTTATCTGTGGTCATTGTGGTGTAACACAAATGATAATTTTGAATGTTGTGGCAGGTGTGATTCGAGCAATTAGTTCAATAGCTGTGAGTTTTTGACTTGTCACTCAATTCTCACGCTATTGGGACCCTCAAAAAAATGTACCTACCACAAGGTCTACATTAAAGCAACCAGATTTTAACAGCGTTCGTATAGAAGTTAATGTTATTTTAATATAATACTGCTTAGGGTTTTTAATTGTTTAATACCAGAAATGATACTTTGTTCGCGTATATGTGTACACAAAGTAAATGAATAAAATATATCAACTTAACTCGTGTAGCTTTCTATTGGACTAATATTGCTAGTGGAGCAACTTAAAGCTCAGTTGGTCCCATTTTTTTTATTTTTTCCTACAATAATAAATGTGGTAACAGTTAAATTTGGAGTTAATTTGAATATATAAAATTTCGTACCGTGAGAACAACTTCAGAGTAGTGTACCGTATGGCACCTCCGCCTACTCGTCCTTGCAATTAATTCGTTCGATGTCATAGATAAGTCGAATGTGCATGATAATGAGGACACTTTGTGGTGTATTCCCATGTCTTCGCCCACCTTTTGAACAGTTGGTCCCAAATTATAATAAACGTGTCGTGGGAACTTAATAATAAGAACATTGCACCTTTTGGAGATACCGGAACAGTTGAAATGACTGGAAATCTACTATGTATGCTTTCTTTCACCGTAGCCAAGGTTAATTGTTAATAAGTTTAGTTTGAATCTCAGGGTTAAAGTGAATCCTTCAAATGCTAGGTTGTTCGTCTAAACATCCTTTGCGGGTTTATTTTAAAAGGTTTCGCAGTGATTCTTGGTCAATTACCACCCCTGAATTGAAGAGCTTCCCTCGCGAACATCGCCCATCAGTGGTTCCCTGGTATCGCCCTTTTCTTTTACTTTTGTTGAATTTGCTACTTTTGCGGTTTCCGTCGTGTCTTTCATATGAATTCCCATTAAGAAAATTAGTGTTCTTTCATCGGTAATTCCTGTCAATGGTTTAAGAACTACTTGAATGTATTTTTCCGTAGTGTGCTTGAAAAATTTACGCAGTCCGCTAAATAAGAATTCAGACGGAGATTTTTCTTTTAGATGATTACAATACTTTTTTTAATACGGAAGAGTGTTGTCATTCACAACACACCAGTGTTATATACTAATTATAGTATAAATGTTATAGTTATTATTAAACTTTTACTCTATATATATTTTTTTTTGTTTCGAGTGAATTTGTAAAGTGTATTAGTAATCATAACAATCAAATATACAGCATTCACAATGTTCTTAACCTACATAGTAATAATAATTTTTTAAACAAATATAAGCAAATTTAAAAAGTTTGGTCCCTGTGTTTAATTAACGCCGGCAGCATTTCGCGTTTTTCAAATTAGTTAATATGTATGTATATTATATATATATATATTGTTTGGATTTATATTCGTTTTTTATCTTAATTAATTCACACGCTATTAGTAGTGTGATATCTTAACGTTTAAAAAAGCCATAAACATTTTATGTATGGATAAATTAAATTAAATATTCTTTTGTTTCAGCAATGGGAATTAATGTTGGTGCAACGACTAAACTGGCAGTTGTCTATTGCAACAGCGTTTGATTTTGTCGACCCCATTTTGGCCAGGGTACCTTGGGGCCGGACGAATTCTTTGGTCCGAATACACGCCATAACTCTAAGCTCCGTCTGCTATACAGGTAAGAACAATTTAGTCTTTGTACTTGGTGATGCGGGTTAATGGCCTTGAATTTTGATAGGGAAATATAATCTATGTAAATGGAACGAAGTATTTGTTATCTGTAAATTTCATGTATGTCTAAACACCTGGGACTAAAATGTTTATTTTAATAGAAAACTATTAAACCG
This sequence comes from Pieris brassicae, assembly GCF_905147105.1. Lineage (NCBI taxonomy): Eukaryota > Metazoa > Arthropoda > Insecta > Lepidoptera > Pieridae > Pieris > Pieris brassicae. The sequence goes on along the minus strand of NC_059674.1, from coordinate 2,602,318 downwards.
TCCAGCATCGCATTCTTTATTTTCTATGGAATAGGAATTACATATATTCTATGGCATTCAAGATTTATAATTCATTATTTTTATTTGATTGAAACATTATTATTAATTTGATGACGTAATGATACATTTACAGTAATACACTATGATATGACATATAAGGTAATATATAACTTCTTTGTAAAATTCTACCTTTTTAGACAAACTTGCAAAAAATTATGTGTGACAGAATATGCGTTATATATATATAAGTTATAGTATAAGTTTATATTGTACCACCATCATATTTTTGTACCCATATTCAATGTAAGGTTCCCGGTTCATCGGGGTGCTTTAAACAATAGAGGATTTTGTTATAGAATATAAGCGAAATGAATGCAATGTTAAAAGAGCGCTTATATCTGGCTATACTCTCGGGACGTAATTCCGACGATTTAGTATACAAAATAATATAATCAAATATGTTACATTAGAAAACCGCTGTGTTTTGTATTAATGTAACCTAGTTTTGTTTGGGAGCGCGACAATTGCATATAAAAGTAGTTTTTTAATTTACTGTTTATGTTGGTTAGCGTTAGGTTATCTATCTGATTGGGTAGAACATTTATTAGCCGCGGTAACTATCCCTAACGTTCTCTCGCCATATACGTTGTTTGCTCTCGATGTACAGAGCCGAATCTTTGTTACCGAGTCTTTCCTAAAGTCCACTCGTTTTTTGTATGTCATCTCGGAAAAAGTGCTCGACTAGAAGATATTTATATAACTAAGAAAGCCTAAGTGACAAATATAAAGCCATAGCTCATACAGTCAAAAAGTAACCGAAACAATTTCTGTTGTATAGCTAGCTAGCTAAACGTGTTTGACACTTTTTTACCAATTATTAATTGATGTGTCTCCCTTTGTTAATGTGATTATGGTGCAGTGGTCATGTATGAGTATTTACGGAGGGCGAGAGTGCCAGAGGGTGTATTGGAACGCACATGCCAATGCTGTGATATCGCACACCTTGCCGGCACCCTTCTTTCGCTGACCCTTTTATTGTACACATGAAAAAAAACTTGCAATAATTATATTCTAAATTTGGACCGCACGCTTCGGGGATAGTTTATATAATATATAGTGCTCAGCGTTATTTCTTTCGCATTCAAATTTCTCTGGTTATAAACAAGGTACTTATGTTGGCATAATTCGAAGGAGAAATCGCCTTTAAAGATTTTGTTTCATTCGCGCTTGTATTTTGAATAAAGCGCTTTTTATTAAAGTTATGAAACTTTACAAATTTGTTCTTTGCTAATGTTTGTAAGTATACGTCCCAAGACTATTGGACATCAAGGGAAAGTTACTTAAATATCGTAGGATCGATCGATAGGATATATTGCTGAAAGCTGACTTTATTTTATTTTGAAATGTAAACAATACAGCATTTAATGATTTTATACACATTACGTGTCTCGTCTGGGAATCGAAACGAATCAAATGTGAAAGAAAAAAAACAGTCCTTATTGTTTTGATGCCAATCAAGAGAATGGACAAAAAATAATAATTCTTCTTAAGTAACATAGTATTTTAAAAGAAAGGAACAACGTAAAATGAGTCTTATTTCAAGAAAATTGTCAATTATAAGACATATACCTTTTTAAAATAAAATAAAGTCTTTAAGCAACATATCCTGTCTATGATAATTAAGTTACGTTCTCTTGATGTCCCATAGACTTGGGACGCATGTAGACTTGCTTTTTAAACAATATTTTTATTTCGTCATCGTCATTATGTAGATAAACACAGTAGAAGCTTAACTAGATAATGCGTGCGTATTTGCGGATTTGAAGAAGTAATAACTATTTTTAAAAGAGTTCAAAGAAGGTGCACTTTTATTAAGCTATTATACATATTAGAGTCCAGATTGAGGTCTCCCTAGTAAGTCATTGACCTTTGAGAGGAAAGCTTCTAATTACATTCCGGAAGCCTATTGCTCCCGTATGTTAAAATACATTTGTGATGATAGTAATACTTAGTCAATTTCTGAATCATCTGCAAATATATTTTAAATGAAATGCTTATCTACTACACTAACACTTTCTTATAATAAAACAAAAAATAATAAACAATTAAAATTAATACTTACCTTTACCTAAAAAAATTAATAATTAAAATTAGGACTTAACTAAAACTAAAAAGATTAAACATAACAATAAAATAATAAGCAAACTTAAATGAAAGTCATTTTAACGTAATCAGTTTACTGTTGACTACTATAATAACGAAAATGCGGTAAAAACGTGCTTCATAAAAAGTTTACTCTTAAACTGGAATTTAAAATCAGTACAATTGATCCCCAGTGATATTTTGGGGTGTTGTTATCTGATTTATAGGCCATAGACCATATGCCCAATTGAAGTTGAACATAAACGAAACGACCGGTCTTTAAAAATATATACGTATGTGTAACAACTTAAAAAAGCTCATTACACGATAATAGAAAAATTATTATTTTGCTACCGCGCGCCTTACGCGAGCATATTCCATTTTTAAAATCAAAAATAGAGTTATCCCTCAGACAGATAATAAACAAGAATATAAAGGTTACCTCTTCACTACAAAAGTTTTTTTCCAAATCAAGCTTTTGCAGCTAAAAAACGACACGAACAAATATTAAAAGGTTGATCGGAACTGAAGAATTCCGGTCCTTATTGAGTGAATTTTACAGAATCGTAACTTCTATATGTCATCAGCTGTGCCCCTATAGTCCGAGTGAAAAGATAAAATGTTATTTATTGCTTTAAGTTCTGTAGCTTAAATTTAATGCTCAATTATAATTATATCGTCTTAAGTGGTATTTGTTTTAAAGGGTGAAACAATAAGTGGAATTATTAATATATATTTTTCTTTTGTCGTACCTGCATGAAAATGCATGTTTCCAACAATGGCTGGATTTTTGTATCGGTCAACGGAAGTTTAAGTTATAATTACCGGTATTAAAAGGCGTTAACAGGTCAATAACAATTCTTAACCCATAACCCTTGGGAAATACGATATTTTAAATGGCTATTTTGATATGGTATCTGCAAATTAAGTTTTATAAACTCGCTCTTTGTTTATTATTTCCACGTTTTTCTCAATTGACATTCTTGTTATTACGACCCGTAAGAAACCAAGTGTGTTATTAACCTTCATTTGTTTTGATCTATTGAAATATGACATTATTTAAACTACAAACATCAATAATTAAAATAATAAAGAATTTTTAATATGCATGTGTTAAAGGCCGGCTACGCACTAGCGAGCCTTCTGGCAATGTGGGTGTGAGTATTACTTAACAGTTTCCTGCCGGCTTGGCCCCTGTTTAAAAATAGTTCTCAAATCAAGGACGGAGGCCATTAAACTAGCACAATCCTAATCGTAAAACACAAATAATATATAGTGGAATCTCGATAACTCGATTGTCAAGGAAACGGCAAAAAAATCGAGTTAACGAGTTTTCGACTAACAAGAACTTCGAGATACATATGATTTAACTGCTGAAATTTCGAGTTACAGAGGCGCGAATACAATTATATTGTATTTTACGATTTGTACAGTCGAATTTGAAAAAAAAAATAACTTACGTTTATATATTTGTTCGTGAATGTATTCCTTCATTGCACGAGTATAAGACAAAAACCGTATTTGTATATCATTTAAATAATGTCTAGACTGAAAAAATTGCTTTCCTTATCTGAACTTTCTTTCTTTCTCTCATATAAAGAGATAATATTCCAGTAATATAATATAATAAAGCCTTCTTTATTTCCACATCGTTAAGTTCTATTTCAAATGTGGTTGGCAGCGTTATTAGCGTAGACTTATAGCTAAATGTTAGTAGTAATATGTTACTTGTGGATCTGGACCCCTGAGTGAAGTCCTACTCCAACCATTTCCAGATCTTCTAGTTCCATAGTTTCTATCTTTGCCCAATAGTCTGCCCGTCTTTTCCTGCTATTTCTATTGTCATCAGCCCAGCTTCGTGAGATAATATATACACAGCGCTACAATCAGGTCTGCGCCTCAGATTTCTTGTATGTTTCATGAGCTTAGAGTTCAGGTTGCTGAGGTTGCATCAGACTGCTGTGCCTGAAACACGCCGTCAACTTTTCGGGCCGGTTTCCTCATGATGTTTTTCTTCACCGTTCAAGCTAATGTTAGATGTGCACATCGCTGGTGATCGACCTTACGACATCAGGGATGACAGACACGCTGAAGCCTCTAGGCCAAGACTGCTTTCTTCGTGTGTGAAACCATCGTTAATTAGACTGGACTATTTATGTCATGCGATCCAATAGAAAAAGTTTAAAGTGGCTATCGTATCAAATTTGGACTAACGAGAGATTCAATATCCAATTTCTTGCGAAGCTTATTGAGGCAAATAATTCAAGTAACCGTGTCACGGTCGCGGTGACTTATGAGTAACAGGGGAGCACGCCAGCTGAGCAACGACAATATACGAAGACGTCCTACGGCCATTGTTATTCTTAAGTCGGCAAAGGGCTCCCGACAAAACGTCTACACCTGGCAAAGGGTGTCTCGAATCACGTTGACGATTTAAAAATGTATGTCCTATGAACAACTAGTTATGCATTTCAAATCGTAACAAATTACAGATAAACGTTAGGCTCTAGCGAACTGTGTTAAACAAGGCGTTACTCGGACCACAAATGTTGCTCGATTGTATCTTTTGTAAGGTAATGGAAATCGGAATAAAACTTCACCACTAAGAACAAATAATTGATGGCGATAGCCGCAGAACACTACTTGCCTTAAATCATAGAGGATATAGACAGAAATCTGAAGCTAGGACTGAGAGTAGTAGGAGTAGGTTTTCTTTCTGTAACATCACTTTGGGTTTAGCCATTTTAAGGGGGCTCAATATACCCGACCAGGAAATATATGAATGCGCTTCTTTGATTGTCGACGATAGAATTGTTAACGACCAGTCACTATCCATGCGGCTTGATCCCTTGGCGTTGCTAAGAGATGTGGGGTCTCTCTGCATCTTTTACCGCATTTACCACAGAGTAATCATCATGAGTTTCATCATTGGACGTAGAGGCAGAATACGAAATGCCACCTCGACGTCCGTCGTTCCACAACTAAGTGCTTTTTAAGGCAGTTTTTTCAGCACACCACTATGTGGAACGTGCTGGCTGGGATGGAAGTATTTCCAAACCAATTCGACTGATAACGAATTGGTACGCGGTGATGGGAAATTTTTAAAAGTCCGGCAAAGTACTCATGAGCTTTCTGGCGTTAAGAGTGTCCATGTATAACTTAATATCAGGTAAGGTTCTATAAAAAAGGAAATTTTATGCGCTATGTAAGAGAAACCATTCGGTCGTGTCCTCTCAACCTATCAGATTATACGTTATAATAAAAATAAGATACCAATGACATTTAAGACTATGCCCTTTATGTCTAAGGCAAAAACACATTTCTATAACCCATTCATTGACGCACTGGTGCATTTCAGCGATGCCTAATAAGGACATGTCTACTTTAATAGACCCATATTGTAAGGGAGCCAAGTTTAAAATTATGATTGTATAGAGAATTGAGAACGTGTTGTGTTATAGATTAACTGTCGTAAGATTTATATAAATACTATAACTTAAGGCATAGAGATACAAGAGATATAACATTTATTACCAACGAAACATACAATAATAATGATAAACAAAAAATGGAAATAACAAAAAATTATGTAAAGAACGAAAAAAAAAATTATTTTAAGCGTGTCTGGCTCTAGCTGAGCAGCGCTTGTCATTCTACCAGAGACCACAACAGTTTGGTCATTGGATATTCTCTTCAATTTATTGAGATTTCGTTACATTAAAATAAAAACCAATATCATAAATTAAAAGGGAGTAAATGGGGCCTTATCGCTAACAAGCGATACAGGCAACCCTAGTAAGAAAAAAAATACTCACCAAATAAACAAAAAATAAATTACAAGTAATTGTACGGTTCATCTTTTACTACTTACTATGAAGGGCAAAAATCTTAAGTTTTCAAAGCCGTTGTCATTTAATCTTAGATAATACCTCCAAATAATTCATACACATCCGTTTATCGCCTCGTCCATTCCTTTTAACGTGACTAGACATGTGGCTTGATCCCCTTCTAATCTCTCACGTGGTAGCATCTAAACACCTCTTAACTTTAAAAGCGGTCTACTTATTTAAGTTTAACGTGCACAAGATTTAGCTGGGCGAGCTTTATAACGAATAAAATATAGTCAATACAAATTTGCGTTAAACTTAACAGTACGCTGTTTGCGAAGGATTGAAGATGCGAAGGAAGGAAGTTATTTAGTTACAGCTAAATAAGTATTGCATAATAAATCGCGTATGAAGTGATTACATATCAAACATTGCATATCCCCTGCAAAAAGTAGACACAAATGTCATTAAAACTAGTTCCACACAATTAGATAATGACATTAGCTATTTGCAACCCCTGGGGTGAGACAGGTTTTGAAAACCGAACTTAACGGTTCTCGAAGTCTGTTGGTTTAAGACGGGGGTGTCTTAGAAGTGTGGTCTTTGGGCCACATGTTGAGACCAACTGTCGGCCAACCTGTCGCGCAACGGAACGCCGCGGTCCGCTGACCGGTCGTACCTGATACGATCAATGTTTCGTGTATGTTTGATTTATTCATTAAGCTATTGCTAACGGTGATCACGTAACATGCACGCTTTTAAATACGTGAAAAATATGACAAATTGAATACACATACTCATGAATTAGGTCGTAGATATTAACTTAAAAACCTTATAATTTGTTGAAGCATCTTTAATGATTTCTTCACTTACCACAGATAAGAACGAGAAGCAAAAAGGTTTGTGTTCTACAGTTATCCAACGTTAACGTGACCTTTCGTAATATTCTGATATAAAAATCTATTTCAATACTCACTCGTATTTATAAACATCACATTCTTCATCATTCAGCCTATTTAATCCCGTTTAACCCCTAGACGCAATCTGCCCGCGTCCACAGTGAGTCTCCATCGCGTTCGGTCTTCAGCCCCGTATATCACATCGCTCCAAGTTTTCCTGCTTTGCCTCTTCTTCAACTGTTCGACGCCAGATTTGCATGGGATGCACTTCCAGTTTCCTTGCGGGATCTCTCCTGAGTGTACGGCTTATCTATTTCCATTTGCGTTACATGATCTGCTGGCTATTCGGGGTTCTTCCAGCCTAGAACAGTTTCTAATTATATTGATGATGATGTAAAAGTGCTGTGCCTAGTGTCTTGACGTTTCAACCCTGAGTTTCGAATCACATCTGTAGATTTTTCACGAACTAGATAAAGAAATCTGAGGTCCAGAACTAAAAGGTTGTAGCCACTGCTTAATGTGATAATGGCCTCTTTGAAAGAATTATAGTATTTATTTGCTCGGTTCCAGGGATAATATATGTTTTATATATTTTATCATTAATAAGTCTGAACTTCCATAAAAGGAAAACAAATCGTTACGAGCAGTTCTCGAAATCAGTAAAACTGTTAATGACCTAGGTTACGTTGACATTTAGTAGACGGTGTGTTTTCATGTTTTTCTTTATCGTAAGGGTGTAGGTGGGCAGTGACCCTACGCTACTTAAGGTAGCGGAAGGGTCTTGCCAGGTGTTGGTACATCTGTCGTCTTACCCTACACCCAGTTATACTTAAATTGCCTCAAGTTATGCTCCATCGCGCCGTAAACCAAGTTCACTGACTGTTAAGAATAACATATTTCTTGTACAAACTGGACCAATGCCACATCAAACACAAACTCAAAATGACATTATTGCACAGAATATATTCCATATAATGTGAAGGCATTAAAAGGCCGGAAACACACGTGCGAGCCTTCTGGCAATGGGCGGCGAATAATAAGATGTTTAATATCACTTATCCTACTAGTTTGTATTTAGTATTACTACTAGTAATACTACAGTTAACAACTACAAACTTTCTACTAAAAGTTCTCAAAAGCTTAAATATGTATTGCAATTATTAAACATATACATATTAATCGCTTAAAATATATTTATAAGTTTCGGAATTTCCAACATGGATTATTTTGTATAAAATCACCGATGTTAATGCAATTCGGCGGCAATTTTTTTGCCCTAGCGAAATCGCAGCTGTGAACTTGACTGGTAAGATGTAAATTACTATTATACTCCGTCCATTGTAAGCAATTCAAAGATGCAGTCGGGGATTGCACAAGCAGCTGTTCACATTTCCTTATTCTTAGACAACAATAGTATTGTGCAAAATGTAACGTGATTTAGGGACATTTGGGATTTTGACAAGCTATTTCGACCTTTTTTAAACCGGCGTAAAATCGTATAGTAAAACTGTGGCTTGTTATTTATACAAATTGAATGACCACTCGCGTTCCGTCAATCAGAATTCGATACATTTATCGTGTCGATAAGAAAACCTGGCCTGGATTTAGTCTCGACTTAAAGAAATATATGTGTGTAAAAACCCCGTCATACCAGTGGTTAAATGCTGAATATTTATTGATTAAAGTACTCCACATCATATATAATGCATTATTACAGTATGTTACTAGCTATTCTAAGAATAAATAATTGTTAACCTACATAGTAATAATTAAAACTTATTCTGTGAGTGAGGAAGGCACCAGGTCTGGGGTTTTTTTTTAAATTGATCAGCCCAATACCGAACATATCAATATCTGGATTAGTCGTGTTAGCGAATAATTCGAATGAGAGGTGTCTAAACTTAGGTTATTTTTTGCAGGCGGATTTTGGAAAATTCTGCTAGGGATCGTCAATGTTAATGTTTTGAATTTTTCAAATTCTTTGGAAATACGCATTCCCTCCGTCAGAATTTGATACATTTGTAAGGGGTTACACGCACATACCTAAACATTTATGGATGTTAAAACATGGCGTGGATTCGGAGTACAGACTTAACGAAACGTTATAACCAGATTTTTACATACATATGAATCCTGTACGTAAAAATGGGATAATTTAAGGATGGGAACAGGATTTTTAATATATTTATTTATTAAGGTCCACACACATATGTACAATATGTATTGTATATGTTACAAGCGGTCTATTCTAAAATATATGACAATTATGGTAAAACAAAAAATACAAATATTTTCTAGGCTCAAAAAAAATCAATTAATTTTCCTAAAATATATATATTATGGGTTAAAGTTAAATTTGTTCTGATGCAAGAAATAAAATTTTATTTTATTACAGAATGATTTTATTGCAACTTTATATTCGCAATTAAAATCATGGAATGTATTAAATATCAAAGTAATATTGTAAACCAACGAGAGGCAAGGCCACTGAGATGCAAGGTGTATATGCCACCTGTCCACGGCAGGTAATTGTCTCAACAGATGCGCTTACCTGCGATCTGCGTCCGCGCACCTACGCGTATTCTTTTAATGTTACATTATAAATCTCGTGACCACCTTTCGCTCATTACCTTCCCGTTCCAATATTTATTGTTTAATATTTTACGTATTGAATATATTTAAGTGTCTAAAAAACTTTAATTTTTATTTGTTTATATAATATTTATTTGTGTATAAAGCCTTAAGCCTTAATAACCAGATATAAGACCATGATATTTTTGGTTGATTTAAATTAAATTTATAACTAATTGATTTTTCCTTTGTCCACAGAAACGGAGCTACTTTTAGTGCCACCGTCGCTAATAGCAGTGGCCTGCATTACGGCAGCGGCTCGTGGTCTCCGTGTGCGGATGTCTGTAAACGACTTATGCTATCTCACAAGATCTCCTCCCGTTTCCACGGAGCTCGTAGCTCGCCACGTGGAAACAGTCCTCGCCAGAGAGACCCAGGCGCAAGAACCTCGCACTAGATACGCACAACCAACGAAACAGGCAACCTCAGATCAAACACAACTACCCAATACACCAACAGATGTTCAGGACGTTCGTTTTTAACATATTTAGGCCTTAATCGTCAAAGCATTTGACTTAGCGTCGACTTTTGAATTGATATCAATTTGTTAGTATAGGTTTCGATACATTCCAAATTAAACATAAATGTTTGGATAGCTAAGTTCAAATGCTAAACACGTGATCTAATATTTTGTGTAATATTAAGGATCTCAACAATTTCAATATAAATGGTGTTCGAATCAAATTTTGTACGTAGGCTTACCCATATATAATAGCAATTCGAACTTATAAAAAAATCATTGTTACTTTTTTTCCCGCGCACCTGGGTCCACAGAGTAAAAAAAAGTACGCAGTAAAAACTTTTTTTCAATAACGGGCCCTAAACGTCCATTGATCTCAAATTGTGTAAATTATTCTATTTATTAATTAAAGTTAAGGTTAGTGTACGAAACAATATTCAATATATAAAATTATGATCTCCGAATAATCCAAAAATATACAGACTCGTCATGCATTTTTAGCTAAATATTCTAGCGTAAGCTTGTTAGCCGATACCAGAGGTTGTGTTATTTCACAATTTTTGTCATTTAGTTAAATAAGATCTCAGCAACAATATTGCTACCAAAACATGTTTAGTTTGTAGGCACTGACTTCGGTTAAAATTGTTATACTATTTATTAGGTCGATGTTAAGTTTTAGTAAATTCTAGTCAATGTTTCTCACATTCCTGTTAATCGACCAAACCTATATGTAGATAAATGTTAGATTTAACACTTAGATTTATGGTGTAATCTTTAAGTCACACAAATATTTTTAATTTAAAAAATATGGGAGAAATTCTCACAGATAATAAACATACATTTTTCTATGGTCATTGGATTTACCTATGCGTCTATAACTCCCACAGTATATAAGATTTTAATAAGATAATTGTCAGAATTACAAAATTGTAATGTTATAGAAATTATAATACTCGGAAAGAATAATGTCCATACTTTGTAGATGAGTTTTATACTTGTAAAATCAACTTATGTCTTAATATTGTTATTAATACAGAGTGGTCACCATTTAGTGTTTTTTTTGTTTGTATCACAAATAATATTTGTGTTGAGACTCGTTTATTATTTAATTAGATGGTTTTGCCATATCAAATTTAAGATCCCTTTACTGTATATACACCTAAAGGAAACTGCTTTCTTGGTATTTTTATAAAAAATATTTTAACGAGTCTCTGTGCAAGTATAAAAGAAATAAAGTGTAAATGTATTGCTGAAAGGTTGTTAATAGTTTAAGTGTGATCGTCAAGCTATTTATAAGAAATAAATAAATTATAATAAAATATAAAAGACTTTTTCGTCCTGAGGGCCATGAACTGACAAATATTTTTAACAATCAAAATTATTATTAATATCAATTCTGGCAACACCAATGAAAGTTGGTTCACCACAGTGCATAAATGTATTAGCAAATAATTGGCTTACCACAAAAGTTGTCAGATCTAATTATTATTTTTAATTCAAACAATGACTCGGCAATAGTAACGGAATAGTTATAACAAAATCTAATATTTTTCTTTCGCCCGGGTCAATGAATCATTACTTTGTAGAAAGCTTCTAACTATTCAACAAAGCAAGCAATGCATTACGTCATAGTCTTTACCAAAACTTTAAGAACATAAAGTCAAAACTATTGCCATAATATTAAAAAAAAACTAAGAAAATAGTTCAAGGCATGGAAGGTATACCATAAATCACCAAAGGAAGTGATTAAACATTTTTACTTTGTTAAGTCCCACTTATTTTGCGTAGTTAACGTAACAACCACAGAGTTAAGACTACAAAAAAAAATATTACATGATTTTTATTAGGTACTATAACTGAACCCGGTGAACTTAATATCGGCTAGGTACATATATTTGTGTCAAAACTTAATACAAAATTTTCAAAACAGACCATAATACCGCTATGAACTAAATTTCTAAACATCTATATATCATGACAGCCAAATAACAGCAGCTAGGACCAGTTTTTATTGGAAATTTCAATTGTGGTTTTTAGAACATGTCTTTACGTTTTATAAATGTTTTTAATTGTTTAAGCATTCCATGAACTTCTATAAATATTTTAAGATCATAATTAGCCAAATTGGTCCTGCCATTCTCGAGTTTGGATGAGATAAACGAACATAATACTACAACTAATTGAACAACTTTCTAAACAAAACTAAAAAGTATTAGGATTATTTCAGAAAGAGACGTCTACGTATGTTGGAAAAATCTCCAAACAACTATTGTTAATTAATTTTGGTAAGCGACCTCTGTAGTTATATATTCATAACAACTTCAAATTGTCACTAATCGTAGATTAAATCGGACCCTTTTTTACAGATGCTACTTTAAGCCACGTGCGTAAGATGGCGCTGTTGCGCAAAACTTACGTAAAATAATAATGTCTTTACAAAGTCAATGTTGTGAAAATATATTTATTTACTTCTGCCATTTATTTTGGTCTCGATGATTTATATCTTTTCTCACATTTAATTATTTTTATTTGTTTATAGTATTTCCCGATAAAACTTTAATGTATCGTTAAGATTTTTCCGGATAAAAATGATTCCGCTTATTTTTATAATTTGCAATGTATACATTTTGAATTCTATAACAAAACACTTGTAACATACATGCAAATATATATTAATTATTATTCAAAAAAGCAAACACATGCTTTACTCTGTCAACATGGTATTAATGTCGGTAGAAATAAAATTATTAGTAGCAACGATGCTTAATATAGCAATGGTTCCCGTCACATTAAATAGTAGATTCGAGATAAAATAAAAGATGGCGCTGCACTAAGAAATGTATGTGCTTTTGTCTAAAACTAATTAATAATAGTTATAAATTGTTTTTATTATTAAAACATAGTCCTTTCCTAGGATAAGCCCGTATTAGGTAACCGTACCTCAAGTTTAGTAGTCGTTATTAAGACTTCTTGGGTATTATCAGCAACAAAAAATGGTATGTTAGCTTTGATATTTAATTTTACAGTTTTATTCGCCCTTCTGGGGGGAAGTACACATGGCAGAAGTAAATAGACATTTGCACAACATTGACTTTGTAAAGACTTATTAAAACATGAAATGATTTGCGACATCCACACATAGAAACGGTTTCATAAAAATATAACTTTGACTAGGTACATGTCAGTCGATGTATTTTCAAACCAATTTGGCTTAGGGTCAAGAAAGGAGTGAACCAATTCTTAAAAGGCCGTCAGGTGCATTGTGTCACCTAACATCAAGTGAAACTCCTGATCCTCGGTTTCTTTCTGCCGGACGGATATACTCGACACGGACTAGGCGATGAGACGAGCGGGTACTGCATAAAGAAAATGACGCCTACAAATTGCAAAGTGTATATAAGGGACTGCATAACCAGTGTACAGCTTGCCAACGAGTGGAATATGTATATAAATTTTTATGTAAAAAATATTAGGATTATCTGTATAGTATATAGTTATATGTAGTGTATGTATTAGCAAGCTGGTCAAGATAACTAAATATCTAAGAGAGAGAGAACTCAGAACCTAACAACCTGGATCTTTTTTCCCTACAGATTGTATCCTAACACATAAATGGTGAATATATAAATATAAACATAATTCTCAAAGCTATCGGGCAGGCTCACCGTGATAATTAAGCGAGAACTGAATAGGACAGAGCAATATTCAAATCTAATTTATTGTTAATAACCTTTTTAAAATAAAATAAAATCAATGGCGCTACAACCTTTTTAGGTCTTGGCCTCAGATTTTTGTATCTGTTTCATGTATTAACAAAACATCAAAAAAAACCTTTTCTGGCATTTATTTATATCTGTGAACGAGAGTCTAAGAAATTATCTCTATTCGATGCAAGTTGTAACACCAATGCGACCTACCAAGACTAATATTTTTATTTTATATAGCTTATTTTAAAATAATTTCATAACACATACATACTCTACATTTTCCCGCTAAGTGAATTTAATTCTTCCAACCGGTCTTAAATACTAATTACTTATTCACATATTAAGACTACTGTCGTGAGCTTTTGGTGTATCACATATTTTCAGCTATAAAATTGGAACAATCGCGTGAGCGTGAGCAGTGAATGTTCTATTGAAAGTGTAATTGCACTTCTGTAATTAACAAGCTTTTAACAACGCGAATTTAGGTTCTAGGTTATTGCTTAATAAATAAATACAATATTTTTAATGTGTATTATATATTTTTGTAAGGAATATTTGTTCGTCTATTGCATATAAATATTATTTGTATAACAAAACCTAAATATACTTTGCCCTTAATATAATTTAAAAATGGAATATGGACAGTGTAGGCTGAAAATTAAGGATTTTTCACATATTTTTTCCACTCAGGATTATACAAAAATTTCAAAAAATTTGTCTCCAATTAGGTTACAAACACGAGAATTTTATTTAGCTTAATACAAAATTATTTCAAACTATGATACGTTCGGAGTAAATAGGAGGGGTTTCGGTACATCGAAAAAGCTTGGGGCGGCGGAGACAAACATACCGTCTCCAGGGAGTCGCTCATTACTTGTTCAAACATGCCGTTGGCGGCCACTTTGAGATCCTTTGCCTTGGTCCGTACCCTTAGATAGGTTAACTTCAACCATTGAAAATCGCTTCTGTAAATAGTTCGTTTATACAGTGCGGTTGACTTATACCTATGTTCAGCAATAATTAAGATACTTTATTGATTTGCGTTGGTTCTCTCCTATCAATAATGTTTTTAAGAGATTTTATTAATGATAATATACGTATCTATCGCCACTCCTGTTATAAGTGATGATATACACGCGATTGGGTTGAAAACTCACCATATGTAATGTTTTGAATGAATGAATGAATTGAAATCTTCGGTGAAAGAAAACATCGTAAGGAAACCGGCTTGCTTTAGGCCAAAAAAGTCAACGGCGTGGCTGAAGGCTGATCACCTATTTGCCGATAAGATTGAGAATGGTAAATGATCATAAAACAGATATAGGAATCAGACCTAAAAAGGCACAACTGATTTGTTATTACTTATTTATCCTTATCAGACAACCACAAAAGTTTAAATAATAAACAACATTACATAACCAAGTACTATTCGGAAAGCTCATTATTATCTAAGATATTGCACCAACTTACGTTCGAGTTCTGTGTCTCTGTCTGTAAATGCCTCTCGTAAGTGAAATTCCTAAACATTTTTGACGTACGGAAATGCTTAGAGGTGAGTCTTGTGTCTGAATCTCCTGTTAGCTCTCTTATCTATCTCATATAGATAAACCAGTGTTTACTTTACAGTGTTTACCAGACTCACCATCCCTAAGGCTGCAGGTTCTCTGGCTGTGCACCAATAGGCTTTCTGTCTTTGTGCGCATTTAACATTTACTCGAATCGTGAAGGAAAACAACGTAAGGAAAGCGGTTTGCCTTAGACCCAAAGAGTCGTTGGCTTGGCTGGCCTTGCCTATTATTAAGTATATCCATAGAGCTATATCACCTGCATAATGAGCACACAAACACGTACATACTGCACTTTCACACCACCACAAAACACAGCCGGATAATGTATTTAATAATTTTCTTCCGTTTATGCCTATATAATTGTTTTTTGTTATATATAATTTATGTTAGCTGTACATTAACGAAATAAATAAATAACTAATTCACATTTCTGTTCAAATAAACTTTACGTTCAAATAAACATGTAACACTAATACGAAAATATTACCGTATAAACTCAATATCAGCCATAGGCCATATAAAATTGTCAATAAAAATCACTTAGAAAATCAAAAGTTTCATGAATCTAACTGTTTAACAGGTGTAGGCAAAGTGATGGGGACGAAAAGCGCGGGACGGGGGCTGACATGCACCTGAGCCAGTGATTGATGAGTTCATCCATTGCCATGATTGCTCCCAATACCTCCCCAAACGTCAAAAGAATTTAACTTATCAAATATAGATGATAGTTAAGCTTTTATAGAGTCTTGAACTAGGTGATTTGTAGCCCTCAAATTTAGAGCATTTGTGATACGCATTCGAGACGCATTAATTCGATCATAACACGTTCTATAGCTTAAAGCTTTTTGCGGTAAATAAACTTTTAAATGCAAAACTTTTTGGTTAGACATATCATAGTATCGCGGACTTTTTTGTAGAGGTTGATGTCTTTCATAAAACACTTTGCTCTATGAATAGTTTCCGCAGTAAATAAATTTTTATTGGTCATTACACACCTTCTGTTACAATAGCGTAATTTCATACAGAAACCCAACATTTTTGAAAATATTTTACGCCTATGTTCACCACAGATAACGTAGGGTTCTAATGGTGAAAGAATTTTTCGAATCAGGTTTGTTGTTTTGGAGCATATTCAATGAAATTTTAATGAAAAAAAATTCGGTTTTCATTTTGAGGTTGCTTGTTTAATTCCTTGCTTATGTTCTAAATTCTAATATAATTTGTGTGTGTATGTGTGTAAAATTTGTAATGTAATATTTTCTGAAATACTTTTATACATACACGTTGATTTAGAACTTATTAATACAAAATCAATCAAATATATCCTCTTTATTATATTAGTGAAGAAATATTTCAAAATCCAATAAGTACGTATTCACATACAGATACCATTTGTTACCATGGTAACAGCTTTTCTTTTATATAGAAATTGCAACAATGTTATTCTCTTTACTACTATTTATTCTATATATTTTTTAAGCATGTATAAGCAGCGACACCAACGATCTACGGCTACGATCACAGCGAATATTACCCCCTGAAACGCGTAAACCAGTCCGGCCGCTAAAGGTACACTACGTGTATATATTCGTTAGCCACTGGTGCAGTGGTTAGACTGGACAATGATCCTCCCTGTATATCGATGAAAGAGCAGCACCTTTCTTCCTCCACACACGTATATTTATGCTTAAACTTTATACTTTCTGGTTCTTGTCTATAATGTCCATTTAATAAGCATAGACTCGTTACCAGGCCATAAAATTAATAAAAAAATACGCATAGAAACATGTCTGTTTTATTTCTTAATAAATGGGATGAGGCTTCTGTGCCAATTATTTATACGGATATTGACCCAGAGCCTCAGGGTTAGCGTTCCAAAGCTAATATTTTGCTTAACTTACGCAAGTTGCATATATTTTATAATGGCTTAAAACACATTTGAAAGTTTGGACCTTTACAGCACGACACCTACAGTATGATCAGTGAATCAGTTCGAAATATATTTAAATTATTGAAGTCCCTTTCCCAATAGGGCATGGGAGAGCATAATTCTGTATGTTATTTTTCTTTAGAAGAGGACGTTATGACAAGGATACGAGAGGAGAAGGTGGTTTGGCCATCTAGAATGCATGAATAAGAAGAGTTTAACAAGTAGGATATACGTGGATTGTGAGATCAGGTTGGGCAGGCCTTGTCGTATCTACCTGGACCGTCCAGGAGGTGCTAGAGAAGGGACAAGTTAAAAGTACCCTGAGTGAGTGTCATGAATGTCGATGAAGCGAGAGAGGTGTACCAGGACCGAAGAAGTGGAGATCTGTGGTCTCTGCCTACCCCTTTGGGAAAAAGGAGTGATAATATAAATAAAGGAGGAATTTGTACGATTCCTCACGATGTCGATTACGCAGAATTCGCACAGAGAAATTAAAATCATCTAGACATTATAGAATTGTGTGTTTTAAGACATATATAAGACGTAATGTCGGTCCTTACGCTTAACTCAAAATTACACCATCATACACTTGAGGCATATCATATAGTTGACAAAGACATAATAACAAAATAGGAATTATTTTTTTGACTTTGATTAACTTTGGATCAATCTTTAATTACTAACTTAGATCAATATAAATGTTATAGAACTATATATTTGGATAGTATTTCAGTATAAAACCTACACAGTTTACACTGCGACTGCACTTTTGTTCTAATATTATTTATATTTAAAAGAAAAACTTTATTACACATAATAGAACGATATATTCCCTGTGTCGTGGGCAGCTAGTCTCTTCTTTTTGATACTTAAAGTAATAAATTGTAACAAATAGTTTGTCACCTTCCTAGAAGTTATCATTCACTGCCGTGTAAGTCTTTTATAATGTGGATGTGTATTAAGACCATAACTTTTGGCAACCATTCTAAATAAATGTATGAAATTATGATAATTAATATGAATCTTAATGTACATAGTGATGATAAAAAAACAAAATCAAACAAATTTAAAAAGTTTGGTCCCTGCAGTGTTTAACGCTGGAAGCACTTCCGGTATTGCGATTCTTATTCGTTAATTTCCTTTTTATTATAATTATCACTAAGTAGGTTAAAATTTTAAATACTGTATATATGATTGTGATGTTTAGGTATAAATAAACGATGTAACTTCATATATGACATTTGCATGCCTTTTTTATATGGCTGATTGTGCGTTTTTTTTAATAATTAATCAATCTGAATGTACCTTTGCAAATAAACAATATTTTATTACTATTACTTAAGCTCAGTATTGAATCAATTAATCCTCGTACTCTTTTGCACAAGACGTATAGTATAGTCTCGGTTTGAGTATAAGATGGGTTTAGTTGACGTTGCTAAAGATTATTAGTGAATTATTTATTTATTTATAAAAGCTTGCCAACGGTCGGCACACTGATCAATGGTATAAACAAAATAAAATACTACGAGTATATTTAATTTGACAAGAATTTATAGGCAAATACATACAAGAGATAAAAATATGAACAAAAACATTTAATGATAAAAACGGAAAATTTATTTCAAAGGAGGTGGCTAGGACCCATTATGAACATCTAGACCTAGCTCATTTATATGTAAATCATTGTCTTTCGTTCCCGCCTCATTTAAACAAAAATAAAATTTATTTATTTATAACAGAAATAATTATCCTTCAGACTATGCCAATACGATAATTAAAATACCTATATAATATTAAACACATAACTTACAAAATATCGCTACTGTGAATTCACTCTGCGAACATATAAATATATCAATAAATTAATGGCGCTACAACTTTTTCAGGTCTGGGCCTCAGATTTCTGTATCTGTGTCATGATAATTTGTAAATTGAATAGGCAAGTAGGTGATCAGCCTTCTGTGCCTGACGCACGCCGTCGCAAGTGGGTTTCCTCACGATGTTTTCCTTCACCGTTCGCTCTAATGTTAAATGCGCACATAGAAAGAAAATCCATTGGTGCACAGTCCGGGATCGAACCTACGACTTCAGGGCTGAGAGTTGCACGCTGAAGCCTCCAGGCGAACACTGCTCTTGTAGCTTGCTGCCTCATTTAAGTAGCGTTCGATTTCATTTTCATAAGATCAGTAGACACTTGGCCGTTAATTAAAAACAGTGTGGGGACACTGCAACTCAGCATGTGGCTGGAGGGCGCAAATTGAATTACGAAAGACGCACGCACTATAACCACCGCATTATCAGATTACATCTCGCTGAAGATCACAGCAAAGTGCATTAATTACGGTTTAATCTTTGTTTATGTTTTGATGATTTATTTAACCTAGTAACATCGTGAATTTTGCAAATTCTTATAGTTTTTATTCTTCATCATCATACTATTTTTATAAATGTGGAATTTACGAAAGCAGAAACAGTTCCTTTTTTGTTCTTAGTTTTTGCTGAAGGAAATTTTATGGAATCAGCTGAAGGTAAAGTTTGACATATAAAACTTTTTATTTAATCTCGTTATTAATCCCTAACAAATTCATGCATAACGAAATTTACGAAATAAAATACCATAACGGAGTTCCATCAATATCTGATAAGAGGCGCGAAAATTTTGTAGTCTGTGGCAAATTCTATTTGTACTTCTCTGTGGTCGCCTATAGAACGCGTTTCGATTGTTTTGTTTACATTATCATATTATATTAGGTTCAATACTTGTTCGCGCTAAATCGGTGTCAATCAAAGCAGGATGACAATTGTCGATTTGACTTTGACACACGAACCGGAGATGGTAGGTGGTGTCCCGGGCTAATGGCGCAAGGGAGTTAAATTTGAACCGCTGTCGCGTGCGCACTAAATGTATACCGCATACCGTATAGCATTTACCTTTTTTTTGATTCATCATTGAAGGATCCAGTGTTCGGAGTGAAATACGCCACCGTTGATAGTTTTGCTAGTTTTAGTCTTATCGATCATTGGATTTCTTTTCTTATTAAACTGACACGCGACAGCCGAACCAGCGCATATAATTTCACCAAGGGAAGGGAGCATCCTGGATATAGCTTCCCAATAACCAGGCCCACACAATACTAAGTTTTGAAGTTAGAGGAAGTAGTGTATAAAACTATGTAACTAATTAAACTACTTATTAAACTTTTGTACCCCTGTACTAAATGACCATGCAGATGGAGGCTGAGTTGTTGGTTCTGATTTTACGATTATTAATTACTTCAAGATGTCGCATTTCTTTTGACTGTTCCAATCAAGGCGATTTAAGAACAGGTAAAAATTGAAATATTTTTATAATCATATGTACATAATATATGAAAAGTGTTAACTACATGAATAAATAAGTTAAGCATATGAAAGTGGAATAAAAAAAAAATGTGATAAGTCATTATAAGTATGCATTACAGTGTGTAAGATTTGGGAACCCTTTTAAGAAAAAAAATATCTGTGTCATTTTATAACAAAGTGAATATTTTAATTTCTTTTTCTTTATTACTTGACTTTTTAAAAATAAATTATATAAAAATACTGTTATGGAACAATTATCAATACGACGACTACCACACACTGTCTATACTGTAATAATAATTAACATACTCAGCACAGGACAAAGACCTTCGCATTAGTGAAAATGTCAGGGAAAATTAAGTAATAAAGGAAAAATCGTCAAGGAAAGTGAAAAACTACGCAGTTGTTTGGATTGCAGGTCGCTAAGTGATCACATATATTATCCCAGACATTGTTTTCTATATTCTGCTTGTTTTTGCTAGATAAGTTCCATTTCTCAAAGGTTTAATTTTCTTCAGTGCTGAGAGCCATAAGACAGCGTTGCCTTTTAATCGTTCTCTTCTTTGGAACCGGTTCTTCGATAGGCAAATGATTCACGAGGCCTTAAATTGCTGTTGACGATCCAGATAATAAGATATTGAACAAATTTTATAAAATATTGAGACATAACCTATAATTCGATTTTTGAAATTATTTTTTTTGACAATTGCCTAGGACAAATCTAGTTTTTCTGCACACTTATCTATTTAAATAAAAATTCTATAATACAAATATTATTTAGTTGTTTTCAGCGAATGCTTATATTAGTATGAACGTAGTTATAAATGAGCTTCATCTTAAATTTAACAGATGATAACTTTTAAGACACTATTGTAATAAAGACGCTTTACTAAATTTGGGGTCTTAATCATATACCTGGAGCAGTGTTGGCCTTGTAGCATCTGCGTGCGACTCTCATCTGTGAGGTCGTAGGTTCGATCCCCGGCTGTGCACCAATAGACATTCTTTCTTTGTTGCGCATTTAACATTCGCTCGAACGGTGAATTAAAACATCGTGAAGACCTTAAAGACTAACAAAGAAGACCCAAAAAGTTGACCTACTTGCCAATGAGATTGACAAATTATCAAAGAACAGTTACAGAAATCTGATGCCCAGACCTAAAAAGGTTGTAGAACCACTGATTAATGTAAAAAGTGAATTTATACCGAATCTGTTGTTATGCATATGTAGTTTCCATAGAAATCACGGTAACCATGGTAACAGATACCGAACAAACGATTATATTCAAGATAATTTTTATATCGTATATAAATTATCCACGAGCAAGACCAAAGATATTAAGCCTTCCAAACTGCAGGAGCAGGGTCAATCCCAGCGACATTTTTTTTCGATGTAACAGTATTCAGAGTGTCCCACAGCGAAGACGCACAAATGTTAGGTACATCTCTCTATGGATTACAGGACAACAAAATGAATGTTTAATTTCTTGCTAAAATTATCCACATTTCGTGAAAGAAATCAGATTAGCATCAAGAATGTCACTGTTTAGCATCGTTGGATATTCAAAAATTAAAAAAAGAGAAATAAAACAAGGGAAGCGGGCGTAGTAAAATTAATATAAATAATAAATAAGGTCGCGAGTCGCGGAGCGTGTGGCGAGCTCCCAGGGGACGACGTCAGAAGTCGGTAATTTTGTGAATATTACGCGCGTCACTTTCTCATGAACCCTTTATTTAAAAAAATATTTAGTATTAAGAAAAACACTTTTTGAACGGATTGAAGCTATATATTATTATTAAAAACTTACAATTATTTACATAATTTTAATTATTTTCAGACGTTTCGCGTGCTTTTTACCGTGACCATGCATGCTGAAAAGCACGCGAAACGTCGGTTTTTAATAACCAATACCTTCAATCCGTTCAAAAAGTGTTTTTCTCAATGTGTAAAAGCTATGTTAACCAAAGACAAATATTTAGTAATTGTTTTAGTAAACTTTTAACAGGTTTAAATTGTTACAATAATTAAGGACTGTAATACTATGGTAAATCTAAAAGTGTAGGTTATTAATCATTTAAAGTTAATCATTTCTGTTAAGTTATGTATGTTATTATTATTTCTATGTAGATTAAGATTGTATTTGTATGTTAGAAATATATTAAGTTAAAGGTAGAATGATAGACGAAAAAATGTTTTTAAAACTAAATATTGCAATATGAAAATTTAATTTGAATTTAAAATCTGTAAAGAACCGATTGTACAAATCGACTGCCAGAAATATATTAAAGATCAACAGTCATTAATTAGCAACGTACCTGGATCGTTAATTACAACTTTTTTATTTTCCTCAATGACAAAGGAACTGTCGGCGAAAAGAAAAGTAGAGAAGTGTCGTGACAGGCGCCCCCTAGCGGCGGCGGAGAGGGGCGGCCAATGCGGGGCGGTAGCCATCGCCGTCCCCGGCCATTGGCCTGGCAAGGGGTGCGCGCCCCGCCCTCCTGAACCTCGCCCTTATTGAATTAGGCTTATCATTCGATTTCGAGTGGGGCAAGCGCGCGGTCCTCCACGGCAAAAACTAACTCGAGAAACGATAGCATCTGTAATCGGCATAATTCAATTCGCACTAATTATGCGGTTGTGAGCTCTCGCGGGATCCAATAATTATCGCACGCGCGTGGCGCGATTTTGAGATTTTTTACGTTAGTTAGTGAAATTTAATAATGGAGTACGGGTATCTTAGCGGTGCTGGTGGTGGGTTCGACGGTGGCTGCCTGGGCTCCAGCGGTGGAGAGCTGTCGTGGGGCGAGCTGGCCTCCTGCGGGCAGATGTCGCAGGCGGCTTACAGGTATCAGGGTATGCGTTATCAGCCGCCGCCGCCACAATGTGCCCGACCGCAGGATGCTGCTATGAGAAATCATCATATATTTCCACCTACGATGAATTTACAACGTAAGTAATTTTATTCATATTGTTTTAGTTCTTTACGTATAAATTCTTAAAACTAAATTCCTGTTACAATTCACGCGCTACAGCCTACGGCTACGAAGTTTCGCGTAGCAGTGGTCAATTAAGATTTGACGTTTCGACGAAATTACGTGTTAAAGTTCGACATATGTTTTTCGGTATAAAATGGAATCTTAAGAAGAAACTTAAAACAAGGTTGTTTAACTGTGAATATATGTTTGGTTTTCAAGTGTAGAACATTATGTACGGGTTGATAAAATCAAACTTATGAAGAACGCCTTTGGAGCTGATATATGCAATGAGCAATGTTTTTTTTAATATTAAAACTAATAATCACATTATTTTTTGTGACAAAAATATGTTTCTGTTAATCCAGATACTATGTTATGTCTATTAAAACATACACTTACAGTATTTTCGTTTACGCAATAAAACCCTTTCAAAATCAGTATAGCGGTTAATTAAAGTAACCAAAATATTTTTCATTTTAACGTATTTCGTTTGTCCCTAATAAATTCTTAGGTTGCCTTATGTTTCATATTAAGAGAAAAAATGTGAATTACACTATTAAGCAAAATAACAATTGTACCAAAAAACCGTAGTCATCTTTACCTGTATATATAATTAATTTTAGTTTAGTTAAGTTATAAGATCTATATTGTATAGTATTTTTAGGTTTATATTTGCATTTGGGTTGTATTAAAAAAACTGATTTCCGCAGTAAAACAGCTCAGGTCATTTATATTCTTTATTTTCAATTATTTTTTTCTCCCGTTTTTTGTTAATGTGATATAAATAAATAATTATTTTAAATAAATGACAACCAAATATAGATAGATAGACAATTTCCTGGTGCTATTAGACTAATGTCTCGAACATTAGTTCGCAGATCACCCTCATAACCCATATATATAGAAATAAAATTTTACTACATAGAGCGGCCATTGGCAAACGTATCTTTAGAAATCTTAGAACCCGATATTTTAATTAAAAGTAATAGTAAATAAATATATATTCGTTTCTTTGATTCATTACAATTAATTATCAAGTCTTTAGATTTGAAATTTGTATTAAAACTTGACTTTATACATTATTTCCTTGCATGACATTCGACGATTCAGACTTTTTCCCTGATAATTTTTCCGTACTTCTATTCCAAGGACTACTTCAGTATAACTATACTACACAACTATCTGCTATTTTGTAACGAGACGAACTTTTATCAAAATGGAGGATTCATTATCACGTTACCAATTAAACCCGGCTTAGTATTTTGAGTATTGTTACTAGGCCAGAGCAGTTGGCCCAGTGGCTTCAGCGTGTGACTCTCATCTCTGAGGTCGTAGGTTCGATCCCCAGCTGTGCACCAATGGACTTTTTTTCTAAGTGCACATTTAACATTTGCTCGACCGGTGAAGGAACACATCGTGAGGAAACCGGTTTGCCTTAGACCCAAAACGTCGGCGTCGTGCGTCAGGCACAGAAGGCTGGTCGTCTAGCGACAATTAGATTACCAAATCATGAAACAGATACAAAAATCTGAGGCCCAGACCTAAAAAGGTTGTAGCGCCTTTGATTTTTTTGTTCGCTTTTTTATTAGGCCAGGCGTTTTAACAAGTGTATAGTGTAGAGGCTAATGGTTAATTTTACTTCTGAAGGTATACACTTTATCACCAGCGTACTGTATTATAGTTGAAATTGCAAACGATATTAATTGTATTATGTCAAACTTACACATACTTAGCCTATTTCTGAAGAGCCTTTATTGGATGTTGATGAAATGAACCGGAAAATCTAATATGTATTTAACTGTAGTTGTAATAAAATAAAAAAATAAGGTCCAGTTGTAATTGTTGTATCGTCTTCGATAGATTTGGTATTATGAAATTAGTTTCACATACATTGACTGCCAAAATTATTCTTTTTATTTTCTTTTTGAAGTGGTTTTAGTGTTTTATTTTTTATTATTACCAACATATCTCTTATGACTCCATAGATTATAATTTTATAAAGTATATAAATGTATAGAAAATAAAATTTAAAAGCCATGTGTTGTAGTGGCTTGAAAGATTCGTATCCCGATAATTTGATTATCTGATCTTCTGATTGTAAGATGATATTACCATCATACTTTACAAGAAAGATGTCTTTTATGTTCAATAGATATTATTTTTGTTTACTTTAACTTATTGTAGGATAAATTCCTTAATCACAAATTCAAAATGTAACTCGTTGAACAAGTCTTAGAAGAAAGAATGCTGAATATTTACTTAGTTCAAAAAGGCAATAGACAAGAGGAACTGACAAAAGCTCACCGTCTCTTCAAGCAAGTTCTTTTTGTTTTCGTACGTTGTATAGTTAATAAATATAGTAGCAAGACAAGAAATAATAATGTAACATAAAGCAGTAGCACTGCAACCTTTTCGGTCTGGGCCTCAGGTTTGTGTATCTATATTTCTAATAGGTAAGTCGGTGATCAGACAGGGGCCTTTACCGTACGAGTCAGTATTAAAAGCGCACATAGACAAAGTTCATTGGTGCGCAACTGGGGCTCGAAACTACGAGCCTTTAGGCCAACTTTGGTCGAATAAAATAAACTGAGATATTTAGAGAAACCAGCTTTATATAATTACAATATTTAAAGTGAAATTTTCTTAAAGCATATTGCGACGTTTGTTTCATAGTTGCTTTGGGCGGGGCAGTGGGGTGCCGTGTCTTGCCGCGTGAGCGATTGCGACCGTAATTGGGAGAGGCGTCCGCGAGATTCTTAAGGGGAGGACAAAGTAGAAAGCCAAACTGTATTAGTTAATAGATTTTTGTTTAGTACTCTAATTTCGCTAAAGTAAAGGTACATGTGACCAAAAATTCGTAGGTGCTACAAAGGTGCCCAAATATATCTCTATGTCTTAGAGTCTACGTTTGTCTATGTTTGTCATCTGCCAATCGACACTTGGATGGATTATGGTTAACGAAATGGACGCAAAAATATGTATCCCGTAGGGCTTTTTAATAAATTTTAAAGAAAACAGCGATAAAGCGTACAGTGCGTATTAAACTGACAACCGCATTCTTTTTTCAAAAAGTTCCACTAGACATGTAATACAAAAATGTTATGAGCTTCTTGAATACATACCCTAGCATAAAACTTTGCATTTACACTGTGAGTATTCCCCTTAAGACAAGGGGTTCGTCTTGCACCCACGAAACATAATAACTTACCTCGGGCGTCCATGTAATCTTCAGAAAACCCGGATTATTCCCGTTAATCATACAGAAATTAATTACAACTTGCTATATTAATTGTTGTACGGTAATAAGATTACACAAGGTTTTGGTGTTTACAAATTATATATTTACATGGCTTTGTAATAAAATAAGTTGGACTTCGTTTAAAAGTAGAACAGCTAATTAACAAAAAGAATTAAAATATCATAAAGATATTTTTATACAGATGTGGGATCTGCTCTGATCTGGACCTCGACGTCAGTCGTTCCGTTGTTTAAGGTAGTTTTTGCATGGAACCAGCCACTATGTGGAACCAGCTGGCCACTGAAGTACTTCAGAATCAATTCGACTTAGGGTCCTTAAAAGGGCGGCAATGCCCTCGCGAGGTTTCTGGCATTAAGAGTGTCCATGGTCGGCGGTATCACTTAACATCAGGTGCCTCCTGTCCAATTGTTTTTCGTTTTATATACCACGCTACAGTGTTTTTCGTGTATTCAGCTCAGAACGCCTTCAAATATTTATTAATGTCCCCTTAATTACTAGTTTTCCATAAAGATTTAAGCCGTTAAATAATCAGGATTCCAAATTTAAATTGTAAAAAATTATGCAATGATATTTACTGGAGCGAGACAGGTCTTGGGAACACATGAATCAAATCGATTGATTTTATTGCAGAATTCAAGTTGGCTTGAATAGGGACGTGCTACGGGCATCCATCCTAAACCAATATCGCAATTTCTATTCTCATGTCGCCTCCGCCTTTGCATGCTTTGGGGTTAATTCGATTTGTCAGAGCCGAGAGCAATATTTTATCACATGTGATCTATCCCAACATATACGATAGTTGAGTGTGCTATAAAAAAGGCAATATCTTACAGTTGAACTGACTCGTGTTCGTAACTACAATGTTATTCTAGGGTTTCTCTTCAACTTTTTCGATTGTCACGAATGTTCATTTTTACTATGCTCCTTTATGTGTAAAAATTATGTGTTATTTACTAACTTTATATACTACTTTTGCTAGTTAATAATACACAATATTATACTTTACGTTTAATTTTATATATTTTGTTGTTTAATTGCAAATATTTATAAGTCTCACAGCTACATATATACATATTATAAAAGGAAACACGTAAATAATATACAATCCAATAGATTACTTTGTTAAACAACAAGAAATAGTAAGACGATTAAGTACATAAATTAGATTTTAAAAAGTTAAACACTAAACTAAATTAAAGTGAAAATCTTCCTGCTTCGTAAAATATTTCCTCAAGTCCTCTTTGGTAAGGTGGAAAATGACGACATAATCACAAATTGTTTTGGAGTTAGCTAAAACCCGAAACCCGACATTAATTAATCAGTTAATTCGTGTATTTACAAACACATGGAATAGTTGTGAATTGATAAATATATAAATGATTGTAAAATTTAATATTTTATAAAAAAAAACAATCGTAGTCCCCTTATCGACTGCCTTCATTCGTTCTCCGTACAAAACACTGCCTAATATTAAATTTTAACTCGTAAATGAAGACCTAAAATACGATAAAACCTAAGAAACAAAGACTGATATAATACTGACTGAATACTCCTACCGAGCAGGAGGTTAATTTATCATAAATACAAGTATACAATTCGTATTTATGAGCTTCGAATGACAACACACTTCTGAAAGTATAAATTTTATGACCACCATTACGTTATACCAATATGTTTATTTGGGAATGCATTACGTTAAGAAGGTTTTTATGTGTTTTTTTACGTTACAATATCCAAATTTGGTGCCGATTGCAGTATAAATAAGTTTATTAACTCTTTATGAAATATAAAAATACGTTCAAAGAACTTTATTTCTCAAAACACAGCCGTCCTAATTTTAGGCTTCAAGGCACATGTGTATCTTGCTCTTTTAAATTGATAGCTAATATTTAACATTTTGACCGGTAATTTATTTAATATAAAACAAGTTATGTAACGCTTATAAGCGACCAATTCCACTGTCCTGCAAATAAATCTCAATTTGAACGATTATATTGTAGTTTTATACATTAATCTAACAATATTTGACAGATCTTGCAAAAATCAAGAGATTATTTGATGTCAAATGTACGTAACTGTTAACATTAAAACATTATAGTTAATATTCCTGAAAAATTTAGGTTTTTTAAACGTAAATATTCGTATATTCATTTATTAACCCTTCTCGGGTTGAGCTCAATATGCCGCGATGACGCGTCGACGTTGCCTGCATTATGGATGTCTACGAACTTTTCGTCTGACGCGAGAAAAATGAAGCGAGCCACTTCAATTGATGGTGGAAAGATCTAGTCGGATTCTTTTATTGAAATGTCTGTTGTCATGATGTTGTCTTTATCTATAGATTGGTAGACCAGACAGACGTTGTCCTGTCTTAACTATGAATATTGATTTCGAATTAGTTTAATGAACTAAAAATGCTTTAGGATATAAAACATTCTTTGTTTGTTTTTCTGGTGCGTACGTAAATAGTTTTGTTGATATTCCGACATGGGGACAGGCGACATATAACTGGCCATGTGAAAAACATGGATTTTCAAGATTAATGCCACAAACAATGAGCGACTGTAATTATTTTACATGTATTTTATCAATATAATAACAAGCATTTGTTTTAAACGACATTGATTTGAACTTACATCCTCTTTGACAATATTTGCAGCTCGCATTTTGTCAATGATATAAACGCCATACGGTTACATCAAAAAAGTTAGCTATCGTTTATAGTTATTACAAAAGTAATGATTACGTAATATGGTGGTTAAGTATACTTAAATTTTCTAATTTTCCCACGATATTTTCTAATTTCTTTATTTCATAAGAACCTTCTCCTGACAATAACGAACACAACAAAAAAGAATTAGCGAAATCGGTCCAGCCGTTCACACGTGATGCCGTGACCAAGGGAAATGGGGATTAATTTTTATATATAGATAGGGTAATGGGCATTTGCTGTGTATGGATTATGGTTGGAACAGATTAAGTGCTATACAACATCTATTTATGTTTCAATCATAGATAGTCTTTTGTTAATTTCTTAATATTTATCATTCACAAACGTTGCAATAGGCTTACGGAAACCTAACTTTAAATGTTGTAATTATATAAAACTCGTTTATCTGAACAGTTTATTTCAATCAAGTAGTGTTGGCCTAGTAGCTTCAACGTTCGACTCACATCGCTGAGGTCGTAGGTTAGATCCCCGGCTGTGCACCAATGGACTTGTGCGCCTTAAACATTCGCTCAAACGGCGAAGGAAACATCCTGAGTAAACGGGTTTGCCTTAGACCCAAAAACGTAGACGTCGTGTGTCAGTCAAACGTGGCTTATTATCTGACCATAATATTGTTTATCATGCGTATGGTATGCGTTTATAGTTTAAGTTTATCTAGTGTGTTGGAAAGTTTAATTAGCGTTTTATAGAATGCATAATGTCGTTTCATAATGAAATTTTCAAGAGAAATGAATTACCTAAAATAAAGCGGTACATCTAAAGACTAGCTGGCTACTTTGGAACATAAATGAACTTATAAATAAAACAAATATTTATTACTGATGCAATAACTATTGTCATACTTTTGAGGCACGATTGTTGACTGTTACTAATAAGGGATAAAATTTAGGAAGATTATAACAAAAATGCAGGATATAATACAATAATAATAACCGGACATGTTAATTTTTATATGTTATTTATTTAACATACAAGAAATATAAAAAATGTGTGCGTAATAGTGTACACACAAAAGAAGTGAAACTTCTTTATGACCTTATTTTACGAAAAATTTATCTCTTAAATCCTTTGATTATCATAGACATGACAATAATACAATTATTTCATTTTACCTTATTACTTTTATAAATATTACTATCATTGTTATCGTTATTATATATTTTATTATTAATGGCTACGAATCTCTTCGAATCAACCCTGGTTGGGACAAGAAAAACATGGCATGTAACGGAAAAATGTGACGCGTAACCGAAAAATGTGACGGTATTTTTTTTAAACGCTGATAAAGAAGATTCACTTCAATAATTTAGCATTAAGCGTAACTAAAATGCAACGGTCGGGCTCGCGACCTTTATAAGTATTATCAATATTCGTTAAAATGTCTTCCCATGCCTCGATTACTGAATAGCTTATTTTCAATTCATGTTCTAATTAGGTTTGTGAGATGCTTGAGTCACGGATCATATCACCTGGGAATTAATTGCTCCCTGACGATCAATTAGCGGCACGTGTTCCCCAGTAACGCTGGGAATACATGAAACACTACAGTAACACTGTTGTATAAACTGAAAGAATATATATTTGAAGTGAAACTTTTTTATCGTCGTTAGAAAAAAATTACCGTCACATTTTTCAGTTACGCGTCACATTTTTCGGTTACGCGCCATATTTTTCGGTTACGCGCTTTATTCTTCTTGTACCTAACACGATTGATACGAAGAGACTCGAAGCCATTAATAACAAAAATATATAATAACGATGACAATGATAGTAATAATTCTATTACAATTAATGAAATTATGTAATAATTTTAGTCGTAATAAGGTAAAATGAAAGTAAGATGATACGGTAATGACTTTAGAACACATTTTTTTTAAATGGGACAGAACATATAATAAATACCGTCACACGTAACATAACTGTATGTGGAGTGGGTTATGTTAAAAAAGATGTTTTTATGCACTAAAAACGAGATGAGCGGCGGCCTATGGAAATAGTGGTTGCCTATGCTGCATAGTTCGCGTGGTGACAGAAAAGTCTTTTCTACTTGTAAAAGCAGTTCCTTTGTTTGAGATTCTTAAAAATTCAAAAAAAATACTTTATCGAAATTAGTGTATATAATCTAATTAAAACAATAATTTAACTACCCAAAATCCAACTCCAATACTCTTTTGGTTTGGTTAAAGGTATCGCCTCTAAGCCAGCGATTGATCAGACTCAGCCAATACTGCTATCGGACTTTTGAAACACTTTCACTATCAGTTACATTCACAAAACCATAAAGATAATAGCCGCAATAACAATGAGCGCCCTTTTGACCCAGCAAACTCAAATTAAAGATCATAAGAACAGGCGAAGATCCTCTTCATTAGGTTCTACAAATTGCGAGCGTGCGGAGGGACCCCCCTACCCCCCACCCCCTCTATTAATAATGCAAATGAGACCGCAGCTCGGCCAAGAACCGAGTCTCGATTAATTCCGGTTCATTTGGGGTAATTGTCACTGCGCGGGTGCGGTCTGCGGTCTCCCATAGACCTAATGTAGGCCATAATAGCTTCATGGAATTTCAAATTATTTAGCAGCTCACCGCGGCATGTTTAAGCATTTATTCGTGAAACTTAACTTGGAAACGTTTCAATTAATATAATCACTTTCTGCTAAATTATGTTTTCGCTGTGTGAGACATCGCTATTAAGAAGTTCAGTTGGAAAAGTGTCTTAGCTAAATGGATGCTTCATAGTAAGCATAAAATGCATGAAATGTTATATAGAAAAATATATAAGACGTCTTCAATGGGACATCAAAGGAAAGTACCTCAAATATCGTAGATAAAGATGAAATACCTTATTTTATTTTGAATTGTAAGTATTACTGGATATAATTTCAAATTTAAAAAAAAATCTTGTCTCCTCTGGGAATCGAACCTACTCAAATGTGAAAAAAATACGCTTTATTTTTTGATGCCAATGATATAACATAATATTTTTAATTCTCCTTAAGTAACATAATATTTTTAATGAAAGGAACAACGTGAAATTGATCATTTTAATCAAATCAAAAACATACATGAAACATTAATTTTTTTATATAATATTAAAATATTTCTGATACAAACTAAAATAAGGATACATTTACCAAGAATACAGCGTAAAGATTTCGTACCTACATAAGAAGTGCAGTCTTCAAGCGTAGCACCGCTACGAGGCGTAAGCTACGATCGATAATGCTACGCGACATTCTGTGTTTCAAGAGCCAGTTTTTCTACTGAACGCTATAAAGATATTGTTAAAGATTAAGACATGAAGGCATTATATAATAAATAAATTATCTGACGCTAATATAATTAAACGCTTTATAAATATATGACCGTAGAAAACTTGTCGTTCTTGTAAAAAATCCAAACGTAAATCTAGATATTAATATTTAAATGAAAGATTTGTATTAATTTGCATTAAATATCAACTTTAAAAAGTAATTGTTAGTACTTATAGAAAAGATTATTACATTACAAAAAAAGCGAAAACTGAGTTATGTTAAAAAAAATCGAACGGAAATTCAACTTTACCACACTTAATACTTTAATTAAACTAATGTAGGTTGTGATTCTTAGGTATAAATGTACATTGAATTTGTACCTACAGTGGGTGAGGGCGAACTCGGAGGGGAGACAAAATGGCCGCTTTATACAACCTGCAGCTTTTCTTTCACTTAACATTACGGCTTTATTTATATGTACTTCGCTTTGTTTTTCTAGTTTTGTGGGTTTAGTTCAGACCAAATATAACAGTTTTCTTATAATAAACTATGACGTAAGAATAGCAAAGACTATAGTAAGAACTAGCTAATTATAGAATAACTAAATATAGACCTATAACTTGAATAGAGCTTTATTGTATATAATCTATAGTTACGTGAAACACATTACCTTTTTAATTCTTAAAAAACGTTTTAGTTACACAATGATGAAGACATACTAACTGACAACTTTTAAAATTTATAGCATTTTAAAAACTAAATATACCTCATATATATAAATATACTTTAGTTATATAATATACCTATCCTTACACCTAAGGTATATATTTATGAACCTATTCCTAAGCAAAGACTGCTTAGGAATAGGTACATACCCTGACTACAGAAAAAGCTGTGTTTGTTACCATAGTAACGCAAATTATGAGCCACATTATAAGATCACATATGTAACTCTAAATTTTGACTCTTTCTTACATCTAGTTTAAATTTAGCTCTATTATATTTAATATAATATATTTTTTTAGCGGGACTGCCATACAAGGTATACGGAGGTCACGAGGGTTCATTAACGGAGAAAAGAAAACAGCGGCGCATTAGAACAACGTTTACGTCAGCACAACTGAAGGAATTAGAAAGAGCCTTTCAAGAGACGCACTATCCAGACATCTACACTAGAGAAGAAATCGCTATGAAAATTGATTTGACTGAAGCTAGAGTACAGGTACGTAATTGTTACAAATTAAGATTCTACAGTTCACGGCAGCCTTTATGCAATGGGAAGTCTTGAAGGGAAGGAATCAGTCTTGGGTCCGATACCATAAAGTCATCGAAGAGCTCAATGCTGTATCGTTTTACTATAGTAGTTTTATGGGTAGCTGAGATGGACGTTGGTTACGTAAATCTTTGATTTATGATCTTTGATTGCTTTTGCCTTTTCTAAAACGTTGAATATGGTTATTGTTACGATTGTTTAAAGCCGTTCCATATTACGAAGCTACGTCCAGTAAATATTTTATGTGACATGATTATATAGACATCAAATTTCATGGAACCGGCTAGAAGATATTCCAAATAATAATACAAAATTATACAAATAAAAAAACAAATAGTAATTAAGTAACATAAGTTATTAGGAAACAGGCGGCCTTATCGCTAACAAGCGATTTCTTCCAGACAATAATATGAGACAATAAAAGAGCTACAGAGGGTAAGGTACAAGAAGTGCATAATTAATTAACAAAAAAAATCAAAAAACATGCAACTATAACTAATATTAAATTAAATCCAAAGAAAAAATATAAATAATAATATGTATAAACACACATGTAAAAGTACTGCCAAAAGTTAATTGACTCACAATTAATATATAAAGGTAGCTAATTACGAGGCAGAAGAAAAATGATCAAAAAGAAGATTTTGTAAGTAATTAGAATCTTAACTATGTCCTGTAAGTATTAAGGTAGACTGGGTATTTACCGATCGTTTAAAGGCGATCAGCTTTTTCTATTAATCAGAAGTATAGTTTATATATTGTTATTGTTATGTATATTATTTATATATGCATAATTAATACTAATGTATTAATCGGTGTAATGTACGAAAACAAAATTCTCTTTTTTAATTACATGGCGTCAGCGTTCAACTCTTATCCCTGAGGTTGTAGGTTCGATCCCCGGCTGTGCACCAATGGACTTTCTATCTATGTGCGCATTTAACATTCGCTTGAACGGTGAAGGAAAACGTCGTAAGGATACCGGCTCGCCAAAGACCCAAAATGTCGAAGGCGTGCTCCAGGCACAGAAAGCTGATCACCTACTTCCCTACTAGATTAACAAATAAATGAAACAGATACAGATATCTGAAGCCCGGACCTAAAAAGGTTGTAGCGTCATTAATTTTTTTATATTTTAAAAATATTGGTTATAATATTGTATTATGATTAACGTTATTAGAAATTCATATCATAAAAGTAAGGTTTTTATTATAAGCAATAAAAATATAACATTTCCGTCCATCACTGCATTTCCACAGTCCAATTAGCGTCTGTTAATTCGGCCGCGCCTGACGGAAAATGGGTAAAAAACATATTCCGCGTCTTTCGCTAATTTCATAACGCTCATTTTTATTTAAGGCGGGTTTGCGGTACGTGTATGTGAATATTTTATGGGGTGACTTGCTTCTACCCAATCATGTGGACTCTGTGACAGTTTCTTCTTTGTTTCGAAAGTATATTTTAAAATTTATTTTTCACTAATAAGTGAGGAAGAAGGTTTTATATTTTCGAAAAAGTTTTCATTTTCTCTATAAGACTTATCACTTGGTGTTTTATTTGTAATGTTGTGTATATTTTACTTCGAAAGAAAATAGGCAATTTATTAAAGAACACACGAAATACCTAACCGTTTTAGCAGGCGCTCATTTTATATAATTAATTTATTTGAGAAACGGTTTTAAATCTCGAATTACGAATAAAAACTATGTTTATTTTCTTGTCTGTTACGAGGAACGTGTAAAGCATACAATGTCTCTTTTGTTACATTTTATAAATAAAATACAACGCATCGAAATGCATCTTTAATCTACAGAACTTTGAACTTAATGAGTGTTATGGAACTTGGAAACAAGAACTTTTCATCAAAAAACATTGGCACGAAGTAGCGAAAAGAACAAAAGACAAATTTAAAAACAAAACACGTAAACACATAAACAAAAGCACCACAAACGCATAATATATAATGGAAAAACAATCGTAAAGCAATATACACGCGCCACCCCAGTGTTGCCAGCAACAAGCGCTCATTACGCTAAAAAGTGTATTGGAATTGTTGCCATAAATATTGTGAGCGGTCGCGTAACTCACGCGAACACGACTCTTGATAATTAAAACTCGCCTACAAAATACGAATTCACATATTACAATTAAAATTTGGACCCGCGGTAAATATATTCATTGTAGTATGAAATATAAAATAATTTTTATTTATTCGACGACCGTGAGCTGATTGTTGTTTGTATTGTTTTTTGGTTAAGTTCAATTTTAACTGATGGCTGTTAATTTTTAATTGATTATTTTAATTAAAATATCAAGGGTCGATGATATTTATAAAACTTATTCCATGAAGCTTATGTTTAATAAAATAAAAGGAGATTTTCTTTTCTTAATTATAGTTATTTCACGGATAATATAATAGCATTAAGATGTATTTAAAAGTATTTGTTTATACTGATCCGCCTTGTCAGGAGCGCAAGATATTTAGATTATAGTTGTAGACTATAAACTATAGACTATATAAAAATTTGAAAATATAACTTGTAAAATACGTATTATATTAATGACATAATGCATCACAATAATAAAACACACATCAATAAAACGGATTTTAATCGTCAAATGCAGCGGAAATGTTTTCACTGAAATTCATCACAAAATGGCCGAACGTAATAAAACCACCTGCGCTGAGCAAAAGGAAAAACTGAAAAATGACCAGATGCTGCACACACCTTTTGTTTTTCCGCGTCATAGGGGCAGGGCAATTTAATCCATCACGATAGAAGCCTAGTCGATAAATATCTATGTGATTGTAACTGATTTTTTTTCGAATTAGACGCTATACAGTGGCAGTAAATTATTGATGCAATCAAAACACAGCTAATACATATTACAATGACAAAACAAATTTAATCGTTCTGAAATTATAACTGATTGAAGAAAAACAACATGAGTAAATTTGATATCTAGAATCAATTTTTTTTATCAATAAAAAAATACTGGGGTTAGGACAGTACTTTCTGATTTCCTAAGAAGTGATTAGGTACATTTTCTCTTGCCCGGTTTTGAGGTAATCAAACAGGCGTGAAACCAGGCAACCTTTGACGGGGCTATTGAAGCGCTTTGAAGTCCTTCAAACGCTATTGATACTAAATTTATCGAGCAGATAAACTAGCTTTGAATTTACATTAGAAACCAAGTTAAGACGCTCTTCTTATGAAAAATTGTTATATGTATACACAAGTACTAGTATTTGTTCGAAAATATGTACTTTGAAATTACACATATCGCATAAAGATGCCGCAAAGTGATTTTTAGTCTAGTTAACCTTTCTTATTTAAGAGCCTTGATGCCTGAGGTCTTTAATACTCAGGCTATGTGTTCACAAGCCAGCTCTATCTTTTTCTATATGAGCATTATTAGCTTTATCGGAAAACTTCTTGAATATAAACGCCTGCAACAAAAAACCGACTGTCAACTACCGACCTCCTTGAATATGATTGGTTTTAGAAAAATATACACAAATATCTGGCTGTAAATAAAAAAAAAGAAAATCTGTAGCGCTCCTTATATGACATAACAGTTGATCAACACATCTGTGTTGATATGTATCTACATAACGTCATACCTCATATCATATTTTCTTTCTCAGTTAATGTTTTTCTTTTTCTAAGAAATCCAAAACTGCCTAAATACAAATATAGATTAAAGTTACTATGGTTGCGATGAAAAACCGTTACTCTAAAGCTATCGATTTGTAATACAGTATATGTTCTTTTGCTCACACATAGAGAACATAGATTATGTTAGAGCAATCGTATAAATGGCTAGAGATATTGTTATTGCAACGAATGCGGCGGTCACCTATGACACCTGACGGCCTCTGGGTCCGAGTGAAATAAGGATTGACAGCCACCGGCGGGAATGCAAAATGTCAATCCAGTTATGTCTTAGATTCGCCAGATCCGTTGGGATTTGTCTGCAATGCTTTTCTTGATACATTAGTTGGAACAATACGTGTTAGTATTACGGCACATACGTATCTTGCGTATACGTATATAACGTACGTATCTTGCGTCTACGATAGCGTATTTAGGTTTCATCATGGAATTCCTTTTTGAATCAATAATTATTCACTTAATTATTATTGCCCGTTTTCTAATGTATAGACAGTTTATATTCAATTACTTTTATACTTTATTTCGGTTTTATAGAACAGGTGGCATGGGCGGAAAACTCACTGATAAGTGATACTGACGCCCATGGATTTTTGATATACTGAACTTTTCTAAGAGGTTATTCTTTGCTGTACTATCCAATGATTATAGACGAGGATAAAGAAATATGAATGATTATGGATCCCGAATGTTGTGGTGAGAATTACAGATTAAGTTCAATAAGAAAAATACAATAAACAGATTATATTATCTGTGTTGGATGATCTACAGTCTATGACAGTTGATTTCTCTCCCTAGCGCAAGGTGCCTAGCACGAATGCGATCGTGTGTCGGCCACGTGACGTGACGCGTGTTCGATTAGACGCACTTGCCACAAATTGTTTGTTATAACTTGCTTCAATGGGGTATGAAATTTGTTTGAAGTACCCTAAATTATTTTTGATTAACGATAATATATTGATAAAGTGTTGTATTAACTTTTTAATTTTCTTGTTAATTATTTTTATTTCGTTTAGATAACAGTTCTGTTTGCTGGTTCTTCGTTATGTTATTAATATTTTTCGAGGGTTATTAGATACAGTTACAAGACTTCTTACCGTTGCATATTTTTCAAAGCAGTCCGAAGGGGCGGGGCGTGATCACGGCACGTGATAATGTATTTGTTAGGTGTGTAGGAATGTCTCCCTGTTATGTATTAGTATTAACTATTTATAATAGTTGTTTATACAATAAATGCTTATAGAACGAATTCTAGTGATTATTAATGTATTAACTAAAAGATCACTCTAATTAAACAGCAACCCCACGGTAATCGCTGTGATTGTGGATCGCGATTTGGACCGTAATCAGTTAGCGGTTGACATTTTCATTATACGATGTTACATATGAGCACATATAATAAGTGGTATATTAATGATATTTTCCATAGACAATTATTGTGCAATAATAGCTAAATCAAATACCGCAAACAAGTCAAAAATAAGAGACTGGCAGCCCACGACCTAGAATGGTGGTTAGAGTACTTTATTTATACCTAAATATCCTTTTTATTGTGTATAATAAAGTGTTTTATTTATTTCATAAAATCCTTCATATCATACTGATGGAAAAGTTCAAACGTCCGAGCAATTATTAATTTAGTTCACACTCACCCTCAGATTCTAAATCGATATGATTGTGTCACTCCCGTATGTCAAAAACGTTTTGGATTTGACATCATTAGCAGACATGCTTAGTGCTAATTCTTATCTCGGAATGTGAGCCTTACTTTAGTATAGTAGAGTTTAGTCTTACCGTTGTGCTAGCTTTATAAAATAAGAAAAGTCAAAGTCAGAGTAAAAAATCATTTATTCATATAGGTTACACAATGTACATTTATGAGCGTCAAAAAAACAAATCTACATTAAATGCTTCTAATTTTACATTGACTGCCAGTTCTGAAATCAAGGGCGTAGAACGTTTTTTGTTTGTTTTAGACAACAACACAACTTTTTGTAAGGAGCAGCAACCATTACACCATGTTCCACATGACATCTTAAGTAATTAATAATAATAAAATAAATTAAAAACAAAGATTTGGCTCAGATTATCAATGATCCTCTATCAGCATGGTGAAATAGGAGCACGCACTTACATTCTCGTGGGAACAACGCAAATACATAGTCGACATACCTAACACTCGAAAAATATTCGTAATTTGTGTTAAGAAGAATTATATTTGATTTATTTAATATTATTATGCCAATTCAATGATGATGTAACAAAGGTCTCGTACTAATCGCCATGAAGGGCGTGATATTCGATACGGTAAGTACATTATCGTATGTATTATCGTATCGTGGGAAGCTGCGATCGTCCACGCGATTACCTTCTCGTCCGTGACCTGTCTCCCATGGGATAATACGTGACGGCTAATACTTTCATACATACACTATATATGTAATGTTGTATCTGTAAATATAATACTATTTTTGTAGTAATACAAGTAATCTGTGGAATAAAAACCGAATTAGGCATCTAATCTATTAAGTCAGTTACCTGGCGCGTTAAAAACTATCAGATTACGGATAATATGATAATAAATATATGCCTCTTCACAATATTATACAGCAATTTTACAGGTTTACATGCCGTGGGGATTGACGATCTTTGTGAGAGGCTGCCTATAAATTAACTATAGAAGTCCTGTACTGCAGGCGCCTCAACCAATAAACTAAACTACAGCATGAATTAAATGTTAAAGAATTTAATTTAAATTATTGAGTCCCTTAAGATCCTAGTCAACAATACATGTCCAAAACATATCCCCGGCGTCGGTTTGAAAAAAAAAACTAATTTTGCCAAATGTCAATACTCAAAGTCAGTGAAAGCTTACCTCGTTCAAATTCATTTAGGTAACACAATGCACTCATGAACGTAAATAAAGAAATATATATTGCTTCTAATTTTACAATTACTGCCAGTTCTTAAATCAAGGGTGTAGTACGGGCGAGAAGCACTGTCAATAAACTCTCCGCAACTCTTTTTAATCCCTTTAATTAAGTTTTTTGTTCTACAAAATGTTCGTAAAACTGCAACCATTACACCATCAAAACATAGGAGGCGCTGCCACTAGATCTTGAAGATCTAGTCAGCTTGTAGACCTTAATCATGAAACATTAATACTATTGAATTTTCGCTTGAAAAAAAAATAATATACGCGCGATTCGTTTCGCGTATGTGAAGTGAAGAGGATGTTGTAAGTTTAATATTTATCACAAATATGTGTGCGTGTACTAGTGTACATACGTAAGAAGTGAAACTTCTTTATGACCTTATTTTTCGAATAAAGATATTACAGAAATTGGTTAAACAAAGATAAATTAGATAATGTTTAACAAAAGGCTTTTATCATAGACATGAATACAAATAATACAATTATTTCATTTTACCTTATTACTACTACTAATAATCTTATTATTACAGAATTTCATTAATTGTAATAGAATTATTACTATCATTGTTATCATTATTAGATATTTTTGTTATTGATGATTTCGAATCTCTTCGAATCACCTGGAAAACGTGTAACGGAAAAATGTGACGCGTAACCGAAAAATGTGACGGTTTTTTTTTTCAACGCCGATAAAAAAGTTTCACTTCAAGTATTGCTCTTTACAAAAATGGGATAACGTTATCACTACTATTGTGAGAACAATTCTTCAAAATATTTATAGTAACCTTTACGGAGACCGGTGTTATAA
The DNA here is from genome assembly GCF_905147105.1 of Pieris brassicae. NCBI lineage: Eukaryota > Metazoa > Arthropoda > Insecta > Lepidoptera > Pieridae > Pieris > Pieris brassicae. The sequence continues at coordinate 2,560,901 of NC_059674.1, read as the reverse complement.
AACAAAATAACTTAATAATCAATACAAAAATCCTTTTTAAACATGTTTATTAATGGAATTCATTGATTTAAGTAAATCGTAAAAACAATTACGCACTAAATATTTTAAACTTATTCATAAAATGGCGCTTATTCCAATATTCTATATACATATATGAAATTATCTGCATAGTACCAAAGATGCTATAAATAAAGTTAGTAAATAAAAGTCACGGGGCACTTAAATTTATTAAATTGGGCGCTGCGATGTCATTTCGCATATCTCAATGCATTCATCATTAACTTATTATCTTCAGCGATCCCTACATACATTTTCATTATTGAATATAAATGATTTTAAAACTCTATGAGCAGTGTTGGCCTAGTGGCTTCGGCGACTCTCATCCCTGAGGTCGTAGGTTCGATCCCCAGCTGTGCACCAATGGACTTTTCTATGTGCGCATTTAACATTGGCTCGAACGGTGGAGGGAAACATCGTGAGGAAACCGGCTTACCTTGCAATACATTGTACGTATATATACATATATAGTTAAATTGCTGTTGTTTTGAAGATCGGTTACTGTTTTCTTTATTTAGGCTAGCCTTGAAGAGAACGCTTGGTATATAAGGCCGTCGTTGAGCAATTTTTTAAAAAGTATTGTTACTATTTCATTCTTGGGCAAAAATGTTTAAATAAAAGAGGTGTTTAGCTTAGTGACTTCATTGCGTAATACTCATTGCAACAATGGACTTTCAGTCTATGAGCGCATGCACTCGCTTGTACGGTGTACATGCCTTAGACCCAAAAAGTCAGGCACAGAAGGCTGATCACTTGCCTATTAAACTAACAATTGATCATGAAACAGATACAGAAATCTGAGGCCCAGACCCCGAAACGTTGTAGCGCCATTGATTTTTTATTTTAACGCACTTGTGAGCCTACTGGCAATGTTGGGCAGCTTTATTACGGCGGATTATCACTTAATTTCAGGTGAGCCTCCTGCCCGTTTGCCTCCTGTTATATTAAAAAAAACATAACCACAGTTTTCGTCTAAATTTGGAACAATTTGGAATCAAATAAAGCTTAAATTCAATATGCTTAAATTCATACCGCGGCCGCGTGTTTATGTACGCAATAACGACGAAACGGGTTTTTTTTATGGTTTTCAATAATAGATTATGATAATATTCCTGAAGAATGTTTAGTGATTCATTATTTTATGTAAGTTTACTGATAGCGTTTGTTGAAGTAGTCGCAAATAAAGCTATGAGGGTGGAAACTTGAACAGTGATCCAAATCACATTTGTTTTGTCTAATTTAAAAGTTAAAGTCGTGTTATTTTATAATTATAATATCAATCACGTTGGCTTGTGTTTATTACTACACAATTACATTAACAATTAATAAAAACTACTAACAAAATATGTAAATATGTTATTAATGTACAGATATATTAACATTATATGTTTACAAAATCCACAAAATATTAAACAATCATCACGCATGCGTTAACACGCCACAGACAATCCAAACTCCTGTAATGCGGTAAAAATTCCTGTCCTGTCAAATCTCATTGGTCACATAAACTTCTTATATATGAACTGTAATATAGTCTGTCTGCTTTCATCACACTGTAAAAACTATTTAGTAGAAAGAGACGAAATTTTTTGGTAAAAACAATTAGACTGATTTAGTTCTACAGAATTTTAGGGAATTTCTACTTTGAAATTTTGATTTTTATTATTGTATTTTGAAAGTAAAACTACGCCTCACGATATATAATACAAATATTTTTATTTTTATTTAGTTACTGCCCGAAACTAGCACTCGCTAAAAATGTTACAATCCGTCTTTTTTCTCATGGCCGAGATTTATTTTTCTATGCGTGGGACGCGTTCCCACAATTATTTTTCATTTACCGATTCGCGCTGTCCCAAGAGACGCGGGGATCAAGTGCATCCCTTATAAATAAAACTGCAATTTGAATGTGAGAAAATTGTTACGGAATTACTATCAAATATCAAGGGATTTGTAATATTTATGTCTTAGTTTCACTGTTCACACGAGAAATTCTTTGCTATAATATTATGTCACAGGCGTGACAGCAATGTTAAAATATTAAATTTCTTGGTATATTTTGGTTAGGTAACTTATAATAACAAATATCTTTATTACTTATATTCTATATGTGTTGTGTTTTCTTTCTTGAGTACGTAAGCAGTATTCTGTGCACATGATATTATTCTGACACATGCCCACTGACTGATTTGGGTCTATGGCATGCCGGTTTCTTAGATGTTTTCCATCACCGTGCTAGCGAGTGTTAATGCTTGGAAAGAAAGATTCTTTTTTATCAAATAGGAATCGAGCAGGCGTCAAATGGGTGGAGTTTTGCATTCTATCTTGACGTCCGGTGATGATATTAAGTCGAAGTCACTGTTAAGGAACACAATATGCGATGGAAGATGCAGGCCTTCAGAGTTGTTTTAGATGGACATCAAAAAGGAGCTAATATTGTATCCAGAGGTGGGAATAGAACTCCGTGTTGGGCATGATTTGCGCCTTATAGAGTTGTAAGCGATGGCCCGGAGTGAAGTACTCTTGCGCTCTACGAGTTGGTCCTTGGTCCTTCGATCGGATTGGTACATACAGACAATTTGGTATATCCCTGTCAAGAATATGAAAAGTTGAATTACTTAAAAATATTCTCGTCTTTAGATTTGTTTAAACCTGATATTTAACAAATGTAAGTTTTTAATACATAGATTTTACCCCATGTAAAATATTTGTAACGAAATACAATTGTGTAGTATGAAGAAAACTTTGCAGAAATATATTATAAGGGGAACATAGGCAAGATGTCAGAAACTATTCTACGATATTAATATATGGGGATCTGAATTGTTTTTGGGTTTTCGGAGGGAGATCGGCCAGTATTGCTTTTACAAATCATTAGTTTTGTTTATGTAAGTAAATCTATGTACTAAAAAGGAACTATCTATTTTAAAGGCCGGCAACGCACTCGCGACCCCTCTGGTATTGAAAGTATCCGTGGGCGGACAGTATTGATTTTAAATCATTAGTTTTGTTTGTGTAAATCTATGTACTTAAAAGGAACTATGTATTTTAAAGGCCGGCAACGCACTCGCGAGTCCTCTGGTATTGAAAGTATCCGTGGGCGGACACTATTGATTTTAAATGATTAGTTTTGTTTATATTATTAAAATGGAACTATCTATTTTAAAGGCCGGCAACGCACTCGCGAGCTCTCTGGTATTGACTTTTGGGTCAAATGCATGCCTGTTTCTTCACAATGCTTTCCCTCTGCAAAGAAATAGTAGTCCTTTGGTCCACTGTCCAGATGGACCTCAGGGTTGTAAGTCGCACACTCAAGCAATTAAACTATAAAAAAAAATCTTTGTTAAGTTAGTCATAAACTCGTTAAACGTTGTTTTAAAGCTTTAGTAACACCGCGTAAATTTATATGTTGATTATCATTGTCAAACGTCAAACAAAAGAATCCACAGCCCTACATTTACGCGTTTATGGGACACAAGTGCCGGTATTGTATCCGCATTAACAATACTTTTCTTCCCCACTATAACATTTATCACTTAGCTTTCGAATCATTAAACGCTCACTCCGTTCATATACTGGTGTGAGTTTATCAAAATATGAGATATCCATCTGTTACTTATTTTAATTATAACGAATTACTTTAACGCTTTATCTATATTTATCTGACTGGAGCAGTTTTAGTGTTGATTTGCAATTTGTAAAAATTCAAAAATAGAATCGCACAAATATTTAATGTAATTTGGTACAGATTATACGAGCAGTTATAGTTAAAAGTGTTGATGGTGTAATTTGTAAGAATTCAAAAATAGAATCTCACAGATATTTAATACAATCCGGTACATATTATAGGAGAAGTTATAGTTATGTATTGATTTGTAAGAATTCAAAAATAGAATGGCACAAATATTTAATATAATTCAGTACAGATTATAGGAGCAGTTATAGTTGAAAGTGTTGATTTGTAATTTTTAAGAATTCAAAAATAGAATCGCACAAATATGTAATATAATTCAAGTTATAGACAAAAGTTTTGATTTGTAATTTGTAAGAATGTAAAAATGGAATCGTACAGATATTTAAAGTGATTCGATATAGATAATTAAAAAGTTCACACGTTAAGTGTTTTAGAGAAAAAGCAGACGCAAGACGAAATGGTTTTAAGACTTTAGCCTAACCTGAAGGTTTATAATCAATAATAATGCAATTTTTCATTTTGACGAATCTAATTAGGCTTATTTTAATACTCCCGACTTTACTACTTTAACAAGACACCACAACCTTTCTCTTGCAAATTTTGAATCCAGATTATAAATTATCTAATAAAATAAAGTAATAGTGTAATACGTCACGTCAGAACTGCCGATGCATTAATTACGCGTTCAAATTCAAAAATCGAATCATAAGTTATATATGCCATTCCTAACATCTAATGAAACATCGAATTTTAACAAAAAGATCACCAATTTTAGTTTCGCAATTACTAGAGGGTCAGAAAAGGTACCATCTGCCGATCTGTATCAGTTATTTGCCGTGTCACGTGCCGTTATCTGATTAGGATATTGTCTCGCGGAAGCGCGCTCGCACAATCACGGTGATCTGTCAAATTGATTCCTGTTTTTAATTTCAAATGTCGAACGAAAGTATTGGGTAATGATTAATTATCTTCTTTCAACCCTTTTGAATATCGACAGTTACGTTTGTAATTTTTGGATGTTAGCAGTTCTCTAAAAACAATAGAGGTACAGTCCACAGAGCATCAACAAATATATTGATTAAACATTTTTAACACAATATTTTTGGTACATGTCTGCTAGGGCCAGAATAGCTAAGTCCGAGTAAGAAAAAGCCTGAATATTATGTAATTATTATTATGTAGTGTAGTCTGGACTCGTCTGGCGCACTTAGACCCCTATAACGGTCTTTGTGCGTTAAGTCCTGGTTAATAAAACCAGCCTAGGTTCTTCCAGAAGCTCAAAACATTCCTGGGCACGCAGGCTTCACGAGGCGACCTCACTGCTCCAAAAATTGATGTACCACACAGGTACACAAGAATTACATGAGTCACTAATTACTCTACGCTGAAACAGCCTCTGCACAAGGATCTATCGAGATGTTTATCAAGAAGATATTGGCCCATATTATAATTATATACAGCTTAAAATTATTTAATTTTTGTCATAGACAAATAGGTTTTGATTGGACATGGATGTTTTCCTTCACCGTACGAGCGAAAGTTAAATGCACACACACAGAAAGTCCATTGGTGTACAGCTGAGGATCGAACCTCAGTGATGAGAGTCGCACGCAGAACTCACTACAATACGACGATATCAGGTGGCCGGTTGGAAGAAATTATATAAGTGTAAAAAATGTGATATAGTGATGGTGCGTATTTGAGTAACATAAATAAAATTGTTTATGAATGAAGCGATACAGTGAAGTTTAATCGAGCGAAATGCACGAAGGGTCACATCTGTCGAACTTGCTCAGTTTTTGTAAGGACATAATATCATTAAAAATTCATTGACTGCGACTAGCTTGGTCATCGTAGCTTTTTCGCATTCATATATAAAACTCTCTCGGCGCAATGTAAACAAAATCATCCGAAAGTTTACCTACTTTATCAAAAAAAAATAGGACGATATCATTTGACAATTGACTTACATAAGTTTTTTTATGATTTGCTTTAAAAAAATACATAACCCTTAATTTTCACTCTGCTACAACACCCATTTTTAGTTATATTAATAATTTAATCATTTTTATATGACAAAATACCGATTTATTGGTCAAATAAAAATCAATGGAAAATAAATAGAATATATGTAATAATGTAATGCAGCAAATATTAAAATAAAACTCCAAGCGGCTTGATTCCTTGGCGTTGCGTAGATGTGGCATCTGCATCTTCCACCGCATTTACCACAGAGACTGTTCAGAGGAGTAGTTAAGATTAATATCTGGAACAGTGTGTCATCGGTCGTCAAGGCAGAATACGAAATTCCACTACCTCGACATCTGTCGTTCCACTCAAGCGTTATTTACGCGAGGTTTTGCCTCGCACCACCTCTATGTGGAACCAAATACTGAAGTATTTCCGAACCACTTCCATTGGCGGTATGTCTTAACATCCGGTGAGCAACTGTTCTGAAAATTGCTCATTTCAAATATAAATATATCTAAACACTTTTTAAACGGATTGAAGCTATGTATTATTATTAAAAACTTATAATTATTTACATAATTTTAAATTTTAATTTTTTTCCGACGTTTCGCGTGCTTTTCAGCGTGCGTGGTCACCGTGCTTCAATCTTCAATCTAAAGTCTTCAATCCGTTTAAAAAGTGTTTATGTGTAAAAGCTATGTTAACAAAAGACAATACTATCAATATATCTTACAATTGTAAATTAGTTTATTATAAAGGCACTATTATTAACTATTTAGACAATAAGTTTGACAACAATTATAAATAACTTATTACACATTATGTTAATGTTCTTATTATATGACATTTGCAGCCTATTTACATATATAATCATTGCAAATAAACGCTTTATTCATTACATTTTTAATCTAAAATTTTCATAATCATTTCGGAATTTACACTGTCTACCAATTGTAACATATTGTCATTGAAAACACGCAGATTTAAAATAAGCATCAACAAACCCATAGTCCACTAAATACTGTCCAATTGACGCCATACGGACTAAATAAACCCGGTATTCATCTCTTTATTATGATGTGTTAATCCAAGATTATCAGCAAATGTTAACACATGTTACTGCTTACAAAAAAATCACCTAAACTCAACGTTTGTGGGACAATGTGCCCTCTGCTAATAGCAATAAAGATTATTTTCGTATATAATGTCTTGTTCAAATTGGCTGAATATAGAGGGTGGCTAATATTATTCCGGGGCGTTCAGTGTTGCCTTTTCATCCGCTAAGTATAAACAGGAGGGTGTGTTTGGTGTTTGATCGGCCGCTCTGACGATTGATTAACTTTTCGATATCATTGGATAAATTTGAGAGTTGGGTTACCGCTAAGTATGCGACGGTATAAATATTTTGATAATTTTGCATTGAAGATAAAAAAAATATATGCGAAATATGCCTAGAAAACAAAACCCTTACAAACTTTCAGTTTCAAAGAACACGGAAAGAGGTCTCTGAAAGCCGTGGCATCAATAGCTCGAGTTGCTTATGGCATTGTATCAAAGTATCATATTTCTCATTTATTCAAGCGATTATCACAAATAAAATATATTATAATTTAAATGTTATTATAACTAAAGTAAATATGGTTTTATGCTATAACATACATATTAAAAAAAATTACGAGCATAAATATTGAAACATTATTAATTTCTTCAATTGATATTTAATATATATATATCGATATATCGTGCGTTTCAGGTTTCAAGATTTACACGCTAAGTATGACTTTCGTATATCAGATAAGTAGCGGATTTAATAACTCTAAATTATATTTAAAATTGATGAACACGAAAATCTACCAATTCCTTGCCTTGCCAAAGTAACGCAACTTCAAAAACAAATACAATTGCCTTGACTATTTGGTTAGGTAGTTTAAGTAGTTTCGAACCAATTCGGCTTAGGGGCCTACGAATTTTAAAAAAGTCGGTAACGCACTCGCGATCCCTCTGGTATTGAAAGTGTGTCTACCTCAGGTGAGTCAATTAAGTACCCTCGTAATAAAAAGTATACCGTTTAATTTCCACCACACGGACTATGAACCACTTTATTATATGTTATAGAAGATATATTATCTAAATATTGATTAAATTTGACATTTGGTATGGTATGGTATATGGTTTTTACGAAATATCCAACCAAGATTTATCTGCGCTCTATAGATCAAAGGCGTTGGGCGTGCGGGTTGCCCGAGGCGAGTCTTTGCTACTGTCAATATTTGCCCGCCCGGTCCCAGCTAATGAATACAATTAGATCATTCCGCGCGGCCTCTCGTTTTTCATACGCCTCGATGGCTACAACGTGTCAAATAAAGACGCTCTATCCTATGTAAAGTCTCTACATTTTCGTATTTTATATAATAAATGTATTTCAAAAAGCGAATAAGTTTTGCTAGGAGAATTCGAATTTTAAACTAGACTTTTATTAACAATATACTTTAGTGGTATTCCAAGACTTGCTGGGCTGAATTGAAGGCTAGAAAGAAAATTAAATAAATATTGAATGCTGGATAAGATAGTTCCTCGTTTTATGTTAAAGGTTTTACATGGATTTACTTAACGTGGATGGATGGATGAACATGGATTTATTTACGTATAAAAATCTTAGTGACACATCAAATCGCTTGTTAGCCTGTTGCCTAATTACTTATGTAACCTGATTTGTTTCGTTTATGATTTTGTATATTATGAGAACGAAGTTTAAATAAATATTTTCATATTAATTGTTTTTTTAACCATACACCATACTAATGTTAATTATTAGCCACTTTATATTTATGAGCGATTTAAGAGAGTAACGAAGAGTTGCCAGTTCTGCTCGTCAGTTAGCTTGATTTAAGAACTGGCAGAAAATTTAGAATTTAGAATTTTTAAGTTTTCATTACGTGTACATAAAGTTACCCATTTAAATTTATTTAATAAACCAAATAAATAAACGTTATAATTTTATTATTTTCCACGACGAAAACAATGTTTACAGTTAAAATGCAGGTTGTTAAGGAGGTTCGCAAAGTTCGATGTACGGTTGAATAAATTATTCGCTGTTTACACTGCTCCGTCACCGCACATGGCGATGTGAAACTCTGTTTATTTTAATACTAAACCGGAGTTGTTTGCTTGAACTACCCTTGTGTTAGGTGTCCGCATTGTCAACAAACGTTTCTTTCTTAGGCAATTTTGGAGTTAATAATTTTCTAAAGCTAAATTGGATTATTCAAATTAATAACAGTCTTTGTCAATTTGTTAATAGAACACTTTTAGACCACTGGATTTTAACGCAGATTGCAGACAGATATATATTGAATATAAGGACCCACAAATGTATATAAAAATCCTTATACCACAGAAACACATAAGTTTTTTAAAACAATCATAATTAAAATATTATTCAGAACGTTCATGTATAATTTGTGAGTTGACTTAGTTTTGTTACGTTTATCTGTAAATAATAGGTAGGTACAAGGTAATTGGATGACCTATGTATGTGTTTATAAGCCACGCAATTGATAGAAATTAATTATTTTCCAATTCATATAAGTCTAAAATTAATCATAAACTTTTCGCCACAATTCACAATGATCCGAGAGTTATAAGAAACAATTAAATAGATAATAAATGAATCTGCAAATTATTTCATTTGAGATCACCTACTGTGATAACAATTGTATCGCTTAGCATCTGTGCAGGGCGCGTGCATTTCTGTTTAATTACATTTCCCGCCCGCCCCCGCCTGCCCTATCTGCTTCATTTGCAAAGTGCATTTCGATGCCCAGCCGATTGTTCTGACCCCTGCTTAATTGCCCATTGCCATTATTTATTATTGACATTTGTCCGAATATTGTTGGCGTTAAAGGACATTTGATTGAAATGCAGTTTCGTTTCATAGGTCTTGGGTGGTTTTTGTTCTAGTTTTGTTTCTAGTAAACGTACAAACGAGATGAGCAGTGTTGGCCTCAGCATGCGACTCTCATCTTTGAGGTCGTAGGTTCGATCCCCAGCTGTGCACCAATGGATTTTCTTTCTATTTACCATTAGCTCGAACGGTGAAGGAAAACATCGTGAGGAAACCGGCTTGTCTTAGACCCAAAAAGTCGACGGCGTGCGTCAGGCAAAGAAGGCTGATCACCTACTTGCCTATTCGTTTAACAAATTATCATGAAACAGATACAGAATCTGAGGCCCAGAGCTAAAAGGTTGAAGCGCCATTGATTTTTTTTAATCGTACAAACGTACGTTTATTGAAAAATAATCGAAATGTTCTATTATATATTTTTTTTTATAAAAAGAGCAAACGGGCAGGAGCCTCACCTTATGTTAAATAATGCCACCCCCATGGACACTCAATGCCAGAGGGCTTGCGAATGCGTTGCCAGCCTTTTAAGAATTTGTACGCTCTTTTCTTGAAGGACTCTAAGTATAATTGGTACTTTCCGTACTTCAATGGGCGGCTGGGCCCTCATAGTGAACAACTCCTCAAAACACTCCATATTCTAAGTATATATGTGTATATTGTGATCTAATACTTTATTTTACATATAAAAACTAATAAAATCTTTTCCCAATCCATGTCAGCGTCCGCGCTGGAAGGACGCTAACGAACGCGGGATTTTATATTTATCGTCCCACTAACACAAAGCATCTTATATTAATATTCCGTTCCATAAAATCCATAATGAGTCTATCCAGTCATTAGTGGATAAATGAAAATACATATTTTAAATTTAGTAATCATACATTATTGCTTTCGAGAAATGAAACGGCTTAAAGCAGTAACACTGTTCCTAGTACAACTTTTAACCAAACCTAGACCAGCTACTCTGTGATTATTTATATACTAACGTTATATTAGATACAATGCTCGCATAGAAACTTATAAACGAGGCGGGTGTATTTTGTTTCAATCAATTATTTGTATAGGTAACATAACTTGTGGGTGTACATAAATATGAAAACGAGAGAATTGCATGAACTCCTCTACTAATAATAGTATAACATAACTGAAATTATAAACTAAATTAATTTCGAACACAAAATTACAAAATTTAATTTAATACAAAAAAGTTTATTGGTAAATTAAACTCGTAATAAAATATTAACATTAGTAAAACGCTCGTCTCGATAAACACCGCAACAAAATTCAACAAACACATTCGCGTATATTTGCTCCGGGCCCACGCTCGATTCCACATTCCGTTGGCCATATTGCTTCTCATTTGTATTGGCAATGCTGTATTTGTTTGCTGGTACGAGCTCAGATTTTTTCCAATTCGAGTAATGCCCGGGGCCAACCGTGACCCAGCTCCAATGGAGCATAGGGTTCGTTAGGCGCCTTCCCAGTTAGCTTGGTTAAACTGAGCACGTACGTGGGACCTTTACACTTGGAGTAACAGAGATTTCATAGAACTTAAGAAATCTTTGTTATACGAAGTGAACCGTGACGTGATCAGTTTGGGAATATATAGCAAATATTTTTACGGATTACAGATGTATTGTTTACGCGTGTTGAGTCTCTACAAACGCATTTTATATAAAATATTTTAAACGTCTTTGTTTTTAGTATTGTCTTTTGTTAAAATAGCTTTTACACATTGACAGAAAACATCTTTTAACCGAATTGAAGCTATGTATTATTATTATAGACTTATAATTATTTACATCATTTTAAATTTAGTTTGTCTTTGTTTTTATCAAAGTAATAATATTTTTATAATACCCTAAAATAGATATGATATCTCTGCTCTTGATGAGTTTAAAAACATAATTAATTACACTCTGACAAGACAATAATAATAGGACAGTACGTAGGTAATAATATTCTCAACACACAGTAATAATAATAATAATTAAAAATTTATAAAAAATAAAATTATTTAAAAAATCCCTGTGGCTAACTTTAACGCTGGCATTTCCTCGCTGTATTGCGGTTTTTATTCCTTGAGCGAGAACATCAACAGCGCTGTGGTCTCCGGTAACTAAATGGTATACATTTTTAGCACATAATACTTTAATAATCCATAAGCCTACCCCCACTTTGTAATGCTACCGGAATATCGCGCGCAGCGGTTTGCCGCAACCCCCAGAAGAGGGAAGAACCCTAGACAGTCATATGTAAAGAACCTGTGCTGGACAGAATCAACAAGCCTGTTAGTAGCTTTCATTATTGACACTAACAATTTAGTACCATGCACCGTCTTGAGGGTCCTGAAGAGAGCAAAAATGCCTTACACCCCGCTCAAGGCATCTTCATCTCTTTATTCTTCTATTAATAATACAGTCCACTTCATTATTTTCATATCTTTTTCATATTTTCTTCAAATATAGATCTGGTTACTCTTCTTCTTCTTCGGAGTCTTCATTACTAAAGGTAGGCTGTGTTGTAAAGCCATAACCGAGACGACTTGCCTGCCTTTACATCGCTCTATCCTCAGCTTGTCTCAGTGCATTAGGGATCTTGAGAACGATATCTTAATTACTTAAGATGCTAGTTATAAAAAAAACATGTGTGCAATTCACACGTGGTAGAAATGAAACCTTCAAAAATTTTGGTTTTAAGATGAGTCGAATGTAATTTTTAAGTTTAGTATCAATTATTAATTTTGATAAATTGTACGATTTAAAAAGTTTTTATAATAAATAACATGTAAATAAAATTATTTTCACTATATAAATGTACTGAGCAGAGTTGGCCTAGTGGCACCAGCGTTCGACTCTCATCCCTGAGGTCGTAGGTTCGATCCCCGGCTGTGCACCAATGGATTTTTCTATGTGCGCATTTAACATTCCAAAAAGGCGACGGCGTATGTCAGGCACAGAAGGATGATCACCCACTTGCCTAATTGATTAACAAATGATCATGAAACATATAGAAATCTGAGGCCCAGACATAAAAAGGTTGTAGCGCCATTGATTTATTTTATCTATTTACTAGACTTTTTTTGTAAATTATTTTTGTTATGGGACAAAAAAAGAAATGAAGCATTATAGTGTGTAAACTTTAAATTAGTGTTGTAAAAAGTTTTCACTTCAAAAGTTTTTATAACAAATGACATGTAAATAAAATTGATAAATTTCATCTAATCTTACAATTGAATTAAATTAATTATTATTTTTTCTGTTCATCTATTTTAAAGTTAAAACACTATATATAATGCTTCCTATCTCATTTTCTCCCACAATAAATCTTATGAATGTATGTGTCTGTCTCTTTTTACTATTTCGTTTCATCGACTTTCAGATCACTAATGTATATTTCACTTCAAAAATCTAACAACTAATTGTATTAGCCTGAGATTTCTGTATCTCTTGATCGTGTTACTTTATAGACAAACAGTGATCATCCTTCTGCAGCAACGTCTCCATTTTTGCGTGACCGACGCTGGCTGGATATTACGCCATAAAAGTTATTGCTTACATGGATCTGCTTTTCAGTACTTTTATATGTATATAGACGAATATAAATATACTTTATCGGTACTAGGAATAGTAATAAATAATATGGGTGTGAGACGAGCCAAATATTCGCATCATAATTGTGATAGTCACATGTCATATATGATGAAGCATGTACTATGATGCATAGCAGCTGTTTGCGACACGACAATTTACAGACTGTATATTTTGATTCCAATGTCATTTCCCACCAAATCAGTATTGACACTTGACTTGATCCTTCCTATCTTATATATTCAAGTGGAATGCTTGCGTTCCTATGTTGGAACTAAATCTTTTAATACTTGTAACATATACGTATATCTATGACTATATATATAGAAATAGCTCCTTTTCAAATATTTTTATTTTTCTGTTGTGTAATGAATAAATAGAGTATACCTTTGTTTATGAGTTTTACTATAATAAACGAAAAAAGTCTTGTCTTCAAGGCTAAGACTCACTTTGTGCGTCAACAAAGTAAGTGAATGTGATAGCAATATAGAGAAATATGCTGAAAAGGTCAAAGAATGTACAGGCGCGGTGCCCAGTGACCCAAGAACTGGTCGATGAACGAATATGTTTTGCAATACAACGAGAAATTACTGTCAGCAATGTACACAGGCACCAAATTTGTTAAATTTATTTTAATTTATCAATTTTTAATATTATTATTACTATGTAGGTTAAGAATATTATGAATACAGTGTTGTACATAAATCAGTCGCAGTTAAAAAGTTATGTGTATAGTATATATACATTGTGTATGAAATTTAACATGAAAATACGCACACATAGTAATAAATCATAGTTTTTATGCTGTCAGCGACAAATGACGAACTGAAGCCAAAATTGTATGACGAGTTGAATAACTATTACGGTTTTCGAGAAAACTAAGTTCATTAACGTCTTTCAATATCGCTGCCAAGAATACGAGGGCTAATATAAAACTAAATTGTAATTATTATCTTTTGAAGCTCGTCTATTCAGAAGAACCAAAAAAAATTAAAGAATTGATATAAGCAAGACATAGTATCGGATGTGTGTCTGATATTGCCTATCTGGGAATTGTGGTTGCCTGTTTGAAACATGCAAATGGAAACATTAAATAATCACAAAAGGATTTTTAGTTATTAGTTTTTCTAATTATTAAGGCCATTTACCAATCAAAGATAAATCACGCATTAAAGCTATTAAAACGCCAATCTCGTATTCTACTAAATAGTAGTTTCAATCAAATGCAAATTCAATTTAAACAAAAGAATGCAACTCATTGAAGCAGCATCGTTGATTCGCGACATCCTTTATTAAAAGCATAAAATTGTTACACTACACCGCTTTTATAACAGACGGGTCATTTAAAAAAGAAACGAGCAAACATCATCAACGTGTACGTGGATGAACAAACAGTGCGTGCGTATGATTGCGATAGTCCGATATTCGTGAAGCATTTTTTGAGGATTGCCCAATCAGCACCCGTGGCAGTTGCAATTATCGCTCGCATGAAATTGGATTACGATCAATTCGGATTTGCGCGCTTTCGAACGAAAACGTTGTGTTAAACGATATGTTTTTAAAATAATGCTTTGTTTTTAAAGTTTAATTTAATATAATTAGGAATTTGACAACTTTAACACATCAATAAAGCGCTATACAACACCGCTGATACACGACTTGACAAAGCTAATAAGTTTTTTAGTTAGGAAACTTCGATTTGAAGGATACATTTGTTTATATTAAACAACTTAAAAAAAACGTGTATTTTTTTGACATGAAGGTCCTGTGGTTCTCCAACCTAAAGAAAGGATCCTCAGTGCTTGAGCAGTTGTATATACGACATCAACGCTGTTATTATAGCCGTAGGGTGTCGCAACACAAATAAATTTGTTTTAATTTTTAGTTAGGTCTTTGCCTTAATTTTCATTCATATTAATATTCATTCATAAGCCTACTCGCACATAACGCGCAGCAGTTTGCCGCTACCTTCCAGAATCTAGGTTAGACAACCCTATGCAAAAGTCTTCCACAAAGTAAGCGCCACAATGGAGTGTCCGTAAAGATGTGCTAGTCGACTACATTGTTAAAATTTACTCTTAAAATTTACTGCCATGCACCACTTAAGCGGAAAGCGCTTTATTTTCAAATATATATGTTTTATGTTACATTATCTTACTTTTCAGGTATGGTTTCAAAACCGAAGAGCGAAGTTCCGTAAACAGGAACGCTTAGCTCAACAGAAGGCTGGCGAGACACCTGTGAAGGCTGAAGGCAAGAGGGACAAGCAGGGATCACCATCGTCTTCCCCCCACCCCGCGCCACCTTCACAGACAACGCACCATTCATTGCCGCATCTCTCACCGCCTGATCTCAAACCATTGACTTCTGGTAAGTAATGGAATTCATTGACTAGTTTTAGTTAAGCATACTGAACGTTTTACTCTTTAGTTATTATATCTTCGTAATTACGAAATACATTTTCTAAATTAGGCTGCAGTGAATCGACGCGAGCAATTTCCGAGTGCCTTACCTTTATATTTTTTGGATACCTTCGAAAAATTGATGAATGTGGCTAAACAAATCAAATATATTGGTTTTATTGGACAACGTTTCACAGTTTTTCCATAAGCAGGTCTGCTAGTTTGTAATTACCAAACATTGTCGCACATGTACAATGATCACCATCATCATTAATGGCTGTTCCCCTTATGGGCCTTAGCCTCAATATCTTTGGCCATCTCATTCTATCTCGTGCTTCTTGCGTCCAACATCAAACACCAAGGCCTTTTCAACGTCCTTGAAAACTCCACATGTACAATAATTGCAATAAATACCGCCTATATACAATTGTCACATCAGGCCAAGTTATATACAATAACGTCGGGATACCTGGCGCTATTAGAAGTTACAAAACGCTGCTTGTTAACATAGTACTGTATATAGTCCATTAAAAGCTCTATAAATAACTTTAATACATCTATTTATGTGTAAAACATTGTGGAATTTGCACACAAATGTAACATTATATTTGGTTTGCTGCGAAGAAGCAGGAAAATTTAGAACTTATAATTTTAAATAAGAATTTGTTGATGTTAATGATGCGGTACAAATGCGAGCTAGGTCTCGTTTTCTTCTTCTATACCTTTATGGAAATGTGTTTTATTTTAGAGACCAGGCATTTAATCAATAGTATAGATATAAATGAAATAAAACATGTTTTTGTGTTTTAAGCCAAATGTTATAAAAATACTAAATGTAGATCTATATATATACCAAAGGCGTAACAACTTTTAGGTCTTTGCCTCAAATTTCTGTATCGGTTCCGTGTTTATTTGTAATAGATACGTGCCTGACACACACTGTCGACTTTTTGGGTGTAAGGCATGCCGGCTCACAATATTTTTTTTCACCGTACAAGCGAATGCATGCGCACATAGACTGAAAGTCCATTGTTGCAATGAGTATTACGCAATGAAGTCACTAAGCTAAACACCTCTTTTATTTAAACATTTTTGTCCAAGAATGAAATAGTAACAATACTTTTTAAAAAATTGCTCCACGGCGCCCTTATATACTAAGCGTTCTCTTTAAGGCTACCCTAATGAAAGAAACATTAGTAATTTAACTGTATATGTATATATACGTACAATGTATTCTTGCAAGGTATTTTAAGACGTAATTCTAAAAATCTATGGTTGAAATCACAGAGCAATGAATCACCAAACAAACTAAAAAGCAAGCGTGGGCGATAACAAGGCTGATTACATCTTTATAAATATAATCTCGAAATAGATTTTAAATTTAGCGTAAGAGGACTTCAATGATAACAGTTAAAATAGAATTGAGGAATTTGGGTCAAGTTCGATTGGCGTTTAACGAATTGGTGGCATTCGAATACATTACGCTTAATGATTAGAAAAAATTCAAACAAAAGGTAATTTTGGTTAGAAGAAAGTATTTTTTTTTTCTATTTGTATAATAAAGTGAATTGTTGGTCTAGTCTTTGATGTGCGACTCTCATTCCTGAGGTCGTTGATGCAATCCTCGGCTGTGAACAATTGGATTTTCTGTATGCGCATTTAACATTCGCTCGAACGGTGAAGGATAACAACGTTAAGAAATCGGCTTGCCTTAGACCCAAAAGTCGACGGCGTGTATAAGGCTCAGGAGGGTGACCTACTTGCCTATTAAATTGTCAAATGATCATGAAACTTATACAGAATTCGTAGGCACAGAGGTAAAAGGGTCCACAGTTTTTTTACAGATTAAAGATAACAAATAAAAATATTTTTATACGTCAGTCACCTGAAGACAACACTCACAGACGTAAAAGGGTCCACAGTTTTTTTTACAGATTAAAGATAACAAATAAAAATATTTTTATACGTCAGTCACGTGAAGACAACACTCACAGATTAGTCAAATCGACAATATGATTGTGAGTGTAATTTCGTCGAAGACTATTTTTGATAGAAATATAATATTTTTGTAAAAAAGCAAAATGATAGAGACGCTTGACGTTGGTTTACGATTAACTCACATTTTAAAATAAAGCCATAAGTGGTTGGTTGAACCAGCTCTCTGAAAACTACTGAAATTGAAATGGTTTAATACCGCAGGTTATTCCGAAATATCGACGGCTCATGTCAGCATATTCTATTAGAAAAGTAATAACAAAATACATGTTATTACGGAAAAGATTTGCAGCTTGTGGCATACTCTAAACGCTAATATACGTTGGTGGGTGAACGCGCGTAATGGCGGAGTTGTGGTTGCATTAATCACATTATCGCGCCCGCCATCCAGATTTTCACTTCGGCTCATTTGCGCTAATTGTTCGCGTGATTGTCACTCAGGCTGAATAAACAACGCCGCATAGCAAGGATTAGGTGATTAAGCCTTAATTGCGTTACGGCGATTATTTCATATAAACTGTAGATTCTATGAAATGCATACACATATGTGTGTGTAGAATTTGTGGAGTCATATGTCTTGTCTCAACAAATGTTATTTTAGAATTTATAAATAAATATACAGTCACCCGGGAGCCATATCTAAAATAATTATTGAGTTCTCTATTTATAACGAGTACATTTGTTGAAAAATGAAAACTACTAGTCTGTGATCTGCATACATTGTTATTATTGTAAGAAAATTTATTTTTAAATTATATTTAAAATAATGTAATGTTCTTGATGCCTTTATTATAGACCACATCTGGAACCCACTTAGGATGTGTGTACAAATAGGTCTTAGGGATGGTGGGGTACAACAAAATAGAAACAAGACGGGAATTGTATTGTCTTTTATTAACATACCACATTTAAAGAAAACACTTTTTTACCAGATTAAAGCTATGTATTATTATAAACTTATAATTATTTTACATAATTTTAATTTTTCCCGACGTTTCGCGTGCTTTACAGCGTCCGTGGTCACGGTGACTGAAGACAAAAGGTGTTGAATGTCAAAAAGTATCACAGCTGTAGAGAAAGTTGTATTATCTGTATTTATTTCCCCGGAGTTGATATTGATTGAAAGATGAAGGGTTTTGCAGAAATGACTTACGGATACAATTTTCGCGGAAGACGGGAATTACAATAGGCCCACTATGTACTTAACGTCTTGCAGGGGGCGGTGATCAACCCAAGTTTTCTTCAAGAACTCGGGTTTTATGTACCAAGGGGATATGTTCAACAGTGACCGCTAGGTTGTTTGCGATACTAAGAGCCAGAATCAGTCTGTTACACAGATCCCTGTTTACGAAGACGTTGGGCTTACTGTTGTGTCCACTATAGACATCTTTACATGTGTAAAGATAGCGACTTTGTGTAATCAACACAATCAAATATACAGTATTTACAATTTTATTAACCTAAATAGTAATGATAAAAATAAATATGAATTAATAAATAATTATTATTTGTTTTTTTCGCCTTCATATTGGCATTTTTGTGAATAAATAAAAGTGTCACTCCTATTTAATTACTCTAGTTGTAATTCTTTTTATAAGTTTAATTTTAGAACATTTAAATTAATTAAAACTTTCGTCTTTCAGGCAACAAACTGTGCGACGAGCTGAACGTGGGCGGCGGTGAGCCCCCAGTGAGCGGCGTGGGCGGCAGCAAGTGGGCGGGCGGGTGCGGTCTGCTGCGACAGCCGTCAGGCTTCCCACTTCTCGGTGTCGCACCACCCAACTACTTACTGTCCGACCATCTCGGGAGCCTGGCGAAATCGAACAACCACCTTTTCTAATCCACATTTTACTTCTAGATTGCTTGCCCCGGGCATGTTACGATATAGGACAATTCTTGGCCATGGTGATGTGAACTAGAAAGTGTATAAGACTGCAAATAATATAAGTGCCAAAACTTTTGTGTCCATTTAATTGTAGATGTATGATAGATATAGCTTAGTTCTGTCTTTATCGTGCGTATGTAACGGGCAGTTAAATTTAACATAATCGAATTTTGTGTGTTGTAAATACAGTGTATACGCTCGTATACCGTAAGATAAAACATTCCAGTACGCAACAGCGTTAAGGCATTTTAAATTTTCTAGTCATAATGAAATAGTCAATACGTAGAAGCTTATGTTAACGCATTGAATTGTTTTATCAGAGATTTATTTATTGCAACACTTCGTTCACAATAACGTGAACTATATCTAGTGTAAATACATGTAAACTTGTTGTAAATAAACTGTTGTGCATAATACTGCGGTTGTAATAAGAATTGTGGAGGGTGTTTTAATAAAGAAATAAAGGATATATGTTTTATTTATTACTAAGAATAACTTATACTAACCAATCAATCTTGGATTCAACTCAGAGTTCGTTCGTACGAGACTCAAGCATGCTATAGAAGAATTCTAACATACTTCGAAGAATTCTAACATTCATATCGCCCGTCGCAAACCTTGTCGTCTTCGGCAATGTGAAAGACAAAAGTAACAATATCTGCCCTTAGGAAGCTATAGACCGAACAAAGTGAAGAGATATCACAAGCAGGAGATATCGAACCTTACCTTCAGCAATGAAGAATACGACTGAGAAGAAGATGTTAAGAATAAAATCAAGGAAACCTTTACACACGAAATATTTACATTATATCTTCTGTTTAGTCATCTAAAGGACGGCCTGTCGTAAAAAGGCTTAACTGAAACGTCGATTTGCTGCCTCCACATCGCTCTATCCTCGTTTATCTCAGGCTATTAGAGATGTTGTAACCTATATTGTCTGAATTTGGTTAGACCAACAAGTAGGCTGTCCCCTGTCATTACTCGTCCCTACCATCAGCTATTCGAAAACAGCTAAGCATCCGTTTGTGTTGGATCATCTTTTGTTGGTTGAGGATGGATTAACTATGTTTTTTAAACACACAGTAAAACAAATACATATATAATATATAGTATACATAGTATAAGAGTATTTTTCATATAGTCCTAATATTTGGTCTGATATATCTGAAACCCCTAATTATCTCTTCGATTGGCATATGATCATGAAACAGATACAGAAATCTGAGGCCCAGACCTAAAAAGGTAGTAGCACCACTGATTTATTTTATTTTCTACTTTCAATAGATTAGTCAGGTGTAAAAAATAGATATCTAAAACTTAAGAATTTAAAAGAAGCTTAATTAAGATTTAAGACTATCGTATTAGTACCGTGCGCATGCTTCGATTTACGCGCAACGTGGGCTTTCGCGACAGCGACAAGTCAACGTGTAACGAAAAAAGCTCACGTGGGCGGGCGTTAGATTTAAAACAAATGCCAGCTCAAAATTACACTAAATACTATTATGGAACTCGGATTTATAATTATTGACTTTCATTAATAACTCGTGAGTCACACCCCGTTTGAGATTTCGGTGTAAGACAGAGCGGTTTCCTCACGATGTTTTCGTTAACAGTACGACCGAGTGTTAAATCCGCACTTAGCAATATAATGTGTATCAAAGCATGTTTTATGTAATCTTTACAAAATTTATGTTAGAAATCATTGCGTCATCTAGCGAATTTTTTTTTATTATAAAATACTTAGGCCTTTATTACCTTATAGGAGTATGTATTTGGCACAATTTGAAACATAGCCAACTCCATATAATGTAAGAATTGGGCTCTTACGCGAATTAGTTTTCCAGCGGCGACTTTTGTATGTATGTTACGTTTACTCAAGGGAAAATGAAGCTAAGTTTTTAAACACGTGGGACTGCAAGGTACAAATTTCAGTAACTGATGTGGTTGCAGTAAATCTGGAAGTAGTTTGGGCAGAATTACATACATGCACGACATCTTGTATGCATACTTATACTGTAATATACTATTGGGGCTGTGGAAATTAGATTTCATTTAAAAGTGGCTTCAGGTTGGTCAGGTCAGGTAATCTACATATGACTATATATATTAGATTTTATTTACAAAATAAAAACGTTACAATTTAATTGACTATAAAATTAATTGTTTACGTAGATACCTATATGCATCTCTCTCCCACCCATAGATTTCAAATCTGTACTATTTTCTAACATGAAATAAACTATATTTAAATCATCATGACTTATAAAATTTAGTACAACTACTGGTAAATCTAAATAAATTATAAATAAACCTCTTATATATCTTGACACATTTACAAAAGTGTGTGTATAACACTTAAAATAAATAAACTAGAGTTTTTTTCAAGGACCTCTAAGAGTATAGACCTCCAATTGGCTCCATCTCTCAAATCAATACTGATATATAATTACAACTAAATTAGGTCTAACTACGACGTATAATAAACAAATATATAATTACATAACTACATACATAGATAACTACAATATATTAACTCTAGACATTAAAAGTATATGATGTTTATTAAAAAAAGTACCATGAGAGGCAGTTCATCCTCTTTAATTTATAATCAAGTCTAATGTCGCTCGACAGTTCAGTGTCTAAGTCAACCTTGTGTCTGAAGTCGAAATTCTGCTACTTGGGGTCGCGGACTAAGGATGACTAAATCTAGTCCAATTTATCACACACAATTCCGCATTTTCCGCAAATAATACAGCCTTTGTCGCTACTCCTCCCTTCGGAGACACTCTCCTGAAACGCTCAGCATGTATTGGAACACTGGTTGATATATCAAATGACGTTCAGATTTGTATTCTTTTGGGAGGCTTTTAAAATTAGCCTCTAAGAAGCTTGATGTGGTCAGCAAGGCGGTAAATATTTCCGAATCAATTCGACTTCAAGAAAAGAGCGTACTAAATTAAAGGCCTACTACGCACTCGCGAGCCCTCCGGCATGGATGGACACTCCATGAATATCTTAACATTCCAATGCGATGGATAACACATCGTGCGCTTCGTGTCCGTTTGGCCCCTGATATATAAAAAGTATTAGTATGCCATGGTTTGAAAGTACCTCGAATGTTAGTCACGTTTACAATACATACATGTACCCTTTGTCCACCCCCTCCGCTTACGCTTACTGACAAAATTAATTTAGATCGCCAATGTTAAACATTTGTCACTGCATCGTAATATTTGCTTCTAATTTTAAACAAAAATATAACCGAATCGAAACGTATACAATTTTGCAATTGTATCGAATTTATTTTAAATTGTTATTCTAGAAGAACATTTAGAACAATTTATACTCTTACTCCACGTGTCACAATGCACTGGAAGCAATAACTCTGACAAACAGTGCATAAAAGGACACTGTATCTCTCGGTGCTGATGACGAGCTTGCGTGGAGAGGCTCCGGATTGATGCCTGCTGACCCGTATACGCTCCTTCCTTTGCCCTTCTCGCAAGAGCGAACCTGGATTCGACAAAGATCTAAAGAACTTTGACATCACCGATGGTGGCGAAACAGACAGTCGAAAATCTCTCTGCTAGCCTTTATCGGATAATGACACAGCGACTTTTAATCCTCAACAGAACTAATCTCAAACTCAAAATAACTTTATTCATATAGGTAACCTTAGTTGGTTAAGTACGAATAGGGAATATAGGGAAAAAACATGATCACAAAACAGATACAAACCAAATCAAATCAAAATCATTTATTCATATAGATAACACAATGTACACTTATGAACGTCAATAAGAAATACATATTAAATGTTTCAAATTTTACATTAGAAGAGAAGAACTGGCAATAAACTCTTAGCCACTTAGATTCTTTTAAATCACTAAGTTTTTTTTGTTTTTTACAATGTTTGTAAAGAGCTGCAACCATTACACCATGTTCCACATGACATTACTAGGAGGCATGGTGAAATAAATGTCGTTTCACAACTGAGTGTTTTTTAAGGCAGATTTTGAACCCAGCCACTGAAGTATTTTCAAACCAATTTGTCAAATGGTCTCGTCGTTGAGTCTCCATGGTCACTTAATGTCAGGGGCCCATGCTCATACCCATGGACTATCAATACCAGAGGGCTCTCAGGTGCGTTGCCGGCGTTTAAGATATAGATAAATCTAAAAATTTAATTTTATGGGAATCATGTAAAAATCAAAATTAGCTCAAGGCTCTCATCAAGGCCGAGTTAACTTAAACTATCATTAGTAACAAAAATATATCAAACGTAATATGATTTCAATAGATCAATTTAAAAATGTTTTTCGATGAGAATCAATGCTATTTTCATAATCCACGCCTTCAGATGAGGCTGTTGAGTCAGAAGCATATTTGTAGCGGATTCGACATCGGGTATGAAATGCGCAAGAGTTTTCCAGAAGGGCGCAACCTGAACTATAAATACGATGGTTCAGCTTTCAGGAGATCAGTCTCGCAGTGCTTTTTGGAACGAATTGACCTATTTGCAAGCCAACATGTCTCTTGAACGTCAAGTCCGGGCTAAAGTGAGTACAAATTTATAAAAATTAATATTTTAAGTATCATACTTAACAAAAAACTGTTTGATTTAATAGTAAGTGGAATTGTTTTTATCACTTTATTTAATAGTTTATATTAAACAAAAGATAAAAGTGTTTCTAGTGTATTATATTTTTGTAGTTTATTTTCCACATTATATTTTGAATCGGAAATATTATTTATTGTATTCTGTGCCTGTTGCCTTGTTGTAGTACGTTGTAATCTCTTTAAAATGTAATATTTAGAGTCAGTAATAATAATTTTAAGTCGAGTTAAATCTCTCATTTCGTGAAATGTAAAGATCGTACTTGGCTTACGAGTAAAGAGTGCGTATTGTAAGACGTTCCAGAAATATTTCGATCTGTAAATTGTTAAAACTCGTAAAAACTTCCTGTAATGAAAGTTTAATTAAGGATCATATAGTGTTAAAATATAAAACAAAAGACGATTTCGCGTTTTGCATGATATTGATTTGTCATTAGCATCTCTACTTCAATAGCTTTTGTTGTAACCCCTGTGAAGATGCAGTTCGACGCAGCCGGTAAACTCCAAATCAAATTATATATCTGATAATTACCATTTTCTAACAGCTCGCCTCCAAGCGCAACCCAGATCAAGAAAAGGAATGCCAGGGTTGGATTGAAACCATTCTCGGTGCTAGGTTCCCACCTGGTGAGGCATTTGAAGATGTCCTCAAGGACGGAACTGTACTCTGCCAACTCATCAACAAAATCAAGCCTGGCTCCGTCAACAAAATCAACACCTCAGGTGGACAATTCAAAATGATGGAGAACATCACAAAGTAAGCAAATAGGAAATACGAAATACTCTGAAGTACTTAAAATAATTCCTTTATGTATAAGATTATTTATAAACAAAAAATATTTTTACCATAAACGGTAAAAGTCAAAGGCAATTTTAATCTAATTTCTATAGGCTCTCTAATCTTTGTCGTAATTCAGTAAGTAGTTATTATAAGTGTTTAAAAAGATCATAACAAGATTTTAACGCGTATTATTACAATTGTTTTTACATTTAATACGCCAATTAATAACATATAAACATTTTTAACAAGTCTTGCGCAAAATCTTGGTGTTGAATTTTATCCAAACTTTTCTGACGTTTTTCGTGTGATAGATCGATTCGAAAACTTTTATAAATGTAAAAAAATCTTAGTATTTCTTAGCTCTCGTAAGGTATAATATTTTTAATCACCTAATACTAAAGGTTAAAGTGGAGGAACGCGTTTGAAATTGTATTAATTGAATGTGGTTTTTAGCTTCCAAGGAGCAATCAAAGCTTATGGAGTCCCAGATATCGATGTATTCCAAACAGTGGACCTCTGGGAGAAGAAAGATATCGCTCAAGTAGTCAGCACACTATATGCTTTGGGCCGTGAGGTAATTATCAAACATTAAATCTTTTCACAAATACGTGATAAACTATTTCGTTAAAATTTTATTTTATATGAAATATTTATTTTCATGTTTGCTGCTCCATCGGCCTTCCCTATTTACCTTAGAATACATTAAAGCAAAAAAAAAACCATTCAAAGATTTATGCACTCGCATATATACTCATCTTGACTAATTTTGATATTAAGAGTCATTACTTTAATTGTTATGTCTTCAATTGATCAGCGTGACTTATTATTTTGCCATTTTATTATTTAAGCTTGTCTTGAGGTTGATAACTGGATATCTGCTGTTCTAATAATTTTCCAATTCAATGAAAAGTTTCGTAAATATTTAACATTAATATGTCTTTGTTAGTAAGCTAGGTATGTGGAAATGAACTAGACAGTTTTAAAAATAAAAGTGATTTTCATAAATAACTATTAAAATGTCGAATGGTAATACACAAGCGCGTTACAGAATATTTTCTTAAGACATGTTTAGAATTTGAGAACTTGAATCTTTGCCAATATCAACAGATTTACGACCTCGCAACATTACCTCACTTTTCACAAATATACAAGGTCGTGTGTTGAGGCCGAATGAGGTTTACATTATATTACAGAAATTCAATTCAATGCTGACTGAATAAAAAAATATTATTTTATGATTAATATCTTTTGGACTTTTGGTATAAATACGAGCCCTGTCTTAGAAATACTGATGCCGGGCGAGTTACGCTGGCCAAATCAACCCGAACTGAGCTATCAACGACCTTCAGGCTAACATAATAAAAATAATAATTTCAAAGTATTTAAGGATTTGTCGCAAATGACATTAATTTATTAGATTCAGAGAACTATAATGTAAAAATTCGGTTGTTACGGGAACATCGGATCTTTCAGACATGTACTCTTTATCATTATACTAATTATTAAAACTAGTTTTACAAAAAACAATCTCGTCAAGTAACAAAACATTTGTAATAAACACTATTATTATTATAAGTCTAAACCAATCCGCGATTTTTAACACGAACATTTTTCCAGACCTACAGACACGCCGAATGGAGTGGCCCCTACCTCGGACCCAAGCCAGCTGATGAATGCAAGCGTGACTTCTCCGACGAGGTGCTGAAGGCTGGTCAGACCATGATTGGTCTCCAGGCTGGATCAAACAAAGGTGCCACCCAGGCAGGCCAAAACCTTGGTGCCGGCCGCAAAATCCTGCTCGGAAAGTGAAAAGTGATATTAATTTTAAGCTCGGTACAAAATGAGTGGATATGAGACTGTTTGGTTCTTTAGACTAGCCAATATGTAAGGTTGTGTGTTCTCTTGTTTGGACAAGATGACATAGTGTTGCCAGTGGTAATAACATCTTATATATTGATCTGAATTCGTTTTGTATTAGTCATAAGATAAGTTTCCATTTTATTATCTTTTGTAATAAAATATATTTATTTATTAAGGTTTATTGAATTATTTGATCTCTAAATATCCCTTAAAAGCTCTTGTACGTATTTGTTCGTCACTTATTTATTAGTAATTTGAAAATACTTATACAACACCTAGACAATATACAAATCCAAAACAGGTTATAGAAATAAACAATATATGTATTATAAGTAAGTACATTAATAGACATTAAACAAACGACAATTAATACATAATATTGTTACAACAGTGCAAAACAAAGTCAAAGTATTCCCGCCTCTTCAAATACTTCCTGACATCATCTTTGGTGAGGTGGAAAATATAAATATCCTCATAATTAGTTTCATAGTTAGATAAATTTTGCTGACTCCGCCAACATTGTAATGAGTCTAAATATAAATATTTGCAAGAATCTCCAATACTATCGAAACATTGTTAATATTTATAACTAAGGATATTCACAATTTTTTTTGTATATTTTCCACAGTTTTAATATATTTCATATAGTATGGAGACTGGATGAAATTTGCATACTTCCAGCACGCTTCTGACATAAGCATATTAAAGGCATTTTATATAATTTATGTTTTTACTTTACTTGTGCAATCCCCCAAATTAAAATCGGGATCCTCAACCATACTGATCACTGGCTGGCCAGTTGTTGTTGTAATATATATTTTCATATATCGAAAACTTGTATACATTCTTAGCGGCAATTCTTAGTTATCACGTTACTGCAATGATTTGTAACCTACAATTATTTGTGTCACTACAATACAGTTATATGACAGGTCAATGATATGTGATATGTTTTAAACAATCTTGTGAATTTAATTTCCTTATATCCGAATGATATTCACAACTGAGCGTTTTATAACCAACTACCCACTGAAGTATTTCCGAATAAGACTTAGGGTCCTTCAAGAAAAGAGGGTACCAATTCTTAAAATGCCGACAACGCAAACGCGAGTCTCGAGCATTGAGTGTCCATGGGCGGTGGTATCACTTAATATTAGTGAGCCTCCTGCCCGTCTGCCCCTGTTCTATAATAAAAAAGTGTCTAAGAGTCGAAAGGTGCGCGTCACCATGCGTCTAGCATAATTTCCATGGAATTTGAGTTTATAAAACAAATATTGTTCCAAACGTAAACATTATGTGTGAATATTTTCTCTCTGCGATACGCAATAAGAACATTTACACAACGAAAACGGGAACATTATTTTGGTTTATATAAATAAGTTATGATCAATATGTACTTTAAACGACAATAGTTAAAATCATAAAATATAACCTATGGTATAACCAGGTATACATTATTATATATCTCGATTAAAGACTTTATCCATAACAACGGAATAATTTTAATTGTACACTACATTATGTCAGAGACTAGTGAAGAATGGTAACTAGAAAATAATTAAGCACAGGAACAGAGTGTCCTCCCTTTAATAGAGATTGTAAGTAGTGTTGTTGTACACTATCTTATGTTAAATATCCATTTTAGTAAATTAGACATAAATTACTTATTTGTCTTAGTAGTGCCTCAGTGCAGAGAATGTTTACTTAAAAAATACGCATTCGAGTTGCATCGTGCTCTAGATGTATAATGTCTATATATATAAAATTCTCGTGTCACAATGTTCGTTCCCATACTCCTCCTAAACGGCTCGACCGATTCTTATGAATTTTTTTATGTATATTCAGTAACTCTGAGAATTGGCTACTATCTATAGTTCAACCTCTAAGTGATATCCACTCCAAAAAAATTATATTGTTTGGATTTATTTTTTATTTTTCTTATAATACAACATACAAAAATACATGCAACCCTTAATTTTCACCCCTCTACTATCAAAAACCTATATTTTATTTGTTAATTAGACAATTATGACTTGAACTCTGAGTTTATATAGATTAAAATTCGGAAAACCGAAAAGTCTCTGGGGTAGCATAGCAAAATGTTCCATGTTGGTATGTACTAAAGGTAGGCTAAGTAAAATCATCAACACACAAGGAGAAAGGAAGTTAGCCGCAGCCGGTATACTTATAAAACAGATAGTTTGGAGGAATTGTTCGGATTAGATTAGATTAGAATACGCAATTCAAACTTGACTCGTGTCTATCAACCGAACGCCCCTTAAGGCATTTCCTCCGCATCACCAATATGAGGAACCTACCCACTGATGTATCACCGAATCAATTAGACTTCGAGAAATGAGCGTTACAGTAAGTGTCTATTATCACTTAGCAACAGATAAGCATCCTGTCCGTTTTATGCTAAATAAAACTGGTTATTAAATGCAATAAATATGCCTTTACTAAAATTTGTTCTAAGTTCTTTAAGATGAAACAAAATAAAATGGAGATAGACGGGGCTTATGCTACGGAGTCCCCATGAAAAATGGAGGAAATTGACGGAATGGTACACTAGAGACGGATATCGAAGAAGAGGCCGACGATGCAAAAGATGGGAGGACGAACTTAAATTAACATTAGGTTACAACTAGAGCAGGATCGCACAGTGGAAAGGGTTTAACGAGGCCTTTGCCAAGCGGTACACCGAACTCCGAGATGTAGTGAAAATATATTAAAGATTACAGACCACAGAGTTTCGGAATATAAAGGCTATAATTATTAAATTTGTTCTGATTATTATTTTAAAGGAGGGCCTGTATATTCCATTTCTAAAAATAATCGAGATCTCTAAGTATGTCTCCTATACAGGAATCATAACGCAAAATTTCGACGAAATTTCTGAATCCTATACATTGTCCAATCGTAAGGCACGCATTTATTTATGTTATATTATAATATAATAGGTGGGCCCATTTACCTTCAGCAGCGCAAAATTTCTCTTGTGGTCTGAGAACAGAAAAAATTCGCTGGGACCAAATCAGAAATCATAAATTCGAATTTATCATTTTACATGACGAGGTTAACTGGAGACATGAATTACGTACGAGTGAACTATTTTTGTGTTAGTTTCGCCTCGTGTCAGTCCTTGTTTGAATATCAACTACTACATAAAGTGCCAAATGAATATTAATAATTTAAATTATTGATCTTATCTGTGCCAACAATCCCACATGCAATTAACTCATAATTATTATCCAGATGCGTTTCTTTGATAACTTTTCTTATTCGGAAGCTTTCATGCCTGGCACAGGTAATTGGGTCTTCCACTTTCTTAACCAATTAACCAACAAAACCAATTACAACTCAAAATTTACTTTCTAAATTAATCCCAACGAAAGACTTATATTTGATTTCTTATAAAAAACATTTTCGTTTTAAAAGCACACTAACGAAACATATACAAACACTTACAGAAAACACATGACATACAACAACACGATACATGCATGTGCATCAATAACACGTGTGCAAAACATTACAATGACAAAGAGAAAAAAACTTAAACATTAAAAGTAAAAGACAAACCAGACCAAAAAAATACAAATGTCTTAGCGTCTATAGTTCTTCGCAACTTAAATATATAATTAGGGCCTGTACACTTAAACCCACAGCCAAAGAGTATGTATTACAATTCTTAATTATTCGCATACAAAAACCATTGAATATTTAATAAATGTATTAAAGAACGTCACTACTGAAAGTAAGATTAATAGCATACCGCCATCTGGCTTAGATTAAAATAAACACAGCGTTTATCACGCTCAAAATAACGCCGCCGACTCAACGACGCCGCGTAACGACGCAATTCGTTAAATATCTAGCACAACGCGGTCGTTATTTTCGTTATAGCGCCGAACGAATCCTCAAAATAGGCTTGAGGCCGCCGTTCTCAATTTCAGCGCGGCGTATTAATAGAATTCGCAATCCGCAAGCCTGTCAGTTGAATAACGGCAACGGAGGCTTTCGCACCGTTATTTCGTTACTTTTATACCAGTTCCATTACTTATAAACAGATGGCGTACGACTTTTTACAAGCTTTGTTAATTCTCTTGAGCTCGGTTAGATGGAGCTGCAGCTGAGATGAAATATTCCATTTAGTTAAATTCTGTGATAAGAGATGGAGACACAAGTGAGTAAATGCTTTATAATTAAAATAAATTTATGCTAAATATACATTTTTTATTAAATTTATGTTAACAGTAAAATTTTCAAAATATGTAATTATACTTATTTCTTGTAACTGTTAAATAAATATTGCTGGATTAACCAAATAAAGTCCATTTTTAGAAAATGGGTAATTTACGGAAGCCCTGATGCCTAGCCAGTGCTTTTCGGCCACAGATCTGCCTGATCGCGAGTCTGTTAGGGTTCCTATGTAAAAAAAAACCCGGTAAATCAAAGATAAATAAATTCAGTTTTAATCAATGATACTCTTGAGTTAGTGAATTGGAACCCTGGCCTTTTAAATATTTTAATAGTTACCATTAAAGGCCAAAAATCGTCGGCGTGTACCAAATATATATACATTAATTTTAGATTAATCTAATAATGTAACCATTTTGAAAACCGTCAAAAATATACATGATTACATGAAACGGGATCCAAAGTTCGCTTTTGAACTAATATTGTGAGAGTACATTTGTTTAGTTTTATTTATTTCTTATTATTATATTAATTATTTCCTTGGATTAGATAATTAGAAGGGCAATATGCGCAGGACATCCAGTCCAACAGTCCTTAAACTAATATTATTATACAAATTGTGAATTCGTATTGAAAATAGCAATGAAACATATCAAAATGTCTTGGCACTCTTCATAGCTGAGTGGCAAATTTTAAGAATGACGCACGTTTTTTCCTGCGCTTGCGTCATTCAGGTGAAATGCTGTCAACGAACTCTATATAATATAAAATTTATAAATATGAAAGCACTAAATAGAACCTTATGTAGATAATATATGTCTAATAATTGAATATTGTAGTTTGAAACAATTATTGTCTCTCCGAAATTCGAACTTGGATCCTCCGTGGCAGCTAGTGACAAAGTCTTTACGCAGATATGTCTCGGAGTCGGATAGCCATTATTTCTGATTAGTCAAAATTACATATTATTATACCCCAAAAACTTTATTATATTTCATTAATATTTTGGTTGGAATCCACCGGCAACTCTCTATATAATATTGAACATTCATTTACTGACTGTCTACTTTTGTGATATGACGTCTATCGAAAATAACAATCGGCCATACCAATTGCCGATCACAGACATTTATGCTATCTAGACTTTTCCAAAATCCTATAGAGTTTTATTGTTCACGTAAGGTAAATTTAAAAAATCAACCTGAAATGGTTGAAAAGTATGATACGCAACATTTTAAATAGTAGTTGAAACGCCCCACAAGGTGGTAACTTGATAGTTAAGAGGGGCTTGGAAAAATCATATTATTTCGAATTAGAATATATCACAATACAATTTGGGAAACACTGAAGCAGAGAGCAATTTCTCTGAAAAGATGCAAAGATGTTAAAATTTCAAACAGAAATAGCTGTAACCCAACACATCCGTTCTTACTTCTAACCTATGTTTTCCTAGAACACTTTGCTTCTGAGATTATGAGAATCTTTCCACGAGGCAGTCCTTGTTAAAATTAAAAGAATACTTATAGTTATTATTTATATAACTGGAGATTTTGATTTATTTTCAGCAACCCTAGTCAGCGATATACAATTCTACGCCAAACTTGTTCTAATTATTTTTATATTCAAAACTGCTATTGTTACATAACTACAGTGGTTACTTTTCTGCTTATAGTGCCATCTCCTTACGAAGGTAGGCGATCGTCATGGTTAGTTTAATTTTGGATGCCACGCTAAACAGTGACTTGGTGCTTTGTCCAAACCAAACCACTCCTTATTTTTAGATTTATCTTGATTGATTGCTGGAAATCACTCGTCAAGTTACGAAATGTGAATTAGTTCCCGCTAAAGAACTTATATTTAAATATACTTTAAGACAATATTAAATTTCGTGAGTGGGTGAAGTTCTTTAGCAATATCATTACAAATATTAGTCATAAGATTAAGCCCTAATTATAAAAATCCAGTAGCACTACAATCCTAAATGGGTCTTTGCCACAGAGTGCTACGTTTCTGCTGCATGTTTTTTTGATAATTTATATTTCATACACAAGTAGTTGATTAGCCAGATTCTGTCAGACACATGCCGTCGATTTTTGGATTTGAGATAAACCTTACAATGTTCACCTTCGTGTTAGATGTGCATAGACATAAAATCTATTGGTCCACAGCCGGGGATCGAAAATACGACCTCAAGTATGAAAGTTGCCTGCTGTAGCCACTAGACTAACACTGTATAAGAGGACCTTCTTTAATAATACATACGTGGCCCAATCCATGGAAATAATTTATGATCTTCATAGATTAACAGACGTTTTGAACTGTCCGTAGAGTGAAGTGACAAAAGGTTTATCAGTTCCTATAGTGGTGGAAATAGTTGGGAGTCTTAAATATATATTTTAATATAGTTATATTAATCAATTAAATAACCAACTGATTAATGTGATGTTTTCTATGCGAATGTATGTATTGTTTTGTGTGTAATATAAATGTAAATGCCGCATTGGGGTGACTCGTAATGGTAGCTCATTTTGGTAAATAAATAAATTTTATCGTAATCGTTATTTTGAAAGACTTTTTATCGGGTTTTTTTTTATTAAATAAATATGTAGTAATGGGCCACAACTTTTTTTTAAAGTAAATATATTTTGTTGGGCTAATCGTCTATAAAAGATAAAGCTTTTTGGTTCGAATCACTAAAAGCTTAGTAGATGGTACTTTTTAAAACCTAAAAGTTTAAAAAAGAGATAAATGATTCATGCCCAATTTTAGGTTACAGCTTCATGATTAGATACGCAAGATCTTATTCATTATATCATCAATTAATATTTAACTATTATATAGGATATTATTAGGATTTCTATGACTCAATCAACAATCAATAGTTGAGATTGGTCATGCCAAAAGTTTGTCAACAATTACTGCTATTTTCGTCTGTTTAGTTTGCGAGTTTTAATGTGATTTATAATTTTTAATGTTCTGTTAATGTTACATAACGTAACATTTGTTAGTAACGACTTTTGGTCTTATAAATGGAATTAAAAAATGAAATCTAAAATAGTTGATGCTGAACGTAGTCGTAACTTTAAATCATTAATTATAATTGTTAAAGCGGTTTTAAGCGAAGCTTAATGAATCTCAATTTCGTGGGTAAAGTGCAAAAAGAGCATAACTAAATTTAAAATGTAGACGTATGATTACGAAACTATATTAAAAATAATAAAAGGCTAAAAATACAAAAGTCAAAAAATACTACAAAAGTCACCATTAAACAGATGGAAAGGATATTTTAAGATGTTTATATTATGTAGAATGTAGCCTATCACTAAAGACATTTAGTTACATAAAAACTTTTAGTCTTTTCAACTTTTTAATTATTTTGAATTTCGAACACGTAAATTTTAAAAACTTTTTTCACGATGTTTATATTTAGTAGAATGTAGCATATCACTAAAGACATTTAGTTACATAAAAACTTTTAGTCTTTTCAACTTTTTAATTATTTTGAATTTCGAACACGTAAATTTTAAAAACTTTTTTCACGATGTTTATATTTAGTAGAATGTAGCATATCACTAAAGACATTTAGTTACATAAAAACTTTTAGTCTTTTCAACTTTTTAATTATTTTGAATTTCGAACATGTACATTTTAAATACTTTTTTCACGATATTTATATTTAGTAGAATGTAGCATATCACTAAAGACATTTAGTTATATAAAAACTTTTAGTCTTTTCAACTTTTTAATTATTTTGAATTTCAAACACGTAAATTTTAAAAACTTTTTTCACGATGTTTATATTTAGTAGAATGTAGCATATCACTAAAGACATTTAGTTACATAAAAACTTTTAGTCTTTTCAACTTTTTAATTATTTTGAATTTCGAACATGTAAATTTTAAATACTTTTTTCACGATGTTTATATTTAGTAGAATGTAGCATATCACTAAAGACATTTAGTTACATAAAAACTTTTAGTCTTTTCAACTTTTTAATTATTTTGAATTTCGAACACGTAAATTTTAAAAACTTTTTTCACGATATTTATGTTTAGTAGAATGTAGCATATCACTAAAGACATTTAGTTACATAAAAACTTTTAGTCTTTTCAACTTTTTAATTATTTTGAATTTCGAACATGTAAATTTTAAATACTTTTTTCACGATGTTTATATTTAGTAGAATGTAGCATATCACTAAAGACATTTAGTTACATAAAAACTTTTAGTCTTTTCAACTTTTTAATTATTTTGAATTTCGAATATGTAAATTTTAAATACTTTTTTCACGATGTTTATATTTAGTAGAATGTAGAATATCACTAAAGACATTTAGTTACATAAAAACTTTTAGTCTTTTCAACTTTTTAATTATTTTGAATTTCGAACATGTACATTTTAAATACTTTTTTCACGATATTTATATTTAGTAGAATGTAGCATATCACTAAAGACATTTAGTTATATAAAAACTTTTAGTCTTTTCAACTTTTTAATTATTTTGAATTTCGAATATGTAAATTTTAAATACTTTTTTCACGATGTTTATATTTAGTAGAATGTAGCATATCACTAAAGACATTTAGTTATATAAAAACTTTTAGTCTTTTCAACTTTTTAATTATTTTGAATTTCGAATATGTAAATTTTAAATACTTTTTTCACGATATTTATATTTAGTAGAATGTAGCATATCACTAAAGACATTTAGTTACATAAAAACTTTTAGTCTTTTCAACTTTTTAATTATTTTGAATTTCGAACATGTACATTTTAAATACTTTTTTCACGATATTTATATTTAGTAGAATGTAGCATATCACTAAAGACATTTAGTTATATAAAAACTTTTAGTCTTTTCAACTTTTTAAATATTTTGAATTTCGAACACGTAAATTTTAAAAACTTCTTTCGATTTTGCGACATTTCACGTATTTTTCGTGTTCATTATCAAATTACAATATGGAATGGGGTGTTAAAGAAAATAGGAATGCAGTGACCGCTTTGCACAAAGTGGATATGGAGCTGACTTGGTAGGTTTGATTGTATATTCCATAGATATAATATTTTATCTCTAAATTTACTGTAAATAAGTGCTACCCGTGAAGATTAAAAAGGTTGAAAAAGTCACCGCCAGTCTAAAATTAAAATAAATGAACTGGCATTATATTTTTAATAAAGCTTCACAATGAAAGCTGCCAAGAATGTCTAAAACTTTTTCTTTATATTTGTCAATAGAATAACAAACATGTTCGCATGTATTATCTTATAATTTATTGACTAAGGTTTTTTAAAATTTATTCATAGAGATCAACGTACCTAATAATATAATATATACCTAATCATATAATAAGTAATAGCAAAGGAATTTTTCGTGTTATGAATAAGTATGTAGGGCACTCTGCATCTTCACCACTTCCACCTTTACCTTGGTGGGTGTTTTGAGGAGTTGTTCGGATTAATACCTAAAGCTGAGTATCATCATCGGACGTCGAGGCAGAATACGAAATTCCACCTGTATCACCTCCGTTCCTCCGTCACTCACCGTTTTGCCGCGCATCACCATGTCCAACCAGCTGCTCACTGAAGTATTTCCGAACCAATTTGACTTAGGGTCCTTCGAAAAAAGAGCGTATCAATTCTTAAAAGACGCTCTGGCATTGAGAGTGTCCATTATCACTTAACATGTCCATTTGCCCCCTAGAAAATCGTCTATAAAAAAAAGAGATAATATTATCTCTCCACTCTATAGATTTGGAGAAATTATCCAACCTGTTTTTAAAGAGTTTAAAGAGGGCATTAATTACACTTTTCGGAAGCCACTCAGTTTTGGGGAAAAGTTTTGAGTGCTTTTCCGTTTAAAGAACTACCCATAAAATGTGTATTTTCACTAAAATAACGAGCTTCTCAATTCCTGGAAGATTATAGTTGACATTAAGGATTTAATAGGTTTTAATAAAATTAATAATCATAGTTAAGTCTTCTAAATAATTCCCCTTATACATACATGTATTGGTTAAATTGCGGATACTTTACACTTCTTATCTCTCTATATATCTTCATTACAGCGTAAATTTGACAGGAAGCTATGCTAAATGAGTGTTAATTTTTTTTGTAGAACTGTAGGCAAACGGGTTCGAGGCTCTCTGATGTCAAGTGACACCCATGGACACTCACAAAGCGAGACAGCTCGCGAGTGCGTTACCAGCCTTTCATTCCTAATCCTTTTCATAATATGGATTTTACAAGAGTGACCAATGCGCATGAGCAGCCTTGTTTTTTTTGAAAATTCTTCAAATGTCTGCGAAAATCTAAAAGTAGTGTATGAAATTTTGATACAGCGTAGGTGGGACATTTGGGCGTGAGTAATACACGTTAATACGGAGTGTGTTGAGTAACCCAGGGATCCCGTGTTATTTTCGCCTCGGCCCACACAAATTCAGATTCGCTACACCTGAGCGTTATTTAATCTGTAGTCTAAAACATTCTGTGTAAACTATGTACCGTTGCATGGACGGAAATAAACTGACATTGAGTTACCCCCAAAGGGGCAGATGTATCAGATTGGGGCCAGTTGCCGCACTATGTTTTGAACGTATTGTAATAAAAGCCAGTTTAATGACCAATCATTACAAAACCTTAGATTTTTTATACTTTTTATTTGTTATCCTTATATCCAGATACTCCTCCTATTATATACTTCCGTTTATCGGAACCCCTTCACGGGTAAATGCCTCCTCCAGCTTTTTTCATGGCTTACTTTCTTTTCTTTTTTATCAATCAAATCAAAATCATTTATTCATAAAGGTAACACAATGTACACTTAAGAACGTCAAAAAAGAAATATGTATTAAAAGCTTCTAATTTTACATTTAC
Organism: Pieris brassicae; assembly: GCF_905147105.1. Classification (NCBI taxonomy): domain Eukaryota; kingdom Metazoa; phylum Arthropoda; class Insecta; order Lepidoptera; family Pieridae; genus Pieris; species Pieris brassicae. Next base: position 2,523,069 of record NC_059674.1, on the reverse strand, counting down.
TGCCAGTGCTCGAATCAAGGGTTTAGAAAGGAAAAGAAGATTAATAAACTCAGCCATTATTTTTAATTGCCAAGTTGTTTTACACAATGTTTGTAAGGAGCTGCAATCATTACACCACGTTCCACATAACATCTTAAGTAATTAATAGAAATAATGGCACATATAAAAATCTCTAACACGGCCGGAACTTTGACCTTATTGACTTATGCCCACTGTCCATTTTATAAAAAGATTAATTAAAGTCATTATTTTACTATCACGAAATAATTAATGACGACGCTACTTTTGCTAATTTACGCCAAGTCGACTTGCCAAGTGATTAATTTGGTTGATTTTCACAATATGTTTACGTTATTTTTAAATCGTAAATGTAATGGAGGTGCTTTATGAGCCTTCAATGATTGATAAAATCCTAACTGTACAACAATATTACGTATGTATAACCATCGACCCAACTGAAACTCAAAACTATCCATTTATTTTATTTATTTAATTATTAATAGTTTGTTACATTACAATATAAAAAAAATTAACATAATTAAATCAAAAGCAGGGCAACGGGCGGCCTTATCGCTTTCGAGCGATCTCTTCCAGGCAACCACTGTCAGTACAGAAAAAATATGTATTAAATTACATAAGATAGGCAAGAAGTGCAAAAATACATGTTATACACAGTTTTTAAGACAAAACTAAACAGGAACAAAAAAAACAAACTAAACTAAAAAGATGATACATTAAAAATAAAAAGTAAAAAGATACATAAATCACGATAATTTAAGATAAGTCTCACGTCAGTTAGTAGTTAGTAAGAAAGCTAGGGATGCGATGTGGAAAGGTAATGTTTGTACAGAAGAAATTTAAAGGAAGATAGAGAAGGAGCTAAGCGAATAGGGACGGGAAGTGAATTCCATAGCCTAACTGCAGAGACCTTAAAGGAATCGCCAAGAAAGGCGATTATATCCATCAATTCAAAACCCTTTCTATGGGACTCATTTTCTACCAAACCATATTTGATCATACAGATAAGTCCACGGAATGGAAGAACTAGCTTGAAACGTTACTACACGTTGAATTTCCTTTACAGTTTTTAAAATCGGATAAAATGGAAAATTTCCAATGGCGTTTGAAAAGGTTCTGATCAAAGAGATTTTAGTCTAAAATTTTATAAGGTATCCGTTTCCGCTTTTTGCATTATCCTTTATTGTATTATAATGTCTTATCTCCTTTCATAATCAATGGTATTAAGTTTTTTTTTGGTTTAAGTCCATATTTGGTTTCTAATTAGCTATAATTATTTATTTCTTCTCACGTGTAGTTTCCCTAAATTTTATTTGAAACCGGCATAACGTAAAATTATTGCCAAAGACAAAGAAAATGAAAGATATATTTGTTAAGATTATTTATAATCTGTTAATGATGCGTATACAGTATATGTATTGTCTATTCTTAAAATACGTTTTGGCTGAATAATGGTGGATTTGAATTATAATTTATTGTGTAACATATTGTATGCAAGTAATTAAAATGATGCCAATAAACAATGCAAGTACAAACAAAATTATTAAGATCAAATGGGCGACGAATCGTGTCCCGTGGATTGGACTAGAAATCTTGACCAATCAAAAACATACGCAATTGTTTTGTATCCGGTACACCTAATAATTTCAAGTATAAGCAAGATCTTTATATTTATATTTATTGGGGTCATAATAAGACGATCTGCTTGAGAACAACTGCTGGTGAAAGAGACGAGTGAGACTACAAGGGGAGGTCTCTGTCGGAAGACAAGCTCCACAAAAAATAGTATGTATTTGCTTAGTGAATTATTACTAAGGGGTCATAATATCTTATCGTTAAGATATTTTATAAAAAGATATATCAGTCTCACATTTATACTGAAAACTAGTTCTTTTCGTAGTGATTATAACAAAATCTTTACACATTTCAGCGTTGTTCTTTAGATATCCTAATAGTAGGTACTAACACATTAAAATTATTTTTGAATCAGCGGTTCTTCAGTGCTCCATGGTCCAAGTGTGTGCTCCAAATGAAACTATAGTTACATAATAAAGATTTAAATAAAATGATTGATGCAAGTTTATTTTGAATCAACAGCTGTGCTGTCGTGTGATTGCACAATTACTTTACATTTATGGACATAGTATGAAGTATACGTAAAAGGAAATAGGCCATGAGCGGCCAATATACTTTACCAATAAAGGCACGCTAATAAAAAAAATATATTTTATTTTATTAAGGTAATCCTACAGCTACTCATTAAACAATATTCAAACAATTACATTATACACAAAAGCCATAAACGGAATACACATTTAGACATAAAGCACAGTTTTACCTATTAGTACAAAAAATATAACAAACTACAAATTCATACTAAATTATAAGTTCTAAGATTCATTTATCATAATAAATATTTTATATAAAGGAAAAATAACAAAGCCATTATTAATAAAAGATACCAGAGGTTTTTTTTTAATATAACGATTAACAACTGATTTAAGGATCTTCTAATATTAATTTACGTAATTAAACGAAATTTGACAATTCAATTCAAGCAATTTACCCCGCCCTTTGGTAGCTCATATCCGAGCGTGGTGATCAGCAAGGAAACATCTGGATTGTACAATTAGTTTCCACCGGTTTCTATCCAGTACCTCACTTATTATGTACAGGTTTAAAGACGATGTTGATTGGTTCAAAGATATTAAATTAAATTAATTAAAGTTTGGTTCCTGTGGGAGTATAGCTTTTGTTTTGATCTTCTTTTAATTAATTTTTAAATAATAGTTAGGTATCTTAATTAAGACTTATTTTTTATATTTGGATAAGTTTATTATAATTACCTATAAAAATGATTCTATATTATACAATAATAATAATCCATTGCTGAATAGTTCTTGGTGTTAAATTTATGTATCTATATTTTTGTAATAATTTTTAAAGCAATCCTTCTGACTTTCACGATATTTGGGCCCTATGATAATCATAAAAAATTGGTATGATTGAAATAATTTTCTTTTGCATGCAGGTTATTAAGTACGCAATTGTTGCTCACTATCATTGTTCTAGCGCTCGCCTAATGTCGAGGTTAACACAGATCTAATAAAACACTTCTAAAGCCTTCAATTATATAGCTGAAGCAACTTAACACTGTTTTTTTACGCTATTTTTAAGTTCCTGTCCTACATTATGGCATTAAAACCAAAAACGATTACTTGAATCGTTGCAGACACGCTCCGATAGTAAAATTAAAATATTTGGTGTCAGAAAATAAATAGTAACCACTATATTATTCATTATGTAATCTTCTTGAGCAGTACACACTATATACGAGTATATACTACGCATTAACTATGCGTATTAATAACAATAAATAAATTACGAAATCTAGTCCAAACGTGTAATGAACATTTAAAATTTTTAATCATCCAAATTGCAAGTAGTGTTTATTTTAGTTTTAAAAATATTAATAGATAGGCAGGTGCGGTGTACTTGGCAAAGGTGATGTATGACTGGACTAATAGTCCGAGTAACATAATATATATCTATATTCCTTATAATGTCTGAGAAATAACAATGTAAATATTGCCAAAGTTATGACTCAATGGTCATGTCAGATTTATTTTTGTTCTAAGTAACTGTTTTTGTTCTGTGACTCATTCTCATTGCAATTTTCCCGCCCCCGGAAATGATTTATGACAGAACATCTATGGGTATCTTACCATTGGAAATATTGAACGTCATGTCACATTTGTATAAATCTTCTTTTGTTTTCGTAAAGCGTGTCTGTGCCAGATAAAGCAACACATCCGCAGTTACAATACCTGTTCACTCCCTAACGTTCCGAAGCCATGATGTTTTCCTTCTGCCAACACGCTGTTTTCCCATTTTAATTGAAGGAGGTGTTATAGATCATGGCGCAACACGTTTGTATAAATATAACCTACTTCACAAGTGTTAAAGTTCCTCAGCAAACCTGTGATCCGTATACTTTTACCCGGTATAAAAAACATTGTTGTACAAAAAAACATACATATGGGGCCGGTGCCTTTGAGGCTTACGCTACACGATACATCTGTATACCAAGCAGGTAGTAGTCTATGTGGAGTCCTTCTCAGAGAATTGTACTCGAAACATTTATATGAACTCACACAGACATTGTTAATTCATCCAGATAGGTACAAGTATTATGACTTCATACGTGTAAAAACTCCAGAATCACATGGTATGATGCATTTGATTTGATTGGTGATACATTTTTGCGGCAGTTAAAGTTGGCGCTCGAATCAAATCTATAACGTTTTGACGGAACTAAAGACCGCCTAAGTATGTAGTATGTCATAATCACTACGTTGCATTAGTTGTATGAAAAACAAATAACAATATTAGGAACACCATTGACTGACTTTGTTGAGTAAAAGAAATAAATAAATAAAATAATCTAATTATTTCATTCAAAACGTACCTTTAACTACAGTTACGCTTGATTAGCACGATTAGAATGTTTCTTTCAAAGATTTAGCGTATTTTAGCGATATGTGTTAACGTTATCTATTTTAAGAGTACCGTTGATTAATATAATAGGCAATAATAGATTATTTACAACAGCCACGTCTGTTAAATGATATGTATAAAGACCGCTACAAATCGTAATTTATTCAAATCAGCTACTGAATTAGGGCAGTGAAATACGTTCTAGTTTCTTGTTATTTATGGTTATATAACACACATTTCAACACAGGCATAAAACATTTTAAATTATTCAAACAAATAAAAGAAAACAGACAAAAAGATTAACATTACAATTAATTTGTTTAATGACAAATAAATACACGTACGTTATAATTATTACGAAGACAATGTACTGTTTGTAAATGACATCTTACAAAGCCATTCTAACAAAATTTAAAAACGCTAATTTGTTGTACATTTTTTAACCTTTTGGTTTAATTTATCTATCAATATCGTTTTACTAAGGTCTAAACAGTTAGTTGTCTTATGAAGTCACTGGTAGGCAAGATCTTTGAATCAAATTGTCAAGGGCAGCTAGTGTAAAACATAGGGGTGATGAGTGGTTGTGAGGGCGGATCACCGCCGCCCCACCACTGGGGCCGTGTGCAACTGGCATAGACTACAGTGGCATCCTGCCCTCGCGCATCATTCGACCTCCGCGCACAGTAAACTCGGCAAGCGCCTTGCACTGTATACGCGTTCGGGAGTGTACTCTCGTTGCGACACGACGAACAGGTCCGTCCTCCGGTGAAAGTGATAAACCATATCGCGAGTGATTGTGGCTTCTTCCTAATGCTATAAATAAGTGCTCTCCAGCATTACCTGGACGCCCCAAATTAGGCGCGTTGGAGTTACCGCCCACGCGCCGCCCGCCTTATGTTTCACGTGTAAATGCATTCGGAAGGAGCCCGCCCGCAATTTGCATGCAATTTGTGTTGAAGTAGTGTTTAATTGCGAATTGGATATACGCCAATGGACATTGCATTATTTGGATTTGATTTTGTAATCCAGTTCACTATTTTATCCAAAAATTAAATACTTGTTCAATTGTTTTCAGTCGTTTGTCATGGCGATAAACGTATTTCTTTTTTTTTTCAGGATAAGTTAAGCGAGCACAATGCCTTTCAAACCAGCAGATAATCCCAAGTGTCCAAAATGCGGCAAGTCCGTATATGCGGCGGAAGAACGTGTTGCCGGCGGACTCAAATGGCACAAAATGTGCTTCAAATGCGGTAAGTTTAATCAAATATATTAATATCATTAATTTAGGATTACTGAACACTTTGAGCTGTATGCGCTTTCCGTGTTTAATAGTTCTTTAAATTAATTATACTCAAACAAAGGATAAGACAAGAAATTTGTATGTAAATTGGATATACAGGAAGTTTCGAAGACAATAAAAGGTACTTTGAAGATAGTAAACTAAAAATCAATATTTTTACTCAACAGACATGAATTCCACACGAAACCTACATTATATTAACATACTCAAGTAAATAATTTCAAGTCACGAGTTCAATTCTTAGAACAAAAATGGAATTTCCTGTACATATCTCATGTTGTAGATTCAAGTTTTAAATATTTAACAACAACGTATAGTTCAACCTTTAGGTACAATCAAAGTCAATATACTCGAATATATGCATGAATTACCTACATGAATAGACTCTTATAACAAAACTTAAGATAACAGACTGTATTGGTTTACATAGGTCTCTGCCAGAAGCTTCTCGACTCTACTAACTGCTCAGAACACGAAGGTGAACTTTACTGCAAAATGTGCCACGCGCGTAAGTTCGGACCTAAAGGTTACGGCTTTGGTGGCGGCGCTGGCTGCCTGTCTATGGACACCGGCGACCATCTTAAGGGCGAGAATGCGTAAGTAGAACCTTCATTCAAACTCCCGCCGCCCGCGCCACTGAGGGTCTTTCCTTATCAAAGGTCGCAAGCCGACCGGCCTCTTGGCCCGTACGTAACAACATTAACCGCGTGTACATAAACTCATATAAAGTAGAAGCGCGCTCGGCTGTACATTCTGCGCCTGACATGTGCATGACCAGTCTTCGTTTATGTCGCAACAGGAATTGAGCGTGAGCAGAGTTCCAGCAGCGCTGGCGGGCACCGACACACATCTCGGTCCACCGGCGGCGCGTTGTCAACATCATTCTGTATTTTAAATTTAGTTAGGATTATTTATTCGCTATCGCTTAATTTATTTTGTTAATCGGTCTATTTTAAATTTATAAGATAAAAAAAATAAAAAGTCGACTACCAATCATGTGTATTGCTCGAATCGGGTGGGAGCGCGGCCGTGCCTGGCGCCGGTCCTAACCGACCCATGAAGGGCTCACGCCAACACGGGCGCGTTCCCATTCGAACCCATCCCTCCCTCTATCGAGGCGACCCCAACACACTGGAACAACGGTGAGAAAACCAATATGTAAAGCCTCAGCACGACATCGAAACGCTCGTGACGCACCAGTAGAGCATGCTAGAAAACTCTGTCTTTTTAATCTCTTGCAAAAACTGACACACAATAACAACTGCTAATGCTTATTTATATTCAAACTGATCAGTGTATGTGATGGGATAAGGAAAGCGCCCTCTAAATCGTTTAAAGTTGTTTTTTGCAAAGTGGCCGACTGGGGCCATAGCGGAGCGGGCGGCCGGGAACCCTTTGCCTTCTCCCATTACGGCGGAGGTGCGCCGCCGAAATCATTTGCTTCGCCGCCATTCGTTTGAACAAATTAAAGTTGAATGTAGGGGCCGCTGGAGAGCTCCGGGGCCCATAGCCTTTTTAACATTTCTTCTTCATCTTTGCTCTGATGTTTTGCATTTACAATCCCTAAATGATCAAAAACTTGTGAATACAGAAATGGATTGAGGACCAATGGAGCGTGTATGGAACCACGTGTAATTGCTAAAGCTCCACCTGGAGAAGGTTGCCCGCGTTGCGGCGGTTACGTTTATGCTGCAGAGCAGCAGTTGGCTCTTGGAAAGGTAAGCTTTACGTCATCATACCATCAAGAATCGTATTCTTCTCAATCATTTTAACAACACGGCATTAAGATCTTAATCATTATCATGAATATCAAGTAAATCATGTAATAAACATCATTTCATCCTAGGCCTATCACAAAAAATGCTTCAATTGCTTAACATGCCACAAGAACCTTGATTCAATGATCCATTGTGACGGGCCAGACAAAGAAATTTATTGTCGAGGTAAATAAGACACATATTTGAATGAGGTTTAGTTTATCCCCTTACCCAGTGGCATTAACCGCAGACATTGTCCTAACACCTGTTTTGTGAAGCCTGCATGTCGTATTTACCCTTACTATGTTCACTGTTTGTCCAGGCGTGGCACAAGGAGTGTTTCAAGTGTGCTGATTGCTTGAAGCGGCTGGACTCCACAAACTGTTGCGAGGGTCCCGACAAAGACATTTACTGCAAAGGTTGGTCTCGTGTGACTTCATGTATGACTCCTCCAACTAATTTGATCTAAAGTTTTGATAACACTTACATGCGAATGAGGAGTTACGTGAGAGGTATCTGGTTATAATATTGTTTGTTTTTCAGTATGTTATGGAAAGAAGTTTGGACCTAAGGGATACGGTTATGGCAAGGGGGCAGGTGTCCTTCAAAGCGACCCTTACGCGAACGGGTGAGAAAATAACTTATATTAATATCACAGACACTTAGTACACATAACATAGATGTATCTTTCAAGCAACCGGTGAGAAGTATGTATTCACCTAGTGATATCTGATGAAATCGAAAGGAAAAGCAAACTTACAAACTAAGCTATATTTATAACAATAATACGAAATTAAACTAATGTTGATGATACGTTTATATCGAATGAAAATATAACTGATATAATGAAATTATTAAACATAAATTTTCATACAATTTTGTAATTCAAACATAAAATAGCTGTTGTCGAGACTCTAGAAATAACAGTTTACCAAAGTCCAAAATTTAGCATCGGAAAATATCCGACATAATGTTTATAATCAAAGCTTTCCAAAAAGGACAATAAGCCGCATATTAGCGATTAGCAACAAGTCTAAACTTATCCATTCTCAGGTTACAGACAGGTTTAGGATATTTCCATCGTGAGTTTCATAAAAACAACTTATAATACAAACAACAGCTGGCGTCGTGCCAATATCAAAATAGTACGTCCGTTCTCGAACCGACTAATTTTAATATAGATCTCGCCACGCTTACAACATATATAATCTGATGTCCACATATTTTCTTTATTATTAGGTCACACACTTTGGTTTCGTCATGTTATGTAAGAGGATTTTAGCGCAAGCAATATCTTCCTATATACAAATAGTCTAAAATTAGACAATCAGTAAACATAAGATGTTTTTGTTAAGATAATGACTTGAAGACACCGGGTCATTATTAGAGTTAAAAAATATAGATAATAAATATAATACAGATACTTACGTCGATACTTGCATTGCAATGGATTTTCCTAATCCTCTTTTGATCTTTAAATATGTAGGTAGGCATGATTAAATACTCCACACTTTACACAATTAATTTTATAGATTAAAAAAAAACTTAAGGATTTCGTCTTTCTATCTCTATTAGGGACCAAGCACCCAGGACTACGGTGATCGACACCGCAGCGATCCAAGCACCACCTGGCAAGGGATGCCCCCGATGTGGTGGCGCTGTCTACGCCGCGGAGCAAGTTCTGGCCAAGGGTCGTGAATGGCATCGCAAGTGCTTCAAATGCCGCGATTGTACAAAGACACTTGACTCGATAATCGCATGCGATGGTCCAGACAATGATGTTTACTGCAAAACTTGTTATGGCAAGAAATGGGGACCTCACGGTTATGGATTCGCTTGTGGATCCGGCTTCCTTCAGACCGACGGTTTGACGTAAGTACTTCTGTAGAAAAGTAGTAATGTCCCACAGCCGTTAGGAGTATACCGTTATAAGAAATTTAAGTTCAGAGTAATGTTAAAATTGGTCCATCCTCATGCCCTATGATTCTTTATATCAATAAAAACTGCCTAATATGTATGGTCTATACCCGTTCGTACTTTCAAGCGCTAATTTGATTGGGGCAAACGTTCTTTTGCAACCCACCACGCAATTTTGTCCCTACGAATACGTTTACATAGAATTAGGATATTTAAAAGTTTTTGAGGACAGGTTTTAATGATAAAACTTTTAGTGAGGACGAGATCTCTGCTAACCGTCCATTCTACAATCCTGACACAACATCAATCAAGGCGCCTAAGGGACAAGGTTGCCCGCGATGCGGTGGAATGGTATTCGCCGCTGAGCAACAACTTGCCAAGGGCACAGTAAGTGCTTATATAGAGAATATATTAAATAAAGCTTATATATACAAGCTTATAACTCACCTTTTATTTGGGAAATTGCAATTAATTAAGTTCTACAAAGAACACTAATATTATCGAACCCAATTTTGATAAAGTTTGAAATTTATACTTAAAGTATTGTTTCACAAATACGTTTGAAATAAAAAATATGATTTTAAATGGTTTTCACTATTTCAATATGTCGAATACAATTATATCTATTACGTTTATCTCAGATGTGGCACAAAAAATGCTTCAACTGCGCGGAATGTCATCGCCCACTTGATTCCATGCTAGCATGTGATGGACCAGACAAGGAAATCCACTGTCGGTCATGCTATGCTAAACTTTTTGGACCTAAGGGATTCGGTTATGGCCACGCACCCACCCTTGTATCCACCGACTCTGAACCCACCACAACATAGTAAGTGAAAGTAATATGAATTTTATTTTTAATAGCTAATACGTAAGGTTTACGTAATACGTAAATGTAGCATTTATTTGATGATTAAAAATAATTATTTACTTTTTTACACATATATCCCAAACATTGTCTATGCTTGAAAACAAAATGCATTCAAAACGGCCCCTAGGTTGAGGGATAATTATCAACTAAAGACGTAGTGAGTAACAAATTTGCCATTCACCTGCACATATTTAGGAAGGCCCCTGCATCATGCCTCTGGGGTTAACTGACTTCTCATAACAAACATTTATATTTAAACATTAAAGTTAAAGAAACTATAATAATAAAGTTGAAGCACAATAGAAATCCAATACCAGTTTAGTTTTTAAACATATATTAACCTGTCTGCTATATTACAGCACTGAACAATTACCATTCACTGGAGCTAAAGCCGCAAAAGGAAAAGGCTGCCTCCGCTGTGGATTCCCAGTGTATGCTGCTGAACAAATGAACTCAAAGAATGGCACATGGCACAAACGGTGCTTTTCATGTGCAGACTGCCATAGATCTCTTGTAAGTACATACTGATATTACTGTGTAAATAATATTAGGTAAGTAAGGCTTGTGTTTAAAGCCATGAAAGTGAGCCCCTAAACGTATACTAGTCATTTAAATAAAACACACTTAAAAATGTCTGTAAACTATTTAATGACAATTAAATTAGATTTGTCTTTAAAAATCCTCTATCATCATCATCTTCTTTAACTAAATGAGTATTCAAGAATTCTTCTACAGAGTCAGTATTCCATTTTTCTATAGCAACCGTATCCTTGACTATACCATCTTTATCTAACAATTTAATAATAGGGTCCAAGCCTCGTACATACTTAATTTGAAGATTAGGGAATTTGGCCGGCCTATCACTTTTAACAAATGCCTGGATTTGTGGATAAGCCGGGAATTTACACGTACAAACTTCAAGTATCGCTCGCGCGTATTTTTTCTCCTTAGGCGCCGATTCATCTTGGTGACAACATTGCTTGCAGTGTTCAACTAATTCGTCCAAACTGAAATCTTTTAACTGATCGCAAGACGAACACAGTAGATTCGATTTAATGAATCCCAAAGATGAACAATCTTCACTTGATAGTTCCCCCTGACTACTGTGTATTAAAAGTACTGCAAATGCCACTATTAAATATGAAAACATCATTTTTGCTTAATTGTTACTATGTATTTAATTAAAACTGAATTAAACGTAAATATACATTGCAATTTTGAAATCTAATCACTTAAATCCACGACACAGGTCAGATGGTAATAAACTGTCAGATAATAAAAGTATGAAACGTCAGTTGTCAACTACAGGAATAGCTCTATGGAATGTTATGATTTTGTGTATAGCAACATGTACCATTATAAAATCTTTTATCCACCAAATATTTCGAAAATTACCGCAATATGCAATAAAAATATTGGCAGGTCCAATTGAAACTTAATTGTTAGAAATATTTATCGACTTACATGTGAAGAAACTATATACAATGAGTAGTACACTCAGAACATCAAAATTCTAAATCAGGTTAGAGAAATTTTATTCACAACATTTATTCTTTTCAAGGATTCGACGAATTTGAACGACGGGCCCAATGGTGAAATCTACTGCCGCGGCTGCTACGGACGTAACTTCGGCCCCAAAGGAGTGGGTTACGGTCTAGGAGCAGGCACATTGACCATGGCTTAGTTGTACTATAAAGCTGGACTTTGTAGGGTTTAAGTGTGAACGGTAGCATGAAAGGAATTTAATCTGGGTCATGTTGCTACCTATCATACCATGGACTAAACTGGTTTTAATCATGGTTGATAAATATGAGACTAATAAATATATATAGTTATGTATTTTATAATGTAAGAACAAATATTTTATGATAAAATTTAAACAAGGTTACATTCCTTTCATTTAAGCGTAAACTGTGATGAATGTGTCTGGGCCCTTGGTTTATCTTCGTCATAAAATATTAATGTAAAATGCATAGATATAGATTACAGAGATAAGTGTACAAAATTTATTTTATAATCATAAATATTAAAAAAATAAAAAAAATACAGTGGCATTGTGTTACTTCAATTATTGAGGTAATGAAACTATCCTGTACGTGGCTAAGTTTGCATTAGCAATTACGACCGACCAGATCTCGGCAGATCTGAAGCGCATCATCACTATCAACTACCTGTACCAAAGATTTTGTACATAATCTATATAATACAGCAATAAGTTGTGCTAGATCTAACAACCGCTTGAAGCTTTTGCACTTTATATGTAAGATATGAGTTAAGACAGCTTATTGCAATTACTAAGCGAATTCATTGTATCATTTTTATTAAATAAAATAAATAAATCGCTTTTAAAATGACTTTTTATTTTTCCCCTTAAATACAATTTTAAAAGGTACTTACTATAGCAAAACAATAGTTGTTGTGAAACGAAACACAGGACCATACGCCATGTGTATTAACTCACTGAACGGGATACTTATAATAAAAGTGAAATCTAATGATTCTCCATAAGTATTTTCTTTTTGTTTTCTTGTCAAAATGGTCTCTCCAGCGATCACAACTATCAGACCTGAAGTCGAATCACAGCTATGCACAAATAGACTTTAATGGCTAATATGGTGATGAAAAATGCCTTACTAAAGCAGCTTGAGTTCCAAAAATCACCATGTGTTAGGCACAGAAGGCTGATCACCTGCTAGCGAAATAACAAAATCAAGAAAATACAGGAATCTGAGATCAAGAAGGTTGCAGTGTTATGTCATTTATTCTCAGGAATGTTATAAATTATACAAAATAAATAAAAAATCAAAACATTTTATTCAATAATCACAGGTACATAATTGAAATCACAATATTTAAAATTAACATACATATTGTTTCACCTCAGAAATAATCATCATAAATTCAAATTGTCTTAGAAACCAAAAATTTGTTCAGGAACATTCTATGACTCATCTGATAAGTACAAAAAATTTAGCTGAGATTTTTTCTTGAAAAAATAAAGGTTTATAATTATTATGCTCATTATAAGCCAAGAACGAAAACAAAACAATAATATGGCGATGGAAACGCTGTCAAAAAACATTCATTTGAAATATTCAAGTTTTTCTGTATATTTTTATTTGTTTTTCTGTACGTATAGACAGTTTTTAAATAAAATTTTCATGATATGTTTTCAAGTTTGTTTATATTTGTTGTATAAACGAAAGGGAGCGTTCAAGTATTACGTCACGCAATTTTTGGAGATTCTTGCCCCCCCCCCCCTAGTGAATCCAATAGTAAAACGTTTCGTGACCACCCCCAGTGACTCTTTATACCTAAAACTTACCATAATGTGGTGTAAAGTACTGGAAAGTGGAAAATAATGTTAGCAATAACGCGTAATTCAATCCCCGCCCCGCATCGTAACGTTTTACAAGAGCCCCCCCCCCAAATTCGTTACGTAATACTTGAACGCTCCCAAAGTTGAAAGTTCAATTAATAAATTGCCAGGATTTCTGATTTTTAAATAGAAAACATAATATGTTAAAAATGTACAAAATTGTTCGACAAAACCTTTACAAATATATAACACCTTACAACTACACAAATTTGATTGACCACTAGATGGCGTTAAGACCAGACTTCTAAACAGTTGAGGTAAGTCGATAAAAAGGGGCTGCAAATAGTCTCGGAGAGTTTAATGCCAGTTCTTCTATTCCGTTCAATCATTTGAGAGCTGGCAGTATATGTAAAAAGCATTTCATATATATATATATTTCTTTTTTGTCGTTCATTAGTGAATTGTGTTACTTATATGAATAAATGATTTTCAATTGAATTGAATTTAATAGACAACTTTATAAAGTACAAAGATGGTTTTAGACGAAGATTACAAATGACCGACTCATGCTGACATGCTGGGGCAAAAAAGACATGAAACGGAGGTCGAGGAATAGTCTGCCAAGCGTTGGCCTCCTACTAGGTGAACGGTGAAATGGTGAGGGTTCAGAGAAGTCGTACGGACGTCTACATGCTAAAATAAACTCATAACTGTCAAATAATTCTACTGACTATCTATAGTTGTCCATGCACATACATGCTTCATGCTGCATAGTCAAAAATTATCAACTTATTCCCATAGGCATAGGGTTATATTTCTGTACTTTTTTGCATAGATTTTTGATTTGGGTACACTAGTGACGTCACAAGAATATTTCGATTAAAATATTAAGGTTTGAAAAAAGAATGCAGTCATTTTTTTAATCGAATGTTAGTGGCCAGTGTCATTTTGTAAACTTTTTTGACATAAGGAAAAAAAGAAAAAACAATTTTCCGCGCACCTGTAGTTCGCTGCAGGACAGTGTTTTTCTAATGTATGAAAATTAATAAGCGTGACGTTAACTTAACATACAATCTATATGGCATGTCTCGACTGGCGTAAATCACTAATTTTAACCGACTTCAAAATAATATATAATACAACTTCCACTATCGAATTCAGTATAAGAGTATTACCAGTGACAAAATAATACTAAGAGAATACCAGCTCTTACTAGGCTATATCAAAAATAAGCGATAAATCTTAAAATTAATTTCACTGTGATTTTATCACAACAAACAAAAAAAAAAAGTATAGTTAAACCTTCTTAGAAGTAACGAATCGCGGTCCTTTACGTTTCTTAGTGTCTGATGTACTCGGCTCTTCAAAGCCATATTTTGCTTTAAGCCGCTCTTTAATAAAGAGCCCTTTAATAAGCCTCTTCCAATTACCATAGACACGCGACTCTATTTTATCTCTTTCTCTCTTCTCTAACTCCTCCTGGTCCTGGAATATTTATAAATTGATTAAAACCTCAATTTTGAACTTCAATTTTCAAAAATTATAAAATTTAGCTGGAATGAGTAATTTATTAAAACAAAATATTAGATTATCATCCCTGAGGTCGTAGGTTCGATCCCCTGCTGTCCATCAATGGACTTTTTTGTTTGTGCGCTTTTAATTCGCTCGAACGGTGAAGGAAAACATCGTGAGGAAACCAGCTCGCCAAAAGACACACAGCCAGTAGTGATATTATAACATTGACAAATGATGATGAAACAAATACCGAAATCTGAGCCCCAGGGCCAAAAACGTTTATCTTAATATATATAAATCTCCTGTCACGATGTTTGTCTGCGATGGACTCTTAAACTCTTAAACTCTTAAACCGATTTTAAATTAAATTGGCACACCGTGAGCAGTCTGGTCCAACTTAAGAGATAGGATAGCTTAGATCTTTAATTATAGTCGTAATTTTATTTTATTGCAAAGTATTTGTCTATAATTAATTGACAGTCACAATTATCTGTTAACTCCAAAAGATTCTAACAGATGTCGATACTTTTCGACTGGATTGAGTAAGTAATCAATAGATGACACTGCTATGGTAAACCGACAAATGTGTCATATAAGCTACAATTCAATATCATAATTACCACGTGTTATTGAGACAAAAGTATAAATTAAAATTTATTTTGTAGTAAACGAAATGCCGAGAAATTCAATTATTTCAATTTTTTTTTAATTTTTGGTGTTAGCATAGCCAACCACGTGTTACTTAGACCTGGTGTAAATCAAATTCAAATTATAATACAGTGAAATTATTCTTTCGTGTCACGGTATTAAGGCTAACTAAAACCACATTAAGGAGAAACGAAGTTCGCGGGGGCAGCTAGTTATATAATAATGCAATATGAGAACGATTGCGCCATGTATGTATGTATGTACAAGTTTAGATCCTAACATTATGCCTAGAGGGCGCTGAACAACGCCAAGGCAGGAAACATTAGTATACATATCTCTGTTTAGCTACTTGTGATTCCCTTCTAAGTAATGTTACCTTAAGGCTTGTGACTCAAGGAGTCCTTAGGTCAAGTATTATTTACTTAATAAACACTCTGTTTATAAATTTTATTTAATTTTAGTTATGGTCGCGTGTTATTTTCATTTTTTTTTTTGTTATTTAATTATGCACTTTACCCTCTTTAGGTATTTCATTTTTTATTCTCCCATACTAGGGTTGCCTGGAAGAAATCGCTTGTTAGCGATAAGGCCGCCTATTGCCTAATAACTTATGTAACCTACTTACTTTTTGTTTGCATAATTATGGATTTTATGGTAACAAAGTATAAATAAATAAAACACACAGTAACGGTGTTTGTAATTAAACTTCTCCTAAATGGCTCGACCGATTTTCGTGAAATTTATGTGTATTTTATGCGAATCGGCCATGTATTTTTTTTATAGCCCTAAATTAAAATTTAAAAAAATTAGACAATTTTTTTACGATACAGCCCAAAAATACATACAACTGTAGCATATATATGAATAGTATTTTTTATCGACAGTTTACATCGAATTGAAACAAAACGATAAAATACAATTAATTTACTTGAAAATTGTGTTTAATTTATCTACTATCTAATCCCATACAACCCTCAATTTACCCCTCTACGAGCGACCCCTATTTTTATATGTTAATTAAAAACATACATAGAGAAAAAATCACAGAAAAACTGAAAAAGTTTTTATGAAAACCGAACAGTATCTGGGTTAGCATAGGTTTCATTCCTAAAATCCGAACAACCTCTGGCTTAGCATAGGTTTCATTCCGAAGAACCGAACAGACTCTGGGTTAGCATAGGTTTCATTCCTAAAATCCGAACAACCTCTGGGTCAGCATAGGTTTCATTCCTAAAAAACTGAATAGCCTCTGTGTTAGCATAGGTTTCATTCCGAAGAACCGAACAACCTCTGGGTTAGCATAGGTTTCATTCCGAAGAACCGAACAACCTCTGTGTTAGCATAGGTTTCATTTCGAAGAACCGAACAAACTCTGGGTTAGCATAGGTTTCATTCCGAAGAACCGAACAACCTCTGGGTTAGCATAGGTTTCATTCCGAAGAACCGAACAACCTCTGGGTTAGCATAGGTTTCATTCCGAAGAACCGAACAACCTCTGGGTTAGCATAGCTTACGTTCCATATTGGTATATACTAAGAAGGTAGGCTAAGTAAAATCACATTGCTGCGCGCAGCGGGTAGAGACTGAGCATCCCCGCGCGCCTTCAGCCCTCACCAAGGGCTATATGCCCGCCCCCGTACCGCCCTGTATCAGCAGAACACAGACACAGACACCACCTGTAGGGGGCATACGCCCCGAACAGGACAAAACACCCCCCTCGCGAGGGAGGGTGTAGCACTAACTACGAGAATAAAATCACATTAAGGAGAAACTTAAGAAAATGGGTTTTATATAAAAATTCTCACCTTAACCCAGGCTTCAGTGATGATTTCCTCGAATTCCTTGCAAACAACGAATCCATCGAACACTGGGTGAGTGTAGCCGCCATTGAAATCGAAACCAGTCATGGCCGGAGCACAATCTATGTTTAGTTTCTTCGCCACTCTGTTTAACGCTGGCACTGGAAAGTAATTCAATCAATTAAGAGGATTAAAAACGCTTTCTTCTGGATTTACACGTGTTTATTTAATTGTATGCCAAAGAGTCACCATTTAGAACATGGTCACTTAAAGTTACAAACGCTTAAACTCAAAAACTGAAATGGCATTGTGCTGGCCATGTAGCGAGAATGTCTAGCAGAAAGTGGAAAGAGTTACCCAATGGAAAGGACCACCAGGCAAGAGGCGGATGGAGACCCTTAGACCGCTGGGAAGATTATTGGAAAAGATCAGCTGGCATAAACTGGACATACCGACACAAATGGACGTCTTTGGAGGGCTTTACACCCAAACCGGGGTTTCAGTTAATTCATAAATAAATAATGTATATGTATTACTAACATAAACTAAGCTAACCTACTAACAAAAATCAATATTTTTGGTTACTATAATTGATATATTACTTATTAATTACTATTGTAAAACAGTAAATAAAAAGGCTTATTATTGTTATTAATTTAACTGCAAAACGGCGCTTGCGCATTGCGAGTTAAGTTTCTTAACAATCAAAAATATTTTTTTTTATTAAAATTGTTGACTACGATAGTCAAAAACCACTTAAAAAGCCCCCATTTCAAAGTAATTTAATAAAATCAAACTGACATCGAATCTCAAAAACTACTAAACCGATTTCGATGAGACTCGAATTGTCCCCTTTTATTTTTAGCGTAGAAAATATAAAAAAAAAACGTTTTTGTAATGAATTTTAATTTAGAGAGCGTGCAAGTATTATTTTACGAATTTGGGGGGGGGGGGGGGGGTGTCCTCTTGTAAAACGTTACGTACACCACATACTGATAACTTTTAGGCATAAAGAGTCACTGGATGATCACGAAACGTTAAACTATTGGATACAGAAAACGTTACGTTTCATGAGGCGGGGTCAAGAATCTCCAAAAATTACGTGACGTAATACTTGAACCACTTCCATATATATTATATATGGCGATGTGACAGGCGAAAGTGTGAAGTTCGTCCATATTGATTCACGCTTAGCTTCGCGTTACAAGCCGCCATTTTGATGTGCTCACAGCGTGCCATCATACTCCGTACTTGGCTTTTTCTACATTCATACATATCGTATTTTTCTTATTGTTAAAATTTGAGTATAGCGATAAATACCAGACATAAGTGTTTCAAATTAATAAATTTTTCTTTTTGAAGTGAAACTTGTTTATCGGCGTTGGAAAAAAAGATTACCGTCACATCTTTGGGTTACGCATCACATTTTCCGTTACGCGCCATCTTTTTCTTGTCCCTACCACGGTTTATTCAAAGAGATTCGAACCCTTTCTTAACAAAAATATATAATAACGATAACAATGCTAGTAATAATTCTATTACAATTAATTAAATTTTGTAATAATCTTAGTAGTAATAAGGTAAAATGAAATAATTGTATTATTTGTATTCATGTCTATAATAATAAAATCCTATTGTTAAACTTTATCCAATTTAACTTTATTTAACCAATTTCTGTAAAGTTCCATATAGTAGATCATTTTTCGAAAAATAAGGTCATAAAGAACTTCACTTCTTACGTGTGTAAATCTAATTCTTTCGATTATTATAATACATAACGCTGAAAAGCACGCGAAACGTCGCAAAAAAAATAAAATGATGTAAATAATTATAAGTTTTTAATAATAATACATAGCTTCAATCCGTTCAAAATGTGTTTTTCTTAAGATATATATTTTAGAATACGCAAATACTCACATTTAATATGCACCGTTCCCTTGGGTAACATGGATTCCTTGAATAGTTCAACATTTCCGTATGCATTTCTGGGAACAATCCCATTCTCAGCCGTCGGCGGCTCATAGTCTTGGACTTGCCAGGGCCCGAACACTTCCAGAGGTTTATCAGTAATCATTTTGTTCGAGAGCTGAAAGTATAACAATAAAATATCAAGACTGCAACTATACTCCTTACATATGAAATTGGCGTATTTCGTACTGGCCACTTTAATCACGATGTTCTCCTCTTTGGTAAGGAATTCCAAATTCAAATTTGTTCGGCTATTTATTCATGTATTTGTGCTTCGATGACCGTCATTTATTTGTTTTTTTCTGTTTGCGTCACTCATTTTACAAAATGGAAAACTTAAAGTATCGCATTATTTACGAGTACGAGTTCCGCCGTGGCACTAGTGCTGCGGAAACGACTCGAAGGGTGAATGATGTGTATGGCGGTCATGTTGCAAGAGAAAACACAGTTCGTTTTTGGTTCCAACGTTTTCGTTCTGGAAATTTCGACCTGCAGAACAAGCCCCGTGGACGGCCTGAGACCCAAGTTGATAATGAAGTATTGAAGGCTATTGTGGAAGCGGATCCATCGCAAACCACGTCCGAGTTAGCTGCAGGCTGTGGTGTTAGTGATAAAACTGTTTTAATTCACTTGAAGCAAATTGGGAAGATTAAAAAGCTTGAAAGGTGGGTGGTCAAACCTCACGAATTGACTGAAGCAAACCGGCAAACGCGCGTCGACTGCTGCGTTACATTACTGAACCGGCACAATAATGAAGGTATTTTAAACTGAATTACCTGTGATGAAAAATGGATTCTTTACGATAATTGGAAGCGCTCAGCGCAATGGTTGGATCCTGGCCAGCCAGCCAAATCCTGCCCCAAGCGAAAATTAACCCCAAAAAAGTTGCCTGTAAGCGTTTGGTGGACTAGTGCCGGTATTGTTCATTGCAGTTTTCTCATATTTGGCCAGACTATTACG